>NC_138105.1:74583528-75959778 GCF_964146895.1 Miniopterus schreibersii | reverse complement strand
AGCTCAGCCCACTGCAGTCCTGCACAGATGTCAGCTTAGTGCCCTCAGATGCTCCTTCTGGGAGAAGGGATATGAGAATCACTTAGATGCACCTTCTGAGGAAGCTCCGCCTTAAGGCACCAAGTCCCTTGCTGGCACTTCCTGTCATCTCTCCCTTTCAGCCCCACCTCCTTCCTTAGGACCCTGATGCTTGGGGTCTCAGCCTCGGTGACAACTCACCCAGTGCCCCATCTCCCACCCTGGACTGCTGCAGCAGCTGCCTTTGGGGCTCAGCACTAGCCAGAGCTCAGTCCTGCCTGGGTCCCGGCCTGTCCCTCTCCATTCTGTCTCATTAAATTTCCTTAATCCACAA
Organism: Miniopterus schreibersii; assembly: GCF_964146895.1. Classification (NCBI taxonomy): domain Eukaryota; kingdom Metazoa; phylum Chordata; class Mammalia; order Chiroptera; family Miniopteridae; genus Miniopterus; species Miniopterus schreibersii. The sequence goes on along the minus strand of NC_138105.1, from coordinate 75,959,426 downwards.
TTTCCTCAATTCCCTTAACTTTGAATTTTCCGAATCACCATTCAGAGTATTTTTCTCTCAATCCCCTGAGCCCACCTCACTTTTTACCCTCATTTATGCATGCCGTTCCTGATGAACCTCTTCTGAGAGGTTGCGGTTGGGTTGTTTGGGCAGAGCTGGGAGGGGTGTCCAGGGGGCTCCCAGGGCACCCACAGCAGGGGAGGTGAAGGAAACCCAAGCCAGACCTGGTGGAGGAGCAGGGGCAGGGGTCAGAGACACACACAGTAAAGTGAGAGGCAGAGCAGAGCCCTAAGGGAGAGCTGAGGCCTGGGACGAGCAGGGCCAGGAGCAGGCTGGGGACACAGCAGTGGGGCTGCACCCCAGAAAGCCAAGAGCTAAGGGTGGTGTGGGCCAGAGGAATCAGGAAAGATTTTAGGGAATTGGAACTTGAATTGGATCCCAGAGAACTGATAGTTTTTTTCTTTTTCTGTTTTGTTTCTAATTCTATGCATGTTTGAGATACTTTTTGCATGTTAGAGCTGAAAAGAACCCTAGAGTTAATCTGACCCATGCTGTCTAGCATAGTAGTCATTAGCCATGTGTGGCTACTGAGCACTTGCCATGTAGCTGGCTGACCTGAGCTGTGCCGAAAGCTCAAAAAAGCCTCCTATTTAGGAGACTTGATTTTAAAACAGTAATGTAAAATGTCTCACAAAAAATTACAGTGGATCCTTGTGCAATGGTGAAGTTAGGGGCGCTGACCACCAGCGCAGTCAAAAATCTGCATATACATAAGTTGGCCTCCACATAGGTGGTTCCCAACTGTGGACTGAAAATAGTATGTTGATGACACACTGAATTTTGGGGATATATTGTGTTAAATGCAATCTATCATGAAAATGTATTTCACGTCTTTCTTTTCATATAATGTGGCTATTAGAGAATTCAATATTTCATATCTGGCTTGCATTGTATTTCTATCGGACGTGCTGCTCTAGACTAGGGGTTGGCAAACTTTTTCTGCAAAGGACCAGATAGTAACTATATTGCCTAAAGTTTCCATCTCAACCACCTCGCTCTGCCATTACAGTGAAAAGCAGCCGTGGACACTCCGTAAACGAGTGAGTGTGACTATGTTCCAGTGAAACTGTATTATGGACATTAACATTTTGATATTCTTTAGTTTTTGTGTCACAAAATATTATTCTTTTGATATTTAAAAATTATTTGAAATGTAAAAAGCATTCTTCACTTGTGAGCAGAACAAAAATAGACTACAGGTCAAATTTGGCCTGTAGGTGACAAACCAGTCAGGAGTGGTCACAAACTAGACAGGAGAGTCACAAGCCAGACAGGAGAGTCAGCATGCTGGCCCACCCATCAGTTCATGGCAGGTGTCAGCCACTTGAAGTTCAGGTGCCCTCCAGGTAGAGATTTCAGCAAGGACAACGTTTCATGGTTCCTAAAACCCCTCATCTGAACTGTGTTCCAAATGCCCTGGCATTCTGGCCCCTACCATACCTGGCCTTCTCCTGTAATTGTTTCGGTTCCCTCTTTTGAGAAGCAAAATATCTTTGAGGTATGTTTCTATCTGTTTGAAAATATGATTATTCCCAATTTTTAAAAATATATGATGCTGTCAAAGAAGTCTACATATTAATACAACAACAAATGCCCGTGTACCCAACACTCACGATTAAACGTTTCCTGTGTGCAAATCCCCACTGCGGCTCCCCACTCTCTGCCCAGGTAATCTCTATCTTGACTTTGGTATTTATCACCCATGCATTTCATTTTTAATACATATATATGTGCCTTTAAATATTATGTTCTATAGATTTAAAATTTTTTTAAATTTTGTTTTTTAAAACAAAACATTATTCAAAATTATGTTTAAAGGATTTATCTACATCACATATATGTCCATTCTCTTGTTGATGAACATTAGGTATTTTCCTGATGTCTATTGAGCTTAATCTTTTCATTGTTTTTTAATTTTTTCATATTTTAACTGGATCTTTTTCTTCTGTGAATTGCCTGTTCATATACTTTGCCCATTTTTCTAGTGCGCTGTTTGTCTCCTTCTGTAAGTAACCCTTTATATATTCTGAAAAGTAACCCTTAGTTGGTTTTATGGCTTGCAATAGCCTCACTGAAGTTACGGCTTGTCTTTGTCACTTTGGATGGAATGTTTTGACACACAGAAGTTTCTGACTGTTACATGGTGACAAGCTCCAGTGCTGTGGAAGCTGGGGGGGAGGGGCGCAGAGGCAGGGGACTCAGGAACACAGATTTCTGTGCGTCCCCTCTGCCTTCAGCCACAGAACTTCTACACAGATAAAATGGAGCATCAAGAAAAAGAAGGCAGCCTGTGTTCTCTGCTTAGTGATTTTCCGGGCACTTAATGTACTACTTTGAATCCCACGGTAATATTTTCAAAAAGCCTCAATCGTAGAATAACTTAATTAAACATTACTTACAAAGTTTAATATTCATTATTTGGCTTCAATTACTATCTCTGTCCCCTCCCCTCCCTCACCCCCACTGGAGTGCTCTCTCCCCTCTCTTATTCCGAAGGTCTAATTAGGCTAATGGCTGCTGCTTGCAGTGACCTTATAGCTATTGAAAAACACAAAAATATAAAGGCTCTCTCTGGTTTGCCTTCCCCAATGGTCTTTGCATGTGGCAGCTCAGCTCCTGAATTCCATATTTCTTTTCTTTCTCCAATGCCTGATTCCACTTGTGCCACATAGCAGAATTAATGATGTGTATTTGAAAAAGGCTTGGCAGCCAAATTGCAACAAATACAAGAGGGCTGGGGCACTGGAGAGAGGGAGGCATTGGAGAAAAACTCTGAGCCTTCCAGCTCCGACTCCGCAGCAAAGGCTGTGCCCGGCTGGCTGCTGGCAGGGAAAAGCTTTCAAAGGAGGGGGCATGGGCACAAAGCAAGGCGGGTCCTTTCTTATTCTTTCTTTCCCTGTCTTGGGGCTTAATAGCATCCTCGGCTCCCCTCTAAGCAGGTTTCTTCAAAGGCTTTTGTGCGTCTTTGCCCGGCTCTGCCTGCAGCCTGCATCTGCGGCCTCTGGTTTCACCCCATGGGGGCGTTGTTGATGCCGCTGCTCGGGCTCACGGTGAAGGGGTGAAGCCATGGGCGGCGTTGTTCTTTGCTCTGCCTCACAGGTTGAGTCTACACGTGGAGCCCTTTCAGGTGCAATGCACGGGGCTGGGCATGTTGGGGGTGCAGATGTGGGAGAGTCCGGTCTCTGGGCAGACTGAGCAGCCCTGCAGGGAAGGCACTGCCAGCCAGCTGGGGACAGCAGTGAGGACTGGTTGTGACAGAGGCTGGGAGCAGGGATGGGAACCACGAGAGACCAGCTGCAGGATGTGGTGGCTGAGGTGCCTCAGGGCGGAGGAGACGTCAGAGGTCATCAGAGGGAGGGACAGCACCCTTGGCAGTGGAAAAGGAGAATTGCTGGGTACATGCTGATTTTGGGGTGCAGGGCTTAAGCCTATGCGGCTGCGATGCCAGGGGCACTGTGAGGAGGCAGGAGGGTGGGTGCCTGGGGAGGTATGGAAGGTAAGGCGCAGGGCAGCTTGGCCCCAGGTGGTGCAGGCCACGAATGCGATGCTAGGGAGTCTGGCTTTCACACTGGGAATACACTGCAGATTTACACCTAGGGAACAGTGGAGTCAAGGATGTGTTTTAGGATCATGTTCCTCTGGTGGTGAGAAGGGGGAGGAATTCAAGAGGAAAAGGGAAGAGACAAGGCTCAAAAGAGATGGGAGCCAGGAGACCAGTTGGGGAGTGTTAGCCCAGGGGAGTGGCAGGTGGTCAGCATGGACCCAAAGTTCCTTGGGAGGTCAGCTGAGTAGGGCTGGGCCATGCGGTGGTGGTCCCTGGCAGAAGGGCCGGCCACAGCGGTCCGAGTGTGGCACCTGAGCAAACCTAAGCGCAGCCCAGCCTGTCCCAGGGGTCAGAGCAGGGACGGTACAGGGCTTGTAAGTGGTTCCAAAGAGAGGTTGAGGGCACCGTGACCTCAGTCTAATTCGGGGTTCAGGGGCTGGCTTCAGAGCTAGTGAGGAGCCTGGAATGTAGCTGTGGTTTAGATGACCTCCACTCTCTGCTGCTCAGGAAGCAGAAGGAATGCTGTCCTGGTGCAGTTATTAATGGTGTCCCCGTTCACTGTCAAAAGTGTCTTTGTTTGGATGTTAAATCATGTTTACCCTAAATATAGGATAATAATAGTATCTACCACATAAGATTATAAAAATTAAATATGTGAAAGCTCTTCAGTTAGTGTCTAAAATATATAGGCATCTACTATTAATTATATATTGTGTATTGTATTAGTTTCCTAAGGCTGCTGCAACAAATTACTACAAACTAAATGGCCTCATAAACCAACAGGAATTTATTCTCTCACAGTTCTGCAAGCTACAAGACTGAAATCAGGGTGTCAGCAGGTCTACACTCCTTCAAAGGCTTTGGGAAAGAATTTTCTGCCTCTTTTGGTTTGCAACCCTTGGGGTTCCGTCACTTGAATCTCCGCCTCTGTTTTCACATGGCCATTTTCCCTCCTTGCATGTCTGTGTCGAAATTTCTCTCTTCTTATAAAGATACCAGTCATTGGGATAGGGTCCACCCTAACCTAACATAGCCTCATCTTAACTTGATTATATCAACAGACTCTGTTTCCAAATAAAGTGACATTCACAGGTCCCAGGTGGACATGAGTTGTGCAGAGACACTATTCAACCCCGTACTGATATACACATCTTATTTTTCAATTGCAGTTTAAGCTACTAGACTTTTATACCTAGCACAACACTTGCTGTACTAACAAGCACATAGTAGGTAGTTGATTCATTGTTGATGGATACAGTGTTTCTAAAAGGTGGCCTTTGTTGGTTTATTGGGGAGGAAATGTTGGGGCAATGGAATTAGGGAAAGTAGGAGGAGGGAAAAAAATTTCTTCTTGTCATCTCTCCCTTGACCCAGTGGAGAATCCTAGTTTCTAGGCGTTGTCAATCTCAATGCTTGTTCACCCTCTGGATAGTCTTTAAAAAAAAAGAAGAAAAATCTTCAAATCATTTTTTAAAAAATTCAACAACACAAATCAACAACCACACACACAAAACCCAACAAAAAGCCCCCTTGGCACATCACAAAGATGCTGATACCAAAAGCTGAAATAGCTTTTCCATAATGCAATGAAATATATTAAATTCAATAGACATCAAAGGAACTTCGGGAGCAATTGCTGAATTTCCGAAATAAACAGGGTTTTCAAAGGAAACAAAAACAGCCCTGGGATCTTGGGGGTGGGAGCACATTTTTGAGGGGGCAAGGCATGGAATCCTTAGGCTCTTGATCAAAGGGTGAATCCTTTAAAGAGTGGTGATAAATGAAGCCTTGAAGACTGGTTTTGATCCAAACTGCCCCAGGTACCAGTACTGACTGCAAATGACAAATCCATTACCAAATGAGGAAGCCAGCGATTTCTCCATTCTCAGCTTTACATTTCCTTACATTTTGCAGGTTATTTAAAATGAGGAAATAATCCCAGACAAAGAGATCCAGATAAGTAAAATACAGCCTCGCGTGGGCTGCAGGCAGCAGAGGGCCTTTGTGTCTGGAATGTTTTGATGCTGTTCTGGCATCCTCAATCTCAGAGACGTTAACTTTTTAAATTTCTAAATTTCAGTGTGTGAATGTGTGTTTGTGTGTGCATACCTACTTGTGTGACTAGGTGCCTGCCCGAGGGGAGGGGTGGATGCTCCCAATAGGAATGAACGGTGGCCCATAAACTTGTCTATGCAGTTAATTCCATCCTTTCAAGGAGGGCGAGGTTCCTTGGAGAGTCCTTTGAGATCATAGATGTATAGAATCCTGGAAGCTGGAGTCACTGAAGTGACCAAGGAAATAAAATTGAGAGCTAAATAGGCTGAGTGATTGGAGCAACTGGTTCATTTAGTGGCACTCCTGCACCAACTAGCTAACTTCTCAAGGCGACTATGTCTTCTATTTGTGCAGTTATTTGCAGGGCAAGAGGATTTTCTAGAGCAATCAGAGATCTCCAAAACCCACAGTGCAGTGATTTCCAAACCTGACTCATCATCAGAATCAGCTTGTGTTTTTAAAAACACAAATTCTTGTTGCCAGGAAAACTGCTGTGAATTCATGGGCAGGTATGCAGTGTACGGATGGACACTTGCACTCCTCTTGGGTAAGTACCCAGGAGGGAGGTGGCTGGGTCACATGGTAGGCGAGTGTTTAACGTTTTGAGAACCTGCCCAGCTGCTTCTGAAGCGTCTGCATCGGCTCGTGTTCCCGCCTGGGGAGGTGTTCTAGCTGCTCCGCTTCCTCACCAACACGCAGAATGACTGGTCTTTTAAATTCTGACCATTCCAATCTATGCGTAGTGATACCTCATCGTGTTATAATTTGAATTTCCCCGACGATAATTTTGTCGAGCAACTTTTCAGGGGACGATTTTCCATCTGTGTATCTTCTTTGGTGAAGTGCCTATTCAAATTTTTCCACCCAGTTTTAAAATTGGATGTTTATTTTTTTATTAAGGTTTGAAACTTTGAATGCCAGTGTTCATAAAAGTTTTATTTGTAAGAGCTGGAAACTGAAACCACCCCAAATATTCAGTGACAGGTGATGGGGTAAACATTGTGTATCTTAAGGTACAGTCCACTTGTTGATAACAAGGTGGCATCAATACGCACGACACCACGGGCCAGCCTCGAAATAACCTCGCCGAGTAACAGAGGTAGGCAGAAAGAATCCATACTGCACAATCCCGTAACAAAATCCGATGGAGTGCGGACTAAGCCACAGGGACAGAAACTCAGTGGGGGGTGGCCAGAGATGTGTGAGGAGGGGTGGGGAAGGGAGGCAGAGGAGCATTACACAGGGGCTTGGGGACACTGTAGGGGGCTGGACATAGTCACTCTCTTCACTGTGATGATGTTTTCATGGGTGTCTACATGTGTCAAAACTTATCAAATTTTCACTTTAAACATGTTGTTTATCGTAGTTCAGTTACATCTCAATAAAGCTATTAAAACAAGAGAAAGGGAAAAAAAAATCCACAATAAAATGCAGATTCCTGGGTTCTACCCCAGAGCTACTATATTATAAGGAATTCAGAAATCTGTGGCAGACAGTGCTTTAAAAGGAAAGCATCCTACTTTAGACATTAAGAAAACCCCCTAGGTTTGAATTCTCCATCCACTGCTTACCGGCTGCGTGTGCCTGAGAAGCAAAGGCCAGGCCACGTCACCCCTCAGCACCTTCCTTTGCTGCATCCCTACAAATGGGCAGTAACTAGAAACACATTCTCCCAGGCCCCTGTGAGGCTTCAGCTAAGTAACCAACTGGAAGTGCCTGGCACGAAGCCGCTCTCCATAAATGTGGGTTTGTTTAATTATCATTTTCCCAAGAACCCTCCCTCTAAGGAGCAGGCTGGCTCTGAGGGCAAGGTGGGGGGTGCGCGATGTGTGTCCCGTGTGTGGCCTGACCGGCCCACCGGTTTCCCCAGGACTCTGGAAAGGGGGTTATCAGGCCCGGGTTTCATGAACCCTCAGCAAACGCAAAGGGGACAGCCCCGGCTCCCACGGGACGGCGGGGACCAGAGTTTGTCTCTGCATCAGGGCCGTGGGCTGGGCGCCTCTCTCCCTGCTGCCACCCGGGATTGCACGGAACCGCTTCAGCCGCTTGGGCCACGCAGCCCAAGTGGGGGTCTTTCCTCCCCCTTCGTAGGCTCTCTGCCTTTGCTCCATTGTCAGGAGCCACAAAGGCCCTCCAGGAGCGCGCGGGCGGGGGTGTGACACGTGCACACCCGCGCACGCCCGGCCCGGTGATGAATCGCGCGCCCAAAGCCTGCTTATCGCGGCGGCGCACATGTGCGGGGGATGCGGGGAAGCCCGGAGTGAGAACACGCAGCTCCTGCTTCCCGTCCCTGCCCTTTGTCTAGATGAAATTTCAGATGCTGCTGGGTGTCTTGTCAGCAAGGCTATTGCAAAATAAATGGAGGAGGCAATGTTATTTTCTTAAAAAGCTGATTTGTTCAGTATTTAGCCTACGGAGAGGATGTGTAGCAATGCCTGCTCCCCTGGGTAGATGTGAGTTTTGGTCTAACAGATGAACGGCAGCCAAGAAGGAAGAAAACACCCCTTTATTGAGTTCCTACTGTGTGCTGAGGCCTTTCACACACACAAGTTTTTATTAATCTTGGGACCTCCCCTATGGGGTAGGTACGCAGTCAACGCTGCGGGGCCTGAACTGAGTTAAAAGTGGGGGAGTCGCCTCTGTCCCCCTGTAAATCGCTGATGGCCTGATGTACAGAAATGACCTTCCACAAGGAAGTGTGGCCACAGAAGGCATGGACTGCAAAGCAACATTTTGAATTTATAGAGCATTGTACTTTCCCAGTAAATCAGACCACTGCTTTTTAAAAAAAAAAAAAATTAGTTAGTGGATTCATTAAAGGCACACTCTGCTTACCATTGGGCTGCAGGCTACACTAACAAAATTAAAAGAAAAAAAAACTGCAGGCAATTAAATAATAACTTTAGTTCTGGAAACAGCTCCGTAAAACAGGATGCATCATTTCTTCAAAGATGAGAGCAGGGATGTGACAGAGACCTTCTTGTCACCCACCCTTCCCACTGCCATCTCCCTTGGGGGACAGTGAAAGCAGAACCTGAGCGCTTCTGGAACTTTCCTCCCCATTTAACATATTGCCATCTGGTCTTCCTAACTCACTCTTGACAATCATACTAGGAGGGTTCAATGCATGTAATTCTTGTCAAAAGCATTACCACTAGAGGTGGTGATTTTATGGGAAGCTTGAGGACGTTTCTCAGTCATGAACAATCATTGGTTGGGATAAATAATATACATACAGTGAGTTATCGCATATCTCTACCCCCATGAATTCTTGTAGCTCTCCTGTAACATAGGTATGTGGTGCCAGCCCCATTTTACAGATGAGGGAACTGAGGCTCAGTTTAAGAAAATTTTAAAAGTGTGCTGAAGGTCAGACAGTAGTGAAACCTGAACTCTGGTCTCAGGTCTTCTGATTCCTAATGCTGTTTCCTTAGAGTTGGGGGCAGCACTTTTACTGAATCCAAAGTCCAGGCACGGGTTTGAGAGGACTGAGCACTATAATACTTGGCTTTATCCAAACAGGCAGCCCAGTGGGTTTGTATCAATAAGAAGCAATCAGGAGCAGCCATAATACTTGCAATCAATATATAATTGCATCAGGGTTAGTCCATTACCTCAGGCCTCCCGTGCTGATTACCGCTGAGGCCTCCTGATTCCAGCAGCCATTTCTCCTGGATCTGGAGTTTGGTGGGAAATGTGTGGGAGGGTTGCCAAGCTGAGCCCAGGGAGCCCACCTCAGGGCCCAGGGTCGGGGCAGACACCGGGAAAGCAGACATGGGGGTAGCAGGCTCCTGGGCTAATGGGAGGTGGCCATCAACTATGTGTGTGCTAATCCTCAGTTAATGCTTTCACAGAGGAGAGAGCTGAAGCACAGAAAGGTTAAGTTCCTTGACCAAGATCATAGGTCTTGGTGTGAGGGCTGAAACCAGAATTGGAAAGTAAGCCATCTGGCTCCGGAGTCCACACCCCTGTCCCTTCCACCTCTCTAATCTTGGTTAAAGGCACTGATCACAGCAGGTATTATCAGTGTGATCATATAGAAAGTAAAACTGAGGCAGAGGGTAAATCCTAGTCAAGTGAATGAACAAATGAATGAATGAATGAGTGGGATAGTGCTATGACTTCCCCAAGATTACAAAGTGAGTGATGCCCGATCTCCCCATATACAAGGGAATACTAGTTGGCAATGAAGAAGAAAGAAACAACAAAGATGAAGCCATAAAACAATATATTGAGGGAAAGGAGCCATTCTCTTTTATGGGAGTCCATTTATAAGAAGTCCAAGAATGGAGAAAGCAAATCTACAATGATAAACTTCCAAATGGTGGTTGCCCATGGGAGGTGGGCACTGACTGGAGGGAGAGACGAGGCAAACATCTGGGGTGATGGAGATGTTCTTGTACCTTGGTTGGGGTGTTGATCACATGGCTATACCTATTTGGGAACGCTTGTTGAATTGTACACTTAAGACCTACACATCTCACCTATAAAATTTTACCTTCAAAAAGTGAAAAAGCATCAAAGAACAGATGATATAGAAGAGACAGGATTCACAACTTGGGGTGTCTGATGTCAAAGCCATGCTCTGCCTGCTGTTTGGATGTAAAGCACTTTCATCTACTGTCAGTCGCAGGTGGTGGTCCAGGCGAGCCACCGGCGTTAGGGTGATGATTGCAGGTGGAAGAGCCACCAAGGGGGAAGCCGACTGAGCTGCCTTAACTGAGCACCTGCTCTGGGCCCTGCTGAACTAGCCCTGCCAGTGAAGGTGGGCCCAGCCCTGCCGGAGCAGCTAGGAGGTGTCAGTACCAGGATGGCTGACCACAGGTAACAGCCCTGCTGGGCAGGACTCCAGTCCCGCTTTGTAGGGACCCCAGCTGTAGGGAATGAGAATGGATTTCACCTGCTGCATGTGAAATGTAAGGTCTGGATGCAGTTTATGGGAGAAGCAGAAGCTCAGGGACGATTATCTGGGCTGTCAGATAATCTGACTTTGGCTGAGCCTTGGGCCCTGAGTTCAGTGTGGTCTAGCCTGGCTCTCCTACTTCCTAACCCTTGGCCTTGGCCTGGCTACTTATGTCCTCTCTCCTTCAGTTTCCTCATCTCAAGAAAGGACGGCGGGAATGATGATAGTACATACCCCTGAAATTAAATTAATATACGTGGGCAGTTGTGATGATCACAAGTCTTATTATTTAGAGCCCTTAGAATGTGCTCACTGAAGGGACAGTGGCCACTGATGCCGGGCAGGGTTTCACCTGTGGATTGTGGTTGCATAGCTCTAGGGAAGGGTTGAAGGGATGAAGGACTGGCACTGGGCTGGTCTTAATATAAGAAATAGAACAGATGTTATTATCCCATTTCACAGGACAACATATCAAGGCCTAGGAGGTCACTACTTGTCTGAGATTGCACAGCTAGTCAGTGGGAGACCTGGGCTCCACGTCGGCTCCCCTCCTCCCTTGTCAGTGCTGCTCACATGGCTCGGACCCTGTCCCCAGCACAGCCCTCCACACTCATCTGGCCCCGTGCCGGGTGACCTTGATCAGGAGCCAGGGCTTCCCCTTGTGATCTTCAGTCTGTATCCTTTTAGGGCATCCTGCCAGGACTTTGCTGCTGGTTAGACTACATCCTTGTTACATCGTGGCTTGTGTTTATGTCAGAGGCACCCATCACCTTGTCACCTTGTCACCTTGATCACATATTTAGCTGGCAGAGGCAGAGGCTCAGGGGCCGAGAGTATGCCATTTTGACAGAACACACCATTCCTCACTGTGGGTCTCTGATCCTGACCCCAATCTTTCCTCTGGGCTCTACACCTGGGGGTGTCCATATCTGCAACAAGTCTCACCGTTCTGCTGAGAGAGAGAGAGAGGAGAGAGGGAACCCAGGAGGAAGGTCTTCAGCTGTAACCGTGGCGGGGAAGGGTTATAGCTCAAGACCTTAGAGCAAAGGGATCTCCCCCCCCCCCCCCCAGGAAGCTGCATGGGGAAGAGCTATGAGGAGTGGGGGTGGCGGCAGATGTTGGATGGCAGAGGAGACTGAGAGGTGGCAGTTTCCAAGGCTGGCGATTGCTAGGAGAGGGGCTGGGGCAGCAGGCAGGCAGTGGCTGCCCAGCTTCCCGAATGCTCTAGTTTGGTGGGACTCAGGAGGTGCCTCCTCCCATGAATAGCCACCTTAACATTTGCAACAGGAGAATTTTCAGAGTATTCGATTGCTCCTAAAATAGAGGAAAAAGGGGGAGTAAATTCTCTTCATCATATTCAGGCAGAATTGGTTTAGTTATTGGTGTGTTTCCTGAGCTCGCCCATTCATTCATTTATTCATTCATTCAACAATGCCTGAGAAGTGATGAAAGCACCTGTTTTATATGCAGAAGTCAGAAAAAAATTTTGGCCTCATTTGGGGAGTTAAAATGGAGATTAGAAAACCTTAACGCAGCAGCAGTAGCCCAGAATTTGAAGCCATTGATGCCGTGCCCTTGTCTAGTAGCTCGGTGTCAAAGAAGAGGCTCCTACAAATGCCCCGGGGGTGACTGGCTGATGGGTAGCCTTTCATCAGCTTCCAGTCCGGGTGTCAGTCCAGAGGCTTTTGGTCTCACTCCGAGCCTGGGCTGTGTGCTGCTCTGCTGGGCGCTGCCAGGACACAGAGGGCGGGTCTTACCTTTGGGCGTTTGTGTTGGAGAAACTGTCTGCAACCCCGCTCAGCAGAAGAGGCTGCAAGGCCAGGAGCAAACCACACGTCCTGCCTGGGAGCATCCGCCGGTCTGGCTGGTCTTACGTCAGGCTTAGAAATAAATACACAAAAGGGGACATTCCATAAAGAGATCCAATAAAAAAGACAATAGACTAGAATAGAAACAGAAACAATAAGAAGAAAAACAGGCTGAGGTGAAAGCAGATTGCAAAAAAGATGGCTACAATAGAAATGAAATTGAGTGATGCCTACATCCGGTAGAATGAGTAAAATTCACGCGAATATTGTGAAGGCAGGTGGTAACACTGCTAAAATTAAAGTCGTTGATGAGAAAAACAAATTCTCCTTGTCTTTAGGGGGGAAAAAACGAGATGACAGCGATGAGGAGATAATAGGTATGGAGAAGAGAGAAGGAGATCTAATCTAGGAATTATAGGTATTGCTGAGAATTAAGCCAGAACAATTTATTCAGAAACAACAATCAAAGTCATAATTAAAAAATGTGTCTTGCAAAATGGCCTAAATAGTCAGGCAAAATCAATTTAAAGGGAACTAACTGCATCTATACATATCCTGGCTAAAATATTGAGTCAAAAAGACCAAGTATTATAAGCCCTCTGGAAGGAAAAAACAAAAACAATTGAAAGAATCCCATGGTCTCTGTAAATACTCAAATAGGGCAACTATGTGGCATAGAGCAGGCTCTGTGTTTGTCACACCATTTCACTTTCCTCCCAGAAACACAGGAAGACAGGTTTCCCAGGTCCCTCCAATATAGGTGGGCCATGGTGTGGCTCCTGCTCTGCTATGAGATCTGCTACTCTCTTCTCCTCTGCCCTCCTCTCTCTGCAACTTGGTCAGTCAGATGCAGAGGGCAAAGCACAGGACCCCAGATGACAGCGGGAAGAGCCTGGGTTCCTGAATCATCTTATGGACGGCTGCCCTTGACCCCTAAAGTGGGCTCTTTAATGGAGCCACTGCAATTTCAAGGTTGTTTGTTATAACCTGCTCTAATATAAAAGGCTACAGAATTTTGGGAGAACAGAATCTTGATTTGAGTATTTTTTTTTTTTTAAATATAATTAAGCTGCCATTTGGGTATGAGCACAAGAGAAACACAACTTCAGAAATATAGAAGTTTAGCATATATAACAGGTTTGTATCCTTCCTGAGAAAAGTACTTAAGAATATATTCCAATCAATAGAGAGATGTAACAAAATAAAGGTCTAAGCAGGAGGAGGTTATTAAATAAAGAGCATAGTGGTGAGCACTGAATTGGTTAAACATGGAGTAAAATCTAAATAATTTTTGTTAACGTGGGTATAAAGTAGAATGGAAAGTAAAAAAAGTCATTTTCAAAAGTGAGAAAACAAACAGACAAACAAACAAAAACAAAAACCAGAATTGGTTCTAATACCCCATTTCATCTCAGGAAAAACAAAGAAATTGGGTGAAGGAAGAGTAGAGAGTAGTAAAAGGAATCCTAGTTTCCTCATCTTAGAGGGAGAAGTGGATAGATAGTATTTTACTTTTAATATTGATTATTAGAATAAAGTTGAAAAATTACTTTCTAAAACCTGAAAGAGCCACTAAAAGAGTTTAACATATGCTTTCTACCATATCCTTAAAGGTATTAGAGAAAAAAATCAAAGAAAATAAGTCATGATGTTTATAGTAAATAGAAATTTTAAAATGGTAGAAAATTACAAGGAAAAAATAAGCAAATAAACAAGAAAAAGCAAGAAAGTCCACAGTCAGAAATAATAAAATGAAGTGACAGTAATAAGTCCAGATATATAATTTATGGCAATAAATAAAAGGATCAACCCCTTCCATTAAAATACAGAGACTTTCAGATTAGGTAATAATAGATGTCAAATACATGCTATTTACAAGATATAAATCTCATACAAAATGATTGACAAGGAAGGATTAAGAATAAAAGGCTTGGTAAAAGATATCAGGAAAACATACAAAATCCAAGATTGACAATATTTATATAACAATAGTAGAACTAGAAACATAAAGATAATTGTGTAATATGGATGGAACATAAAGTCCAGAAAAAAAATGCAGCAATCATAAACCAAATAGAAGATGATGCCAAATAATTTGATACCAAAATATTGAAAGCAAAAGCACTAGAAAATATGAAGAGAAAATAACAAAAAGTATTTGTGGGTGATGACAACATATTTTTCTCCGAACATGGCAGATGAGGCAAGAGAAAAATAAATGAGGGGGTAGTGTTAATGGGCAATGGAATTAATAACTTTTATTTAATAAAAATGTATAACAAATACCAAGAAGAGAATACATCTTTCTTTCAACCATTCTTTGAACAGTGACAAAACTTAAAAGATCATGAAATACTGGAAATCAGTATTTATGTAGAACATATTCACTGACTACCATGCAATAATGAATAGATTAAATAAAAAAGGTTTTTAAAAAGGCACATTTGAGATGTTGGAAACTAAAAACTGCTCAGCTTAATAATTGTTGAGTCATAGAAGAAATATAGACCGTGAAGTAATAAATTAGACCACTTTATGTAAAAACTTATGGGGTAAAGTCAAAGCTGTACAAAGGGAAAATTCATAGACTAAATGCTTTTATTAACAAGTTAGAAATAAAAATGAAATATCTAATTAAATATTTAAATAAGCAACACAAAGAAACTAAATAAAAAACAAGTAGAAAAAAACAACAACCCCACAGAGGAGCTCTCTGAATTAGAATAGTAGTGTGTAGATATAGAAAGTCTAAGAGAAAAAGGAGAAAAGAAATGTTCAAACTTAGACATTAGAAAGTGGATAGAACTATAGCTACTGAATTTATAACACATCACATGAGGTAGATATATTCTATAGTATTTTTTAAAATTTGAGAATAAGACATGATTTGATAGCAAGATATTAATCACCCAAATTTACTCAAAAGCAGAAAACATACAGAAATTGTAAAAAAAAAAAAAAAGATTGCTGTACAATTACCTTGCCAACAATGTTTTTGACTTAGTGTTGTTGATCAGTTCAGTTGATCATATTTCAAGATATATGTAATTTTTTGGGGGTAAATTAACCATTCCCAATCATATAAAAAGGTGGAAAACTTTCAAAATTATTTTATGAAACCAACATAGCTCTAACAATGAAACAAAAGTAAAGAATAGTTTAATTTCCTTTAGATAATGGAAACAACCATCTTTAAATAAAATGTCATCAAATCACACCCATTGCTATATTAAGAAACGAATACTAAAACATGTCCAGTTAGGCATTATCTCAGTAATGCAAGAATAACCTAATGTTATGAATTCTATTAATACAACCCAGGGATCAGTGAGGCAGAGAAAATTTCAGTTGGTGCCCTAAAGACATTTGCTAAAATAGCAACCATTTAAAAAAAATCTCTTGGTAAAAATTTAATAAAAATTAATGTAAGATCATTTACCTCAAACTAATAGTTCAATATTATATATGATGGTAAAATACAAAATGAATTCTCATTAAAATTGTAACAGTGTAAGGATATTGCAATTCTACTGCAATCTAACAATGTCTACACATTCTAGCTATACAGCAAAAACAAACAGTATAGCTGTAAGATGAAATACCATCAGCTGTGATTTGCAAGTGGGGGCAATTTTGTCCCCCTGGGGACCTTTGAAAATGTCTGGAAATGTTTTTGGTTATAAAGACCAGTAGGGTGAGGGGTGCTACTGGCATCTAGTGTGTAGAGACCAGGAATGCTGCTAAACATCCTTTAATGCACAGGACAGACCCCCAACAAAGAATGCCCACTACTTGGCTTTCTTGAATAGCCATAAGCACCTCAAACCAGACTTGTCCAAAATTGAACTCTTACTATATGCCAGGCAGCACATGAAAGACTTTATTTAATCTTATTTAATTCTCATGAAACCTCTATAAATCAAGTGCTATTATTACAGCCTTTTCACATATGAGGTCACTGAGGCATGGCCAACGTTGTATAAATTGTTCAGGTCACACATATATTAATGATAGAGGCAGGGTTTGAACCCAGACAATCTGTCTACTTTTTTTTTTATCCCAATGAGTTAACCTGCTGTCATTAAGGAAGTAGGGTTCAAAATTGCACACACACAGTATGATCCATCCCAATGTTATAAAACATTATATACATGTAAATAAAACTAAATACATCTTAGTTGTTACCAGTGGTAGGATGTCTAAAGTGTCTTTAATGGACATATGTTATTTTGTAATCAGAAAAAACCAGAAATCCAGTAAGTCATATAAATAGATCAACGTCTCCAGGTTAATTTGTACTAATTTAGAACAAACATCACAATTCAGGTATATGCACTAGAATCCCTTTGGGGCTAGAAATCCTTCCTGAAACTTGTTTAAACGAAGAGAAGTGAATTGGCTCATGTAACTGAAACGTCTGGTGAAAGACCTTTGTTAGCTTCAGGAAAGGCTTGATCTTGCAGCTCAAAGTGCTTAACCGAGACTCATGTTCTCTCTCCATGTCTTGACTCTACTTCCTCAATATTGGCTGTACTATCAGCAGGCTCTTTCTTCTCTCATATCCAGCAGGGAAGAGCAGGTCTCTCATTCAGTGTTCCCAGCGACAGTCTAGATGTCCCCTCTGATAGGACCATCTTAGGACACATGCATGTACTGATTGGACTGGCCTTGATTTTGGGTCCCATTTCTAGAACCAGAAGTGAACTCACCTTCCCTGGTGTCCAATAGTTCCCCAAATTGAGGGTGGTGGCCATTGGGAAACTGGAACATTTACATCCATTGGGAAGTGCATGGTGGGGATTCAACCAACCCCGATATACCCCATTGAGGGACTTCCAAGAATGAAGCAACCTTATTAAATGTCTACTTATGCACTTTATTACCTAATATTTTAGATAATATGTCCACTGTGTTCAGAGTAAGGAGAGTCACTGAAAGACAGCTTTATAAAGGAAGGTTTCCTGGTAGAGGTAGTTCTAGAGGAGGTCCTTCAAGCATCAGTGTGAGGTGGATGGGCAGAAAGGATACAGCGTATTTGGTGTGTAAGAACAGCATGGCCAAGGCCAGCGGTGTGGGGAAATGCATGCATGAAAATGAGGATCAGCAAGGAGCTGCCATGCCGGGGAAGGGGCTTAGCGTGAGAAGTCTCACTGTTCTAAGCTCCGCAACTGCATATCTCCAGATGGAGAAATGATACCAGGGGAAGCATTTTTGTGACAGTTGGTCATAGGTTCACTGTTCATATTTTGTACTACCAACCTGCTTTACACTTCCAGCCTCATTTTCCACATCTGTAAAATGGACATAATAGTACAATCACAGGATTGATACGTAGATTAGATAACATTATGTCTCTTCAAAGACTCTGCAAACTGTAAATTAGTAGCTGCATGTAGAAAGAGGGGTTTAGTGGGCCCAGGAATGTATTTAGAGTGCAATGGGGACCCAGAGGGCAGACTCAGTCTTTGAAAGTTTGAGGAATAGTTGGGTTCCCTCTTGCTCCCCAGGTGCACTGTCCTCACTTCTTGGGACCTTAGAGATCTCTGTTTCCAGATGACACAGCCAACTCACGTGGCTGTCAAAGTGGGGCTCTAGAAGAAGATGGTCTCTGGATGGCAGTGTGGCCCAGATGGGCTTCAGGGAGGAGGGGCCAAGAAAAGCAGTGTTTTGTAGGGGGAGGGGCACCCTAGGAGGAGTCAAAATGACTCCTTGGATTGAGTCTGCCAGAGACCATTAAACCTCAATGTATGAAATTAGCTTGATTCTGTAAAATAGTTATATCAAGGCAGCTGTCAGGAAATCAATAGCACGCTGTAATTATGTCCATAAACAGGCAGAAGAGTCAGGAAAGGTCAGAGGCAAAGGAAGGGGTGGCTACTGCAGGGCCTTTGAATACGCAGCTCGTGAAGCTTGTGGGCAGTGGAGCCACCCCAGAGGGACCAGCTCCTTGCTTCTGCCACCAATTAATCCAGAAAGAAGGAAATTCAATTTGGCAAACATTTATTGAGCATTTACTTCAGGCCAGGCTGAGGGCGGCAGCAGTGGGCCAGGCCTCTTGCCCAGTGGGCTGACCTCTTTTTGTCCAAGTCCTTCTGGAAACATGCAGAGTGAGAAGTTACTGGAATTGGCAGGACTCGTGAGCATGGACCTTTTAGGGAAGGGGAGGAGAGGCATTTGTAGACACTTCATCATGTTTGGACTTAAAACTACAGCTGATTCGGCTCCTGGAGCTTTGCCTGCAGTTCCAGCGACAGATACAAGACCTTTATTTGCGCCCAAAGGCTCTTCCTTTAACATTTAATTCCAGACTCTTTGGAGAAGGAGGACCCAAACTCACAATTTTCTAGCATTTCAGCTCTATGCTCGCCTATATTATTCATCTTCTCAAAAATATAATGAGCTAAGAATAATTTTGATCTCCATTTCACAGATGAAAAAGTTGAGGCTCAGTATGATGAAGCAGTCTTTTCAGCATCATCCTGAAACTAAGGGGACATTTCTGTACAAATCATACCTTAGACTGAACTGTTTTAAATTGTCATGGTTGTGATTAGACCAAGCTTGTGGCTGATACTGGTTTTGCTCAGAAATTGGAGTGTGAGCAGTGGAGGTGCTTGTGTGTAGGCCGGGGCTGTAGAGAGAAGCAAGGTGGTTAATGTGTGTGGAAGAAATAGGGGAGAAGGCCGGCAGGTCTGGGGAGTGTGGGGTGAACAGGTGAGGCAGACAGGCATCAGGAATCCTGGCAGGACACTGGGCCCTCCTGCCTGGGGCTGGGGGCGGGGGTGTCTCAAGACATCCTTGTGCAAGGTCTGGCCAGTGTGCCTGGTGAGCATCGTCGAGGCAGAATTCTTTTTCAGCTTCTCACAGGAAAAGTCTTTTTCCAACAGCTGAGAAATATCAGTTGAAAAAAATGGGAACACAGTGGAAAGTATTTAAGTTCCTGTGAGAATTAAGCTTACGAATCAACACAGATACATTACTGCTTTCAAAGAATCCACTGACAAAGTCAAAAGCCAAAGCGGGAAATGCTGACCCAAGGAGTTAAAGGTGAAGGTCAAAGTTTCCAGAAACCAGGACAGGAGCGGGTAGGGCAGCCACGTCCGGGCCCCACCAGTCAGCCCTGCTTGTAAGAAGCCTGCGTTTGTTCCCCAATCTGCTGCTGACGGCGAATCATTGTTGTAAAGAACATAAATATATCAGGGCTTCACACCCATGGGATACTTTATGGGTGGTGTTCCAAGAAATGATAAGTTTGGAAGTGAAATACATCCCGAAGTTGGTAATTTTGACACTGCTTCTGTGTGGTGCTGTTAGGAGCACTTGCTAGGAGGTCTGAGTGTTATTTTGTTCTGTTACTGCCCCAAATGTTTACGGCTCGAATATTCACTGTAGGTTGCAGCTCTTTGCAAACCCTTGAACAGAGAAATGCAAAGGAAGACGTGAGTGTTATTGCGGGAATCCTGCGGCATTAAATCAGAAATGGCTTTAAAAATCTGGATTAGCGAAAGCAAGAACGAACTGAAAGATGAAATCAGAACCAGACTAAGCAAATTGTTTTTGCTGTTAAAAAAGGAAATAAGCTTATATAAAGCAACAGCTCCCTAATGCCCAACTTGAACTTGCTTTTGGGCACATTCTTACCAATTTGACCAAGGTCAATACAAATGGGAAGGGACTCCTTCTGTCTGAAATATTTGTCACACACACGAAGAAGAACAAGACTTGTGGGCAGGGCAAGTAACACTGCGTGTGCTTTAAAATTTCATTTTAAGACCCATTGCCTTAAATATTAAAAATTAAATATTGTATTTTCTTTTAATTTTTAAATGGTTTTTATTTGGCATTTATTTCTGTTACTATTTCCTTCTCTTAATGTATTTGATGATCAAATATCTATGTTAGGGAGAGACTACTTTTACATATTACTGGAGTATATAATCTTGTAATATATTGGTTCATAATAAAAATCAATCATGTATTTATTATATACTTTTAATAGAAAACTTCTGTGACCACCCTGTCACCCTAAACCAATTCACTCTATAGTTGCTCACTATTATTATTTAAAACACAGAGTGTTATGAAAAATGCAGAATGGCTTATGATTTGGGGAGGTTCCCAAGAATTCCCAGGAATTCTGATTTCTTGTTCTCAAATGCTGAAGCTTAATATTTACTGGGAATTAGGAAACCCCACCCCATGAGGATGGGGGCGCCTACACCTATGTGCTCCTGCTTTCTGCTGGCCCTGACTCAGACCAACCATCACGAATGCAACAAGCGAAAAGCAGACAGGTGAGGGAGCGGGTAAAAGCAAGACTTGCCACTTGGTGCTACTTGTGGAAATATTTATCATTAGAAAGAACAGCTCTGACAGGGGAATTTAGGACTGGCTAAGCCGCTGGTGTCTGACTTCACCTGGTCTATGAGGTGCTTATTTTCTAGAGTCATTGTGTTCCCATTTCACCTCTTTCTCAACTAATGACAATCCTTTCCTTACAAATGTGCCTCTTTTCACAAAAGTCAATGAGTTTCTCTAAGTACATAAATCACATTTTTATATATTGAGTCATGTTGTCAGTGTGGTAGGAGAGCTTGCTAGTTATAGGAATCCCTCAGTAACCTCTTAGGTGCCTCAGCTCAGCAGGTGAGGAATAAAGGTTTGAGTCTGGTTGAATCAGATCCTTCAGTGGAGAGCATGCTTTCTGTTCCAAATATTTCCCTCCATTTCTCTTTCATGATCCTTCCCTCACCAGCCCTGTGTGGTTTATATGTAGTAACATTGATTCCTCATTATGCTGGGCATGGACACATTACAGCTTGGTGAACTCCTACTCAAACGTCAAGGCCCACTCCAATTGTCCCCCTTTTTCTGCAGCTTTCCTTGACTATTCCATTATTAATAAATTGTTTGGTTTATCTTGACCCCCAGAGAATTTTCAGTACATCTTCACTGTAGCGCTTATCACATTGGTAGAGGCATTTGCTTACTTGTCTGTCTTCCTCTGTTAGAAGATGAGTTTCCTAAGGGCAGGAATTTCATCTTAAATGTCTTTGTTATCACCTGCACTGGCACGATGCCCTACATACAGAAGAAGTAATCAATAAACATTTGTTGAGTTAAATTGAATTTGTAAATTAGATTTACTTAAGGAGAACATACTTGTTTTCATTTCACAAAAGGATTCTTGGCTCTATAAATGATCTCGCCATAGGATCTCTTTAGAGGGTAAGCCCCCTGGTGTATTTGCAACAGGATGCAATTTCAAATAAGCCACATTCCCCATCGCTTTTTGCAGGAGCACATTTTCTGCTTAAAATGGGATGGGCCAAAGGTCACATCTCCAGCCTGCAATCGACACCTTCCTCACGTGTAGGAAGAGCCTTCATGAGACTGCGAGTCTCAGCCTGGGGCATTTTCCCCTCTGCCCTTCCGCTGTGAAGAGAGCCCCTGGGCCTGCGAGCCTGGCGGGCGGGGGCATCCAGGGCACAGCCTGAGTCTGCTGCAGCCCTGGGGCAAGGCGGTGGCGGGGAGGCCGGGGGAGGCCGGGGAGAGGCTGGTCCCGTCAAGGGGAAGCACATGGGCATCTTCCCATCACTCAGCCCTCATAACAGCCCATTTCAATTCCACCCGAGCTCGCCCGTCTGTCACCGCCCATTACAGGTGTTGTAAGGAACTGTAACATATTGAGGCTGATGCTGTTGGCACTAATGTTGCTATTAATATTGATATCTCTTGTAACGCCAGCATCACATGAACAGAGCTTCTTGGAGGCTCCTCAGATATTGTCCCCTTCTCCACTCTGCGATCCTTAGACTTGCCCCACAGCTTATTTGGGGGGATTTTAAGACGTTATTGATCACACAATGAAAGGGAGCAAGAAATCAACCCTGGCCATTACTCATCTGTGATACAGTGTGTGTGGAATGGTCCTTCTCTATGCTAGGCTGGAGGGGAGCTTTCCTCTTTGACCAAAACTGGGCATGGCAGATCTGTAATTGCTTTCATCCCCTAGAAATTTATGGAGCACTGCTGTTTCCCCGGTACTGTGAAAGGTGCTGAGGACCCAGAGATGAAGAGTCAGGGTCCTGCCCTTCTCACGGTCAAGGTTGGGTGGGAGGTGCACAGAGGAGGTGGCCTCGCCTGGCTGGAAACAGGAGGCTGTGCTCAGGAGGGACTTCCTGAAGTTGCTGACAGCAGAGACCAGCCTTGTTGTGGGCTGACTTGTGTCCCACCCAAATCCAAATCCCAGGACCTCAGAATGTAACCATATTTGGAGATAGAGTCCTTAAGGAGGTGATTAAGGTAAAATGAGATCACTAGGTTGAGCTCTAATCCAAATGATTGGTGTCTTTATAAGAAGAGGAGATTAGGACACACACACACAGAGGGAACACCAAGTGAGGACACAGGGAGAAGACGGCCATCTACACACCAGGGAGAGGGGCCTCTGGAGAACCAACCCTGCTGATACCTTGGCCTTGGAATTTTAGCCTCTAGGACTGTGAGTAATTAAAGCTCTGCTGCTGAAGCCACCCATCAGTGGTACTTTGTGATGGCACCACGAGCTAAGTAACACAGGCCTTGAGGCTGCTGCAAGGAGAGATGCCCAGTAGGTAGTGCGTCCAGGATGACCCGGGAGTCAGAACATGTGGAGGTACATCTGGAGCCAGAGGGGTGGACAAGAGTCCACAGGGAGAGGCTGTTGACATAAGAGAAAGAGGGATACCAATAGGGCTTCTCAGACATCTGCTTCTCCACAAAACCTCGTGAAGGGAGCAAAACGAGGTCAAAGCTACACGGAAAAGTCATTATCAAGCAGGCTGGGCTAAGTGCAGGCTGAGGTCACAGAGCACTCTCTTCTGGTGGGCAGAGCAAGAGAACAGCCCATTAGAATGTGTTGTGGTCTTTGCAATTATTTGTTAGTGGCTTTATGTTTATAGTTTTCCCTTAGACCTTGTCATATGCGCCGCACTCTTAGCGTGCATAGAAATGC
Source organism: Miniopterus schreibersii (assembly GCF_964146895.1). Classification (NCBI taxonomy): domain Eukaryota; kingdom Metazoa; phylum Chordata; class Mammalia; order Chiroptera; family Miniopteridae; genus Miniopterus; species Miniopterus schreibersii. The sequence continues at coordinate 75,936,060 of NC_138105.1, read as the reverse complement.
ATCACCTCTCATCCTCTGTGTATGCATGAAGAAACTTAAGCTCAGAGAAGGCCCTTTGAGGACCCATGTTCTCTTAGCTGGTGGACTGCTTGTAGGAACATCTTCTGCCTGGTGATCAGCCATGGGACAGGCCTGAGTCCATCGGATGACCACAGGCTACCCCTGTGCAAATTCTGCCCCACTTGGCCTCCCCGTGCAGGGTGCACCCTGGCCTCCAGCAGAAACTTAAGCAATTATTTTACTGTAGTGGGATTTAGGAGTTAACATGCTCCCTTAATTTCATAAGGGACATTTCACAAAAATGTCCTTGTTTCAGCAGGCCCCTCTTTTCCCCAGCTACCCCTATTTTAAGTTCTTACGTTCCTCTAATCCCCTCTCTTTAAGCTCCCCATCTTGGTCTCAGCCTTCTGCCTGGGATGTCCTGCCTTCTCTGACCACCACGAGACGGGCCCAGCCCCAAGCCCTGAGTCCTGTGTGTGCCACTCCCCTGGCTCCAGGTGAATGCCAGTGGGTCTTCATGGCTGAGCTTTAGCTACTTTAGAGGGGTTGGGGTGGCAGAGGCCAGAGAAGCCACAGGCATCAGCCCAGACCCCTGTCTCCCCTGCACAGCTGCTGCTGCTGTCCTTCCTGGGTTCCCAAAGGCAAATGGAACGCACCTCCTTGAAAAGACATTTTCTTGATAGACTCCTCAGTTTAGGCTACATGAGGGATTTCTCCTCCAGTCTGGGGAAAACCAGCTAATGTGTCCAGCCTCCTTGAGAAATAACAACCTTGACCTTGCTGTGCTAAAGGCTCATTCTCTTTTTATCTGGCCTGGTTTTCATTAAAAAATGGTCTCACAATAACTCTGGGCCATCCAGGGTGAATGGCACCAAGTGTGGCATTTTGTCCAACCCCCGGACTTCTCTCCTGAGAGCAGAGAGGGGATTTAAGTGCCCCCCGCCACATGCCTTATCCAAAGGAAAACTGTTACTACGCTGGGGCTTGAAGCCAGGCTTTTAGGTTCAGTCCCACATCCTTCTTGCCTATGTATTATTTTTTTAAAAAAACTTTATTCATTTTTTTTAGAGAGAGAGGAAGGAGAGGGAGAGAGATAGAAACAGTGATGAGAGGGAACATTGATGGGTTGCCTGCTCCACACACACCCCTCACTGGGGATCGAGCCCGCAACCCGGGCCTGTGCCCATGTGCCCTGACCGGGAATCGAACCGGGGGCCTCTTTGTGCATGTGATGATGCTCAACCACTGAGGCACGCTGGCTGGGCTCGCCTATGTATTTTGAGGGCCCTGCAGCCATGCTGGCTGAGCCTAGGTGAGTTCCGACTTACTGGTAGCTGTTCAAATCCTGGCCCACGTGCATCCCTTGTTCCTAAGTCTGGGCTGCAGCACTTTTGTACTTTAGATCCCAGACCATGTTCTGCATGTTGGCAGTATCAAGATTAGTAAAACAAAGTCCTGCTCTCAGGCAAGTTAATAATTGCAATCAAAGTCACAAGTCCCTGTAAGTCCCTCTCATAGTTTTGCCCTTCAGAGGACCCCCTTCCTCAGTGAACCTCAGGGTGAACCTTCTGAGGGGCTCAGACATTGAGAGCACAATCCCTTTATTTTACAAATGCAGGATCCCAGCCAGAGATGGGGGGAGAGGAAGAAACTCACGGCTGAGGAACTTGTGTGGCTGGCACTGTGCTGGGCACAATGACGGGGGGAGTGGCTCACTGTGAAGGGCAAAACAGGGCTCTCCAGGCTTGTGTGTGAAGCTCCCTCCCTGCAGGGCCTCCAGCCGTTTCCTATGCCTCCAAAGTCCAGCGCAGTGCTCGGGCTGATGAGGACTCCCATTTACCCGGAGCCCCACCTCCCCTTCCTCCTCTGGTCCCTCTGGGAGCAGCCCTGCTTGTCCAGCCCAGCTGGAGTCCTTTTCAGGCCCTGCAGCCTTTTGGGCTGAGTAGTCCTTTGTCTCTGCCTTCTCACTCCTTGTGTGTCTGAGAGGCAGGGCTGGAATTTCCCCCTCTGTCAGGCAGATGGGGAGACCCCCCCCCATGGGCTCTTGGCCAGCAGGGTCTAGGGCTAGCATCCACCCTTTATTTTGGCTCCATCCCTGAGCTCTTCTCCCTATACCCCCAGGTCTAAGACCCACCCTGGTGTGGCGACCCTGAACCCATGTGTGATGAAGCTCCCAGTGGCCCGGGGCAGCTGTGAGAGGCAGATTCCCATCTCCACTTCCTTCTCCCTCCTCAGGGAACAGCCTGCAGTTCTCCCTCCGGCCAGTGTGCTCAGCTCTCTGCCTTCCCAGGGGGAGGGCCTGAGCACCAGCATAAAAGACATTTTCCTGTTGGTACAGTTGGTGCTGATCGGAGTGGCACCACAGCTTGCTTTGTGGCCCTCTGCACAGGTGGGATGCGAGGGCCTCTCTCCTCCGCTGCCCCTCGGGGAGGGCTGGAGCCCATGTGCTCAGACCCTTTGCTTTGATCCCACATCAGACTCTGGCTTTATTATTTTTCCAGGCACAGTGATTATGCCCCTAATCGTGCCAGGAAACGGAAAGCCACAGATGCGTTCGGCTTGGCTGCCCTGTAGGTCTCAGTTGTATTATGAATGTGAACGTTGATTGCACCAGGGAAACAATTGGAAGGCAGAGTATCCAAAGCGACCTTGATAAGAGAAGGCCTCGCCCAGGGCCTGGGGCTGCTCAGGCTGCTTTGAGTGAGGAAGACTCAGGTCCCAGAGGCACAGGATCCTGCAACCAGGGGGCCCCAGGGCTCATCCAGCTCAGCCCCTCCCTAGAAAGCACAGAGGAGGAAACAGGCCGACCGTCCCCCGAGAGCAGCCCGCAGCTCTGGCCGCTCTGCTCCTGCTTTCCGCTTGGCTTGTGCAGCGCTGGGCCTGCTGCGTGGCTGTCCTCCCCTCCTGGGGAGGCCTCCTCCTGTCCTCCTGTGTCTCCCCAGCACCTGGTCTCCAGGTGATGTGTGGACTTGACGCCTGTTTGGTGAGCAGATGTCAGCACTCTCTGTGCAATAATAACGATGCCGACGAGAGCGTGTAAATAACACCGACTGTGCACTCGGGGTGTTTTAAATACACAACTAATTTAGTCTTCATAGCCAATCTTCTAGGAACCCAGGGTTATTGTTTCCCAGTCTGTCATCTTTCCAAGTCTTTTTTCCCCCCAAACTCCATGCTATTTTATCAAGATCTAGTTGCAGGGAAATAAAGGAGAGAGGAGGTTTTATTCCCCTTCTGATCTTTAATCTGAAACAAAAATCTCTGCCCAAGAATTACTGCCGATTTCCCTTCTTTTCCCGCCTGTCCTGCTTGCTGGGTTCCGTTTCTCTTCCTGACCCCCCTCCCTCGCCTCACATCTCCGGTGCGCCCCCTGCCTTCTGGATGCCTCGGCTCCCCGCCCCTGCCCCGTACCTGCTCAGGGGCCCGAGCTGTCTCTGCTCTTTGGCTCCTGCCAGGAATATCTCTAATTTAATCATTTACCTCCTGCCTTCCCGATTGAATGTCATGAATATTGTTCCCGTTGATGGCCTGCTCATTTTTAAAAGTGCACTTGCTGTTCTGTGGGCCCACGTGCACATAAAGAAAACAGCTTATGACACACACATCACAAGGTCCAGCCTTCCTCCCAAAGGCAGCGGCCTGAGCAGCAGGAATGAAGGGGCACCATCCTGGTGGGCAGGGAAGCCAGGCCCATTCACCTGGCCCGGGCCTGCGTGGACCCCACACCGGGCAGCCCCCACACCAGGGCAACCCCAACATCCGCAGCTTCCTGAAGCTGTTTTCCCAGGCAAGCAGCAGATGCTCACAACACACACATGTATGGAGTATTGTTTGAGTGCCAGGCTCTGCGGGGCAGACAGAGGGGAGAGCCCCACCCCTCGTAGCCCAGGGTCCAGCTGGGAAAACGGGGCCACGCTAACGGCTCTGAAGAGCCAGGTGCTGTTCCGAGTGCCTGGCAGGCAGGCAGTCATTGCATTTCTTTGACAGCCCGAGCAGCTGGGTAATGGTACTATCATCCTCGGCGCTTTACAGACAAGGAAACTGAGAACCGGTGAGGTTAAATAAATTGCCCAAGTGCACGCAGCTCTTCCGTGGCAGAGCCACGACCCAGGCCCAGCAGGGTGGCGCTAACCTCGTGCTCCCTGGCCAGGCTGCCCGGAGGAGCCCACGGCCGGCGGGGCAGTGTGCGTGCTGCTCAGGGAGAGGCCCTCTCGGGGCTCGGGGAGGGCAGCGGGGTCTTCTCGGGGAAGGGGCCCTTCCTGGAGGGGTAGGGGTCAGAGAGGCAAAGAACAGGGGTTTTAGGCAGGAAGAGTGAAAATATCAGAGACACGGTTTTAGAGGAGATAGAGTATGGGAGTGTGTGTATAGGTGTATGTGTGTGTACGCATGTGTGCGTATGTCCCTATTTGTGTGCACTTGTGTATACATGGGTGGGTGCTTGTGTGTGAGTGTCCATGCCTGTGTATGTGTGTACATTTGTTATGTGCGCGTGTGTGTGTGTGCACATGTGTATGTGTGTGTGTGCTGGCCTGCAGGGGCTATGGGGAAGGAACAAAGATTCACTTCATCCAACACGTCCCCTGGCATTTTGCTGGGAGGAGGCTGGGGCACGCAGACTCTTATTTGGGGGATCAGAGCTTACGTGGGGGGCGCTGGGCAGGCAGGCTGCATGATGTGACCCCTCTCTAGCTGCATTGCAGGCTTGCTGCGTGTTTTCTGCTTTTTTCCTACCTTTCTACATGTAAGCCACCTGCCTGGGGCAGCCTGCCATTCTCAGCTTTTTTCAGCTGTCATGGTTTTAAGCGTAAAAAAACCACCACATATATTTGTTTTCGGTTATTTACTAACTGTAATGTTCAGCAGGGAAACAGATTGAGATTTCTGGGCAAAGAGGCAGCATGTGATGCTGGGGTGAGATTTCTCATGGTTCTGATTCACTCGGACTGTGGGGGCAGATGCCTCTGGAGGAGACGGGAGTGGCCCTGCCTGGTGGCAGGAGGGGAGGCTGTGAGGGACAGGCGCAGAGGATGGGGACCAGAAGGTGGAGGGTAGGCAATGAAGCCTGTCATGTGGCATTCCAGGGTCCAGCCGCCTGGGCACGAGCACACCGTCTGGTTGTGGTGATGAGCAGTGGCCACGCTCCTGTTGGATGGCCCAGGAGGGATGCTGTGTGCACACCACAGTGCGTGTGTGTGTGTGTGTGTGTGTGTGTGTGTGTTCTTGGGAGATGCTGTGTGCCTACCCCCGCCTTTCTTCTTGAGTCATTCTGACCTACCTTCTCCAGCATGAATCAAGTAGAGTGCTCATTTCCCGGGTCTCATTAGACAGCTATGACACCTTCCCCCGAGGGGGAAGCACAGAGGGGACAGGATGTGCAGGTGGCACATTTCACATCATGTGATACAAAACTGTATTACTAGAACCCAGAGGAATGGTAGCCATCTCTCCTTTTAGTAGTAGCTTGTTCCTCCTGGGCTCCAAGCTCTCCTGAGGTACCATGGGCCATGACATGTTCCTCTACCCAACCTGTGTGCCCCACAGCATGGAAGAGAAACCATCACATCCTCCTGGAACTGAGCCAGCAAGAATGGAGGGACTACAGCAGCCATCTGACCACCCTGAAGGAAGACCTTGTCTGAGAATGACCCCCAAACAAGTTGATAGATGACAAACAGGGTCCTTGGAGGCATCATTTTGAGCCCCTGGAAAAATCCAGGCATGAAGGTAGTCAGTCCTTGGACCTCTCAGTTGGGGAAGGTAACAGGTTCTGTTTTTCTCCTTTCCATCGCTGTTCACATCACATGCGTCTGTGAAACAGTCTAAAGGATACAGTGCTGGCCACAGTGGTAAATGGAACAGCTGAGTGTGTGTATGTGTGTGTGTGTGTGTGTGTGTGTGTGTAGGGGAGAAAGTAGCATAAAAAAAGACCTGGCAGTGAGGTCCCAGCCTGCTGACCCGAGGCTGCTCATGGGTCATTATTCAGAAAAGTGCCCATCTGCTGATGGGGACAAAGCATGAATCTTGGCCTCTTCATGTGCATCTGTCAACATACTGGTTATGACTGAGCAGAGGAGAGAGTGCAACACTGTCAGGAACCTTGGAGACTATCCCAACTCCTCATTTCATGGCTGTGAAACTAGAGACCCAGGGAGAAGGCATGATTTGTCCAAGACCACATGCTGTATTAGGGACAAATTCTTTATTTTAACTTGATTTTGCTGGGGTATGGAGTTGTTGGGGCTTGAGGGAGAGCAGGTATACAGAGCTATGTGCCCATGTCCATGCCCCTGAAGGGGGTGCATTTCTTACTGGGGAGGGCTGCAGGGAGACAGCACTGGGGCGGGGCTGGAGGTGCAGCCTCAAAATGAAGGACTTGGGGTCCTCAGGGTCCTGACCAGCTGAACTTGCTCCTGCCCAGGATTCACTTTTAAAGCAAGCCACTGAGGCTCTACCTTTCCCATCACTTTCCATCACATCACAGCCTGGCTCTGCCTGGAGCTGTACCCTCCTCCTGGCCTTCTGGGGGCAGTGGAGCTTCATTAGCAGTTGGGTGTAAGGATGGCCCAGGCTGGGGATCTGGGAGGGAGCTGTTTGTGGGCTGGTAGCCGGGGAGAGTGGGGCCAGGTAGAGAGGGTCACCAGAGAGGGCTCCTCTCAGAGTAGAGCACTGGCAATACCACATATTCATGTCCATCTCCAAATGGCAATAACACATATTCATGTAGATCAATACCATGTCCTTCTTTCCTCCATCCCAGGTCTAAGTTAGTTGTCTCTGACCTTCTGGAAGAAATGACCAAATGTATGAATACATACACATATACAAACACACATGTAAACACACACATACATGCGTACACACATGCACAGGCAAATACACACATGCTCGTGTGCACACACTTATACATGCATGCATGCATACATACACACATACACAGACACAAGCAGAAGGTGGGAGAATTCGACTCAAAGACTGAATTTCTTTCCCTCTTCCTCTGGAGCCTGACTCCAGGTACACACCCTCCCACAGGAAAGAGTTGCTGGCAGACCCCAGGGCCCGCCACCAGGGCTCCTCAAGGTATTCAAGCAGCCAGCAATTCCATTCCTCTCAGTGCTTCCAAACCTTTCCTGTTCGGGTGTTTGGCAAAGCACCCCCTGCTTTGCGGACTGCTTCTGGCTTGCAGAGGGCACGTGAGTCCACTGGTCTGAAAGGTGTGAGGAGCTAGGGGCAGCGTAGCTCTGTCACTGCAGCACCCTGCATAAGCCATTGCTTCTCCAAGTCTGGGGCTTCTCACCAACAAAGGTCTCCTCTTTGTGCTCATGTCTGCCTTTAAGGTTCTTGGCTTTGACTCCTTGTCTCTCCTCTCATCACTTTATTTTTATTATTGACACTATTACAGATGTTCCCATTCCCCCCTACCCACCCTGTGCCCCCTCCACCCAGCCCCAGACCCCCTTTCCTCTGGCCATCACCATACTGTGGTCTGTGTCTATGGGTAATGCATATATGTTCTTTGACTAATCCCTTCACCTCCTTTCATCCAGTACCCCCTGCCCTCCTTCTGACAGCTGTCAGTCTGTTCCATGTATCTATGCCTTTGTTTGTCAGTCAGTTTGTTTTGTTCATTAGATCCCACATATAAGTGAGATCATATGGTATTGTCTTTCTCTGACTGGCGTCTTTCCCTTAGCATAATACTCTCCAGGTCCATCCATGCTGTTGCAAAAGGTAAGATTTCTTTCTTTTTTGATGGCTGCATAGTATTTCATTGTGTAAGTATCCCACAGCTTTTCTACCCACTCATTCACTGATGGGCACTTGGGCTATTTCCAGATCTTGGCTATTGTAAATAACACTGCTGTGAGCACAGAGGCACACCTATTCTTTTGAATTGGCGTTTTGGGATTCTTAGGATATATTTCAGATAAGTTTTGATTTTCACACTGGCTTCGACAGCTCACCTGGCTGGCCTGCCTCAGTGCCGGTGGAAGAGTGTCCCGCCTGAGGTGCATGGGTGCTGGTGGCCAGAGCTGACAGCACACTCACCATAGGAAGAGGCTTTCAGGGCCTGAGCAGTGGCCTGTGAGCTGGAGGGTCCCTGGGATGAGCGGGGCAGGGCTGAATGGGGAGGGCAGACAGTGTTCAGGTGAGTTACATCTGATTCTGACTCCTGCATAGATAAAGTCATGCAGAGGTGATTCCGAATTGCCACATACAAGAGCTGTTGGATTCTGAACTTCCTTCTGCAGCACAAGTAGTGCATGCGTGCATGTGTATGTGTGTGTGTCAGTGTGCACACACTTATCTCCCCACTCAAAAAGTTATTTGCTCCTTCTAAAAGTAGGGGCCGAGTCACTGATAAATTGCTGACTCCTTTGACATGAATATTGCTCAATTATTCACAGATGTGTTCAGCTCGACAAAAGCCTTGGCTTCAGCACATTTTCCCCAAACGCATTCATGTTAATGTAGACTCAGCCTTCGTGAGCACAGACTTTCAGCAGCTTTCAAGTGCTCCGGTGTCTTCTTTCTTCCCTCTATCATTTTCTCTTATGATTTAATTAGCATGAGGCTGGAACCCTGGGCTCTTAATTTCTCCAGGAAGTTGAACGAACTGAATTTTGACACCTGCTGGATTCCCCAAGCCAGCTGTCTGCTCCATCTTTCACCCGCTAAACTCGACGGTGGGATGCTGGCTCTGTGGCTCTCCCGCACGGGCCTTTGGGGAGACCAGTTGGCTGGGCCAGAATTTAGGATTCATGTTGTCCAAAGGCTCATACTGTGGTGTGGTTTCAGCCCTTCAGCAGGGGGCTTTCGTCCTTCTCATGCTATGGCCGGGTTGTCCGTGTGATCTCCTGATGTCCAGGGAGGGCCCGGTGCCTTAGAGGCCACAAGGGCAACGGTTTCCAAGCTTGGTACTGTTAGGAGTGTAATACTTCTCAAAGAAAACCTTGTGCAGAATGCTAAATGTCCAAGAGGGAAGAGCAAAGTGGCCCTCTTCTCTTCTATTTCCCAGACCCAGAGCCCCTTCTGGAACCTCAGAGCTCTGCAAAGCCAGCCTGAAGTCCAAGATCAGTGAGAGCCCCGGTGAGAGAGGCTGGGGCTTGACCGAGCTCAGAGGCCATCGCGGGGCAGAGCCGGCCCGGGCTGCGGTTGCTCTGGGGGCTCTTGTCAGCATTCTGCTCGCTCAGCCCTTCCTTCCGAGGCTCTCAAACACCACCTTCTGCATTAAGGCTCTCTCCTCACTCACAGTAGGTTTTGTTCATTTTTCACTCCCACATTTTTGTTGATCTCCTATGTGCAAGGCACTGCCTGATGTTCTGGGGAAATAGCAGGAGACAAGACGCGAAGATCTTTGTTCTCTCCGAGCTTGTATTCTAGTGGCGAGAGAAACAATCGAATGGTTAACTCGATAGGCGTTTGGGGACAATAACACAGAGAAGGGAGCGCCAGGATGGGGCCAAGTTGCAGTTTGACAGAGGGGGCCCCTTACGGGAGGAAGACATTTCAGAACTGGCTTGGAGGTATAAGGAGAGAACATACGAGTGTCTGGCTGAAGAATGGCTCTGGAAGATGAGACAGTAAGTGTGGCTGAGCGCAGGTGGGGACGCAGCGAGGGGACCAAGGCGAAGCGAGGATGCGGGATTCAGGGAGACGAGTAATAAGCCTGCGAGATAATGGGGCCAAAGCATTTAGGACCTTTCGGGTCATCGTAAGGGACGTGCTTGCACCCGGTGAATTGGGAGCCACTGTGTGGGTTGAGCCAAGGGACCCCGTGAGCTGACTGGGCTCTGGGGGATGACACCTGCCTCGGTGTCGGCGGGAAAGGTTGAGGTGTGCAGCTGGGGCAGGGAGGCTCCACGTCAGCAGTGCCGGTCACTTCGACCCCTCTGGAGGCGAGTGTTGGCACTTTGGCTGTATTTTGAGGGTGGGGCCAACGAACTTTGCGGAAGGGTTAGTTATGAGGTGACACAGTAAAAGGCCAGTCAAGGGCGGCCATGCACCTTCTACCCTGAACAAGCAGAGAGGAGTCCCTAGCGAGCTCGGGGGATGGCGGAAGGCACGTGTTGGGGGCAGGGCCCCAGAGGCTCGGTGCTGGAAAAGCTGCCTTTCGGTCTCGGCCGCACGTCCACCTGAGGGGGTGATCTGAAGACTCTGTGTGGCTGTGAAGTCTTTCAGTCCCCAAGCACTGTCGCACTTCTCAGAAGTTAACTTGATCACATTCTGGGCAGGGTCGCGGTTACTTACGCAGGTGTATGAATGTTGTGAGGATGTCACAGGCATCGTGGTGCGGGGACATTATTCATCCCAGTCTCTCCCACCACCTCGGTGCAGGGCTGGGCAGGTGGCCTGTGCTTTAATGGATGCTTATTGTTGCGAACGCAATGAACATTCTGGAAGAGTTAGAGAATTAGAGACGCAGTGTGAGGTAGCCTGGTGTCTTCCAAGTTGTTTTCCGCTGAAAATTAACCCCTTGAGATGTCAGTTAAGAAGCAGATTCCACAGTCAGATAAGTTTGGGAAGCTCTGTATTCTACACCCTTCTCTTTGGGCCTCACAAGGCAAAGTTGCATTTTAAAAGGGATTAAAAAAACCTTCAAAACGTATCTAATTCTGTCCACCTTCATGTGTTCCACTCACACCTGGCTATTGATGTCTCTCTCTGTTTAACCCTTACAGTACCTCCTGGAACTGGTGTTGTATGAAACACACTGTGGGATATGCTGGGAGACAGGAATAATACCAGATTTTAGAAATTTGAAGACCTAGATGTGAACTCCCACAGTGGATCTTAGGCAAATATCATTACCCATCTGGGTTTTGCCTCTCCCTCTGAGAGTCAGACTATTCGATTCTGTGGTTTGAATGTGCAACATGCAAGTTTAATTCATTTTTTTCATTTATGTTTCTCCCTGGGGTAGGCCCGGGTTTTAGCAAGTTAGTAAAGACATTGTGCATTGCACTTAGTATCTCATTCATCTCTTCTTGCTGTTTACCCTGACCCCTCTCAGTTTCCCTAGGAAAACCCATGCTATCCCCTAGCATCTAGCTTCCTACCACCAACACTGATATGTGTCTCTGTCCTTAATCTTCACCCCTATTGCCCTCTCTAGGAAATGCACTGGGCTCTACTGCTCTCCTGCCTTCTCCTAGCCTCCCCCATTCTAAATGTTCTGTGGATGTCTGGCCAGGTGAGAGCTAGCTAATGTCTGCTGGGTGAGCAGGTGTCACTGGCATTGTTCCTCCCAGGAATCTCCAATTTAGTAGGCCCTTCTGAAAGTTAGTGCTTGGATCCAAAAAATTATGTCTCTGATGGTAAGAATTTTAAGATTGTGGGGTAACTCACACAAGTGGGCCCCACGGTCCTCCATAGCATGCTGGAAAGGTTATTACCTTCTTGGTTTATGTGGGGGGGTCTTTTTGGTATGCTAAGAAACTTAGCCAGTAACATCTAGGGAGGACAAGAAAAGAGGAATGATGTTCAGAAGAACTCCCCTCGGTGTAGCTTACACTAGATTTAACATGTATGTCTTTCAAATGCATGGCCAAGCTGGTGGAAAATACTGGAATCCCTTAGAGGCCAGGTATAAGAAAGTCTGAATTAATCTGAGTTAGTAAGCTCTGGAGCTGGCATTTGTCCTTTCAGGTTATACATATAAGAAATAAGAGAAAAGGGCTGGGGTCTAAACAAAGTGGGGACACCTACACACAAAGCTGGGTCCCTCAGTGGGTGGCCTAAAAAGTTACCCACCACATAGACAGAAGATGAGAAATATGCCCTGTGGCTCCGGGGAGAACAGAATAGAAGAGTACCTCTCCCCTGAGAACTCTTCTCTGCAGACCCTCCCTTATGCAAGTTTGGTCTGAATTTATAGGACCTGGACCTGGAAAACTTGTCTCCTGAAAATTTAGTTTTAAGTTGTCCCAGGTTAGTAGGGCCCCTCGGCATTTGGAAGAAACAAATATAAACACTCTCTGGTGAAAGACTCTAAATGCCAGCCTGGAGAATTCCCTCAGGTAAACATCCTTGGAACATGAGCCCACACTGGGAAATCAATGATCAGATAAGTTCACAAACCGCCATTAGCAAGAGTCAGTAGAAACAGCCAACTACACAATCAGAATCACAAAGACTGCAGATACTGGAATTGGCAGATAGAAGACTTAAAGCAAGGATGTTTAATATGTCCTTCAAATTAAATAAAATTATGTTGAAAATAAATTAAGAGATTATAAAAATTGATTAGGGAGATTTCAAAAGAAGCCAAAGAGAAAGTCTAGAAATGAAAAACTTTATAAATGAAATTACTGTTTAGTGGACAGTTGAAGAGAGGATTAGTGAACTTTAAGATAGATCTGAAAGATGAGCTGAGAGTCATGGATGTTCTAATGAGAAGATCTAGCATCTCTATTATTGGAATTTTAAAAAGATACAAAAGAGAGAAGAGGGGAGAGGCCACACTGGGCAATATAATGACTGAGAATTTTGCAATTTTCACAAAAGACACCAAAGCTTAAGTTTATTAAATCCACACCCAGGTACACCACAGTGAAACAGCAGGACAGCAGAGAAAGAGACCTTAGAAGCAGCCAGGAACAAAAGACAAATTACCTCAAAGAAATGGAAATTAGGCTGACAGATAACTTCTCAAATCTGACAATCACACTCAGACACTAGGGGAATGAGATCTTTAAATTTAGAAAACATGATTCTCAACATTGGATTCTGTATCTAATGAGACTTCTTCTAAGACTGAGGACAATAAAGAGAAATTTCCAGATGACCAAAATCTGAGAGAATTTACTGACCAAGGGAATTTATTAAGGTTTTAAACTTAGACAAAAAGTGATTTCAAAAGGAAGGTCTAAAATATTAGAAGGATTAGTGAGCAAAGGAAATACTAGATGGATAAATTTAAACAAACGTTGACTATATAAAACAATATTAATTATGCCTAGTTTATGATGTTTAAAAAAATCAGTATAGAACCCAAATACTGGACAATTACATATGTTAGGATGAGAGGGTTGGGATTTAAGTCCTTCTAAGATCTTTGTTTTCTGAGAGAAGAGTAAAGATAATAGTTTTGTAGTAGACACTGCAGCTACAGTGCAGTCATCGGTGACTTCAAACTCATGCTGGCAGCACCCCATCTCTGGTGCATTAAGCTCCTTGCCTTCTCCAAAGCCATGGGAGAGGAACAGGCTCATGCACAAGTGCAGTACAGAGGTTTGGGTGAGTTATTACCCCTGGGGGCAACTTAACCAATGAGGAATGAGAGGTTATAGATGACTGCCCATCATTAAGATGCCAAGTCATTTATCATGCTTCTCAATAAACCTGGCAGAAGCAAGCACCCATTGCTCATGGCAGTGACCTTGATAATGACCTTTAAAAGGGCTTTCCCTCTTCCCTCTCTTCCCAGTCCTTTAGTCCTGTTTCTTTGGGTTGCCTGTGAAATATGCTATTTGCCTCTAAGCCCTTGTCTTAGATTCTGATGATTGGGGAGCTCAAACTAAGACAACACAATTTTTACTTTAATATCTGTTAAATTTAATTTAACAACTGTTAAGAGGATAAAAATAGAGGGAATAACTTCTAAAACCAATATAAGAAAAAATAAAATGGAGGGAAATCTCAGTTAATCTAAAAGAAGGAAGAAATACGTTTTTTAAAAAGTTTAAATTAAGATGGTAGAAATAAACCCAAATGTACGAGGGAATCACAATCAATGTAAATAATGGAGCTATAAGCTCCAGTTAAAATATAAAGAGTGACAAATTGGATTAAAAAGCAGAGCAAAACAAAATCTAGATATATGCCTGTTACAAGCTACATATCAAAATCCAAGGATATAGAAAGTCTGAAATTGAAAGATGGAAAACAATCATACTCCAGGCAAGTGCTAAAGGAAAGCTGGTGTAATATATATATACATATCTCAAATAGGATAGCCTTTAAGGCCAACAACATTTTTCGAGATGACAAAAAGCTCACTACACATTGATAAAAGCTTCAATTTACTATAAATATGTAACAATTTTAAATCTGATGTATCTAGTAGTATAGCTTCAAAATATATAAAACAAAAATTGATCTAACCTTGAGGACAAATTGACAAATTCAGCATCTAAGTGGGAGATGTTAACATCCTGCTCTCAGAGACTGATAGGTCAAGCACACCAAAATCAATAATGACAGAGAAAATCTGAACAACACATTTAACAAACATGATTTAAGAAATGTATATAGAACACTGCACCAATAATTGGAAAATACACATCTTTTTTTCAAGCACACATAGGACATTTATAAAAATTGATCAAGTACTAGGCTGTATGCATTTCAAAGAATCTGTATCTAACAGACCACATGCTAGGAAACACTGAAATCACACTAGAAATGAATAAAAGAGAAGAAAATCATAACAGAAATTAAAGAAACTCTATAATCAATATATAGTGAAAAAACAACAGTGAAAACATTACAAAACAAACCTTGTGGGATTCACCTAAATTGGTGCCTACAGATAAAATTATGGCCTCAAATGCTTTTATTATAAAGGAAGAGAAGTTGAAAAGAAATGAGCAGCTAAGCATCCAACTTTAAAAGGTAGAAAATAATACTAGAGAAAAATCCAAAGAAAGAAGTAAGGAAAAAGTAAAGGAAAAGTCAGAAATGAAGGAAAATGAAGATTCAATAGAAAAGAGCAGCAGGGTATATACATCATTGCTTTGAAAATCCTAATTAAATTGACACACCTCTGCAAGGCTAATTAAGTATAAAAGTGTAAAGAAATAAGTAAAAAACATGAGGAATGAAAGAGGCATAACTATGCACTGAAGCAGCAGAGATTAAAAAGTAATAAGAGAATATCATTAAAAAACCATGCTAATATTTAAAAACCCATACAACATGCATAAATTTCTAGGAAAATAAAAATCATTAAAATTGACTCAAGAAGAAATAGTTCTATAGCCATGAAGGGCATTGATCCAATATTTAAAAACATCTCTTCAAAGAAGATGCCAGTCACAGACAGTTCTGTGAGTTAGGTAAGCTCTACAGAGCTTTCAAAGAACAAATAATTCTAAATTTACATAACGTTTCAGAGAACCAAAAAGAGCCCAGCATCTCCTCAATATGAAATCTTGATGAAGCCAATACAAAAATGGAAAGTTACTGGCTAATTTAACTCCTGGCTATGGCTGTGAACATCCTAAACAAAATACTAGAAAAGGGAATCTAAAACCAAAGATAGCACATTATGACCAAGTTTAGGTTATTCCAGAAATACAAGATTAGTTCAACATTAAAAAAATATATAGCTCTGACTGGTGTGGCTCAGTTGGTTAAGCACTGTCCCACGCACTAGGAGATTGCCAGTTCTATTCCAGTCAGGGCACATTATCCTTTGCAGGCTTCACACCCAATAGGGGGCAGGAGGCAACAGACTGATGTTTCTCTCTTTCTCTCATTGAGGCTTTTTTTTCTCTCTCTCTCCCTTCCTCTCTTTCTAGATTCAATAAAAACATGTTTTAATATATATATAAATATAATTTATCACATTAGCAAATTAAAACATCTGATAAAAATAATCAATTATTTATTGTAAAAAGCCTTAGCAAACTCAGAATAAAAGGAACATTCCCTTAGCTGATAAACTACATTTACCTGAAATCTATTGCCAACATTTTAACCAGTGACAAAATATTAAAAGTACTCCCTTTAAAGTTAGGAATGAGAAAGGATTCTTGCCACTACTATTTCAACAATACACTAGAAGTCCTAGCCAGTGCAATAAGTCAAGAAAAACAAATGCCTAAGGACTAAGAAGGATGAAACAGTATTATTAGCAGATAATATGATAAGTTGAAAATAATCCACAAAACATGATTAGAATTAACAATAGAATTCAGCAGGTTTTTAGGTTTGATTAATACAAATGTCAATTACAGCTGTAGAAATTGGAATCAGAAAATGCAATTAAAATGCTATTTATGGTAGGAAAATAAAATATAACGTATCTGAGGATAATAAAAGCAAAGACTTCTATAGTGCTTATCATGGGCTAGGCACTATTCTAAGTACTCTTTGTATGTCAACCCATGTAATTCCTATGACAACTCTATGAGGTAGGCGCTGTAAATTAGTCCCATTTTATAGCTGTGGCAACTGTGCCAAAGAGACTATGTAAGTTGTCCATATCACATAGCCAGTAAATTGCAGGGCAGGAATTCAAATGCAGCATCTGTTTCCAGAATGTGTGCTCTTAACTACTATTCTACAATTTCCTTTTTGGAGAAAATGACAAAACTTTATTGAAACACATCTTGAAAAATCTAAATAAATAGAAAGGCATACCATGCATAGGGATGGGATGACTTAATATCATAAAAATACCAATTCTTCCCAAATTGGTCTATGTGTTCAATGTAATTCCAATCAAAATCCCAACAGGATTTTTATGGATCTTGACCAGTTAGTAATAAAATGTATATGGATGACAAAGAAGAATCAGTGCATTCCTGAAAAATAAGAACAAGGGAGGGGAAGAATACTTGCCCTATCAGATAACAACATTAAATCTTAATACTATAAAAATAAAGACTGTGGTTTGGCACAGGGATAGAAAAATAGACCAATGGAACATAACAGGGAGCTTAGAAGTTGATCCGTGTGTGTATGGAAACTGATAGGAGACAGAGCGGATCGGTGGGGAAAAGATGGGCTCTTCAGTATGTGGTGCTGTTTAGCCAGTTGGGACACAATGAAAACTGATTCCTACTTCACACCACACACACAAATGAATTCCAGATGGATTAAGGTCTTAAATGTGAAAGGCACAAGTTTAAGACTTTTAGAAGAAAATGTGAAAGAATATCTTTATGACCTTAGGATAGTTATTTCTTAAACACAGCACAAAACCCCCTAAGGATAAATAAAAAGATTGCAAAAACAGGGTACATTAAAACTGATATCTCCTATTTATTAGAAGACAACGTACACCAGAGAGCCAGCCACAAACTGAAGGGAGAGATTTGCAGCACACATCACTGACACTGATTCACTGTCTGCAGTACAATAAAGAACTTCCGTGAATAAATGAGAAAAAGGCTAACAGCTTAAAAGAAAGTGAGACAGGAGATTCCAGCAGAAATTTCACAGAAGAGAACGTGAATGGCCGAAAAGCACATAAAAAGATGCTCAACCTCTACAGCAATCATGGGATGCACATTAAAATCCTATTATGATAGCCCTGGCCGGTGAGGCTCGGTTTGTTGGAGCATCTCCTTGTGCACCAAAGGGTCATGGGTTCAATTCTGGGTCGGTTCGCATAACCAGGTTGCAGGTTCGATTCCTGATTGGAGAGCAAATGGGAGGCAACTGATGGATGTTGCTCACATCAATGTTTCTCTCTCTCTTCCTCTCCCTTCCTCTCTCTCTAAAATCAATAAAAACATATCATCAGGTGAGGATTAAAAATATTTAAAATCATATTGTGATATAATTTCTGTGATCAGAAAGCCTGATAATACCAAGTAAAGACAGCGAAGATACGGAGCCATGGAAACTTGCCTACACTGCAGGTGGGAGTATAAATCGACACCCCTCTTTGGGAAGTAACAGTCATTACCATTGTCAAAAGCAGAAAATGTGAATACTCCATGATTCAACAACTCCACTCGTACGTAGACGTCCCAGAGAAATTCCTGCAAATGTGCGTCAGGACAGTGGTACAAGAATGTTAACAGCAGCACTTTCTTAATATTAGAAAACTGGAAACAGCCCAAGTGTGCATCAATGGCAGGATGGATAAACAAATCTGTGAGTTATTCATGCAGAGGAATACTATACAGTGATGGAAATGAGTGAGTTATGGCTCGGTGCTCCCTACACAGAAACCTCAAAAGTATAATATTGAGCCAAAGAAGCATTTTCAGAGAAATAAATAGGGTATAATTCTATTTATATAGTGTGGAATCAGGAAAAACAAAACATTATTTTGTTGATGAATTGCAGATATATGTAGTAAAGCTAAAAAGCAAAGCAAGGTAATAGCAAATGTAATTCAGGGCAGTAGCTCCCTCTGGGAAGGAGGTGGGAGAATGGGAAACAGGAGGGGACACATGGGGCTTCCAGAACATCGGCTATGTTCTATTTCTTAATCTGAGTAATGGGTACAGGTTGTTGTGTTTTGTCGTTTGATTTATTTTTATACTTTATGTATACTTTATATATAATGCCTTGTCTATATGATATCTTTCCAATGAAAAAGACAAAAATGTCGGAGAGAGTTTCTCTTTCAGATTGTAAAGTGTTGCCCTTCACCTCCCCCAAGCTCCCGAGAACATCACAGGAAAGAAAACAGAAAAAACCCAGCACATTTACTGAAGCAAGGAAACTGCCTAACCCCTCGCAAACAAGTATAAAGTGTTGTTGTCTAAAAGGGGCCACTGGACGAAGCAGAGGAAGTATGCTGGAAACTGACGTTACCACCTCAGGCTATGAGCCGGACCCAGGCTTCCATGAATTCAGGTGTCTCCATCCCGAAAAGACAATGATACTTCATGAAAGGGGGACCCAGGAGAGTGACCTAGCCCCAGGACAGGTGAGAATGGCCCTTTCGGGCAGGTCATATAATGTACTGATTCTGGGGAGCAGAAGGAGATGGGGATGGCAGGTCACTTTTATGAGCAAGTTATTGATGTCCTGGCCACCTAGCCCAGGGTGACTGCTTGAGACACAGTGAGCTGGGAGAGGGAGAGAAGGGACCCAGCACAGAAAGTTTGCTGCTACAAGTCAGCACTTCTGTTCTGCAGTTGTGGGGAGTGTGGGGTGCTGTGGTCCACAGCTGCCCCTCTCCAGAGAATTTCTCACAACGTAAGAGGGGCTGCCTCATCCTGAGGTGCCTGGTAGGTTACATACACCCCGTCCCTGGGCTGGGCTAGGATGTGAGGGAAACCGCACGCTGGACTGTCCTGTGACGGTTCATGCTCCAGGGCTCCCGAAAGGATCGGGAGAGACATGACTTCAGGAACCAGGGCCTTGCTGAGCTTCCTGTGCTCTGTCCAGCTGCCTCACTCCCTTACAGGCTCCTCGTAAGGACTCCCCTCCTAGGGTCTGCTTTTAGGGAACTGATGTGTGTGAGCTACAGTGATCTACTAGGCACCTAAAAGGGTGAACCTGCTGCAAGGGAAGAGGAGAGGCCAGATCTGTTTCCCCCACCTCCTCTTAACATTGCTCTTCAGCAGGTAATTAACCTCATTCACATATACGTTATTATTTTATGAAAGGAAACAAATAAAAGATCTTTGCATAAGAATGGTAAATAAAGATGGGGCAGGGTAGAGAGGGATACAAAAGCTAAAAGCCAAAAGTAGATGAAAAACATACGTGTCAAGAGGAACGAGCCAAAAGCCACAGAAAAGCTTCAGATAAATATTATATTGAACCATATGAAATTGTCCGTTTGACCACTTTCAACTCCCAAAAAGACAATTTCATATGGTCCAATCTGAATGGTTTTCCAAATTCTTACAGAAGTTACAGACAATTTAATCTCTCTAAAACAGAGAAATAGATGGTCCAAAGAAAAAAACAAGAAAGAAACGGCATGTAAGTTAGAGTTCCTAAAGACAAATGGAAGATAAAAACATAACAGAGATGAAAGCTGCATTAAAAGCAATGAAAATGTGATGAAACTAATGGAAAACAATGACATGTGGCTTGAAGAACTCATACTAAAGAAAACGGAAAAGTGCAACGATACAATCATGATTACAGAGAAGGTGATGGACACTATTGCTTTGACAGGGTTCCCGAATAACAGACCATGAAGCGGGGAGTTGCATGCACTGGGCTCACTGGAGAGGGTTCTCCGGGCAAGGCCTCTAAGGGAGTGAGAAAGGCGGGGTTGGGCAGAGGGAGAGCTCACCTACGATAGGCTTGCAGCTGAGGTTTAAGCAGATTCCAGATGGAGCTCTGAAGCAGGATGGCCCTCCCAAGTTGTTCTGAAAGGGGGAAAGAGGGCTAAGCTTTGTTCCCCCTCTTTATTCCAGTCCACTGTGGGCCGGAGGCCGGTGTCTGGGTGAGCCAGCTTCCGACGGCTGAGGGCTGCGTCCAGGAAGGCACACAGGTGCGAGCCCTCAGCCGCTGGCACGTCTTGCAGCTGGGGGATAGGTGCTTGGCTGAAGGAGCCGGTGGGGAGAGCACCGCAGTATCCGCGGGAGTCCACCTCTTGCACCTCTCAGGTCCACTGGCTTCTCATGGTAAGGTTGCCCCCTCTGGCAATTGTTTCTTCAGGATTCTCATTGTTCTTGCTCCCATAGGTCTTGCTTCTGTTGAGATTTAGGGGCCAAGCAACCAGAGCTGCGGGCAGGCACTGCAGCCTTGGCCTGCTGCAGAGTCCCTCCCTGCCCTGGGCTTCACTCAGAGCTGGCAGCCTTCTGTGTCACCCCGGGAGTGGGTTGAACATGCCGTCTCCTGAACTCAAGAGGTCTGTGTAGGTGTTGTACTTCTTTCTTAGGGACATTATGAACTGCAACAATTTGTGCTTTACTTTCGAGAGGTCAAGCATGTCCCAAATCCCTGGATGTTAAAAACTTTGCTGAATCTCAGAAGGGTTCATCTCTCTGTGGAATGCGCATCTTACTAAGGCTGCCACTCACTGCTCATCCACAGCAGCAGAAAGAATGGATGTCTTTGGTGCTCTGAAGTTATGGGATCTGATCTTTGTTATTGGTCTGGCTGGTGGGAGAGGAAGTGGGGGAAATTCTGAGAGGGATGAGCATTGTCTTGGTCTCATTTGAGGCTCCTGCATAATCTTCAAGCAAGGGACACTCACTGTCTTCTACAGAGTGGGCCACTTCTGCATGCCTAGTAAGTTCTGGGGAATCTGTGAGTTCAATATCCTCCAATGTCAATGTTCAAATACTGCATCCCAAGTCTCAGGTCCTACTGCTTTCCTATTAGGGCCTGACTTTCTCTGAATGTCTGCTGAGCTCCTGAGCCTGGGTCTCCACTCTGCACCCTGTGGCTACAGTAGGAAAGGGTTTTCTTAATGCTGCCAAGGAAACCTCTCTGGCTTTCACATTTTGTCTTGAATTGGGGTGAGTCACATTGACCCTATCACTGCTCTTCCACACTCTGTGGCACTCACAGACACTGCCCCATTGCATCACCCTTAGGGTTACCACTCACCTCACACCCTCGGGCCCTTCCGCCGGTATCTTTTTCTCATGAGACTCATTTAACCATGCCCCTGGCATATTGTTCTGTGCAACTTATCTTATGATCCTAAAGAAAGGCTGCACATTTTACCCTACTTATTTTGGCCCATTATTACAACCTGAGAAGATGTTGAATCTTGAGCTCTCATTCACTGTGTTATCCTCCCAGTATTATATCATTTTGATTCAATTTATTGATAAAAATGTTGAATGGGACTGGGTCAATGTTGATAAAATGTTGACAGGACAAGGGTAGAGATAAGTTCTTGAGACATGCCCTTAGGACACAGGCCTCATTAGCCTCACTAATTCAACAAATGGTATTTATTGAATACCTAATGCCTGCTGGGCGATCTGCCTTACACTGGAAATATAATGGTGTACAAGGAAGGTCTTATGACCATAAGCTCCTATGACTCTTCATACAGGTTTATAGCAGTCAATTTATTTACCTTTTTTTCTGCTTGGATGTTCAGCTAGGCTATAAATACACCAAAATATACTATTGGCTAGCCTTGAGGTTCTCAGAAATTTTAATTTAATGACTCAGTAAAAATCTTAATATAAATAATAAGAACGGGAATATGAACAGGGATTTTTTTCAATAAGTAATTTTATAAAATAAGGATATTATTTAAAAAAATTCTCTCTAATAGCACTATTATTTCAATAAAAAAGGCACAGTCCCTGCCCTCAAGGAGTTTGCAGCCTAGTGAGAGCCAGACTTGAAACACAGAAACGAAGGGATAAATACAAGGCCCACGCTGTGATGTGTGTTATGAAGGAAACTAACTGGGTACAGAGTAGATAGTGCAAGTAGCCAGGAAAGGCCTTTCAAGGAAGTGACATTTTAGCTTATTTGTGATGGACTGTGAAGGACCCGGCCGTCAGGAAGGTCTGAGAGAGGAGAGCATGTGCGAAATTCCTGGTGGGGAAGCTTGGTGTGTTTGAGACCTGAGGGGGGCTAGTTGAGCTGGAGCACGGGCACTGAGGAGGAGCATCCTGTGCTAAAGGCTGCAGAGTGTGGGAGACAGCAGGATTAACTTCGAGTGGCTTCCAGGACAGTCCCCGTGTTGCCTGCCACCATCCGGGGTGACTCTCCCCCTCAGTGGGAAGGCTGTGCATGACCTCGGCATCCCTCAGGACCTCCAGGTGGGATCAGCACGGGGCCGCTGGCTTTCCCAGCAGTAGCACACAGCTCCCCGAGAGTCACATTCTTCAAGGCCTTTTACAGAAGACTGAAGGAAAGGGACCACAGCAGGGGCTGGGGTACAACCGAGGATGCTGCTAGACTGGCATCCTCCGTGGCCCAGCTGCAGAACATCTGTCTGTGAGCCGGCTTGCTCTGGGTGGCTTGCCAGAGCCCTTCTTGCTCCGGAGCCCCAAGAGGGTGGCTGAAGTGAGAGCGCGTGGGGCTAGCGGTGAGCCACAATAAGGGGTCTGGACTTTATTCAAGGTACAAAAGGAAACCACTGAACGGCTTTGAGCAAGGAAGTAATATAATCTGACTCAGATTTTGAAAATGTCACTCTGTTTGCTGTGTGGGGAGTGGATTATATGAGGACACAAATCCAAGCAGGAGAACCAGTTGGGAGTTTATTGAATTAACCCAGGTGAAAAAAGTGTCTTGGGCAAGAGCATTCACATTGGGAATGGAGAGAAGTCAACAAGACTCAAGATATAGTTAGGAAATGGAAATGATGAGACTTACTAATTGATTGGATGTTGTGTATTATGGGGAAGAAAAACATCAAACCTAATGCCCAGGTATCTTGCTTGAGCCACTGGGTACATGGGGGTTTCATTTACATTGATGGGGGGAAGAAAGAAGAAATAATTTTAGGTGAGAACACCATGGGTTCTCTTTCAGAAATATGAAGTTTGAGATATCTAGAGGACATTCAAATGGAGATGTCAGATGTCCCCTGGGCTGTTGAATGCATTAATCTGGAGCCCAAAATAGTCCAAAAGAGGGGTTTGGGCTGGAGATATAAATTTTGGAATATTTATTGTGTGTGTGGGATTGAGCCATGGGCATGGGGAGAACGTAGTGAGGTACAAGTAGAGACAAGTACAGGATTTTTGAGAATGTCATATAGGATGTCAGATAGAGGAGAGGGACAGAGGGAAAGAAGAAGAGAGGGAGAGGGAAGAGAGCTAAAGAGAAGACAGAGCCCGTCAAGTAAGAGGAAATCCCAGGAATTGGAGATTTGTGGCAGCCAAGGGTGGAGAGTATTTAGGAAGGAGGGCCAGTGAGAAAACCAGATGGAGAAAAGGGAAATTCAGATGGTGGTGACCTGACAGCAGCAGTTTCAATGTAGGGAGGCAGGACCCACTTGAGGCAGGTTGGTAAGAAGTAAACAGAGGGAAGAAACCAGGAGCAGTAGGTAGGGAAAATTCCTGGGAGGAGTTTGAAGAGGGGCATGGAAGTGACTGTTAGCTGGAGTGACAGGCGGCGCTAAGTGAAGGTTTCCAAAGAATGGGAGCTGGCAGGGCATTTGTGTAAGCCACTGGGGAAGACGCAGGGGACAGGGAGCATTTGATGGTGAGGAAGAGTGAA
The DNA here is from genome assembly GCF_964146895.1 of Miniopterus schreibersii. Taxonomy (NCBI): domain Eukaryota; kingdom Metazoa; phylum Chordata; class Mammalia; order Chiroptera; family Miniopteridae; genus Miniopterus; species Miniopterus schreibersii. The sequence goes on along the minus strand of NC_138105.1, from coordinate 75,912,267 downwards.
GTTGGGGGTCCATGTTAATAAGTCAGATCTTTTCCGGAAGCCTTTAGAAAATTAGGTCGTTTGTCTCTCTGTTCTTTGAATATTTAAATATACAATTAGAGGTACTGTACTCCCAATCACAGGTTCTGTCAGTGCCCTGTGATGAAATTGGTCTGAGTCTAAACCCAGAACTCGCTGAGCACGTCTGGGGGTGCATCTCTCCCTGCCTTCTGACCAGTGTGTTCCCACTGATGGCCGCTCCATTTCCGATGAAGACAGAGGCGAGGCAGGGACTGAGTGGCAATGCCTGCCCTGTGTCTTCGGCCGACATTGCATTGTTTGCCCCAAGCAGGGTGCTTCTTTGTCCTATTAATACAAATGTATACGAGAGAACCTCTGTGCTGTCCTTTCCAGTGTCACCCAGCGCATTATTAGCCGTGACCTCTCGATACTGCTCTTATCAGCATATGCCACGCTGCCATTTCTCCCTGGCCATAGGCCCATGTGCAGTGATTATTTTGGCCGAGCCGCCACAGGTATTCTACCCCCGATGATTATTCTACTATGATTTTATGAAACAGTCTTGCCAGGGGTTGGGTTAGGGAGGACCACAGTTTCCAGTGTCATCCAGCTCGGGTGAGGCCGGCACACGGGGAGGGCAGGACTGAGGCCGCTGCAGGCAGCGACCCTCTCACAGCAGGCCCGGGCCCGTCCGCCTGACGCATTCTGTGTTATACCCTGTTTCCTTTCTTAATTTGAGTTGGGGCTGTCTCTGTTTTTCAAAGCCATCCTTTCTCTCACGCCTCCCTTCTACTTTTCTTCCTACATTCTTTTGAAATCTATGTTCACAAAGAGCTCCCTGTGCAGGTGTCTTGGTGTCGCTAGATGTCTCCATGCCTTTTTAATTAGGATCAATTAGAATTGCATCCTGAGAATTTCTTGTTTTAGGGCTTCCCAACATACAGGGTGGGGGCAAAAGTAAGCTTGCAGCTGTGACTTCACCAAACACAGGATTTATTCTTGTGTTATTGTTTATTAATTATTGTGTTGTATCACTTTCCATTCGAGCAACTGTAAACCTACTTTGCCCCACCCTGTCTTTTTCGGTATTCCAGGGCGATAGAGTTTGAGACATCCAATTTTGTGACAATCTGGCCTGTTATTCCCGTAGACTATTGAAATGTGTGCTAGCGTCATTGTTTTGGCAGCTTCTCCTCAGAGTGCCCATTGTACCAGCTGCCACATGAAATCTGCTGGCCTATGACACCTCCTGGTTTTTGGCTTGGAAATAGGGTCACTGTTCTTATTAAAAAATACTATTATTGATATTTGAGAGAGAGAGAGAGAGAGAGAGAAACATCGGCTGCCTGCAGGGATCAGGCTCACAACCTTGGGCATGTGCCCCGACCGGGAATTGAACCCGCAACCTTTAGGTGCACAGGACGATGCACTGCCAACCCAACCGCACTGGCCAGGGCTGCTCACTGTTCTGAGTCTGTCCATGGCATCGATTGATCCGAGTGTTTCAAAACCTGCTCTTCAAAAGCGACCTGTCTGACTACATCCAGCGTTTCTTTCATTCACAGTAACAACCTCCAACGCGACACAGTCCCTTTCTCCCACGGTTCCTGTCACTTCCACTTCACCGGTTTGTTCTTCCTTGTTGGTCGGAATTAACTCCACAGTAGCAGCTCCGTTCTTACGTCATTTTCTTTCTGAGAGACAAAGCTGGCAGCACTGTGAGTCAGGCAGCTCAATTGTGATGAACCCAAGGGACGTATCTGCGGTAATTCACATGCCTAGAAGAAAAGAGTTGGATGTGAGCTTCCGATCAGCAGAGAAATTGGATTTATTTTGGACACTGTATCAGAAAGAAAGGGGCCAGAGCCACTAGGAGAAATTGAGGTGACTGACTAGATCAGACCAAGGCTAAAGGCTGTGTTCATTCTCTTCAAGAAATGAAATACTGCTTATAGGAGACACTGCGTCTGCCTTAGGAAGACCCTGTGCGGTGCTGGCAGATCTGAGAAAAGATGCAGAACCCTGGGGGGATGGACTGGCGATGTCATCGTGAGATGGAGCTGTGGCGGCAGTGGCCATGGCTGGCCACCCGCCTGGGGCTTTTTGGGGTGAGCCGGGTAGAACTTGCTGGCTGAGGGGATAGCGGTGCAGGGCTGGCCAGGGACAGGGGGCAGGGGTATTGGGGGCGTAGCAGAGCTTTCTGTACAAATGGTGGGAAGCAGGGTAGTGGCGTAGGGTTTAGGGTCAGTCGGCCCTGGGCTGGTAAATTATGCCACTCCTTTGCGTGTCATATCCCCCTGTGTAAGGTGTAATAATAACGCCTGCTCTGTAGGCTGCCGAGGATTTAATTTTAAGGCACGGAAAGCACTTAATACGAACTGGCACAGAGTCTTAAGAAATGAGAGGGGCGTAGGCTCACTAGGAAGGAGACTCCACTTGGAGCCAGAAGATTCTGGGGAGCTCTACAGGAAGGGGGAAAACGGAGCGAGGGGGCAGCAAGGGAGGGACAAATAGGCAGGGGTGGGAGGAAGGCATGTGATGGCACCCAGACGTAGGGCCTAAGTGATAGCTGAATGTAGAGAGAGGGGTGAGCACCAGAACTAGTGCCTCTGTGTGCAGGCAGGGGGCTGGGATACAAGCGTAAAGAAGATAGTGCCTGACCTCAAGGAGCCTACGCTCCAAGGAACAGTTTTCTGGCTGGCTAATGGGTGTCTTATTGCAAAGAGAAAATGTAGAAACATGAGAAAGGGAAGAAAAGAAAATTGATTTATTATGCATATAGGTATGACTGGCTTGAGCCAGCAGAGCCTGCGGTCAGAGGGGTAAGGCCACTGAGAGGCCTCGAGTCTGCGCCCGCTGGAAGCACATGTTGGGCGCCAGGGCGAGTAAGCGGCTGTCTAAGCAGCTATCAGGACCAGGATTCCCGTCACCGTGAGGTTTTCTCATACGCAAGGTGAACTTACAGGGATTTTGTCAACATGCTTTCAGGGGAAAACCGTTTAAATACTAATTCCAGCATCCATCCCACACCAGGAGCATGTGTTGCAGAGTAAACCCGAGATGGGAGACTTGAAGTGCTGTTTCTTGGTTGTTCTCAAGTTTCCTTCCCTGTACGCCCAGGAGGGCAAGCGTGGCCTTGGTTGCAGAGGAGTCCGGTGTATACAGCCCTGTAAAGTTGTAGTTTACATGGAGACATTTTATCACATACTGTACCTCACTATGTATTACTATATATGTCGAAGAGTTATAGAGGACACACACATACACAATTTAAAGAAGAAAACTGACTCCAGAAGCCTCCAGCCAGGGTAAGAAACAGATCCTGCCTACACCTCCCCTCCTACATTCTCTCCCCATCACGTTCCCTTCCTTTCTCCCGGGACAGACACTATCCTGACTTTTGGGATAGAATTCCCTTGCTTTTCGGTATAGTTTTCCCACCTATTCACACATTCTTACATGTTATGTTGTTGGGTCTTGTGTTTTTGAAATTTATATACATAGCATTCTGTGCGTATTTTGTTGTGACTTCCTTCCTTCGCTTCTCGTTAGGCTTGTGGGCTGTAGTCAGTTCTTTTCATGGCTGCATACTACTCCACCGCATGACCAGCCCATCGTTACTGTCCGCTCTGCTACCGACAGACATTGGTGTGCGGCACGATTTTTTACCATGGTGGACAATGCTGGTGTGAGCGTCCTCTCATGGTTCCCAGTGGACAAGTACAAGAGTTTATCCGAGGTTTGTTCTTAGGAATGGTGTTTCTGGGACGTAGGATACTTGCCTGTTCAAGTTTACGAGGTCATGTCAACCTGTCAAAGTGGTTGTACCAATTTATAGTCTCATCAGCAAGGGATCAGAGTTTTCATTGCTTTACATCTTCCTCACCATTGTTCTCCACATTTATGTATATATAAATAATTTTATATGTGTATATTATATGTATACATGCATGTATATAATATACATTCATGTATATAATGTGTATATGTACACATATAAAAACTGTGTATATATAGTATCCATTTGTGCTTATATAATAATAAACAGAGCTGTGTTCTTCAAACGTTGCATAGTGTACTTTATAAAAAGTTTAAAAACATTTTTTTTATTTAAGTATAGTTGATATGTGGAACATTTAAGAGTAATATTGCCCAAATCCAATTTCCTTTCTGTCCTTTGATTTTAGAATATGCTTCTGACATATAACAGCAGCTCCTCTATTTGGGAAATTCAGTTTTGGTTTATCATAGGAGAATTTCTGCGAGAGGACAGCTCAGGTTTTAGTTGAGGTATGCTTCTACCCCCTTTGATCCTTGATCAGTGCATCCCCAACACACTGAATTCATGCTGAGAGGGGCTTTCCCAGCCAGGAGGGGAGTTCTGGATGGAGCCTTGAGACCTAGTAGTTACCCTCACGGGGGCCATGAAGGGATCCCCGAGGTTGTGATTGACTGGTACTGAATGACCGAATAAAGGATCCCAGGCCACAGAACCACCCAAGCTGACTGGGATCCCAGGGTCCTCCTAGAGCCTTTGCCCCTTTTTGTTATATAATTGAACTACATGGTGAGGTGTGCTGTGTATAAGCATAGAAGTGTTTTTATTTGGTTGATGGTTGATTAGAAAGTTATAAGCATTACGAGAATGAAAACACATGTTATAATAAATCAGAGTGTACTGAATGGCACAGTAGCCTACACATACCTGTATTTTTGGGATTTCTTAAAATTTTTTTTTTTTCAAAAGCAGAAGCTTTCATATAAATAAAGTGTAATAGGAAGTTATGATATATAAAACAGTTAGAGGTGTTACTTTATTGGAAAAATGTTTAATACTTATTATAAAGTCAGTAAATGAGAATAGTTATAAAAATCTCAATTTACATAAATATGTGGTTGCAAATGATAATAGCTTCCTTTATTTTTGCATAGACTTTATTTTTTGGAGCACTCTTAGGTTCACAGCAAAATTGAGATGAAAGTACAGAGGGTTCCTGTGGACCCTACTTACCCCCTCCTCACAGTCTCCCCTACTACCAGCAGCTTCCACCAGAGCGGTGCGTGTGTCACAATTCATGAACCTACACTGACGCCTTATCACCCGTAGTCCATACCAGGGCTCACTACTGGTTACATTCTATGGGTTTTGACAAATGTATAAGGTAGGACCTGTTTCCACTATTATCATACCATACAGAATAGTTTCACTAACCTAAACACTCCCTGTGCTCAGACTGTTCACCCCTTCCTCGCCCCATCCCCTGCCTTTATTTTGTAAGCATAGCTCCACAGGCCTAGAAGGCAGAGAGTAGAAGTTGTTATATCAAAGCAAAATACTGACAACGTGTAACACCATTTGCATTTTCAAAAACCAGAAAACTAAAAATTCCATCAAGAAATTAAAAAGGCAAGCCACAGACTGGGAGATAATATTCATAATACACAGATCTGACAAGGAACTTGTACCCAGAATATAAAATAGAACTCCAGTATACTTCAAGGTGTCGAGTGACAAGCAAGCCTCCAGGAAATGGGCAAAAGACTTGAACAGACACTTTACAAAAAGAGATAGGCAAATGGCCAGAAAGTATAGGAAAAGATGCTCCACAAACAAAAATGAAAACACTAACTATACCCAGTAGCCTCTTTGTATCTAGCAGAATAGATAAGAGAAACTAGACTGGCAACAACAAATGTTGGCAAAGATGTGAACTGACCTGAACTCTCATACTTTGTTGGTGGGAGTGTGCCAAGTGCTTTGGAAAACTGTTTACAATTTCTTATAAAGTTAAACATTCATTTATGACTTAGAAATTCTATTCCTTGGTATTTACTCAAGAGAAATGAAAACACATGTCTGCAAAAAAACTTGTATAAGTGTATGAATAGTAGCTTTATTCATAATAACCCTAAACTGGAGGCAACCCATAATTCCACATTCAAGTGAATGGATAAACAAAAGGTGACATATTCACACAATGGAATACTACTCAGCAATGAAAAAGAATAGGCATGGGCCTATATAACAGCATAGATAAATCTCAAAACATGTTGAGTGAAAGAAGGCAGACACAAATGAGTACGTATCATGTGATTCCATCTGCGTGAAGTTCAAAAGCAGAGAAGAGCTAACCTATGGTAATAGAAATCAGGCATATGGAGGTGGGGATTGACTGCAGGAGAGCAGGAGGGAGCTTTCTGGGATGAAGGAAACTTCTTACATTTAATTTGGAGGTTGTTTCCACAGGTATGTATACATTTGTGTCAAAACTCTCAAACTGTTAAGATCTGTGCATTTCATTGTCTGCAAATTCCATCTCAATAAAAATAACAAAAAATAACAAAAGAATTAATTGTATTAATTCTTAATACAATAAGAATCACCTATAAGTTATCAGAAGCACTTCAACTATCACCATATGATGTTGCAGTGATGCTGTGCATCACTCTTCGCTGCAGCTACACAGAGATTATGCCTTAAAAGGAGAGGATGCTCCCAGCTGTGGACCCCGAGACCAGCCTCCTGTTGAACCTGTCACCACACACATATGTAGCAGTACCATGTTTTCTCCACTAACCTCACACAAGGAGTCACATGGAGATCCAAGTCAAAAAACAAAAAAACATTGTGAAAAAAGACCCCAAAGCAAAACCATGTTCCTAATTGATGATACATTTACCAGAAGTTTATATATTTGTCACAGATGGCAGAAATTATTCTGAGGTCTAAACAGAGACAATTTGACCCAGCATCACAAACTGATTCTCTGGAGGTCCTCCATGTGCTGAAATTTATTATGTTGCACATTTCCACGCTCTTGCTATTTGGCACTATGCTTTTAAAATATTAATATATATGCTCATAACAAGAATCAAATGTTTGCAAAGCCCCTGAAGTGCCTCTGAGGTTGCGAAGCACTGGTCTAGCTACACTGACTCTGTGTTGGAGGCCAGGATCCTGCCTTCTGTTTATGCTAAATAGCTTCGTTAATGGCTGGACTGAAGTGCAAACAGTTTAGTGGTAATGGGTAAGCAGGCAGTCTGGGAGACTAAATGATTCCTGTTAAAAAATTGTTAATGGCTCCTCCCGGGCAGGCACAAAGGACAGATAAATAAAGAGAGGCTGTAAGCTGTCTAGTGCATCTAACTCAGACCATGTGGGTCAAACCACTATCTCAACCCGTTCTTGGCTGTGTGAACATTTCTGGGCCTCAGTTTCCTCCTGTGTTCCGCCTAACTCACTGGGGTAGAAGAGCGCCTCTGGGACTTCAATATGCCTGCGGTCACCTGGGCTTCTTGTTGGAGTACAGATATGATACAGTAGGTCTGGGGTGGTGTCTGAGGTTCTGTGTTTCTAAGCTCCCAGGTGCTCGTCCGAGGACCACACATGGAGTAGCCGGGGGCTGGGGGACTCAGTCGGCCCTGGGAGTCAAGAATGGAAGACATCACTCACACTCCTGCTGTCTGAGTGGGGCTCTCCTGATAATGCAACTTAGATTAAGGGTGGAGAGAAGGTGCATGTGGAAAGGAAATACAGATCTTTTCGGGCTGTGCTGTCCAATATGATAACCGGTAGCTCCAAATACCTAAGTGAAATGAAATAAAAAATTCAATTTCTTAATTGAAATAGCCACAGTTCAAGTGCTCGGTAGCCACATCAGGGGAACAAAGGTTAATTGTTCAATCCACAGCACAGAATCAGAGCATTTTCTTCATCGCAGAAAGTCCTACTGTGTGTCACTGCACTGGGGTGTTGAAAGAGAGAGATGGACCTGAGAGCAGGGGAGGACTGGGGCCACGGACAGTCTTCCAGGATAAGGAATCTTTCACACACGATTTCTTAGCTAAGCTAGGTGAGGCTGGACACCACACCTATCGGTGATTAATCGGTGTTGGCCTAAATCTTTGGGCCTGGGGAAGAAGACTGTCTGCTTGGCTCGTTTGGTCCACTGGTTGGAATCTGACCTGTGCACGTTCTATCTGCGCAGAGTCCATGTTTTGCATTAGAGCAGGGCTGGCGGACCTCCAGGCTATTAGTGTCTTCTAGACTGTATTCTGGGGAGGCTTTGGCATCCTAACTCTGGGGTCCTCCTGCTGCTCTAACAGACCAGCTTTACTTTTACCTGTTTTACACATTAGTTCCCTTGAAAACATCCCTCTGGAGAAAGAAATTGGTCCCGCTTTTAAACAAAATTTCAAAAACACTGATTCTGGTTTAGTCCTCTTGCTTTATAAATGATGAGACTGAGGTCCAGGGAGGCGGAGGGTCTGACCTCTCCAAGTTCACATGGCCAATTAGCAGGAGAGCTGAAAGGAGGAGTCGCATCTTCTAACCTGGGCCGTGTCCCCTCCGCTGGCTCCCTGTTAATTATCTTTGCGTGCTGTGTGTCTGGCCCACCCAGCCACGCTGCTGGTTGCTGGAGGCGGGGACAGGGCACGGTGTGTTTCTGGCTCCAGTGCTGGGCCGCTGCCTGGCTTGCTGCTGGGGGTGTAGAACCACCTAGTTGATTGTAGGTTGTGATCGCTTCCAGGGAGCTGGGGTGCTGGGGGGAATTTATGGGCAGGGCACCTGCCTGCCTCATGACCTTCAAGTTTACGATTTGGAGGTGATGTTCTCTGTACAACCAGGTTTTCCAGGTAGCTGTGACTTTTCAACTCCAAGGACCAGGTGAAGGTCATCAGAAAGTATCTGTGGTTTTTTATTCCCCTGGACTTGAGCCTCTGCCCAGAACTGGCCCCCAAGTCAGGCTGGAGCTCCCTGGGCTGGAACGCAGCTAATTGCCAGCCTCCATCAGAACTCGGTGCGCTCCCATCGTCGGCCTCATTAACTATACAATGATGATAGCTGGCTCCCCAGCCGGCTGTCTTCCCCCTTTTCTGTTTTTATAGTAGATCTTTCTTGAGCTTCTATCTCTCCCTCCGGTAACACTTCATCTCTATATTCACACATGTTAGCCATATGCCAAGGAACAGAAGTTCTGAGTTTCTCCTCAACAGCACTGATGAGGAACCGGCTCCAGCGAGGCCCCTGGATCCTGAGTGGGGATCGTCAGAGAATGAAGTGAAAAGCAAAGCTCTGGCGTGGAGTGTTCCTCCTAAGTTGTATCCTGCCCCAGAGGCCTGGGATGAATGTTCCAGACACACAGAGCTTCTTCGCAAAGGGTCCCATTTACCAGGCATGTGTAATTTAGGTTAATTAGAAATTTATTCTAAATTGAGCAGTCTCTTTGCTTGCTCCCAACATAATGATGATTTATTGGCGTATGCATAATGCATGGGCTCCCAGGAATCCACAGGGGTATTCATACTGCACACACTGGAGGCCTTTCTCAGGAGATCGCTATGGATGGCCCTGGGGGTCTCTACATGCCCCCACTCCTACACACACACACACACACACACACACACACTCATCCAGGTGGGTCCAAGAATTAAACATGAGGGTGCAGAGGACAGGGGTGGTAGTGTCATCCCTTGTCTTCTCCCCGCTCTGTTTTCCCTCTTTTGAAAAATGTATGGCAGACACTACTGGTGGGCTCGCTAAAACACATTTCACTTTCTTCTCACTTGTCTTCCCATCAGATAGAAACTACAAAGCAAAATACCTCAATTTCTAGTCTCGCTTGTCACCAGAACAAGTCTAGGGTGGCCATGTGACAGTATTCTGGACAACCCGATATTGGGGGAAAGTCCCCGGAGGGCTCACACGTGGATAAAAACACCAACCTTGTAAGAAGAAGGATTTTGTCTTGTGTCTTTTGTTTTAACCTATCTCTCTTCGTCCTGCTTGTGGCAGGGAAGCAAAGACTGAAAGAGTGGCAGTCCTTTTGCACACGGGAGGGTAAGAATGAAAGCCATGTGTTAAAGATGACAGGTGGGGCGAGCCTGGCTCCCTGATGCCAGCTGTGAGCAGCAGAACGGCCCCTGGACTGCCGCCTCTGAACATCTTACTCCATGAAGAAACAAGCCCTACTTCTTTAAAGCCCTCTTTGTTGGGATTTAGATGACTCTCAGTCAAATACATTCCTAAGTGGTAAAGAATATATGGAAATTTTTTCAACATCCCACTTTTCTCACAAGGGGATTTCTCGGAGAAGCCACACGGTTACCATCAACGGCATTCTGTATGTGCAATTCTCCATCTAATCCAACAGAGAGTCTAGAACACCAAATGGGCAGGGGAAGATGTCAGTAATAGAATCCTGTGTGACAAACCACCCCCGGCACTTACTGGTTTAAATGGAAACAACTGTTTATTATTTTTTATGATCCTGCGGGGTGGCTGGCAGGTCTGCTGGGCCTGCCTGGCCTCACTTATGTGGCTCCACCAGCCTCCGCAACAGCCTCACTCTGACAGTGGGTGCTCCTCTTAACCTGTATCGGTGCCGGCTCTTGGCTGGGCACCTTGATTCTCTCTACTTGGCTTCTCCATGAAGATGGCTTGCACTCCTTTACGTGATGACTCCGGGTTCTAAGAGAGTGAAATGGGAGCCACAAGACATTTTAAGGCCTAGGCCCAGAGGTTCCGAAATGCCACTTCCACTGCATTCCATTCATAAGATCCCAAAGCCTCATCACCATAGGGTCAGTGTTGGTGTTCTTGATCTTGTTCTGCATCAGGTCCTTTCTGTGTGAGCTGAGACATAGGCCTTCTTCTGCCCTTGGACTAGGACTTCATTCGTTCCCCTGGTTCTCAGGATTTCAACTTGGACTGGAAGTTTACCACCAGTTCTCTATCTTGCAGATGGCAAATTGTGGGACTTCTCAGTCCCCACAATCACAATCACGTGAGCCAATTCTTCTTAACAAATCTCTTCTGTTTCTCTGTAGAAGCTTGACTAATACGATTAGGCGTATTTCTTCCTTCCAAAGTATCATGGTCCACAGGGTTGCCAAACATTTTACTTCTGCATAACATGAGTCACCCCTTTTCCAGCCTCCAGAAATTGGAAACTGCAAGTATTGCCCTACCGAAACTTCAAACGGGTGGCTAACGGAGGCAGGAAGGACAGCAAGGAGCTTATTAGCAGAGACTGGAAGAGAGTAAGGACTTTGGTATTGGAGGCTGCCATCCTGCTCATACTGTGATGGCCGCGTAGGGGGTCTTTTTAGTTCACACATTTCTGGATCAGCTGCATCTGAGGAATTGGACCCGAAGGTCCTCATCTCCATCAGGGTCTGGTTCAGATGATGAGGTTCTGAACTGCAGGCAGATTCTGTGATAAGGATTAGACTTGAGGTGGGGGTGGGGAAGAGGTTCATGTGTTTTGCATGTTCAAGGGATATGAATCACATGGTCAAAGAGTAAAGAGTGGTAGATTGTTTCCAAAGATGGACACAAATATCCTGCCATCGTATATGCTTTCTTGCAACGTGGCTTTGCCATTTCTCCCAGCAAGAGGTAGAGTCTGTCTAGTTCACCTCCCCTTGAATCTAAGCTGGCCCTGGGTCTTGCTTTGGCAACAGAGTGAGGTGGTGGAATAGAACTCGCAGTCTACTTTTCCCCTCTCTCTTGGGGCCTGAAGTTGCCTTGCAAAGAAGTTTAGCTGTCTTTCTAGAGAAATAACACAAAAAGGGAGGCTGGTCTGGCAGAAATGCTAACCAGACAGGTCCATGAGGCCACCTGGGGTCATCCAGCCCTGATGGAGCTTCCCTAGGACTGCAGCCACGTGAATAGCTCCAGCCAGTGATGCCAGGAACAGGATGCTCAGCTGAGCCCAGCCAGCCTATAGAATCAAGAGAAATAACTTGTTTTAATTCATTAGGATTGGAGTCGTTGTTACGCAGCATTAGGTCACTGATACAGAGATGGGGGCCTTGGTTTTTGGATCTCAGACTCTCAGTCCTTAGAGTGCTTGTGAAAGCAGTAGTTTTCTTTGCAAGGCCCAAATTGCCGGAGACCAGAAATTACCTTCCCAAACCTTTGGATTGCAGCCCAGCAGATGGTTAGTAGCTCTCCCTGGAGTCTCCCACCCTGCCCTACCCAGCAGCTTGTTCCCCCTGGACTTGAGAGGATATAGTGAGGACAGTCACAGCAGCTGTGGAAGCAGCTGCAAGACAAAAAGGCACTGGGACTACAATTACTCAGCGGTGAGCTGGTGCTGGGGATCCAGGCTGCACCCATGAGCAGTGGCTGGGAAGGACTAGATGGCCTTGGGAAGGCCTGTCCCCTCAGGGAATTCACCAAGATTCAGGTACTCTACATTCCTCCATGTACTTTCCTGTCTCCCTGCCTTGAACACCCCACCTTTCTTGTTTACTAGAGGAAACCCTCCTTCATTTTATTTTATCTTTTTAATCTTCACCCGAGGATATATTTCCATTGATTTCAGAGAAAGAGAGAGAGAGGGAGGGAAGGAGGAAGGGAAGGAAGGAGGGAGGGAGAGAGAAACATCGGTATGAGAGAAACGTCAATCAGTTGCCTCCCATAGGCGCCCTGACCAGGGATTGAACCCATAACCTAGGTATGTGCCCTGACTTGGAATCGAACCCAAAACCTTTTTGGTGTATTAGATTATGCTTCAAGGAACTGAGCCACCTGGCTGGGGCAACCCTACTGCATTTTAAAGGCACTGATACCTTCTCAGTGATGGTTTTTTTCACCTGCCTCGGCAGTCAGTCAGTTCTCACTCTGTTCCCACAGTGCACTGCTCAGAATGCTACTAGCTCTTGCTAAAGTCTGACTTGTCTGTTGAGTGTTATACTAGTTAGGATTCTCTTTAACTGAGTGTAACAGAAAGCTCTACAATAATAGCATCTTAAACAAAGTTGAACTCTCCCTCTCATATATAGGAAGCCTAGAGGGAGGAAGTCCAGGGCTGAGAGGTACCCCATGGTATCAGGGCCCAGACTCTTTCTGTTCTGTGCTCTGCTGTATATAGGTTCCACTCCAAGGGTCACCTCAAGGGCAAAAGTGGCTGCTGGAGATCCAGCCTTTATGTTCACATTCCAGCCAGCTGGAGGCAGAAAAGGTTAAGAGGGCCACGTTCTCTCCCTTTAAACACATTCTTTAGAAATTGCACATGTCTCTTCTGCTCTTGCTTTTGGTTTTAGCTTCAGGCCAAGCTGGGAAATACGGTCTTTAATCCCAGCTAAAACCGAGAGTTATATTTCTAAGACAGAGGGAGATGAAAAATATAAGGGGGGCAATTAGTGGGTTTTGTCAAAGTCCTATCTATCTTCCTCATTTGAATGACCTTCTTGAGACCAGAATATATACCCCATTCATCCATGTTTCCCCCATAACGACCCACTCTGCGCCTGATAGAAGATGGGAGTGTTTTCAATGAACAAGGACACGGCAACTCTGCTTGCTGATTGGCAGCCAGTGCCTCTGGGACGGGTAACACAATTCAGTATTAACAACTCAGCAGAAATTTGTCTCTGCCAGTCCTGGCTTCCTACTTTCCTTTCTGTATTTCTGTATTTCTCTCCAGCTTTTCCATACCTGCTCTCTGTTGCCCCTGGATTCCCAGGCCCTGACTCAGGAGCCGGGGATGCTACAGACTGGGAGGTATGAGTTGCTTGCATCAGGCGAGGGGATGGCGAGGGGTGCTCTGCATTTGAATCGGAGGTCAGGGAACCTGGGTTATACGTTCACTTTGGTCACCGGGCAAATCTGTGACTCTAGCAAACCATGTTCATGATCTGTAACTTGGTTTCTTTTTCTATAAAATAATAGAGATATACATTACTCTTTCCCTAGAGGTTCAGAATGTACAACAGCATAGTAAAGGCTATGTCTGTTTTATATATATATATGTATGTGTGTGTGTGTGTGTGTGTGTGTGTATATATATATATATATATATGATATACTTGGGGTATGTAGGTTTGGCATAAGTCCAGCACTCTCTCTCTCTCTCTCTCTCTCTCTATATATATATATATATATATATATACACACACACACATATATACACACACACACATACACACACACACACACACACACACACACACAGCAAGTTATTATCATCATAAGTGGATATGGAACAAGCAAATAACAACAAATAAAAAGATTCCTTGTACCCTCTCTCATTGCAACTGGTTTCCAAACAGGTGTGGGCAACAGGTATTGGAAGGTATAGGAGGAGCCTTGACCTTGGCCTTCTTCCTCGCCTCAGTGTTTTCTCCTGAGCGCCCTGTGCTGCAGCCCGGAACCTAGACCCCTCGGGCCCCAGGCCTCCTCCCAGTCATTTCCAGGGATGGGCCTGGAATGGCAGGGTGATGGATGTTGCTGTCACCGCACTGCAATGGGCACATGTTTCTCTGGCTCGCCCCGGAAGCCTCCCTGCCATAGATTTCTCTTGGGGCTCAGAAACTTGAGGGATGTGAACCAAAGGTGGCCCGCGGGGCCCTCGGGGTGGATTGGCCCAGTGACCCACCCTCTGGGTGTTTTTAGGCGCTGCCTGGCCTTTGAAGAATTTACTGTGTCATAAAAGTTTAGAGGAGAAAAGAGGGAAATAAATGGTGGAGGAGCCCTGAGGGCCACGCAGGCGTGTGGGCTGGGCAGGCTCTCCAAGAAGCCTCGGCCTGGCCTGGGGCAGAGCAGGGGAGACAGGAGTCTTTCCCGAAGCTCCTGAGTGTCAGGAGTGGCCCCAGGAGCTCCAGCCCCAGCTGCCCTGCTGTGCTGTCCATCACTGTGTCTGTGGGAGTGAGGGAGAAACAGGGTGCGGTGGGGAGAGGAAGGCAGGGAGGTTAGGGGCCTGGGCACCGCTGGGGGGGAGCTGCGGGCTTGGCCGAGTCTCAGGAGCCAAAGCAGAGACAAGCACAGCGCAGGTGAGGAGCCTTACCTCGTCCACCTGTAAGATCGGAGTCCCACGGCCTTCCTGCCGTGAAGTGGGTTCCGCAGGGCTCACCGTGACTTCCTTAAACTCACTGTCCTTGTGCACAGGGCACAGTGTGCCCTGGTTTGTTCCTCTAAGGACAAAGTACATTCCAGTAAAAAATAAAGCAGAGAACAAGCCACATAAATCTAACCTGGAACAGTGCCAGCCCTTGGTGGCCACCTTTTCCCCCCACTCCTTCTGCTTGGATATCTACCTCCCATTAGTCCCTGCAAGTCCATATTGGGTCCTTATGGCTGAAAAAAACCAAGAAATAGTCCTGATCCAGAAAGTGAGGGGCTTGGTCTTCTTGGGAGCTCTGCAAGAGAGAAAACATAGGGCTCCAAAGATCTCCATTTCTGCGACAATAAGGGGTTGTGTTGGGAAGGGTGGGGCTCTGTGAGCTGAAGTCCTGTGTCTCCCCTGCTGCCTCTGGTGGCCTCCTCTGGGTCTTGACTCAGGGTCAGAGCTGGGTAGAGCCCCTGGATGTGCTGGGAGGAGTTTGTCCGCTCAGGAGGCCTAAGCCCCAAGGCAGGCGACTGTGGGCTGCAAAGAGGCCAACAGTGATTCTAAACCCCTGCCCCGCTGGGAGGTGGCAGGAATGCAGCCCCAACATGCTGCTGGAGCAGATGTGGGCTCCGGGACGTCCTTGAAATGGAAAATCGTGAGTATAAATGGAGCTCAGGGACCAGCGGGCTCCATGGAGAGGAGTTAATTACGTGGCCAGTTCCACTAGATGAAACAAAGAGACCACGCTGCATAGCCTGCTCCCTGGCAACACTGCCTGCCTATGGCCCTCCCTCCCTGGCCCCTCCATTCTGGGTTGGCGCGGGCGGCCAGGCGGCCCTAAGGTCATAGCCAGGGTTCTGGGAAAGCAGAGGGCCAGCAGGCAGCTCCTGAGGGTCAGGCAGATGCTAAGGCAGAGCCAGGAGGTTTAAGAAGGTAGACTTAGCCAGATGGGGCATCTGTGCTAGAGGGGGACAGAGAGAGGAAGGGGGGATGAAAGGGAAGGAGGAATAAGAGGATTGGGGGCACAGGCAGGCGCAGCTAACAGAGGGGAAGGGCTACCTAGGAAGAAGGAAGAAAATGGGGGGGGGGTAAATTTTGCATAAATCCACCTGTTTTGGAAAGGAAACCCAAATATGTGACTGAGAAAAATCCTGGGAAAGCACTGAATGTTTTTGGAATGTTCATGGCTCTGCCATTTAACCTCTAAAGAAAAGGCAGAGCTGGGCATCCCAGAGGCCCTCTCTTGCCTTAAGCAGTTTAGTCACGGTGGATGCTGCAGCTCCAGAGGCAGAAGCTCGCTGCCAGGGCCAGCCCAGGGGCTGCGGCAGCCGCCAGCTCTGAGTCTCTCCTGCAGAGGGGAGCACGCCTCTAGAGGAGGGATCCTGTGCAGGGAGTCAGGGCAGAAACATACGCAGGAGACTGGACAAATCATTGAACTCCCCGCGCCTCAGTTTTTCCACCAGTAAAATGGGAAGTATAATGACTCCCTTACTCATTTCCTTACACTTTTGCAAACACCAAATGAGACTGTTGTCTTCACCTATCCTCCCTCCCTCCCTCCCTCCCTCCCTCCCTCCCTCCCTCCCTCCCTCCCTCCTTCCTTCCTTCCTTCCTTCCTTCCTTCCTTCCTTCCTTCCTTCCTTCCTTCCTTCCTTCCGCTCACCCACCCATCCCTGCAGGCAGGTGGGCTCCTCTCTCTGCACCTTGGTTTAATTTCTTCGTGAGAGTGAAATGCCACTCCTTGTCCTAACTCTGACTTCCAGGTTTGCCTCATTAGTCTTCCCCTCCAAGCCCCCTGTACACACCTCCCCGCTCACCTCCCCAGGCTATGTTAGATGTCTCTCATCTTATTCAGAAATTCTTTTTTCATGACTTTTTTCTCCCACTACTATAGATGCAGAGGGAACAGGGGCCCCATTTTAACTCATGCTTTTCTCTCAGTGTGCAACAGATAGCATGAGCAGTGTTCAATGAAAGCTAATTGAACTGAGCTGAGCTGCTCTGACAGGGGAAAGACAGACTGAGGAATCAGGACAGCCACCCATGAGCTGGGTCTTGATGTATGAGTAGGAGTTCAAGGGGGAGAGAAGGGAGGGAAGAGTGTTCCCGAGAGGGAAAGATGTATGCAGAGGCCAGGGGTAGGAGACCAGGTGGCTTGGTCAGGGGATGTGAGATGTGGGAGCTGGAAAAGGGGCAGATGCAAAGTTGAAGAGTGTGACAGTTAATTTTATGTGTCTACTTGACTGGGCCACAGGGTGTTTATACATTTGGTCACACATTATTCTGGGTGTGTCTATGAGGGTGTTTCTGGATGAGACTGATGTTTGAAGCAGTAGACTGAGTAAAGCAGGTTGCCCTTCCAGATGTTGGTGAACCCCTGGAATCCGCCGAGGCCCTCTGTAGAACACAAAGGTTGACCTGTGCGTGTGGGGAAGCACCTTCCTGCCTGCCGGCTTCGAGCCGGGACAGCTGTCTTTTCCTGCCTCTGTACTTGAACTGAAACACGGGCTCTTCTTGAAGTTCAAGCCTGCTGGCTTTTCAACTGTAACTTCACCTTCAGTTCTCCTGGGTCTTAGGCCTTTAAACTTGGGCTGAGACTACATCAGCAGCTCTCCTGGGTTTCAGGCTCAATAACTGTTGATCTTGGGACTAGTCAGCCTCCATAACTGCATGAACCAATTCCTTATGGTGAATCTCTCTCTGTGTCTGTCTCTCACTCTCTACACACACACACCCCTGTTGGTTGTGTTTCTCTGGAGAACACTGACCAATACAAATGGGTGATCCTAGAAGGCTTCTGGGTGTGCTGAGGTGATGGGGAAGCATAGAGGGTAAGTTGGAGGGGGGGGAATGAAAGGGGGAGGGCATGGTGAGCCCTTTGCTTCTGAATCATTGGCACCAGAGGCCAGAGACCTCCAGGCCCTCATCAGCTGCTCTGATCCCCAGGGCTTTCTCTCTGTCCCAGTGACTATTGCCCAGTGCCTGCCTCATTGTGAACCTGAGTCACTGCCTCCAGTGGGCCGGGGTGCTCCCAGCCAGTCCTCTCTTTTCTGGGGCACCCTGGCCTCTGCTTGGCTAGAGATTGACTATAGGGGGACCCTGGAGACCCCATAAAGGGCTGGCACTTATAGCCGTGATATGGACACACTCTGGCAGGATTAGAAGCCCATGCCTTGGACCCCAGTGTTATTGTGCTTCCTCTGTTCTCCTCACCTATTTTCCTAGAATATTTGACAAAATCTTCTTGGATATCCCAACTGCCTCAGCTGTTCAGGGAGGAACCAAAGCCATAATTTGTATAAATGTTTGAATTAGTACTTTAACGGTCCTTTGGAGCCAGTGAGATGGCAGCAGCAGGCTGTGGAATGCAAGACCCCTAAGGGGAGGGCCGTGGGGGACTCTGCCAGAGCCGCCCGCCCGCTTCAGCCACCCAGAGGCTGTCCTGGCTGAGACAAGACCTTGGAAAGTGCTGTTTTATCTTAATAAGGGGGTCCCTTTGGAGCCTGTCGCTTGGCAAGGCCATCCTCTTGGCAGGAAGGAATACCAGCTCCCTCCGACTCTGGAGGCAGAGCTCCTGCTGCGTGGCTGTGCGCCCGAGTCACCTCCGGCAGGTCCCCGAGCCTCACCCTCTCTCCGTGAAGCGGATCGGCGCTGGCCTCGCAGGCTGCTGGCGAGGACCATTTAATGAGGCCGTATGTGAAAGCACTTGCCACGTGGGACCTGCTCCATAATTCCACATTCCTTTCCCCTCGTCTTCCAAATCTGGGGAAAAGCTCTCCATATAAAGAGATCCATCCTTCCCTAAGGACCCCCTTCGGAATTCTTTTATTTCTCTGTTTCATTTATTCTGCAACTTGAGCTAATGACTGCAGTGTGGCTGGCCTGGGGCTGGCTGGGGGCCCTCTGCTGAGCCTACAGCCAGTGAAGGCCGGGGGGGAATAGAGGGAGCATTTAAACTCATCTTTAGGATTCAGTGAAGTACTTGGACGTCCAGGACCACTTAGAGGGCCAGGACCACTTGGATGTCCAGGACCATGCTGCTGCTAAGGCAGAACCTGACTCTGTAAATCCTCCCCTTACTTCTGTCCAAATAAATGTAAGGGCCCAGAGAGAGGGAAGACAGTGGTGCGGGGGGAGAGGAGAAATATTCGGATGCAGACGCTGTGTGTGTCGGAGGGCAGTGTTGCCTTCTCACATATGACGCATGACTCTGGAGCCTCCTTGACTATTCACTCCAACGTCAGTTTGTGCTTATCACTCGCTCATTCATCAATCAACCTGCTTGTTCAAGCTGAGAACCATGGCCTCAGCTCTAGCCCTCACCTGCTCCGGGGGAGAAGGGAAGATAGGAGCATCGCTGCTTGTTGAGCAGTGTAATAAGCAGTGGGACAGAGCAGCGATTTCCAACCATTTTCATCTCATGGCACAGAAACTAATTACTAAAATTCTGCGGCACACCGAAAAATACGTTATATTTTTTGCCGATAGGACAACAAAATAGGTATAATTTTGACTCCTTCACACTGGACGGCTATTGTTGTGTTGGCTGTTGATATTTTTTATTTGACAATCTAAGGGAAAAGAGGTCAGTGCCCCTGACTAAAGTCAGGTCCTGCATGTTTTAAAAATTCTTGCAGCACACCGGTTGAAAATCGCTGTGATAGAGGCAGAAGAGGATTCCCAGACAAGGTGACCTGTGACCTGGGTCTTTAATTACAAGCAGAAATTTCTCAGCACAATAAGGATTGCATGGGGTGGGGGAGGGGTTCCTGAAACAGGGAAACGATCTTGGGCAAAGCTTGGAGGCATGAGAAATTGTGGCCTGTTCAAGGGGCTGGGACTAGTTCAGACTGACTAGAAGGCAGGGGAAGAGCGGAGACTGCGTGCATGTGGGGAGGTGTGGGTGTAGGGTGTGTGCATGTTTGGGTGATGGCAGGTGGGCCCTGGTGACAGGTCAGGACCAGAATCCCCAACAGGGTGAGGTTGAGGTTGGACAAGTAGAATCCAGATGATCCCAGGACAGTTCAACTTTGTTCTGTGGGGAAAGGGAGCTTCTAGAGGGCTTTAAGCAGGAACATACTTGTGTAGTACTTGTATATTACTGTGTCCTGTAATGTAAGTATTAAAAGAGGTATAATAGGGGTGTTTCTTGCTTTTGTGGAGTTTAAGATTTGATTGAAACAACAAAT
This sequence comes from Miniopterus schreibersii, assembly GCF_964146895.1. NCBI lineage: Eukaryota > Metazoa > Chordata > Mammalia > Chiroptera > Miniopteridae > Miniopterus > Miniopterus schreibersii. The sequence goes on along the minus strand of NC_138105.1, from coordinate 75,892,241 downwards.
ACACGCAATGTCCATCTCACCTCTCATCTCTGTCTACTTATTTGCAATAGGGGTGTCCTCACCAGGATCTCCAAGGGTGAACCCTTGTCCACAGGGCTGAGGCCATAGTGACCAGCTGGATTTGTCCTGTGCCTTCTCAGAGCATGGACCTGATCCCCCCCTCCCCAGTACCTTGTCAGTCTTTGGAGGGCTGCTGTGAAGGACCAGATCCCTTCTCAAGCCAGAACCAAAGGACCCTTGGTTCCTGCTGAGCCCAGCTGTAGTCAGTTTACCAGAAATTATGATTGTCTGAAGTACCTCAATCCAGGTGTGCAGGGGTATCCAGGATATCCCAGTTAGTCCCCACCATCCCTCCTATGCCCCAGAATCAACCCTGATCGCCTTCCCCCATTTGGAAGCTTTCTAGAGCCTGGCATATTTCCTGCTTGGACTGTCTCTTCTCCTCAGCACATAATTTGTCCCAGCCTGGGAGAGTCGGTTTCCAACACCCCACTGAACCTCAGGGCAAAGCTAAATGAGAGAAAACAAAGGTATAAGGATTGTCACAAACCATTAGGGTGGAGGAGCTTAGAGACGGGGAAGAGAGTTGGCGAGATAAGGAGATGAGCCAATTCCCTTAAAACATTTAGCCGAGATGACCCCCAAATCCTCTCTCTGCTGTGCATTCTCCCTGCTGGCCCCCAGAGCCCACACTGCTTGGCCCACCTCTGCCCTGCTCCGGCTGCTCCAGCGCCCCGCAGGGCTGTTCCTGTCCTGGCTCCTAAACCCCCTCTAGCTGTGCCTCCTCGGTGGGGGTGAGGGGCCGGCCTAGGGTGTCCTCTCAGCTGCCCCAGGCCGGCCGGAGTCCCCACCGCTGAGGCTCCATTAGCACACACATGCTTCTTGCTGCCTCCTGTTTATGGTTGAATGTCAGCGCCCAGTAAAAAGTGAGTGCTTTGTGATTTGTCTTCTTTGAGTTGAGGATATCTCACTGTCATGAGTCACTTCCTTGGCGAAGTGACAGAGAATCAAATCCGCCTGAAGCAAGGTTGTCCAATAAAGAAAGTTCTCCTTTAGGGATGACCCCAGCCCCCTATCCTGGTGGCTTTGCCTTTCCTTCGTCTGTCCCTGCTTCCAAGTATGACTTTTAGGTTTTGCCCACCTGCCTAGCTGTCCTACCAGACATTGTCATTTATAAACACTCACACGGGGAAGAGCCTCCCTGAAGGCAAGGGGTGAATGAGGAGTCATGAATCTTTAGGATTTATGAGACTACCTCAAGCACCTCGGCCTGCCTCGGAGCAGGCTGGCCTGGGCGGCCAGTGGACACATCCTGGGAGCTCTATCGGACAGCGCTGCTGGGCCTCAGCCCGGCCTCAGGGCTGTGCTGGCCGCACTGGTGTGAGATGGGCCATGAAAGTTTTTGAATAAATGGAATCTCCATTCAGTCATTCATTCAGTGATGAGATTCCATTTTTGAAAAGTGAATGAATGAAGAGTCCTGTACTCCCACCAGTATTTTAACTGCAGCCAGAATGGAATTCTTTCTTAAAAATATAAGCCCCTGAGATTTTTAGCATTCTTGAATGACATTTCCTTCTCCTGGCATCAAAACAGGTGGTCCATCCAGATACTTACAGAGGTACTCACAATTCTCCTCAGAAACCCCATCTGGGATAAATGATGCTAATTTATGCATATTTATAGGCAACTAACTCCAAACCCTAGTGAGCTACATAGCCTTGTAAGTTCAAAGTTAAGCTCCCAACAATAGGTGCAGAATTTTAATTGAAAAGGTAAAGCAGGCATCTGGCAGATGTGCATGATTCAGGGGCCATTCTATTAAGGAGTCACTAAAATGGCTCTGTAGCAGATTCTTATTTAAATGAGATTTCACGTTTCTTTTGTTTTTGTTACTTTTTAATAAAAGAAAACCGTCTGCATTTGCAATGTTTTCTAACAAACTGAGATTTCTTTCTCTTTTTTAAAAAGATAATTTATTTATTTTGTAATGCAATATTGTCTAACATTCACACGCTCATTTGAATAAATTATTCATCACCATTTTTTTTAGTGATGTGCCAGCCTGTGTCTGCTGGGGCTCCATCGGCCCCCTTCGCCGCCAAGGGATGGGAAACAGGTGCAACCCTACCTGGAACATGGACCCAAAGCCAGAGCCAGTTGCTCTTAACTAAGCCACAAAGGACCAGGTTATTGCTAAAGACCCCTGATGGATCCCATGTCTAATGGGGGTGGGAAGGGCAGAGTCAAGGGGTGGTGGCTCTAGTGTACCTTTCGCCTTCTGTTATCCTAAGGTGGACTTCCTTGCAATCGTTTGCTCTGTGAAGACAGGCACATCAAGTGCATTCACAAAGGACAACATATTGATTTTACTGAGAGGATGAAAAAATTTCTCGGGGTGTCTTAATCTGTTTGGGCTGTTACGACAAAATATTAGCAACTGAGTAGCTTAAACAATAGAAATTTATTGCTTACAGTCTGGAGGCTCAAAGTCCAAGACCAAGGTGACAGCAGACTTGGTGTCTGGTGAGGATCAGCTTCCTGGTCCATCGATGACATCTTCTCACTGTGTCATCACATGGTGGAGAGAGAGCTCTCTGGATTCCACTGTTAGGGACACTAATTGCACTGAAAAGGGCTCTACCCTCGTCACCTACTTACATCCCAAAGGCTCCATCTCCTAACACCAGCCCATTGCGGGTCAGGGCTTCAACATAAGAATATGAGGGGAGACAAAGACATTGAGAGCATAGCACCAGGTCCTACTTTTATGATTCAGAATGTGGATTTCAAGCTGATCACAGATTTAGAAGAAGTGTAAATCTGTGAGAAGTGCAGGGATCTTACAAATATCAGCCTGAGAGTGCAAGTTTGTGAATTACCCCCACGCTGAGGTCAGGAAGGGCTGTCTGGGATTATGTCAAAATAAAACGCTGGCCTGGGGAGTGAGCTGCCTGCCCCTCCTTGGCATGAGAATTTCCAGAGCCTGTGTTATCAGGCCTGTTGCAGTGGGCAGAGACTTTCTCCCAGAGCTCGATGTGACAATGGGTCTTGCCAAGGAGACAGTGACTTCTGGTGCATTCAAGGGAGAGCGGGAAGGGTGCCTTTCCTCCTCCCCACCTAAGACAAGGTTGAAAGGCCCCGAAGGACTGTCTGGTTGAGCTGTCAGTTGCCAGAACAACCCCAAGATCAGTATATTCCCCACAGGGCCCTTTTATTATTTTTTAAAAATATTAATAGAACTAATTAAATATAGAGGTGTGCTCCAGCCCTAATCTGCGGCTTCTCATCTCTCCTCTCCTCCCGCCTTCTTCCCACTGGGCCCCAGTGCATATTGTCAAAGTGTCAGGCGAAGAGGCAAGGAGAAACCGGGGGAGATAACACAGAATTGGTATGCTGGGCGAAGGCTGCGGACACAAGGGACTTCTTTTAATCCAGTCCATTAATCAATTTCTCCGTAGAAATTGAATTAACTGTCTTTCATCAACATCACATCCCGGGCTTGAAAACACCGTGTGCAAGAAGAATGCCAATGCAGAGGGCGTGGAGGTGAGCATGTGGGCTCCTGTTCCTTTGGTCCAGTGTGTGGAGAGCCAAGGGCCTGAAGGTCACAGGGGATGGCCTTGGTCTGGTGGCCTTGAAGCAATCTTCCCTTTTGTTTTTCTTGCTCACAGCCACTGGAAAGACCTCTGACTCCCATCTCTCCTCTACCTAAACACATTCACTAGTGAGCATCGGTCTCATTATAATATTTTTTTCTTTGGGCTTGAGTTGTACAAAACACCACGAGCCATGGCCCACCACACCCCAGCTGTGTCCTCGTCCTCACTAGGACAAGGCTCTTTCTCTGGGTCGGCGGGCCCTGGCCTGCGCGGGACTCCATCAGTGCAGGTGTGGAAGGCTCTCTCTCGGCCTCGGGCAGAAAGCTGCACACATTCCTACGTTTGCAGCTGCAGAGAGGGGTCAGCCATAGGAGGCGGTCCACAGAGAGTTGGGTATTTCGTTCCTCTAATCAGTTAACTAATGGATATTTATTGGTGGTCTGCAGGGTTCCAGGATTTCTGCTAACTCTCAAGGGCACAAGGATAAAAAAACAATGCAGTCCCTGTGGTAAGACTCCACTGGGGGGAGACAGGTAGAATATGAATTCTTAATGCATTATTATGCTGAGCGAAATAAGCTAGTCAGAGAAAGACAAGCACCACATGACTCACTTATATGTGGAATGTAATAAACAAAATAAACTGATGAACAAAATAGATCCAGAGACACAGAAGCATGGAACAGACTGAGGGGTCTCAGAGGGAGAGTGGGGAGAGGGGAGGGGGTGGGGAGAGATTAATCAAAGGACTTATATGTCTATAAGCATAACCCATGGACACAGACATTGGTCTGGGGAAGGCCTGGGAGTAGGGTGGATGCAGGGTGGAGGGGATCAATGGGGGGAAAAAGAGAACATCTGTAATACTTTCAACAGTAAAGATAAAAAAAAAGAATTCATAATACAGTGTAATACATATTAAAATAGAACTTTGCAATCTATGGGGTGAGTATGGGAGCAAAAGAGGGAGTGATTACTTGGCTGGATGAGGCCAGGAAAGGCTCCATAAGAGGCAAGCTCTAGCAGACAAACCATTTGCTACAGGGAGGAGGGACTGGAAGCAGGTTCCAAGAGGAAGAATTTCGCTCTCCCCCATATTCCGTTCTTCAACAATCAGATAGAAATATTATCATGTCAGTCCCATGCTTACAACCCTTAGAATAGCATAAAACATGCTTTCCCAGGGGGGACTTCCGCAGCCACATCTAGGACATGTCCCCTGCTGTTCACCCAGCCTGGTCCAGCCTCAGAGGCTTCACGCCTGCTGCTCCTGCCTAGATACCTCCCCCTGAAGCTCCCATGCCTGTTCCTGTCATTGCCTAGCTGAGCCCATCTCACCTTTCAGACATCCACAGTGAAGATTTCCTTGGCCTCTCAGAAGGGGTTGCCCCTCCAAGTTACATCTCAGAAACCACAGCCCCCTGGCTTCTCCTCTTAATTATTGTAATTATTGCTGCAAACCCATCTCCCTCTCTGAACTTTAATTACCAAGAAAAGAGGGACTGTATCTGTCCTGACTGCTTTGTTAAGGTCAGGGCCCAGCCCACAGTAGATGCTTAATAAATGCTGCATAGATCTTTGCTGAATGAATGCTCTTTCATGGCTGGAAGAGGCGTGTTCCAAGGAAATGAGGACTGTGGCTAGCACGTAGCTTGCTTAGTGCAGAGTGAGCCGCCTTGCCACGTGGAATTGCTTGAGAATGCATATCAAGCTAAGGAGTTTGGACTTCTCCCCGTGGGCAAAAGGAACCATGGAAGGCTTATGAGCAAGAGAGTGACTTAATCTGATTTGCGTTTTAGAAATATAACTCTAGGGCAAGTGACTCCTGAGTTAACTATCCAGAGTTGGAGCTTATTTGATTTCCCAGGTTCTCATTCTTCCAGTTAAGTAGAGTGAAAGAAAACAAGTTTGGGGTTTGAGCGGTGGGCAGGTTCAAAACGTGATAGGGGCACAGCATTTTCTGCTTGTCACCTCCCTGCACCCTGACTCCACTCTACACCTTAGAAGCTCCTCATTAAATAGTGCCCCTGCTGTTCCACCTCATGGGCTGAGTGCCCTCCTGTCTCCATGCCGTTCCTTGTGTTGTTCCTCCTGCCCAGAGAGTCCCCCCATCTCTGCCTTTCCCAACACTACCTGTCCTTCTTGGCCTGGTTCAAGGCCCACTTCCTCCATGGAGCCTTCCTGACCACTGCAGGCCACCTGGGGCCCACAAAACACTCATATTTTCTGACCTTCAAACATCCATGGAACCTTAGAGCCAGGTGGTGGAGGTTATTTGGGCTCATATCCTTTTTAACAGGAGGGGCAACTGAGGAAGCATGTCAGGGTCATAGAGCTGGGGAGCAGCAAGACCAGGAGGACACTCCGATGGCCTGGCCCAAGCTCGTTGCTTTCTCCCTACACAGCTCTGCCTAACCAGGCCCTTGATATAGAGCATCTTGTATTTAACTTTCCTGCACAAGTCCAGTTTCTACAATAAAATCATGAGCTCCTGGGAGACCTGAACTCCAGAACATCTCATTTATCTGAGTATAAATGTCTGGCACATAGTAGTTATTGAATAAAGTATTGTTGACACAAGACATTTTAGATGAGAAATACTCTTTGCTCTCCATTAGCTTCTGCTCTGTTCATTAAGGCAGTGACAGCCTGGGGACAAGACCATTGATTTAGGAGCGCACAGTGAGAGCCAGAGCAGGGGCCTGACTGGTGAGGGTGTGTCTTTAGGACTCCCAGGGGCAGGTCTGGAACACCATTTGGGAGTGTCTCAGGGTCCTTAGAAGGAAGGGGTTTGTGCTGGTCTTGTTTCATCTCTCCCTTCCCCCCACCATGTCTTTCTCTGTTTGCTTGTGTCCTGGAGGCTGATGTCACCTGGAGGGCAGCTCCTGGACTCCCCTGCTGTCTGGCTTCTGGTAGACTCAGCCAGTAGAGAAAGGGGTGGCAGGTTAGGGTAGATATCCCTGGGATCCATCCCTCTGTGCCTGCCCGTGCTTCTATCATGGCTGCCTTCCTGCAGACAGCTCCTGCCAGGAGGCTGCTTTTCATGCTCCAGCTCATACCTGGTTCAGGTGACACTGGCCTTTCCCCTGTGCCCCCTCAGGTGCCATGGCAGTGCTGGCTTCCTGCTGTTGTTGGCCCAGGTGTCTTCCCTCCTTGTGGACTCCCTACCTGCTCTACTAGGCCCTGTATCAAATTCTCCTCCAAGTATCCTACCCGTTCCCCTGGGATTTCTCTGCTATAAGGTCACGAGGAAATTCACAGAACCAGACTGGTGGGGAGGAAGATAGTGTGGAACCAAGTGATTTTGGAGATGATGCCAGATGCTGAGGAACACCTGCGTGTACACAGTGTCTTGAACCTGCCCTGGGGTTGGCCATGGAGGAGAGTGTGGGGCAGAAGAGTACTCTCCACCCTGCCCATTCTTAGCTGGCCTATTAGGGACACCTGCCTTTTTGGAAGGCTTTTTTCATTAATGACATATTCATTCTGAGCCTTGTTGGTGAACTGGGACGAACACCCTGCTTGTAGAATGGTTTCAAGATATAAGGGAGATGCCATGTGCCAAGCGCTAGAGCCAGGGACTCCTCAAGGAGTGGCTGCCATCAGCAGGGTGTGTGCCAGGTAGGAGGACCTCATGCAATGGAGTTGATATGTAAACATTTGATGAATGAATGAATGAATGAATGAATGAATGGAGAGGAGAGAAGAGAGTAGCAGCTGCCAAGCGCCTGGCCCAGAGGTCTGACTCCAGCATGGAGGGAGTGGTTCTCCCACTCAGGGAGCTAGAAGAAAAGGGGGTGGGCCATAGCCCATGTGCCTTAAATTAGCCAGGATTCTTGGGTCTTCAGGCTTATTCCTTTGCTAGAGACTCTGAACTGACTAGTTGATTTATTTCGTTTGGTCAGGAACCAAGACGATGGGGGATGGAAGACACCGACTCCATTAGTAAAACAGCATTTTTCCCCTTTCCATTTTTCTTCTTTAAAAACTCTGGGCAACTGACCTAGTTTTTCATTCCCTTTGAACTCAACTAAGGCAAATTTTCTCTAAAGCAGGGTTGTAACACTCAGGTTCTTTGCTTAATGTGGGTCAGGGTGGCTCCTCCAAGTTGCTGAAAAAAGATGAGGGGCGGTGCCATCTCTATAAGCTGCTCGGTGCCCAGAACTCTCTTGGAATTCTCCGGTTTAGCTTCCTCCCAGCCCTAAGTGCTTAAGTCACGACAATTAGCAGGAAAAGTGTGGCCAAGAAAATGTTTACTCTTTGATTGTATGCAAAATCACTTTTGGAAGATGGTGGGTGGAACGAACAAAGTTCTGCACGGTGTCTTTGCATTTCTGTGTCCCTGGTGCTGCTGGAGGAGGGGTTGCCTGTCTCACACACAGTGGAGGGAAGCCCTGACCAAGAGCCAGGGAGCCAGCTCGTGAAGAGTGTGATTTTGGATAAAGCACAGACGTCGTTGTAATTCTTCACCTGAAAAAGTTCTTTACAGCCCCTTGGTTCTCTGAGAGCCCTGAAATTTTGACGGGAGTTGGGGGTGGCAGGGAATCTTACAAGGAATTCTGAAAATAGAAACACCTTCCCTTCTCCCAAACAGCACTGGTGTTTCCTTGCTGCACGGTTTCTGCAGGACACAGGGCTGGGCAAATACACAGCAAGGATGCGCAGTCTTCTCTCCAGGATGCTTTGACCTGTTCTTAATGGCGAATCTGCTCCCAAATCTCTCCTGGACTGGTGTGCTTCTAGCTTGAAATTTCATCATTAGAAAGTTATTCCTTTGAGTGGGACATTACTGAATCCAGGAGTTTCTAGGTAAAATGAATTTTGACACTAGTTATTTGAGGAGTTTAATTTATCATGCAACTTTCCAAAGAGGCAGCTGACTGTGGACACAGCAAATGAGGTAGATACATTCTGAAGGAGCTGGGGGTAGGAAGGCATGGAGCATGGTGGGGCAAGCAGGCTTAGCTGAGGTTCAAGGCAAGACTCCTATTCCTGCAAATGAGAGATCTGGGCCAACGTCCCAATTACGCTGAAACCTGGAGGGCTCTGCTTGCACTCCTCCAGTAGGAAGTTCAGCACAACATCTTACTTCATACCCTTTCCTTCCAACCTCCACTTTCCACTCCCTCGTTTCTAGGACCCTATACTTATTAACAGCACCTTGGGGAGCCCCGAAGCCTGGCTTAGCTTTGGTGTGCTTCTCTCCCCTCCCTCACATGCAGGCCTGTCCCCAGCTCCCTCCCTGAGCTCAAAGCTGCTTCAGTTAGACTGCTCACAGCCAAGGGCCCTTGTGTGTTCCCTCTGTCCTCTAACACAAGGTTCTTAGCGACACTATTACACATTTTCACAAATAACAGGCGCACCGAGGCAAGGACTGTTATTGCAGTATGGACACTGTAATTTCAGCCTTTTAGAGCAACCAATCTATGGAATCAAATTCAACAGAGAGGCGAGAATGCAAAGAGGAGTTTCAGCCCTGAGCGGCTGTTGCCTGGTGGAGGAGTGTCTGCAGAGCTGGACTGGGAGTGAGAAGGGGATCCTCCTGGCGCTCAGTGCTGTTGGAAACACATGTGGCAGTTCCTGGAGCTGCACCAGCGAGCACAGCCCGAGAAGGCGAGCACCATCTCCCTCACTCAGTCTCATATGGATACTATTGATTGCTTAATGCGCCCAAGCCTGCAAAGTATGGGGAGGCCTCGGCTGCCATCAACACTAATCCTATCTCTGCAGCAGCTAATGCGGGCTAATAGTGACTGTTTACCAGGCGCTATGCTAAGTGCTTTATGCAGATTGTTACCATGAATGCTCAGAACACCTCTAGATGCAGATGCTTCATCCATTTCTCCATAGAAAAGAAGAAGCAGTCACTTGCCTAAGGGCACCATTTGAAAGTAGGACAGCAAGGGTCTCAAACTCTGAGAGCCAAGTCCTCAAAGAGTGCTGGGGCCGGGCCCTCCACCTCCTCTCTGCCCAGAGAGCCAGCACTGGCCGCAGCGCCAAGTTTCCAGGGGAGGGTGGGGAGAGAATGTAAAATAACTACGGCACAGGCGTAGGAACAGTCACAGAGGTTGTTCTGAGGTCCATGGGGGATTCCTCCCTTCATCTAAAAAACACCTCTCAAGTGCTGCAGGCTGTGTGCTAGAGGTGTGCTGGTTCTGGGGTGAGTCCAAATGATGGAGACACTCAGTCCTCTGGATTTCATGAAGAATCTGGCGCAGGCGGGGAAGGCTGATAGCAATGTGATAATCCCACCAATCCAGGTAGATTTGCCACTGAGGAGGAGCTAACTTCCCGGTGGGCTCAGATCAGGCTTTGAAGAGGACACAGGTGATGTGGTTCCAAGAATGGGGTGAGTTGCCTGGTGGAGAGAGCAGTCGGTTGCTCCAGGATGCGCTGGGCTCCGAGGTGGGATGAGCAGACAGCATCAGGGACAGGGGACAGTGGCAGTGGGTCCGACTGGAGCACGGAGCCCATGGAGGGGACAGGCTGGAGAGTTATGCTGGGATGAGCTTGCAGGGGACGCTGTTTGCCAGGTAAGGAGCCACGGGCACTTCGTCAAACAGGTTGGGGTTGAGGATGGGGTAGGCCAGGGAAGAGGCACCACGTGTTAGGAGTCTGAGGGGAAAATCCTAACTCACCTCCTCACGTTGCACTTGGGCTCAATTGACAAGGACTGTTTGGTGCTCAATTAAAAGACAAGAGTCACTATAGGGAGAAGGGTGGAGATTGTGGCTGGAGGAGCCACACTCCCGGTATTTCACAGAGGAGGAAATTGAGAGTGATTTTCCTGAGCACTACAGACAATGATGACAGAGCATACATGTTTCTCGGTTGGTCAGCCCGTTGCTTTTTCTAACTCATTCGTTTGCTTATCAAACACTTCCTGCACAGATGAGTATGGACTTATCTAGAGTGAGGAATTTTGGGATGATTGAAGGAGGTCTCAGGCCAGAGGGAAATGTTTTCTTGATCATGATCCTGGCTGTCATTTCCCACTTTGGGGGCTTCTACACTGTGTCCTCTCAGCACCTCAAAACCCAGCATCCCCAAATCAAACTCATTATTTTGACCCTCAAACTTGGCCGACGTTCTCATTTTCTGTTTCTATATGAGGAGCCACGGGTTTTCCAGTTCCCCAGCACATCCTGGAGCAACCGACTGCTCTCTCCACCAGGCAACTCACCCCATTCTTGGAACCACATCACCTGTGTCCTCTTCAAAGCCTGATCTGAGCCCACCGGGAAGTTAGCTCCTCCTCAGTGGCAAATCTACCTGGATTGGTGGGATTATTACATTGCTATCAGCCTTCCCCGCCTGCGCCAGATTCTTCATGAAATCCAGAGGACTGAGTGTCTCCATCATTTGGACTCAGCCCAGAACCAGCACACCTCTAAAATCTCAAGAGATGGCACATGGAACGTGATACTAGATCCTCTTTTACTAACAAGTGAGACTAGGTGGTTGTTCAAAGGTGTTGGATATGGGATGATGAGGCTGGTGCAGCCACAGGGGGAAGCAAGAATGAGACTTGGAAGGAAGAGTTCATTACTCTCACAAGTCCTCATGGGGGCTCATCCCACTCCATGCAGGGCCACAGGGGAAGCACCAGGGTTTGGTTAGGAGACAGAAACAGGAATGAGGGGAAAGCCTGAGCCAGAGCCCTTACTGGGGCTTCCATGGAAAAAGCAAGGCAGAGTTTGAATAATTCTAGCAGGCTCCAGGCTGTTGGGTGGACTCTAGTTGCTTGGCACTTGGCCCTGGAGTGATTTAGGGCAGGGAGAAGATTGCTTTGGTCTGTCAGATAAAGGAGTGAGTTGGGGGTACAGACTCACATGAAAAACGTTCTCCCAATGAGTTCTTTGTAATCTTTAAGAATTGGCTAGCCCTGGGAGAGCAGTCTCTCCCCTGCCAGCAAGCATTTTAAAATGTCAAACATCATAAAATACAAAAAAACAAACAAATAAAAATCCCATGATTAATACAATGGTTCTTCCTTCCCCCTTATTCCACATACCCAATGTCTGATCAGTTATTATCCTCTGCTCTTGCACTATCTGATGTTGGCAGCCCTTTGGAGAATGTGACTTTTTCCACAGAGTTAATGTATGTAGAGAGGAGATGGCCAGCTGGACAAAGCTTGGGTTGCATTTTCTCCACATTGGCTCATTAAGGAGCCATATCTCATCTTTCCTCCAGCCCTTCTGCTCTCAGATTAGTTTCTTCTTTCAGTGTTTCTAAGCCATCTTCAGACTCCAGTGCCAAACCTTCCTGGAAGTTCCTAGTATCTAGGATCCTCTACCCTCTGACCCCCACTGCCCATCCAGGCTCATCTCCCAAATTCCCTTTCCTTAGACAGCATTATTAGTAGTCCCATCACCCAAAAGGTCTTCTGTTGACTGTATCCAGCTATTCAAATGCTGTCCCTACTTAGAGGCTCAGTTAACATTCACACAGTTTACCCTAATCCCCCAAACAGAAATAAATAACCCTATTTCCTGCATCCCATGATACAGCAGTTGTTTCACACTTTGTGGTGATGCTCCAGGGATGGACCAAAGGCGGCAGGATGTAGGTAGGCTAAGCTAGGAAAACTGCTCTGCTCATCTCCACTCTAGTGCCCTAAGTCCCCCTCTGTACTGGGGCCAACTGAAGCTGACACCATGTCCAGGCTGGGTGCCATGAGCCTGAACAAGGCCTCATGTAGGCACCGGTCCTTTGTTCTTCCCTCTGGGGCACTTTCTGATCCTCTGTCCCCTGCAGAAGGCTGAAGCTATACAATGAATATCTATAGGACTCACATTCCTATGGGCTGTCCTGGGGCCTTGGGGCTAGGCTCCAAGAGGGCATCTTGGCGAGTGGATCTCTCCCACTGGCCAGCATAGTGTCACTTTCTTGAGATTACACAATTTGGGTAACTGACTTCAGGTGACTCTCACTCATGTCAGTCTGAGTTCTGAGTTCTGGGCTACTTGTGTCCACCACCAGGTCTTGGGCTTGAGCCACCATGTGGACCTGTACACTGACCTTTGCCCAAAAACGTTCTGCCTGTGGCGCTACCTCTGGTCTACAGTACCCAAGATGGGTGTGGTGGCAGGTGTCTTTACGCTGTGCACCCCTGCTGTTGGCACCCCACCCCCTGTGTTCCAAGTGTCAAGCAGACCTCTTGAGGTGGCTTGAAACCTGTGCTTCACAATGCCAGTGGCCCTTCTGATGTTCTCTCTTGCCCCTATTGATGTGTTGACACTGTGTTCTGTCACATTGGTCTTAAGCCACACTTCATAAGCAAAGAGCAATCCTGGTGGGAAGGAAACCTCTATTCTCACCCACTCACAGCCCATCTCCTATCCTTGCCCCAGGAGGTAGTAGAGGAAGGCAGTTGTGCAGTAAACACTTGAAGAGATCAAGAGTTCACAGACTAGGAATTCAGTAATTATGGCTTCAAACATTGAAGAGAAATATTGTAGGAAGCTTTGCACTTGTTTTGCACTTGTGGTACAAAACTCCAAATGGTAAATCTAACAAGACCAGAAAATGAACTAACAGTTACATTTTCTTGTATGCTCTGGGCAGAGTTGTGCTCACGGTCATCACCAATGAAGGCTGGTGCAGCTTTGAGGGTTGTTAGAAGCCAGTGTTCAGGGTGGCATGGGAATCATGCAGCAAAATATGCGGTGATGTAACTTGCGTTAAAATCATGATTCCAGGAACCTGCAGAGGCAAGAAAACCTTTACTATTTCAATGCAAATGAGTTTCAAAGAACTACAGCACTGTGAGGAAATAACAACATTGCTATCTTTTTCTTAAGGTGGGAGATATAAAGTTATCTAGGAATGGCAATTCTAATAATAAAGAATATGGGGAGCTGGTGTCTAGACCTGAAAAGAAATGGATGCTACTGAGACTTCGTGAAGAGTCTTTTTTTTTAAGACTTAATTTTTTAGAGCAGTCTTAGGTTTACAATAAAACTGAGAGGAAGGTACAGAGATTCCCTATAGACCCTCTCCCCTCGCAAGCACACCCTCCCCCATTATCAACATCTCCCATCAGAATTACCAGAGTTGCCATTTGTTACCAAAGATGAACCTGCATTGACATGTCATGATCACCCACAGTCCATAATTTACATTAGGGCTCTCTCTTGGGGTGGGACATTCTGTAGGTTTAGACAAATGTATAATGGCATGTATCCGCCATTGTTATCATACAGAGTATTTTTTATAAAGACTCGTTATGCTCACTAATTGGGCAATAAAGAAACACCCATTGTTCAAAATCAAGGACTAGGAAATACAATCTGTGCCCACTACAGGGCACCCCTAGTCACCCCTGCTTGTTGGCATGTTTTCTGGCTGCTTTCTACACTATAACAGCAGCAACAGAGAATATATGGTCCTGAAAGTAGAAAATACTTAATATCCAGCCTCTGTTCTAACTCTTCATTGATCAGTCACTATATCTCACATGGATGCATGGATTAGTTTTTACTTTCTATTGGGGAACAGAAATAGAATTTCAAACTCACATGGAAAAAAAGCACATGTATAGTACTCCAGTTGTCCCAATAATTTCTCTTATTGCAAAAAGATCCAGTCTGGGGTCATGGGTTGCACCCCACTGCTGCGTCTTGCTTATCTCCTTCCAACAGGAACAGTTTCTCAACCCCTCCTTCACTTTCATGACTCTGACTTTTCTTTTTTAGTTTTTATTTTGAAATTATTATAGAGTCACAGGGAGTTTCAGAGAGGGCCCGTGTACCCTTTGCCCAGCTTGCCCCTCTGTTACTCAGGGTTCTCCAGAAAAACAGAACCAACAGGGTCTGTGTATATGTGTATATAGAGAGAAGATTTATTATAGAGAATTAGCCTATTGATTATGGAGGCTGTGAGTCCACAATCCGCAGTATGGACAGGCAGGCTTGAGACCCGGGAGAGTGCTGGTGCAGGTGAAGTTCACCCACTGCTGGAGAACCAGCTCCCTCTTGCTCTGAGCGGCTGATCGTTTTATTCTGTTCAGGCCTTCAACTGACTGGATGAAGTCCAACCAGATTATAACGGGCAATCTGAGTACTCAAGTTCACCCATTTAAATGTTAATCTCATTCAAAATACGTTTCAGGTTGACTCTGAAAATTCACCATCACAGCTTTCATGGTAACGACTTACACAGCTGTAGTAATATCAAACCAGGAAATTGACATGGGATCCGTGAATTTTATACCACATTTAAAAAATCAAATCTTTTTAATATAGACAAGACTCTACAAAAACATATTTGTCCAGGTAGCCCTGCCTGCAGTTTTCAGACTTGGCTCCAGGAGCCCTAGGGGTTCAATGACAGTAACTCCTAGGCTGCCCCTGGATGGGGAGGGACCGGGTGGATGAGTCCAGAGCTCCCAGCCACTCCCGATAGAGTAGCTGCTCTTTCGGCTGTGTTACTACGGAGTTTCACTTGGAGGAAGGGCTTCGCTCCTAAACCATTTGGGCTTCATTCTCTAGGCCATTTTATGTCCTCCCTGCTTATACACCTTTTGCCAAAATTTGCCCCAGACCTGCTTCCTACCCAAGCACTTGCTTTGTCTCTTGACTTTGACGTCTACTCTGACCTCCCATTGATCTTTCTCACATGCTCTTAGCATCTTATGCCGTGGTCACCTTTCTGTCCACCTCTGACCTCCAAGTGTCCTGTTAGCTTAGATGAGCTCTTTCTGCTCCATTCTTTAGCCAGAGAGAGCCCCATTTCCCCCTCTGACCACTGATCACCCTTCTTGAGAAGCAGACTGTAGGTCACACACCATCTCTTCTTCTTTTTTTTTCTTTTTAAAATATATCTTTATTGATTTCAGAGAGAGGAAAAGAGAGGGAGAGAGAGAGATAGAAACATCAATGATGAGAGAGTCATTGATCGAGCCCGCAACCCGGGCATGTGCCCTGACCGGGAATCGAACCCCGATCGCCTGGATGCTAGGTGGACACTCAACCCCTGAGCCACTCCTTGCCGGGCACCCTCTCTTCTTTATCAAAAATTACTTCATACAAAATGTCTCCAATAGACATCAGCTATACTTACATTGACAGGACCACAGCCATAGTGGGATATTTCAATAAATCATTTTCAGGTTTTGGTCAAGTAGGTTAAATGAGAAGAATTTAGAGGGCTTGACTGATATATAAATAACTTTGTTTTAATAAGCATTTTGACACTTCATACTCAAAATTTTTAAACCATGCCTTTGATAAATAGATTATGTATTGTTTGCTTTTATCACCTATAATGATTTGATAGAGTTAATGTGCAGTTTTAATTAAAGTAGTGGATACCTTAAAGCTTAAAGAACCTTTACATTTCTAACTGTTTGAAGTCAAAGCCAAAATGAAGACTCTGCCCTCCCCTGCAATGTGGGGCTTTGGCTCCCTTGGCCTCTCCTCTCCTTCTGCTCATCATTTTCATCTTGGTTTGTCTTTTTGCATCAGTTTTATAACCACACTTAAAACAAATTACTTAACCCTATTTCTACTTAGTTTTGATGTTCATCACCAGGCTTTCTGAGTATTTCTTCCACCCCCTTACTGCTTCCCTATTATTGATTCCAGTGAACCAGAGAATTAATAAATATTTTAACTAATATTTTTGAGAGGGAGAACTCAGGTATATTTTCTAAACTTAAAATATTTAGAGACTGATGTCTTTGTGTATAAAATAATTGGGTCACACCTCTTCCCCTCTACAGATTGCTTTCTTTCTGGTCAGAGATTGTAGAGGTTGTTATCAAATCTATCCTTTAAACACTGATTTTTTTTTTTTACAGTATTGAATCGAGTGTGAAATATGATTTAGTTATTATGTTTCTGCATGCAGTTTCTAATTATTTTGTTTAAAATTGGCAAAGCCTTCCCGTGTTTTCATTTCCAATGTGAAAAAGGTATTTTTTATAATTTTCTTCTGTTCTCAATGGTGAATCTACTCATGATGAGGATTTTCCTCTGGCGATGGGACACTTTGCTTCCCCTGTGCTGCAGGTGCTTTTGAAGTCCCCCCATTCATTTAACAACTCGCTTCCCAAATGTGTATCGGGCGTTACATGCCAGATACTGTGCTGGGCACGTGGGCACATTAGTTAACAAAGCAGATAGAAATCTCTGCTCTCACGGAGCTTGCGTTCCAGTGTCAAAGAGAGGCATTAACCAGAATGAAATAGAGAATGTTAAATAGTGGTGAGTGCAAGGGAGAGAGTGATAGGAGTTGAGGTGAGCGATGTAGCAGGGGCTTGAGTTCCATGGAAACACATCTATATATGGTGCCATATTTCTGCTCCAGCTCTCACCATGATGGGCACCTACTGGATGTGTCAGAGCAGAGATGAGACATCATATTTCGATCTCTCACTCTGGCTAGTGTGTTGAGAATCGACTAATTGGGGAGGGCAAGAGCTGAGGAACCCCACAGGAGCCTATTGCAATAATCTAGGAAACACTAGAGCGCCTTGGGCAGAGGGGTTAGCAGTAGAGGTTGTGGGAAATGGTCAGATTTTAGATATATTGTGAAGGCAGAAAGCATTTGCCGATAGATTGAATATAGTGTATGAGATAAAGAGAAGGTTAAGACTGATCCCAGGGTTTTTGGACAGATCCGCTGAAAGGATGGTGTTGCCACGAACTGAGAACTGAGGTGGGGGGTAAGTATGGCAGGTCTGTGAGCAAGAATACGAGCTTCATTTCAGACAAAGAATTTAAGATGTTTATTAGATACCTGGGGGGACGATGAATGAGCGAGCAGTGGATGCATGAGTCTGGAGTCCCAGTGAAAGGCTTGACCCAGAGGTGCATTTGGGAGTCATCAACCTACAGCTGGTATTTAAGGCCACGAGACTGAAGGAGCCCTGTCTGGTGACCGCTAGGCAGGGCCTGAGAATGGGACATTCAAGTGCTTACAGGACGGGGGAAAAGGGTCAAAGTAAAGGAGACTGAGAAGGAGTGGCAGGAAGACTGGAAGAAATGCAGGCAGTTGTGGTGCTGCAGGTGCCAGGGGCGGTGGGGGTGGGGGGTGGGGGGAAGGGAGTGATGCTAGAGAGAGTGATCAGCGGTACCCACTGTGCTGACAGTCGGGTAATTGAGAACTGAGAATTTACCTCTGGGTTTGGCAACAGAGAGGTGGCTGGTTTTTCAGATAAGAGCAGTTTCTGAGGAGTGATGGGAGTGAGAGCCTGACTGGAGTGGGTCCGAGAATTGGAGGAAATTTGAGACACAAGTCAGTCTACTCTTTTAAGGGCTTTTGCTGTCAAAGGAAGACTCTAAAAGGAGTGGTGCCTGGAGCACAAGTGAGATCGGGAGAGGGTTTTCTTAATGGAAGGAACAATATGTTAGTGTGTTGTATTAGTCTTCTGTCGCTGCGTAACAAAGTACCACAAACTTAGGGGCTTAATATACATGTTGTACCTGATGGTCCCCACAGGCCACAGTTCGGTCACCATGGAACTGGATGCTTCTGGTTCAGCATTTTTCATGGAGCTGCCAGCAAAGCAGCACTAGGCAAGGTCACATGACCATGACAGTTGGTTGGATTAAGTCCTTTGCGCTTGTGGGACTGAGGTCCTTATTTCTTTGCTGGCTTTCGGCCAGGGTCACTTTCAGCTCCTGGTGCCACAGTTCCCTCTCACCACCTGACAGCTCATGACAAGGCCAGGAAAAGAGGCTTTCAGCTCAGCAAAGGCTACGCCCTGTGAAAGGACTCCCCCTGATTAGGTGAAGCCCATTCTGCACTAACTCCCTTCTGATGGACTCAGAGTCAACAGAGTAAGGATGTGAATCACATCAGCGAGACCCTTTCACCTTTGCCAGGTAACATAATATAATCTAGGAGTCATAGCCCATCACCTCTGTCACATGCTATTGGCTGGAATCAAGGTGCAGATTCTGTCTGCACCCTGGGGTGGGGATTTCACAAGAAAGTGACTCACTGGGAGTCACTGGAAGGTGTGTCTGACATAGACATCTGTGGGAATAATGCAGGGGAGAGGAAACATTGGGTGGCATTGGAGACACCCAGGGAGAAGGCTGGAGCAATGGCCTCGAGTCAGTGAGAAGGGCGGTCAGTGCACAAGCAGAGCACCAGGCTGAGCTCCGGCTGCAGCCAGTCCATGTTCTAGTACAGGAAGGGAGGCAGGTAATTGGATGTAGTAGCTGTATGTGTGCAGCCGCAGAGCCTCGGGAAGCCTTTCTCCTTCCACTTCTGTGTTCTCAGTGAGAGCAGGAGCAGGAGCATCAGCTCGGAGGGAAGATGCAGGGGGAGGTGGGGGGAGATGCAGGTGTTATGTGTGTTCACATTTCTTATCATCTCGTTAATATATATTTATCTATTTATTACAATGCACTTACGTTAGCGCTTCAATTTGTTCTGTACTGTCATCCTATGGAGGGGGAAGGAGAATCTATAGGGTCAGTGTTGGAGGCCACTGGGGATGAATGGGTGGCTGAGGGCTCCATCACGGGTGGTCAGATGCCAGACTGGCACATTGCAGGTGAGCAAGGTGACCCACTCAGGTCTGGAGCGAAAGGGAGATCAAAACCCAAACTGAAATGCATGCTGAAAGGAAGCTGCCTGTTTGGGGTTGAGCAGTGGCAGGCTGGTGGTCTCATCCCATGGCTGGTGGCACTCAGGCATTGAGGATGCATTTACCAATGGCTTCAGCTGGAGCCTCCAACGCTAATAAACATTGCATATTCAATATTTTCATTTATGGCTCATAAACACAAGGCTTTCCTGACTTACAGACTGCATATAATGCCTGCATCACAATGCCGTCTCCCCTACACCATTGCCCAGGTAATTAGTTTTATGGAGTTTTGCCATTTGGCACATCTCCTCCCTTTTCCAAACACTCCTGGGGATATCTGAACTGCCGAAAAAGACATCTTACCCATAGCTCTATGTGGAACTCAATTAACAGGAAATACTCCATAGTACGAATACCAAGCATTACCTGCATAGCCTGAAGAGAGAAACCAATTCCTGGCCAGCCCCAGGCTTAGAAATTGATCCACCTCACCCACAGCTGTTGATGTTTCTTTATTTCATCCCCAGAGTGGCACAGAAGACCCTGGGAGAGGCTTGCTTCTTTAGCCAAGCCACACCCCCTCCAAGTTTCTCTAGAATGCCTTGTAGCCCTGGTTTGCATCCCTCCTCTCTCTAGACCCATTCTGGACACATCCCACCAGACCTTCCCCTGCCCCAGGAAAACCCTCTCAGAACAGGCATCTCTTCTCTCTGCAGCAGTGGGCTCGGCCTCCCATGTGGTCTTCATTTGCTGCATTTAGTGAATCATGGATGGCGCAGCCCATGGTGTGTAGCCCAGCATGATCTGTACCTGAACCCAGTACATCATGTCACTTGCTTAGTGACAGTGAAGGAGGACTTATCTCCCTGGTGGCTGCTGCTTTGTTCCAGTCTTTCTCTCTACCTTTCTGTTGCTCTCGGAAGTCACTTTTGGATCCTCTAGGGGGTCTCAGAGCTAGGAAGGCCTTCTGTCACCCTGGCGAAGAAGAGTGCTCCTGTGGACTGGCCAAGCTAAACACCCTGCATGGCACTGTGTACACGCGGCTGGCAGGTCTCACATGTGAAACAACAGTTTCCAATGAGGACCTGCTCCGCCACCCCAACCCCCTGGGGCTGAGGTCAGCTCTGCAGGTATCAGGGTAGAGTTTCTGACCTTTTTTAGTCAACTGAGGGTGACTTGAGTGGCTCTATGGGCTTCAAAGAGGCCAGTAGGCCTCCATTGCCCTGAAATTGTACAAACTTGGGTAATCTGACCTATTCCCTGGCTGTCAAGGAAGAAAGTGGTTTGGTTTGTATAAGGAGCTCCAGCATCCAGGGGGAGGAAAAAGATGGACCTGTCTAACCCCGCCCCTGGGAGCTGGCCCTAGAGAGCACTGGAGGTGGTGTTCCAGGAGCCAGGGCCATGCATGTGCTGAAATGAAGCGAAGCTAAGGGAACAGTGCCAAGGCTGAGCCAGGCCTGGCACAGAAGGAGGGGTGTTTGACACAGCATGTGGTTCATGGTGGAAGCCCCTCTTAACCTGACTTCGCCACAAAGTTTGTTCAACAAATATTGATTGGATATTTATTGAATACATCAGGCACTGTGCTGGGCTCTGCTGGTCACTAATGGATAAAGCCTCCTTCCTGGCAGTGTTTACAAGGCGGTTGTGTTCAGAGAACCATTGCTGAACGTGTGACCAAGCCTGGGATCCTGGCCTAGGGCTTCCCTACCACAAAGTGGGTCCAGTCCTCGCTGCATCATGGACACACACTGTTTGTGCTATGCTGTGCTAGTCCACAGTAGCGGCACCATGTGGCAGCTGGAAGCTAGCTGTAAGGGGAGTGGACCGTGAGGGCCTTCCAGCTCCCTTTCACCAGAGAGGAAGGGTGGGAGCATCCTAAGCAGAAGGAACAGCCTGTACAAAGGCCCAGTCTGAAAGGAACTGGAGGGCGGTGGCATCAGACTATGGGAAACAAGGCATTATATGTAAGCCTTTGTCCTGAAGGCAGTAATAAGAGCCAAGACTGAACAGATGAGTCAGGCTGTGGGCTGGAGAGTGGACAAGAGTGGTGCAGGGTGGGTGTGGGGAGGCCATAGGAGTGGTCATTACAATTTTAGAATATGCACTCCAATAATAAAAAAAAAATTAAGCAGGTGCCACCCAGATAGGTGTTTGTTTATTTGTTTCTAAAAAATATAGTAATATATTATGTGCTTTATAAAGTCTGTATATATATAAAACTAATAATATTGATGTAAAGATGAAATAATACTTAAAATATTTTGTGTTATTTTATTTAATTGTTCAAAAATATTATTGAATATGCTCATAGTGTCTCCTTTTGTAATCTATAAATTCAATTCTAAGTCCAGTTTATTTCAATATTGACTTTTATTCTTTGTCCATTTCTAGAAAAGACATTTTGTAAAGACATGTAGATCCAAATGAAAGAAAAATGTCATTGGCTGTTTTTTCTAAATCATGAAATTTGTTATTTCAGTTTCATTCACCAAATAACAGGCTTTTGTTGCGATTTGGCTAGTAAATTTCTATTTTCCTTCATGCCAGTCAATTGTTCCTTAAAACAAATCAGAAGGTATTGTAATTTTGTTATTTTAACAAATGGATTAAAAATGAAATACTTAATTTGAAAGGTTTTAGACAGGCTAGAACATCACATTTTTCCTTTTTTAAAAAAAGTATGTCTACATGGTACGTTTAAGAAGTAAAACACGTATCTTTTTTGGCAACAAAATTGTGTTAACCAAGCACACCAAGGCAGCATGTCAGGAGGGTGAGAGCTGGAGCACTGCCCTGCTGCAAAGTCATGCCAACCGCTCCCTGCAGGCACCTTGAATTCTACAGTGACATGTGGTGCTGAGAGGTGGTGAGACTGGTCTGAAACTCAGGAGGCAGCAGTGGAATGGGGCAAAGTGAATGGATTAAAGTGCTTTTTCAGGGTAATTTTGACATAACTTGCTGGTGGGTAGGGTGTGGGGTAGGGGGGAAAGGTGGGTGTCAGGATGACTTCTGCATTTCTGGTTTGTACTCTTTGTGGGGTGGTGGGGCCGTGCCCTCAAGGAGGGGGCACAGAAAGGAGATGCAGCTTGCAGAGGAGGTCCCACACTTAGGTTTAGGCCTGTGAAGTGTGAGCTGCCCCTGAATTGCCCGGGTGGGGCTCCCAGGCAGACAGCTGCATATGGAGGTCTGATCTGGAGAGGCCTCAGGGGCTGGCTGTGCGCCCAGGGTCTGAGGAGCAGCCTCTGCCAGTGGGCAAGCTTTCTCTGGCTCTTGCTTCTCTTCCTGGATGGCATATTCTCCCTAGATATTTTTCAGTCTTGGAGAGACAAAATGCAGAAAAGAGGGACAAAGGACTGCCTGGGGTGCAGGCAAAAGCAGCTCATCATGTGGCCCAGCCTCAGTCACCAGGAGCTTGGTCATCAGTTATACAGTGGAAGCTGGCTGACCTTGTCATCTGCATATAGATTTCCCTGGTGAACCTCACAGTGAGCGATGACCTTGACCGAGCATGATGGTTGTTTGGTCCTGTGATCCTGACATCTGTCTGCACAAGATGATCAATATGCCCGTTTATATCCCCATATACATAGGCCTCTGCTTGGAGCTCTACCATGTACAACCCCCTTCCTGGCAGTGACTTGCGTTTGGGGCAGGTCAGACAATTTCTCAGTTGTGTGAGTGTGCACATATGTGTGTGCCTGTGTTCGTATGTGAGGCACAGTGTTCTACTGGGCTAAGACTGCAGGTCGTGGAATCTGATGGCTGTGTTGCTGACCCAGCTCCTCCTCTTCCTACACGCATTTTCTTGTTTCATTTACGTAACTCTCAGCGCATGGGCTCCCTGATGGGCAAGGGGTGAAAATGCCACACCTATTACAGGAATCTTTGCACATGCAAAATACTTACCCTAATGCTTGGCATGAAATAACCCATTACTACATGTAGGTGTCCATCCACCCCCAGGTTGTATAAGGTAAGTTAACAATGTTGCCTTCATAGTCTGCCTTCAAGGCCCCCCCTTCCCACTGGCCACCTGCCCTGGGTCCCTGATGGTCTGCCTCTCTAATGAAGTATTTTTATGTGCTTATAAGCAAGAACACGTCTCTTGTCCAACACCATGTGGGGCAGAATTTACACTGCTGTTCTCTCACGTTGCTGGAGGAAGTTTCCTTCGCTTACTGTTCCTTCATCCATCAGTTATCCCCCCCTCTTAGTCTCCTGACCCCTACAACAATAGGCCAGAGATGGTGTTTGGTGGAGGCTGTCAGGGAGCTCACAGTCTGAAGGACAAGCAGACTTGTTCAGACTAATTCCGGGTCAAGAGACAGGGCAGAGGAGGTCCTGGGGACACAGAGCTACTGAAAGGTGGCAGTGGCCCCAGCCCTGGAGCGTCACTCACAGCTCATAGCAAACCTGAACTGCTCTTCCTGCAGGGAGGTGTGGGGAGCCCGGCAGCTGGTTTGGAGGTCAGGGGGCGATTGGAAACGTGGGCTCATTTTGTGGGAACTAGAGAAGGGACAGCAGGATGGGGTGGCATGGACGCACCCTGCATTCTGTTTTCCATGATTTGGAAATCTCTCTGCCCCAGAAATGAACACAGCCCTCCTCTGACTCTTTCCCAGCAGTTGACAGTGAATTTCTGTGGACTGGCCACTGCGTGCCCCTCCAGTCGCATTTCTTTCTCATCATGTCTGGCCAGCTTTTGTCCTGGCGACGGAGGTTTCCTAGTTCTGAAATGTCTCAGCCTTGCTTGTGTTGTTCCATTTTCTAGACGGCTAAGCAGCTCCTCCCTTAACCCGCCCCTCAGGTCAGCATTCCCGCCCGGCCTGCCCGTCATGACCCGGGCCTGTACCTCTTCTCCGCTCGCCCACAGCACCAGGAGTGGGTCTTCGTCACAGCACTTAGCAACCTGTGTTGCAATGTTGGCTTTTTTGCCCACTTGGAGAGACGCTGAGCTTCTTCTCAAACCCGCTGGATCAATGTGCGAATGAAGGCAAGTGCTGTGCTGGGCACCAGGCGGGCTCCTATTCTTGTCGATCCTGAGGAGCGCAGCAAGTGCCAGGGGCATCTTGGCCAGGGCACGTCCAGAGCTCACTGTCCCAGCCCCTTTAAGGCAGATGTGCTGTAGGACCGGACTCAAGGAGGGGGACATTTCTCTCCACCCCTAAGCCCTCTCTTGCCTGATGGCAAACAGACGAGTGCTATTTGCTTCCAGACACCCCGTGCCCTCGACCTTTCCCTCTGCTGTTCCCAACTCTATCATAGCTGCATTAAGTCATCTCACTGCATTTAGCTTGACTCGACTGACTGGAGCTTTCACAAGCAATTGCTTTTATCTAAAATTTGAAGAACTCACTTTGGTAACAATTTTTATTCTGGCTGTACATTTTCAAAGCTATTAACTATACTTTGTCCTCAAAATGGAGCTGAGCCCTTACTAGGGGTCAAATGCTTCTTGGGGGTAAGTCCAGCTCTGGGAAGGCAGTAGATCCCTCCTGCTCTTGTCAGAGCCTGGAGTGAAATGGGGGTACATATTTCCAGTCCCCCAGTGGCCTGCCTAACCTTCACTTTGTAGAGGTAGGCAGTTGCCACTGGCTCACTAAGTGTGACTTTACTGGTCTCTCTTTCTCTTATCAAGTATCAAAAAAAATATGTGGACCCAATTCTGTTGCTCAGCAGGACTCTAAGCTAGTATCTGTGAAGAGCTTACCTGATAACCCTGAACTCTGGGAGTGGATTAGGTGGGTTTTCTCACTTGAAACGTTTCTGAGCCATTGGAGGAGATGAGTTTCATGGGGGCTTCTCTGTGCTCCTGAAACCCTGCTGCCAAGGCCAAGGCTGATTTAGCATCCCAGTGAACCGAAATCCTAACCCTGTCTGTCTCCTGGCTCCTGGGCCCATTGGGCCACCCTGAAAGCACAGACCAGAACATGGGTGTGGCACTGTCTGTGTGAGGCTGTGTGGCACAGGATATGGACTGTGTTCCAGGTGTAGGTCACCGTCTATTTAGTTTTGGGAGGATCCTATTAGTGCTAACTGGTGCTCATTGAAATACTAGCGAAAGTGGGTTGGAAACTGAAAATATATAGATGCTAATGATTATAATTATGATCTCTAAGACTCAGAGCTTGAGGATGGAGATGCTGCTCTTTAACTCAGGCTAGATTGTCCTTGGCTGACTCCCTGGGCGGCTGGAAAAGTGCTAGAAACTTGTCAACATCTCATAAAGCTTACTTTTGTCCCCTCCTCCCTCCCCTTCTCTCACTTACTCAACAGCATTTATTAATCTGGAGGCGCCTGTTTCTAAGGTAGGCATTGTGGAGGGGTTGCAAAAACCAGTGCATTGCAGCTAAAACGGCCTCAGGGTGGTTCTGCCCCCTCCACCGCAATCGCTGGCTATCGGTGCACGTGGCTTGCATTTCCTTTCCTCTGTGAGGGACTGAATTCAATTATGTACCCAGTTTCCAAGTCTGAAACATGGGGACCCAGTTTCCAAATCAGAACCATGAGGACTGCTTTCGTCCCATCCCACCAAACCTGAATAATAGAGGATGACTTGTGGCAATATCCACATCAAACTCGGATCCCAGCCTGGGAGAAAAAAGAAGGCTGGGCATGGACAAAGAGCATGTGACATGCTGAAGAAGACGAAGAATAAATTGCCCAAGACATAAAAGGAAGGGAATTGCATATATTGTAACCTAATCTTCTATAAATAAGGCAGACTTGGCTGTTTTAATAGACTCCAGAAAACTGAAGAGACCCAAAGGGAGAAAGTACTGGTAATAAATGAGATGCAGATTTGGGAAGAAAAGCAGACAGTAGCTTATTCCTAGTGAAAGCTAGAAGCTGGGGTGTTTTTCAATTAGGCTTAAATTGGAGAGGCCCAGCCAGGCGGAGTGTAGGGCAACAGAGGGGCCGCTCAAGCTCTCGGCGCCTCAGGGAGGGTAAAGGGGCTCTGAATGTGAATGGGCCAGTCAGCCTCCAGCAGGGTCTGGCTAAGCCCCAGTCTCACCTGTGAGCCCAAAGTCGGATAAGGATATGGCCTGCCCCCAGCTGCCAAATCTGAGGAGGGGACAGAGCAGAGATGGGTGGGAGGGCTGGGGGAGAGAGCTGGAGTCTGGACTATGGGACACTGTGAGAATGGGAGCTGAGCGAGTTCAGAAGCGTGTGCATGCTGGGTGTAGGCAGGTGTGCAAGGTGCACGCTCTGCTGGGGGCTGGGTTTGAGGGGGTGGGCTTTTCTGAAGGCCTTGAGGCTGAGTCCTAGGCAAACTGTCCCTGCAGGTCTAAAGGCCTTGCCCTGAGCACATTTAGTATAACTGTTGTATTTGCCTCATAGGAGATGAGCTTCTGTGCAATTAAAACAACTGGAGGGCAATGGCAAAATAAGGCTGGGTCCTGCGCAAGTTGATGGTTTTCACTGTTTATTTCAGAGCCAGGACCTCTGGGCAAAATCAGCAGGAGGAAATGGATCTTGAGACAGAGAGTTATGGCAGCAAAACATGGTATGGGTTGGGGGTGGGGAGAGATGAGGCAGAAAGGCTGGTGAGAAGACACCAGACAGGGTGAGGAGGGCTCTGGCCACAGCAGGGGAGAAGCATCGCAGTATCACACTGGGGGCGTGGATGCAGGGAGATGGCTCCCTGGGAGAGGATCCCGGCTCTGCCACTCGCGGCTGGGTGGTCATGGGCAAGTTACTTCAATTACTCATGCCTCAGTTTCCTTATCTGTAAAATGAGGGCTGCCATGAGAATTAAATCAGTCTATCTTAGCAAAATGTTTAGGATACTATCTGGTACACAGTAAGCCTTGTATAAGTGTTTGTGAAAAATATAACAATAACATTTAAAAAGAAAAAAGATGCCAGAGCTCATTCCCTGTGAGATGGAGCTAAGAAAATGGAGAAGATGAGTTGTGTAGCATGGGGCCGGGTGAACTGGAGGAACCGGACCATCACACGGGCTCTGCTTCCCAGGCCTGGAGGCAAAGCCCCACCGGTGTCACCATCAAGTCCTTACTGCCCTGAGTGAGCTGCAGTGTTTGAAGTGTTTTCTTTTTGTGCCAAAATTTGAGCAGAAAGCAGAGGATGATGAAGTGCTGAGGCTGGGGAGGCAAGAGATAGAGTGACCTCTTCATGACCTTATAGGTTCATAGATAAGCCTTGGCCTAAAACCAGTCAACCTACCCACCCACCAACTAATCAGTCAGCTGGCCAACCAATCATCAATCAATCAATCAATCCAACCAACTAACAGCTCAGCCAGCGAACCAGCCAACCAGTTAAACAACCAACCAATCAACCAACTGACCGATCTGGTATCTATTTTAACAGCAGGCAACTGGAGATGCAATCCTGGGCCAAGAGAGAGGAATTCTACTTGGATATGCAGGTTTCCCCCGTGGCCACAGCTGTTTTCCTGGACCTTGGAATTGAGACCTGGAGCTTCTGCTCCTCTAGGCCAGGGCCCCTCCTCCCTCTCTCCGCCTCTCTGCCTAGCCTCCCTCAGCCCCCCAGCTTCTAATGGTTCTGTAGCCCAGAACCACGAGGGAGCGTGCGGAGCTCCGCCTCCTTCCTAATGACTTTCTCTTGACGATGCTGTTAGGAGTAGTTGTAAGACTGCGGGGAGCCAGCCTTCCAGAGCAAAAGCTCCTGACAGTGGATTTTGTTTCTGGAAGGAAATTAATTGAAGAGCCGTGTGAAAGGATGGGAGAAGAGGGCAAGGAAGTGAGCAAGCAAGAAGCGAGAGCCAGGCAGCCCAGGAAGAAAGCGGGCACTGGGCGGGGATGGTGGAAAGTGTATAACACTTTCTGATAATTATGATCAAGATTAATGGTAATAATATAATTAAGTCACCTTAAGACCTTGGCTATATCTGTGCTCATCACTGTGTGAGCATCAGCCAGCTGTTGAGGGGCTGTTAGAAGCTCCCGCTAAGCCAGAGAACCTGGAATGAAGATGAATTTCCCTCTGGAACTCGCTCCTGCTGGGCCCAGCTAAGGCCGTGAACTCTCTCGTGATTCCACCACCTGGCATTCCTCTCCATTTGTCCCCACCCCCACGGGAGTGCTGGCACAGCAATTCACACATGTCCCTGCCTTGCCTTCCTGCCCTGGCCTCAAAGATTTGGAAAGGAGGAAGCTCTTAGACATCCTCTGGGAAAAGGCCTGTGCACTGGACCCACCCCCCCGCCCCCACCTTCCCCAGCTGCGCCCCAGGAACATGCCAAACATCCACGCCTGGAGCAAAGACAAATGATGGAAAAGTGGGTGTCAAATCAGGAGCAGAGCCAGTCTGGAATTTGTTTTGCCATTGTTCCTACCTTTTCTGTCTCCACCCAAAGGCTGGGGGGCCTGTTAGCTTTGGGGAAGGAAGCTCAGCTTCTCCTGAACCCTGATGCATCCTCACGGGGAAGAATCACAGCAGAAATATACCCTCAGGTGGGTGGGTTAGCCCAAGAGCAGGGCCAAGGACGGGTGAGGAGCCCGTGTGCGCGGACAGCGCAGCGCCTCCCGAGTGTGATGTCGTGGGCGCCTGCGTCCAGGCCACATGGAAGGGGTAGGAAATAAGACATGTTTGTGAGTGCCCGCACTATAGTAGGGAGAATGGGGTGAGTGACATGGGCCCAAAACAAAAGTGGGAGATGGATGAGAAAGAGTGGGGAGTTGAGGTTGGTGGCATGGAGCTGTCTCCGTTAGTGACATGTTATACTTTCTGTCTGGATGCTTAGAGCCAACCAGGAACTTGTCTCCAGAATGTATAAAGAATTTCTATAAATCAGTGAGAAAAAGACAGAGAACCCATTAGGAAAAATAGGAAGCAGCCTTAACAAAAGCTATGCGAATAGTCACATCTGAAAAGGTGCAAACTTTAGTAATCAGAGAAATGCAATTTAAAGTCACATGCACTCGTCAACGTGGCTAAAAGGAAACACCACGTGCTGGTGGGAATTAGAGCAACGGGAGCTCTCAGACTCCGCTGGTGGGAGGGGAAAGTGGTACAGACACTTTACACAGTCACTGGGCAGAGTCTACTAAAGCCGACTGTCCACGGACGCCGCAAATGAGCGGCCTACTCAAGGTACATACCCAAGCGGAAATGAATATTCATGTGCACCAAGATAGAAAGAATGTTCATAATGGCATCATTTCCCAGAGCCCAGCCTGGAACTAACCCAAATGTCTGTCAGAAGTATCATGAATAAATTGTGGCATAATTGTACAATGGAATTCTATACACCAATGAAAATGAATGACTCATTGCCACACCTAACAACATGGACTAGATGGAAAAGCCCACATGTGTATATGATTCCATTTACACAAAATACAGGAATAGGCGAAACTAACCTGTAGTTTTGTGAATCAGGGTGACGATCCCTTCCAGGGAGTTAGTAGTAACTCAGGAGCTTATGCAGAGCTTCTTGAGATGTTTTTACTTTGATCTGGGCCATGGTTGCAGGGATAAGTTTTCCTTGTGAAAATTTATTAAGATGAGCCCTTAGAATTTGTATACTTCTTTTGTATGTATATAATTCTTCAATAAACGCATTTATTTAAAAAGTGCATACAGTGTTTCATCTTGTGCCTTTCCACCGTGACCTGAGTCATGGTGCGGCTATGAGCAAAACATCTGGGCCTAATTGCCCCAGGGTACCAATCCTTCTATCCGGAGTTATGTGCAAAGAGCCCTCTCGAGGACTCGCCTTCCTTATTTGAGAAGTGAGAGTTTGCATAAATAATCTTTAGGCCCACTTCCTTGGCCTGCCATTTGTGACATCATTGCCCGACATTGAAATGCTTGAGTGTGACACAACCAAATTAGATGGAGGTGGCTGTACCCATAACATCACACCTCAGAGGCACTGTGCTGTCAGCAGGCACAGACATCCTTCCCGTTGGGGTTCTGTCCTGTAAGCTGGATGACCTGGGACGAGTGGCTGTCCCTCCCTGGTGCCGTGGGTAATGGGCTCCTCCCAGTCCCAGCACCACACTGCTTCTGCTCTAGAGAAATAAACACATTTTCTGTTGGTAGTGGGCCCCAAACAGTACTGAGCCCCCTGTTCTAGACATTAACAAACTGACTCATGCCCATCTCCTAGCTTCCTCCAGCCATTCCACTTCATTTTCAGGCCACTTAGTCCATTTTTCCCCCTTTTGTCCTTGGTTTTCAAGACAGAGCATTTGGGCTGAGCCCTATTTGGTGACAAGTTGTCAGAACAGCTCAGGCCTCAGTTCTCTTGTGTGATTTAAGCCAAAAAAAAAATTCCGACTGGGGAAATTAGATGGAGGTGATTGCAGCTAAAGTGCCTCTTATTGAAGCTTTTGGAAAACGTAAATGTCATCAGTCTTGTCAGAGCTGGACATGGGAGAAAATAGCAGGACTGTGGACCAGAATACATGCTGGGACTGCGCAAACTTGGAATTAGCCTACCTATTTGTTATTATTATTTTTCTCATAAGTAGTAGGGTGGGAGAGGAAGGAGAGGAGAAGAAAAATAGGAGGGCAGAGTAGGGTGCGGCGAGAACATGGGTGAAAAATACTAAATGTGAGCATTTATTCCTTCTGTTTTTTATTCCTTGTAAGCACTGGCAGCATCCCTGTGACTCCCAGACAAGTGAGATGAGAGTGGCCAAGAATTGACAGCGTGACGCTTGGCTGGGAATTGGCATTGAGGACAGTGGACTAGGTGGGGCTGGCACAGGAGCCGTGGGCACCCTGGCCCCTGTGCTGTCATCACAGCAGTCAGAAGTTGGCCAGGTCACTCGATGTGCCCTTGTCTCAGTGACAGTTTAGGAAGCGCACGTGGGAAGAACCTGTCCATCAGTCAAAGACCCACTGAGAAGTGACCCTCGGTGGGATACGAAGAACATGATGATGCCACCTTGTCCTAGCAGGGCAGGTTGCTAAGAATCTGGAACTGGGACTCTGAGGAAAGGCTGATGTGAGCCAAAGATCTGTAACCTGAAGGAATTATATTTATGGAGGTGAGTTGACACTTGGGTCTAAAGCCCATAGACTAGAAGATGAGAAGAAAGGTCAGGTGACATGTGAGTTACTTAACTGGAAACCAGCAGACATGGAGGTTGGGGCATCTCTCAGGCAAGGCTCAGAGAGCTGACCTTTAGTGCAGAGGTCCGGGCTGGCGATGGTCAGCTCAGACGAGGGCAGGCACAGTCAAAGGGAAGGAAGTAGAACCCAGTTCTGGGTTCTGGGGAACAAGGTATAACCTGAGGAGCAAAAGCTGAAGCTCAGTCTCTGAAAAGTAGAGGTTCAAGTTTGGAGTGGGGGCCCAGTAATAAGGTTACCTCAAAGAGCTCTGGGAGAGTGATCTGGGGGTCCTCACAGTTTATCTCTCTGAGGATAACATCAGTTCCCCCTTCTGTAGAGAAGGGAGACTTTATTTGGGGGTTGAGTAACTACAGCTCCTAAGGTGAGCAGGAGGCAGGGCTCCTTGGTGAGGTCGCATCTAGTCACTACACCCTAGCCAGAATGACTTTTCTTAGATCCAAGTAGTCCAGACAATCAAGAGCTTTAAATGCAGAGCAGGGAGTAATTGTTTCTGGGAGGGCGTTAGCGATGATTTCGTGGAAGAGAGAAAACTCAGACTCAGCGTCCATCTCCCTCAGTTGTCAGGGATCGAGAGCACACGACAGTACCTAGAATTACCTTCATCACGTCATATCTGCATTTAGTTTAATGGCTCAATTCCCCTTTCAAGGACTCACCTTCCCTATTTGAGAAGTGAAAGTTTGCACTAAATAATCCTTAGGACCACTTCCTCAGCCTGCCTTTGGTGACATCATTGCTAGTGTTGAAATGCTTGAGTGTGACAATACCAATCTTTGTGTTTCCTGGATTAATATCTGCTTTCCCAGATGTCTTGAGGGCAGGGAATCTGTCTCTCTTTTTCGTAGCATATATATGGCAAAGGAACTGTCATGAAGGAGGCACGAGATTCATATTTATTGAAGGAATGAACGAAGAGCGGCCGCTACTCTCTGATACCTACCTGTAGGTTTGAGCCATGAGGCCATCAAGAGAGCTTCCTCCCCGCCCCCATCAAGACATTTTGTTTTCCTCTGAGGCTCCTGGTGTCTGAACTGTGTTTCTCAGGGCAGGTGATTTTTAAAGCAATTGATTCTCCATTTCAAAAATGGTAAATCCAGAGGCAGATAACCTACGGCCTGAGTTAGATGTCCGTGGAGGGCAATCCGGCTTCAGTCGATAGCTCATGTGACTTATATTCTCTCCCCACGGCGGGAGGAGACAGCTGCAATGTGCTGTCCCTGGACAATGGCCCTTGTCCCAGCATCAGGCATATGTCTCTGGCAGCAAAGGCAACACCATCCGCAGTCGCTGTGTACTTTCCTGGCCTGAGCCACCCGCAGTCTCCAAGGCGGCATCCTGTCCCTGGACGCCCTCGCTGACTCCCAGCCCCTAGAGTGTGGTTCTATGACCTCAGCCTTCTCAGAACTGAAACCAGGTCAAGTTCCCAGAGCTTCTCTTCTGGGGCCCACGTTTCTGACTAGAGAATTCTGCCAGCCTGAGCTCAATGGCCCGATGCTCTGAGTGTCCCAGGCCCCTGGGAGAAATGCATTGAGGTCTTTCTTTCTTTCCTCTCTCTCTCTCTCTGTCCCCCTCCCCCTTTGTAAATCATGGCCCCAAGGGCACTGCTATGAGGCCCCCAGCCCCTTCCTAAAGCCAGCTGATTACGTATCGTCCTGCAGGCAGAGACCAAGCAAGGCTGGCGAGGGGGCTGATCCTGTCAGGCCCTTTTTGCCAAACAAGCAAACACAAAAACAAAACCTCTTGAGGCTCTGAATGGGTTTTGGAGAGTTCTGTGTCCCATCCCCACCCAGAGCACCTGCAGTCACTGTGACTTTGCCATCTGCAGATGGCTGGCAGGCTGGGAAGAGAAGGACAGGGTGAGTCCCCAACATTACTTCTGCCCTCCCACTTTGTCCTGCCCTTCCTTACATGTCTTTCTCCAACCGTCTGTGCATTTCCTCCTAGTATCTCCCATCCCCCGTGAGTCACCTCCTCCACTTCGTTCACTTGCTGGTCATTTCCTGCCAGCAGACTCCTTCCTCCTAGCCCAGGCTCACCCAGTCTTTATTCTTTGAACATCTGCCATGGTGCTCTCCTGAGGCCATCTCCCCAGGCCCAGACTGACCATGTCCCTCAGGATGAAATAAGACGTGGTGATGAGCTCCTATCACAGTTGTTTTTCACCCTGACCCTGTGGTCAGTTTTATCAGTTTCATTTTCCAGATGAGCGCACCGAGAGGGGTACTAACTCTCCAAAGTCAACCTGCTTGGGAACAGCAGTTCTTTGTCAAGAACTTCCCAGACCAAGTTTAATGCTCTTACTCTTACGTATCAGCTGCCAAGGATGGGCAGGGAGATAACATGGCTGGTTCATGTCATGAACTTTCACCTAGAATAAAAAAATCAAAGGCTGTGCCCCAAGCAGCATTTCCATTTGTGACTTAGTGTTTCGAGGCATTGTCTCCAGGCAGCTCCTTTTCCTGTCCGTTGAGCATTCCCCTCAGCCAGCAATGGCAGTGGGGGTGGAGGGCAGGAACCCCTACTGCCCCACTTTACGTTGGCACAGTGGAGGGAGTCTGCAGTCAGATGGGGGAGAGGAGATGACCCGGCCAACAGCCACCTCAATTAGCAAATGCACTTGAATTGTTAAATTCATTATTGCAGATTAATTGAAAACCGAGAATGAGGCTAGACAGCACCGCTTAATTGCACGACTGGAAAAGCCAGCCTCCTGGCCTGGGAGATGCAGGAGGCTCCCGAGGCTGCAGGCTAAAACCTTGTTTTCTCCCTTTAATCTTCTCTTGAACTGATGAACCTGAAGTGTTGCAAGCCCAACAGAAAGCTTCCTTTATTGCCTTTCTTCTGTAGCACTTGGCCATTTAAACTAGGCCCCCTTGAAAGTGGGCTCTGTTGGAGCCCAGCTTTCATTTCAGGCCTCTGGGTTTGCATCGCTATTAACACCCTCAGTGATGATTTGTTTCATCACAGGCCCCCTGTCCCATAAGCAAGCACAGGGTTTGGCCGACTGGAGGTGCTGAGGGGTTAAATGCTCACATCATAAACAGCAGGGACAAACAAACAAACAAAACAAAACCAGGCTCATAGAAGCAGAGACCAAAAGGATGGTGACCAGAAGGGAGGGGTTGAGGAAAAGTAAAAAGTGAAGGGGAATATAGTCAATAATATTGTGATAAGTTTACAGTGACAGATGACGACTAGAATTAGTGGGGTGATCCCATTGTAAGGTATAAAAATGTCAAATTGCTATATTGTACACCTGAAGCTAATATAACCAATATAAGATTGTATACCAACTATGCTTAAATAAAAAATAATAATTAGAAGAAGAAAAGTAAAGAAAGAGTGAACACATTAGAACCAGGTCAATTTTGGTTTGAATCCAGCTCTCCTGCCTATAAATTGTGAGATCTTGTTTCTTGGAGCATCACTTCTTTTTTTCTTTTTCCTCCTTAAATATGTTTTTATTGATTTTAGAGATAGAGGAGAGGAGAGATAGACACATTGATGAGAGAGAAACATCGGTCAGCTGCCTCCTGCACGCCCCCTACTGAGGATCGAGCCCACAACCCGGGCATGTGCCCTGATCGGGAATCAAACCAGTGACCTCTTGGTTCATAGGCTGATGCTCAACCACTGAGCCACACCGGCCAGGTGGAGCATCACTTCTTAATTGTACGTGGAGGAAGTAATATGGACTTTTAGGATTATTCCGAAGAAGAAATGAGGCCCTGGGTGTGAACTGCGTATTCCTCCAACTAGCATGGAACAGGGTCAGCAAACGCCCCTTCCCTTTCTTCTGCCCCTTTGGGCCCAAGCCAGGTTTGCAAGTACATCTGAACGTTATTTTCCAGCTCCAGGTACGCCCTCCTCCTCTCCTCTCTTCACTTCTTCCAGCTTTTCCCTGTCAATACACACACCTCAAATGCCTTAGGAATGCAAAGGGCAATTTGTAACAGCTTGATTCCACCACTTTGTTATTTGTGGTTAACCTTACCCTGCAATTGAAGAAATAGATTGACAGGAGGTGGCAGCATAGTTTTAGGGTCCCATGGCCTCAAATTGACAGGGGTGCACATTTCATGATACTTCAGGTGTTAATTACTTTATGTGGATGATCTCAGTCCTTACCACGTTTTCTGGAGGTATGTATTAATTCAAGGAAAGCTTAATGTTCTGTAACAGATAACTGGGATAGCTCCATGGCTTAATACAGTACCCCCTTATTTCTGGCAAAGGAAAAGCCCATCATGTGGGCCCTGGGGTCAGAGGTCTTTCAGGACTCAGAGGGTTGGGGGCTGATCCAGATTGGTCATTCATTCCTCACACCTGCACCCCAGGTGGCCCTGGGGGTGGGGAAAGCCTGTAGGAAAGGGCAGAGAAAGAGGGATGGCTCATTACTCCACAAGCTCTTTGACTTTTGTTATTTTGCCAGAGGGGAGAGGCATCCCGTCCTCCCACATTCCTATTCCTTTGGCCAGAACTCAGTCGTGTGCCCACCGCACCTCCCTGCCAGGAGAGCTGGGGAAGTAGCCGAGCTATGTTCCCAGAAAGCAGGGGAAAGTCTCTACCACAGGTAGGTGTGAACTGGCCCGTTTGCAAAGGAGGAAGGGGGTGGGCAAACAATTGTTCCGTTTCTCTTCAACCTTCTGAGAATTATGTTTTTGAATTGCTAAGTCCATATCAGAGATATATATTTTACTAAATAAAAATCCAACTAAGGCAAAGCTTGAACTGAGAAAGGATAATTATAGTGATTCTTCTCAAAATGGAGTGTGTATTAAAAAGCCAGCAGATGCAAAGCCCTAGGAGAAGCATTAAAAAACCAAAAACAATCATTTTTGCTTAATAGTAAGACATTTAAAGTATTTTTCTATTGAAACAAAATCTGGATAGATACATAGTAAAATGCAAATTTGTATGGATTTTTAAGATTAAAAATGGAGAAAAAACTTGCTTCTAGTGGGCCACTGCTATACCCTTGAACATCCAGGAGTTCAAAGTCACTCTTTTTTAGTTGTGGAAAGTTTGAGATGTTTTAGTATTTTTTTAAATGAAAAAAATTATGTGGTACATTTAAATGTAATTTCTGACCAAATTTTACTGCAATTCTTCTAAATAACAACCTATATTACGTTTTGACACTTGTATCAATTTTTATTTCAGTTGTTAACGTTCTACCGGTTCCTGGAGCCCAGGTTTATGAGACTGGGAATCCGGAGTGTTTTAAACATATCTCTGAGCTGACAATTTGTCTCTTTTATTCAGGGGTAGTCTTGCTGTTTCTCCCCCAAACCAAGAAATACCCTGTCTATTTCTCTAGTCAGGAGCTACTTTGAGCTTTTTCTTAGCTGAAAACCTTTCTTGTCCACTGGGAAGCATAAAAACCCTGCATTCTTTTCTTACCATATCAAGTGAACATCACTCCTCTTATCTGCTTTCTATATTGAGTTAGCCAATTTAATCTGCATATAATGACGGGGGCTAATTAATAGTTTTCCCACAGCTAGTTCCCTCTAGAAATATTTAGCAACTGCCTTCTAGTGGAAGCTGCCCTAGAAACAGAGTTCAACTTGGCAATATCTCTTTATAATAGAACAGGACATTTTCATGTTAACTGGCTTTATCACAAGGGGCAAGCATTGCTCATTGGTGTTGCGGATCACACAGATCTCTTGTACAAAAACATTGTGTAACTCAAAAGATGATGGGGGAAGTCCCCTCAGAGTTATTATTTATTTCTTTACTTTCTACTTCATTTAAAAATTTCATTCCCTTTTACTTTTTCTTTTGCAACTTTTCCCCTTACTCTCCTCAAGTGTTCTCACATTCGACAGTATCTCCATCAAATTATGCCCCCCCTTTATATTTAAACTCTCTATGACCTTTGGTGTACAAAATTGGATTAATCCTATCTTTAGTACATCACTCACTCCCATCATTGGAACATGAGATTTTATTTAGTTATTTTTAATAATGTCATGAGCATTCACAGAACCCCAGGGCGAACGAAAGCTGGGCCATGGACAGTAACCTGTGTCTCACCACGTGGTTCTCCCAGCCCATGGCCTCTCTGGCTCCTCCCACTGAGACAGACGTTATCTTGAATCCTGTAGCCATCATTTTCTTGCTTTGCTTTTTAAATCGTTTTATTTTACCTATACATAGCCTGAAAAAGCCCATTTTTATTTTAGTTATTTTAGGCTCTCTAAAAAATCAAGATCTATGTAATGTGGGGGCTTACTTTTCCACTTAACATTAAAGTGCTAAGATTTATGCACATTACTGCAATTTAATGTCGTTTGTTCATTTCTACTGCTTATAATCTATTATTTGACCATTTGGGAATTGGTTCATCCATTCTCTCATTGAGAAACATTTGGGTAGTTTCGAGATTTTTGCTGTGATGAACAGTGATTATATGAATGTTCTTTTATATATCTCTTTCTGTGCATGCTCAGAAAGTTCTTTCGAGTGCGCAGTCAAGAGTGGAATTACTCCGGCACAGAATACTACAAATGGTCGACTTAGGAAATATTACCAACGTGTTACCCAAAGTCGTTGCATAAATTTATTACGTCGGTTCCAGCAGTTATATGATCCTGTGTCTTTTCCTGTACTTGATTTTGTCAGGCTTTTAAATAATTTTGCCAGTTAAATAATTATAAAGTGTGGTCTTAGTTTTATTTGTGTAATTAAAGACACCTCCTTACATTTCTTGGCTGTGCATTTCTTCTGTGAAATGTCTATTTGTATATTTGTCTATTTTCCTAATAGATTGTTTGGGCTTTTTCTATTGATTTGAATGAATCCTTATATATTTTATATTTAATTGTTAGAGCTACGTAATTCAAATGTCTTTCTATCAACTTTAACTTTATTTTCATTTTCCTTAAATAATATTTTGAAGGATAAGAATTCTTTATTTTAATATGTTTTATCAATCTTTTCATTTATTTCATTCTTTAGAAATATCTCTTAATAAAGTTTTAAAATTTTCCTTGTAGAGTCTTTTGTGTCTTTTGTTGAATATGTTTTTAGATATTCTCTGATATTATTGTAAATTATATCTCCTTTTTATATTTTCTCATTGTTTCCTAGTGCATTATAGATAGATGTTACTTCCAGCTGCTCTGCTAAATTCCCACATTCTAGTAATTTATCTATAGATTCTTTTAGACTGTCTATTTATAAGAGCGTATCATCTATAGATCCTTATGAATCTAATTTCCCTTTCTTGATTTATTTTGCTGCCTAAGACTTCAGTACAATCTGAAATATAAGTGGAAATTATAATTATTCTGCAATTATAAGAATGGCAAAATAATGTATTTTCCTTAGATGTTAAAATATATTTTTTTCATAAGATAAATAAGTTCCTGTTTATTACTAACTTAATGAATATTAAAAATGGTTCATGAGTTTTATCAAAAGATTTTCCTACATTTATTGAAAAATTATATGTTTTTTCCTATTCTTTTCTTAATATGGTGAATCATATATCTTGATTTTCAAAGTATTAAATCATCCTTGCATGCCTGGGATAAAGTTGGTCAAGGTGTACTATCTTTTTAATGTTTTTAGATTAGATTTGCTAGTGTTTTAAAGGATATTTGTACCCATATTTAAAATGGAATGGCATGACATTTTTTTTTTTCTTTTTCTGAAACATCTTTGCATGGTTTTAGTTTTGGAAGCTCATAAATAAGCTGGAAAATATGCTCCCCTTTCTATTTCCTGAAAGTTTTTGCATAAAATTGGGATAGTCTATTACTTAAAAGTCTGAAAAAATATCACCTGTAAAACTGAATCAGGTGTTTTATTTGTGAGAAGATTTTAAAGCACAGTTCCAATTTCTTTAATTTTTCTAGAACTATTTAATGCTTTTATTTCTTCTTGAGTTCTAGTAAGTTATTTTTCAAGGAATTTATCCACTTTATCTAAATTTCAAAATTATTGGCAAATAGTTGTTGATAGTATTATTTTACTATCACTTAATCTCTTTTATCTGAAGATATTTTTATAGATTGTCCCCATTTCATTCACAATACTTTTCATTTATGTTTCCTCTCTGTGTAGAGTTCACAGTTTTCTCAAGTTTTCTGTTTATATTTTAAGGAATCAACTGTTTGTTTTAAATATATCTTTATTGAAAGTATTACAGAGTCCTCTTTTCCCCCCATTGACCGCTTCTCCCCCCGCCACCCCCCCCCCCCCGACTATTGTCTGTGTCCGTCCGTGGGTTATGCATATAAATTCTTAGGTTAATCTGTCCCCACTCACCCCTGCCTTCCCTCTGAGAATGGTCAGTCTGTCCAATGCTTCTGTGTCTCTGGGTCTCTTTTGTTCATCGGTTTATTTTGTTCTTTAGATTCCACATATGAGTGAGATCATGTGATACTTGCCTTTCTCTGACTGGCTTATTTCTCTTAGCGTAATACTCTCCAGGTCCCTCCATGCTGTCTCAGACTTTTAACCTTGTTACATGTTCCAGTATATCTTTCTTTCCTCTTTTGTTAGTTTCCTCTTATATTTTTCATCTCTCTTCTTTTATTTTTTACTCTTTGGTTTGTTCTTTTGCTCATGACGATGAAAAAAATTAACACAGTAACTTGAGGCTTTAATATTTTCCAATTTAGGTGTTTACAGCAATACATTTCCCTTGAAGCATTACTTTAGCTGAAGCCTACAGGGTTTGATGATCATGATCATATTATCATGTATTATCAATAACCTATTATTAGGTGTTTTCATTATTATGTAGTTATAAATATTTCAAAATTTTATTATGATTCCTTCTTTAACTTAAAAACTAAGCACAGTGCATTTTTAGATTTTCAAATTGTGAGAATTTATATTAACTATTTGTTATAAATATTTAACTTGAATAAGCTATGTTCAGAAATCAGTTTGTATAATACATGGTTTGAAATTTGTTGAGAGTTTTCTTATGAGTCCAGTACATAATTAACTGTTGTAAATATTTCATATAATCTTGAAAAATCTATATTATAGTTAATGAATACAGAAATCTATATATGCGCTTTAGGTCAAGTTGATTAATGTGTTGCTTATATTATCTTTATCCTTGATAGTTCCCCTCTATTTAACCTATCAATAACACAGAGAGGCATGTCAAAATCTCCTACTATAATGGTGATTAATTACAAGTTCTCAGAAGTTTTAGAATTTTTATGTATTTTAAGGTTATTTTATTAAATACATATTTTAAAATCGCTATATATTTTTGGTGAATCAAAACTTTTATCATGCCCAGCCAGCATGGCTCAGCAGTTAAGCATTGACCTAGGATCCAGGAGATCGAGGTTCGATTCCCGGTCAGGGCACATGCCCAGGTTGCAGGCTCAATCCCTAGCAAGGAGCATGCAGGAGGCGCCAGTCAATAATTCTCATCATTGATGTTTCTATCTCTCTTTCCCTTTCCCTTCCTCTCTCTGAAGTCAATAAAAAAGAAAAAAAAAAAAAAATATATATATATATATATATATAAAAGCCAAACAAACAAAAAAAACCCTTTTATCATTATGAAGTAACTCTCTTTATCCCTAAAAATATTTTTCTGGTAGTCCAGCTTATGTCATATTAAAATATCTATATCACCTTTCTTTGGTTAGAATTCACCTGATACATTTTTTGCCTTTCTTTTATTTTTAACCTTTTTATTTAGGATTCAGGTGTTTTTTTCTTTCTTAGACAGCATATGTCAGAATTTTAAAAATTCAACATGTCAATTTTTGTATAATAATTATCTAAAATATGTTTTAATTATTGCATATTTGGGCCTATTTTTAGTATTTAATGTATTATTTCATTTTTTCCAGTATTTTCTTTTTATAAAAGTTTTGATCACCCAACTTCTTGGATTTTTCTCTCCTTTATTAAGATACTTTAAACTATTTTCAATGGCAATTTATCTGACACTTTCTATACCTAGAATATCATTTGTCATGCTCTTACATTTGAAAGACAGTTAGGCTGAATGTAACATTCTAAATTTTATGTTTGTTTGCTCACTACTTTGAAACCATGAATCCTTTGTTGTCTTGCATTCAGTATTATTTTTAAAAAATCTGATTTTGATCAGATTCTTGGTTCTTTAGATGTTCTGCTCTTTCTCTCTTTAAGCTTTTTTAACTTTATTACTGTTTAAATTATATATCTTTAAAAAAATAAAGATGAAGAAACAACTTGTTACCAATTTAGATCCACAATTTCAGAGAATCCTAAGACTAAAAGAAACTTTGAAAATTCAACTAAGCATTTCCCTCCCTTCATCACATATAAGATGTGAGGCTTAAATGAGGTCTGTGAATCACTTGTTTTTATATAACAATTTAAAAAAACTCAATATTTTTAAAGACATTGTTTTGTAATCATTACATTATCTCCATTATGGCATGGGGGACATGTGAATCCATTGAGTACAACGTAAGTTTGGGAAAACCTTTCCTATAAAAGGCTGAATAGTAAAAATTTTAGGCTTTGAGGACCAAAAAAATATATTTAAGTATATCCTTAAATTTCTCTGTAGTGTGTTTGGATGTGGTTTTTCCCTATCTCGTCTCTTTGGCACTTTATGGGGTTTTTTTTGTTTTTTTTTTCTGAGATGTTCATCCTTTTACAATTCCAGAGAATATATCTCCACTATCCAAATATTCACTCCTTTCTAGTTACATTTATCTCATTTTCTGGGATTTATTTTTAATCTAAGTATCAGCACTTTAACTTCTATCCTCCACTTCTCTTAGCTTTTCCTTTATGTCTTCTATTAGTAATTCTTTGTTTTGCGAGATTTCTCCAATCTGATCTTCCAAATCACAAATTCCTTTCTTAGCTGACTTCCTTCTGCTATTCAATCTTTTATATTTATTTCACAGTATTTATTTATTATTGTTTATTTATTAAACTTTATTTACTTCTGTCATTCTACTTATGCATTTTTAAATTTCTTTTTCATGTTTAACATCTTCCCTTATCTCTCTTAAGAAAAACTGTACAAAATTTGGAACTAAGGCAAGGGATAATTGCAAGACCTTTCAATACCAGACTGGAGCATAGTCTAGTCCCATTCAGGGATTATCTAACTCTTAGGAGAATGTTCCTCTCACTTACTACAGTACTTGTATCCTATGAGGGCTCGTACTGTGTGAAGCTATGGGTTAACTTGAGATGATTGATAAGTACAAGATAACTTCTGTCTGGTAGAAAAAAAAGATAACTTGAACAGTAATAGTGTTGTTGTTTTTCCTTTTGCTCTGTAAGACCAGTTTTGTGTTAAATTTGGCAATCATAGTCCATGACTCTTTCTTGCTTTGAGTATACATAGTCAATCTGTCAAATTCCCATTTGAACCAACTTCAGCATTGGGCTGGTTTCACTGAGCTGAATAGGTCTGAGTTAAAACGTGTTCACTATAATTTGTATGTGAGCTACATTCTTATTGTTTTGAAAATTATTCTTTACAATTTCTTTTAATGTTTTTTGACTAATTTTAAATTATTGGTTCCTGTCTTCTAATTAGTCTACGTTTAGTGGATACCATAACCCAATCTGCTGCTTTTCTTGTAAAATGGTGGTGCTCCTTAATGTCTTCTTATTATGGTATGTGTGCCTTTCCACCAAGAAAATTGATGTGTGTGTGTGTGTGTGTGTTTGGTCAGGAAATGATTCTTTAAGGAGGCTACCCCAGAGCACCTGTGTGATCTTGCAGAGGGATGCAGCCTTCCTATTGGTTTACCTTCCTGGAAGGAACAGGATTAGCACTAGATACTCAAGGTGCCTTTGTGCTGTTCCATTGCCTTCATAGGGAGAAGTTCCTGAGAAATCCCCACCCCTGCATCCTGGGACTTGGTTTCTTTGTCATGGTTGCCTCTGCTGATCCTTTGACCTTTGATTCCCTTGTGAGAACTTCATTGTGCCCAGCTGGCCCCCGCTGGGGCTGCTGCCCCATAACTCTGACTTTACGGCTGTGGACACTGCTCTCTACTTGTTTACTTTGTCTCAAAGGTGATACAATATCTGGCTTTAATTTCTCACACCATAACTCTAGCAAGTTGAATGGTGACCCCTCTAAAACAAACAAACAAAACACTGGAACCTGTGATTTTTGACTTATTTGGAAAAAAAATCTCTTTGCAAATATAATTAAGTTAAGGATCTTCAGATGAGCGCATCCTAGGTTAGCCAGGTGGGCCATATACCTAAAGACAAGTGTTCTTATAAGCAATGAGTGAGAAGATAGAGATGGAGAAGAAGCCCATGTGAAGATGGAGAGAGTAAGTGCTATGGCCACCTCCAAGGAACACCTGCAGCTGGACTGGGAGATGCAAGTAAGGATTCTCCCTGACGCTGGGAGCACAGTCCTGCCAACACCTGGGTTTCAGACTTCAGGCCCTTGGCACTGTGAAATAATAAATTTCTGTAGTTTTAAGCCGCCAAGTCTGTGGTAATACTTCCCAGAAGCTCTGGGAAACATTCGGATTTCCAAGACTAGACTGTAACCATCAAGTGTCTTTATGAAAACTTTGGGAATAAATGAAGCAAAGAATAACATGGGAAATAATTAGAACACTGCACAGGCCCAGGGATACCGGACCTCCTG
Source organism: Miniopterus schreibersii (assembly GCF_964146895.1). NCBI lineage: Eukaryota > Metazoa > Chordata > Mammalia > Chiroptera > Miniopteridae > Miniopterus > Miniopterus schreibersii. Next base: position 75,848,396 of record NC_138105.1, on the reverse strand, counting down.
GCCTGGCTCCTCTGCAGGGGCGTTTCCTGCCTCCTTGTGGCCAGGAGCATCACTGTGGAGTCGTCAGCGGGCTGGGACTGGCTGGATTTCACACCCAGCCCAGAGGAGAGGGAGTTGGTTCCCTCACAGCTGTCTAGGGCTGGCTGCTCGCAACCTGCTTCCAGCCCCAGGGTGAGCTCTTCTCTCTTCTCATGGAAGCCAGTCCCGCCTACAGGACTGAGCTCCCAAATCCTCAATCACCAGATTCTCCAACAGCATGTTTCCCAGACTCTGACTTTTCCGGCTTGTCTAGGTGGGGCTGCTCCATGGCCAGCCCACTGTTTAAGGTTTGGGGAAAAAAAAAATCTCTCAATCGGTGTCACTCAGGGTCATCTTGTTACATTAAGTTCACTTTAAAATGCCTTACGTTTGGGTTGCTTGGAGGGATAGAAGCTCTTCATGAAATTGGGTTTACTAATAACCACAGCTATGTGAAGTCAGTGTATATGGATGAAGACTGGGAGGAAATCCAAAAATTGCTAACAGTTTCATCAGGGTGGTAAGATTGTATTAAGGTTACAGGTGCAATTATGGTGGGTTTTTTTTTTTTTGCTTTTTAAAGTATGTCTTTTAATGTTTCTTTCAGAGTGCATAATGCTATTTTTACAGTAAATAAGGATAGTCATAAAGTTTTGATGCCATGAGAAAGGAAATATATTCCTTTGCCTATCTCCTCATTACTTTGAGGGAAAAAATGATACTGGTGGCTAGGGACACATTTCTTTGCTGAGAGAAACTCTTACAGTTTATGTGCATTTCAAGTAGTTGTAGCTCTATTTGGGAGGAGAAATGCTTCCCTTTCTTGTTAGTAGGGAGGACATATTCCCCCTCATCTTATGAAAGAATATCAGCCATGAGGCATCACCCTGACCGAGGTGAGAGGGGGGGTGAGATCAAGAGAGAGAGACGGAGAGAGCTAGAGAGACACACACACACAGGCTCAGAGACACACAGAGAGACAGAGACACAGAGAAACCGAGAGCAAGAGGCAGCAAGAGCCCTGGCTGGGTGGCTCAGCTGGTTAGAGCATCATCCCAATACTCCAAGGTTGTGGGTTCGATTCCTGGCCAGGGCACATACAAGAATCAACCAATGAAGGCATAAATAAGTGGAACAACTTATTGATGTTTCTCTCTCTCTCTCTCCCTTCCCCCCTCCTCTAAAAATAAATAATTTTAAAACAAGAGACAGAGAGGGAATGGTGGGGGGGAGGAGAGAGAGAGAGAGATGAGTGTGCCAGCCTCAGGAAGAGAGGAGGTGGGGACTTAGCAATAGAGCAGCGAGCCAGAAGGAATTTCAAGGGTACCCCCTTAATTAGCCGCAAGCCCAGCGGGCAGGGCAGAGGCCAGCCGCCAGCAGGAAGCAGCGCAAAGACCGGCCTGTAGATTCTGGGTGAGTCGGAAGCATTCTGCTGAGTCTGCTCTACATCTGGAAAGCATTTCTCCATCTCCATCTGTTGGCATCCAAAGGTTGTCCTTTTAAGGCTCACTAGCTTCTATAAAATCTTTATTGATCACTCAACCCCCTACCACACGCTTAGGTTGGAAGTTTCTTAAAATATTTATTATATTCTACCCTCTACTTGCCTTACCACTTGCCTCAGCCTCTCTCCTTTCCAGCCCTCCATGCGTCCCCCCCACATTACATCATGGGGTTCTTAAGGGCAGCAGATGTGTATGTTTTTCGTGTCTACTTTGTGCCTTCCATATTGTCAAGAAAAATGAGTTTATGTAAAGGAATTGGAAGCCCAGTGCTAAAATGAATGTTAGATTGCTCACAGAATTCCGTGAAAAGAATTAGATTACGATTCTCTATCCATTTTTAACACAAGTTTGAGTGTATATATTTAAAAAATTAGTTACAGTTTACACAAAGCTGTATTTCTATTAAAAACACTGTAACAAACAAAAAGACTGAAAAGTCACACTGCTGCCTGTTAGCCACGCCTATTGTCAAATCCGGCTGTTTACAGCACATGGCCACGATCTCCTCCCCACAAGTGGGTGGTAGAGTAGCAACAGTCAAAACAAAGGTGCAGTGAATGATGACTGAAAATTAAAACACGTGCATGCCCTGCTGGATACCGATACTGCCTGAAGCTCCTTTAGGCTCGAAGTGCTCGTGAGTCTATGATTGTTATTATTATTATTGAGAAAACAGTAATAACTAACACTTATTGTTGCTAACTCAGCACCAGACCCTTTTTTTCTGTGCTTTGTGGGTTTTCACTGGTTTAAGGTTAATAACCATCCCAGAAGCTCGGGCAAAGGGAGGTTAAGTGCATAGTAACTCTGGGAGCCCAGAGCCGAACCCAGGAAATTCCTCCCAGGATCCACACTCTTCAACGTGATGACCTACTGCTTGTCGTGCCTTGCCTCTTTCCAAAAATGTTCTGAGGCATATGATTTTTCATTCTAGAAGGCAATGATAAAAATGGGGAAACACCACCCTTTCAGAGAGGCTAAGGGCTGTGGGAGAAAGCGCAGTAGTGAACACAGTGAGGTTGGAGGTCCCCGGACTAGCTGTGTGACCTTGAGCAAGGCACTTACCCTCTCTGAGCTTTATTTTCTCTATCTGTGCATGGGATGGTGCGAGCATTAAACGTGTGAAGCATCTAGCAGGGGGCCGAGCACCAAGAGAGTGCGATAGAGTGTTTGTTGATGTTCATCGGGCTCAGTGAACTCCGTTGTGTCCCAGGCATTGGGCTGGGCTCTGGGGATGGAGTGACAGAAGGAAGCCTTTACCTTTAAGGGACTCCTTGACCTAGTGGAGGCGAAAGACATGCGAGCGAATCATTCTAAAGGGAAGCAACAGGATGCAGGACGGAAGGACGGAAGGAAGGGTACCTAGCTTGGTCTAGTGGGAAGAAACGTGTCAGGCTGTGCTTATTCTTAGAGGGAATTTCATCCATTCTCTCTATCTCGTCTCTGGTTTTCTCCATTCCTAAGCCATAGGGACTGAGATTGCAAAATTAGAGATTTATTTATTTGGGTCAAGCATTGCCCTTTTCTCATGGGCTTCTGTAAAACTGCAAATTAACTCGGGCTTTGCATCAGTGTCCTAGTGACATTTTGGTGGCATCTTGTATGACAAATTGCAAGGAATCATATCCAGAGATTCGATTCAATAAGTCTGGATGGGACCTGGAAACATGTGACTGGTTCTGAGGCTGGTGCACCCATGCACTTTGTCCTGGGCACAGGCTGAGGCCCTAGGACATGCTGGTCGCCCTTTTACCTGAAGGGCAAATGCACTTGAGGGGAGTCGGGTTAGGCACTTAAGGAAAGGGGCGATGGAGGAACTTTCAGCCTTTATTCCCCCACCCTCTGTCACTTCAGGTGGCTTCTCTATTCCTGTCTGAACAAAGGTCACTTGGAGAATCCAGGACCAGGGACACCTGGGCCCCCCATCAGCCTGCCAGCCTGCTCACTCCCTCTGAGTTTCCCCAGAGCTCCACCACCTCATGTCAGTCCCCAGCCACGTGGCTAATGATTAGAGGCCTATTTAGGCCTCATTAGGAGATCAACTTGGTTTCTTCTGCTCTCCGAAGCTAATTATGCCTCTTTCATTAATTCAATTTTGGCAATTAATGTAACTCCATATACACAAATGGCTGTTTGTTTTTAATCTAAGTGACATGTGTGCGGCTGTCCTTCCCTCTCTTGGCACACGTTTGTCTCTGCCTTGCCCCCCTTTCCTTGTAAACAGTGCCACGGTCAAGGTTCTAGTTTTAAGTGACAGACATCAACACGGCAGACTTCAGAGCTAAAAGGGGTTTATGGTAAAGAAACTGGGCATCTCATGGAATGAAAGGAAGCACCAAACAATTGATCCTTAGAAACCAGAGGAACCGGGGAATCACAGGGCGCCTGAGTCCTTACACAATAGACATTTTAATCTCACACTGAAGACTCACCAGGCAGGGTGCTCAGAGTTGTTACATTCAGTGGCTCCATGATGCCATCAGAGACCACCTCAATAGTTTGGCTTGTCCTCTTAGCTCCTCCTGCTTCATTCTAAGATGACTAAAGCAACCACCCCCCCTTCTCTCCTCCTCACTGTCTTTCAGATCATCCACGAATGAAGCTACATTGTGACCATTGTCTGTGTTTTGGCTTATACACATGTGCCAAACCAACCTATCCATAAGCCAGGCTCAGCCTTTTCCTTTCTCCTTCAGCTGGTCATACTGGATCCCCATGTGACCACAGATATGAGCTGGGGGGCAAGCTGGTGCGATTGCGATTGTTGATGTATGATTCTTGGCCACCTACTCGTACAACTTACTTGTGCCCTGCTCATACTCAGCCTGATGGATCATTTCCACATATGATGCCTCTATGCACAACTTGCTTTATGACTTGGCAGGTCTGACAGAACCCAGCTCATGATGGGTAGCTCTGGAGGGTACATGGTCACTTAGGCCCCATGGTCAAGTGTTCAGTCTTGCCCAAGGCCTGGCATCATCCCAGGAGCTATTTCTCTAAAAGATGTGTAAATCTCTGCTGCAGATACCATAGCCTTATTCCAGAATCTTGAGCCTGACATGTGGCTTTCTCCCTGGGACTTTCCAAAAGCTCCATCCTATGTCTTTCCCCAGCACTGACACCTCCAGCCCTATAGGACCTGCCAGATTGTATGACCCACATGTCAAGACTTCTTGATTGTAGCCTGCAGCTACCACAGGCCCTTTCCTGCTCCTGGCCCCATTCGAAGCTGGAATCAGCCCTATTGTCCAGTATGCTGGTTGGATCAACATTCCTAGGCGTGGAGTGTGTTGCCTCCAGAACCCAAGAAGTCCACTAGGCACGTTGCTTCCTTCTTGTGATTGAGATGTAAGATTCAGTAATTTGTCTCTTACTCTGGAAGGGATACCATGGCACACTCCTGACCACTGGATACCCTAAAAATGTTACTGAAGTGGCAGATCCCTGAATTTTCATCAGGCTCATCCAGTCCCCTCTGGAGCACATGTGTCTTACCAAGGCGTGTAGCAGGCTAGCTCTTGTCATCTTATCCACGCAGCATGGTGCCATCGATGCACTGGGTAAGTGAGCTATTCTGTGGGGTTCAGGCAGTCCAGATTCTTTACATGACACTATGGCAGAGGATGGGTGCTCTAACATAGACCTGAGGCAAAACCATGGATAAATATTGTCCATAGTATGTGAATGCAAACTTTCTGAGCCTCTTTTCTGGTCAAAGTAGAAAAGAATATGTCTATAAAGTCAGTGGCCACATACCATGCACCTGAAGCCTTACTGAAGTGCTCTAACAAAAATACTATGTCTACCACAGCAGCTATGATTAAGGCAACAGCTGGATTAAGCCTATATTATTTGGAAGTCATTCTCTAGTATTTATCCAGTTTCTACAGTTTTATCTTGTTTCTGGCCAATCAATGGAAGTATGATAGATAGGAACCACTCTCCCTACATTCTTTATGTCTTTAAGAATGGCTCCAACCTCTATCATTGGAGCTGCAATATTTTTTAATTAATCATTTATTTGAGTAAGAACATTTAACTTGATGTCTACTCTCTTAGCAGATTGTAAAGAGTACACTACAGTATTGCTATCTATATCTGTACTAGTGTAAATCTAACCTCTAAAAGTTATTCATCTTGCATAACTGAAATTTTATACACATTTATTAACAAGCCCCATTCCCCCCTCCCTCAGCCCCTGGAAGTAACCATTCTAGTCTTTGTTTCTATGAGTCTGACTATTTTAGATATTTCGTCTAAGTAGAATAGCGCACATTTGTGTTGTGACTGATTCATTTCACTTAGGTGATGGATGCCCTGGAGGTTCATCTGTGTTATTGCGTATTACAGAATTTCCTTCTTTTTAAAGGCTTATTAATATTCCATTGTATGTATATATACTATGTTTTGTTTATCCATTCATCTTTTCATGGACACATAGGTTGTTTCCACACCTTTACTATTATAAATAGCACTGTGATGAACATGGGAGTGCTAATATCCTTTTGATAGCTGATTTCAAATATTTTGGATGAATGCCAAAAAATAGGATTGCCAAATTATATTTCAGTTCTATTTTTATTTCTGAGGAATCTCCATACTGTTTTCCATAGCTATCTCGTTTTGCATTCCCACCAATGGTGTATAAGGGTTCCAACTTCTCCACATCTTTGCCAACACTTATTGTCCTAAAAAGTTTTTTTAAAATAGCCATTCTGATAGGTATAATGTCATGTCTCATGGTGGTTTTGATTTGCATGTCCCTGATGATTAGCAAAATTAAACACCTTTTCATACACGTTTTGGCCATTTATAAGACTTCTTTCAAAAATGTCTATTCAAGTCTTTTATCAATTTTTCAATTGGCCTTCCTTCCTTCCTTCCTTCCTTCCTTCCTTCCTTCCTTCCTTCCTTCCTTCCTTCCTTCCTTCCTTCCTTCCTTCCTTCCTTCCTTCCTTTTTTTTACTTTTGAGTTGTAGGATTTCCTTACACATTTTAAAAAATTAACCCCATATCAAATATATGGCTTGCAAATGCTTTCTCCCATGCTGTAGGTTGCCTTTTCACTTTATTGGTTGTTTTCTTTCTGTGCAGAAACATTTTCATTTGATGTAGTCCCACTGGTCTAATTTTGCTTTTGTTACCTGTGCTTTTGCTGCCATATCCATTAAATCATTTCTAAGACCAATGTCACGAAGCTTTTTCTTTCTGTTTTCTTCCAGGAGTTTTACAGTTTCACATCACATTTAAGTCTTTATTCTATTGTGAGTTGATTTTTGTGGATGGTATAAGATAAGGGTCCAATTTCATTCTTTTGCCGTGAACATCCAGTTTTCCCAGTACCACTTGTTGAAGAGACCGTCCTTTCCCTATGGGGTCTTCTAGGCACCCCTGTTGAAGATCAGTTCATACGTGTGTGGGTTTATCTCTGAGCTCTCTATTCTGTTCCATTGGTCAATATGTCTTTGTTTATGCCAGTATCATACTATTTTAATTACTGTAGTTTTGTAATATATTTTGAAATCAGGAAGTGGGATGACTTCAACTTTGTTCTTGTTTTCCATGCAATATTATTTTTTATTTACTACTGTGATGAATGGTGGGCAGTTTCAGAGGTTTCTACTTGGCCTTCCTTAGTACAAATGTTGCTTCAGATACCAAGTATATAAATTCCAATTACATAGCGTGGGCAGAGAACTACTGGGTGTGTTCCTGGACTCAGGCAACCCTTCTGGAGTCCGAATTCAACTAGATCTCTGTTTCTGCCTGGTCCCTCTGAGCCTTAACTCTAACAGGAGGAACAGGTTAATGCTTTGAGTCTTTGAATATCAATATTAACTCAGACCCTGGGTCTAATAATCCTCAAAATACCTTGTTTTTCCCCTTTCCCCAGTGTACAAACACCCAGATAAATGGTTATAGGTCCCTTTGGGAAGAAACTGGGGCAACATCACAGCATATACTTGTAAGAGTTCTGCAGGATCCTTGCTCCTCAGTCAGTGGGTTTTGGGTCTCAGGTTTGGGACCTGAGGAAAGGCTCGACTTCTTATTAGGATGACTACCTCGGCCTCGGCCTCAGCCTCCTCCACTGTTTCCATTTTGTGGTTATCGATGCTAAGCAGCATCTTTGTTTGCTGCCTGTCTCTCCTGTTCCTATGGAAACCATGCTCTATTAGCCGTTTCCACAGCCCCCTGTGGGTCAAGCTCTCTTGGCTGCCCTTTTGGCCCTTCTATGGACCCCGGTTGTCTTCATCTTGCCCTTTGTCTTCTGCTGGGACAACTCAGGCATTTCCCTTTACCTGTGTTGGCCCTCTCTCTTTTTCTAGGATTCTAGGGGCTCCTCCCTACTCAGTAGCAAGTTTGCCTCATCCCATGGGTCCTTCTAGGGTGTTAAATCTTGTCTCCCAAGAATGTATCCCCTAGTTAGTGAATTCCTCCTTGTATAATCTTACATGAAGCACCCTGAAATGTAATCCTAGTTATATGTCCTTGGTTTCTGCTGGTATCTGCCAGCTAACTCTTGGAACTTTGGTGTATAGTCTTCTTTCTCTCTTTTTGGGCTCAGCATGTCTGTGGCCACATTATTATGCTGAGATTAATCCTACTTGTCAATCTAGAAGCCAGGAGAGGATGTGGGGCTGGCTCCTGAGGGAAGCATCTGCTGCCCATGGGAGGGGGCCCTTATAGCACCTTCTCAAGTTACTACCAAAGCAAATCAAATTTATAAATTAAGTACAAGCAAAACCACATAACTAATAACATTAAAATACCAAAATTAACTAAATGGGATGGGTTTTTTAAAATGGAAATTAATTGTCGCTTGCAATGGCACTGGCTGCCTTAATGTCAATTCTCTTGAGTGACAGTATTTGGCCTCTGTTTGGTAACTAAGCATAATTTATTCTTTTCTCATTAGTTCAAAACAATTAGCATAGTATTTCTTATTTGTGGTTATTAACACAAATTTAACCTTGGGCATCAAAATGATATTCCAGATTCATTTATAAGTGATTATCCGGTTATATGAAACATCCTTTTATTTGTTTTAGAGTGTAAGGACAAAAACTCAAATATTCAAAATGAAATTTTTGGAGAAAACACAGGGCTCTCTGGGAATGTGAGCCATGATCAAACACTGAGATAATGAATGTGAATGTGCTCTCCACAGTTAAAAGGAGCTCCTGGTTGCTAGGAGCCATTACCGAGATGAGACTGCAGCCTAAATCACAGCTATCTCAAATCACATGAAGTACCCCTCTCTGTCTGGCTCCCCCCTCTCTTGACAGTGACCCCATTTTTCAGCATCCTGACAGGTGAGGAAGTTGATATTTTGTGTTTCATCTGGAATCTCCCTGGATCCCTGGTCAAACGACTGCTACCTGCAGCCCTTGCAAGGCCACCGGACTCTGGCCGGGGAGGCGGAGCTCAGCAAGCCGGTGAGGCAGCGAGGCCGCGAGGGAGCAGGGGCGGAGCGGGACAGGGGATGGCACCTACGAAGCAGGCCAACACTCTGGGCGTGACCCCACTTTTCCTGGTACCCCGCAGGCAGGAAAGTGATTTCTCCTCTCTTTGCCAAGTATTGGCGGGCCTCTCAGGAAGGGGAATGGGGGGCCTGATTCATGGAACTAGAATAAATAAATCACAGGGCCCCGCGGGATCTTGAAAACTTTTATTCCAAGGTTAACAACACTAATAACGACTTTAGTGTTGTTATGTTTCTGGTTAGATGAGAAGAGTGTGAAGACTGTTCTTTTTTTTTTTCTTCCTTCCTTCCTTCCTTCCTTCCTTCCTTCCTTCCTTCCTTCCTTCCTTCCTTCCTTCCTTCCTTCCTTCCTTCCTTCCTCCCTCCCTCCCTCCCTCCCTCCCTCCCTCCCTCTCTCCCTCTCTCTCTCTCTTTCTTTCTTTCTCTCTTCCCTTTCCATTTAATTTCCTTTTTCCCCCCTCTGTTATTTTTTCTTGTTTTCTCTTTTCCTGTTGCTTCCTGTGATTTTCTCTTTGTCAAGGACATAGTTCTTCCAGGTGCTTTCTCCAAATTTTTTGTTTCCTCTTACCCCTGACTCTTTTCCCAGACATTACATTTGCAGTTAATTATCTGCTAAAGGAAGGAAGCAATGATAAAAGAACATTAATAACAGTATTATTCTCTCATGTTTGTATAATGTTTCTGAATTTATAAATGTTGTCATATGTCATCTTGTTTGATGGTCACCACCACCTGTGGCAGTTATTTTTCTGTGTCACAAATGGGAAATTGATGTTCAAAGAAGTAATGAGGCTCTTCACAGCCCTCTTCTTCTTTCTCATTTCTTACAACCCTTTCCTTTCTTGAAAAACTCAGTCCTAAATTCACAGGCAAAGCTGCGTAAGGTCAGGGCGTGAGTCGGGCTGGGCAGGAAGCTGCAGTGGCACAGGGCGGGGGGTCAGAGCCAGACCAGAGCTGCTGCAGCACATCCACAGCGCAGGCCCAGTATTCACAGCATGAAAAAAGAGTCAGCAAAGCAAAGCAAAGCAAAGCAAAGCAGTCAGGAGAAACAAACTCTAAGCGGGCCCAGGTGAAATATTTAACAAAGACTTCAAAGTTGTTTTTATAAATGTTTTAAAAATAAATGATGACAATGATTCAACAAGAAAAAAAAGAATTTCAAAATATATTTAAAAAATTTCAAAACAGGACAAATGGAAATTTTGGAGTTGAAAAGTATAAGTGTATAAAAAACTTGCTCCATGGGCTCAGTAGCAGACTTGAGACGGCAGAACAACAACAGAAATCAATGAACTTGAAGATAGGTCAATGAAAAAGGATCCAATCTAGCCCTGGCCAGTGTGACTTGGTTGGTTGGGGGTTGCCCTGTGCACGGAAGGGTTGCCAGTTTGATTCCTGGCCAAGACACAGGCCCAGGTTGTAGGCTTGATCCCTGTTTGGGGGCTTGCTGGAGGCAGCCAATAGATGTTACGCTGTCACATAGATGTTTCTCTCTCTCTCTGTTCTTCTCCCTTCCTCTGTCTCTCTAAAAATAATGATCTAACCTAAAGATTTAGAGAGGAAAAAAATAGAAGGAAATGAGCAGAGCCTTAGTGACCTGCACAACAGCATCAATCACACCAAAATACATATAATGGGAGTCCCAGAAGGAAAGGGAGATAAAAGGACAATATATATATACACACATATATATATCATGTGTATATATATAATGTCTTTATTGATTTCAGAGAGAGGAAGGGGGAGAGGGAGAGAGAGATAGAAACATCAATGATGAGAGTCATTGATCGGCTGCCTTCTGCACACCCCTAACTGGGGATCGAGCCCACAACCTGGGCATGTGCCCTGACCAGGAACCGAACCTTGATCTCCTGGATCACAGGTTGATACTCAACTGCTGAGCCATGCTGGCTGGGCAAAAAAATTTTTTTTAAATGACAAGAATTCCCCAAATTTGGTGAAAGGCATTTAATATATTGATCATAAAAATTCAGTAAACTCCAAGTAGGATTAGCCCAAAGAGATAAACAACTAAACATATTATAGTCAAATTGTTCAAAACCAAAGCCAATGAGAAAAATCTTAAAAGTCACAGGAGAGAAATGAGTCATCCCATACAGGGTAACAACAATATGATTAACTTCTGACTTCTCAATAGAGATAATATAGGCCAGAAGGCAGTGGGATGACACATTGCAGGTGCTGGGAAAGACATGGTTAATCAAGATGTCTATACTCAGCAGAAGTATACTTCAGGACTGAATGTAAAATAAAAACATCCTTGAGAGTATCAGACCTGAAGTACTGAAAGAAGTTACTCAGAATGTAAGAAGATGATTACCAATGATAACTAAAATCCACAGGAAAAAATGAGTAGCCCAGAAATGATAGATATGTAGCTACAAAAAGAAGTGGGCAAAAGTAGTTTTACAGTTATAATACAAATAAATAATATAATAATTAATAAATATAATACAAGAATAAACTCTGTGTTTTGTGTGCTTATAACTGTAAACCTACTTTTGCCCACCCTGTATAAAAGAAAATATAAATATATTTCCTTTACTTTTTTTCTGTTCATTTCTTTAAATGACAGAAGATTTTATAAAGCAATAGTTATAATGCTATATTTTGGGTGTATAATATATAAATGTGATATATATGAAAATAATAGCACAGAATGAGAGGAAGACATGAAGCTATACTGGAGCAAAGTTGCTATATTTTACCAGAATTTAGTAAGTATAACCTGAAATATGTTGTGTTAAGATGCATATTATAATTCATAGAGCAACCACTGAGAAAATAACTGAAACATATATTATTAAAAATTCAACATAGGAATTAAAGCAATGGAATTAAAGGGAAAAGAGAAACAAAGCAAAAAGTAGTTTAAAACTAAAAATAGAGTATAAATGGAAAATAGAGAGGGAAAAACCCATGAGATATATAGAAAACAAAGAGGAAGATAGCAGCTGTGAAACCAAATGTAATAATTATGTCAGACTGGATAAAAACAAGATTCAACTATATTCTATCTATAAAAGACATAGTTCAGATCCAACATACAGCAATTTGAAATTAATAAGATAGAAAAGATATAGCATACAGATAGTAGCCATATGAGAGCTGAAGTGGCTATATTATTATCAGACAAAATAGATTTTAAATATTATTAGAGAGGAAGAGGGACATTTAATAATAATAAAAGGGCCGATGTGTCAGGAAGCTATGGTAGTTAAAATGTATATCTATGAACTTAACACAAAAGCCCAAAATATATTAATATAAAACTGACAGAATTCATAGGAGTAGACAATTCAACAATTATAGCTGGAGATTTTAAAACCATACTTACAATATTTGAAAAAAAATAGCTAGATAGAAAATCAACCAGGATATACAATACTTGAATGGCCCTACTGACCAGTGTGACCTAATTGATATGTATTTACAGAAAATACCACCCCCAAAAGAATATGCATTATCTTTAAGGGCATATGGAATATTTTCCAGGGAAGGCCAAATGCTAGGCTTTAATATGTTTCAGTCAATATAAAAAGATTAAAATTATTCAATATTCTCTGTCCATAACAGAACTATATTAAAAATAAAATGTCAGAAGAAGTTTTGCATCAGCAAATATTTTTTAAATTAAGCAAAGAAATTTCTTAATAATGTTTGGATCAAGGAAGGAATCCACAAGGGAAATTAGAAAAATTTTTGAACTGATGAAAAAGAGAGCACGGCATATTGAAATTTATGGGATGCAGCTAAAACAGTGCTTAGAGGACAATTTATAGGTTCATTTGCCTGATTTAGAAAAGATAAAAGATCTCAATTGCAATATTATAAGTGGTCACCTTACAAACAGAAAAATAAGAGCAAATAAACTTCTTTTGAAATTTTAGAAGAATTGGTCACACAGAGTCTATATTCCTGCATGGAAACACTGGAGTTGAGGAGCAACTGCCTCCTTGGACTGGCATGATTCCTCACGTGTGAATACAGCTCATCACTACATCAGCTCATTACCTACATCAATGTGATTCTTCTATGCACTTGAATTCAAGATCCCTGCTCTATATACAATTCTGGGAGCTGCCACCAGGATGTGTAGCACATCCTCTGCTCCTGTCTTTTCTAAAGTAAAAAGTGATAATTAGTATAAATTTAAAAATGACAATACAACCTTACTTTTTTGTTTTTACCTGTAAAAGTGAGTTGTATTATTTTTGTATGGATTTGTTATGGCTTAGTTAGGTTTCCTCTACATAAGAGAAATAAGTACAAATGCTTCGTGATAAATATAATTTTTAAAAAGAAGACATACTTAGGAACAATGCTCCACATGCCAGTTGTTAATCATTTTCCCTTAATGACTCCCTGAAGTTTTCTGAGAGCTAAATACAAAAAAGTAAGGTTGTATTATCATTTTTAAATTTATACTAATTATCACTTTTTACTTTAGAAAAGACAGGAGCAGAGGATGTCATCAGGAACAAGCCATGGCAGGAAAGGAGAATCTGGCTGGATGAAGAGGGTCTGCCAGATCACAGGAATCAGAAAGGCCAATAGTCAAATCCAGAAAGGAGCGGAAGGAAAGGAGGTAAGTAACTAGCCTCACGCCTGGCCTCCCAGCAGACAAGGGATGAGAGCATTCTAGAAAGCGGTCTTGGAGACATGAAATTGCCTAATGTGTTGGGGAATTTGAAGTCATTCAGCAAGTGATGGCCCAGGGGAGGGTGGCCCAGATTATGAAAAGTCTGATATGGCAGGACTGGCAATTGAATGACATTTGTCTTACAGGTAAGGAAAGTCAATGAAGGACTTGCAGCATGGGAAAAGATATGATTAGATATAGAGAACAATTGCTTTCTGGTGGTGAGGCAGATGGGTTGCAGGAATTGAGACAGTAAAGCCAGTTAGGAGACTTCTGACGCACCCAGGTGAGAGATTCGCAGGAAGTAAGGCAGTGACAGTGGGTATGGGTTGGGGAGAGAACTGGCAAATGAGATATTTTGGAGATAAAGTCAGCAGGGCTTGAAGACTTTTGGGGATAAGGTGGACGGAAGGGTGAGTGATGCGCAACTCTTGGGGTGAGTGTGGGGTGGAGCAATAATGTGAGATGTTTTTCTAGGATCTATTGAGTTTGAGATATCTATGGAGAAGTCTTCCAAAGACATGGAGTATGACCTGGGTTTATAACTTACTTTATCCTATGTGGGTTTTATATCTTAGGAGAGTGGTCTTGGTGGAAATAAAGATTTGGACTAAGTAGATGGGTGTTAGTTGAAACCATGGGAATGAATGCTATCTTGTATTAAAAAGATGCAAAATGAGAGGAGAGGGTGGATAAATGCAACATCCTACACAGTATGAGCAATTAAGGTGTGAGTGATGCAAGGAGGCCCAGCCATCACAACGGTCAGAGAAGCAGAAAGGGGCCAGGAGAAACCTGCAGCGTGTAAACCAAAGGAGGTGAGTTCTGAAAAGAAGGGAGTGGCCAGCCCTTTAAAGCCAGCCAAGTGTTAAGATCAGTGATGGAAAAAGCTCCTTGGCATTGGCAATAGGGAGGTTGATGATGAATGTGGCAGGAGTGGGTTCCACGGAATGGCAGTGACTGAATCCAGCGATGCCTCTAGAATTGGTTGGGCAGTGAGGAACAGAGACAGCTAGTGCCAATTATTTTTCAAGATGCTTGCCTGCTAGGGAAAGGAAGCCAGGGGTAGAAACCCAAAAAGAAAGATTGTGTCTCTTTTTACTTGTTTTGGGATGAGGCAGACTTGAGCCTGCTGATAAGCCAAAGAGAAGGAGCCAGAAAGAATGTCTGATGATACAGAAGAATTTTAAATTAACAGAGAAGCGGCTCAATTTGGTACTATTTGGGACCACACGGGCCCCTGGATGAAGCTTGGAAAAGGCGGCAGACGGGCTTGTGCCTTCTCCAGGGCTTTCTGGGAGGACAGCTCAGGAGCAGGGTGGAGGTACAGTCCACCTCCAGGTGTCATGGCTGTGTCATGTCTGGACCTCAAAAGCGAGCATCTCTGTCCCAGATCCAGGGGTTTGCCTGGAAGGACAAAGAAATTGTTGATGTATAATCTTAATGTTCCCTGGTCTAGTCCTCCAAATTTACTCGCGCTTTGCTGTTCTCCCTTTTAACCAGAGAATTAAAAAAAAAGTTAGGCTACAAGGGTCCTTAGAAACTATCTGATGAGTTATTTTTCCAGATGAGGAAATGCGTGTCTGAACTCAGTTAGCCCAAGGCCATCCAGCTCCCAGGGCGGGTTAGGACTGGATGCCAGGTTTCCTGTCCTTTCAGTTTCTCCAGTTCAACCTTCCACGGCTTACTGTCGCTGGTCTGGGATGTGCAATAACTCTGTTTCTCTGATTAGCAGTAGTAGTAGTATTTTTTGTCACTGAATCCCATTTGTGTGCTAAGTAGGATCCAAGACATTTCTGCTTTGCTCTTTCCTCTTTTGTCAAAAGACTCACACACAGCTAGTTGGGCAGATAACTTAGCAAAACGTTTCCACAGAAAACCTCATGCACCCCATGTTGCTATGATCATCCCCATTTATGCACAGGTGAAATCTGCCCATGATAATAAAAAAACAACTATTTATTTAGCACTTACTATAGGCCAGGTCTGGGATGTGCAATAACTCTGTTTCTCTGATTAGTAGTAGTAGTAGTAGTAGTAGTAGTATTTTTTGTCACTGAATCCCATTTGTGCGCTAAAATGCACTTTAGGTAATTCTATGAGTAGGTACAATTATTAAGCTCTTTTTTATGGATGAGCAAACTGAGGCACAGAGACATAAAGCAGCTCGGCCAAGGTCACCCAGCAAAGTAGAAAGACAGATATGAACAAGGCTGTCTGGTCCACAGCCTACACATAGTGTCTCTGTGATTATGGTGTCCAGATGGGATGCTTAAGCATGGCGAGGAAGCAGTTGCCTCCCCTCAGTGTCCCAGCAGATCAATGAGGCTTCTGGCCTAGCCCCTGCCGGTTCCCAGCACCCCACCCCTGCCACCCTTGGGAACCCATCTCCTGTGCCTTCTTCTCTACTTCCTGCTCTCCTAAACCCCCCTCCAGATGAAAATCTGTTCTGGCAATTCAAGCCTCCTGATGTATAGTGAATTATGTTTCTCCAGATTGCTGCATTAATAAGGGCCGTGTGTTCCTAGAGGATCATTAATTATAGACACATTTTTATTTCACACTGAAATACAGCCTGTGTTTCTGCTCTATGCACACTCTTGCCAAAGTGCCCATGTGTTGCTTTTAACATCTGCCTCTGGCTTTCCAGTGAACAGTCTTTACAATTCCCTGCTCTTCATGTTTTTCTTTCTCCTGGTGTGCATGTCTTTCCCCAAAAGCCAAGAGTCCCCCCTTGCCAACCTGGTCAACGTGAAGGTCCCCATCCTTCAACTTTCTCCAATCAAAACCAATTGCGTTGCAGCTGGGACACGCAGTGGTGAAGGAATCTAAGAGATGACACCCTGCAGATGTTCCCCCTCCAAGACCTCCCTGGCAATGTGATTCCTTGGATTTAAGGTGATGCCAATCATTGGGACATTCTGGGTAAGGTAGCGGGCACAAAGCTTCTTCTCACTGGATCTCTGGTGGACTCCACTGTCAGCTCAGAGCCACATAGGACTGAGGCCGCAAACTGGCACGAGCACCCTGCTCCCCGTCAGCGAAGCTTGGGATGATCATTCTAACTCCATGCTCACTTTCTTGGGTTCTCAGGCTCTGACACAGGCACTTTTCATGTGTAGCAAAGTTGAAGCAGTTCCTGCCCCTCTGCACCTCTGCACTGTCCATGCCCATAGTCATTGCCCTGCCCCCTGCCCTGGGATTTGCACTCCTTAACCCACCCAGACACCTGCTTAGACTGCCAGTCTCCCTCTGCCACAGTGGTTTGCAACCATGGCTGCCTTTTAGAATCACCTGGGGGGAAGTTTTAAAAACTCCGATGCCTAGGCCACCCCAAAGACTGATTCAGAATCTCAGAGAAGGCGACCTCAGTCATTTTTAAAGCTTCTTGGGTGATTGCAATGTGCAGCCAAGTTTGTAAAACTATCCTAATCCTTGCTACTCAGAGTGGAATCCAGGGAACAGCAACATGAGCAGTCTGAGAGCTTATTAGGAATGTGAAATCTCAGGCCCCACCCCAAACCCACTGAATCAGAATCATCTATCTACATTTTAATAAGATCTCCAGGTGACTTGTATGCCCTTTAGAGTTTGAAAAGTATTCTAGCTCGAAATGTTTTTCAAACTTGAGTGTGCAAAAGAATTACCTAGAGATCTTGTTGAAAATAAAAATCCAGTTCAGTCCATCTGGGGTGGGGTTGGAGATCTGCTTTACTAACAAGGCCCCCAGTTAGTTCTGACACAGGAGGCCCTGGGGTCATTCCTTGAGAAGGTCTGCCTCTAGGGTTTGGGCTTGGGACTGACAACTGTGTGGCTGGGGCCTTGGCAGGGAGAGGAGAGGCCTGCTGGTTGGGAGGCCTGACCGGCTGCCCTCCTGCGTTGGAGCTCCTTGTCTTTCCCTAAGCTGGATGAGCTCCCCGGCCCCGCTGAGCTGGTCCTCTGCTCACTGTGCTCAGCCAATTCCCTGACTTGCCAAGATCTGCAGTTAAGACCTATATAGTTTTAAACTGAGGTATAATGCACATAATATAAAAGTAATCATTTCATAGTGTACAGTTCAGTGGTTTTCAGCATGTTTACTATGTTTTGCAACCATTACCACTATCTAATTTCAAAAAATTTCTATCACCCCAAAAAGAATGGTCCTCATTAGTAGTCAGCCCCAGTTTCCCCCTCCTTGCTCATGCCCTGGCAACCACTAACCTGCTTTCCCTCTGTGTACATTTGTCTGTTCCAGACTTTCGTATAAATGTAATCATGCGATCTGAGGCCTCTGGGCCTGCCTTCTTTCACTTAGCAAAGCTACAAGGGTCGTTTGCGTTGCCTGCCTACCTCCCAAGGGCACCACAGCCTTGCATTCTCCTCAGGAAAGCTCCTTCCTCACGCCAACTTCTTATCTCCTTAGCCCCATCCAACAAACCTCCAAGGACAGCAGCGGTGGCTGCAGGCCAGGTGCCACCAGGGTAACTGGAACAAGGGGGACCCTTCCAGGTCATCTGGCCCAACCTCTTTACTTCCTAGCGGAGGAAACTGGGGCCTAGGGGGCTTTCCTGCATGTCTGCAGATTCTCCAGAACACTGTGGGGCTCCCCAGGATGAGAACAGAGGCTGAGGGAGTGGGGGGAAGGGTGGAGAGGAATGACTGAGACACTGGGGACAGAGCAGGGGTGCCCAGGGGCAGCCATGTCAGTGTCTGAAACCACCTCATGCTGTGGTTTGTAGCTGGAGTTTTTAAGTTTTCCAAAGACAGTGTGGAAGAGACACATTTATTGGGAGATGATAAATTCCCTTTTTGGATTTATTAGAGCTTATATAGAGTTGGATCATAGATTTTTTTTTTTTTTTTTTTTGGCAAAAGTCCTTAAATTTTTATGGCCCATCATAATGGTAGATGAAGTCCAGCAAACAGTTTAAATAATCCTTGATTAAAGGACCCTCCCCTGCTGCCTGTTCCAGGCCCTGTTCCTCTGCCAAGCCAGGCCTGTGGGAGGAGGCATCTGCAGGCCCCCCAAGAGGCACATCAGAGAAAACAAAGCCCCTAGAATGTGAAGAATTGCTTCAAGCAAACATTCAGGAGCCAAGCACAGAGAAGACAGAGGGTGGGCAGTCTAGGAGTAAATACTCAGATTAAACTGATTTTTAAATTGAATGTCTACTATGTGGTAGGTCCTTTAAGATTTGTGTTCAATCTAAAGTTCTGCAAAGTAGATTTTCTTATATAAATTTCCTCTTCACCCCTCTTTCTCTCATTTTCTCTCTCATTCTCTCTCTTCCTCCCTCCCCCCCCCCCTTTCTCTATTTCAGCCCCACTGGCCTCCTTGCTAGTCCTCAAGCACAAGCAGCACTCTTCTGCCTCAGGGCCTTTGCACCTTCTGTATTCCTGCTGAGTAGCCTCTTCTCTCAATAATACTTATGGCTTCCTTCCTTCAGGCTTCTGTTTAAATATCACTTACCTAGAGAGACCTTCTCTAGTCATCCTGTCAAAAATAGCCCTCTCTATTACCCTTCCTCCCTTATTCTGCTTTACAACTGAATCATAACATAGAGAATCCAATGAAACAATGTGCAGAAGCATTGAAAAGCTCTGCGCAGAAGAAGATATATGGGTGGCAAACAAGCACAGGAGAGGGTGCTCAGCATCATGAGTTATTGAGGAAATGCCAGTTCCAGGCACAGTGAGACGTCGAGACACACCGTCAAGAAAGGCTCAGATTTGGAAAACACTGACCTTGGCTGGCGTTAATGAAGGTAGGGTGAGCCTGAGCTCCTGCACCATGCTGGTGGAGAAATGATTGATATAACCACGTTGGAAACCAGTTAGAAAAATTACAGATACACCTAATATGGCCCAACCATTCCATGTCCTTAGCATATACCCAAGAGAAATAAAAGCATATGGCCCTAAAAGGCTTGCACTCAGGTGTGCACAGCAGCTTTATTTTTTATAGCCCAAGATGGAAAAAAGCCCTAATGTCCATAAACAAGTGGATTGATGGAATATTACTCAGCAATAAAAGAAAACTAATTATCAATGCACGTAACAATATTAATGAATCTCAAAAAATTATACTGAGTTAGAGAAGCCAGACAAAATGATTATGTATTATATAATTGTGCTTACCTAAAACTCTAGAAAATGCAATACTAATCTACAGTAACTGAAAACAGATTATCGATGGCCTAGAGTCGAGGGTGGGAGCAGGAAGGGTGGGAGGAAGGGATTATGAAGAGCAACGAGGAAACTTCTGGAGGTGATTCATTATCATCATTGCGGTGATAGTTTCATGGGCATATAAAAAGAGCATCCGATTTTAGAATTAAATATGGGCAGTTTATTATATGGCAGTTATACCTTAAGAAAGTGGTAAAAGAAAGTAAGTTTCCATCTCTGGATGAGAGAATGGGAGCCCTAGGTCGTGGGGCAGAAGGCCCCAAGCGTGGGGAGCAGAGCTGGGACCTGGAGTGACAGCACCTGCCAGGTGCTCCCTGCCCTGAGGGACTTTTGGAAGCCAAAGCCTTCAAATCGTGGGGATGAGGGAAGGATAGAGATGGTTTGTCTTCTGTCTGTCTGTTAGCATAGGTTCCAGATATTAATAAAGCAGTGAAGCAAAGGGAGTCAGGCATTGCTGAGCCTCCTGGGCGGGACAGCTGAACGGGGCACTGAGCCTGCTCGCTTCGCCAGGAAATTACAGCTTCACACACTCCTCAGGGAGCAGGGTCCATTCTGCAGATCATGGGGAAGGGATAGAACAGTGAAGGGGGAGGCAGGCGCACCAGCAGGAGGAGCCAAATGGTGACCATAGAGGCCTGTTAACCTGGGAAAGGAATCAGTTGGCTAAGGGGTGGACCCGGCAAAGGCCTGCAAAGGCTTGGGACGTTGCTCAGTTATTCTGAAAAAGCCCCTGGGCCTTCGCAAATCCCAGATAATATAATCCCAGGGAACAAAGCCTTCTCTCTCCAACCCTCCCCCTCCCGGTAACAGGCTCAGGCATGCACGTCTGGGGGCCCATGGCAGACTGTGCAGGCTCCTAAGCTTTAATATGAATCAAAAACTCTGGACTCCAGCCTTTGTTTGGCCTTGATAGAGACAAAATTGAATTTTTTTCCATGGCAGGACGAACAGAGATGGGACATTGGAAACCCAGAGGCAGATTTCCACCCAGATAAATCTTGCCACACCACAATCTCCCATGCATGGGTCTGTGGACTACTTTCCTCACAATCCCGTGAAAGAACAATTTCCACTGGCAGCACGTTGACTTCTCCTTCCACAGCCTTTACCTGAGCTATGCCCTCCCTCTTGGACCAGAATTCTCTTACTGATTTTAAGCTCCTTTCTCTGTTCATCTTAGACCCCTGATGTCATAGCTGGGACTTGATGGGCTCTATAGGTGCCTCCATGTCCACCCAGATCATTGTGTTGAAGTCTCTGACTATAATCATGGATTTATCTATTTCTTCTTATAGTTCCACTAGTTTTTGCTTCATGCATTTAAAGCTCTGTTTTTAGGTGCACAGACGTAACTGTAAGTTTTCCTTACAAACCAACTCTTCTATCAAAATGATCTGACATGCTGTATCCCTGGTGATATCATTTGCTCTGAAATTGACTTTGATATTGATATGGTCACTCCACTCTAGTTTTCTTTTGCTAGATATTTGCATGATATTTTTATCCTCCACAGATTTTTACTTTTAAACTAGTGTATCATTCATTATGTAGAATGGATTTCTTGTAGGCAGCACCATACAGTTGTCTTGCTTGTTTATACAGTCTGGTAATCTGCCTTTTGCTTGGAGTATTTGTATCATTTACATTTAATCCAATTATTGATATAGCTGGGTTTGACTCTATCTTGAAATTTGTTTTCTATTTATCCCATCTTTTCTTTGTTCCCCCTTTCTTCTGCTTTCTTTGGATTAATTTCTATTATTCCATGTTAGCTCCTTTGTTGACTTATTAGCTATATTCTCCCCTTTTTAGTGTTATAGTATAAATTTTTAATATTCCATAGCCTATTGTCAACTAATATAGTACATGAACCTTATAATAGTATATTCCAACTTCCCCCTCCTGGCCTTTGTACAATTATTGCCCTGTATTTTCTTTTACATATATCATAAAACCATAATATTGGGTTGTTATGCTTGATTTAAACAGTTTGTTATCTTTAAAATAGATTTATAAAGTAAAGATAAAAGTATTTCATATTTACATACATATTGACTATTTCAGATGCCTTTCCTTTCTCTGTGAGAATTTCTGATGGCATCATTAAAACAACAAATATCTTATTTAGTTCCTGTGGATTAGTAATTGGGAGCAGCCCAGCTCAGCGGTTTTGACTCAGGGTCTCTCATGAGATTGTAGTCTGGTTGTTGGCCAGGGCTGTGGTCATCTGAAAGTGCTGGAAAATTGCTCTCAAGATCATGCATGTGATTTTTTAAAAAAATCCTTACCTGAGGATACATTTTTCATTGATTCTGGAGAGAAAGGAAGGAAAAGAGAGAAACATTGATGTGAGAGAAAAGCATCAATCTATTGCTTCCTGTATGTGCCCCTACCCCTGGACCCCCAGCTTTGTCATCTCAACTCTGGGACACAACCAGCTCCTTCTGGGTTCCCCTTCCCTGCTCTGCCATCTGGAAATGCTCTCCAGGCAGGAAAGTGGGCAATCACAGGCCTCAGCTTGCGTGTGCCCCTCTCTCAGGGATCATTGTTCTTGCTACCCAATATCCAATGTCTGAGAACCATTGTTTTATATATTTTGTCTGTTTTTTTTGTTGGTTTCAGGAGGGAATGTAATTCTGGTTCCTTTTACTCCATATTTTCTGGAAGTGGAAATCTTGACATTTTTAATATAAATTCCATTGCTGGCTAAGCCTTTAATCTGAGAACAGACATTTTATGGGAGAAAGATGAAATGGATGGAGGGTCCTGCACGGCTCATGGAAGCTGTGGTGGAGAGAGGGTTGGTTGAAGCCACGGGCGGGAAAGAGCAGGGTGAGAAGCACAATGAAAAAAATTGGGATATTGATAGGAAATTGTACTATTTAATCAAGGACCCATATCAGTGATTTTACCTCTATCTGATTTGGTGGTAAGCCCTCCCCCATGGTGTCCCTTTGACAGGGTTTTGCCCAGCTTTGACGTATTTTATGTATAATCTTGTGGATTTCTGAGTGACTCAGAGACTCAGGTGAGCCCTGCTTGGGTGAGGGATGTGACAAGAAGGGAGAACAGGGCCAGGACTCAAATGGATGCCTGAGTGTCCGCGTATGATGACAGGAACCTCCCAACCAAGGAGCACTCTCACCACTGTCCTTGGCACCCAGGTGATTTGCTGACTCCAACAGTATTATTATTCATCCATTCTTAATTTTCTATATTTATTGAACATCTACTATATGCTGGGAACTCGGAGTACAGCAGTGAGCAGATATGCACACTCCATGTCCTCCTGGAGTTTACATGTTGGCAGGGGAGAGAGATACTAAAGCACTAATCCCCTTTGTACTTTATTGCAATTGTGGTAACTGCCAAAGAGAGGCCGTGGGTGCCAAGCAAGGGTATGTCAGATGGGCCCGGTGTCGGGATGGAGGATGTGAGATGAGTGTCCAGCTTGTTGTGAGCCTCCCTACCAGGCCCCTAATAGCCTCCCTCCCTCCACCATGGTGTCTGGTCTTCCTGGAGGGGCTCTGACATCCAGGCACTAACATAAGTCAATACCACCGCAGCTCCTGAGCACCCAGGCACTGCCCAGATGGATCCAGTTCCTCTGCAGAGCCCATTTTCCAGGCAGAGTCAATATGCATGGGGTTAAAGCACACGGATTTTTGTTCTATTATCTCCTGGGAGCCTCAGAGTCCTCTGGTTTTTCTCTATAAATATAAAGTCAGTTACTTCTTCCTGATCCCAGGTTTTATCAGCAGAACTTGGATTTCTTACCGCATTTCTTTATATCAGACATCCGTTCATGTGGAGAGAATCAGGCCAGACAGGCCTAGGGATGTGCTTGAACATTGTGTGTCTGTGTGTATCTGTGGCTGTTTTTCAGTGTGTCTTTGTATGGGGTTCTTTGAGTGCCGGTGTATGTGTCTGTGTGTGCCTGTGTGTCTGTATGTGTCTGTGCGTTCATGTCTGTGTGTGTTTGTGTGTGCACATGGCTGTGACTCTGTGTTTATGTCTGTGAGTTTCTGCGTATGTGTGTGCATGCATGCATGTAGGCCACTCTGATGTGGCTGTTTGGAGGCAGGTGTTTGGATGCAGTTATGGGGTTTATTTTCACTTGTCCTGGTCTTCACCAATCCCTGACACTGAATGTCCCTAGTGTCTCTCCTTTGCACACTGTGGGCCCTTCCTCATGCCCGCTCCCAGCCACCCGCCTTACCCCGCCAGCTCTGTCCTGCTCCACCGGCTCATTGTCTGCTGGCCCATTGATACTGTGACCCTCTTCTTTCCCACTCCTGGTGGGATGCGGATGCTGTGTCTGCCCCTTTCTCCTGGGGACCAGCCCCTCTTGGCCACATCCACTCCCTCTGATTTTAGCAGTCCAAATTTGCCATCCCAAAGGAATCTGTGTGCTGGTGTGTGCCTGCTTACCCCCATGTATGTGTGTATGGAGTGCTTTTCCCATCTTGAGACTGAAAACTAAAATCATTCAAATTCCCGGGGCCCAGTCCTGGGTTCTCTCCCACGTCAGATAACTGAGACAAGTCCTTTCCATGACCACCCTGCACACGGTCAGACAGCCTAGGACTGCCAAATGAAGGACAGGACAGGAAACAAACATTTTTAAAGTGCTAAAGTGAGCTTTGTGTATTTTAACTCAGGTAAACCACAAACCCACTCTGCGATAGGTGTAAGGGTTATCTTCATTGGCAGATGAGGAACAAAAGCTGAGAGAGGGTCAGTAACTTGCCTAAGCTCACACAGCTAGAAAGTAGCAGAGCTGAACTTTGAACCACACAACCTGGCTGCAGACCCCAAATAGCCAGTGTGGTACGTTGTTCAAAGGAAGAAGCATCTTCCTGGGGAAAAAGTCATCAGATCCTGGTGAAGGGGCAAAGGTAAGGAGAACAGCACTTGTCCGAATCTCCTTGAGGAGAGATCGCAAAGTCTGTGCCTGGCGCAGGCAGATGGCAAGGAAGGTGCTGGGAGTCTGGAAAGAGCACAGGATTTGCATCTGGACAGACCGGCCTCATGTGCCAGCTTGGCCCTGGCCAGCTGTGTGCCCTGGGTCAAGTTGTCTACCCTCTCCTGGAACGGAACCTGCCTGGGGGCCATCAGCTCAGGCACCTGAGATAGCAACATGTCCTAGGTGCTCGGTGACATCTCTGATTATATGATAAATTGAGGAGGTGTCTTCAGTGTGGTCAGGGCGGTCAGCACATCTCCCACGCTGGTTACATTGAAATTGAACAGTGTATGATTTTCCTGGCATTCACATCTTTCATCATGCCTCACCAGAAGAACTACCGTTCTGCTCCGATTTCGAAAATCCTGGTAATACCAGCAGCAACAAGTTGAGGTGGGGGTGGGGGGGTCAGTGGTCTTGAATCACTTTGTACAGGGCTCTTGTATCAAATGCAGAGTCCTGGTTCCCTCAGACCTACTGAATCACACAGTTGGGTCAGGTCTTGCCTGAGAATCTGCATTCTACCCGGACACCCAGGTAGTTCTCATGCAGATTGGGTTTGGAGGACCACCACACCCCCTTCACAGGGTTACCCCTCATCTTGAGGGGGAAGCCGAAGCTGTCTCATCTAACACTGGAAGCTGTGTGGGGTTCAGGGAGCTAGTGGAAGAAGGGTCCAGGCTCACTGCACCGTCTCCTCCCCTCGGGTCACTGGGGATGGCCAGAACGTCCCTGCTCTAGCTGACCACGGCTGCTCTCCAGGCTGCTGGGGATGGAGACTGTCCTGGGCCTTGTGCTTGCCTGCAGCCCACAGGCCCACAGGGAGGACCTGGTCTGACCTGCAGCCTCCTCTCTGGTCCTCTCACCCCCCCACAACGACGACTGTGGGGGTGGGCAGGAGCCGCATGCCCAAGGCCGCCGCTGCTGGCGGAACGCTCTGCGTCTGGAGAGCTGGGAGGCTTTTCAGTCTTCTGAATTATTTTTTTCTATGATGGGGTTGAACCAGCCCACTCCACAAGCAAAATCTATAGCAGCAGCAAATTGGCAAGGCTTAATAAACCTCATGCCTGCTGCACTCCTGTGGCTATATATCAAAGGGAAAACAAATATATTGACTAATTCCTCTCAGAAGAACATCCACAAATTACAGCTGTTTGAAACCTGCCCGTTGTGAAGAAAGGTTACAGATGATGTAATTTGCACCGTTATAGGTATAACTGCGCCGCGCCCAGGTCTCCCTCTGCAGCCTCTTAGCTTGATTGTGGGAGGGCGCGCATCCTGAGGACGCGCGGTTCGGGGAAGAAGCGTCCTTTGCTCTGGACAGAGGGCCTTCGATCAGCCAGGGTCACTGCTGCAGTCACAGGGCTGCTGCGGGCGCCTCCTTTTCCCAGGGCCACATAGTTCTTCCGAGGGTTCTGTATCTCCAGACTCTGTGTCTCCTGCACTTATCCCTGTTGTCAGTAGCGACAGCTCTTCATCAGAGCGTGTCTCCTCCGGCTTGGAGAATAGCTGTTTCTGACAGTGCTCACTGCTGAGCCGGGGTTTCCCTGCTTGCTTCATGTAGGTCAACGTGTAAACCTTCAATACCCCGTAGGACACCTTCACACCAGCCCTGCACTCTCGTGGTTATGTCAGACTGTGTTATTATTACCATCTGACACAGGAGACAGCTGAGCCCAGCAGGGTGCAAGCTGTCCATGCAGGCAGTGCCACCAGTGGGCCTGGTCCTCGTGTCCTGTCTCCTAGGCCCACATCCCTTCCTGATAGACTGTTAGCTTCCAAACTTAGGTGACATCAGAGTCACCTGGGTGCTGAGATGCAGATTCCAGAGCTCCAGTCCCAAGTAGTCATGATGTACCCAGGTTAAGAACATCTGCAATTGGCCAAAGGGCCTTCTGGTGAAAGCTGGCTCGCCGTGTCTTTCCCTGACATCCCTTACTGAGCAGGCACACCGGGACACAGCGGCTCTGTCACCGGTGCTGACGGTGTGAAGCGCAGTGCCTGTGTCAGAACACGGCCTTGACTCAAGCTTCATTGCGTGGCTTGGCTTGCCTCTTGGACAAGTGCAGCCACATGCAGTGTTTCCAGGTGGTGCGTCCTCCCGATGTCAAGAGGGGCTGTGACCCCCAAGGAGCCTAAAGAAGCCCCTTCTGACCCAGAACACACACTGGCTCCTGAGCGGCAGGCGTGGGGGAGCAGACACAGCACAGTTGTCGCAGGCGGACACCCCCTGCGTCTGATTGCAGTAATTGCTCGCTTTGTATTTGGCTGCACACATTGTCGGTGGCAGCCACCCACTCGCTCATTCTTTGAAAGCTTCTCGCTCCCCCCTTTCTCAGGCACATGTGTTCACACATACGCACAAATACACATGGCCACGCTCCAAGCTTGGCCCACTCTCTGTGGTGTATTCACAAGGCAAAAATAGCCACAGACGCTCAGGGATGAGTCTGCGCAGACTGTCAGCTGCTCTCCCCCCCTTCCCAGCCCTAAAAGCCACCCCCATGCCTTGTTTCCTTAGGAGGTCCAGCTAGGGGGTTGCATGGGGTAGGACAGGAGGGTGTGCGAATGGGCTCCTGCTTCCTGCTCTCCTGTCTGCTTCTTGGAAACTTCAGGGCACATGGGATCAGGGGCCGGAGCGGAGTTCTTTTGAGAAGGGAGCCCAGGGTGGGGAGGCTGGGTGAGTGCAAACCAGCTCTGCGCAAGGCAGGGTGGAATCTGGAGACCACCACGCGGCAGGGTCCTGCGCTGAACCTGGGCTCGAAGGTGTTGGAGCTGCCTGAAGCCAGGATTGTTTAGGAATGCTCTCCTCCCAGTCACCATGAGCTTGCTGTTTAGTTTGAATTTTATTTTTTGAAACGTTGATACGGTCACACTGAGTGTTTTGGGGGTGTGCCATCTGTGAATTTGAACAAGCGAACATCTCCGCGTCGGCATCAGCACAGTGGGGATACAGAACAGTCCCATCCTGACTGGTTCATATCTGTGCCGTTCCGTCTTTGATCTTGTCACACAAACAGAGCAAATCGTCCAGGGTGTAACCTTTGGAGGCTTCTTTCCTTCATTCAGCACGATGCCTTTGCTATTCATTCTAGGTGTTCCATGTATCAATGGCTTGTTCTTTTTATTGTTGACACTGCTGCATTGTGCAGAGGTACCATGATTTATCTATCCATTCATTGATTGAAGGACGTTGGGTTGGTTCCAGTTTTTTTGTCATTATGAATGGAGCTTCTATAAACACTCACGCACAGATTTTTGTGTGAACCTATGTTTTTATTTCTCTAAGGTCAGTTTCTCTAGAGAGTT
Organism: Miniopterus schreibersii; assembly: GCF_964146895.1. Lineage (NCBI taxonomy): Eukaryota > Metazoa > Chordata > Mammalia > Chiroptera > Miniopteridae > Miniopterus > Miniopterus schreibersii. Next base: position 75,820,278 of record NC_138105.1, on the reverse strand, counting down.
GTATTTCTTTTACGGATCATGTGTCTGGTGTCATGAACTGTATGGCAACTTCAAAGTCATGAAGATTTTCTCCAAAGTTTTCTTTTAAAAGCTTTATAATTTCATTTTTTACATTTGGATTTATGATATATTTTGAGTTAATTTTTGTGTAATGGTGTGATGGTTAGGCTGAAGTTTTTTATTATTATTATTTTGCAGAAAGATTTCTAACTGTTTCAACATGATTTGCTGAAAAGACGAGCCTTTCTGCATTGAACAGCTTTTGCATCATGAAAAATCACTTGTCCATATTTGGGTGGGTCTGTTTCTTCTGTGTTTTGGATTCCCTATTCTGTTTCATTGATCTACGCATCTATCCCTTCATCAGCACCACACTGTCTTGATTACTGCGGTTATATAGTAAGAAATAAAATTATGTAGCTTGGTTTTTCTAAATTTATTCTTCTCTTTCAAAATTGTTTTAGCCATTCTAGTTTCTTATACATTTTAGAATTAGCTTATCCATTCTATAAAATAGCTATGAATTTTTTTGTGAGTATTTTAATAGAATTACATTAAACCTATATATCAATTTGGGAAGAATCAGCATCTTTATTATGCTGAATCTTCCAATCCATGAACAGAATATGTCTAACCATTTATTTAGGTCATCTTTTATTTCTCTAATCAGCATTTTATAATTTTCAGCACCAGATTCCATATATGTTACATTATATTTATACCAAATTATTTCATTCTTTTGGAACTAATCTAATGGAGTTGTTTTGGTTTCAAATCGTATAGTTAGTATATAGAAATGCAATAAATTTTTGTGTGTTGACTTCGTGGTCTGTAACCTTGCTAAATTCTAATATTACTTCTAGGAGAGTTGCTGTTATTATTATAGTTTCCTTAGGATTTTCTACAGAGACAAGCATGTTGTCTGCAAATAGGGACAGTTTTAGTTCTTTATTTTTTTAATCTTTATGCCTTAGCTTTATTTTTCTCCCACTATTACACTTTCAAGGACTACCATCCTGAATAGGAGTGGTGAGAGGGGGTGTCATTTTTGTTCCTGATTTAGGAAAAAGAACCTTTTACCAGTAAGCATTATATTAGTTGTAGGATTTTTATAGATGCCTTTTATTAGGGTGAGGGAGTTCCCTTCTGTTCTTGATTGGTTGAGAATTTTCATCATGAATGAGTGCTAAAATTTTCAAATTATTTTTCTGTATCAATTAATATAATCATATGGCTTTTCTTCTTCAGATGGTTTATATGGCAGATTAGATGGATTGATTCTCAAATACTAGGCCAGCCTTGCATTTCTGGGATAACCCCGCTTGGCCATAGTGTATTTTTCTTTTTATATATTGATGGATTTTATTTGTTAATTATTTTGTTGATATTTTTGTTTATATTCATGAGGAATATTGACCTATCTTTTTTTTGGTATTATTATAATTTTGGTATCAGGATAATGGTGAGCTCATAAAGTAAGTTTTGAAGAGTCTTCTCTTTTATTTTCTGGAAGAGATTGTGTAAAATCCTCAAGTGTTTGGTAGAATTTGTCAGTGAAACCATCTAGATCTGGGCTTTTCTATTTGAGGAGGTTTTTAAACTCTGGGTTAAATTTATTTAATCGTTATAACACTATTTAGATCATCCACCTCCGGTGGGTCAGTTTTGGTAGTTTGTGTTTTTTGAGAAATTAGCCCATTTCATTCAAGTTGTCAGTTTGATCTGCATGGAGCTGTGATGGTCGGTCCTGCCTGTCCTCTAATGTCAGTGGAGTCTGATAGTAGCAATGGATGTGATATTGACTTGACACCTTTCTTCTTTTTTAATAGAAGCACTTAATGTTAAAGATTTATTTCTCTCTAAGCGCTACTTTAGCTTCATCCTGCACATTTTGATAGATTGTGCTTTTATGTATTTCAGTTTAATCCAAACTATATTATAATATCCTTTGAGACTTCTGCTTTGGCTCATGGGTTATTTAGAAGCATATTGGGAAATTTCCAAGTGTCTGATAATTTCCTTATCTTCCTGTTACTTATTTCCAGTTTCGTGTTATTGTGTTGAGGTAATTAAGTTTGTCCAATTTCAGTGATTTTAATTTGTAAAGATTTGTTTCATGATTTAGGATACGGCCCATCTTGATGAATGTTTCATGTGTATTAGAAGAGAATATAGGTATCAATTAGATTCCACGGATCATGGCCTGTTTAGTTCTGTATCTTTGCTGATTTTCTCTCCATTGGTTCTATTGAATAAGAAAGGAGTGTGAGAGTTTCCCACTATATTTGTGAATTGGGTTATTTTCATTTAGCTCTGTGAGTGTTGCTTCGTGTATTTTGAAGCTCTGTGGTTAGGTGTGTGCACACTGAGGACTGTAATATCTTCTTTGTGAATCGATGCTTTTATCGTACGTAACGTCTTAATCCCTTGTCATTTTCTTTGCTCTGAAGTCTACTTTGTTTGGTGTGAAAATAGCCACTACATCTTTCTTACTGGTATTCTTATCACATGCCTTTTCACATTGTTTTACTTTGACTTTCTCGTCTAATTATACTTGAAGTGAGTTTCTTATAAACAATACACAGTTAAGGCATACTTTAAATCTATTCTGATAATATCTGTCTTTTATTTTCTAAGTTTAGACCTTTTACACTTAATATAATTATTGCTATATTTAGACTTAGGACTATCATGTTACTATTATTTTTTCTTTTTGTTCTCTCTATTTTTATTTCTCTGATTCCCCTTTCTTACCTTCTTTTGGATTATTTAAACTAGATTTATTCATATCAGCTCACACTTTTTAGATATTCCAGTATAGTTTATATTTCAACAACTATGTTAGAATGTCCTTGAAGTCAGAGATTGATTGTATTCTACTCTACTCATGTCTGTTCTTTACCCTCTATCATTGCCAAACTAGGACAGTACATTTTATGTAGTGGCTGCTCAGTAGCTTTTCATTAAAGTGAATCAATGGATATTGAATGATTTAAATTTATGTTTGATATTTGTGCTATTTCATGCTCAGAGCATTTCTGCCTCTTCTAGAGGGGCTAGAATAATTTCCTTTCCCTTCAGGTATAGGGGTTACCTTTAAAAGCTTCTGGTTTGGTATTTTAGATTTATATTTAACCACATTTGTAGCTATATAGATTGGAAAAGACGGTCTTTCATTTATACCTAAAAAAAGTGTCTTCATGAAAAATCTTAGAAGTTACTTTGCCTTCTGTATGCTACACATAGTATCAACTCACGAAGGGTTTAAGTAAAGTTCTACAAAAGCCTCCAGGTCAGTCAGACTTGTCTATTACTTGACTGAAAATATTAAGATGTTGAAAGGAAGGCATTAGTCAGAAAGGGCTGGTGGAAAGTGGAAGCTTAGGAATAGGAGACTCACAGAGGAAGACACCGGCAGTGCCCATCGCAGTACCATCCAGGGGACACAGACTTCTCATGTTAGCTTCCTGTTGGCCGGACCCCTATCCCTAGAGATAGGTGGTCCAGGCAGGACCATGAGGCTGCTTCCATTAAATGCTCAGTTCTCTCACCTCTCCTTGTTCTAGCTCCGGGATCACCGAGAACAGTTCTTACAAGCAATTTCCTCCGACTTACACACACAAGAACTAGAGGACAGCAATGGAAAATTAAACACATGCATCTACATTTGCCTCCTCCTGAAACTGTATTGAATTCATAGTAAAGGGATTTCTCAAAATGCATAAACCCAAAAGCAAAGTGAAATGAGGTGAGGAAATAATAGCAACAGAACTTTGAAGGTGGGAAGGATACGGATGAATAGTAAATCAGCAGGTCCAAGGAAAGAGGATCCTATAGAGGCAGAGAGGAAAATAGAGAGGCAAGCAGATTCGCTTTTACAAATCCTCACGTAGCTTCAGAATTGGCTGCAGCAGGCATGCCTTGCACAAAGGGTGAAGAGGGACTCTGATATCAAGAGGATTAGTTAAAATCTCTTCATAAAAATTTAGATCCTCAAATTCTCTTTCCTACTCTGTCCAGCGCGCCACCCTGCAGAAGACCAGAGATTTACTTCCTTTGAATTTGGGAATCCCAGGCACAGCTGATGGTGTGGGCACTTGTGAAAGCAGGAGGGCCAAGTGAGACCCTGGCCCCTGGCTTGCTTCCTCAATGGGCTCCAGGACACTGACAGCTGTGACTTCACCTTTCATCTGATCAGTCCAAGAAGAACGATGTCAGTATATTAAATTGGGAGTTTCCCAATGAACTGGGCCCGCCAGATAATCCTAGTGTGACAGGGCCAGTCAGTGAGGCCCACCCATACACTCAGTGCTTTTAGACTCCCAGTCTTAAAGATTATCAGAAATCTGACGGAGAATCGGAGATCTGAGGAAAACCTCCACAGGACAAATAGACACCAGAATAAAGAAATAGAAAAAGTCAACTTGATGGAACAGAGACCACGCAGAGAGCACGAAACTAAAATTAAAACCATCAGTAATGTCTTTAGAGAAATAAGAGAATATGTTGCAGTCCTGAAACAAGAACATTCAGAGAACAAGATGGTTTAGAGATGAAAACTGCGATGGCAAAAAATAAAAACTTAACAGAAGGGTTGGGAGATAAAGTTAAGGAATTCTCAGAGAAAGTAGAGCTGAAAGTGAAAGAGATGGAAAACAGGAGTGAAAAAAATTAGAAAATTGGAGGACCTGTGCTGGAGATCAATATTTGAGTAATAGTTCCAAAAGAGAATACAGAGGAAATAGGAAGGATAAAACCATCAAATAAATAATTTAAGTTTCCTATAGTTGAAGACATGTGTTTCTAGATCTAAAGATCCAACAAATGCTTCAACAGGGGATGGTCACACACCGACACCTTGCACCTTCGAGAAATTTTAGAACACTGGGACTGAAAGAAGATCCTCCATGTTTCCAGGCTGGATAAAAGTTAGATCACATACAAAGGATAAGCAATCAGAATTATGCTGACTTCTCAACAGCAACATTGGAAGTTAAGACTACTCAAATTTAATGCAAAATTATTTGTACCCTGGAATGCTATATTCATTCAAATGATTGTGTGTATGAATGAAATAAAAACACTTTCAGACATAAAATGTCACAAGATATTTACTTCCAAGGCACCCTTTCTTGGCCTCCACCAAGAGGAGGCTGTAAAATGGAAAGATGCCAGTAACAGGACACAGGAGTTTGTGCACAGCAGGTAGGCGAGGGGAATCCTCGGGTGCTGGTGGAGGAAGACCCCAGGATACACGGGGGCTCCACCCTGGAGTAGCTCAGGAAGCTAGTTCCATTTAACTAATAAAGTACCTCATGGGTCCGCAATCTATTGAGAGGAGATTTAGACAATGGGCTGAGAGTTTGGGTTTGAAATGTGGTAAACACCCAAAAAAAGAACCAATGAAAAAGTAAAACAAAACAAAATCAGAAATCAAGCCAAAACAGAGAAACATGCCGAGAAGGAAAAGTAGTGAGAGTGTGCCCCAAGGATCGGTCATCTCCTGGTTCTGCGGAGTGCTGACAACAGCGGGCACGCAGTAAATGTGCCACCAAAGTTACAATGTCCACCTACCCCCGGAGGACGCGAGCGCCGGATGGGAACGTGCCCAAGGCGGGCACGAGGGGACGGGACTCAGGAGTCCCGAGAGAGGCCTAGCAGTTCAGAGGGCCTTCCCTGACGGCTCCATCTGGCCCTGCAGCTCCCAGTACCACTCCCTCTCTGGCTCCAGGGGGACCTGCCACCATTTACAATGATGCGCTTGCAGGGGTCCTGATTGTGTGTCTGCCTTGCACTGTTGTGAAGGTAGCGGTCCCGTGCGTTCTGTTCATTACTCTATCCCTAGCCCCAGCCTGCTCCTTCCTTCCTTCCTTCCTTCCTTCCTTCCTTCCTTCCTTCCTTCCTTCCTTCCTTCCTTCCTTCCTTCCTTCCTTCCTCCCTCCCTCCCTCCCTCCCTCCCTCCCTCCCTCCCTCCCTCCCTCCCTCTCTCTCTCTCTCTCTCTCTCTCTCTTTCTTTCTTTCTTTCTTTCTTTCTTTCTTTCTTTCTTTCTCTCCTCTCTCTCTCTCTCTCTTCTCCCTCCCTCCCTCCCTCCCTCCCTCCCTCCCTCCCTCCCTCCCTCCCTCCCTCTCTCTCTCTCTCTCTCTCTCTCTCTCTCTTCTTTCTTTCTTTCTTTCTTTCTTTCTTTCTTTCTTTCTTTCTTTCTTTCTTTCTTTCTTTCTTTCTTTCTCTCCTCTCTCTCTCTCTCTCTTCTCCCTCCCTCCCTCCCTCCCTCCCTCCCTCCCTCCCTCCCTCCCTCCCTCCCTCCCTTCCTTCCTTCCTTCCTTCCTTCCTTCCTTCCTTCCTTCCTTCCTTCCTTCCTTCCTTCCTTCTTTCTTCTGTTGTTTCCTCTTAATCTTGTTTGTGGTATCTTCAGACCTTTAGAAAAATTTAATGTTTAAATAGTCAGGCTTACAATTTTTTCTCTTTATCGTTTCTTCCTTCATTTTTTCGTTAATCCACACCCAAACATATTTTTTCCATTGCTTTTCAGAGAGAGAGTGGAAGGAGAGAGAGAGAGAGAGAGAGGGAGAGAAACAGCGATGTAAGAGAGACACACTGATTGGTTGCCTCCCTCTGGAGCACCGACCAGGGCCCAGGATCGAGCCTGCAACCAAGGTACATGCCCTTGGTTGGAATTGAACCTGGGACCCTTCAGTCCGCAGGCCGACGCTCTAACCACTGAGCCAAACCAGCTAGGGCTCTTCCTTCATTTTTATGCTTAGAAGTGCCTTTTTGACATGAGAGCAGATAAATATTTACTTAATTTTTTTCCAGTTCTTTTATGTTTTTTTAAAATAAAAACTGTAGTGCTTTGATCTATTTGGGGTTTATATTGGTTTATAGTGTAAAGAGTGAGATGCAAAGCAACTTTATTTTTACAGTTAATGAATCATCCTAACTCCATTTATGAAATAAATCCACCGTCTCCTCATTGGTGGGAAATGCCACCTTTATTGGATACTAAGTTCCTAAGGATGTTACGTTCTGTTCCTGGGCTTTCTAGCATCGATATGTTTATTTTTGTGCCAGTGCTTTGTAGACCGAGGAACCTCTAACTGAAGTGATACTTCGTACGTAGCACACTGTCATTATAGAAATCGTGCCAAGAGTGTCCAGTCTTCGGGGTGTTTTCTTTGTCATTGCAAAGTCATAGCTCGCCTCTCTGACTTTCTACACCACTGTTACCAGCCCAGTGAGTCAGAGGCTGCCCCAGACGAAAGCACTTTTCTCGATGGCCTTGCAAAGTCACCCTGGTGGGTTTACGTGGAGGCCTGCCCTGCGCCCTGAGTGCTGCTGCCATTAAAGCTCCATGTCACAGTCTCAGCTACAGAGCTGGGAGCAAAAGCGGGTGAAGCAGACCGAGTGAAAGATAATATGGAGAAGTGGGGTTCCTGGAGAATGCACCCCTGTTTAAAGACGTTCAGATGTTTCAAACCCAGGTGTGGCATGGACCAGATGTGGCATGAGGACCATGTTTGACCTCTAATGCGTACATAGAGCAACTGTGTGGCAATGGATAGTTTATTTATAGATCGTTCCCTTGGATCCCCACAATACCCTTTGAAGTCGATATTAACCAGGGAGCCCGTTTGCAGCACACACGCGACGCCTCCAGAGACCGGATGACTTGCACAGGCTTTATGGCCAACACTTCCTATAAGGGACCCAGGCCTCTGGCCCGGCCCCACGCTCTGTTCTCTCGCGTCCACACATGTGACGGTGCCATGCCCAGCGAGTGAGGGAACAACAAGGTGAGAAGCTTTCAAGAGAGAAGAATGAGCTATTTTTTGTCATTGAATCTAAAAATACCAGAATGTAAGTGACCTACAGAGCCTGCCTCTGGCTGAATTCCAAATGTCAGGGAGCAGCCCAGGGAGAGGGGACACAGGCTGTCCCGGCTCCTGCTGACAGGGGGGCCCTGGTGCACATCTGTCTGAAACTTCTGGAGTTAGCCGGGCCAGAGAGGCTGCGGACTGGACAGCCCAGATGCTTTCTGCTCGCTATTGTCACAGCCATTTAGGAAACTCCCAGAGAGAGGCTGATGGGGATGCTGCAGAGACTTTTAAATTACCCGGTTATTTCTAGAGCTGATGCAGGCCGTCTCTCTCTCCTTCCCTTCCCTCCCTCTCTTCTCTTCCTTTACTCCCCCCTCCCCTTTCCTGACTTTATCACCCAGGCACTCAAGCGCCTGAATGTCTATTCAAAGCGGGAAGAAGGCTCTTCTTTTTGTAAATCCAAGATTCGGCAACTACAAATCTTGCCGAGCAACTCGCTCAAGGTGACTATAAAAAGAAGATTCTTCTTTCCTGAGCCTGCTATCAGTCTCCCTTCCCTCCCCCATTCCCGGCCCCCCCCCCCATGCCCCATCATAAAGGCTGGAGCAGAAGCTCACAGCCCAGAGAACTCCTCAACTCCTTTTGAAAAGAGAGGTTAAGAGCAGCTGGAGAAAGAAATTCTTCCACAGAGACCCCCCTGCCTTTGGCCAAACTTAAGAGCAGGGGAAGGGCCCTAATGAGCTTGAGTCTGGAGTGAGACCATCCCATTTTGCTGGGCACTAACTGCCAGTGCATTTTCTGAGCTGATGACCCTGGCAGGATGCTGGGGCAGTGTAATCAAAAGTCCCTTCCAGATCGAAAAAAGAGCAGTGACTTCAAGTGAACCAAAGGGCTGCATCAAGGCCTTCAGGGCCCTGCAGTGGTTTTCTGACACTAAACGAGGGCCCTTCGGTGAGCCTCTGGTTTCTGACCTGTAAATTATGGAAGCTCCAAGCCAGAACGTTTATAGAAAAAGTGGGAAAGCTGCATCCACACAGAAAACGTTCCACCTACATGGGGATGAATTATCTAAACTGAAAAACAATGGGAGGCCTTAGAATGCTCAGAGGTGTAAAACCACCTCTCTGGTACAAAGAAGTAAGCAGACTGAAGCTAGAGAACAGACCTGGAAAGAGAGGACAGATCTTTTTTAAAAATTGTGGTAAAATCTGCCTTAACCATTTTTAAGTGCGTAGTTTCGTAGTGTTACGTATATTCAGATTGCTGTGCAACCCATCTCTACAATTCTTTTCATCCTGCAAAACCAAAACTCTGTCCTCATTAAACAGCAATCCCCATTCCCTCGCCACCAGGCCCAGCACCCACCCTTCTACTTTCTGTCTCCATGAATTTGACACCTTTGGTGCCTCATATCAGTGGAATCACAGAGTATTTGTCCTTTTGTGGCTTGCTTAGCTCTCTTAACGTAATGTCTTCAAGGTTCATCCATGTTGCAGTATGTGTCCAAGTTTCCTTCCCTTTAAGTCTGAATAATATTTCACTGGATGTGTATATCACTTTTTTCTATCCATTCATCTGCTGATGGGCGCTTGGGTTGCTTCTACCTTTTGACTGTTGTGAATGGGGCTGCTATGAACATGGAGTGCAAATATCTTTTCAAGACTCTGCTTTCATTATTTTGGAAATATACCCAGAAGTGGAATTGCTGGACTGTAAGGTAATTCTATTTAAAAATTATTGAGGAACATCATACTATTTTCCATAGTGGCTGCACCATTTTACATTCTCAACAGTGCACAAGGGTTCCAATTTCTTCATATCCCTATCAACACTTTTTATTTCCTTCCTTCCCTCTTTCTTTCTTCCCTCTCTCCCTCTCTCCCTCCCTCCCTTCCTTCCTTCCTTGCCTCCGAATGGGTGTGAGGTGGTACCTCACTATGGTTTTGATTTGCATTTCCCTAACAATTAGTGATGTGAGCATCTTCTCATGTGCTTGTTGGCTATTTGTATAGCTTCTTTGGAGAAATGTCTATTCAAGTTCTTTGCCCATTTTAAATCTAGTTGTTTGTTTTTGTTCCTGAGTTGTAAGAGGAGCAGAGGTCTTTTCATGCTTATATGTCTAGGACTTAGAATAACACCTGCCATGAAAAAATATTTGTGGAATAAATACGTCCTGGGTCTCTGATCTAATGACCCTATTGCAAGATGTGGTGTAAGTCATGACCAACAACTAGAGTTGAAATTCATAATGATGAATGGAATATAATAATATATTAAAAATGTGATTGTTTCAAACATGAAGAAGTAAATCCTGGACTCTACCTCTTAGTTGGATGAATGTGCTATGGATTGATCCAGCCTATTTAACTTGCTTGGTACCTAAACCAGACTTTATGTCCATCAGTCATGGGTACAGGAGAGGAGAGGAGGAGAGGCTTTTAGCTACAAACATTAACACTTCTTAGGAAAATACATATGCAGTAAAGGTGGCCTCTTTCCTTAGGGGGTTGGACAAACTGTGTGCCCATCTCTTAGGAGGATATGAAAAACAATTGGGCTGCACCCGTCTTGCCACTGGATGGCAGTACACTCCTGTGTGCCTCCCTCAAGGAGCCGCCTGGCCAGCAGTCAGCAAGTCTTGACTTGCCCAACTGGACAAGTCAGTAGACTGGAGATTCGAGCGGAATCACTTGGTTTTGTATCCCTTCCTGAGCTCTGTAGTGGGATGGCTGACATCCTTCTTCATGTTTACTCCAGAACCAAAGAACCTCGGACCAGCATCTCCTCTTCTGGTGCTTCTTCCCTCCGGCCAAGGCCGACGTGTGCTCCTTGCGGCCGCTCAGGACCCTGAGGGCCTGCGGCCTGCGTTCTGCGCTGTTCTGAGGGGAAGGAGAGGGTCTTATCTGACTTCGCATCCCGCCACCTACCATGTGCCTGTATGTAGTGGGCAGTCAGTCAAGACTTGCTAGGTGAGCCCATCAAGTGGAAGAAATGGCCTCTCCTTTACCAGCACGTCCAGAGAACATATATACACTATAAGTGAGCCTTAAGTAGAACATATTTTTCTGAATATAAATTTGATATATGCAATTTGATAGGTGGTAGGTTATATTCCTTTTTAATTTGCATTCGTTTAATGATACCTAATATTAAATACTTCTCACGTCTAAATCCCGTGTGTTTTTTTTTTTTCTGACATGTCTCTTTCTGACCGTTACCATGTCTATTCTGAAAGCTTTGAGATTTCTGAGCGTCACCCTTAACTATCCCTGCCACTCATTTGTTATATCCAACCAGTCACATCTGTTTATTGTATTTCTGAGATGTGCTTCAGATCTGTCCACATTGCTCTGTCCTCGCCGCCTCTGTCCTGGCTCGGCCTCCAGCTTCTCTGGCCATCAACGCATCAGCTCCTAAGCAGACTCTCCGCCTTTGACCTTGGCCCTTTCCCACCCATTCTCCACACCACGACCAGAGCGAGCATTTCAAGGTATAAATCTGTGCACGGTACACCCCTACCGAAACCCTCACAGGGTTTTTCGTCACCCTTCGTGTGCAAGTCCCATCTCCTAAGCTGGCACCGGGAGCCCCCGCTGACACCTCTAACTTCCTTTCTCTAGTCTCCACCTCAAGAGTTATCCTCCCGCAGGGGGACCTCTTCTGCGGCCTAAGGCTCGCTCCCGTACCCCTTCATCTCCCAGCTTTTACACGTGCTGTTCCCTCTGCCTCAGTTGCCTTTCCATCCCCTCTGCCTGTCTAACGTTTCAGCCTTCAGAACTCCACTTAAAACCACCACCTGGAGGGGCCTTCTGTGCCCCCTGGAGAGTGGGACGAACAGGCCTCCTTGCGCCATGTCACCCTGGCATCACATTCCACAGCCTTGCCAGTTTATGTGTGTGAACTCCTTTCTCTGGTGCCTCTTTTTATCCCGAGTGTCCAGCACAATATCATCAGAGTTACCAGGTAGACGTTTGTTGAATGAATAAAAGCGCTTCTAGCTGACATTTACTGAGTGCTCACTAATGGCCAGATGTGTAATTTATATTACATTTCATCTCATTTAATCCTCACAAATGGCTCCTTTGGGCAGTTATGCTCAGTTTGACAGTGAGGAAAATGAGTGTCAGAGAGATTAGTCGGAAGGGAAGTGGTGGAGCCCCCACATCTGCTTCCCTGCAGTCAGGCCATGCAGGGAACTGTTTCCCATCTATGAGGGATCTGGAAGGGTCCTTTATATGTAAAGATCATTCAGCCTTTTTCCGTTCTATTTGTTGCAAATATTTTCCCCAGGTTTTGATACTTTCTGCTTGATCATCTTGAAGTTTAGAATCTTTAATTATTAAATAGTAAACCAGTCACTCCTCTCGTTGATGATTCATTCCATGGGTTATGCTTTAAAAATTTTATGCTTTCTAAGTTCAGTTGGTCACCTATGTTGTTATTCTGTATTTTAATAGCCTCACTCTTTTAAATTTAACTCTTTAAGGCTTTTAAATTTTATTTTATCTTTGTTGGGTATTTTTTCCCCAAATGGTAGATTTTCCTAAATCCATTTATCCTATTAGGATATGATACTTTTATCATTTGTCCAATTCTTATATATTTATAGCCTGTTTGGGGGACTTTTGCTCATTGGTACGTTGAGTCAGCTCTTGAACTATTACCACTGTATTTTATAATTTATTTTTTACTTAGTAGGATAAGTCCTGCCTTTTGTGCACAACCCACTTCCCCAATAATTTTTCTTTTCAATTTTATCTTGGCTGATCCCACTTATTGTTTTAAGGTGATCTTTAAACTATTTCTCATTCTTAAAATATTTACTGTAATAGTTTTAAAAATATAAATATATTACATGTTTATTATATACAATTTAGGAAATACAGAAAATTTGACTAAGTCCAGAAATATTAAAATATTAATATTTCCTTTCCTTATGGTTTTCATTCTATGTGAATACGGGTAATGTAGTTGGGATCGTATTGCACTACATCTCAGTACCCTGCTTCCCCCCAACAGGCTACCTTGTAAACATTTTCATATCTGATTAGATTTTGAAGTCATGAGTTTTAATCTTGTGTAATTTTCATTAATATAAAAGCCCAAAAATCTATTTAGTGATTCCCTTATTGTTGGACATTTGGGTTATTACCAATATTTTGTTTCCTTTAAACAGTGTTATAATGAAAATCTGTGCAAATATATTTGTGTTCACATTTGATCATTTCCTTAGGGTGTCTTTCTAGATCTGGGTCAACAGGTATGAACATCTTTAAGGCTTTAAATTGCTTTTTAAAAAGGTTGCACCAATTTAAACTCCCATCAGCAGTACATGAAAATGCCTGTTTCCACTGTATTCTTGCCAACACTTGATGATTATTATTTCACTGAGATTTTTATTGGGGTTATGCTAAATCTATGAATCAATTTAGAAAGAATTGCCTTCTTTATAATATTGATTCTTCTCTTCCAGGAAGATGGTGTGTCTCCATTTAATTAAATCTTTATTTTCTATCTCTCAGTGAGGTTTTGTTGTTTTCTTTACATACATCCTACACACTTATTATTGGGATTATTCCTGGGTGTATTATGGTGCTTGTTGTGTGGTAGTTGGTGGTGGTTTTTGTTTTGTTATGTGAATGCCACTCAACAAATTGTATCTTCTTTTCCCAAAGTGTATTCTGTAAGCACCTGATCTTCCAGATGCTCTGTGAAAAACAAAGGGACTTGATGTTCAAATTGGTCTTACGACCTTTACTTGGAAATTCTCATGACATATTCATGAAAGCTTGCAGAGTCTTACTATAAAGAAGCCTGTTTAACATTGTTTTACTCTACCCAGCACATCTCAGACTTATTTGATCATGGAATATTTTTAATGTAAAAATAAAATTTTTAATGTAAAATCTATTATTCAGTGGAGCTGATATTCTGGGAAGCCTAATGCTATGGACTAACATTTCTTCATTCCTCCCTACAACTATGGCCTTGGCATGTAACTCTGGGGTGCTCTTCTACCCTGACTCTGAACTTGACTATGTGATTTGGCCAATGGGATGCTAACAAATATAAGCATACAAGTTTTATAAGTGGAGTTGGTCGCTGTTGCACCTTTCATATCCATGAAAAATATATGCCAGGGGTACCCTGTTGGAACGTGAGACACGTGGAACAGAGCTGGGTTATACCAGTCATCCCCTTGAGACCTCACTGTATGACTCCAAAACCCGTCAGCTTCTTTTATGAAAATGAGCCTAGCCAAGACCAGAAGAACACCTCAGCTGGATTTCAGACTTACGAACTAAATAAATTCTGGTTGTTTTAAACCATTGAGTTTGGGATGGTTTGTTACATAGCATTATCGCATTATACTTGTTAGCATAAATATGTCTCAAACACTGCATGGGACATACTTATACTAAACAATTATTAGTTATTTGTATTCAGTTCTCTGGGCTGCCCTGCCTGGCCCAGGTTCAGATCTCCCAGGTAGGAGCTGCAGTGAATCTGTACCAGGTCAAGTTTTTCTTCTTAAGTCAAAGGTCTGCGTTCTAGAATCTCTCTCTTCCCGACTCCTTCTTTCTTCTTCAAGAGGGAAGGAGTAACTAAATGGGGAAACTTGTTTGCTGTAAATTACCAAGAAAAGAGCTTCTCCAGATTCAATAAGCAATTATTATATCTTGAGTAAAGAACAATTGATTATTCCAAACAAATGCACCAGGCTGTGGTTTAAAAGAAATCTGTAGCTACAACCTGCTATAGTTGTTAAGTCAGAAGTAAATATGTTCTTAATAACCAACTGCTATTTATTTAATGTACAATAACTTGCCTGCTAAGCTTAAATGGAATGCACAGTTAATTAAAACTATCTCTGTATCAAGTCCTCCAGGGAATACACGTTATCCAAGCTCTGATTTGGGCTTATTTTACACCTTCCCCTCCCCACCAGCCCCCCGTTGGTAGATTTTAATATGATCTGTTGGGAGGTCTACAGTATTTTTTGCTGGGCAATTCTCATCCTGCTTAGGGATATGGAAATTCCACTTATTTATCCAGAGTTGGGAAATCTTTAGAGAGGCACTGAGCTGAGGCTGCATGGTTGGTGCCCCAAAGTCTGCTCTGACCACTGGGAGGCGAGGGCTGCCCCTAAGCTTGCCCATTAATTTACTGTTCAAACTGTGCCATTCACTTTGTCTCTGAGTTTGAATTTTCCAGTCTGTAGAACAAATAGAACCACTCACGTTTTTGGTGACAGGTCAGAAAGAGGCTGGGCAGGATTTGGTCGGGGAGGCTTACCTGGACTTGTTCAGTGGGTCTCCAGGGGTGCCAGTCCCTCCTGCTGTGTGGACCTCGGCCTGAGAGGTGCTCCTCTGTTTATCACTCATCCACTTTCTTTGATATCCACCAAGTATATGATGCCTGAGTGTCTACTGGACCTGAGATCTCATGAATGCCATGACTGGGGAGATTGTCCACTCCCAGCTGTGCCTCTTGCATAAATGTATAAACTCAATTCAAGCAGTCATTTCACTCCTCTGGGTTTGTCTTCTTTTCTGCACAGTGAGGATAGTGCCTTCCCTACAAATCACTGAGCGATTGGAAGTTCAAATGAAAAAATGTATGCTCAACTGCTTTCAAAGTCTAAGAATTAACATATAAATGTGTACTTTCCCGGTCGTGGTGGTTCTGGAGAGTTCGGCAGCATGCTGGCACCAGTGCAGGCAGCCTGTGAGTGCCCAGGCCAGACTGGAGGCCAGAGGGATGAGCAACTCAGCCTCTCGAAGACCCCTGTGGGTGAGAGCCAGTCAAATAATTAATAAAGATTAACTGCCATGCGGGATGTAAATAATAGAAAGTACTTTCAAAGACACAATCTCATTTGATTTGTGTAACATCACTGCGAGGATGGCTAACGAAATTGAACCTCAGAGGGGGAAAATGACTTGGCCCAAGGTCACTCTGCACAACTGACAAAACCAGGACTAGGGTGCAGGTCTTGCCTTTACACTGTGGTCACTTTCAAGATAAGAGTCCATTCTCATCAGGCTGAGAGCCGAGAGACTGGCTGTACCCAGACCTTGGGGAGAGTGTGCACTGGGGGCCAGGGCTTCTAAATTTAAGACAGAACTGTTTTATGGTGCAGAGCTTAGCCAGTGAGCCCAGCTGCACTCCAGCCCCCTCAGCCCTCTTCGGGATGCTATTACGCAGATCAGAAAGGGAACAACTGTACGTGGATGTGGGTCCTAAGTCTGTGGGGGTGGGGGGTTGACCAGGCTGAGTTGCCCCCGAAGGAGGTCACTGGGACCACTGACCTTCTGGGGACAACCCCAGGCTTCCTGGCTGCCCTGATGCTGTGGTTATCTCTCCAGACTGCTCTCAGAGGGTGCGATAAAAAGTCAATATCCGATTGCAGTGGGAAGCCATAAGCCAGCTATAATTACTTGGGTGTGTAGATATTAAAGGCCGTTGTAATTATAATTCCAAGGTAATGAGGGAGCATACTCAGCAAGGTTTTGTGCTATTGTTGCCTTTTTCCCATGCTCTCTCAAATTTCCTGCATAAATCAGATAGACAATCTCTGCTGGTTTCTGGAACGCAGCTTCTTCTACAGCCCTTTTTACAACAGCGGGGGCTCCGAGGCGGGGCTCTGGCCGGCCGGTGGGGACTTCTGGGGCTGCCAAGCCTGTGCTGGTGACCTCAGGGTTTTGCCTTTCCTGTCCTTAGCTCTCCTCTCCAGCGCCAGCTCTGTCACTAAAGAACAGTAGGGCCTCTGTCTCCTGTGGCTTCTCTGACCCTCAGATTCACCATCTCGGAAACGAGGGGGTAGATAGGACGATTTCCAAGGACCCCTTCACTCTGAGCATTTTGTGTCTCTCAGAACCATTGCCACATCCAGGAAATGCCAGACCCAGGCCTAGAGTATCCCCTAAGAGGCAGAAATTAAATGAAACTGAAATGAAGACTTTCATTTGCAGTCCCACTCACTACCGTTGCTTCAAGAGCTCAGTTGATGTGCTGGCTGTTGTGCTGGAGAGTGGCCGTATAGCGCATCCAATCGTCACAGAAAGTCCCGTGATAGACGCTAAGGCTCGTCCCCAGAGGAAGCTGGCTGTTATGGGAGGCCTGGGAATGGGGGTGGAGAGGTAGGAGCTTTGGGGCCTGGTCAGTCCCCGATGACCATCTGAAGCTGTCATTTAAAGTGATGTGACTTTGAGCAAACCACTTAACTTTTCTGACTCTCTATAAAATGGAAATTACAATGCCATTTGATAGAGTGTTTTGAGTATTAAATGATTTAAATATCAATATGGTCAGTATTAAAATAAATATACAAAATGAGGTTGGTGGGACCATTGCTTTATCACCCTTTCCAGCAGCTCCTGCCCTCGAATGGTGTCCGCGGAACCATCCTGGGAGGTGCATGGACATGACTCCTTGAAACCTTCACCTGGCTCGTCCACTTGACATTTTAGCAACTGACTAAACTACTTGATTGAGTTGTTATTTTTTCATTGTCACGAAGGGAACTGCGGCCTGCCTGTTTCTCTCTCCCCTCCCCTCCTCTCCCCTCCCCTCCCCACTGCCACCCCTCCCCACCCCCTGGCCTCCTCCTGTCACTCTACCAGGATTGCCAGATTTAGCAAATAGAAAACAGGATTCCCAGTTAAATTTGAATTTCAGATAAGCAATGAATACTATTTGTAGGTATAAGTATGTCTCATGCAATATTTAAGACCAACCAAAAAAATTATTTGTTGTCTATCCAAAATTCTAATTTCGCTGGCGTCTTCCTGTGTTTTACCCCTGCCCTCCTCATTACCATGTTAAGCTTGGGTACAAGGGGCGGGATCAGAGGGTCTCTGTGCGTGTGCGAGGCCTGGGGCCGACAGCAGGCGTCCCCTCACACTGTGCGTGTGTCTTGGTGAGTGTCTGTCTGCTCGTGTGAGCAGGACTGGGGTTGGGCGAGTAGAGGGAACGCAGAGGTCTCCCTGGGCATGACGCCGTTAAGTCCGGGTGCACTCTGGGGTCTCTGCGGGTGTCGTCTTATGTTCCCGCCAGTGACCAGTGTCTCTGTGACTTAGGCTCCACTGTCCTGCGGCTCCCAAAGTGAACAGAGGGAATTCGCTGCTTGACTTGTCAGTTTACCGATGGCTTCACTGGACTGTTTCTCCATGAGCGCCCCCAGCTGGCAGACCCCCACCTCAGGGCCCAGGTCAGGGTGCCAGGGTGTGAGGAAGGGGCTCCTGACTCTGTGCATGGTGGGGCCCCTCTCCTTCCCCCCATTCCATCTGTGTTCTCGCAGGGCCGTGGGCGGTCCAGCCCACACCCCCACCTGTTTGCTCTGCCCTCAGGTTCTGCTCCTGTGTCTGCCTCAGGCTGTGTGTATGTGGTGTGGGGACTGGAGAATGGAAAGCGAGAGACAGACTTTGTTGTCAGTGAGCCTCCTGCTACAAGACCTCACTCCCAGTCCTGATTACTTCTCTCTCCCTTTCCCCGACTCCCTTCTCTTCTCTCCACCCCAGGTGGACACAGGTGAGGAGTTTAGGAATAATACAGTTCAACCTCTGTCACTCATCCAGGTCACAGGTGTCCTGCTTTCGGGTTCCTTTTGGCCCCATAAATCTTTGAATAGACTGAAGACGAGTCTTCCCTGCCGTCCCTACCTCTGTACTCCCACACAGGAGCCCTCTGCTCCCCCTCATCTGCACCCTGCTCCCCAGACTCCCGGTCACCTTGGCCTTACCTCCTGTCCTAGACCCCACCCCTCCTGCCATCCCCTTTCCACTCAATTTTTGGATTCCTAGTGCCTTCCTGTCTGGCAGGTTCTGCTCCAGCCCCACTGCCTCTAGGAAGCTTTTGCTGGTCACCAGCTCTCTGGCCTTCTTGTCTCTGGCCACCTAGAGCACACAGGCCTGGCCTGTGTCCCTGGCAGTCAATACCGGCTGCCTCCGTGTCAGTTCCTGTTGCCCATCTCCGCCTCCTCAGCCACCTGGTGGACCTTAGAAGGGCTTAAAGGATGGGCCTGAAACCTTTAGTCTTTCTGGTAGCTGGTCCAGTATGCTTGCTGCACAAAAATTTGGTGGTGAAGTAACGAAAGGCCAGGGTGGAGGGTCCCACTGAGGGCATCCTATAGTGTCAGGGAGACGACAGTGCCTTCCCAGCTGGGCCATCTTGGGCAGGACACCACCACTCTGGATTGTATTTATTCATGTCTATGCTTGTAGCTGGAGAACCTCATTTCCCGATGAGGCCACATGCAGAGCCTCAGCTGACTGGGCACGTACCAGCACCACTGCTCAGGGGGAGAGGGAGGGGCTCAGAGCCCGTCCACCTTGCCCCCTGTCCCCAAGAAGTTTCTTTACAAGAGGCCACATGCCACTCTACTTCATCTTGGGCAGGGATTCAGTCCACCGCCTTCCTGGAAGGCTCTCAGTGTGCGCGTGAAGGTTTGGTTAAAATTTGACATTGCCAGTTTGTGCGCTGTTTCCCTTATCAGTGTCTTTTTGTAACAAATAATGTGGCTGGGACTCATGACAACTCACAGAGGGTCCAGCCTGCACACCCTGCCCCCCCCCCCCCCCCGGGAGCCCCGCTTGTGTCTCAGCGGAAGCTCCAGGCATCACTGCAGCTGTCTTGTTTCATATCAACCCCATGCCTCATCCTGGACTGTACGCATCAAACTGATCCTTGACAAGTTGTGACACACTCCAGGGCTGGGGAAATTTTTTAGCTGTCAGGGAGGACTGGCTGATGGGCCTGCTTCTCAGGGCATTTGCTGGGCTCTGGCGTGCTTTTCTAGGGGGCTGGAGAGACACCCCACTGGCTCCAGATAACTTGTGTTACCTGCGAGCCTCTGTGCCACTGTCCTTTACTGGAGGCTGGGCTGGTCCTGGCAGGAGTGGGAGGATGCAAAGGCTTCTGGGAAAAGCACAGTTAACAACTGTCTTTCTGGTGTGGCCCAATATATGCTTGTCCTGTGCAGGATGTCTGAGAGCAGAATCTGGCCAGGGTGGCCACAACAGACGCCCCTCTCAGGAGGGCATAGAAGGGATGCTATTTCTCATGGTTGGTAACCCTTTGCAGCACGCAAAGCATTCCTGATGCATTATTCTCTGTCTGCTCAAAGGTCTAGCCTCTTGCTAAACCCAGGATATATCTATAAAGTAGGACCAATGATACGGATAGCCAGTATTGCTTTCAGTTGTACTATGTATCAGGTTTTATAACTGCTTCACACTTGTCAACTCATTTATTTCTTGCAACAAATGAATGATGCAGGCACTGTGTTGTGTCCATTTTTATAGAGGAGAAAGCAGAAGCACAGGGAGGTTAGCCCCTTGCCCAAGGTCACCAGCTGGGAAGAAGCAGGACTGGGGGTGGAGCTCAGGCGGTCTGGCTCCCGTATCCTCTACGGCCTCCCCCACAGTTCTTGCCCTGCCTACTTTGTAAACTTGTCATGAAGTTCAAAAGAGCCAATAGATGATAAAGTACTTGGAAAAGCATAAAATTATTATGCAAACCCAAGGTGTTTTATGAACAGCTTGCCCCATCACCAGATTCTGGGATGACAGTCAGATTGGACTTTTTAATTAATTTGAAGGCAAACCTGTCAGCTGGAGGCAGAGAACACAGGCCCAATCAGACTTGCAGAGCATCTCTGTCTTTCCCGGTGCCTCTGAGTGGCTTTGATTTCTTTCCTTGCTAAACTCCTGAGCCCTGGTTTGTTGAGAATTTCACCCATGTGTATCCTTAGTAAACAGTGAGATGGCTTTATAGAACCATAGAAGGGAGCAGACTTGGAGACCATTGGCCCATGCGGCTGAAGGTATATCCAACCCGGACCTGCCCTATCTTCGCTTTAGTAACTCTATGCATTTGTCCTTTAGCTTTTCCTAAACCCTTGAGCTATCCACCTTATATGAATTATTTACATATTATAGGTTCACCCTTTCCAACCAAGTCTGTCCATCCACAGGCTCTCAGGGAGACCAACATGGAACTTCAGAATCAAAGTAGCTGGGCAGGAGATAGTCTGGGTGAGATACAGGGAAAGGAACTTGGCAGTCAGAGTGTGTGGACTCCCCCTTCTCCCGGCAGCTTTCATGGAAGAAGCATCAGAATGCACCCAGCAGTGAGGGACTCACTCCATTTGGATGTCCCCACCCCCATCAGGACCCTTCTCTGGGCCCAGACGGAGTCAGAGCACATCTAGAATTGGTCTTCGAACTTTCTCAAAGGCCCCATAATTTTCCTGAGTGCAGCCCAGATTTTGCTTACAGTAAGAAAGGTGAGATATCCAGTAGCACCCACAGACCTTAGAACCACATTTTTTTTTGAGGGGAAGGAGGTCTGGTTGGCAGAATTAGAACTTGAATTTTCCCGACTTGTTGGTTACCTTGACTTGTGTCTGATCTGCTCTCACTGAGTTTCAGATTTCTATATCTTTCTCTACTCCACCTCCAGGAGCAGTCATGAAGTCTTACCTTAAGGTTGTTTGCTCTCCAATCCTGCCCCTAACTGCGTTTCTTCAGATTTATCACACCTGCTTATCAAGAATTTCCTCATTGTCCAAAAACCTGGTATCACTCTGCTTTGTACGAGATAGCAACGTCCGAATGAGAATCAGCCAGATGACCCTAAAACAATAAATACAGCTCTGTGTGTGATCAAAACATCACACTCACACACTCATGGTCTAAAACCCAAATACTTAGAGATCACAGCCATGTTTCATCTATTTTAAAAAGCACCTTTATTTTCTGTTCTTTTTCTTTCCAGCCTTGGGAACCTAAGCAAAAGGCCCCAAAGAAATAGAAATCTTATAATAAAATGGATAAAAAGTCTTTTAATGCTTATAATAAAAGATCTTATTATAGAGTTGTGACTACAAATTGAGCACCCACCATGTGCCAGACTCTGCTGGATGCATTATGGACTTCATCTAGTTTAATAACACAAAATTGATCAGCAAGTGAGGATTACATGATTGGGAAGCCTGAGCGTCAAGAGTCAGTCCTTGGAGTAAAATGACTGTTCTGAGTTTGATTGAGGACCATTGACTCCTGATTACAAAATGGGAACACAAAGGCTCGTCTCCCACTGGAGTGGGGCTGGCATTCTAACCCAGTTCCTGGCACAGAGCAGCAACAGAACAAGTAGTAAGAAAGGATCCACATGTGTGGCCCGTGTCCACATTCAGCCCCAAAGTGATTCTGGCCAGCAAGCGTGAATGGAGAGCCTGTGATGTGCTTAGTCCTGATTCGGCAGCTAGGGCGATAGAGCCGGATCCAGAGTAAAAATTAAGTCCTGGTACCTCCCTTAAGGACTTTATAGATGTAGGAGAAACAATAGAAATACACATAAACTATTAAAAGTAGACAATGATAAGGCATAGATTAGTAAGCTGTACAAGATACACTAAAATATAGAATATTTAGGAATCTAAGTAAAACGGAATGGATCGAGCTGGCCACATTTCAATAGAATGTTCGTCACTGGTTCCAGCACTATGCTTAGTGCTGTGGGACTAAGGAACATTGTGGCAGGGGCCCTTCTCCTACAACAATTTACATCTAGTAAGAGCGACAACATGCACACCTGGCCGCAACTGCACTCAGCAGTGTAAGTGGCAGATGTGGAGGCCCAGCCCATCAGGCCATCAGGCCATTGCTTCAGGGGTTGTGTCCCTTTAAATTCTTCCTCTACTCCATTTCTGTTCACAGCTCCTTGGCTGGCGGGATATGCCCTTCTTACGCACAACTGGAGAGTTCATGGTGGGAGGGGGCACTCAGATGCCACCTGCCACATTTAGCAGGGACTTAGGGTGGCTGATGAGCTCCATAGCTCATCCTTAATTAGGAAAGCCTCTAAAAACGCCACCAGAGAGCCCTGCCCGGGCTGCGAAGCTGCCTGCTGGCTAACGCCGAGTTGCTTGGGTTGATTGATACTTGTTTTGTGATTCCTTCCGTCAGCTTTCTCTGGCCCAGCCATCTGTTTTCTACCCAACAAGAGGCACGTTGGCTCCAGTTCTTGCCTGATTTGCAGTCGATATGACTTCGTGGTGGGCTGGGGGCTTGAACTGGGGCTTGGCAGTGCTGTGCCTTTGGCATAGACTCAGCTCTGAGAGAATGCAGCCATCCTGGGCCGGAAAGATTTCTTGGGCTTGGACTTATATTGTCTGAGATTCGGAGCTGAAATAGCAGAGGGTCATGGGAACCCCTGGGGATGCTTCCAGAGCTTCTGTGAGAAAGCTCATGGGCCTTCCTAAGTCCACTCACTACCCTTTCCACCTGGAGAAAGTTCCCACCTAATTCTTCTGAGTCAAAGCTCTTCTTTCTTTGGCAATAATCATATAAAGAACATTATACTGGGAAGGGAAACAAGAAAGTGAGGCAGAGCCCTGGAAACACACACACACACATCACATACACACACATATCACATACACACACATAGTCACACACACTGCACTTATACACAAAAGATCCGAGGAAAATGAAGGAGAGTTTATGGTGAAATCGAGGCTTAAATTATGTTATCAATAATAGTCCCAAGAAATGGAGAGTTTAAAATGGTCCATAGAATTTAAAATCATCGAGAAATTTTTTGGAGAGAGGCGACTCATGATGTGAGCCTTAATGCCTGAATACCGTTTGAATAAATGCAGCAACAAGGAATGGGTGGAGGCAAGATGTACTTAATACATGCATGCATATGTATGCAATGTTTATGGGCTAAACTTGGCTTTTGGATAACTGTCTGAGTGAAAAAAGAAAGCCAGACTAGAAAAATGCTAACTTGCTAAACTATGTTTGCTAAATTATCTCCGTGGCATCCGTGGAAGAATGTTGCTGGGATCTGCAGAGGAGATCTGTACTCCCCCAGAAGGAAAGTGCAGAAGGAGCTCATAAGGCTGGGCAGAGCCAGAGGGGTCGGCTGGAGGGGAGGAGCTGGGCTGGCTGCTGAGCCTGGGGCTGGGAGGGTGGCTGGGCAAGGGAGGCCCAGCGGCTGCAGTGACCAGCAAGCCCAGCTCTGGTTCCATTCAGTGGGATCCAGTGGACCAGAGATAAGAGTCCTGTTCAGCAGATGTCTGGGATATCTGGCAATGGCGTAAACTGAGCCAGGATTTACGCAGGAAGCAGCAAGCAGCTCCAGGGCCTCATGAGAACTGAGGGGACCCAGGTCCCAAGCGTACAAGCTGGGGATGCAGCACGTCACTGGTGGTGGGGAGAAGAATGCTGACTAGGAAAGAGGCAGGAGCGCAGCGCAGTGAGGCGAGGGGCTGGGGGTGACTTGCACCCAGGAGCCTGCGGATTCTCCTGGGCCCTTGGCACACGGGCTCGCGGGTGTAGGACAGGTTCCAGGGCATTCTGCTGGAGCTGAGGCCCAGGCACCCGCCTCCATTCAGTAAGAACCTGCTGACTGGAATTGGCAAGTGCCTCCTTCCCTGGCAGGGCCGGGCAGGAAAGGGGCTGCAGACGAAGATGGGCATCAGCTCTTCCTGCAGGGCTGCAGGGAGCTGGGACAGGTCAAGCATGGAAGAGGGGGGCCAACAGCATGTTTCTTAATGGTTTTCCAGGAAGAAAAAAAAATTATAATACACTCCACAGACCGAGAAAGACACCCAGTAAAGAAATGTGAGAACTTGTGACTGTTTGTGAGAGTGAGATGCAGGGAGTGCTGGCAGGAATTACACTCCAAATTTAACTATGTGAAAAAGCTGACAATAGTAAAAAAAGTGCTAAGTGAGGCTCCAAGTTCAGTACTTACAAGTCAAGAAAGAAAACAGCACTTTACATTGTTTTTTGTTGAATTGTCTTTCCTTTGCTGAAGGTTAAGTTTTTATTTCATTTATGGTGAAAAAGTATATTAACTACTTTTTAAAAACTTACTATTAGTTAATGGTAGTTAACAAATTAACTACTAATCTGTTTTAAATTAAAAATATATAATCTACGTATCGTTGCATAAGTCCGTACACATATGCAGATACATACATATGGTATATGCATGTCACTTGTGTATTTAAATATGAAGCCCAGGTCCTCTGGTCTGGGGTCACCTTTTCCTTGTTATGAGAAATGTCTGAGACTTTATTGTCTACGTTTTTTTCTTTTAAGATTTTTATGGTTTCAGCTTTTGCATTTAAGCCATTAATTTTTGTTGTTGTTGTTTAAAATATTACAGATGTCCCTTTTTCTCCCCAATGACCTGTTCCACCCCGTCCCCTCCCTCTCCCCAGTCCCTCTCCCCACCATTGTCCGTGTCCTTGGGTTGTGCATATATGCACATAAATTCTTTGGTTACTCTCTCCCCCTCCATCCACCCGCCCTCCTCCATCCCTCTGACATTCGTCAGTCTCATCTATGCTTCCATGTCATTGAATCTATTCTGTTCATCAGTTTATTAAGTTCTTTAGATTCCACATATAAGCAAGATCATGTGATGTTTGTCTTTCTCTGCCTGGCTTATTTCACTTAGCATAATTTTCTCCAGGTCCATCCATACTGTCCCAAAGGGTACGAGATCCTTGTTCTTTACAGCTGCGTAGTATTCCATGGTGTAAATGTCCCACAGCTTTTTTATCCACTCATCTACTGACGGGCACTTGGGCTGTTTCCAGATCTTAGCTACTGTAAACTGTGCTGCTATGAACATCGGGGTGCATATATCCTTTCTGATTGGTGTTTCAGGATTCTTAGGATATACTCCTAGGAGTGGAATCACTGGGTCAAAAGGCAGCTCCATTTTTAATTTTTTGAGGAACCTCCATACTGTTTTCCATAGTGGTCGCCCCAGTCTGCATCCCCACCAGCAGTGTACCAGGGTTCTCCTTTCTCCACACCCTCGCCAGCACAGGTCATTTGTTGATTTGTTGATGGTGCCATTCTGACAGGTGTGAAGTGATACCTCATTGTGGTTTTAGTTTGCATCTCTCTGATGATCAGCGACGTCGAGCATTTTCTCATGTCTCTTGGCCATCTGTATGTCTTCTTTGGAGAAGTGTCTATTCAAAGTCCTTTGCCCATTTCTTAATTGGGTTGTTTGTCTTCCTTTTGCTGAGTAATATGAGTTCTTTGTACACTTTGGAAATTAGCCCCTTATCAGATGCATCCTTGGCAAATATGTTTTCCCAGACTGTGGGATTCCTTTGTATTTTGAGGCTGTTATCTTTTGCTGTGCAGAAACGTTTTAGTTTGATGTAGTCCCATATGTTTATTTTTTTTGTTTCTCTTGTCCTAAGAGATATATCAGTGAATAGTCCACTACGTGGGATGTCTTTGACTTTACTGCCTGTTTTCTTCCAGGATTTTTATGGTTTCGTGACTTACATTTAAGTCTTTTATCCATTTTGAGTTTATTTTTGTGTATCGTGAAAGTTGCTGGTCTAGTTTCATTTTTTGCATGTATCTGTCCAATTTTCCCAGCACCACTTATTGAAGAGACTGTCTTTACTCCATTGGATACTCTTGCCTCCTTTGTCAAATACTAACTGACCATAATGACGTGGGTCTATTTCTGGGGTCTCTGTTCTGCTCCATTGATCTATATGCCTGTTTTGATTACAATGGCTTTGTAATACAGTTTGAAGTCTGATAATGTGATCCCTCCCACTCTGTTCTTTTTTCTCAAGATGGCTGGAGCTATTCAGGGTCTTTTTTGGTTCCATGTAAATTTTCAAAATGTTTGTTCTAGGTCTGTGAAATATGCTGTTGGTATTTTAATAGGAATTGCATTGAATTTATAGATTGTTTTGGGTAGTATGGACATTTTAATGATATTAATTCTTCCAATCCATGAGCATGGTATATTCTTCTACTTGTTTAAATCTTCCTCTATTTTTTTTTTTTTTTCAGTGTCACGTAGTTTTCTGAGAACAGGTCTTTTACATCCGTGGTTAAGTTTATTCCTAGGTATCTTATTTATTTAGTTGCAATGGTAAACGGTATTGCTTTTTTAGTTTTTCTCTCTCTGAAAGTTCATTGTTGTCATTGATTTCTGGGTGTTGATTTTGTATCCAGCTACCTTGCCAAATTCATTTATCAAATCTAGTAGTACTTTGATGTATGATCTTTTTAATGTATTGCTGGATCCGGTTTGATAGTATTTTAGTGAGGATTTTAGCATCTATGTTCATCAGGGATATTGGCCTGTAATTTTCTTTCTTTGTAGTGTCTTTATCTGGTTTTGGGATTAGGACGATGCTGGCCTCATAAAAAGAGTTTGGGAGTTTTCCCTCCTCTTGAATTTTCTGGAATAGTTTGAATAGAATAGGTGTTAATTCTTCTTTGAATGTTTGGTAAAACTCGCCTGTAAATCCATCTGGTCCAGGACTTTTGTTTGCTGGGAGTTTTTTGATTACTGCTTCAATTCCATTAGTTGTTATCGGCCTATTCAGGTTTTCTGCCTCTTCTTGATTCAGTTTTAGAAGGTTGTATGCTTCTAGGAATTTGTCCATTTCCCCCATGTTGTCCAATTTGTTGGCATATAGTTGCTCACAATATTTTCTTACAATCCTTTGTATTTCTGTTGGGTCAGTTGTTATATCGCCTCTTTCATTTCTGATTTTATTTATTTGGGTCCTCTCTCTTTGTTTCTTAATGAGTCTGGCTAAAGGTGCTTCAATCTTATTTACCTTTTCAAAGAACCAGCTCTTGCTTTCATTGATTTTTTTGTATTTTTTTTAGTCTCTATGTCATTAATTTCTGCTCTGATTTTTATTATTTCCTTCCTTCTACTTCCTCAGGGCTTTTCTTGCTGTTTTCATTCTAGTTCTTTTAGTTGTTGTGTTAGATGGTTCATTAGATCTTTTTCTTGTTTCTTGAGATAGGCCTGTAATGCCATGAATTTTCCTCTCAGGACTGCTTTTGCTGTGTCCCATAGATTTTGGGTTGTTGTCTGTTCATCTTCATTACTTTCCATGAAGTGTTTGATTTCTTCCTTGATCTCATTGGTAACCCATTCATTGTTTAATAACATGCTATTTAGCCTCCATGTGTTTGAATATTTTTGAGTTTTTTTATAGTGGTTGATTTCTAGCTTCATGGCATTGTGATCCGAGACGATGCTTGATATGACTTCAATCTTCTTATATTTGTAGAGACTTGCCTTGTGCCCTAATATGTGGTCTATTTTTGAGAATGTTCCATGTGCACTTGAGAAGAATGTGTATTCTGCTGCTTTGGGGTGAAATGTTCTGTAAATGTCAATTAAATACATTAGGTCTAGTGAGTCATTTAAGGTCTGTGTTTCCCTGTTGATTTTTGTCTTGATGATCTGTCCAATGCTGACAGTGGGGTGTTAAAGTCCCCCACTATGATTGTGTTGCTGTCAATCTCCCCTTTAAAGTCCCCCAAGAAATTTTTTATATATTTAGGTGCTCCTATATTGGGTGCATAAATGTTTATAAGGGTTATTTCCTACTGTTGGATTGACCCCTTTAGTATTATGTAGTGACCATCTTTGTCCCTTGGTATGGTCTTTATTTTGAAGTCTGTTTTGTCAGAAATAAGAATTGCTACTCCAGCTTTCTTTTCTTTTCCATTTGCATGGACTATTTTACTTCATCCTTTCACTTTTAGCCTGTGTGAGTCTTTTGCTCTCAGGTGGGTCTCTTGTAGACAGCATATATTTGGGTCCTGTTTTCTTATCCATTCAGCTACACTGTCTTTTGATTGAATCATTTATTCCATTTACATTTAAGGTTACTATTGACATCAACTTATTTAATGCCATTTTCCCCTTTATGCTGATGTACCTTTCTCTCACTATTCCTTCTTTTTCTTAAAGCAGTCCTTTTCGCATTTCTTGCAGTACTGGTTTGGTGGTACTGAACTCCTTTAGCCTTTTTTTGTCTGGGAAACTCTTTATTTCACCTTCAATTTTAAATGATAGCCTTGCTGGATAAAGCAATCTTGGTTGCATGTTCTTGCTTTTCATTACTTGGAGAACTTCATGCCACTCCCTTCTGGCCTGAAGAGTTTCTGTTGAGAAATCAGCTGTCAGCCTCATGGGGGTTCTCTTGTAGGTCACTGCTTGTCTCTGTATTGCAGCCCTTAATATCTTCTCTTTGTCCTTGACATTTGCCATTTTAATTATGATGTGTCTTGGAGTGGGTCTCTTTGTTTCCCTCTTGTTTGGAACCCTCTGTGCTTCCTGAACTTGTGTGGCTTTCTCCTTCATCAGCCTAGGGAAGTTTTCTATCATTATTTCCTCCACCAAGTTCTCTATCCCTTGCTCTCTTTCCTCCCCCTCTGTTACTCCTATAATGCGAATGTTGTTTTGCTTTATGTTGCCCCAAAGCTCCCTTAGACTGTCCTCATGCTTTTTAAGTGTTTTTTCTTTTTGCTGCTCTGATTGTGTGATTTTTTTCTACCTTGTCTTCTAAGTCACTTATTCTATCCTCTGTTTCATTGAGCCTACTTTTAATTCCTTCCAGTGCATTCTTGATATCAGATACAGCATTCTTTATCTCTGTCTGAGTTTTGTTTATGGTATGTATCTCTTTTTTCATGTTTTCACTAAGGTCCTCGATCTTGTCATCTAGTGTCTTCTTAAGTTCCTTGAACATCTTCATAATCAATACTCTGAACTCCGTTTCTGATACCTTGCTTAACTTCATCTCATCCAAGTCTTTTTCTGACGATTTTTCCTTTCCTTTAATTTGGGGGTTGTTTCTTTGTCTCCCCATTTTGGTAGGTCTTAGTATTTGTATCTATATATTAGATATATTTGCTGTCTCCCAGTCTTGTGGGATGGGTTTTTTGTCTTGTGGGTCCAGTGGAGCCCAGAGGTGTGTTTTCCTTATACTTCTGAGCTCTTTGCTCCAGGCATGTCCCTCTTCTGGGTGTCCCTTTTGTGGTTTCTTTATGTTCTCCTGCTGTGGTTGGGTCTAGATTGTCATTGATCAGTCCTTGGGAGGACCCTCCTCTCAGGTTGGCTGTGTCTCAGCCCCAACCTCGTCGTGTAAGCTGTTGTACGTGTGCTGGCAAGGCAGGACAATACACAACTAAACTTCCAGGAAACAAGAGCTTTCTTACAAAATATCTTACAGAATATCTTGACATTCAAAATGAAAACAACCCACGTGAAAATAGAACTGGGGGAGTGAAGGGAGAACACACACACACACACACAAAAATGCTTAAAAAAAAGATAGAGAGAAAGAAAAGTAACACTTAGAGAGAGAGATGTATATTGTTGTTAATACTGGTGAAAATTTAGAAAATAATAATAAACTAAAATGTAAAAAATAGAGAAACTACTGGGAGATAACAGAAGCAAAGAAAAGATTCTGAAAGAAGGGCCAGCAAAAAATTAAGGGAGAGGATAGGAATAGGATAATAGTTGAAAATGAGAAAACAAAAATACAATAAAGAGAATAAGAGAAACTAACAGTTGAACAAAAAGACAGGAAGACAGAAGGGAGAAAGAATGAAAGAAAAGTAGAAAAAGAAAAAAGAAAAAGAAAAAAAAGTTATGCCAATGGATCGAGAGGAGAGAGAGAGATAGAGCCCAGGCAAGGAGAAAGTCCAGTAAGAGATTTGGTGGAAACTATAGAGGAAAGCAATAAACTTGGTTATAATGATAAAGTCCTAGTCGTTAAGCAGGGATATCAAGAAAGTCTTGATAGTAGAAGCAAGGATAAAACAAAACAAAGGAAATAACCAAAACAAAACTGAAAACAAGCTAAGCAAGACAAAATTCTCTTATAAAAAAATAGAAAAAAATTTAGTTAAAAAATGTTTTTTAAAAAAAATTAAAAAAAATTATTATAAAATTTAAAAAAGAAGAAAAAAACAAAATTTCTCCCCTTTCTCTTCTTCTTAAGGAAAAAAGAAAAAAACAAACAAACACACAAACAAAAAACAAACACAAAAAAAAAACACCAAAAACCAAACCAAACCAAACCAAAACAAAAAAACAGAAGTAAAAAAGACAGTCAATCAGGTGAGTTTCTTCCAGGCAGCTTATGTTGTCTGAGGCTCACTGTTTTGTGTGCTGGTTTCAGTTCTCCTGGGAGGTGTTTGTGTATCAGCCAATGTGTGGAGCCGTCTAGGTTTGGCTCTGGTATCCTTGGGTAGATGGTTGATGTGAGGCTCTCTGTGGACCACCTCCTCTTGTCAACTATTTTGCAACCTTGTAGTTGCCTGGTCTTGCTCCAGAGTCTTCAAGAGAGTCTTTAGGGTGCAGGGTGGCTAGTGTAGCTCAGGGTATCACTCCCCTTAGAGGTGTCGCTGTCAAGCGCTCACTCTGCGGGACTTAGTCTCTGCTCCACCACCAGCTCCTCAGTCCCTCCCCTGTCCTCTGATTCTAGTTCCCCAGGCTCTGTCCTGCTGCAGCTTCAGATTGATTTCAGCCCGTTGCCTTTTCTGTATGGGCCGTTTCAGCAGCCTGGGCTCAGTGGGTTCGATTAAAAACACATTCTGGTGAGCCCTTTGCCTCCCTGCCCCCAGCAGGGGTTTTCAGCGTTTCCTCCAGCTCCCAAACAATAGTCCCTGAGAGTCTTATTCTTGTAATGTCCTCCTGGGAGCTGCTCTCCCTTCCCCCTCAGGACTGTGCCCTGCGGGGGTGTCTGGGGCCTCAGTGAGCGGGACCCGCCCCTTTCCTGTTGGGGGCGGTGCTTTCCGCTCCTGGAGAGGCCCGTGGGCTCCGCCCCTCCCTGCTCAGCTCTGGTTGGCTGGTCACACCAGGCCTGCCCCTCAGACCGTCTCCAGTGCAGACCCCAATCCCAGCCTCTGCTGGTCTGTCCATGCAGTGCACGCGGGGAAGGTGGGAGCCAGTTCCTCGATCAAACCCACAAATGCACAAAGCAACGCAGAGGCAGAGACAGAGAGTCCGCCCCGCAAGGTCCTGCCGCCCACGCACAAAGGCTCCCAGCGGGAGGGGACCCAAAGTCAGCTCCAAGCAGCTCCCTGCACCGCCGGTCTCAGCAAAACTGGGGTGGCTTCACGCGCCACCCCAGCGCCCCTCAGGGCTGGTCACAGATCCCAGCCTCTCCGCACGGGGGAGCTCAGGGTGGGAGGGCTCCTCCCCTCCCCCACACCCTGCAGATTCAGTGCTTCCTGGGGCTCAACACAATGCCCCACAGGGAGGCAGAGGGTCCCTGTGTGCTGCTGCTCAGCGCAGTCCTCTGGTCCCTGACCACTTGGGTGCCATAGACTTTGAGTCAGCCTTCCCTATGGTCGGCACCCTGAGCACTAGATGCCGGTGGCAGCCGCCACCAGAAGCTCCACTTCGCTAGGAAGGCGCCAACCGCTCTGGAACTCACCACTTCCCTGGATGCCTCTGCCCCGTGCATGGGGTGCTCCTTCCCCTCTCGTCGCTCTGGGTGTGAGATCCCTGCCCTTGGCTGCCGGTCCGCACTCCCGAGGGGAGGGAGCCCCGCAGCTTCAAAGCCTCTGTGCTTGGAGCCCAGCACAGGCTTCAGGGGGACTCCCCCCTCTGATGCCCTCCCACTCTTACCGGACTCCACGATGTTTCTGCAGTGCTCTCCACTTGTGCTCCATTTACTCAGGTATGTTTCTCTGGTTTTTCCAAGCTGGCTACGTAGGATTTTAGGAGTAAATCGAGTCTGTGGCTGGGAGCTGGGGAGCTCTGCTGCTTCTCACAGGGCCTCCATCTTCCCCTCCTCATTAATTTATTTTGAGTTTATTCTTGTGTATGGTGTAAGAAGGTGGTTCTATTTTCATTTCCTGGCATGTATCTGTCAAATTTTCCCAACAACATTTACTGAATGAACTATCTTTACCCCATTGTACGTTCTTGCCTCCTGTGTCAAATATTAATTGACTATAAAGGCATCGGTTTATTTCTGGGCTCTTTATTCTGTTCCATTGATCTTTATGTCTGTTTTTATGCCGGTATCATGCTTTTTTGATTACTATGGCCTCGTTGTATAGTTTGATATCAGGTAGTGTGATTTCTCTAACTTTGTTCTTTCTCAAGATTGCTGTGGCTATTTGGGATCTTTTGTGGTTCCATATAAATTTTTGGAATATTTGTTCTAGTTCTGTGAAATACACCATTGGTATCTTGTTCAGAGTTGCATTGAATCTATAACATGCTTTGGGGAGTATGGACATTTTAATGATGTTAATTCTTGCTATCTATGAACATGGTATATGCTTCCACTTATTTGTATTTTCTTTGATTTTTTTCTTTAGTGTCATAATTTTCCAAGTGCAGGTCTTTTACAGCCTTGGTTAAATTTATTCCCAGGTATTTTGTTTTTTTGATGCAATTGTTTCTTCATGTTAAATGTTTGTATGTGCTCGACAAACACGAAATTCAAAATTTCCATTTCATTCATATTCACTGAGGACCTACAATGCTCCAGGTACAATGTGAGGTTCTGAATGCACAGAAATGAATAAACACCAGATGAATAAGCCCTATTTAAGGAGCTTAGAATCTAGTTGGGGAGACTGACTCAAACAGAAATGTTTAATATAATGTGGTAAGTACTGTGCTTTAGATATGCACAGGGTGCTATGGAAGCCCAGAAGATGGGATTCTCTGAGGGTTCAGGGAAGTCTTCTAGGAGATGAGGCCTGAACTGAGTCTCAAAGAGTCATTACTGTCAGCCAGGTGCAGAAGGAGGAAATAGCATTTTAGACATAGAAAGTTTTGTGGGAGAGTGTGGAGGCGTGAGGCAGCAAATGGTGTACAGTCAAGTCTATTGTTATTAGAGCATAGATGGCAAGGCATAGTCTTTGGGGACATGAGACAGAAAATGAGACCTCAAACCAGTCAAGGCAATCCTCTTAGCCTGCAAAGAGGCTTGAATTTTATCCTGTTTACAGTGGGGAGCGATTAAGCAGGAGATGGACCGTGGTGCAAAATTGACCTTAGTTCATTCTCATGGCAATGAAAACAGTAAAGTGGAGCTGGGGCAAGACTAGTAGGAGAATCAGTTAGAAATGTAGTTGTAATGGTTCATGGAAGAGATGATGCAGCTTGACGAGGATGGGTAGAGATAGAAGACTACTGAAGAGACTAAATTGGCTTTGGCGATCTGTGGGGTGTTGCTGAGATCTGGACCTCACGTGTGAGGTTGCGTACTGCACTCTCTCCAGCACGTCTCAGGGTGTCTGCCTGGTGCCGTGTCAGCAAGCTCCACCCCCAGACTAACAAGATGACAACCAGGGACTCCCCATGGAAAATGATGGTAGTTGGTGAATTCGCTGTGTGCTTTAGGCTGCAAGTAAGAGAATATCACAACTCAAATGGTGATGACATTATCCCATGTGACAAGAGGTCCTGAGGCAGGGGTCTCACAGGTGGATTCAGAGCTCAGTAGTGCCGCAGGCTCTGAGCACTTTTTCTTCTGCCCTGCTGTCCTCAGCACAAGAACTTGTCCTTAACAAGCTGCCCTCCTGGCCAGGCATTGCATTCGCAGGTGAAGACGTCCCAGGACAGAAAGTGGCTTCCTTCTTTATGTTTCTTTATCAAAATAAGAAAACTTTTTCCAGAAGCCCCCAACAAACATCCTCTTGTCTCTTGCTTAACAGAATTAATATGCCCATGGCTCAACCATTGGAAAGGGGAATAGGACCACCATCATTGGCTTAGACCCATCAAGGCAGACCCTTTGTGCCTGGGGGAAGGTGACAGGGCTGTTCTCTCAGGAAGCACATGGCTGAATAAAGGAGAGTAGGAAACCTGACCACACTCTGACTTCCATTAGGAAGGAGAAAAGAAGACATCTAGTATTGGGTAGACAGGTAATATGATAGCAGAGGCAAGTCAGGATTGAGTAATGAAGCAGGTCCCTTAGAAGGAACAGTCCACAGGCCTCACAATCCTTGAGGTTGGGACATGCAGACCTGGGGGAAGGAGATGGGAGATGGTAAAATGTGTAGTTCTAGGGACCCACAGCACTTCCTTCTGAGATCTAGGGGAGCTGAGAGACAAGCAGCTGGTGAGTAGGGCTGGGGAGAAGATTCAAGCTTGCCCACGTGAGAGTAAAAGGAAACTGGGTGTGTTTTCCAGGGTTTGTATCACAGTGAGCACAGGCAGGAAAATGCATTTCCCTGCTGTGTCAAACAGAATTCCAATAGGAACGAGGTCATTTGTTAGTCCAGAGTTTGTCAAGTCCTTGGGTTCCATCACCCGCAGGGCTTAGCAATGTCCTGTCCTCTAGTTTACAGTGGTCTGAGCAAATACGAAATGTAGAAGAATGTTCCAGGCCGCTGGAGCCCTATGGAAATCCTTTATGTGTTACGCAGTTCACTTCCCAAGTCTCACTTGTGCTTCTTGATGAAGAAACACCTCAGCCTTACCCCCCCACCCCCAGGTAAGGATATGAGTCTTAGAAAGAAGCATGTGACTTAGCTAAGGTCACGCAGCTGATACATGGTGGCGCAAGAATCAGATTCAGGATTCCCGGTGCGGTGCTCTTTGTGGCTTCAGCTTGCAACGTGACCACCCAAGAGCTCAGAGCAGGGCCAGGAGTGGGTTTATTCACAAGGGAGGAAAAAGCACTAGATGGGAACAAAGTTCAGAAATGGAGAGAAAGAAGGTAGCTGAGATCCCACCTTGGACGACTGTCCCCTCCATCCACACCGCCTGCCTAGTCGCTGGTGTTCTGAGTGTTGAGTGCGTTCACTAGAGGGGAAGGAGCCCGCATGCGGCCGGCTGCAGGGGCGGGTGCAGAGCTGTCCTGCCTTCGTGGTCCTTACGAAAGACTCTCATGCCGCCGGCTGTTCTTTCTTCCTAAGAACTACCAAGTGTCTCTCCCAGCACCCGCTCCTGGGCTGCCCTCCCCACCGAGTTGCTTCTCTCTTTATCCCTTCACTCCAAACACTTTCAAAGTTAATTTCAAAGAGCTGGGAACACTTGATAGTTTTAATTAATCCTATGCCTGGGGAAATATGATTTTGTGCATCTGAGGCCTCTCGTCTTTTCTGGATAGATAGCTTGTTCTGGTTAATGCCAGCGTTTCCAATTTAGTTGTAATTATGCCGGTGACTCGTTTGTTTGTTTGCTTGTTTAATACCTAAAAGAGAAGCTAATGCTGATGTGTGTGGCCCCAGGAAGAGATTTCTAGTTTTCCTAATAGTGCTTCCTAGTTAAGCAGCCCTTTAGGCCTTTCACAGCGCTCTTGCCTCAGCATCTCCATCAACCCTGTGAGGCAGGGAGGGAAGATGCCATCCCCACACAGAGAGGGAGAAACTGAGGCCAGACAGGTCTGTGTTTTGCAGCCAGTGCCATAGTTAGGGGTAGCGAGATGCAAACCAAGCTGACTGAACTACAGACCAGGATTCTTTGCACCACAACTCATTTTTCTTCTGTGAGAATTCCAGTGGGACAATGTGTGGCCCATCACCAGGGGCAATCAACTGAACAGGGGCCTCATAGTCACTGCTAAGCTGAAAGGTCTTTTGTTACTTGGGAAAAATTTATTGCTGCCATACTGAGCTTTTGAAATTCAAACTGATGAGGTGCTAGACCTGTGTCACAATTCCCCATGCCCTTACCTGGTCCTCTCCGGATCAACCAGCTCCATTGCCCAGCAAGAAGGCACAAGGCATTTTGCTAAAATAGAAGATGTTCTTACAGTGCAATAAACCCCAATAGGTAAGTCATAGATAAATAGTTCCATGTTCTTGGCAAGGGTCCCAACTTATGCTACATTTTATAATAGTTCAATTATTGTATGAGCTAGGTTTCATTTGGCTTAAAGTGGTGGAATTTCAATGCAAACTGGCTTTATCATAACAAAAAAGTCCAGTTTTTAAAAAAATATGTCTTGCCCAGCCGGGTGTGGCTCAGTGGTTGAGTGTCGACCTGGGATCCAGGCGATCTGGGTTCAATTCCCAGTCAGAACACGTGCCCGGGTTGCGGGCTCGATCCCCAGTTGGGGGCATGCAGAAGGCAGCCGATCAATGACTCATATTGATGTTTCTATCTTTCTCTCTCTCCCTCTCCTTTTCTCTCTCTGAAGTCAATAAAGATATATCTAAAAAAATAAAAAATAAAACCATAAAAAAATATACCTTTATTGATTTCAGAGAGAGGAAGGGAAAGAGAGAGAAAGATAGAAACATCCATGATGAGAGAGTCATTGATCGGCTGCCTTCTGAATGTCCCCCTAGGGATCAAGCCCTGACAGGGAATCAAATGGCAATCACCTGGATCATAGGTCGAAACTCAACTGCTGAGCCACGCTGGCTGGGCAAAAAAAAATCCAGTTTTAAGTCTAGGATCAGATATGGCTTGATGCAGAACCTCAAAAAATATCGTCATGACTCAATTTCTCTCCATCTCTTGGCTCCCTTTAACACTATATCTATTCTCAGGAAGGCTGTCCCCTTGTGGTTGAAAGATGACTGCATTGGCTTCAGTCAGCTTCAGATTTTTGAGAATAAAGAAAAGTTTGTCCTGGTAGCTCCCACAGAAGCCCCTGAGAATTCCTCTGATTGGCTTGGTGAAGTTATATGTTCTTTCTGTTCCAATCTGTGATGAGCTGATTGTTCGGTCAGGCCAAGGTCATGTGCTTCACATCTGGTGCTGGCAATGAACTCAGCCTCACCCAATAACCCATGGGCTAAAAAAGGAAAAAGGATCCTGCAGGAGATATCAGAATAAAGTAATTAATAGAGGAGGAATGGACACTGGGAAGAACTCCCTGTGCCCTCAAAATAAAAGTATATCCCACTTTCCTTTTCTCATTTTTACTTTTATTTTTTTTATTATTATTTTTAAAAAATATATCCTTACTGATTTCAGAGAGAGGAAGGGAGAGGGAGAGAAGAGATAGAAACATCAATGATGAGAGAGTCATTGATCAGCTGCCTCCTGCACCCTCCCGATTGAGGATCGAGCCCGCAACCCGGGCATGTGCCCTGACCGGGAATCGAACCCTGATCGCCTGGATCCCAGGTCGACGCTCAACCGCTGAGCCACGCCCAGCCAGGCTCATTTTTACTTTTAAGCTAGAGTGACTAGAATGATTACAGGCATACCTCACTTTATTGCATGTCACTTTATAGCATTTCATAGATGTCGTGGGTTTTTTACAAATTGATGGCAAGATCCTCTGTTAGCAAGAAGATCACTACACACTTGATTGCAGTACTCACTTTATTGCGGTGGTCTGGGACGGAACCTACAATATCTCCGAGGTATCCCTGTACACTCATCTCCCTTAAAAGCAGAGGTAGCAAATTTTTTTCTAATTGAGTTCTCAGCCCACAGCTGGGTTTTAGATACCGGATATTAGTGTCCTGCTTGGATTCTTTCTGTAGCATCTTTCCAAACTGAACTTCTACTCTCTGCAGCTCTGGGATTAGTAGCTCTAAATTCTTCAGTTAAAAATAACCTCCCCCTTACCTCTTAAACCCTCGTTAACCTACCATTAGATTTTGACTGCCCAACTATGTATCCCACTCGAAGCATCACTAGCTGCAGCTTGGACCCTCCCAGCTGCCCCACCTTGCTTCTGCATGTTTTTTTTCTTTCCTGAGTCAATTTTTCCTGTTTTTGTTTATTGCCCCGTGCATGCATGCTCTCTTGGAAATATAGAGGCATCCTGGGGCAATTAGAAGAGGTCTTTTTCAGCTTTTCTACACGCCTCACTCTGTTAGAATAGAAAATAAACAGACTGTCACCCACTGAGCCAACAGAAAGAAAGAACATACATGCAATTACTATTGGGGCTGTGCCAACTACTTCAAAAAAATAAGTAGGAGTCTCAGTCTTCTCTTTTTATGGAATCAGAAATTCATAAGCATGTTTAAAACTTCCTGAGAGATGATGCCACTTTCCTTGCCTATCCATTTTCTTGGTATGACCGACAGCTGGATTGTAGGGGCATCAGAATCCTAAGAGACACACTCTAATGAAGACAGCCTTCTGAAGCTCATCCCTGTAGGCTTTTAATAAGCAGGGAGACAAGAGTCCTCTTACTTATTACTAAATAATCAATTCAAACATCTAAAATTTACTCACCCAAAGTTTTTTTTCTCATTATTTTCTCCCTGATTCAGAAGATCCTCTGATATTAGGGAGGATGTTGGTTTGCATGGTGTTGGAGAACATCTTTAATGAGGCATATTTATAGTATTGGGAGAAAATGAAAGTTGGTGGGCAGAGGCCAAGAGGGAGGGTAAGTGAGTGGTGAATCCCTAGGGCCTGTTGAGACAGGCCTCAGGCCGAGCGCAGGGGCCTCCGAGGCCGGGCTCGAGGGCTGGGTGCTTGTAATAGTTTCCTTGGCAAGAAGGACTGTAAATTTCTTCATGTCAGGAGCAGCTTCTTCTTTATTTTATCATTCTCCCAAAGGACAGCGTACACATTCAGAGTTCAGTGAGTATCGATTAACGAATAAATAACTTACTAAATGTACGAAGGAACAAATAAACAAATGGATAAGTAAAAAGAGCAGCTGTGAGAGCCTGGTCAGGGCAGTAATTCCCCGAGGCCAGCCTGACTTCTGCTTCATTGTTGCTTGTAGGTGAGGGACCTACGGACACTCTGCGCCCTGATAGTGTCATGACACCTAAAGTATCAAATGTTTACTGGGGTAACATATGCCTTAGCCAGTCCAATTCCTTATGTGAACCATGAGGAAAACACGACACCTACTAAGAAGAGCTCCTGGTAGCTAACTAGGTTCAAATTAGAACAAACAAAATAACGCAGCCTAGTAGCCGTTTTTGCACAGGGACCTCTCACACATACTGCGCTTCCCAGAGAAGCCTCTGCACCTCTGCCTGGCTGCACTGCCTGCCTGCACTGCCTTTCTGCCGGCGAGCCAGCCCTTATAAAGGAGCTCCTGGAGTCCTACAGGACTGAGCCTTTCTCCGTTCAATCAGAGCTGCGCAGGTCTGACCAGTCAGGGGTGGGGACCTCTGTTTATAGAAGCTGGTTCTTCTCCGGCTTGGGGAAGGCCCTTTCCAAGAAGTCTCAAGACTGCATTTTTCAGCTGGAGCTGAAACACGGAAGACATCTGACTGGAGCAGAGCAGAACAGATCTGGACCATGGCAGAGTAGAATCATCTTGGAGTAGAGCTCCCTCCCTGAAAAGGG
Source organism: Miniopterus schreibersii (assembly GCF_964146895.1). Classification (NCBI taxonomy): domain Eukaryota; kingdom Metazoa; phylum Chordata; class Mammalia; order Chiroptera; family Miniopteridae; genus Miniopterus; species Miniopterus schreibersii. The sequence goes on along the minus strand of NC_138105.1, from coordinate 75,780,432 downwards.
GCCTGGCCTGAGGCCCCCTGGCCCTGGGGCAGGCCCATGGCTGTGCTGTTTTCACAGCTGCGCTGTTAGCACCGGTGAGCTGCTTGCACTAAATAGTTTCCCTCTTCACCACACCCTGAATGGGGATTCCTATTGGCACTTGAATTGGCACCAAGGACATCAGTTGACACTTATTTTTCTTTAAAAGTCATTCTTTTCTCTTAAGTGCCCTTTTGTGTGACTCTTCCAGCCTCCCAAGGGGGCAGAAAACTGAGACCAGATGCCAGGACCCCTCAGTGTAATGGCTGTGTCCTGATTCAGAGGCAAAGGTGGCATGACTGTTGTCAACCGGGAGCTGTTTTTGCTTTTTGGGAATTCTCTTGTACCCATTTATGAGGTGCCTGGTGAAAGCTGGGGACATGGTTCTGCATAGCCCACCCATGATGGCACATTCAGGAGGGTGCCACTGACTGAGCTAACAAGGAACTTCAGGGAGGACCCTGAATTGTTTTCAGCTGGAGCCACGCTGGAATCTGGCCCAGGGGTTTCATTTCTCAGACCCAGTGCTGTCCTCAACCCCTGAATGATTTCCTTTGACTCCTGCAGGGCCTTCTTCAGGGCTAGGCGCTGGATCTTGGGTGTCTCCTTTCTGGAAAAGCAAGAGGAAAAATGCAAAATTCTCCACCGCCCTCACCCTCTGTGATCTGAGCCTAATGATGGGATGTCACTTATGATAGGGTCTCACCCTGGTTCTTCCTTCCTACTATTCCTGCAGGCAATTTGTTCTGATAAACATATAGCAGCTGGGTAATGGGACATGAAAGCTTCAGGCGGTAGAGCAGGAGGATGCTAATTGATAAATGTTGAATTAAACCAGAGACTCAGGCAAACCATCAGGGAGCATGGGGCAATCAGAAGCTCCAGACCTGACCTTGGTGATAGAATAGCAAAGGAGTGAGGTGTGGGGTGCAGATGGACCACTAGAAATAGCTCTAAAGTTGGACAAACCTAGATCTGAATCCCAGCTTCATTTCTGAATAGCTATGTGACCTTAGACAACTCAGCCAACTTTGCAGAGTGTGTTTCTTCATCCTAATATTAGGATGGTGCACCTGCCTTTCAGAGCTGTGTGAGAATTAACAGAAACAACCCTTCATTTATTCATTTATCCATTCAGTAAAAGCATATATCATGGTTAGGTGAATGTCTATCAAAATTCCCGCCAGATATTAGGTTCTCAGAATTGTATATTTGACCTCTTTCTTTAGACTGTGGTGTCCTTCCAGGACCATGAAGGGTGATTGGTCTCTAAAGATTCCTCCAGCTCCAACATTTAATAATACAAGCATCACCCTCCCAGTGTGGTGAGAGTCTGGCCATGGTAACCCAGGGTTTCTGGCTGAGGACAGTGCCATGTGCCTGCTCCAGATGCAGACCTGCCCCCAGAAGCCAGCCTCCCCTCCTGTGCCTGAGCTCTGCCAGCGGCTTTTGGGAAAACCATACCAGTGCAGAGGTTTGGAGCCAGTTAGCATCAGCTGGCATTTACAAGCGACATTTAAAGGTCACCTCAATCCTCCTGCCAGGGAATCGGGGCGGGAAGGTGAAGCAGCGAATGTGGACTTGGGTTGAATCTAATGAGCTTGGGCAAGAAACAAGGGGGCTAGAAGCAGAGAAGCAGTATGGTGGGGGCAGGGAGGCTTTTCTTAGCATAACTAGTTGGAGAAGTTCACGGGTAGGCGATGCCTGGGAGGAGTAGCAGGGATCTGCTCAGCTTTATGAAGAGAGAGGTCCTCATTGGCATCATCCCCACCAGTGTGGGCATATTTAGGTCCTTGGGTTTGTGTCCTGCACAAAATGTGGTCAGAGAGGAAAAGGTTGGTAGAAAATGCATGGAGAATATACTCTAGGTCATGCCTTAGAAATTCTGTATCCTGCCCAAGGGACAAGTCTACCATATGGTTAGAGAGGTTCATTAAGCATATTTTCTGAACCAACAATTAGGACACATTATCATATAATCTGACCAGCCAACACTCTATCACGCAATGGAGAGATAATGAACATCCTATTTGCAGTTGAGGCTGCTTTGGAAAATAGGAGGCACTTGGAACCCATGTAAACAGATGACTGGGAATAGAGTGTTGCTGTTCACAGTCAAAGGAGACAGCGCTGCTGATGGGAGCTGAAAGGCAATGCACTGAGAGCTCTTCGGTGGTTAGGATGAGTGCTGCAGCTCTATTGTTAGCCCTGCCAGCTGCTAACTGCCCATTGGCTTCTCCTTTCTTCCTTGTGTACAGTCCTGAAATGTGACCCAGCAGTGTGAACCCTTAACTACCCTGCTTTCCATCTCTGCCCTGAAGATGACCCCAGGAGCTGCTTCTGTCCCACCATGTCTCATGATTTCCTGCCCAACTTGGGCTGGGCACACGCGACCTTGGGAAGGGCAGGCTGCACAGAGCCCATGCTACCTGCTGCCGCCGCCCGAGGTGCGGGGCACAGTGGTGATAGGAGTGATCCCACTCTCTCCCAGGAGAAGCGTTTATCACATGGGTCCCTGCTCTCTGGGTGGTCGTGAAAATTGGCTTGCTTCCTACCTTTCGCATAAAGCCTACCCATTGTTAACCCCTGGTATGCCATTGTAGACCTGGACAGATTTTGATAGTAAATCAAAAACTACTAAGGCTTCCCAGCCTTCCTTCCCTCATCTGTCTCCTGGTGCCTGGCAGGCAGAGTGTCCAGGGGACAGTTCAGGAATCCTCAGATATGGTTAGATAGCACGTTGGGTAGAAAGCCCTATTGCCCTCAAGCTCTCCTCTTGCCCTCTCTTGCCCTCTCTATGCCGGGCAAGGCTGCATAACTTCCATCTCTGAGGCCATTTCTCTGTCTGAAGGGATCCCCTGATACAATGCACACACCCTGGGGAGGGTCTCAAGTGCATTGTGCTAAAAGCACATTAAGCTGTTGTCAGTTTAGTGGGGACATTTTAGCGGGGATTAACTTATCAAGCTCCTTTCAGATGTGACACCTAGTTGAGAGGGATTTAGATTTAGGAGAGGAGTTTGATGGCAGGAAACAGAAAGAGAGACAGATAGGAAAGCCCTAAGAGGAGAAAGTGGCTGTCTTGAGAGCCCAGTCGCAGGGGGGCTCACGTGGTGCTGAAGATGATGTGGCTGTGGGCCTGGGTTTTGACCAGTTAGGAGGAAAAGTGAGTGAAATGCACACCTGGCAAAACAGAGGACAGATGAAGCAGCTGCAGGGGGCGGTGTGTGTAGGGCCCAGATGCCAGGCTGGTTCACAGCTGTGGGGAGGGCAGGTCTTCCTCAGTTCCATGGATGCCTCCTTCCTGGTGTCTTAGGGCCCAGGAGCCAGGGTGGCCTTGGGCATCTCAGGAACTGCAGCAGCAGCAGTTGACTGTGGTGGGAATCCCCAGAGGCAGCAAACAGCATCCTTCCATCCTCTGTGCACAGTTTTCCCTCTGATCCGCCAGTTGCTTTGTGCACCATTATTTTTATGGGCTGATCTCCAGAGGGGCTTTAGTGAAGCTTCTCTTTTACCTCCTAATGCACCACCCAATCCTCGCCTGTGCCCTCAGGGGAGAGCATTTTCACAAACAGAAGCAAAGAGAATAGAGCCTCCACGGGGGCTTTAGCTACTAAACCTGTGACATCGGCCTTTGTTACACAGATCATCTGAGGCTGGAAACAATTGGGGCTGTTGTTTAAAGAACAGCCCTGTTCTCTGAAAAACCACAGGAGGAGAAGACTAGAGACTGAGGTGGAGGAAAAGGAGGGAAAGGCGGGGAGTGGCATTTATGGACCACCTACGTGGGCCAAGCACTGTCCCCTTAAAGCACATTTCACGAGGCGACACGGGTGTTCTCAGATGCTGAGGTTAGGTGACTGGCCCAGCTGGTCAGCAATGGGCACTGAATGCAAAACCGTGTCTGTCTGACTCCAGAGAGAAGGGAATACACCTGTTCTTTTCTGTTACTCTTGGATCCAGGCCAGAGTCCTGGAGTGATGTCCCTGCTCATCTAAAACTCTGAGGTTTGCCCCACTCAAGGTATCTGTCTTTGGTATGAGCCGGGGTCCTAGGACACTTTCATATTAAAAAGAAGTTTCCTTTGGGCTGACACCTCACTAGGGGAAATGAAGGAGGGAGCAAGGTAAGCTCTGCCAGAGACAAGCCAACTGAGTCATAAGAACAAGGATCACCTTCCCTCCACTGGGCTGATGATTAACACTCAGGATCCTCACCCATTAGTGTGGCAGGCACTGCCTAGTGACAGGTTAATTACACAGTTCTGGGTAATTAGAAAGTAAATATATGTTAAGAGGACGCCACTGTCAGGGTAAAAACCGCCTATTAGAAAGCCCTCTTGCATGGTAAACTCCACCTTTATCTTTTCCAACCTGAAGAGATCTTTTCGTTGTTGCTTTGAGAAAAATCTCCTTGGCTCGTCCCTGCAGCTAAGACGTACTTAGTTCAGGCTCTCACCCACCTCCTGTGCCCTCTCCTCCGTAATGCTCCATGCTGCTCCAATCTGGAGCTCAGCTTCTATTCTGAGTAAATGTCTCTCGCGTCAAAGCTGTTGCACATGAGGTTTACATCTCCAGCGTGGCCTGAGAAGGTTTAGGAGAACTTCCTGGTTTTCTGGGCTGCATGGGGCAGAAAATCCCACTTGTTCTATTGCTACATAGCTGTGTGGGGACGGGGGACCCTCCTGACTGCTTTACTGGAAAGTGTGATGCTGCTGGACTTGAATCATCCCCTCAAGGGCCAAGAGCCACGTAGTCCTTCATCCCTCCAATCCGTTCAGAGTTGGCCTCTGCAGGGCTTGTCTTGTGCTTTCTCTCCCTCTGGGACCCAGAGCACTGACTTCTTCGGGAAGGATTCATGCTGTGACCACAGGCGGTGGCTCTGCCCTCCTGCACCATCTCAGCCCCATCAATTCTGCCTGGGTATTTTGAGCAACCACCACAAAAATGTAAATTTGATTTATTTTCTGTGATGTGTAATGAATGACCACCCAGGAGGACGCTATGGATTATTTTTGCGCAGGCAGCCCTTAGCACGGCTGTGCTCCAGGCAGTGAAGTTTTCTGTGTGGTTGTAAGTGATTTGGTTCGAGTTGTTTTAGAACCGAGGTCTAGACTTTGTCTAAAATACCATTCCTAATTTGCTACAGGATGGGAAATACTTAGTAAGTGCTGCTAAGCTTTCAAACCTCCTCCACAAACCATGAACTGGAGACATGCACACTTCCCTCAAACCCTGAGTTTGCAGCCATTGCTGCATCTGCAACCTCCTCTATATCCTAACAAGCTAGGAGAGGTGGGTGAGAAGCCAGTGGGGTGCTGGTCTTTATCTCCTCTCTTCCTTGGATTCATCATGTGTTCAACGGATGCTTATTGCGTATCAGCCCTATGCCAACTGCTGAGCGAGGCGCTCGGTCTCCGACTCTAAGGTGACCAATCCCCATGCCCAAGGAGCTGATGGAGGGGATGGAAAGAAGGCAGAGGGGCAGGAGGCATGGCAGGTGTGCAAGAGTCACGCATGTTGAAGGAGCGGAGACAAAAGAGCATCCAATATCGGCTTGTCTTTGAGAGAGGGAGGGGCTGGGAGCTGGGACGGCTTAAATGAGATGATGTTTGCATGGAGCCAATCGCTCTCCTGCATAAGGTCACCAGGGCCAGCAGAACCAGGCCTGGAACCCAAGCCTTCTGACCACAGGGCACAGTGTTGGGCCCCAGGAGCTGCCGCATAGCTGTCAGCCAGCCTGAGTCTGAACTCCATATCATAACCTCCAGCGTGACTAGCGAGTGGCCAGAGCTTCCCTGGGGGGCAGGGGCCTTTGGCGGTGAGAGGGTGAGGAGCACATTGGGGTCTGGGTGGTCAGGAAGTGTGCAGTGAACCTGGGGCAGTCTACAGGGCCTGTGCTGGGGAAACTGGACGGTGATGTTTATTTCCAAGGCTATTCCCTGAGGCTTCCTGGTCAACCCCCGTCAGTAAAAGCCTGTGTTCTCTCCCCAGGGATTTGCCTGCTTCTGGAAATACACCTGCACACAGTGGTGTGGTGTGGCGGGGACCAGGGCTGAGACTGGGCTGACACAGTGTGTTAGCTAGTCCCCCATACAGATGGGGTCTTGCCTGGGGACCCTGTTGCCCCCTCCTGCCATGAAGAGGCTCAGCCCCCTGGCTCCCCCTCCTTAGGGCCTGGCTTCTCCCCTCAGCAGACAGCACAGGGTGTAGGAGGCCCATTGTCTGCCCCAGCAGCTCCCTCCCTGTGGGACTCCCCTCTCCAGTCTTACCTGCCTGAGTGCTGTCAGGGGCCTTTCCAAATGGAAACTGATGCTCTCTTCAGCAGCCTGGCTGCCTGGTGACATCTCCTGACATGGCATTAACAGAGAAAACAGCAAAGTGGATCCCCTGGGCCACGGAACATTGATTTCTTGTTTAGGCCCTTAGCTTCCCATCAACCACAGATGTGGCAGGTTTGATTAGCTTTCTCCAAGAGGGGGTTCAGGTGAGGGGGGGAGAGAACTCAGGCCGGAAGGAATTAGGGGAGATGAGGAAGAGCAGTGTTAATTCCTTAAATCATAGGTCTGAAATGGAAGCGGGAGGCGGGTGTAAGCAGGGATAAAGGGCTATGAGGACTTGGTGCGAAGCCACTTCTTTTGTTTCCCACTGGAGAAGAACAAGTATGATGGGCTCCTTCTGAAGTCACATACCTGTCAAAGCTCAGTGAGGCCCAGCCAGGTCCTAGGGCACTTGTCACCCAAAGAGGCTCCATGAATCTTTACCAAGGGAAACCGTTCAAGTGTATCTCTCTGGAGCTGCTCTCCAAACATCATTAGTCTCACACTCTGGTGAGGGTGTCAGCCAGAATTTTACTGACCCCCAACCCTCAGTCAATTCTTGATAACCAGCCAGGACTGATCTTTCCTTTAATAAAACGTTCCCTTTGAGAAAAGAAAATGCGATGACTAGGAAATACCCACTGAAGCCCTCTACCCAATTAAAACTTTTTCTGTCGTTGGGCAGAGCCCCGCTTGCTCTCCGTGGAAGAAACCTCCACTACCTTGAAATGCGTTCTGTGCTCTGGCACTATAAATAAAGCATTTTCACAGAAGAATAGCATTTATATTATCACCAGGAATAGCAAAGGAAACCCAGCGAATGCAAGATGCTGGTAGTAATGAGCAAGGCTATTTTCATTCTTATTCTAGGAACCTTTAATGTAGCAACGCACCAGCCCCAGCCCCCGAGCTGGACTTGATTTAAATATACATATCTCTATGTGTGTATATATCTCACTCCCCTGAATATATAGAGATAGATAGATATATATTATCTCTTTAAAATATTAAAACAAATTACATCTTAGCTCAGAATACAGACATTAATTCTGTTTCCAGGAGATTTGTCAAATCAGTGGCCTGTGTTTGCATAATAAGCTCTTTGGTTGCGCAGCGTGGAATATAAATCACCAGGCTGTCAGCTCTGGGTGAAAATCCCAGATCTGCAGCAGTGTCGCTTCCATTGATGAAGAGGAGCTTTATGTTCTGTGTCCAGGTAATGTCTGTAGGTAGCTGGGTCTTCCTGGAAATGGCTGCAAGAGCAGGGAAAAGGAAAATCTTAGAAAGACGGAATGGGAAGACTTAGGCTGTGGTTGGGAAGCTGTCCTCACTCCATTTCATAGAGAATCGGATTTCTTTCCTTCACTCCTTTCATTGCATTTTACACACACACACCTTCTGATTTGAGTTTTTAATGATTTGGTGGAAATGTGGGTTATTTGCCGCCAGATTTGGGACAAACAAGTTAAGGCATCTGATCATCCTGAGGTTTAAGGCATAGAAGGCTCAAAGCAGGCTCACAAGTTGTCTCTCAGTGTTATAAGTAAGGCTTCTAATTATAGTTAACATGGCTGGACTGCTCAGTATGTGCCAGACACTCACTAGGAGCTTTGAGGGCATTGTGCCATTCACTCTAACAACACCACCTTGGCAGGCAGTATATGGCTTCCCTTTTGGAGATCAAGAAACTAAGAGCCCTGGTTAGTGTTGCCGAGTGGTTAGAGCAGCAGCCCACATACCAAAGGGTTGCAGGTTCAATTCCTGGCCAAGGACACGTACCTAAGTTGCAGATTTGATCCCCTGCCCTGGTCTGGATGCATGTGGGAGGCAACCAATTGATGTCTCTCTCTCTCTCTCTCTCTCTCTCTCCCTCCCTCCCCCTTACCCTTCCTCCCTTTCACTCTCTCTAAAAAATTAATGGCAGGTGAGGGTTAACAAAAACTTTTTTTTTTTTAAAAGAAGCTAAGAGATATAAGGGTTGTTGAGGGACAAGAAGCTGCTGATCTGGGACTTGAACTCAGGTCTATTTGAGTCAGGGGTACAGGCTTTTAGGAGCTCAGGGCACTTAGCTCTTGTGATGCAAGAGGTAGCAGAAGGCTCCTTGCCCAGGAGGTGAACTCAAACAGCACCTGGTGCCCAGCTGTTCTTATGGGATTGAAAGAGGAACTGGAATAGAATTCTCAAACAAATTCACCGATTTAGTGTGGAGATTTGTAAAAAAAAATTAGAATGGTTTAGTCACTTCTTGCGTCCTCTCACTCCACTGCTTTGGTTCACCAAACTCTATACTGTGACCTCTTCAGTGTTCATGAAACTTGGTGCAGAAGGGACCTTTGATTAACTGGTCTACTTGCTCATTTTATACATGAGAACGCTGAAGTCCAGACAGGGAAAGGAGGGACATGCCCAGGGTAAGGTGACTCATTTGGGGTAGAGACAGTTTTCTGGTTCCTTGTCTAAAGCCCAGAAAGAGCCCATCCAGGCTGGCTTTGAAATGGAGGAGAGTGGGGCTGGGCAAGCTTTTGAAGCCATGCTGAGGGATGCTGTGGGGCCTGGGCTGGACATGGCACTGCAGCCCAGACCTGACTGGGTGACCCAGCTTCGTAAATGATGCAGTGAATCAACACAATGGGCATTTGGTTTGCTCGCCCTGGTTTCTGGAATGGCAGCTCCATATGTGATTGTAAGATGCTTTGTTGCAATCATAGTATTTTTTCATGATCATTTATAGGTGAAAAATCCATCTAGAGCTGTTTTCACAAAGCTATAAAATTTGTCTCTGCTCTGTTTCTTCTTGAAATGTTGAGTTCAGCAAGATTGAAGGCCAATGGCTAGAATCAAATTCAACTCAGATTTCAGCCATTCTTTTTCCAGTCTTGGTGTTTCTCCCTCCAAATTACATTTATATTGGAAACATTTCTGTCCATAATTTTCATGACAACACATAAAAGTTGTTTCTTGGTTGAGCAGACACAAGAAAACTTCCTGGGTTTCTCTTCAGTGCTCACTGCACCCTTTGTTCCATTGAGCCCAATTGTCCCTAAATAATAGCAAGAGTAAAGCAATCAAAATATGTTCCTTTTATTTTCCCATTTAACAGCAGGACTAGATTGAGCTGACACCATATGTGTCCAAATGGGTTTGGGGAATTTTCAAACAGATGTGTTTTAGGGGTTTTATGTTACTAACAAAGAGCATAGACTTTGGAATTTTTAACTGTGGTATGGCAGAGACTCCTAGTTGCCTCCTGAGCACATCATACTTTCGTTTGTATAGTAAGAGCGCCCAATTTTTAATTTGACACCTTACTTCTTAGATAAAAGACTACATTTCCCAGAACCTCTTGTGACTAAGTTAAGGCTTAGTGGCAAACTTCTAGCCAATGAGATGTAAGGGGAAGTCTAGTATGGGACTTTCAAGAAGCCTCTTAGAAAGGAGGGAGAGTGTCCTTTTTCTCTTTCTCTATTCTGTTTTTTGGATCATAGAGGTGATAGCCGTAGCTCTAGCAAACTTTTAGGAACAGGAGGATAAGGGCACCTTAGAGATAGTGGAGCAGAGAGCCAGAAGGAGCCTGGTCCTCCATGACTATGGATCTGCCGCGACACCCTTTGACTGCTACCTCTAGATTTATTTTAATTAAAAGAGAAATTAACCTTTAGGATGAGACACCACCATTTTTCAAGTCTTTGTTAGTCTAAATCAGGCCTAATTCTGGGATCAGTTATTGTCTTTATCAAAATACTGATCTCTGAGCTTCATTTCCCTTAATTATAAGACTTATAGGTTTCCAGTTTTATTGTTTTTTGAGTTGTTATGGGAATTGAACATTTGTTAGTTGCCTAGTAGATGTGCAGCACGTAGCACGGTTCTTGCCATTTTCCCCCTTAATATTTTCAGGGTTCTACATGTTCAAGTAGCTGGGTATAAAAACCATGTAACAAGCATATTTAGAGCAATCAAGGGACAGACTATATGGGTAGGTGGCCAAATTACAAATGCAGAGTTATATTGCTCAATTCAGTTTGACAAAAGTAAAATAATCAGGGTTTTAGTTTCTATCTCACTTCAAGGTTTTTAGCTACGAATAGTATAGACTATATGTCTTTTTCAAAGTTGCCTTATTTACACCTGAAAAAAACCCTTAGCTTTGCTCCAATCAGCCCTCTAATAATATAATTCTTAGGACACACAGTCTTCACTTGCTGACATTTCTCTGAATTTACATCTTCTCTGTTGGTTGGTCTATTTTTGCTTACTTGGGTAATTCCCTACTTCCAAGTCCTTCCTAACATGTTCTAAGTGACTTTCTGGTGAGAGCACCTTTTAGCTAAGCTTATTGTTATTCCAACTAGAATCCTACTCATTTTTAATTTCTTTCCTAACACCCTTGCCCTGCTCTACTCAATCTCTTTAGCATATTATGCTTTTAATTTAGGCATATTAGCATTATATATATTACGTTTTATAATTTCATTTAATCTTTACAATAACCTCATTTGTAAAATGAGGTAGAGATTATTATGCTCATGTTAGACATGTGGAGACTCCGCCTCAGAGGACTTAAAGGTTTTTATAAGATCACATACATAGTTTCTGGTGGGGCTGGGACCAGAAATTCATCTCCAGATTCCTATTCCCACTTTTTTTCACTATGTACCACAATTCCCTCCCAAAATTTGAAAGCCACTCATGTTGGCTGCCCATCAATCACACCTCACATTTCTATTGTGACGGCTGCTGCCTCCTCTAGACAGAGATTCATTCTGATTCACATATATTTTTGAGCATGAAGGATTTGTCACATTTCATATTTGAATAACATTTTTATACTTTTCCAAGTGCTTTCTTGTACAATATCTTATTTGATATTCACTGTAAGTCTGTAAGGTAGGTAAGGCAGACACTTCTTTTTCCCTCACTCTCTGTATTAAGAAATGAGTGCCTGAATAATCTAAGTGATGGATTCAAGATCACAGAAAAAATTAGTGACAGAATTGGGACTGTGTCCTCTGATTGAGGAGCTGCGTTTTCAAGGGATGGACACTGAGGCCCAGTTCTGTGATGAGCACCAGGTCAGAATCTACACAAGTAATTAAGTGGCTTTCATACTCCTTTCGAAGTCTTACGAGAGAAGATACATCCTCCATCTCCTTTTTTCTCCCCACTCCCCATTTCCAGGTCAGTCAATCAGTTACCTATTGAAACACCAGTACTCCTCTAAGTAATACAGGGACCTGAGTCAGTAGGGAAGGCCAGATGATTGTCGGTACAAAGCTGGCCTTCTCCAATGCTGAACAGAGGCTTTGGATAATTAATATTACAGATTTAGAGAGGAATGAGGTGTTAGTATGAGTCCACCAGTCCTCAGGGACAGCTTCATCTGGAGGATTGGGAATCGTCTGGCTCTCCGGTCCCTAGAGTTAATATAGGGTCACAGAATCAGCCCTAGAGTGTAGATCACCACACATAGATTTCAATCTCAGCCCACCACTAACTTGCTTGGTGGTCTTGGGTAAGCCAGTTGACCTGCTCAGATTGCTACTTCTAAATCTTTACCAGGAGAAGGTTGGCTGGCTTTGAAGTGCTTGCATTAGTTTGCTAAGGCTGTCATAACAGAGTACCACAGCCTGTGTGGCTTAAACAAGAGGCATTTATTTACATATAGTTCTGGAGGCTGGATGTCCAAGATCAAGGCTTGGCAGGTTGGTTTCTCCTGAGCTCTCTTCTTGCCTTCTGGATGACCATTTCTGGGTCATGACCATTTCTGTTGTCATGAAAATTATGGACAGAAATGTTTCCAATCATGCGTCTTCACATGATTTTCCCTCTGTGTATGTTTGTGTCCTAATCTCCTCTTCTTAGAAGAACATGTTATATTGGTTTAGGGCCCACTTCTATGATTTCATTTTAACTTAATATATAACATATTAACTTACAATATAAGTTAATATTTGCCTCTCCAAAATAGTCACATTCTGAGGGTCTGGGGGGTTAGAACTTGAACATACAAAGTTTGGGGGTACACAAACAACCCATACATAATAGTGTCCAAATTTGGTTGATCAGCAGAATTACTCAAGAGGCTTCAAAAAACAAGTTTCTGAACCCAAAACCTTCTCTATAAGAATCAAGGGAAATGGAGCTCAGGGATTTACCGATTTTAATAATTCCCCAGGTGATAAGCTTGACCATGTGTAAGTCTGCCTGCAGCAGATGCCCTCCAAGGGCCCTTCATCTTGAATGCTCTTTGTACTTAAGAATCAGGCAACCAGAAGGGAAGGCGTTCTTATATGGCAGCTGTCTTGGAGAAGGGTGAGGGCACAGGTTGGGAAGGAGGATGTCCAAGGGGTGCCCCAAAGGGCTCCCAACTGCCTTTTTATGTAAAGAGAAACTGAGGCAGGGGTGGTAGCTTGTCAGGTGGAAAACAGGGTCACCTCCTCTGCCAGTCACCCCCAGGATCACTGTAGCCTAAATTTGATTTCTTTCAACGTGGAGTAGCTAATGTCCCTGAGTATCACTGTGGTATGAAATTCTGAGCTTGAGACTAAAACAAGGGATCCCAGAAAGGGTGAAGAGAGACATCAGAGTGGAATAGCCAGAGATTCTTATTTAGAGAGTTTAAACTTGCTGACCAGAGCAAGGACTTGGAGGGTAAAAAGAGCCTGGGCGCTTCAGTCAAAGCAATCGAGTTCGAATTTCATGTTCTGGCACTTACCCACTGGGTGATGCAGGGTGGGTCACTTAGTGTTTCAGAGATTTGGTTTCTCCTTAACACATTAGAGAAAACAATGTTGGAAGAGCAGGGTGTTTATGAGAACTCAATGAGATCATGCTTATAAAACGCTTCCTTCAGTGCCTGACAGTGGACCCTGAATAACCCATCACTATTGGCTCTTTTAAAACCAGGTTCCTGCTCTTTGACTAGTTTATATTTCCCTGTTTACTGCACACTTAAACAGAGAAAGAGACACTTAGGGTGGGAGAGAGGAAAAGGGAGGCTGAAGAAAGAATATAGAGGAGGGTGAGGAGCACTGGAGAGAGAAAAGCACACACTACAGCACTGCCATCCGCCCTGTAAGACCCAGCACTGCTGGAGAGGGAGGGAGGCCATGGATCTGCTCAGGGCCACATGCTCATTTTCTGGTTGTTACCAAAGATTTCTCCTGCCAACAGTACTCTGTTTTTTAAAAAAGTATCTTTATTGGTTTCAGAGAGAGGAAGGGAGATGGAGAGAGAGAAACACCAATGAGAGAGAAACATGGCTTGGCTGTCTCCTGCATGTCCCCTACTGGGGATTGAGCCCAAAACCCCTGACATGTGCCCTGACTGGGAATCAAACTGGTGACCTCCTGGTGCGACACTCAACCAACTGAGCCACACCAGCCAGGGAAATAGTACTCTTCATTTCTTGTTAAGCACAATACCAGGAATGGCCCAATGGTCCAATTTCTGCTTATTTTTTTTGATATTACCGTTGACCTCTCAATAGTAACAGCTAATATTTGCATTTTCTAAGTCACTGTTTTTAAAACAAATGAACGATTCATTTACAAAGTTAACTTGCAAAATAAAGAGCTGTGTTCAACTGTCATGTTCACTTTATACATCAATCCTATTTTCCAGCTCAGAGGCTGCCAGGATGCCTTGCAAATGTGGGAATCTCAGTGGAATCTAAGGAAATAGGGAGGGAGAGAGAGGAAGGAGGCAGATTATAGAGTTCGGTGGAAAGTGCACAGAATGTGTCTAGAATTTGTTCCCTGGTTCTGGTGTTGCCCTTTTCTCTGCAACTGGGTCAGAGGTTCCTTGAGGGCAGGCGCCGTGCTGGGGACATCTGCATGCCCAGTGGCACTTTTCTGCCACAGTACAGAGCAAACGGCCACATACATACATGCTGGGCTGAGCGGGAAGGAGGCGGCCGCAGAAGGGAGTGAGCGCCGCCTGGGCTTGAGGGCTGTGCCTGGAGTCCAGGTGGGTGGTCCTGGGGAAACGGGCACCAGAGCCCTGTGGCTGGGAGATGTTGCTGTCCTTACTGATCATGTAACTCGGTTGTCACGAGGTATAGACAGAAATGAAGCAACGCTTTCCCTTCCCAGCAGTCCCCTCCCTGCCACGTGAGCACTTCTGAGGAGCCTGAGGGAGCTGCTTACAGTTGAGTTTTATGTCTTTTAATTTTATGAGCTAGAACCCCTGGGTTGATCAACATGAGAGAAAATGATAATTTGCAAAGTTTCTCTTCCTCCCTGTGCTCTCGTCCCGGTTGTTTACCCGAGGAGAAAGTGTCTTCGTCGCAAGGTGCATACGCCACTCAGCAATACTCCTGTTATTAATTTCGCTTTATTTATTTATCAACCTCTCTCCTGTCGGCTTGGTGCCTTGTTGGGACACGGTTCTCTTCCTTGTTTCTCTATGGACTCGATCTCACTGCGGAGCGTTGACTTTAGGCCAGTTTCTTAAGCAGAGGGACTGCACCCAGCTGGCTACCAGGGTCTTGCGTTTCTCCTGGCCCTTGCTGGGGTCACCGGCCCTGACTCTAAACTCTTCATATGTTTTAGACAGTTGCCTGCGCACTTTCTTTCCCTGCCCCGAGCCTGCAGCCTCTTCGCCACCTTGCTCTGGGTGACAACCGGATGTCTGCGGGACGATGCTCCCTGACACCTGGCAGCGGGTCTCAGATGCCTCCTGGCCACCTCCGTGGACACAGTGCTTCCCTGGCCTTCTGCCCGTCCCACCCCCAGTGGCAGAGAGAGCCAAGGCAATGGCTTCAGCGTCAGGCAGCCCCCAGACGCATCTCCGGCGCTGTCAGGGCACCGTTTGGCCAAGTCCCTGTGCCACTCGGCCTCTCCCTCGCCACCCCGGGAACTGCCTTCTCGCAGGTATCGGAATCGTCTGCCCCCAGGCTGAGCAGCCCCCTTTCCTCGGTTCGCTTGTGACTCAGTATATGGACCAAATCAGAGCAAAAGGCACACGCCCAGGGCGCGGCATTGAGAACAGGACACATCGGATTTTGGGGGGAAGCAGTGTCACCCACGCAGTGCTGGAGCGGCCGAGGGTGTGACTGGAGGTGCCTTCCTGCACCCTCTCCTTTTCTAATTAAATCCACTCTTCTTCCAGCGCCGGCTCTCACGATGAAACAGAAACACTGCTCCTTATTGCACGGTATTTTTTTTCTGTTTTAATTACCAGTGTTGCAGCAGTATTTTTCCTGCTCCTTTTCTTCACAAATATATGTTATTTCAGTTACATTATGGTTTAAGTAGGTTTGTGAGCGGGAGCCAGGGAACCTAACCATCATTTTCAATATGGTTTCTGTGGGGAATGTAATACCCACTTCCAACAACGCTCTGAATCATGAACGAGGGAACACAGCCTGCTTATGAGCTGAAGACAGTCTCTCTGGCTTTTATTTTCCTAAAGAAATTTCATATTATTTTGTTCCTTTAAGCTGGTATATTAGGCTGGCAGAGCAGGACCCTGTAGCCCAGAGAAGTTAGGTCAGTTGAAATAGGCCACACAGCAGAGCAGGACCTGGGTCTCCAGGCTCTTGACTTTTAAGCCACTGTTCCTTCATGACCAGGGGACTTTCTAGATTAGCACCCACTGGAGAGGACTGTACTTTGTGTATGCAAGTGACTCCTTAGGTTTAGTAGAAAGTGACCAGCTATGCTTGACTTCTAAGAATGTCCTTGCAGGTCCCTGCCATCCACTTTTCTGTTCCACCCACATTTCCCCTTTGTGGGGAGCATGACCAATGCCATGAGGAGCCCTGGCAGCTGCGGAGCTGTGTGGGGTGGAGACAGGTGATGATACCTCCCTGACACCAGGCCAAGTACTGGATGCCAAGTTGTGTTGTTTCGTTTATTCAACACAGATTTTCCAAGGTTCTCTTCCATTACTGTGTTAGGTGCCAACGACACAAAAGTGAGCAAATGCAAAGTAGGTCCCTGCTTTCACGGTGTTTAGTCTGATGGGGAAGACACTTAAAGAAACAGCCACACAAAAAATGTAATACTAGTGCGTCCTGACAGGAGAATAAAGTGCCTAGGGCATGCATGCTAGCTGACACAGCGTGGGGTAGGTAGGGTGCAGGCTAGCTGACACAGCGTGGGGTAGGTAGAGTGCAGGCTAGCTGACACAGCGTGGGGTAGGTAGGGTGCATGCTAGCTGACACCTCGTGGGGTAGGTAGGGTGCATGCTAGCTGACACCTCGTGGGGTAGGTAGGGTGCATGCTAGCTGACACAGCGTGGGGTAGGTAGGGTGCAGGCTAGCTGACACAGCGTGGGGTAGGTAGGGTGCATGCTAGCTGACACAGTGTGGAGTAGGATGCAGTCAGAAGCACTCCTAACATTCAGGGTTTCCATTTAAAAATATTAATCAGACAGACACTATGGGCCCAGCATACTGCTAGATGCTGCGTTCAGTGACAAGGCACCATCGTCCTGACCTTCAAAGTGCTCACAATTGAGTAAGAGAAGCAGCAGTTAACTTGTGCTGTGTAACAACTACCCCCAAACTTTGTGGCTTCAAACAATAAACATTTGTTACTTCTCACAAGTCTGCAGGTCAGCCAGGTGATTCTTCTGGTCTGGTTGGCTTGGCTCTTGTCTGTGGTCAGCTGGCAGCTTGGCTGGGACTGGATGGGCTCACTAACATATCAGGCAGACTGGCTTGTCTAGGAGACCTCAGCCGGGTGGCCTATCTCTGATCACTATGGTCTTCTCTTTGCCCCATAGTCTGGACTCTTCACACAGCAGTCTCAAGGTTCCGAAGAACAGGATGCACTGCACACCTCAACGCAAAAGCACTTTTTAAGCCTCTGCTTACATAGCATCTGTGATTGACACATTTGCCAAATTAAGTGCCATGGCCAAGCCCGGAGTCAGAAAGCATATGGACCACACAAGGGTAGGTCTGTAATCTCCCACAAACATAGGACAAAGCATTACTGTATTGTGATAAGTGTAAAAGGAGAAATAAACAGAGCCCATTGATATCAAAGAGGTGGGAGCAACTAACACAGGGGAAATCAGAGAGGCTTCCAAGCAGAGGCATCTTTCTATCTGGTGGATGAAAAAGTTTAGCAGAGGGAGGCAGAGGGCGTTGAGCATGCTGACGATATATCTCAGAGGTGACAGTGAGTATGATTCCCTGTAGACAAATTTTTCACTTGTCTTTATTAGCCATTTCCCACAAAATGACTCCATACTCTCCTTGGTTTCATAGAAATTGTGCGTTTATAAACAACCAGTTACCCACTCTCTAATTTTTACATTTTCAGCATTTCTAATGCAATGCTATGAATAATCTGTGTGATCAGTTCATTGAATTGTCTGATCTTATCAGGGCACACAAATGAATTTTTTTCCAATCCTTGCCTTTAAGGATGTTTGGTGACATTCTCTTTCTTGTCTGATAATAATATGTTGAAAAAAGCCAAAAGTTTCCCAACCATTTGCAATAATAAAAACTTAGTCCACACAGGAATGCAAGGATAGTGCAATATTAAGCAATCTATTACTGTAATAACATTGACATAGTACCTGACATCATATTTCACAGCCCTTTGTTTGCTCATTGACTAATTCTTCGACTCAAATGTGAACTCTGTGAGGGCAGAAATCTATTTTATATGTTCAGTCTTGAATTTGTAGGGCTCAGAAGAGTGCCTCACATATATTAG
This sequence comes from Miniopterus schreibersii, assembly GCF_964146895.1. Lineage (NCBI taxonomy): Eukaryota > Metazoa > Chordata > Mammalia > Chiroptera > Miniopteridae > Miniopterus > Miniopterus schreibersii. The sequence continues at coordinate 75,762,417 of NC_138105.1, read as the reverse complement.
GTGCTCAGTACCTAATTGTTGAGTGGAGTAATGAATATAACACAATATTTACAGATAAAAATAAAAATACTATGAAAAAGACATTTGGGGTAGAAGTCAAACTTCATTCATGATAAAAGTGTTAATAAACTAACAAATAGAGTAAAAGAGACAGATACTTCCTTAATTAGATATCTATTCTCTATGCTCAAGCCAGGAGTATGCATTATAGTAACACTTTAAAACAGTCACATTGAACTCAGAAACAAGATAAGAATGTCCAGTACTGGAAGAACTCGTCAATGTAGTGAAATAAGGGAAAGAAATAAGTGGTATAGATACTGGAGAGAGGGAGGTAAAATTATTCGTAATTGCAGATCGTGTAAATGTACACCTGGAAGGGCAGAGTGGATCAGCTTAAAGCAGTTATAAACCATAAGAACCACGGGAGAATTTGGTAAAGAGGTTGGTAGAACACAATGCTTAGAAGACTTCATATATACAAATAGCTTTTGGAAGACGCTGGTCGTGATAGTAATCAAAATGATAACACACACATATAAAATATTGTAAAGCTATAATAATTTGAAGCATAGGTTACTGACGTGTGACTAGGAAGGTCAATGGACTAGAGTAGAAAGTCCAGGACTGGCACCAAATGCATGGGGGGAAATAATGTGCAGTGGCAATAATAACAGTTGCCTGACACATGAAGAGTTTACTACCCCTTCTAACCTGACATTTGAGCCCCTGGAAGCAGGGTCTGGAGTTCCTGCTTTTAACCACTGGACTTTACTGCCTCTCCTTTTTGCTCTAGGTGCATTTAAAATAAATGACATCAAGTAAATTCTTCAAAAAATAATGTTGGGATAACTATGTCATTATATCCAGAAAACCATAAAGTATGTTTTCCAAATCACTCTTTACTCCAAAATAAATTCCAGTGAACCAAGGTTGTAACAAAGAAAGTACCAGAAGAACCCCTGGGAATTTTCCATTGTTGCTGCTAATAATCTTGGGGTGGGAAAAGTCTTTTAGAGTTTGACCTAAAACTCAATATCTTTGAAAGCACTGAAAAATTAAATTACAAAAATATAATAATGTTCTTTGTGGAAAAAATACAATACAATAAAAATGGCAGAGAAGAAAATATTTGTAACATATGTGAAATATAAGTGTGCCTAAACATCACTAAAATAGCCTAATTGTCCAAGTCAAACATGGGAATGGGACATGAAGAGTTCATAATTCTTAATAGGCAAAAATGTCAAGCCTGACATATAAGGAGAGAAAACCAAATTAAAATTTTAATAAGATACCTATCAAATTGACAAAAATAAAAAAGTTTGACGGCACAAAGTATTGGGCAGGTTTTGAGTACAGGGAATTCTTAATGACTACCGATGGGAACATAATTCGTAAATCTCTACGAAAATCACACGTGCACACACCTTTTGACTCTTCAGTTCCTTCTCTAGGAACTTAACCTGCAACTGCTTTCACACACGTGCACGTGTTGTTAGTTATTCTATCACTGCACATGTTAAAGAATAATTGTGAGTAACTCAGATGCCCAGCAATGGTGGCCTGTTGGAGGGGATAAAACCATTGCCACACACCTCGCTGAACTGGTAATTCAGAGCCTGCTTCGGCATCGGCATTGGATCCGGGTAGGGGCGGGGTCTGGCTCCAGCTATTGGAAGCTCTTTTAGAAATTGGCATTCTTGGTGCCTTTTTGCTGCCAGCTTGGGGTCTGGTTGTTAATTATGGAGCACCAGGAAAAGTACCTTCCAGTCTGTTCCATCTGCACTGGGGAGGAGAGCAAAGCGTGGAGTTACGCTCCAAGAACTGGCTCTCTCTACTTGAGATAATGGAAACAGAAGAGCAAGTCATCTCCACAGGATCCAGCAAATTCAATTACATGTCACTCCTCCGCTCAGAGATCTTAAATGTCCCTTTACCTGCACTATGAAGCCCAGGCTCTTACCCTGGCTCACCCAGGTTCCCCGAGCAGGCGCCTCCTGCCTCTGCCCAGAGAGAAGCTCTCAGCTCGGCCCCTTCTGTCTAAACTTCAAGCGAGACGGCGGGTGCGAAATGCTTTGTAAGGCGCACCTTGCCACGCTGGCTGCAAAACCACTGACCCGGGGAGAGCATGGTAAGGAAGTTTTTTTATTGAGTTTATTGGGGTGACATTGGTTAACAAAACCATACAGGTCTTACATGTATGACTCAAGAAAACATCATTTGCACACTGTAACGTGCACCCAAAGTAAAGTCTTTTTCTGTCCCCATTTCCCCTCCTTTGCCCTCCTCTACCTACCCCACTCCCCTACTCCACTTTCTCTCTGGCTATCACCATACTGTTATTTGTGTCTATATATTATATATATAATATGTGTGTGTATATATATGTGTATACACACACACACACACACACATATATATCTTAATCCCTTCACCTTTTTTTTCACCCAGTACCCCAGACCCCCTCCCCTCTGACAGTTGTCAGTCTGTTCTATGTATTCTGCTTCTGTTTCTATTTTGTCTGTTAAGTTATTTGGTTTATTAGATTGCACATAAGTGAGATCATAGGGTATTTGCCTTTCTCTGCCTGGCTTATTTCACTTAGTATAATACTCTCCAGGTCCATCCACGCTGCCGAAAAGTGATTCTGAATTACTCCTCATGGCATCTCCCTGAATTAGGAATCGCTGCTCTGATTTTACTGTCGATGGAAGGGAAGGAGCCTCTTGGGCTCACGGGATCAGCAAGCGGCGCCGCTGTTGTCAGACCCAGGGCTGCAAACTCCAGATGCTGTGCTCCTTCTCTTTGGTTCCTGGAGGAGGAGGGGGCACAGTGAGAGCAGGTAATGATCATCCTGATTTTGTGGTGAGCTGGAAGCTTCTGGAATCGGTGGACTGCTAGGATGGGGTGTGCGACCCAGCCTCGGAGTGCTTCCTTTGAGAATGCCATGTGGGAAACTCACGGCACCTTGGATCTCTAGGTCAGGGAACTTTTATTTCTAATAATTCATACAGTGAGAAAAACATGGGAGGCCGAGAAAGAAGGAGGGCGGGATCTCTTAGGTTCTTAGCACAGGGAAGGCAAAAGCTTGTAAGGCACTTAATCACTGTTTCCAAACAGCTGCCAGACACCTGCACTGTTGGGCTTCCTCTGGTCCAACAAAACTGAAAACAACACAAACATTCCCTGGGCTAATCGCTTGACATGGATTTTCTCAATTGATCCTCACGCCACCCCTCTGAGGCCGGTGTCCATATCAGCCACGCTTTACCAGAGGAGAAAAGCTCCACTTATTTATCTTGTCTCCCATCCTCGAATAGCTCCAGGTCTACCTTGGTAAACATAAAGCTGGTGTGCACATCTGCTGAGAGTGAGCGTGTGCCATTGTGTGCTGGGAGGGACGGATGGAAATTAGGGAATGGGGAGGAATGCAAAAGTCACCCCCACTTGGCTTTGGAAGACAGCGCTTGGCCTTGCATTTGAAAATAGCCCATCCATGTTGTCACAAAAGGTAAGATCTCATTTTTTATGGCTGCGTAGTATTCCATGGTATAAATGTACCACAGCTTTTTTATCCACTCATCTACCAATGAACACTTGGGCTATTTTCAAATCTTGGCTATTGTAAATAATGCTGCTATAGACATAGGGCTGCATATATTCTTTCTAATTAGTGTTTTGGGCTCCTTCAGATAAATTCCCAGAAGTGGAATTGCTGGGTCAAAAGGCAGCTCCATTTTTAATTTTTTGAGGTAACTCCATACTGCTTTCCACAGTGGCTGCACCAGTCTGCATCCCCACCAGCAGTGCATAAGGACTCCCTTTTCTCCACACCCTCGCCAGCTTTTGTTGTTTGTTGATTTATCAATGATAGCCTTTCTGATAGGTGTAAGATGATATCTCATTGTGGTTTTAATTTACATTTCTCTGATGGTTAGTGATATTGAAAAACACACACAAAATTATAAAGTTACAATGGAATAAACTACATTAAAAACAAAAGCAATAAACACAATAATGTGGTCCAATACTTACAAGCACAGCACTGGAAGCTGTCCTTGAAGAAGATGCCAGGAGGCAGACTCAGGTAGAGCTATCTCAAAGATGCTGGCCCAAGCGGGCTGCTTTTTCTTTAAAAGGGGGCTACATTTTGGCCCCATATAGCTCATGGGTTTGGGTGGGGGCAATGGGGAAAACTGACAGACTTAGTTTGTTGGAAAAACCAAGACAACATTGAAAGGGTATTTGATGGCAGAACATCTACCTGCTGTACCTGATGCTATCAAAAAGGTGCCCAGAGCCAAAGTCACCCGCTGTCATACCAGCAGAGAGGGCAATTGGCTGCCTCTCTTATTGAGAAAAAGCATCCATTCATTTACTCTGGGGCCTCTCCTCCCACTGGGTAATAAGATCCCAGAAATGTTTGGGGCCACAGAGCCTCATCCTCAGAGAGGAAAGTCACCCATGAGGATGAAGGGATCACATTTCAGCTCTTATACAAAAACCAAGAACAAGTGGTGACATTTCCAGAGGCCATGGAAACACTGAGAGAAGGCAAGAGGTAGTACTTGGGCCCTCTTCACAGAAAAGCTTCTGATCCATAAATATATCCACTGGAATGCGGGACAAAACATAGTGCATAAAAGATTGAAGAGAAGATATATCATGCTCCTGCATAGCAATCCTGTCGGCAGGAATTTATAGCTTCGATATATTCCCCATTAAAAGTGGTTCAGCTAGCTGGGAGAGAGGCTCCATTCATCTTGTATCTGTTGCAAGCCATCAATATTATGGTTTGCCCATTTAAACTGGAAATGGGACCAAATATTTGGGCTATTTATAATAAAAAATATGAAAATCTTTGTATTGGTGTTTATCTTCTGACTTCTCCACTTTAATCAGAAGTCTGTTTACACAGACTCAGAGAGAATTTCTCACCTGTGAAATCACTCGGATCAAGAGGCAGGAATGGGAGGAAAAGGACCTCAAGTTCCTTTTCTCTAAGAGTGGGAGGTGCCCCACCATGCTGAGCATTTCTGCGGCAGGGGCCCTCTGTCCACGTGAAAGGCGAGAGGGGGCTTCTCTCTGCAAGAGCCTGTGGTTGGAGGCGAGGAAGAAGGGGGAGAGCTGGAAAGTCAGGAACAGCTGGCAGCGCGCAAGCAGCAAAGCTCAGCTAGCGGGTGCCAGCAGATTCCCTGTACCCGCGGGTGTTCGCGGGAAGAGGGCCACCCAGGGCTCTTGGTGGGGGTGTTGATCTCTCGGTGGTGGGGGTAGTAATTGTGTTGCTAGGGCATCCACGCTGTGGATCCTCAATGAATGCACTCCGCTCCCCTAGGAGAACTTGTGTATGTGCGTAGGGGGGTGGTTATCACAACGTGGAGCCCAAGGCTGCAGTGGCTGAGACACTGCACAGTGCACATCTGTCTGTCTCAGATTCCCCAGAATGCCCCTCCCTCTTGTCACACCGCCTGTGGCTCTTCATTCTTTTCTTGCCTAGCCTTAGCCCAGCTTCCAAATCTGCCTCAGATTTACCTCCGTGATTCCGAGACTCTGATCACTGTCACGCTTGGCCCCTGCTCTCAGTCCCAGGGCCTTGACTGAGCGCCTGGGTTCCTGGGCACCTGCAGCTCTGAGGGAGAGTCCCACTGTCAGCCACAGCGGGACCCACAGTGGGACCCTGCCTGGGGAGGGCCTGGGAAGATGGGCTCATCTCTTTACTTATTCGTGCCTTGGCTTCGTCTCCTCAGTGGACTGCTTTCACTCTGTCCATTGTCTCCACCACTCCACTCGCTCCACACTCTCAAGTCAGTGGGACTGCCTGCATGTGCCTCAGCTGCCAGCATGCTAAGCCTTTCACTGAATAAGCATCCAGGGAGGACCTTTTATGGGCAGTACCTTCCGTTCAGTGGCTCTTGTCAGACAAATGCTGGCAGAGGACCCCTCTGTGGCCTGGAGCCCCACCCTGTGGCCTTGGGTACTCCTATAGCCCTGAGCTCAGCATGTAGGGAAGGGTCACTCTGGCCCAGGCATTTGCCTTTCCTGCATCTCTCTCTCTCTGAGATACTCAGAATGTCATTCTGCCCTTTCCATGCATGCCCAGGGCTTTCTGGGCTATTTAAAAAGCATCTAGCACTTACTCTTTGTACCACTCATTTGGATGGTTAATCATGACAGCCTAAAAGCGTCACCTCCTGCCAGTATGCTATGCAGAGTGGTACTGCCGTCAAGTGAGAGGCATGATAGTCAGAAGGCCTAAGTGAGCGACTCGGACCATGTGAGCAGCAGCCTGCGACAGCTAGAAAGAGCCCAGAGCAGCTTGCAGACTCAGTTCTGTGACTTCTGCCTGCCCCGTGTGCACCCTGGGGTCTGCCCAGGCACCACCCCCTCTCCTCAGAGACTTCAAGACAACAGGCAAAAGAAAGAGAACCAGGTTTCAATTTTTAAAACCAACAGCTCCCAACCTCTGGCAGCCCATGTGTCCCCCTCCCACGTAGATGGTAATGAACTGGTAACTCAGTTCCCAGAGGCTAAAGCTGAGCATTTTCTCCCCATAAACTGGTTGCTCCCATTTTCTGCCAGTCAGAATTGAGTGTTCACTGGCTTTCTCTTCTGCAACTTCCCTGGAGGAAACCTGCACTGTGGTCCAGTTCCCAGGCGAGGTACATCGGGTTCCTGATGGAGGTGCAGATGTAGGAAACCAAGATGCACAGGTTCTTCTGCTCCCAGCAGAGGGGGGGGGGGGCAGCAGGGAGAGGTGGGTGTCATGTGCCCCCCTGCAGCTTGCTGAGTCTTCAGGATTGGGTCATCAGCCTCATAGATTCCAGCTTGTGCACCAAGCATGTATGCATGTGCATAGGTCCCTGTGCCTCTATGGACTGATGATGGAGATCAGTTTGCTCTGCCATGTAAATGTGGCTGCAAACCCCCTGGGCATATTGGGCATAGGCCTAGATCTGTGTAATTGCAAAGATGCAAATAGGGGGCGAGTGGACTTGACCTCTTTGCCTGGCTTTGCTCCACACTGAGCTTCCTGCTGCCTTGTGGTGGAGGCTGGAATTAGGGCTAAAGATCTGGGGGAGCTGGGGGTAGAGGCGCTCAGCTCTGGATCTCTCTTCATTCTGCTTATTTGTTTCAACTCTACTCCCTTGCGGATCATGAGGCTTAATGAATATTCAGGAGGATGCCCCTACCATTCTTGGGGAGCATGCAGTGTTTCCTGAGCCCTGCCCTTCCCTAACCCTCCATTGCAATGGGCCTGGCTGTGATCCCTACATTGCTCTGCCATTGCCACATATGGGACACTTTCCATCTTCACCGCCAGTCCAAACCTGGTCACCTCGCCTAGGATGTCCCAGCTTGAGGCTGTCCTCCCCAAAGAGCATGGTGTGAGCCTGTTGGCTCTGCGATCTTTTTCTCCTTGAGTTTCCCCTGCTGTTTACTTCTGACTTCCAATGTGAGTCTATTGCAAATGGGGATTATTTTAGAGAAGACAGTTTTAAAAATAGCTAAGGAGAAAGGGGGTGTCAACCGATGGTCATTGGTGCCAATTCAATGCCAACAGGAGTCCCCAATTTGAGATGCGGCAAAGAAGGAAAACTTATTTAGTGCCAACAGCTCAATGGGAATACAGCAGGGCACAGTGGCGCTACAGTGCAGCTGTGAAAACAGCAGGGCCCTGGGGCCAGGCCTCTCTTCAGCTAGACAGATCTGCTCCTCGATGGTTGGCTCTGCTCTGGCAAGATGTCTTCAGTGTTTCAGCTCCAGCCAGGAAAATGCAGTCTTCAGTGGAAAGTGCGCTCCCAGAGCCAGAGAGGAGCTGGCTTCTGTAGACAGAAGACCCCCTCCACCCCTGATTAGTGAGAATAGAGCCTCTTTGATTGATCAGAGCTGTGCAGCTCTGGTTGGATGGGGAAAGCCTCAGTCCTATGGTTGAAATAGGACTCCAGGAACTGCTTTATAAGGGCTGGCTCAGGTGGCAGAAACCCAGCGCAGGCAGGCAGCCTAACCTGCACAGAAGGTTCTCTGGGAAGTGCAGTTTGCACAAGAGGCCTCTGTTCAGAAATGGCTGCCAGACTTAAAATTTGAGCCAAGCTGGCCACCAGGAGCCCTTCTTTGTAGGTGTCCTTTTTTCTCAGGGTTCACAGGAAAAAAGAGTAAGTGTGTAATGGAGCAAGCTGACCAACATGTTTCACCTATCTTAAGCATGACTGAGGTCAACATGATCAGTAATAGGTCAAGTTGATCACATGCATCCTTCATGTGACTTGATGACAAGGGCACTTTCCCTCTGTGCCCTTGCTGCCAAAACCCCATAACTATAGTCTAGTCATACGACAACATCAGCCAAATCCCAACTGAAGACATTCTACAAAATACTGGCTGGTGTGCCTCAAAGCTGTCAAGAGCCTCAACAACAAGGAAAATATGAGAAACTGTCAGTCCATTCAAGAGGAGCCTAAAGAGACATAAGGATGAAATGTCACGTGGTGTCCCAGACAAGATCCCGGGACAGAAAAAGGTCACCTGGTAAAAACCAAGGGCATCTGAATAAAGTGTGGACTTTTGTTAATACTTGTATCAATGTTGGTTCCTTAGCTATGACAAATGTGAGATTTTAACAACAGGGAAACTGGGGTAAATGGGAATTCTGAACTTTTCTGTAAATCTGAAGCTGTTCTAAATTAAGAAGTTTATTTAAAGGAAAACACCGTAAAGGTCTATTAAGGAAGAACATATTTGTCAATATGGACAGAATAAAGGTCCCATAAAATAAAATAAATGCCTGTGGGAAATAAGAAATGCCTTTCTAATAATTGTAGATCATCCATGGTGTGTGAGGTACTGTGGCAGGCAATTTAACAGGCTTTATTTTGCTGAATTATCAAATATCCTCCAAGGCAGATATCAGGATTTCTTTTCTTTTCTATTTTAATATTTGGATCAACTGAGGCTCAGAGAAGCTGGATCTTGCCCAGGCTAATATTGTGTGTTCAAACACCAGATTATAGCTCAGGTCTGTATGATCTTCAAATCAGGCGTTTTCCCACTTCTGCAAGACACACCTGGTTGAATGTTGACAGCAAAACTTAGCCTTGGACATTTTCTGATCCATTCATTCTTCCACATTATTTGATACTTAATATGCTCTGAGTTAATATTGCTGATTAAACAAGATGGAATATATAAAAGCACCCACTATAATGTAGGCTGTGAGAAAAAAATTGGTTTTAGTTTATTATTTTGTTTAAAGAAATGGAAATGAGCTTGGGGGACTTCATCTCACATTGAGTCTCTTGGTCTCAGATCAGCTTCCCACCCAAACCCTCAAGGCGAGAACTTTATTCAACAACATGTTGCTTTCAGATCGCCTTGTGAATATACGCCAGGCCTCCCCACCTAGACGGGCTTCCTGAGAGCCGGGCCAGATTCTTATTCCCCAGGTCTCGTGTACAAGAAGGCTCACTGTATCCATGAACCTCCTCAGAAGACCTTGGTGGTGCAGAATGGTGGGCCAGGAGTTATATTGCCAATATTAAATAAATGGTACAGCATGGATTCCAACCAATCAGAACAAACAGTTGTCTGAACAACAGATGGAGACATTCTAGTGGCCACTGGCTGAATGTCGTCAGCCCAGGTTAGCTGAGATTAGCCAAGTCTGGACCAGGGAGGGGCCCTGAGGCCAAGAGAGCCACACGTACCTTCACCTTGTATAAGCCAGAGGCATTGGCACAGCAATATGGTGGTAGAACATAGCATAGCTTTCAAAGTCAGGCAGACACAGTTCGAGTTCCTCTTGTGAAATATTGGCTGGCTCCCAAAGATCACAATGCTACCATCATCACGGGTAACATAGACCAATATGGAATAACACCTGGTTTCTTCACTTGATGGCAGAGTGGGGAGGAAAAACATTAAAAGGTGAAAAAAAAGTGTGCCCTAGAACAGAAATGAAATGCATTCTATTTTAATTAAACATGTCTCAGTTTCCTGGCCTGTGAAATGGGGCAATAATGTCTCAAAGGGCTGTGGTGAGAATGAACTCAGAGAATGCAATTAATTCTCCTGCACATAGAATGTGAGTGAAAAGCCTACTGCACAGTAGGTGCTCAGTTCTGCTGTGATGGGGTGGGAAGGAGAGGTGGGATTGTGGCGAAGAAGTTGTGTGAGGTTGAAGACTAGAGGAAGAGCCACGAGGAGGGCGCACTGGTAGTCATCCCAGGGAATGACCAGAAGCTGAGCAAGGCAGTGAGGAGGAACCAGACCTGAGCCACCTTTACAAGGTGGAGCTGACAGGTCTTGGAAACAGATTCATTGGTGGGGGAAAGAGGAAAGAAGGAAGGAGGGAACAGAAAGGAACAGGAAGGGAGGGAGGAAATTCTAGATGACTCATTTTGGTGACTGGGCAGATGATAGTGACATTGGCTGAATAAAAATATCCAGCCCGAGGAGTCGATTTGCAGGGGAAGATGGCAAGCTCACTCCAGAGAGGCCGATCAGGTCAGGCCCTGACGCCACATCCTTGAGGGGCTTCCCATTGCTCCAGTCCAGGGGAACATCTAAGCTCTTCATCATGATGTACTAGGCTCCCTTCTCCCTAATCATCTCCTTCTTTCCCCCCATACGTACCATTCTTTTCAGCCACGTGGCAATCCATGTAATTTGAGAAATTTACTTTGTGGTTCTAAGTCTCCTAACCTGTGCATATTTGGTTCCCTCTCTTTCCCTTACCTCCCATAATTCCTACTTCACTTTCAGAAGTCAAACTTCTGGTGGTGAGCCTTCCTTGACCCTCCCAGCAGAGTCTGACTCCCCTGTGCTCTCTGTTACCGATGCACTTATAGCACGGATATCACTGTTCTTGCCCATGTATCGGCTTCCTCACCCGGCTGGGTCACCATCTGTCCCCGCGCCTGGGCCTTGCATAGCACTTGGAACTGGGAGGCACTTAGGCAAGAGTTCACTGGGCACAATTTTAATCTCATTGCTTTGCTTTTCCTTGGGGAGCAGATTAGGGAGGAAGATTTCCAGGTGTCCCTCTCCACAGGAGAGTCCTGAGTACCAGGCACCTACCCCTTTCCCTCGCCTCTGTGTACCGCCCTTGGGGAGGAGGCTGGGGATCACACAGCCGACCCCACTGCCCGCTAACTCAGAGCACACACCTGCACCTAGACTCTGCTTGGGCTTGGGTAGAGGGACGGCTTCTGCTCTCCTCACTGCAGCAGAGGAGAGAGAGAGCAGGTTAAAAAAACTCCACAAGGAAAAATAGTTGGTTTGTTGCTTCCAGACAAGAATTGATAGGTGCAGCCCGTAATCCTGTCTAGGGGGAGATGGAGGGAAACGGGAGCGAGAGAGAGAGTACAATGGCTACTCCCCGCTGTCTTATTGCCCGAGTGCCTCTGCAGTGTTTGAAGTTCAAGGCATAGAGAATGAGCAGGATGGGCTCCCAGGAGTCAGCCCTTTGGGGAATTCCAGGTCTGAACTGGTCTGCGGGCCTGTGGGCAGCCTCCTGGGAGGCACCAGCTCACCCCTGGCGGCCAGCAGAGGCCCAGGGGGTAAACAGTGGCAGCCTTGGCTTCTCTCTAATCCTGCCCACCATGCAGGCAGCCACTTGGGGCATTTCACATGTTCTGGTATATCTGAAGCAGAAAGAGCATTTGGGAGCTGGAGGGAAATGCTGGAACACTGCAGTGCCATCTCTTCTATACAGAGTTTCCAAATGAGGAACCACAGGCAAGTGGAGGGGACATGCTTGTCCCCTGAGTCACCCAAGGAGGGGCAGGATGAACGGTTGGAAGGCTGGGGGAGACAGGTGGGCCATGCACACAGCTGAAACCCAACCCTCCCACTCTGTTTTCACATATAAAAGTGACCTCCTCCCACCCAGTGTGCCCAGGCTAATGGCTTTGACCTCACATGGAGGCTTTCACCTAGACCCTCACCCAGTGTGATACAGAGCAGCCTCTTGGGGTGCCTGAAGCCAAGTGGGCTGTGGTTCTCACCTCCTGAGAGGCCCTGTGCTCCTGGGATCTTCCTCCTCCTGCCAGCCACAGCTGCCAGCCTTCTCATGACCAGGGCAGGGCTGGCCACAAGGGAAGCTGTTGGGGTCCCCTCTTCCAGGTGTCTCAAAACTCTAAAGGGGTGTCCAGTGGAGTCAGTTACACGTGGTTGAGGCCCTGTTCCGTGGGACATGTGGTATGATTCGCCCACGTCCACTTCTGGCAGCAGTCTTTACACAGCCTGTTGCTGAGGCCGGAAGTCCCATCACAGCGACACCCAAGGTGTAAGGCCTGTCACACACTAAGGTTCTGCTCTCACTGAGATCCACTGCATAATAAGCTGTTTTAGCCAATATTGCCTCGGCTCAGGGGGTTAGTTTAGGCGGCTGAGGGCAGGCACTGGGAGGAGATGAGTGGAGAAGTTCCAGAGCAGGGGCAATGGGGAAAAACGTGACCTAAATCAGAGGCTTAGGGCTTGCAGGAGACAAGGGTGGGCTGGCTGGGGGCTGGGGTCCTCGGAGGTTCGGAGGAAGAACGTGCCACAGGCTCCAGGGAAGGAAGTCCAGAAGCTGCTGCTCTCACGTTTGCACAGTCTTGTCAGGACTGAGCCCCTGTGAGTGTGTGTGTGTGTACGTGTGTGTGTGACTATAGAGACAGCATATCAGTGCCTGTGCACACACATAAGATAGTGCCAGTGAGCGTGGGGTGAATGTGTGAGCGAGCGTGTGTGGATGGGTGTGCGTGTGTTTGGGGAAAGGTGGATGAGAAGAGGCCCCTCTGCCTACCCACCCCTCACCTGTGGACTCCTGCTGACCTCTGGAGTGGGAGGGAGGGAGCGGTCACAGGCATCAGGTTCTATCATTTTAATGACTTACAGCTTCATCTCCCTTCCCTTAGCCGCTCAGTCCGCAGCCTTGCAGAAGACTCCCGTCGCCCCAACAGTAAAATAAAGAAACACAAAAGGCAAATCTTGTGCAGGGAGATCAAAGCTGCCCTCAGAGCCCAGACCCCCCTTCCTCGCCTGCTTCCCGCCGGCCCCTCCCTCCCGGCTTCCTCTCTCCATTCTGATCACTTGCCTTTCCTTCAAAGACCTTCTTTCTCAGAGAAGAACTGCACACACTTCGTCTCAAACATGCTGTATTATTTTTGTTAAAAAAGATCAAAAGAAGGGCAGGAAGTAAAGGAAAAAGAACCCACCCCCAAATGAATAATGGAACCCCCAGTTTAGGAAAGGGGGTCTGGTAAAGAGGAGAGGACATGGAGCCCCTCCTGAGACCCCGTGAGTCTCCACACCCGGGCTGATGAGCCATGATGGCACCTCTCGCCATCATGAAGCCCCACAACGTCCCACTGTTGCTTTCCTGACATTTCTGTACTCATTCTGATGCCTCATTCTTGCCTGGGCTTTCTCTGTAGGTCTGTTTGGGGGCAGGAGTAGTGATTAAGGAAGGAGAAGGCGTCCCACCCAATCAGACTGCCAGGCCTGGGTCCGCACCGTCCGAACCCTGCCAGCTTCCCTCTCTGATCCAGTCAGAATTGCATTTTGCTTTTTAAACTAACCTGTCAGATCTGGTTATATCGCCGGGTGTTTACCCTCTCCTGTCTCCCTTCTGAATCCCCTGACTTCCTGAAGGCTGAAAGTTGTGTGTCCGTGATACACAGCCAAGTCAGCAGAAAGACTGACTTCCAACTCTCGTTGGCTGTAGAGCTGAGGACTCCAGGGCTCCTGGCGTTCCTGGCTCAGGGCATGCAGGTGAGATGGGTCCTGGGAATGGGTCTTTGGGATCATAGCAGGGGGCAGGTTTGAAGGCATTTGAGTCCTACCAGCCAGCCCTCCCGTCGAGTGTGCTGGAGGGGGTCTTTCATTCCTGTAGGATCCACACCAGATTCACCAGAAGCTGCTAGAAGAGTGTGATGACCAGTGAGGGCGGGAGGAGCAAACCCTCCGTCTTCTCTTGTGTTGAGCACTTCCTACCCCTAGGACACTGGGGAGTTACCAAGATGGCACACAGGCCTGTGCTCTCAGGGCATTTCTGTTCCAGCCAGGCAGGGTGACCAGCAGTAGGAAACAAGCCGGGAAGGGCTATGAACCCAGAGGAGGAGGGATCCTGGGGATGGGAGCAGGGAGAGCCTTACGGAGGCAGAGTGACTGCATCTGGTGTTGAGGACTTGGCAAGATTTTAAGGTCTGTGGGTGGGCCGGGAGATGTTCAAAGTTGGTAGAAAACACCAGAACAGGCAGAAGATGGGGAAAAATCAAGGTGTGGTAAGAAGCAGTGAGAAGAGAGCTCTGCTGGAGGGAAGCCCATGAAGAGGACCCATGGAACCTAAGGTTGATTGTGGCAGAGATGACACAGTGTCACACAAACTGGTGTCCCTCTGGGCATGGGGAATCTATGGACATGTAGTGCTTTGAATACAGGATACACATCCATAGTTAGCATGATATTAAAAAAGTAGAAACCAGTATGCGGGAAATAGTGAGTCTCACGTGCACTCTATCTCCCAGCTGCCCTGTTCCCCTCTCCTATGATCACTTCTTATATTTCTGTATGTCTTAGAGCAATTCTGTGCATATACAAAAACTTATAAACATTTATTCTTCTTTATTTTTTGGTAAATAAATGGAGCACATCAAACATCTTGTTCTGTACTCACTTTTAAAAATTAAAACTGCATTTTGAGGATTTTTTCTTCATGTAAGTACATATAAAGTTGCCGATTTTTAATTGACTTGTTTTGTTTTATTGTGCTTCCCTTTATTGCATTTTCCAGGTGTTGGGGTTTTGTTTTTTTTATGATCTTTATTGTTGAAAGTATTACAAATGTCCCTCTTTTCCTCCCATTGATGCCCACGACCATGCACCACCCCTCCAGAACTTCACCGCACTATTGTCTGTGTCCATGGGCTATCCGTATATACATATAAGTTCTTAGGTTAATCTCTCCCTGCCCACCCACCCACCCCTGCCTTCCCTCTGAGATTCCTCAGTCTGTTCCATGCTTCTATGTCTCTAGATCTATTTTGTTCATTGGTTTATTTTATTCATTAGATTCCACATATGAGTAAAATCACGTGATACATGTCTTTCTCTGACTGACTTATTTCGCTTAGCATAATACTCTCCAGGTCTCAGCATGCTGTCTCAAAGGGTAAGGAATCATTTTTTATAGCTGCATAGTATTCCATGGTGTAAATGTTTGAGAAGATGCTTGATATGATTTCAGTCTTCTTAAATTTGTAGAGACTTCTTTTGTGTTCTAACACATGGTCTATCTTTGGGAATGCCCCATGTGTACTTTAGGAGAATATATATTCTGCAGCTTTGGGGTGAAATGTTTTGTAAATGTCAATTAAATCCATCTGATCTAGTGTCATTTAGGGTCACCGTTTCCTTGTTGATTTTTTTGTCTGGAAGATCTATCCAGTAAAGTCAGTGGGATGTTAAAGTCACCTACTATGACTGTATTGCTGTGACTCTCCCTTAAAGTCCTCCAAAAGTTGTTTGTTTTGTCAGCCTGTGTGAGTCTTTTGTTTTGAGGTGGGTCTCTTGTAGACAACGTATATTTGAGTCATGTTTTCTTATCCATTCAGCTACCCTATATTTTGATTGGAGCATTTAATCCATTTATGTTTAAGGTTATTATTGATAGATAGTTATCTATTGCCATTTTATTTCTTTATGCCTATGTTTCTCTTTCTCTCTATTTCAACTTCTTATTACAGCAGTCTCATTAACATTTTTTGCAATGCTGGTTTGGTGGTGATAAACTCCTTCTGCCTTTTTTTTTGTCTGGGAAGCTCTTTATTTCACCATCTATTTTGAATGATAGCCTTGCTGGATAGAGTATTCTTGATTTCAGATACTTGCTTTTCATTTCCTTGAATACTTCATGCCATTCCCTTCTGGTCTGTAGAGTTTCTGATGAGAAATCAACTGACAGCCTTATGGAAGCTCCTTTGTAGGTAACAGATTACTTTTCTCTTGCTGCCTTTGGTCCTGCTGGCGTGGCTCAGCAGTTGAGCATCAACTTATGATCCAGGAGATCATGCTTTGATTCCCAGTCAGGGCACATGCCCGGGTTGTGGGCTCGACCCTCAGTAGGAGGTGTGCAGGTGGCAGCTGATCGATGACTCTCTCATCATTGATGTTTCTATCTCTCTCTCTCCCTCTCCCTACCTGTCTCTGAAATCAATAAAGGCATTAAAGAAGTCTATTAAGATTCTCTCTTTGATTTGAATTTTTGGCATTTTAATTATGATGTGTCTGGACATGGGCCTCTTTGGATTCTTGCTTGAGACTCTTTGTGCCTCCTGGATTTGTGTGACTTTTCTCTTCAGCAGGTTAGGGAAGTTTTCTGCTATTATTTCTTCAAACAGATTCTCTAACCCTTGTTTACTTCCTACATCTTCTGGTACTCTGATGGGAATATTGTCACATTTCATGTTGTTCCACAGCTCCCTTAAACTGTCCTCCTGTTTTTTAAATTGTTTTTTCTTTTTGGATCTCTGATTGAGTGATTTTTTTTCTACCCTGTCTTCTAATTGGCTGATCTGATCCTCAGCTCCCCTAATCTGCTGTTTTTTCCTTCCAATGTATTTTTTATTTCTACTATGTCATTCTTAATTGCCTTCATAGTTTCCATATCCTTTCTCATGCTGTTGAGCATATTTATAATCAGTATTCTAAACTCCATATCTGATAGATTGCTTATCTCCATTTCCTTTAGCTTTTCTTCTGGAGAATTCTTTTGTTCTTTCACTTCGGGCTTCTTTTTTTGTCTCTCCATTTTGGCTGCCTGTTTCTATTTGTTTCTATGTATTAGATAGGTCTGCTAGGACTCCCAGTCTTTGGATCATCTCTGGTGCAGGCCAATATCAGACACTGTTTGTGACTGGCCTTGAGTACTCTATTTGAAGCTTTCCGAACTTCACAGCTTGTGATTCCCTCTATTGGGGCTGGGAGCATTTGAAAAGGACCAAGATACAAATCAAGGTCTGCTTTTCGAAGTCCTGAGTCCAGCAGCAAATCAGGCAAAGACTCGAAGCACCCAGAGGCTGTTATTCCGTCTCTTAATGAGCTGAAGCTGTAGAAACTCCATGGGGTGGAGGGGCTGATGGTTATTCAGTCTCTTAAAGAGCCTCAGGCTGTAGAAACTCCAGAAGGTAGGGTGAGAGGTTTTCAGTGGGTGGGGCAATTGGTCCCCACCAGGCAAATCTGCTTGAAAGGTAAATGTTTGCCTGAGAAAAATGTCCTCTGCAGTATGGGGGAATGACTCAGCACAGGAATCCAGATATCTGTCCTCTGAGCTCTATCCCCCAGGCCAGCTTCTGTGGATTCTCCTCACACAGCTCTAGTCTGCTCTGCCCTCCCTCCACTGGAGCCCAAGGTGAGTGGCTGCACATGAAACTTTGTGCATTAGGGCCCTTTAAGAGGGTGCCTGCATTTGTAGCTGTCTCTTGCTGGAAGACAGAAACCTGGCTGCTTTTCACAGCCAGATGTTATGTGGGCACCTTTCTCAGTTCTGTTGCTCTGGGCTGGGGAGCCCTGCTTCAGGTTTAGGCCCCAGAGTCCTCAATGGGAAATCCCCAGAGTCCTCAATGGGAAATCCCCACAGCTGAGATATCCCTCCGGACCTTCAGCTTCTGACCGTGGAAGCCAAACCAGTCCTCTTGCACCTCTGCACTTTCTACCAGTCTCTATGCTGTCTCTGCTTTACATCCTTGGTTATGAGGGTGCTCTCCAGCTAGTCTTCAGTTGATTATTCAGGATGGGTCTTCAACATTTTAGTTGCAATTCCAGTGTGGTCCTGAGAGAATATCAGTGTTGCTTCTGCTCAATCTGCCCCCATCTTGGAATCTCTAAAGTTACCCATTTTTAATGGCTGTATACTATCCCATTGCATGCATATATCATCATTTATTTAACCAGTGCCCTTCTGATGGACATTTTTATTTTTTCATCTCAAATTTTCCAGTATTTTTCCATTGCAAAGATTCTGTAATAAATAATATTATATACACACGGATTTTACATGAGCAAGTTAATCTGCAGAAAGGTCAATAATGAAATCACTGATTTAAAAGATACACATTTCAACTTTAATAGCTATTATAAAATTGCTCTTGAAAATGTACCAAGCAATGAGTGAAAATAGCTGGTTGATTGGTTGACTGATAGATTGATTGATTTTGAGAGAGAGAAACATTGATTTGCTGGTCCACCCATCTATGTGTTCAGTGGTTGACTCTTTTATGTGACCTGACTAGGATCAAACTTGCAACCTTGGTGTATCAGGACTATGCTCTAACCAACTATGCTACTTGGCCAGGGCAAAAATAGCTGGTTTTTAAAAATCTTGGCAAACAGTGTTATTAAATACTTTCTTTGTTGGCAATACAATATGTAAAACTGGGCATGCCATTGAGATTCCATTGTACTGCCCTTTCAGAAGTGAGGCTGAATATCTTTTTTAAATGTCTAGAAGCTGTTTGTAATTTTTTTCTGTAAATTGGTTGTTCGTGACCTTTCCCTATTTTTAAATTGAGTTTCTGGTCTCTTACTGGTTTGTAAAAGTTCTTTATATATTTGTTTGGATAAATATTGAAAACGTTTCACATTTGTAATTTTTGGGGGATATTTTATGGCACATTTGTTACTGAAGAAAATAGAAATTTATGTAGCAACATTTATCTTGAAAAATTAAAATTGTAGTAAAATCTTTTACAAATAGATTTTCAAAATTCAAGTTATTTGAAAAAAAAAAAGTTATCTTCCTGTGCATTGATGCTTCCATGTTTTATACCTTAGGAGTTGATTAATATGTAGGGTGTATGTGACCTGACTAGGCATTGTAACTTTAATTTTTTTTTTTGTCAAAAAGCTGCCCTTATCATTATAATTTACTGAGTGATCCAAATTTTTCCCAGTCATAGGCAAAACTACATTTATCACCTACATTTTTGTGTCATAGTTTTTGTATGTAATACATTTTTATGTACTATATTTTTATGTAGTATTTGGTTGTATTTCTGAATTTTCCATTCTTTTTCATTGGTGTATTTATTCTTATCTCAGTACCATATTGTGTTAATTACTGTAGCTTTGTAATATGTTTTAATATCTGACAGGGTTAGTCTCCTCATATTCTTGTATGTGTGTGTTTTAAGTTTTTCTACTTTTTCTTGCTAACTTAACTTTATCTTGTTTGTAAACTTTAGTTTGTACACTTGTGGTATTTGGTGTAGAAAATTTATGGTTACAGAATAATTTAGGGAGAATTGGTATCTTCATCAGACTGAGTCTTCCTAAGAGAGAACAGGTATGTCTTTCCATGTGTTCTTGTCTCCTTTTGGTTTGTACCTAGTGTTTGAAGTTTTTTTCTTCTTCAGATAGATCTTATACATTTGTTACATTTATTACTAGGTACATTATGTTTGTGGTAGCTATTGTAAATAAGATATCTTTATCCACTATAGCTTCCAGTTATATGAGAAGACTATAGATTTTTTTTTTCCTACCATATTGTGTTAATTACTGTAAATAAAACACCTTATTTCTTTTGTTTTCTAACAGACTTTTAGTTGATTTTCTAAAACTTTCATTTATTTAATCATATAATTGGCAAATAATGAAAGATTTATCTCTTAATTTTCTATTTATACTCTTACTTTATGTTGCAGTGAATAATTCCTAAATATTAAGTGATGGTAGCAATATCAAATGCCACTATTTAGTTCCTGATATTAATAGGAATGCTTCTAATATGGTTTTCTATTAAACATAAAGTTTTTGGCTTGAGCTAAAGTTTTATTATAATAAGTAAGTGTATCTGTATAAAACTTTTTTTAAGTCAAGAAACTATGTTAAATTTTATTTGCAGCCTTCTCAGCATTTATGGAGATTATCCTTTGATCTCATAATATGACCAATTATAATAACAGTCAATCTATCCCTGTATTCTTGGATAAACACCACTTAGTCATGGTTAATTATTCTTTTTATCTTTTGCCTGGCTTTTTATGCTAATATTGAGCATATATACATATATATATATATATATATATATATATATATATATATATATATATATATCTCAGATTCCTCCTTTGGTAATTTATCTGTTTTGTGGTCAATCATTTTGCTAATTTACATTTTCTTAGAAAACTAGTCTTTTTTTCCCAAGTTTTTAAAGATACATATAACTGAGCAAAATTATATATGATTCTTTTCATTTAGTCCATACCAGTTTATCATCAAGTAACCTCATAAAATATTTTAATATGATTAATTAGGAAATATTTTGTGCAAAAGGAAAATACTAGAATGTGCTGAAATATTTGGGAATGGCAAACTCTATGAGTATAAAGCGAAGGACACAGGGTTGATCAGTAAGTAATACTATCTGGGGCAGGTTTTTCAGGATCCCCATCAGGTTGAGAATTAAGGGTCACAGGTGGGGAGTGGTTTGTTTTCCCAATTCAGGAAAATCCTCACCTAACTGGAGGTTTCCTCATTACATTCAAGATGGTCAGGGAACAGGCTAAGGGAATCTCGGCAAATTTCTCCCACTCAGACTCCTTCTTTGAGAGCTGTTCTCTCCATTGCCCAGTCTACAGTCTCTGTGCTCTGTGCTCAGTCCTCTGTGCTCTTGGGCTGGTTTTGTCTGGCACGTCTACCAACCCCACGCATGAGTATGGGAGATCCTCTTTATATTCCTCTTTCTCTCCCTGTTGCTGCCCAGTAGATCCGAGATGACTAAATATATCTGTATCAAAGAACTTCCATTCTGCATCCTCCCAGGGAAGATAAATGTAAAATGTCAGAGAATTCTCTTGTTCTTAGAATATGAATGCTGGGACCTTCAGGAAAGCACAGCTGGATCTTGCTCTTGATTTGCTGAGTAGGGAGGCATCTCTCTCCATGGCAAATTCTACTTCTCACTCCATCGGGGAAAATGCACAGAGTGTTGTTCTGAGTTCAAGTAACATTTTGCCAGTGAGCTCCCAGAAAGAGACAGGGCCAGATTTAAAAAAAATTTTTTTTTTTTGTCTCTGGATCTTGGCACCACAAGTTGAATTATATATATTGTAATTATATAGGTTCTAATGTCTGAACAGTCCTGTCTATAAATATTATAACTATGTGTGTGTGTGTGCAGAGTACTTGCTGAAGACAAAAGGTGACAGTTTCCAGGGAAAAACATCCCTCTCTTACCTATATGTTGTGAGAACATGATTATAATAAGTGATTTTAACAAATAGCAATTGAGTCCCTATGACATGCCAGACATTATACTAGGTGTTAAGTGTTGTTGACTTGAGAAGGTGCAAAGACTATTAAGAGACCATTGTTTTAGGGAAAGGTGACAATTAGAAATCAAGATTTTCAGGACACAGGTGGTGGTTTCCAGAAGAAGCACCCTGGAGAAGGGTATGGGAGGCTGAAAGGCGTCATCCCCAAGGCTAAGCTCTGCACCCACTAAGGGCCCTCAGGTTGCCCCATCCTCACTGACTGGAACAAAGTAGTGTTTCCAAAGCACTCGCAGAGCCTGGAGTACAGTTTGAGCAGCAGGCAAATGTCATTGTGAGGACACGGGGGTGTGAGACTGCTCTGCCCTCAGTGGGTTGCTGGGAAGAATACAGGTGAGGTGTCACCACACCGAACATATGACTATGCACTGAAACTATACAGGGGAAAGTGTAATATGAGGATCTGTCTTAGGCCAGGTGTTCCTCTCAGATTTCACAGTGGCTCCCAAATTCTATCCTTCCCAACTGTTCCACTATGAGCCTTCTTTGACTCCTCCATTTTTCTGCTTCTTAGATTGAGATGGTCAAATCCTTCCTGTATTCCTACAGTAATTAACATGTTTTTCTATTATATTTTTCTATTATAATGTCTATCATAGTGTAGTAATTATCTTACTACCTGACTTTCTCTTCCACCATCAGGTGCCCAGCTCAATGCTTGGCATGGAGTAGACACTCAGCAAATGTTTGCCCAAGAAATGAATTAAACAATTTCATAATTAATTCTACACCTGAACCCAACTATACCCTAGCACTACCTGAGTGGTTGGGACCACGTCTTAAACACTGAGTCCATTCACGGAAGCATGATTAGTGCCATTTGGGACTAGCCTTGCCTCTGCCTCTCTGGTGATACAAACAGATGGACCAGGGCAGCCTCCCCTCATGCTTTATTAGGGAAGTTGTTATGTGAATCAGCTTGCAGATCAGGGAGTTTACTTTATGCATGTCCGGGAGCACTAACGAGGTGCCTGGAATCCTCAATCAGGCTGGAAGGAGAGGGCTGGAGGGAGCCGGGCACACCCCGAGCAGGTGATTCCAATTTGTAAATTAGATGAGCAGCAGCGGGTTTAATTGTTCCAACATTCTCTGTCAGGCTTTTCTCTTTTCTGCAAGTTCTGAACACACCTATTTGGCTTTTTCAAAAATAGCTGATTAAAGCCATTCTTTTAAAGGAGACATCAAAAAGGCTCAGAATTTCTAACCCCCCTACCAGCCACTGGACTCATGGAGATCACGGAGTGGATTTTTAAAAATTCTGTTGGATTATTATGATGATTATTGGATTATTATATGTGTGTAGGGATGTCATCCCGGAGTCTCTGTGGCTTCCTGAGGCTCCTCACAGGGATCATAAAGAGCTCTGGCCTTCAGGTGCCCCCCCCAGGAGTGGAGGAAGGCATCTCAATCATGGCTTTCTCCAGCACACCACCGACCACTGACAAACAACCACGGGGAAGATGGATGGTGCCCAGGTAACCGGGCTCTGCACACATTGATTATGAGAGAGCTGTTCAGACAGGAGATGCGAGGGGCAGGGTGCCTGCCGACATCAGTGCCGGGAGATAGAGTGATGGGGACATTCCAAGAGCGGTGGGCGTATCAGGGTGCTCAGGAAAGCAACATGCTGAGTAGCAGTGCACATACGTGTTTGGGGTATAAATAATTTCTAATTAGTAACTTAACTTTGGAAGAGAGCTTCCAAGATGTGAAGGTAAGAATAGGATTTACTCATGTCTGGAGGTAGGAAGGAGGCAGTAAGCTTGACAAAGACCCATCTCTGCCTCCGGGAACAGCAGGTGCCTAGGAAAGTACCCCACAATTATAGAAACCAGAAAAGAAATATTAATAGGTCTCTGGGTCCAGTCGTCAGTCTCCAAGCTGTTGATTGGCAAAGGGGCTGAAGCCCAACAAAAATAAGTAAGAACAGCTTCAGGAGTAGGTCCTAATGCCAGGACATTACTCGTACTGGTAAAGGAGAGAGTGGCCCGCTCCAGGAAACCCCCACGTGGTAGTCAGGGTCATCGCCAGTCTCACTTCCTCTCTGTGCTAGCCTGCCTCTCAAGGTCAGACTGCCTCCAGGAAGCCACGGGGGTAAATCCCACCACGCCACGCCACGTCACAAACCAAAGGTGCAAATGTGGAAATCACAGACATCGACTCCTCCCAAACCTACATTCCCCACAGTAAAAATTCTGTATTCACTATGAGGCGGCGAGTGGCTTCTTGTCCTCTGGGGCTAGTTCCTTGATTATTTTGAGATAAATTTATATTCAGTTGGCATATCTCACTAAACATCCATTCTTTCATTTATATGTAAATGTATATATGTACACATACATGTTTATATGTGTATATATACATTTAGTACACTATATATAATCCAAACATTTTTTATGAATATATTATAGAATATATATATATTATATACACATATATGTATATATATTACAAAAATGCAACTATAAGCCTGCTCTGCCCTCCTAGTATGCTAAAAGCCATACTCAGGATAAGGCATCTTACAAGGGAAATCGTTAGGCCCTTTGGTTCCAGTAGTGACAACTGCAAAGACCTGAGGAGGGAGGGCCCCTGGTGCCTGGGTGATTCTGTTGGGCACCACAGAGGAGGAGGGATGTGGATTAGACTTGGAAGTATGAGCAGGTCTGTCTATCGGAGGGCAGGGAGAGGCATTCTATGGAGCGTTTTTTCTTTTAGAGACTCTTACTCTGTTGAGCAGCATGGTTCTTCCCCCCTTCCCTTCTAGAGCGTCTCTCTCTGAGATGGGCTGCCTTGGTTCTTTCTTCCCAGAGAAAGGACATTATGCAGACAGGGAGCTGGTCCCCTTGAGAGCTTGCCCCTTCCAAGTGCTCCTCATATGTAGGCAGCTGCTCTGTGATCACACTGGGGCACAGAGAGGGCCTCCTCCATCCAGACAGGGTCGCAACTGCAGGGTCAGGAAGAAACAGGGTTAAAGATGAGGGGTCCTTAGTTGGGGGACCGTATGTCTGGCTTGCCTGGATAGTGCCCCCATTTAGATGATAGATGATATGCTCCCCCCAACACACACACACACTGACAGCAGAAAGGAAAGGAAGAGGAGGTGGTGACATAGGCCTTTGACAGAAACCCTCCTGGGGAAGAAGTCAGCAGTGATGGGCAATATCACCTGGGGCTGAAGAGGTAGCAACAACTTCCTTATAAAGGCAGGTGAGATGCCATCCTGTCCCTGGGCCAATGGCACTGGCCCCAGAGGTGGCTGCCGTGAGTCTGGAGAGCTCTGGGTGTGCTCTGACTGGAGAACACACTGGGCGTGTGATGTGCCAACACCTCTCACCAGTGGGCTCTGACCAAGCCAAGGACAGCCTGCCAGGTGTCCTCACCTCTCCCCAAATGCAGCAATGACAAACGCCAGAGTTCTCCTGCATGTCCTGCTAGGATATATCAGGAACCAGATGGAAGGCAAAGTGAGACTAGCCCACATTTAGATGGCCCGGCTTCCCTTCCCTCACTGGCCACTTGTTTCTAAGGAAAGTCACTTGCTTCCTAAGGACCTCAGCTTCCCCATTATAAATAAAATGAGATCATGCTACCAACCAGCCCAGGCTACCTTTTCACAATCGTTTTTAATGTTTGTGAATTTTTTTTCAGCAGTCAAATGCCTTTCGGGGGTATGAGCTTCTTGTTGCTGGGTTTCTACTAGGAAGCTTGGCAAATCCTGTCCTGGCCCTAGGCTGGTTCAGAGTCACCTCCCTCCCTGCTCAGATCTGCTCTAGGGGAAAGCTCTTCTCTCAGTGGCCCCCACTGAGCAGGAAGGAAAATCCCCCAAGGGGCAGGGGCGCTCCTCTCCTTAGAAGTCAGGCCCCATGCCAGCAGATCAATAAAAGCCTGAGGCCCAAACTTCTAGTACCAGCCTCAAAGCAGACCTGAACAACAGCAACATTTTAAGTGACTTCATATGCTTTTATTTGTTCGTTTTATGTTTTAGGCTAATATTTATCATGCGTGTCTATGTGCCAGACAGATGACCTCATTTCACCCTCTGCTAGTCCATCAGACAGGTGCTTGGTTAGTAGCCCTGACTTACATATGAGGGTCACACCCCTGATGAGTGGAAAAGTCAAGGTTCCAACCCAGGTCATCTGCTCAACAACCAGGCCTGACATTAAGGCAAGATAGCATCATAGGGCATTCCTGGAGCAGGGGGCTTCCTTCCCGCTTCTCCCATGAGCTTGCTGCCCTCTCAAACCCTGTGTCTCATCATCAGGGGAAAATTTTCCCTGAGCACCTCATGTGTAGGGTACCCAGAATACAAAGAAATGGGAGTTTCAGACACTGTTCCCAGGGCGTACGTTCAGCGCTAAGCCTGGGAATTATGTAGTGTAAGACAGAGCTGCCATGGGGGTCATTACTGCTCTGTGAGCCCTTCCTCCCCCACCTACCTGTCAATTCTTCCCCATCCTTCCAATGTGAGTGACTCAGTGGCACCTGTCTCTGGGTCAGCCCTAACTGGGCCCCCATCTATCGGCATGGTGGATTTGTGTGTGTGTGATAGTTGTTTGCGTCACCATGTAGATTGAAGGCCCTTCTTAGGAGAGATCTGTATCTGATTTGGTTTTACAGGAGGTCTTATCATTTTAGCTATTTGAGCATTTACTCTGTGCCAGGAAGTGGGCTAAAGTCTACGTGTCTCATCTCATTTAATCTTCACCACAACACTCATGGCCAGGTTGTTAGAATCTCCTTTCCACAGATGAGGAAGTTGAGGCACAGAGGTCAAAGTGCTTGGCTGGGGGACACAGAGCTGGAGCCGTCTGTGTGACTCCACAGCTCACTGCAGCAGATGATTAAGTTGATACAGCTTGAACTCCTGGGACACCCTTCAGGGAGGACCAGGGGACCCATCACCTCTACCCGCTGCCTCCAGCATCTTCCTCCCATAGGCCCTCAGGCCTCTAGCAAGTCAGCAGCCACCTTCAGGGGGGTTACTCAGTGTCTGGGGCTTGCTAGATGCTGAGTCCATTTCTGAAGATGCATGCTCTCTTCCGGCACCACCATCCCACCTCTATCGCCTGTACCTGCAGGCTCTGACCTCCCAGGGATGTGCTGTGCAGCTAGCCAGGGTCAGTCCCAGAGACAACGCTCAGGCTTGGAATCGTTTTCCTCCAGCCACGCTCCATCCCTTGGAACCCATTCTCACCTGCCCCAGCTCCTGTCTGCATCCTTCGTCTATCCTTCCAGCCCTCCTGCCTGCCTGCCTCCTTTTTATTTATGATTTCTCAATGCTCTTGCTCTCTCCCAGGCTTCTAAGCTTTAATTCCTATTTTTCTTGGGGGTGGGGAAGAAGTTGAAGAAGGAAGGGAGCCTGAATAAGGGGCGTCCCCTCACTCATAAGCCCAGCTTCTCCCCCGCACCTCCAGAGTGGCTCTGCACCTTCCCTGTGCCTCCAGCGCCATCTGCTCCCCTGGGAGCCAGCACGTTTCTGATTAGATGGCCTGATGCAGTCAGTCCTGCACCGCCGGCCACTTCTTAAATCAGATGCTCACTTAGTGCATCACCTCATTACGGGGAGTTTAGCGCTATTGTAGTTTCACCTACACTTTTACAATTGATTTTGGGCAGAGAAGAATTCAGTTGTTGTGGGGTTCTACATGTTGAGTTTGTGTGCAAATTGCATTTTAGAAATTCAACTGCAGGCCATGAAGGCATTTATTAGGCTGGGATTCTAGCAAGAAACCCACAGCTGGTTCAGCAAGATGGGGGTCATCTAGGAGGAAGCAGAAGAGGGAGCAGGTTAGAGAAAGCACTAGAATGGAATGCCCCTCTATTTTTATCCCTGGGGCTGAATGCAGGGTCTCTGTGTTTGGGTGGAGACTTCAGAGGTCTTTGCATGTTGAGGCCAGGGAGGCTCAAGCGAGCAGTGCTTGACCCAGCCAGTGCTCTTTTCTCAATACATGCTGACATTGACCCTTTCTGGGTGGTCTCTTGGTTAATATTACTAACATTTCCTTGGCAGGGATCTGCCTGGGTACAAGGCTATTTGGAAATGCTAGAATAAACAATTTTAAGAAGTGAGAAATAAGGGATACTTGTCAGGTTCTTTCCTTTCAACATTCAGCCAGGATGATGGGACCCAAGTTGTGTCCCAGCCAACAAAGCTCCAGATGCACAAGCTGGTGACCCCCCTTCTTTGTGGGCACCATCCCTGAGTCTGATTTAACCTAGAAACGCTATTGCTTTCTTTGGAGGGTAGATCCTTCCCCTTGCTCCAACCTGCCTTCCTGGGGCCTCCTCCAATTCTTCCCCTTTCTTCTTTTTCCCTCACCCTTTACCTATTGCCCACTTCTGGGCAATTAGACATTTTACATTCTATCCTAACTTTAACATGCGTGGTAACCGGGGCAACCTTCTAATTTAAGTGGGCATGAGGTTCCTGGAAGGCCGAGGACCTGGTTAAAACATACACTGTGCTGCCAGAACAAAGGTTGCATTTTCTTTTAGGAGATTGTCATCCAACCAAGCAAAACCTCCTCCGTGGCCCCAGACTGAACCTACTTCTCTGGTCATCATTCTCCAAATGCAGGTCATGGGTGCTTACAAGGGAGCCTGGGGAGGAGGGGTGGACAGAGCAGTGGAGAACACTCCTGCTGCTGCGGGAAAACAACTCCAGCGCACAGGGCAGGGCAGCAGGGTCTGGTGGAAGGGGTGGAAGAATACATGGGGTTCTGGGGTTACAGAGGAGTGATCTCTGCCAGGGGTAAGAAGGCAGCAGTGTTCACAAAGAGGGTAGATTGGGTGGAATAAAGACCATCCCAAAGTGGTTTCTCGCAGGATAAGTTACTAATATGGGTTGAATTGTGTCCCCCAAAAGATACATTAAAATCCTAACCTCTTGTGCCTCAAAAAGCCTCTTGTGACCTTATTAGAAAATAGGTTCATTGCAGATATAATTAGTTAAGATGAGGTCTTAACAGCATAGGGTGGGACTTTAATCCAACATGACTGGTGTCCTATAAGAAGAGAGCGACAGTGAAAAGGCCATGTGCAGATGAGACAGAGATTGGAGTGAGGCATCTAGAAGCCCAGGGATGCCGAGGATTGCCAGCCAACCACAGGAAGCCAGGAGAGAGGCGTGGGGCAAATTCTCCCCCACAGCCTCTAGAAAGAACCAGCTCTGCCCACATCTTGGCTTTGGGCTTCTAGCTTCTTAACTGTGAGGGAATAGGTTTCTGTTGCTTTCAGGCATCCGGTTTGTGGTACTTTTTGTGGCAGACCTACTAATGCAGTTCTCAAAGGGAAAGTTGACCTTGTAAATCAGCACGGGTCTTTTTTCCCACATTAAGGGAAGCCAGAAATATGAGGTAATGAATGAGACACTGAAGACTGGAGCCAAACAAAGCAACTGTTAACCAAATGCCGATTCTCATTCTGGTTCCAGTTCATAAGGACATGCCAGTGTCCTTGGTAAAATTAAAAATTGTAACAATAACCATGTAGGAGGCTTTTTGTAAAGCTACATGAAAGTACCAGAATAAGTTTGACTTTGGGACCACATTTCCTCTTGTACTGATAAATATAGGTATATAACTGATAAACTTTGTCGAGAAAGTAAACACATGTAATATAATCTACAACCAAATTGTATTCCATAAATTTCCTGTTCTAAGCTTTAAAAATATAAATATATTTTTAGAATATTAGTTTAAAATTGCCAGTAATGCTTTGCTAGAAAGGGCTATCTTTCACTCTGAAATGGCCTCTCCTAATTTATTTTAAATCTTTACATTTTTATTAGTCCTTGAAATTCACAGCCTGGGAACTGCTGTGTAAGCTCTACCCACCACTTGAAACCTTCCCTGATATCCCCAAACCAGTGGTTCTCAGCCTAGGGTGACTGCCCCTCTCAGGGAACACTTGGCTATGTTGTAACCACTTAGGTTAGAGGGCGCTACTGGCATCTGGTGGGTAGAGGTCAGGGATGCTGCTAAATGTTCTACAATGTACAGGACAGACTCCCTCCACCCCACCCCCAAAATTAATCAGCCCAAGATGTCTGCAGTGCTAAGTTAAAAAAACTCTGCTGAAGACCAATCTAAATTTCCTGCCCTGTGACATTTCCAGCATTTTCTGTGTGTGCTAGTTCTGGACGTGTGCTTCTCCTGCATCTGGTTCTGCAATGTTCTCTGATTGCTTCCGTGTTTGAGTGGATGTGAGTTTCGATCCCAGCTTTTCCACTTATTTGGCTGTGTAATTTTGGCCAAGTCACCCAACTGTACTCTGCGTCAACATCCATATCTGTAAAATGAGATAATAGTATTTACCTTGAGGATCATTTTAATGATTAAAGCCAATGCACATAAATTATGTACCAATTGACATTTATTTAGTGTTTGCTGTGGGTGGAGGACTGTGCTAAATGCTTTAGGTATGTCATCTCTCACTTACCCTTCTAAGCAACTCTGTAAGGTGAGAGCAGGGATTGCCCTTTCATTTCATTTACATTGGTAAACTGTGGCCATTTCCCTAATCATTGTTTCTTCCAGATGGGGTCTTTGTGGTGAAGAAACTGGGGGTGGAAGGGAGGCTGCTCTTCAGACTCCTGGCCAGGGGTACCTGGTTGGTCTATATGGGCCCCAGTTTCCTTTCTAGTGGGCAAGGGACTGGTTCAGCTCCATACTCTCCTCCTAGGGCCAGTGAGCTTACATGGGCATGACCTTCTCATGGAGCAAGAGAACAAGCTTCAGTGGGCAAGTTCATTCCAAGCCTTCGCGCGCCTCAAGTCTGCTAGCATCCCATTGGCCGAAGCAAGACACATGACCAAGTCAGGGGCATGGGGCTGGTGCCACCACTGAAGTGGGAGCCCAATGCAGAGTGATGTATGGCCAAGGGGATGGATCAGGGAAAGGTAAGACACTGGGGCCATTAATCAATCCACCACTGGTTTGCAACTATAACCCATTCAATCAATGCCACTCCTGCTGCTGGGGAGCCCTGGATCTCTTGCCCTGCCCGAGAAATCAGTGTCAGCTTAGCAAGATGTTTCCCTCCCCTTCTTCCTTCCTTGGGTAGTGACTTCAGATGAAGGATGGAAGGTTCCTGGCCAGGACCCCATGCTCTCTTGCTCATGGGGCCCTGGCTGGGGCAGGCCTGCCTGGTGTTCCTCAGGAGGCCAGAGGAACAAAGGCAGGGCAGATTCTCCCTCACTTCCTCATTAGTACAGAATGTGTCGATGTAGAGAGAGATATTAAGACAGAAAGGGGAGAAAAGGCCACTTTGAAAAGCCTTTAGAAAGCCTTCTTTCCCATCTGTTCAGCTCGCGGGAAGACTCTGTTTTCTGTATTAAAGGATTTGTAAATTCATAATCAACAAGTAAAATGTGCAAAGTACACACAGAGCCATCAAGATTTGCTCCACCATCTGCTGGGAGCTGCCTCCATGAAAGCAGAGTGCTGCTGTCCCCTGTCAGGGCTTGGAGTGGACACTGGCCCACCAGGGTCCCAGAGGTGCCCCCGTACGGGCATGGATCTTCCATCATATTATACTGCACGTGGGAAAGTCTCTTTGATCAGAAGCTCTAGAACCTCTCTCTCTCTCTTCTTCTCCTCTCCCCCCATTTAACCCTCTGGGGCTGAAAAAAGCCTACGGTTTGCCATAAAATGTAGAATGACATCTTAGCTTGCTCAGACTCTGAGCAGAGATTGGGCAGAGCTCACCTTCAAGGTGCTGCTGTCCTGAGCTCCCAGCCTCAATGGGACTGGCTTGGTTCATGGTGGTGGGTGGGAAGGGCCACTGGCATAGCTTTCTCCTGTGGAAGAGATGTCTTCCAAAGCCCTACTCTAGCCTCTGTTCTTGCTGGTTCCAGAGAAGTCTGGGCGTGGGTCCTGGTGTGATGCGCCTCCTGGTGTCCTGTTCCTGCTGTGCTGTCTCCCAGCAGCTACATTGTGGCCATGTGACTACCAGCTGTAGGCTCCTGCTGCCCTGGTCCCTGAGACCAAGCCAGGCTTCACCCTCAGGAAGAAAGGAGCAGCTCCATGCCATTCCGCCTTTGCTCTTGATCCCCTGCATTTATGCCCCAGCTCAAACACCCCAACTTCAACCAGCCCTATGATCTCACCATGCAGATGGAGACTGCTGAATTGCCACTCTGGGGGGTGCCCTATTTCCTCTAGGATTTGGCTGCCTAACTTTTGCCAGTCCTCCCATGGAGGAAAGTTCTGACAGCTAGGTTCAGACTAGCAGCTAGTGCCTGGCTACCATGCCTGGCTACCTCACCTGACATTGCCAACCTGCCTCGGTTTCCCTTTTGGCTGCATTCCTCCCCTGTCAATAAGAATGCCCCATTGGCCTGGATGACCTTTCAGACCACCTGTCTGGACTCCACCTAACCTCTGCCTCTTTCTGCTTAAAGTTCTTTGCTCAGCTTGACCATATGGGCTCCTGTGCACTGTCTATAGGGCGACTGGCCACAGATGCCCCTTCTGCCCCCTGTCCTGCTGTCCACTGCTGCCTTGGTTTTCTCTCTGTGGCACATCCCCAGGCATTTTTCCCTCAGCCCCCTGCTGGAGTGATTGGAATGTTCTATGTCCCAACACAGATAGAAAATGGAGCTGAGGACTCTCTGTAGTTGCCCCAGTCTAACCACTTAACTAGCAAAGTGACACTTTATTCATTTCACAAATATTTTTTACGCAAGGCATATTTTTAAGTGCTGAATAAGCTAGCTAAGCAGGGCCCTGCCATCAAAGGATCTACACTGAAATTAAGGAGAGATAGACAACAAATCCAAATAAGAAAAAAAATTCCAAATTGTTATATCTATGTGAAGAAAATAACAATGGATAATCAAATAGTAAGTTATTTGGGGGTAATGTTAAAGGGGAACTTGAAATAGAGGAGCTGAGTGAGTTGTCTCCGAGGAGGCACTTCTCAGCAGAGATCTATGTCATGAGAAGGAGCCAGGCACCTAGTGATCTGAAAAAAGGGAGTTACAGCAGAGGAAACAGCAAGTACAAAGGTCTTGGGACAAGAATGAGCTTGGTGTGTTCCAGGGAGAGAAAGAAGGCCATAGTGAGTGTACTCCAATGAACAGCATGAAGAACAGTGCCCCAAGGGTGGAGGGATAGGCAAAGGCAAGACCACTGGGGCACGAGGCCACGGTAAGCACTCTGGACTTGATACCAGATTCAATGATAAGCATGTAAGGGTTTAGGCAGGAGAGAAATATAATTTATTTACTTTTTTAAAAAATATATCTTTATTGATTTCAGAGAGAGGAAAGGAGAGGGAGAGAGAGATAGAAACATCAATGATGAGAGAGTCATTGATCGAGCCTGCAACCCAGGCATGTGCCCTGACCGGGAATCGAACCCTGATAGCCTGGATCCTAGGTTGATGCTCAACCGCTGAGCCACGCCTGGCTGGGCTGATTTACATTTTAAAGAAACATTTTGGCTATTCAGAGAAATCAGGGAAAGGATGCTGGTGACTTGAACTCCAGTGACAGTGCTATAGATGACAAGAGACAGTCTGCATGTGCGTACGTTTGAAGTAGGGACATCAGTCCTCATAGATATGTGAGATGTGAGTTACAGAAAAGAAGCGTCAGGGTAACCATGCGAATGTCCCTTAAGCATTTAAACTCTGGTGTCCTCCCTATAAAGTGGTTATACACTTAAGGAGCATTAAACAATGTAAGAACTATAAAACTGAGTGTGACCTTGGCCCTGATGATTGATTGGGATCCTATTTTGGCAACAAAAGAAACAAGCAAAAAACATTCCCATAGTGCCCTGGCCTGGAAGGGACAGTAATTTGGTGAGACTGTTGGACTCTCCTGGGCCTTTGCACGTGCAGTCTTGGAACACTAGTTTGCTACTTGCCCATTGTCACCTGGCATACTCCTTACTGGTCCTTCAGGTACCAGCTAAATAGAATGTTCAAGGCCTTCCTAAGACAAGACTAGGTTCCTCTCCTCTGATCCTCTTGCTGAATTGCTGGGCTGCTAACTTCCCTTCTTAGTTTACAGCGCTTAAGGACCAGATCTAAATCCCCTCGGCCTACGAGAATTTCAGCTCGTGGCAGGCACCCTGGTTTGTTGAACAAGTCAAGAAGCTCACTCTCCCTATTGCCCACCCTCCTAGCTGCCTTGCTGGTCTCCCTTGCAGCGGAGCTGTTCAGTCTTCTCCACCCACCTCCAGTCCCAGCTGCTGCTCAAATCCCAATCAGCCTTCCAGACCCAGTTCAAGAGCCCTCTGCTCCAATTACCTTCCAGCTCATGCTCAGATTTCTCTCCCTAGAACTGCTCACTTCTTCCTACCACTCTGTGCAGAAAAGGGTTGACAGAGTAGGCCTGATGCTGCTATCTTTACAAAAGCCCGCCTGCATCTGGGAACATGGCCGATAAGCAGTTCCCTACAGTCATATAATACTTTCCCGAAATGGTAAGAGTGACTCACTGTGCCTAGGCTGTGTCTATGCTGAACACAGGCTTTCCTTCTGGGAGGCTGGAGTCTTGGCAGGCGCTGGGTATATGCATAGGTAAGTGCCCATATGACCAGCCCCAGGAATAACCTTGGGCACTGAGTTTCTAATGGGCTTCCCTGGGCAGAAACATTGCACATGTGTTGCTGCATTTTTATTGCTGGGGGAGGAGTGTGCTCTGTGTGCTCCATCTTGGAAAGGAGAGAGCTTGGAAAACCTGTGCATGGATTCCTCCAGACTCTACCTGTATTTTTTCCCTCTTGTGACCCAGCTCTGTATTCTTACAACATCATTGTACTAAATATCAGCCATGAGGTCAGCTAGATGCTGGGTCCTGTGAGTCATTCTAGTCAATCTCCTGATCAAGCTCCTGAATGTGGTTTTGTGGACCCTCATTTGCAACCTTAGCATTATTGTACCTATGTAACTGCCTTTTATTGTTACATCACTGATCCTTGTATGTAGGCCTGTATCTCTTCCCACAAGATCCTGAAAGACAGAAATATACCTCATAAGTACTTCTTCTATACCATGCAACCCACTCAAAGGACACCCAGCAGAAACCCAAGAAATTCCTGTTGAGAGAATGAATGAATAAAGGAAATATCAAGGCCACCAACGGTTGGGACAGTGGCATCATGGCAGACTGTGGGTAGACAACTGAGATGCTTTAATGCATCCAGCTCCTGGTGTCCTAACTCCTGGGGCAAAGGGATGCTGAATTAATCAAGCTCTAGTAGGGTTTCCAAGTAATCCCTGGCATCATAAGGCAGCCAAGGAAGGTTCTGCTAAAACTCCCAGGAGATAGAGACTGCTGTGCACAAACATAGGAAGAAGCAGCTATAACAGATCCAGAGCTGTTTGCAAACTATACATGTACAACCTAGAGACTCGCTCTCTGAGCACTGTGCTTTGTTCAAGAGGGCTACGGAGCAGCTGTTTGTTTGCATATTTGTACCATCAGAAGTGTAGGGATGTGGTCATGTGTGCGTGTGCAAAATTTCATGAGTGGGCATACGTGCTTACATATACATAAACATGCACATTCCACAAACGCCTGTATCTGCGCCAGCTCGTATGAATTTGCTTAGGCTTGCAAATGTAATTATGTACATGAGTTCATGCATTTGGAGCATGCAGGCGGGTGTATTTGCATGCGCCCATGCACAGCAGAGTGAGCCTGTGTACATATGTGCACACGCATACTGATTTTCCCCTTATCTGCTCTGTGCTGAGCAGACAGCTGCTTTAATAACAGCTGCAGCTGAGCGAGCGCACTAACTGCTGTGGCCCCATTGTGCTATCAGGATTGCTTCAGCCCTTTCAGGATTACCAGTGCTCAGTGCAGTTTAAATATATCTCCAGTCCTAATCCCTAAACAAAGATGTAATGATTTCTGCTAAATATGTTGGATTATTTATTAAGATAAAGTCAAGGATACGAGAAGCCACATCTGGTAGAACACTGATTGCCATTCAAGATGGGAGATCACGAAACCAGGTGCACCCCCACCCCTGGGGGAGGGAGAGGTGAAAGGAAAGGGAAATAATTAAAACAGCCAGATTCCGAGTGGCAGAGTGAGTGACTGCAGCTCATGCATGTACACCAAGGTGGAGAAGAAGGGAAACACCAGGCACCCTCATTAGCACTGGGAAATGGCTCGGGCCATTCAGCAAGGATCATGGACCATGAGGCAGGCCTTGAGTGAGAATCCTCTGTGAGAGTACAGAGGAGAGCCCAGCAGCTCCTCCTTTCAAGAATTTCCCAGTTGAGTGATGGGCCAGGGGAGTAGGAAAAGCCATTGCTAACCCAGAGGACATTTCTGGGCAAATTGGGAGGATGCTCCCCACTGTCCAGGTGCACGCAGCCCTGTACCAAGAAGCATAGCTTAGTAAGTGGGTCTGGGAGGATTTCAGTTGACCTTATATAGTAAGCCTGCCTGAGCAGGTGTAGCAACCTAGCACTGAGAGAAGGCCAGAGGGGTGATGTGGGTGAAGCACTGTTCATCCAGAGAGCACGTGGGCCAAATGAAGAAATGTCCAAAAGACTGCTTCTCACCTTAGGTCCACCAACACTGGAGCTATAATACTTTTCTCTCTATCTTATTTTCCCCAGTCCTCCTGCTTTTCTAACAGGGAGTTTTTGGTACCTAAAAACATCTCAGACATGGAATCTAGACAGAGAGTCATAGCCCCAAACAGCTATAGCTTTCTGTGTGAGTTTGCGTTAGTAACGTACTTCATGCCTCAATCTTTCAGTAACATGGGGATGGTGATTTTTGTTGTAAAGTCCAGATGAGCTAGTAATATTTTCAGCAAGCCCATCTATGTGCCTGTGCTAGATGCAAAGGGGGGAAATGAGAAGTGACAGTCCCAACCACAGTAAGCATACAATTCATGCACTTACCAATATGATTGGGTTTAAGTCTGTTATCAATCCACTTTTTCTCCCGTCTGTTCTTTTCATGTCTTCTTTTGAATTGACTAAATTATTCCATTTTATCTTTTTTGTTGACTGATTACCTGTGATTCTGTGTTGTATTATTTTAATAGTTGCTTTAGGGTCTATAGGTTACATCTTTAACTTATCACAGTCTACCTTCAAGTTATATTGTACCATTTCATGTACAGTATAAGAACTTAAAATAGCATGCATTCATTTCTCCTTTGTTCCATTGCTGTCAGATACTTTCCTTCTCCACATATTACATGAACCACATTATATTATCAATGTTGTTGCTTCAAATAATCAACTATTTTTAGAAATTATTTAAATAAAAAGAAAAAATTATATACATATATTTTTACCCACATGGCTACCATTTTTCTGTGTCTTTACTTCTTGGTATTGATATGTATTTCTATTTAGCATAATTTCCCTTTTATGTTTTTTTGCAGTGCCATTCTGCTGGTGCTGAATCCTTTCAGATTTTGCGTATCTGAAGAAATGTTTATTTTGCCTTCATTTTTGAAAGTTATTTTAACTTGGTATAGATTGCTAAGTTGGCAGTTTTATTCTTTCAGTACTTAAAAGATGCTACTCCACTATGTTCTTTCTTACCTTTTTTTAATGATGGGGAACTTGCTGTTCTTATTATCTTGGTTCCTCTGTACATACTGTGTCTTTTTCTCTGGCTACTTTTAGATATTAATCTTTATCGGTCATTTTGAGAAATTATGATAATGATTTATGTGACAAAATCCAATTTACATTTTGAAAGAAATTTTTAGCAAACTAAGAATGAGGGAATTTCTTTGACCTGATAATTGTAATCTTCAAAATCCTACAGCTAACATTGTATTTAATGTTTTCCCCCTAAGATCAGGAATGTTCACTCTCACTGCTTCTATTCAACATTATACTGGAGGTGCTAGCCAGAGCAATAGGGCAAGAAAAAGAATTGGAAAAGAAAAAAGGAAGAGGTAAAACTGTCTTTATATGCAGACAACGTGAGTGTCAATATCAACATGAATGTCTGTATAGAAGTTATTATGTATATATTAGAACTAGAAAATTTAGCAAGTTGCCTGATATAAGATCTCTATATAAAAGTCAATTGTATTTATATATATTAGCAAGTAAAAACAGAAATTGAAAATTTTAAAATAGCACTTATAATACCATCAAATATATACAACACTTAACAAAATATTTCCCATACATTGAAAACTAAAAATATTGCTGAGGAAAATTCAGTATGTCCCAAATAAATGAGAAACATACCATGTTCATAAATTATTATTGTCTTAAAAATAACAATATTGTCAGCTCTCCCTAAATTGACTTATAAGTTCAAGGCAATCCCAATAAAAATCTTAAAAAGTTTTAGGTAGAAATTGAAAGCCAATTCTAAAATTAGCATGGAAATGCAAAGTATCTAGAATAGCCAAAACAACTTTGAAAAAGTTGAAGAATTAACAGTATCTGACTTCGAGATTTACTATAAAGCTGCAATAATGAACACAGTGTGGTTTGGATGTAAAGACAGTCAAACAGTTCAATGGGATATGATAGAGATCCACACAAATATGGGCTTTTTTTTTTTTTTTTTTTACAAGAGTGCAAAGGAAATTCTGTGTAAAAATGATAGTCTTTTTGATAAATAGTGCTGGAACAGTTGAACATCCATCCATATGCAAAAAAATAAATTTTGAGTCACACCTTTTACTATATTAATAAATTAACTCAAAATGAATCATAAACCTAAATGTAAAACTTAAGTTTGTTACACTTATAGAAGAAAATATAGGGAAAATCTTTGTGACTTAGGGTTAAGCTAAAACTTCTTAGGTATGACACCAAAAGCTTATCTCATAAAAGAACAAATTGATAAATTGAACTTCACCAAAATGAAAACTTGTGTTATTTGCAAGACTCTGTTAAAATAATAAACAGAGAAGCCACACACTGGGAGAAAATATTTGTACAGTATATATTTGATAGATGATTTGTATTAAGAATATGAAGTACTCTTCAAATTCAATAGTAAGAAAATAACCACATTTTTAAAAATGAGCAAGAGATTTGAACAACTTACCAAAGAAATTTACAGATGGCAAAAAAGCAACTAAAAAGTTACTGAGCAATATTAATCATTAGGGAAGTACAAATTAAAAACACAGAGTCACTATATACTTATTAAAATGCCTAAAATTTTAAAAATATCTTACCAAGTATTGGAGAGAAGATAGAGAATGGAATTCTCATAGGTTGTTGTTGGGAATGTAAAATGGTAGCACTTTGGAAAGAAGTTGAGCAGCTTAAAAAATATGAGCATACACATGCCATATGATCTAGCCATTTCATTCCTAGGTATTTTCCCAACAGAAAGAAAAGCATAAGTCCATACAAAGATTTATATGTAAGTGTTCACAGCAGCTCTACTTCTAATACCCCCAAACTAGCACCTATTTAAATGCCCATCAACAGGTAAAGGGATTGAAAAGACAATTGAAGTGTGGTGCATTCATACAGTGGAATGCTACTGAGCTATAAAAAAGAATAAATTATTGATCCAAACATTAATATGGATGAGTCTGAAAATAATTATGATGACTGGGGGAAAAAAAAAAAACAGACAAAAAGAGATTACATACTGTATGATTTCATCTATGTAAAATTATAGAGTACATAGCACAATCTATAATCACAGACCATGGGTTCTTGGGAATAGTAGGGTTAGTGGTAGTAGAGTGAGGAGAGCAGGAAGGGGGAAAAGGGGCATAAGGAAAATTTGGGAAGGGTGGCATTTATGTTCATTATCTTGATTATGGTGATGCTTTCATGGGTGTACCATGTCAAAACTTATGAAATGGGTCACTTAAATATGTACAGCTTATTGTCTGTCAGTGTAACCTCAATAAAGCTATTAAAGAAACAAAAAAATAAAACAATTAATAGGTTTGATGAATTAGTAGCAAAGGCAGGAGGCTAATTATGCTGAGCATTTAGAGACACTCTAGTCAGGGAAGTCCATACTTGTTGACTCACTTCACATGATATTTATTTAATTCTTATTAAATAAGTAACAATAACCTGATGCTAAAAAATTCATTGATCTTGTAGAGTGGATGCATTTATTGTTCATAACTTAAACATCTTGTGGGGAAAATAACAACAACAACCAGATAACCTTAAATGTGAGATATCAGAGTAACAGGAGCCCCAGATGATTATTATCAAGTCTAGGGTAGATTTGGAGAGTTGGGAAGACTTGAAAAGAGTGATGAGTTCTGGACATCAAATACCTGTTCCAAATATTCCTCTGCACTGAGTGCAGGCTCAACCCTGCCTTGCTCTCTCTAGCCAGCCTGCTACCCACAGGGCAGACTCAAGAAAGCATATGTAAGGAGAGGGCTCTGCAGCTCCGCTGGAGGAGCATTATCACACCTGTATGGGGAATGCAGGCTCTCCCTGCCTTCTGGGGGCACCATGTACCTCTAGAAAAACATGACCAAGGGATGAGGCTCTGCCCTAAAAAGTCCATGGTGATAAATTCTGACAGAGCCCACTCTGCAGTCCTCCACTTGTGGCCATCGTAAGGTAATTTTCAGTCATTGGTCACTGTTTTCTTTTCGGCAAACCAGAAAATAGGAAGACTGCCCAGTAAGGAAGGGCCTATGTTCCAGTGCTCTGGGTTTAGGTGGGTTTTCAGACCAAGCAACGGGAAATCAAACCATGGGAACTGTCCTGGTCCCCCCTTTGTGGGTTTTTATCATAGCATTTTCCCACTTCACTGGTCCTTCCAGGATCTTCAAGGTTTGGCTCTGGTCACCACTCTCACCTCTCAGTTCCTCTCTAGCAGTCCCAAGCTTTAACATGGGTGATTCTCTTTTATTCTGGTTCATCCTCTAAAATGTTGGGGTTTTGAGATGGAACTTCATTAAGGGGATACAGAGAAAAAATATAATAAATCAAACAGGAAAAAAAGGCGAACACAAAGAAATGATGAAATTACAGAGCAGGGAGCTTTATCTTCTTGTAGCGAGGCCATAATGGCTACCCTACTTTAACGGGCACCCGTGGTCCAACACCTTCATTCAGTTGCATTGGACCTCAAGGCCAGACTGACTTCTCAAACCCCGCACCCACGGCCAGTTTCGCTTGGGGCTAATCCTGAGTCTTCAGTGACCTCTTGGGATGTGAGCCCAGTGACATTCCCAGGAGCCCCCAGGAGCTGCTTCCCTTCCTGAAGGTGTCTTGAGTCTTAGACACCTACCTGTTCTACCCGAGCCCGACAAGGCTGATACCCACTTGTCCTGTTTGCAGCCTCCTCTCCAGCACCCAGCCTGCAGTAGGTCAGTGTTTGTTCAAAGAAAACCTGCTCCCTGGTCTTCAGCTATCTGCACAAACTCAATCAGTCTGTCCGTTCACTTCCGCGAAGTTATTAACAACGCTGGCTCCAGGCATCTCTCGCCTGACCTGTTTGTTATAGTTTTTGAAACCTGGTTTCAAAAACTTATCAGAAGTCTGATTTGGATTCCAGTTCTACCCTGTGCTGACTGGATGACAAGGGGCAAGCCACCTACCATTTCGAACCTCAATTTTCTTACTGATGAAGTAGATGTGAAAACCATAATCTGGATCACGTGGTGGGGGGTTACAAAGACCTCTCTTCCGAATGGACTGCAGTGTTTTATAACCTGTAAAGGACACACATGTTAGGTGTTCGGGAGCAGGATGCTTATGGCCCACTCGCCCTGTTCCAGATGGAGGCTCTTCCGTTAGAGGAGCCCGTTGGGCCTCTGTCCCTATACTCTGATCGCTCTGATGGGTGAGTCTGGGAGAAAGCGTAGAGCATGTGTGGATCTTCACTTTCCTCTGTCTCTAGCCAGCCTGCCTATAGAAAGCATCTTTTCCTGGCTCCTCTTACAGGAGGTCTGGTGTCCAGGGCTATCTGAGGCTGGGCAGATAATCAGCACTGAGGGTAGAGTGGCACCTAGCCAACAGGCCTAACCTGGTTAAGATGCATCTCCACCTGGTCTTTATTGGCAATAACGTCACTGTTTTGACATATCTTCATCTGTCTGATTCCCGAAACTCTCTCTCATTTGGTTCTGAATTCAGATGGAAGAGAGGGATGTTATTAGCTGAGTCCCCTCAACCCCAACACTTGTCATTTTTTTATTGTTGCTATTAAAAGCTAGCCCAGAATTTTTTTGATTTCTGAACCCCTGGGAATGGTATTCGGTAGTCCCCACTCCTGGGCAACAGGACTTGAGTTAAGGTCCCTACAAACTGAAGGCCAAACGCAGGCAGCTGCTTGGTGCAATGGGGAGGTGGCTGAATTGGCCCAGCTCTCTGTTCCCTCTGTCCCCGTGTTCAGCTTCATCCCCTCCCCTCACCTGTGTCTACCTGTGTTCCATCTCAGAGTCCAACCTCTGTCTTCCCTCTCATTCCAGTGGCATCCCTCCTCTCCCTGCTCTCACCAGTCCCCACCTCACATCTTCAGCCTTAGCTGCCCTTTAAATCTCCTGCAAGGAACCTTCTCTTCTTCCTCTTGGCAACTGGTGGTTGACTCTCTGGGTAAAGTGAGCAGCCCTGATGTGTGTGGAGGGGATTCTGGAGAAATAGATTGTGCAGATTGGGGAGAAAGGCTGGTCTGGCAAAAGACACAGGAACTCTGGGGACTGTGCCACCCCCCGGGAGTGATGGGCCCGTTCATTCTGAGGCACTGCCACACGCCAGGTTACCATTTTGAATAGTTCGACGTGGCTGCTGGAGCAACAGGTGGGAGCTCGCGACAGCCAGTTTAATACACTGTGGTTCCGTTTGCATGGGGTACTTGCTGGCATACACACACCAGAAGACAATAGTTTGACCTTGGTGTCAGAAGTCCACAAATGTTAGTAAAAGGAATCACTTCTTGAGTGTGTTTGAGATCTTGTCAATTGAGAGGCCAGGGAAAGGGTCAGGAAGTATTTCTCAGTCCCCAGGAGTCCCCCTAGGTCCCCAGACTTGGTCAGCATTGCTTGTGAGAAGCTAGTTAGGTGGTAGATTTATAGGATGTATGCTAGATTTACTTTGCTACTGAAAAGACACATTTAGAGGTAGGGTGGTGTGGTCGTAAGATATCTCTACTAGGGGTCAGAAGACTGGTTTGAAATTCTGCACTAGCCCCTGACTGGTTGGTTAACCCAGAGTATGTCAACAGACCTAACTGTGTCTAGGTTTCCCCATCTATGAAATGAAGAATTATATCTTCTCTCTCAGCCCCTGTGGCGATCTCCTACCTCCTTTCCTCATCCTCCCTGTCCTTTTGGGGTTCACTTCCTAGAGCCGCCCTGCTACTTGCCTCAGTTGCTCCCAGAGCGCCTTGTGGAGGATTTCTCTGATGTCTGCTCAGACCCTCTGTGCCCAAATACAAACATTTTTATTATGTTTATTTCCCTAGGGGCTGTGGTATCCTCAGCCATCCAAGGTAAAAATTGTTTCAGGGTATGGCTGCAATGACTTAATTGTCACCCTTGGGGTGTGCGCTGCTTTATAATATTAAATACTATGAAGGAATGGATCCCTAATGCAGGAATTTGGGACAGGGGACTTAAGGTCATTGCTCCATAAGCCCTTGAAGTGTGCAGGTCAGGTTAGGTGGGAGAGAGCAGAAAGGTGAAGAATCCCCAAACCCATCAGTGTTGGAGCTGGTGTTGGAGAGCTAAGGGAGCTGCCACGAGCATTCAGCATTTTGGTCCAGGAGCACAGTCTAAGAGCAGCCCTCTGCATATTGCATTCAGGTGTGGTCTGCCTTTGAACTCGATAGAGTTTCCTCTTACCTAAAAAGTCAAACTGAAGGCTCAGAGCACGGTGCTGAGGCTTAACCTGTAGCCGCTCTTACAGACCTGGAGCAGAAGTGCCCACGACAAAACCAGTCCAACCCTAGATTTAACTGGTGATCGTTCATACTTTAGCGGGTGCTGTGGATCAATCAGAATAGAGAGTCTCTGGGGAAGCTCAGCCTGACCAAGAAAAAAAGGCTTGGAATGCAAGAGAATACTTGAAATGTGAGAATTCCATCTTCTGTTAATCGCCTTGTTCGATGATTGGTTGAGTCGCCCACTTCCTCGGCAGACGTGCTGTGGTTCTCTGTGTTCTGAGCACATTCTAGCCTGGAGATCCAGCATGGTCTTGAGAAGGATGAGATGTTTGAATTGACCCTAAAAGGAAACAAAATATCTTTGTAGGGGGAGATGTAGAGGGATGACAGTGCACACATTGTAGCTATAGAAACGCCACTAACAAAGACTAAGGAAATAAATGAAGAAATAAGTTAGTTGTTATACCGGGCAAATGTGAGGGAGGAGTGAGAGGTGATGCCAAAGAGTTAGGATTCAGAGGACCTGATATAGCACACCATAAATCTAGGCGTTCGCTGCAGGTAATGGACATTTTTTAGGCCAAGAGGTGACATGATAACCAGCATTAGAAAGCCAGCCCTAGATAGGACATCAAAGAAGTGGTAAAGGAAGTAGGGGTGAGGGTGATTATGAGAGGACATTTGAAAGACTGCTGTCACCGAGGTAACAAGGGACCAAGACGGGTAATGACAATGGAGGTGGAAAAGATGGGATGAAATCAAGAGATGCTCTGGAGGTGGAATTACCATAACTAACCCGGCAGCCACTTGGACGTGGGACTTGAGGGAGAGAGAGGGATCCAACTTGGATAACTAAAAGGATCGTGGTGAGAAAATCTACCCAGAGTAGGAGCCAGTGGTGAGGAAGGAGATGGGCTCCACTTTGGCCATGTTGAGCTTCACATCACGCCTATGAGACATCCGAGGGAAGCTACCACAGTAAGCAGTGGGTTAGACACCCCAGGAGGGCAGCCAGCTTCAGGATGAATGGCTGCATCTCCACAAGCTCTGTTCAATGATGCTGGTGTCTTCTGTCAGCAGCTGAAAGCTCCAAGGTGGGGGGAAAGGTTGAGAAAGAAAAGAGCAGATTGCTACCCTCTTATTTATTCTCCTTTTGCTATTTGGATTTTGACTTCTGCTCTCAAGTATCTCCTTACTCTGACCAGCCATGCCCAGCCTGCCCATGCCAGTCCACCCTTCTTCCTGCCCTGGTGGAGTAAAAGATGGGAGGGAGGGGCTGATAGAACAGCCATGAGATGGGTAGAGGGAGAGAAAATGATGATGGTCCTCTGCCTGTGGCTGAATGCATTATGTACTATGGCAATTTCAAAGAACAAATCAATCAAAATAGTATTTAAAATACTGGTTATAAATGAGGACATTTAAAAATATACAAAGTTTCATGGAAGAAGGTGACAGTCATCCAGGTGCCACCACCTAAAAGATAACGCTTTAGCTATTTGCTTTGAGTCTTCCTTTTTAAAAGAAAAATTACTTTTTTGCAAAATAAAAGAGAATGAATAATTTAAGTTTTCAAATAAATATAGGAAAATACAAAGATGACAGTAAAAATCACCTCTACATATACTACCCAGAAATAGAACTAGAGGAACCATACCATCAGTGAACTAGAGGAACATCATTCTGAAC
The DNA here is from genome assembly GCF_964146895.1 of Miniopterus schreibersii. Classification (NCBI taxonomy): domain Eukaryota; kingdom Metazoa; phylum Chordata; class Mammalia; order Chiroptera; family Miniopteridae; genus Miniopterus; species Miniopterus schreibersii. The sequence goes on along the minus strand of NC_138105.1, from coordinate 75,717,624 downwards.
ATCTTTTTCTGCAAATATTCAGATAGAAGGGGAAAAGTTGGGTTATACTTTTAGGAGAACAGACTTGCCCAACAGATCCTATTTTTTAAATTAATTAATTTAATTTTAGTTGAACTGAGAAGAAAAGAATCCGATGTTCAGTTGTAAGAATCTCTGAACTTCAAATAATTCTGTTGTCGCCACAGGGGAGAGCTTCTCTTAAAAGAGTCCCTTTAAATCTAAAAAGGGAGATTTTGAAATATTAAAAGGTGAGAGTTATGATCTTTAAGTGACATTTGCCCATTTAATCTCTCTGTCTCTTTTGAAAATATAATTTAATTTTTTTGGTCCTTTATAGTACAATGTTTAGGCTACTTTCTATGCAGTAATTTGGTTTCCAGAGACGTCTTTTGTGTTCCTTGTTTTTCAAATGGTTACAAAGGAGGGTTTGGCCCCTAGTTTGTGTCTTTTCCTTATGGCTTCAATCTCACTTTATATGTATGTCATTTTGTTATTTTGTTATCCACAAGTTTTGTGTTGCTGACAATTTCTTCTTAGGGTATCCTATAACAAGGGGTGGTAATTTTTTAATGTAAATAGCCAGACAGTAAATATTTCAGGCTTTGGGGGCCATAGTTGTAACTACTACTACTCAACTCTACCCTTGCAGCACAAAGGCAGCCTCAGAGAACACATGAACAAATTGTTCCAATAAAACTTTATTCACAAAAATGGGTGGCGGGCCAATTATGTGTTTTCCCTTGTTTGGTGTCTGCTAGTAGTTCTTTTGGTGTGGGGAGAATATTTTTCTTTCAAAAATTTATTTTGTTGGATAGTAGAAGAGAGAAATTCTTAGATGCAGTTTTTAATGATCATTTTACCCCAGAAATACTAAAGTACTTTTTAGTTTGTTCGGGATATCAGTTTTGCGGTTCTAGATATGACCAGTGTTCACTGGCCAGTGGCCTATCAGCTTTACTTGAGCTACATGTGATGGGAAGACTTAAGCCCTGAGAAGTGAAACAAATTGCTCAGCCACATGAAAGATTAGTCTTAGAGATAAGACTTGAGTTCAGATCTTTAAAAAAATGTTTTATTGAAGTGAAGTTCACAAAACAAAAAATTAAACATTTTTTAGTGAATAATTCAGTGGCATTTAGTTCATTCACAATGTTGTACAAACACCGCCTCTATCTAGCTCTCAAACATTTTCAATACCCCAAAAGGAAGCTCCGTATCCATTAAGCAGTCACTGTTCATTCTCTTTCCACCCCAGCCCCCGGCAACCAGCAGTCTGCTTTCTGTTTCCATGGATTTATCTATTCTAGATATTTCACATAAAAGGAATCATACAATACATAACCTTTTGTGTCTGGCTTCTTTCACTTAGCATAATGTTTCTGACGTTCATCCACAGTGTAACATGTGTCAATGCTTTATTCCTTTTTATGGCTGAGAAATATTTCACAGTGTGTATATAACACAATTTATCCATTCATCTGTTGATGGACATCTGGGCTGTTTCCACCTTTTAGCTATTGTGGGTAGTGCTGCTATTTACATGCATGTAGGTGTGTTTGTTTGAGTCCCTGTTTCTAATTCTTTGGATATATCCTCAGTTGTGGAATTGTTGAATCATATAATTCTATGTTTAACTTCTCAAAGAACTGCCAACCTTTTCCCAATGACCGCCATTTGACATTTCTACCAATAACATATGAGGGTTTCCATTTTTTTGTGCCCTTGCCAACACTTGCTACTTTCCTTTTATTTTGTGAACACAGATTTTTGACATTCAGTGCTCTCATCTTAGGATATTACAAGGATTTGTCTTACATTTTCCATGTGTTTGAGTTTTATAACCACAATATCTACCACAATTCAAGGCACATAATCCATGCCATTAAATACTTTATGGGTGTATTTTTCCTAAAAGTCTGAATTTCAGGGAATGTTCATGGATCTAAATAAAAATAAAATTTCAAAATATTGTTTAGACAAAGTTCATTGTAACTTATTTTAAAGTTTGAGTTGCTGTGAAGATAATAGCTGAATCCTTTTGTAATTCTCAAGCTAGGAGGCCCAGGAAGGCCCAGGTGCCCATCTGCTAGGGCTGCTGTAGGGGTGTTTATTTCCTTGGGTAGGTTGTTGGAAAGAATGGATGCTAACGTCCTTTCCAACTACATTTCAAAATTAGAATTTGAATATTTATGGGGCCTTTCTGAGAATGTACAAAACCGTGAGAATATTGTGATGCATAATTTAAAACATGGGTTTTTGGAGTATGGAAGCTGGTGTCCAAAAATCCAATCAAGATGGGATGTTACAGGTCAAAATGCCAAGGATCGCTACACTGTGGAGGCTGGCGGAGAGGAGAGGGTAACACCCAGCCTGATCCCTGGATCCGTAGCAGAGTTCCAGAACAACCTCAGGCTCTGGCTGCAGTCAGTGGCCCATCTCTGGGAGTCTGCAACCTCATGAATTGGCCAGCAAAGCTGTGACATCCCCCAGCAAGGAGAGGCACACGGATCCCTTTACATCTGGGCCTCCAGCACTGCTGCATTTGGATGGATCCTGAAAGTCACCCTCTGCTCTTTGAAAGGAAATATCCTCTTTCCATGGCCTTCTCCATCTTTGACAGTCAGACCCACTCCCTGCACTCAGTGAGAGGGCATCGTAGAAAGGAACCTGCTTCTTTGAGTTGACTTTCCCCCAGGGAGAGGAGGACACCCCTTGGAGGCGGTGACCACAGAAAAGCCCCTTTTAAATGGGGCGGGCACCTACCTCTCCCGATGAACAGAGCTGCAAATCAAGTAGGTTATACACATGGAATGCGACTTATTTATGAGTGGGAAGAAGCCCATAAGGAAGAGTTATTAAGTCCAGGAGGAGCTGATTTATGTCACAGTAAACTTCAGACTATAGTTCAGCCAGAGGAACGCCAGTCTCTGACAGCTGTCCATGAATAAATTCTCCTTCCAAAGCATTCTCTTTTCTTTGCCAGCCATGGGACAAATTCTTCGGCTAACTTGAGGACTTTCCCCTGCCTGCCCTTCCCCTCAGTTCCCTCTGCTTCATGGTCTTTACAGCTCCAGGGGTTGAGAGGGAGGAGGGCCACACCACCAGCCAGCCTTGAGAAAGCGTTGGGTTTCCATCACCCCCTGTGGATTCTCTGAGCCTGGAAACGGAGCAGTTTCCCTTCAGGCTGGTGGAGACTGGCTGGGAGATCTGAGGAAGCCAGGGTAGGCGTCAGCACAGACACCTGGCGTCTGTCAATAAATACGAGGATCACAGGGGGCTGGAGGCCAGAGTCCTGCTTTTTAAGGTTCTGTGGGAAGGAACTATTTAATGAGACCCTGGCCTCCAGCGGCCCTTGCCTCTAAGAAGCTCAGCACACCGAGATCTTTGGCCAAGAGCTCTGTACCTAGGGGTGCAGCAGTGGCTGCCTGTCTTCTGTGGATACAGGCGACTGGGGCTCCTTTGGACTCCAGATCTCATCTGCATTCATGTGGGACACCATGTCCTTCCGGCATCCACTGCAGAGGTTTGTGTCTGCATGTATAATTGCTCAGAGAGCACAGGCTGCCTTCTATTAAATGGAGTTGGGATGTCAAATGCATAAATATGGCTAGGAGTTCATCTATATTCCATCTATCTATCTACCCATCTATTTATCTGTCATCTATCTACCTACCTATCCATCTATCTATCTGCCATCTGCCTGTCTGTCTGTCTATCATCTATCTATCTATATACCAATGTCTCTTTGTCTAACTCTGCATTCATCTATTAACATTCATAGAAACACAGAGTCCATGAACTAAATCTCATTACATAACCTGATCAAATGGAAACTTTATGATGAACTGCATTCTTTTCTTTCTTAAAACAGCCTCATATAGAGTGTTCATGGGAAAAACCGGAATGAATATCACATATAGACATCCCTTAGGGGTTTCAGCTTCGTGTGATATTCGGCATTTAAAGCCTTCCATCAGCATCCCCAGAGTAAAGAATTTAACAACATTTCCCCCCCATTGTTTACTTGTGCCTCCAAGGCTTTTGTGGGCAAGGGTGAGAGGTGGCCTCCACGACACTGAGTTTCCGATCTCGGTGTCCTCAGTCATCAACCAACTAAGGCCCATCTTTCCCTTCCTGCTTTCTGGTACATGGGGAGAGGAGTGCTGACCCCAGGACCTTGTCCTGGTCATGGTAGGGCATCTCTAAGTTTCAGCCGTTCTGCAGTCTCCTCAATTACAGGAAACCAGTCAATCACTGCAAATTCTGTTATTCGTATCACCCAGAGCTGGAGAAAGAGGAGACTTCTTCTGTTCTCAGCTATAAGCTTAGCACTGCTGCAGAAAATATTTGTGGTTTCAGTGTGAGGGGTCCTTCCTTCAGGAGCAAGCAAGAGAGGACCTGATCCCTTGCATAAAACACAGTGAATGGTCTCAGAATTCCAGGCCACAGACCTGGTTTCAATTGTATCTTCTCCTTGGTATTGTCTTTCTTTTCTATGAAGTGGAGTAATATCAAGCAGCACATCTTGGCCTCTCTGAGTCCCACCCATATTTACTTATCAACCTCCCATAAATCCCTCGCTGATGCCCCAGGCAAAGCTGAATTCTTCTTAAGCATCTATTTCATTCATTATCTATTCTAGAACTATATGTTGTGTGGGTTTTTTCTCTTAAAGTTTTAATATGTTTAACGCTTAAGACTCCAGCAAAGCTGAGGACAGACCCCTTGTCATATAGGCGTATCTCAGAGTGCCCCAGGGGCCCTGCATCCGTGCTGGGTGCGGAATGAATGAAAGAGATCTAGAAGCACATGTTGGTGGGTGGTGATCATGTTACTATTCCCAGATGGTTCGATGTCTGAAATTTTTCAACCAGGAACTGTCATTCTCGTGAGGCCCTGGTATTTTGTGGTGCGGATTCTTGCCAGAAGCCTTAGTGGAAGACAGGATTAGCACCGATGTATCTGCCCTGAGAGAGGCTCAGCACAGCAGAGGTCTGGCTCTGTTCACAACTTCTGCAGGCAGAATGCCCCTCCTTGGCCCCGCTCTTTCAAGCAGAGGGTCCAACTCCTTCACTGTGACCTGTTGTCTCTGAGGATGCTATGGAATTAGGAGAAAGAGCAGGGGGATCATATGGGATTTTTTAAGGGTCAGGACTATTAAGGGCTTAGAAGTTCCGCTTACATGTCTTCTGCAGGACACAGTTGCGCGGCTCTCCATCCGATGCACACAAGGTTGAGAAAGATCATCTTCCTGAGCATCTTCCCTTGTACCGGAGACGTGGCAACCATGTGGAAAGTCTGTAGCATTGTCTCTGCCATGGTCCTTGAGACAAGCTGTCATCCTAGTCATGTCTAATAAATAGCCCAGTGAAGCAGAGGCAGCGAGTGAGGGAGTTAGTGGGAACCAAGTCACAGAGGGCTTGGGATCGGGTTCTAAGTGGCTGAAAGCCACTGGAGAATTTGGAGAAGATGAATAACTTCACCAGGCTTATACTTTGAAAAGGACTCAGGTCTTATTTATTCCTTTGGGCCCCCTCCCAGCCCTCTCTGGCTCTGGCTGGCTCCTGGAGGGCAGCCCCCCTTCACCCCTCAGCCCCTGCCCTGGAGTTCTTCCAACTCCAGCTGTCTGCCGCGTACAGAGCGATGCTCGGTGGACAAGGGCAGTCCCAGCACAACCATGATGCTAACTTGGTGTGTCTTTTATCCCTTTTTTTGTTTGTTCGTTTGCATTTTTCTTTCTTTTTGACAGCAGTCACCCACCCCCTTGAATGTTTGGGATCACTTCCTTTAGAAAGGGAAGCTTTTGACCAATTCATCTGCATTACATTACCAGAGACAAGGCATATAACTTACTAGGTAGGTAGAGGGTGGGGTGGGGGGGCTACAGACGGACTTACACCAGCTTCACCAGACGTGCTTCTGCTCCCAACACCATGCTCATCACCTGATAACCCAGTGGCCTGGCAATCTCTCCCCTTCAGCACTGGCAGGAACAACCCTCTTAGAGGTGAAAGTACAGTTTAATTTCTAGGCTCACCCAGGCGTAGACTGGCTGCACAGGAGGCTGATAATGAAATATTGGTGGCGCATATTTGATAACGTGCCGAGCGTGCTGGCACACAGCTCGGGCTGAATGAATGCCTTCCCGTGGAGGTCTGCACCCTGTCTGCCCAGCAGGGGGCGGGCGCTCAGAAAACCCGGGGTGCTTCTTCCTTGGGGTCCTCACCGCCTCTTGCCAGGCCCTCCTCTCAGTGAGAGACTTGCTTCCCCTAGACAAATGTGGAAGGAGGGAAGGGGAGGAGAGTAAAGGGAAAAGAGCTCTACTTCTCCCCGGCTTGCTCTGCTCTCAGCTGAGATCCTACAGAGACGGGCATTCTTTCACTGCGCTTTCCCAGTGACAATGGGGTCAAAGAAAGCATTTTTCAAAAAGAGCTTTTTTTTCTCAATTCATGGCCGAGCAACCAGTAGCAAGCAGCAAAATGAAGTAGGTCTCTGTTATCTCTCACCCAAAAAGAGACAGCCATACAAGGGAAGGAGATAATTCCCATCTGGCTTTTATATGCCTCATAAAATGCATTGTGCGGGCGTGTAAGATATATGGGGCTGGGCAGACATATGAGGTAGGGACAGACACAACCCAAGGCTGCTCATGCTTTTTGGGCTTAACAACAGCAAAGCACAGAGCTTTCTTTTCTCTCTCTTTTTTTTTTTTTTTGGTCTGAATTTAAGGGCAGCAGCCGGGAAGCCCCCCAACTGTAGCCGCTGTGTTGACCTTTCATGGATATGACAGCTCGGAAGTAAAAGTGATGATGATGATGATGATGATGATGATGTCGACTAATAGAAATAGTAGTTATAACGCCTGCTCTTTCCCTTCGCCCATCTGTGACTCAACTTTCGACTTGCTGGGATACAGCTTGCAACTTGTTGAGTCCTTGGGAGATGGGCAACCTCTCCCTTAGAGTCTCACAATGTTTGGTTAGTTCGACCATATGTCCATTCACAATATTCACCTCAAGCCCCAGATACCGGTTTGTACCTCCACGTGCACCTATGTGACGCATGTCATCCCAGTCCCAGCTTTCCAGTGGTGCTCTTGCTGGAGAGTGACCTTGTGAACAGCAATGCCAGGCTCACAGCCCTGCTCCAGGAGGGAGAACTTGGTGGCTTGCTGCAGATGCCTGGCACCGTGTTGGATGCCCTTTCTTTAGAATGTCTCCCACCATGTGTGCCCCCAACGGCTTGCTCAAAGGACGTTAAAGATACTTCAACAGTGACACATACCAAGTTGTTCCTGAGAATTAGCAGAGAGTTGGAACGAGAGTTAGAGGAGGAAGAGTATCTGTTCTTAGAAGACCAGACAAGTCAGGTTCGGGGACTGGAATAGAGCCCATTTCTAAAGTTCAAGCCCAGGGATGGGGGCGTGTGGGTTCCTGGGTCAGTAGAATGGTGGGGATGGATGAGATAAAGGACATGTATTCCTGTCTCCTTTCTCTCCTCCTTTCCTCCCTTTCTGCTTCCTTCTCTCCCTTCCACAGGTAACTCCAAGGGATTCACTTGCATGGAATGCCATGGCAAGGTTTCAAAGCAGCGTGGTCAGAGCCTCTTAAGAATCAATGTTTATTAATTCTCCAGGCCAGCAGCCCCCAAATGTCAGAAGCTTTTCAAGTGTAGATTTACAGCCCCTACCCCAGGCCAACAGGCTCAGTATATCAAAGGGATGGGGCTGAGCACTGTATGGTTTTTCAAGTCGCACAGGGACTCTCATGGGCAGCCAGATGGGGACCACTATTCCCCGTGCTCCCAGGAAGGAGTCAACGGGCCCAACCCCATTAACAAAAGGGCCCAGGATGCAGGGTCGTGCAGAGCTTGCTCCCACCCTAGCACTATAATTTTCTGGTTGTGAGCCTTCCCCAAATTCAAATTCTTGACCTGTAAAGTGGAGGTTTTGATAGCACCCAGTTTGCAGGGCTTTTGTGGGACTGGCATGGTGGTGGGTGCCAATGCACTTTCTAAACCATAAAGGACTGCACAGGGCGACCCCTTTCCCCACTTTCTTCTCAGTCTTTCTACATTTTTTTCCCTCAAGCCCTAGGGAGAAGCAGCCTCTCCTCTTCTGCTCCATCTGTTCTACTCCTGCTCCTGCTCAGTGGCTCCTCCCCTCTACTCTCGGGTCCTTCACCAGCCCTTTCCCTGTCTACACACATGCTGAGGTCACTCCGTCCCTTAAATCTCTCGCCTCGGAACTGCTGTTCTCTTAGGCTACCATTTTACCTCCCTCCTTTCATTCACCAGCCGACTTTTGAAAATATAGGATACCTTCTCTCTCCCCCCCTACTCTAATGATTGCAACATGATGCCCACAGCCTGCATTACTCCATGCAAGCTGCCCCCGGAAAGGTAACCGACGGGCATCAACCATCAGCCAACCGACGGTCCCTCTGAGCCGCTCCGCAGTGTGAGGCAGCATGGCCCCTCCTCCCGGTGGCATTCAGCACAACGTGTTGGGAGCATCACCTTTCACCACCTGTGGTTTCAAGTATCACCTCTGTGCAGACGTTCTCAGGCCTGTTTGCTCTTGAGTTCCTTCATTAACAACTGCTCACTACGTAGGTCTCTGCAATAACCACGAAGAGCCTCAGGACCAGCACGGCCAGCTGAAGCTAGCATGCCCTCTCCTCCACCGGTATGCCAGGGAGGCTTTGGCTGCAGATAATGAAAGGTTGAACTAAACATTGCTTACATGGTAATGAAACTTTATTATTATCTAGGTCCGGTTGATTCAGTGGCATCTAGAGACCAGGTTTTTCCCATGTGTTCATTTTTCCATCCTTAGCATATTGGCTTGGTTGATTGGACTGGTTCCTTTGGGTTCCAAGATAACCACAGCATTTCCAGAACATGCGTGAATATGCAATATCGAAAGGCAGGAAGAGGGACTGTCCCTCTGAAAACATCTTTTGCAAAGAGCCATAAAAATCCATCCCAGTGGACCTTCAGGGTAACTCATGTCTCACTGGGTAGGATCGCGTCACATGCCCTGTCTAGACCCGTCATTGGCAAGGGGATTTGAAGACCGTGATTCTCTCAGTCTTGCCTCAATCACAGCTCTGTAATGTCAGTGACAAAGAAATGGAAGAGAGGGATGACTTTTGGGTAGTCAACCAGCAGGGCTACCATGGTCACCATGCCCTTAAACATCAACTCCAGTTTACTCGTTCCCACTGTTGGTTCTCCATGCAAGCCCACTCCAGCCCACACCTGCCTGCCATTTTTCTCCTTCCCTATTCCAACCACACCAAGCTACTTGCTCCTTTCTTTTGCTGTTCTCTAAACCTGGAATCTGGTACTTTCTCTTGTGATTATCTGCTGATGTTTTGTCAGAGACCTTACCTGAGGTGAGGGGTGGCTTGTCCAGCCTCCTCTGTATCACCATGCCACGCTGGGCATTGTTCCAGCAAGGCTGCATTGCCTTCGTTACCATTCTTACCATGCACCGTTTGCTCGGAGGGCCGGGAAACTGCTAACGTCTACATGCCCAGCGCTTAGCACAGCGTCAGCACGTCATAGGTTTCAATAACTGTGCGTTGGATCAAAGACTGAGTGAGCAGGTTTAATATAGAGAGCTTATCTGATTAGGTAACGCCTCCTCTGTGCCAATCGTCTTCTCCCCCTTCCCAATACACACACGGTGAAGGTGCCCAGCTTTTCCAAAGCCTGTCTCAGAAACAACATAGTATTTGGAACAGATATTATTTGGAAGGAAGTTTATCAATGAGAGATAAGCCAGAAGATGGCCTAGCAAAACTATTTCCCCCCCATAAAGTTCACAGTCACCAATATTTCCTAAGGTCAGAATCCTTGAGAAAGCCCTACTGACTGCTGCAGTCAACTGACATAAGCCATGGAATATTCTAGTAATAATGAAACTTGTGGAAATAAGTGGGTTATTTTCTAAGCAGGATTAACAATATAGTTTTGGTACTTAAAATGAGGTGCTGCCTTGATGCTGGATGGGTGCTGCCCCAGTTTCTGGGAAAGCCCTGCTGCGTACACTTGTCTGTGTGGCTCATCACTGCCGGGAGGCTGGGCTCCTGACTGGAAGGTGGGCACTGTGCCCCTGGCAGGAATACCCTGGAATGGGAGGCAGCGCGGGAAGTAGCTCAGTAGCCCAGCAGGTACCCTGGTAGTGACCTTAACTTATTCACCCTCAGTGGTCAGAGTTCCTGTAGGTCGGGCTACAGGCACCTGGGAGGCCTCCTCTGCCCATGTGTGGCTGTCTCCAATTTGTACACTGCCCCCAGGCCACCCGGCCATGGCTACTGTGTGTGACAGGGCTCATGGTACTAATAAAGCACACTGTGAGAGTCGTTGCAGCCATATAGAAAGGAACTATTGGGACCACTTTTCCTTAGTTAGTTTAGTTGTGCCCATTGTAGGCATTTGAGGGTTTACAACACATACTCCCTCCACCAGCTTCTCCAGTGCCCAGTGCCTGGGTATGTAGTTTAGAAAATCCGAGAGCAGAGCAGGCCTATAGGCAGGGCATTTTTGTCTCCAGACGCCCTCCCCACATCTGCCATATCTGTACTCTTTCTCTCTCTGAAGCTCTCTCTCCTCCCCGCTCATAGGCACCCAGCGGGCTCGCAGGCTCGGAGCTTTCAGAAAAGGATCTGATCTTTGCCATTCACACCCGAGCACGAATGCGAGCCCCTCTGTTACATCTCCCAGGAATATTTGCCAATTAAATCCGTGATGACTGGAATCAAAGATGACTGTTCCCTGTTAAAATTTCAAGAATCAGAGAACAGACATGCTCCAAGCCCACACACATGCACATCTCGGGGACATTGAAACTCTGATACTTTGTAGCCTTTGATCCTCACAACACCCGCAGGTGCTGGAGGGGATATGCTTGGCGTCTTCATTCTGCAGGAAAAGAAACTGCAGTTTGGGGACTTTGAGTGGGCACAACACCATTGGGTAGGCAAACGTCCGCAGCCAGAGCTCCGTCCCGAAGCCAGGTGCCTCTAAGTGGCAAACCCTCCTGTCGCCTTCCCTTCCTCTGGGCCAGGACCTGGTGTCTAGGATACCAGGCTAGCATGCCACATCCTGGTGTACCAGGGCACTGGACATGTAGGGTACTGGGAACACTGCTAGTAGCCGTGATCAGCCAATTCTAAAGGCTTTGCCCCCTACACCGGCAATCTCTTACCAACTTTTTAGGGCAGAGGGATTTTCCTGGCCCCTCTATGTCCTTTAGTTTCTCAGCATCAGACGTTGACATTCCCACTTGCACCCGGTTGAAAAGACCCTCCTTTCTCCCTCCTCTTTGCGCGGCCTCCCCAGGGGCTAGGCGAGAGGGCCGAGGACCGGGCAGCTCTCCTCATCACTGGGCCTGAGCAATTTGTGTTTGCAAATTGCTGGGACAACTGGGGAAGGCGAAGAAAAAGTCTTTCCGGAGGCAGAGGCGACTGGAGAAAATATTGTGCTCTATGAAATAGATAAGCAGAAGAGCTGTTTATTCCCTCAGCGGCGTGAGGCCCGGCTTTGAGGCAGATAAATCTGTGCTGGTAATACAGTACTTAAACCAGAACTGACACCTTTTCATATCGACTGCAGAGAATTGCTTTTGTGTGGCTCTGATACAAAGGCTGCCGCTGCTCTTTCTTGCATGTCAATTCCTCTTCCTTGGCAGCCTGTTGCTTATCTCAGCCTGCCCTTTAGGCAGCTGCCCCTGGTCTCAGTGTGGCATCAAGGTCTCAGAAGGGCAGGGGAGGGCGGATGGCCCCCAAATGTCAGGGACAACTGCTGGAAGCAGGCGGGCGTTGGATGCAATTCGGTGTTTGCCTGCTCTGAGGACCCTCCCCCTGCTCTCCCCACCCCCCAGTTCTGCGAGGGAGCTGCTGGAACCGGCTGGTGGGGCAGAGCAGATGGGCAGAGTGCAGACACCGTCCATGCCGCCTTTGCCAGGCCCCAGGGCCTCGAGGCAAACAGGCTCAAATTATTTTTAAGTTTGTCTTTTTAATAGATAATTAAAATGCACATCCTGTAGATAAATTGGATAATACTGGTAAACAAAGGAAGAGATATTTGTAATGTTGTGTATTTATTTTGTCTGTCCTCCCGAGGGTAAATGTATATAATGTGTGTATATATACGTGTGTTCATTTTTAATAAAAATATAATCATACCATGATGGACTGAATGTTTGTGTGCTCCCCAAATTCAAATGTTTAATCACTAAGGCCCATGTGACCGAATTTAGAGATGAGCCTTTTGGGAGGTCATGAAGATTAAATGAGGTCATAAAGGTGGGGCTCTAATACAATAGGATTGGTGTCCTTAGGAGAAGAGACGTGAGCGAGCTCCCCCATGAGCAAGCTCCCTCTTTCTCTCTCCCCTGAGTGAGAACACAGCAAGCAGGTGGCTGGTCACCTACAAGCCAGGACGGGAGCTCTCACCAGGAACTGAAAAGAAAAGGCTGGACCTTAATGTGGGACTTCCAGCCTTCAAAAGTGTGAGAAAATAAATACCTGTTGTTTAATCCACTAAATTGATGGTATTTTTTTATGGCAGCCTGAAGAGACTAGCACATGTAATGTGCACAGGTTTTCGCGGCCTGTGCCCCCGTCTTTGGCGTGTCCTCCTCCTCTCTGTAGCACACACACACCTGCAGCAGCACAGATGGGGCTCACACTATTTCCACACCTGGGAATCTCTGTGGCTCCCACCACCTTCCTATTTCTCGGCACAGCCAACTATTAGTTATGTGACTCTGCCGAGTTAACCTCCCTGAAACTCAATTTCTCTGTTTATAAAACTGGCTAATAGTTTTGACATCCTATGAATACAGTGAAAGCTAAATAGAAACACATTTGTCAGCATGGTGGCTGGTAAATAGATGCTCAATTCAAACAGAAGTAGGCTTCCTCCTCCTAATGTCCCCTGCACAGGAGTGTCTTTGGTCCCCATGGTCGGTCATGCTGAGCACCGGCTGGGCCCTGGCTGGCTAAGTGCTCCGTGTGGCTGGGGACAGGGGTTTTGTGCTTCGTTCTTTGTCCCACCCACCTCTCGGCTGCTGCTGCAGTCTCCACCCTCAGGAGTTCTGCAACCTCCAGCGCTGTCTGGCAGAGAGGGCTGCATCCTTATGGTGGTTTTCCAGGTCCCTAACAAATTCACTGGTCCCTTTTGACATAAGGATTCACCTGCTGTTTGCTTTGGGGGAACTAAAAGTGGGTGATACTCATGGCAGGTGCCAGGGAAGTCACTTTGCTCTAGAATCATGTGTCTGGGCTCACCTAGACCAAGATGCTTCCCTGACCCTATTTTCTGACGGTCCTTAGGAAAGATCTCTTTAGCTATTGTCCTGGGAATTGGTGTGACTGTTCCAGCCCAGCTCATGGCACACCTCGTCCAAAGCACCGGCTCCCACCTGGGCCACCACATCACTTGTGGCACAGAGCCTATAGCTGTGAGCCCTTGGCTGAGCTGGAAACCCACGTCCCCTGCCAATCTATAGCTTCCTTCCCAAGCAGCTGCCACCACACAATGGAATTAACATAAAACACTACGTGGTGGAGGCACATTTAATTTGCTGTGATTATACTATCTATTATACAACACAATTTTAAGGACTACAAGCTCCCTAGAGAACAGGAGGGAAGGAAAAAAACACACATGTGAAAAGAACCCAGACCTCTCCAAAATCACATAATGACAGAAGACTCTCGATAACAAAACACAATTCATGACATAATAAATAGTGCATTTTAAAGTACTTAACATTTCTCAATTCTCTATTTCATTGCCATCAGGAGCTCAGTTTATTTCTAGTGGAGGAAAAAAAAAAAGTTTATCAACAATTTAAAACTCTGAGAGGCAATTAGAGCTGAATGTAGGTTCTTACAGGAGAATGTTCCAGGGTGAATGTTGGGCAGGTTTCCTACTGAATAGACCAATTGAGCCCAACACCACACCGTGTGCTGAGAGCTCTGAGCCTTCCATGTAGAGGGTCCACAGGGCTGGCACCAAGAGTAGGAACTATGCTGGTGTCCATTCCTGGTCCCACTACTCTCTGGCCGCGTGACCACTCTGGTCCTCAGTTATCTCATCTGTACAATGGGGATAACACTGGCCCCCTCAGGTTTGTTATAAGAATTTGATGAGATTTTATAAAGAAGTTTGCCAAGTGACAGCATATATCAGGAGCTCAATAATCCTTGATTCCCACCTGCTACCTTTCTGCTTCCCACCACCTTCCCTTCTGGGATAAATGGAGAGACAAAGCTTTCCCTAAGAGGGGCCAAGAAAAGTGAGCTGTCGGGTAGCTCTGGGGAGATCTTGGAGACAAGAGCATCTTAAGCAACTTTCAAATATCCTCTGAGCCTTGAAGACATACATCAGCCTGAAGGTGTGTGCAGGTGTGAACCCGGCCTGCAAGCAGAGGATTCGACTGGTGGCCTCGAGGATGAAACGGTCTCATCCCTGCGCCTCAAGCCACCACAGTCTAAGAGGAGGTGGCCCTATGTTGGAAGGGAGAAGAGTGTATGGTGAGGACCCCAAGGAAGGAGTAACCAGTCCTCTGGCTTCCCAGGGGTGGTAACACGTGGACCATGGAAAGGAGTTCAGTCTCACCTGAACTCACTGCCGCGGCCCACATCTGCTCCCAATGACAATCGCTCCAGCAATTGAGAGAAGGGTGGAGTCTCAACCTTTCCTCGCAGTCTGCTTAGCAAACTTCAGTGCCAAGGTGCCTGTTCTGTAGCTCGGTGCAGCACGATGGACTGGGTGCCTGTGCTGTGCCAGGCGCCAGGCCAGATGTGGGATCTGTCCAGAGATGAATGAGACTCTGCTGTCCTGCGTGTCCGGTGCCTGTTCCAGGCGATACACAGGAGACTAAAACTCCGTGGAGTGAGGAGAGTGCCTTCGAAGAGCTAAAACAAACTGAGACATAGGCGTTCACATGTGATGGGCATTGTGCTTCCTGATGTGGAGGGAGGACATCGCAGCTACATGAGGTAGGTCGTGTTGGGGATTGCTACAGGCAGTGGTGTGCCCAGCCATCGTCCTCCTGCTATGCTTTGCACTGGTTTTCTTTGGGTTGCACTTCTGGGGGAAAGTGATGGACCTTCATAAAACTAGTTACGCAATCCATGATATACTCTTCTGTATTGAATGGGAAAAGCAGGTATCATTCGGTCCACACATATTGACTATGCACTCAATATGGGCCCAGCACCTGGAGACCTGAGCTCTGTAGGGAATATAAAATAATAACCAGTGTGAATAACATTTAACAGTGTACACAACACTTTAGCATATATTTTGTGATCCCCACAACAAACCTGTACCATCAGGCAAAATACAGACATAAATATGAATATAATTTCATATATTATTTTAATCTCAATTATGACAGTCTTCATCTTGCAGAGACTCCTGAGGCACAGAAACATTAAGTGTCTTGCTCGAGGTCACACAGCTGATAGGTGGTATGAATGAAATTCCTGAAACCAGGCCTTTGGAGTCTAAATTCTGTGCTCTTCACACAGTTTCGCTTTGCCTCTTATAAATATGCGCTGGCAGAGGTGTGGTGTGTAAAGATTATTGCTGAAATATCTAGGAGTGTATGTAATATGAATTCCAAGAATCTGGCTGACCCTTAGGTTGCATATATAAATGAAAGGGGAAATAAATCATCCTTTCTGCTAGAAGGCTCCAAACTTCGAATGTTTACTCATATTAATGGAGGCCAACGCAGTCCCGCAGGTTAACCCTCGTATTGGCCAAACTTCAGCCCTCTTTCCCTGTTCCTTCTGCTCCTCCACGCTTTACAGAGTTGAAGTGAACTGGCCCCTGCTCTCAGGCTTTGCTTTTCCTTTTGGACCTCTTGCTGCTGTACCAGTTGCAGCCTCACACTCCTTATGAAATTCTCCTCAGTTCTTCAGGACATGACTGGGTACAGGTCCAAAAATGGGACAGATTATAATCCACCTTGTCTCTGCTGGTGCTGTGGACTGGAATAGGCCGCATTTCAGATTATGCCATTTGGCTTTGCATAATTACATTACACTTTTCCAGATTTTCCTTCAAAGTAAGGGCCAAAAAAAAAACCAAAAAAAACCCCCACAATAAAACCCACTATCATTCAGCTCACCTGCATTGACACAAAGAAGCCTCACCCTATTAGAGTCTAGGACTCAGTCCTGCTTTGGCCATCGGGGCAACGCTGAGACGTGGGCCCCTGGTCTCCAGGAAGCTGCTGGTGGAATGGAGATAGGTTTGGCTTGGTGGAAGTGAAGCTGGCGAGGTTGTGGGTATTAGGAGTGTTACAAATGGGAAAAAGTATTGTGGCCTAGCTTGTGAACAGTTTTCATCTAGAAAATAAGGAAGAATAAAAGACCTCAGCGTGCAAAGCCCACCCGGGGGGCTATGACCACTCACCAAATGATCTAGTTGGAAAAGAAGCCAATTAACAAAGAGGTAGTAAGTTCAGAGGCGAAGCAGACCTGCTTGAGGAAGGAAACATCATCAAATGAAGGTTTGGAGATGTCCCGTTAGAGTGAAACGGGGAGGCAACTGCTTTAGTGCCACCAAAAAGCAAGCAAGCCCCCTCCCCCCCCATGAGGGCATAATTACCACATGATCCTTCCGGATATGTGCATACAGGGAGGGGGAGTAGATGACCAGAGGCCCTGGGCTTCCCTGAAGTCTGGGTTTTACATAAGAATTGCCAAAGAGGGAACAGAGAAAACCTAAAGGAAGGGGAGAGAGGGGGAGAGAGGGCAGGAGAAGAAGAGGCAGGAGGGAAAGAGAGAAATAGGAAAGTCAGGGACAATGGTTTTTGTTTGTCAGTCGTGTTTGTTCCCTTGTTGCTTGCAGGTTTATATACAGACACAGACAACAGTGTGGTGGTTGCCAGAGGGGAAGGGGGGTCAGGGGAGGTAGTAAAACGGGTCAAATATATGGTGACAGAAGGAGGCTTGATTTTGGGTGATAAATGCACAACACAATACACAGATGACTACAGAACTGAACACCTGAAACCTCTATGATTTATTAGCCAACGTCACCCCAGTAAATGTAATAAAAAAGAACAACAAGAGAGAAATTCAAAAAGAAATGTGATTTTGGAAAGAGGAATAAAAGAAAGACACAGAGAAAACTTGGTTCCCTTCTAGGCGCGCTGTCACCGTGGGTGTGGCGGTGTTGGAGAAGAGGAGGGGTCCAGGCCACTGAGCAGCTGTTATTATGTAATCAAGTCTAATGGCCTTAATTCCCCCGGAGGTCACGCCTGCATTGTGGAGGGAATTTGATTTGATGAGACGGATGCTTCTTGTATCTCGTGGCCTGACGGGGGTGGGGGCAGCGTGGTGGGGGAGCCCAGTTTGGAGAATTAGAAGGAACAGAGGAGGGGGAGTGGACTTGTTCCCGTTCCAGCTTCCTGAATAGAGGCTGCTCCGTACTCAATCACATTCGATTATTTCCATGTATAATTCTCCCAGTCATAGCCTTGTCTCTCCATTAATTATGGCGATTAGCTTGAACAATTGTTGATGCTAATTAGACTTTGAGAAATGTGTTTGAGTTGCCCATTGGTTGGCATTCAGAAGGAAGAGAGAAGATGGGGAAGAAGTGAGGAAAGTGCCAGGGCTTAATCTGTTCAGACTTGGGCAGGCACAGAGGCAAGGACGGCACTAGCTCAACCGCAGAAGGAAGAAGTGGCACTGGGCCTGACCCCCTTCACCAGGTACTCTCTGTAGCGGTGCAACCTCTGCTTGCTGTTTACCCCCATTCCCTCATTTTTTTCCCTCTAGACTTTGTGCACTTTCCTGACTGTGTTCATTCACCTAGGCTATCCCTTCTCCAGAAAATCTCTCCTCCCACCTTTCTACCAAATCAAAACCTCAAGATCTTCAGGATCCAGCTGATGACCCCACCTCCTCTACAAAGCCTTCCCTGACTATTCTAATTCCAATGACTATCTCTCTGCTTTGAATCCCATTGTTATCACCATAGAGTAGCTTCATTGAGCACGTGGGACTAAGAGTTAGCAAAACCTGCCAATTCTACTATTTTTAACTGTGTGATCTTTGATGAATTAAAATTACAAACCTGTTTTCTCATCTGTATCACATCAAAATAATAATACCTCTACGTTAAGTTGTGAGTTGTGAGTACGACTCAAGTCTAAAGTCTCTCCTATTCAATTGAGCTCCATGCTGAGGCCATATATATGCTTAATAAATCCTTGGAGACTGATGGAAGAACAGAGATTGACGTATCTAGGTGTGGGGAGCTTTTAGAGAAAATACCTTTGGAGGTGGGAGGAGTTGGGAATAGAAAAATAATGTAGGCAATGCAAGATGGGAATTGCTATTTAGACATCCTTGAGCTGTGCTTACTCCATTAAGGTTATTGTCAATATCCACCCAAGAGAAAAGAGTGGTCCAGTAGTTGGAATAAATTGTGTTGAGACCAGAAAGCGTTGTCACTCAAGGTTGGCGTCTGGCAGCCACAAAGCTGTTATATTCTTGCTGCTTTTTGCACTCTAAGTTCATCACTGGGGAGGAAGAAAGGGATTATAAGAGAAAGAGAAGCTTCCCTACAGGTGTGGTGAGGAGGAAGATAATCACTGGAAGGATACTACTTGGAAACTATAATTCATGGAACATCTACGTGTCTGGCACTTTGATAGGATTTGTGGAGGACAAGTGAGAAGAGCAGGATAACTTGACTTCTGTGCTGGTTGTTTTTGCTGTTGTCATTCAATTCATTTGACAAACACTTAGTCATTTGTTGACCATGTGTTATTTGTTGGGCTTAAAAGGTTCAAAGTCACATAAGATCTCTTTCCTGCTCTCGTGGGCTCACAGTCTAGCAAGGGCTTGGGCTTTCCTCACTGGGGTCTCCATAGATGGGCTGCTTACTACACTGTCAGGCACATGGTCAGGTGACTACCTCTGGAGTCATCAGAGACTGCCTGCAGTTCTCCAAAGATGCTGCTGTGGTCCTAGCTCTGGACCCATGAGATTATCTGGTCTGCTGTGAGCTTGCCCCAGAATTTAATTCTTCACTTCCTGCCAAATCTCTGATTTGGGTCTCAGGTTATTACACCCACAAGCTTTTATTCTTACAATTGCCCAGCCCAGATTAACACTCCTGATGGATTATGTGACCCTCATTAGCCCATAGCTTTGCTTCCCCTTCATAGGTTTTGGCACCCATCTCACTCTTTCCCAAGCATCTAATCTCATTAATTCATCCAGTAAGCGCTCATTAAGTGCCTATTATATGCTAGGCATTGGCAGTGAAACATAGTGGTTAAACTCACAGGCTTTGGAGTCAGACCAAATGGGACTAAAGTCAGTCTCTGTCACTTAATTGTTTGTGTGAACTTGAGCCAAGGGATGGAACCACGCTGTGCCATAGTTTCCTTATCTTTAAAATCAGGCTAATATAGTAGCTACCTCATAGGGATGTTATGAGGATCAGTTGAGTTAATGCATGTAAAGATTACTGTAATGTAAAAAAACAGTACCTCGAACATGGTGTTTGATAAATATTTACTATTAATATCACTATTTCTACCGACACAAGGCAAATTAATATGTGATTCTATAAACAGAAGTATATCATAAAATGTTTTGAGCACTATAATAGAAATCTAATGGGATTTGCTGGGCTGACAAAGGAGAAATGCATTCTTCTACCTGGGGGGTAAGGAGGAAGAGGTATAGTCAGAAAAGGATTCAGCTAATCCTTGAAGGTGAGGAGTTCTCTCTCCAGGTGGATAGGGAGAGAGTGATGGCCAGTGGGAGGACATGGTCAGCCAAGGAGGAAGCAAACATAAAGGCTCAAGGGTATAAACAAGCAGGTGTAGGGGGGATTGAAAACTGGTTGGAGTGACTGGGGTTTAAGATGAGATACTGAGAGAGAAAGAGGGGCCATCTGCGGAAATTTGGAAGAGGCTTGAGGCATACTGGGGGGCTTGATTTTCTCTTAAAAGCATCAGGAAGCCACGAACAGGTTCTAATTATAGCAACACCAGGATCATATTTGTGTTCTGGACCAATCCATCTGGAAGACCAACTAGGAAGTAGGAAGACAAGGTACAAAACTGTGACATCGGGGAAGACAAGAGGAAGTTAAGGCCTGGGATGGGTGAAGGGTGATGCAAATATGACAGAGGGAAGGGAGGCCGAGGCTGAAAATGGGGATCAGGGGAGAGAATATATGTTGGTTTCACTGACTTAGTTGCCTGAGTGCCGCCAGTCACTTAAAAATAGAGGGAGGAGTAGACTTTTTTTGGGGGAAATTGAGTTAGTCTAGAAATGTTGGATTTAAAATGCCTCTGGGATCTCAAGATGGTAACGTCAACTAGAGAGCGACATATTGAGTATTAAGTAGTGGTCTGAGTTAGAGGTAATGATTTGGGAATCAGTGGCCTATAGGACTAGTTGAAACTATAGAAAAGACAAAAATTGCCTAACAAGAGCATGTGCATTGAGGAAAATGCTAAGAATGAAACCTTGAAGAGCCCAACCATTAAGTGATAGGAACAGAAGAGAAAGTATGAGAAAACAACAATAAGAAAATTTATTCAGAGAACTGAAAAAAAGGTCACACAGAGGGTGGGCCTCAGAAGCACTGGGAAGATGAGAAAGTTGTTCATTGGCCTGGCCCGGTCCCAGCTCAGTGAGAGATTTGTAGGCAACTCTGAAGAATTTTATTCAACAACAGAGTCAGTTCCCTGTGGGACAATAGCGAAGGCAGCCCTGCTGCTTGACAACACATTTGGGGCTCCTTGGTCCTTGCCCTCCTTACTCAAAGAGTACTGACTACTCTCAACCTCTCAGATGTTCCTCTTTGTCCTCTGGAAAGTGCTAGAGGAAGAGAGATGACAAAATCTTGCCTTGGGTTGGGCAGAACACTGGAGTAATTAATGCATTAAGAGAACTTCGAGTATGAGAGAAGCATGGATATCAAGCTGTAGCTGTTGGTGCTAGACAGTCCCTGGGGTTGGGGAGAGGAAGTCTTGACCTTCAGTGCATGGGAAAAAGAGCTTTGTATACAGAGAAGCATTTGACTGGTATGATTGTTCTTGCTGCTGTTGATGTTGACTGAGCCAAGGCAGCCTGCACCACAACGGGAATCCAGGGCACTAAAGAAAGCCTAGATCTCTTTGCTTCCAAAGACGTCTTCCGATAATTAGACTTCTTTCCGTCTTCGAAGTCTGGCTAGGCCAAACCAAGGTGTGAAGTGATATGCCAGTGCCAGAGACCACACTCCTGGAAGGGGTGAATAGTGCACAGGGGCTGGAGGGAAGAATAGGCAGAGTGAAATGCGAGCAAAGTGTCTCACCTGTTTGAAATGAGCTCAGCTGCTGAGCAAATGCAATACACCAGTCTGTCTTCATACAACATCTTTCTTATTAATAATGTAAGCATGATAGAGGCTGCTATTGATCTTCGATACCTAAATCTTACTTCTCTATGAATAAAAAATGTAATAAGATCTCAGAAATAAGCTAAAGACCACTGCCTGGGTCTAAATGACAGGGATAAATTACAGTACACAGCAAAAGACTGAAAAATGTTAATGGATGGCAATCCCAGTTTGCTTACTAGCTGGCTTTGAGCAGCTCAGAACTGAAGCTGCTGAGGACCCAGCAGAGATCACTGACCCCAGCCCCTCCATAGCCCTCAGGACAGCACCGGATTCATCACTGTCAGGGGCCTTGCAATGATATGAGTCACGCTCCTTTGCTTTGATATACGTTTATGTTTCCATTTTTATTGGTGTGTGTGTGTGTGTGTGTGTGTGTGTGTGTGTGTATGTGTGTGTGAGAGAGAGAGAGAAGAAGGAAAATAGTTTTTCACTCTTCATGGGATTTAAGATGTTATATAAAATTAAATATGATATAAAATAAGAAAATTAAACAGTAAAATATCAAAGGATGGTGAAGTAGACATTGCCAGGTACCTAAGATAAGTTATTTACTCTGGCTGATAGTGAGTTTAGCTCTGTGTTTCATGCATCTAAACAAACAAATATATATACACACACACATATATATTCTACTGAAGGCTGCTTCTCTATATCTTGACTCTATTTCACTTTGATTATTTTAGTAGAATTCCTTTTCCCCCATATGCCTCACTGTGGTCCAAGCCACAAAGTGCAGGTGCATTGCTTGGCTTTGATTCTGGAGGAGGCGTTTTCAGGATACATGCCACATGCAATAAAGGGATGCAATGGATGTAATGAAGACATTCTGTCAACCCAGCTCTGGTTGACACCTTTCAATGGCACCTCTACTTCCCTAGGTAAGGGCACACATTTAAAGTATTAGTGGCCTTTTCCAGATGCAGCCTGTTTTCATCTTCCTGCCTTTTCTCCTTCCTTCCTTCCAGTTCTAGGAAAGCCATTGTGTTGGCCTCCATTTGAACCCTGAAGGAGTGAGGTTTGGGGGAGCTTTTGTGTTACTGATTTAAAGCCTACATGACATGTTCAGCTCTCTCTCGCATCTTTCTCCCATTTCCCTCACCCATCTCCTTCAGAGGTCCACGTCTTTGGATTCGCCCCTTCAAAGACTGTTGCTGCTTCCTTCCTTCCGAGTCGCTCTGTCTGCCTCTTCTCCATAGGCCATAGGCTGCATTCTTTCACTTCAGGTCTTGCCACAGGTAAAAAGTGCACTAAGGCAAGATCCTTAGTGTCTAGTAATGACCTTGGACAAGTCATTTCCCTGACCTTCTGGGCATTAACATGAAGGCTTTAGACCAGATGATCTCCAGGCTCTTCCCAAGACTCAGAAACAGGCTTCCACCTTCGCCATTTCCCTGAAATTGCTCTTTCAAAGGTTGCAATGATTTTCTAATTGCAAATCTAATAACTTTTCTCAATGATCAACCTACTTGACCTTTGGGGCAACATTTCCTTATTGACTTAGTTTTCCTTCTTGAAATCATTGCTTCCTTTGCATTTAGGGCACTTGGTTCTCTAGTTTACTTAAGAATTCTCATCTGATATCCTTCCCATATCCTCAGTTTTTTCTTCCACATCATCAAATATTTTTTAAAAATCATAGAATGCCTACAGAATATTAAAACCGAGAACAAAGCAAAAGACAAACTAGAGACCTAAGAATTCCATATCCCCAAGAGTTAGTATTCATATGTAAGAGTCAGAAAAATTATTTTTAGATGTGATTAGAAAATTTAACTACTAATTCGTCTCTTATGGATTAAAATTACTCAAAGAATTGAGGAATTAATAAATAATAATGATGGAAATAAATGAAATTATTAAAAATAATGATAGTTGTTTAAAACAGAATTACCAGTGATCAATATGACTATGTAAATATAGATTTATCTAATTATTATAGTTATAAAATATATTACAAATGTCAAAAAGTATATTTTACAAAAGAAGACACAATATGAATAATGATTTTGTAAGAAAAAAGTAAGAGCATGCTGAATTTTATATAGAACAAAATTATTTGATTTGGTTTCATTATTAATATTGATAATTAGAAAATTACAGTCAGTTATTTTAAACATTGAAATTCTAGTACCTAAATGTAATATGCATATCAGGGGGAAAAGAGAAAAAATCGAAGTAAACCTTAAGGAATTAAACAATAAAGCATAAAACAAGATGACAGATGATAGATAAAATATATGAGTCTTCAAAATAAATATCAGCAACCACAAATTTACATGTAAGACATAAAACTGCAAAACTATTAGAATAAAACATAGGAGACAATCTTCAAGACAAAGCATTTGGTAAAGGATTCTTAAATATTACACCAAAAATGATCTATAACATAATTGACAAATTAGTCTACTTCAAATTAAAAAACTTATGCTCCATGAAATGCACCTTTAAGAGCACTAAAAGAAAATATTATTAAACCATTCATCTGACAATGGACTTACACCTGGAATACATATAAAGAAGTCTCAAAACTCAGCAGTAAAGAAAGCAACAGTTAAAAACACTAGACAAGAGATATGAATGGCAAATAAGCACATGAAAAGTTGTTCAAACAGTCTGTAGCATCCTTGTGTGATTTACTCCAAATACATAATTTCACTCTATAATTTAATATCCAAGCCTTGAGCAATGAAAACAGAGGCTAAAAGGCATCCAAATTTAGCAAAAAGAAATCTGATAGAAATAATTAAACACAGTGGCTCGTACCAATGTAAGTCAACAATAGGCAGATCACAGAAATGTCAGAAGGAATTGCAAGGAGAAAAAGTTTTACAGGGTGAAGATTTTCTCTCAGGTATATTCATAAAAGTTTTTGATGAGTCCTTAAGTGTAAAAAGGTAAAAGTCTGTATCAGAACATGCCAACATCAGAACATGCAGAAATCCCCTGTAGAGTATGTATAGTTTTAGGTAATTTTATTAAATAAAGTGGGGGTAATGTATACATAGTTCTTATTACAGAGTATGAGTCTAATCACTTTCCAATGGTCACTTTATTAACTAACAAAGCCCTCCAGACATAGTTATTGATTATGATCTTGACCGCATTGATCCCCTCTGAGAATGACAGGTGCAATACAGACTCATTTCAGGATCAAGGTTAGCCTGCCTGGCGGTGCCGCGGACTCAGGTCAGCCTGACGATTCTCTCCTGTATTAGAGACAAGGCTATGTCCTCTCCTGTTTCCTTTTCCTGAGCCACAGTTAGGTCAGGGCATGCGACTGGTTGTGGCCAACGAACTTAAGCGTAAGTGACAGGAAGCACGTCAAGGCCAAAGGATAACAGAGGAGTGTGACTTGGGACATAACTCTCTCTTCTCTGCTCTGCTTATCAAGGGCACTTCCCATCAAGATGGAGAAGCCATAGGATGGAAGTGTCCTGATTCCTGAGCCATTACCTGAAGGGAATTATCCTGAAAAGATGGAAGCATCCCCTCTGCATGAAGAAATATTTTTGCATGAAGCTAATGAGATTCCAGGGTTAGTTTGTTACTGCAACCTTACTTAGCCTATTTGGACTGAGACATTTTCCTTCCAAGCTGGGCATCATAACAATATCATACTTCATAAAAAATATATATAGCTCAACATTTTCAACAACTTATTATTACTGAGAATGTAGGAATTTTTATTATTCCACATGTGTCTTTCCATATGCCTATGCCCCTGTCTAAACAGTTATCCTATCCCTAATGCTAATTCTAATAAATCTTAATTATTTGGGGGTTAGGTCATGTTGAGTGAATATATATAATTTATATATCCTGTCTTAGAGCCTTAGATTTTTCCTCTGCCTAAAATGTTCTTTCTCCAGATATTGCTTGGTTAGCTTTTTTATCTTCTTTAACTCTTAAGTCTATCCTCTCAATGAGGTCTGTCCTGACTATGCTAGTTAATATTACCAACCACACCTACACACACACACACACACACACACACACACACACTCCAGATCCCTCTTGTCCTACTCTATTATTATTTTTCCATAGCAAATTTTACCTTCTTATATACTATACAATTTATTTACTTATTGAAGCTATTGTCTGTATTATATCAGTCTCTGCCCTCAAACTCCACTGAAAGTAAGAAATTTTGTCTGTTTTGCTCATTACTAAAATAAGTACCTAGTAAGAAACCAATAAATATCTGTTGAATGAACAATTATTTATTTGGAGCAAGACATGGTGCCTAATGCTGTGAAGGATACAGAGATACACAGGATGTCATTTTGTACCTGGCCTTGATGAACTTCAAATCTAGCAAGAGAAATCAATGAAGCACAGATATAACTACAATGTTAAGTATAAAATGTAGCATTTGCAGGAGATGGTAAGGTTATTTCCAGCTTGGTCAAAGACTGTGTGTGTATGTGCGTGTGTGTGTGCTCATGCACACGTATGTGGGGTGAGTGTTTATACCCTATAAAGATCCAAGAGCTGCTCCCTTCTTAAATTTGTCCTATTCCCTTGTACCTTGTTAAATTTATAGATCCAGGCCACAGTTAAATATACGTGTTTCCCATAACCCTTGAGTTTAACAAAATAGGAGTACTCCCAGACAGTTGAAAATACGTCTGAAATAAACAGCCCTGTGCAACTCACCATAGTCTCCGCTAAGAAGCTCCTTGAGCCGAGGATATTGTCCATTACCTTATTACATGCCTGTTCCATGAGGACTCCAGGGAGAGATACGCAGAAGGCTTAAGTACCTGAAATAGCTTAGTATCTGCTGAACAATGGGTCTGTTTTTGTCATAAGGCCAGTGTGAGTTGCATAACTAATCAGGTTTTCCTTCTCAAATAGTCCATTTGAAAGCTTGGAGCCAAATGTGTGGCTCGTCTATTGCAAAGGCATTATCGCTCATGGCTTGGATTTTAAGGAGGTGTTTTTCTTACTCCTTGGTCCACTTTATGCCTCTCCCCTCGTGTTGGTTTTTTTTCTTCATCACTTTCTTTTTAAGCTTGCTCGTTTATTGACTTTCTATCCCCCAAAGCCACTTTCAATCATGTTTGAAAAAATTAAGGAAAATATAAAGAACATATTTGTTATATGTATTATGGGCGCATCACTGTGCTAGGTCTATGGAAGAAACATAAAGAAGAAAGGAGGCAGGCAAGTGGCCAGTCAAGGAAAGAAAGAAAGGAAATAGAAAATGAAAGATGTCATGGTGCTGACCCAGGGCTCTGTGCAGCTTTAGTGCACACCAGTGTCTCCCTTCTCTAAACTAGAACTGCATTTAGACTCAATAACACCCAATTCGGCACCAGATGATCTACTTCCCAGTAATGTCTGTTTATTGTTCTATGTGCCTAAGTGTTGCCTTTTGGGCAGGGACCTTGTGTTAACTTAAACTTTGTCTTCTCGTAGTGAGTAGTGCAGTCCCCACATAGATTGATCGAGAAGCCATCCTGACCAGGGGGGTGGTCAGGCCCTTCTAACACCTTGGCTGGTGCGGCTGACCCCTTAGGCCTGCTAGTCACACAACAGCATGGACTCCCTCATTTATCCTGACTGCCTGGGACAATCTTTGAGGAAGTGGACCCTTGCATATAGTTCTATGTGTCAGGTTTGTGTCTAAATGGGTTATTGTGTGGGGAATATATGTTGTTTAGTAATAACTAATTTTTGCATTTGGAGATTTGCCAAGTGTTTACTCTATGCCAGGCACTACTTTATGTTTTTGTAATATGTCTATAAACAAAACAAAGACTGCTGCCCTGTTGATGTTTACATGCAAGGAGGATGGGAAGAGAGGGGAGGAGGCAAATAATGAGCGCTAGATATAAAAATAGGTAAATGATATAGTATGTTAGAAAAAGGTAAGTTCTGTAGAAAAATGAAAAGGGAGACAAGAGATTGGAAGTGCTGCATGAGGGTGGGGTATTGCAAGGTAGATAAGGCCGTTGGGGGGAAGTCTCATTGAGAAGGGACATTGGAGCCAAGACTGAAAGGAACTGAGGGAGTTAGATAAGCCCACATCTGTTCTAGGCAAAGCCAGTGCAGAAATGTACTGAGAAGGCTCAAGAAGGCAATGTGACTGGCATAGAAAGAGGAGGGAGAGGATGGTAAGAAAAAACAGGGATTTAGCTAATGTATGACTCTGTGAATGTGGTGGGATTTTGGGTTTACCGCTAGTGGATGAGAAACCACTGGAGGAAACTGAGCAGAAGAGTGACATGGCCTAATTGGCTTTAAAAGAAATTTTTTTTTTTTTAATATATCTTTATTGATTTCAGAGAGAGGAAAGGAGAGGGAGAGAGAGAAAGATAGAAACATCAATATGAGAGAGTCATTGATCGGCTGCCTTCTGCATGCCCCCAACTGGGGACCAAGCCTGCAACCCGGGCATGTGCCCTGACCAGGAATTGAACCGCGATCTCCTGGATCCTAAGTTGATGCTCAACTGCTAAGCCACGCCCAGCTGGGCCCTGATTGGCTTTTGAGAGAGTTATTCTGTTGCTTGCTAACATTCGACAGAAAGAGAGCAATGGTGGAAGCTTTTGGCACGAATCTGGCTGAGAGGTGAAGGTGGCTTGACCAGGGGCAGTGGTTATAAAAGTGGCCAGACTTCAGAAACATTTTAAAAGGTGGAACATACAGTATTTCCTGATGGTTTGGATATAGGATGTGAGAGAGTAGAGTCAAGGATGATCCCAAGGTTTGGTCCTGAGTAAATGAAAGGAGGGAGTTGGCACTTGCTGACCTGAAGAAGACTCTAGGAAGTACCAATTTGGGAGGGAAGATAAAGGTTTGAATGTGATACTTTTACATTTCTAGTGGAGCTTGGATATTATTCTGTTAGTGGAATGCTAGCTAACAAGAGAGGTCTGGAATGGAAATGTAAACTTGAGACGCATTGCAATATAGATACTATTTTAACCCATAGGACTGTAGCCCACAACAGATGAGACTGGATAGAGGAGAGGAGGCCCGAGGGCTAAGCCCTGTGACCCTCTATCGGTAATGGGTAGGGGTATGGAGAAGGGTTGAGGCGTAACAAAGCCTGAGGCGTGGCAAGTGAGGCAGACAGTAATTGGGGAGAGCAGTGTCCTGAGAGCCAAGTACTGAAAAATGTATAAATGAGAAAGGTGTTGTTGGCTGAATCAGGGCTAGTAAGGGTCGATTTAGGTCTTTGGTGAACTTGATGAGAGCAGTCTCAGCGCACTGGTGTGGCCAGAGGATTGAATGGGATGAGTCTAGGAGAGAACAGTAAAAGGGGAATCGAAGACGGTGAGTACAGATGACACTCCCAAGGATCTTGTAGCAAAGGGGAGCAAAGAAATAGGTTAGTCACTGACAGAGAACTGAGAATCACAAGAGTTTTTTTTTAAGATGAGAAAAATAGTAATATGGCAATATTTTTTGTATGCTGATGAAACTGTTTTCAAGGAAAATGAAGAAGGTCAGTGATTTGAGAGAGAGTAGGGAAAAGAAGTACTGAAGTAATGACCTTGAATATGCAGGAGGGGAGGGGACGCAGGTGCTGGAGTGCAGGTGGGGACAGGGATTCAGGTTCCAGAGAGGACAACAGAGCATGTGGACACAGACGCTGCTGGAGAGCGGAACGTGGTGTACCAAGGATCACTTTTTATCACACAAGTAGGATGTACTAAGCACTTACCATATGCAAGGACTTCACAAAAGTCTCCATGAGGTAGGCATTACCTTCCATACTTAACAGACGAGGAAACTGAGGCTCAGAGAGTGGTATAACTTGCCTGAGGTCATCCCAAGGCTGGCACTTGGTAACGTGGCGATGCCAGGATCCAAGCCCAGGTCTTCGTGACTCCAAGCCCCTGATGGGAATGTCTGTGCTCGGCCATGTCTGTAAGCGATGGGTCTGTGGCCTCTCAGGCATGGTCTCTGGGGGAATAACTGAGCATCTCCCCAAAGGTCCCTGCAATTCCAGCAGAAGCCACAATGAAATGGCAGTCAGGAGGCTGGAGTCAGCACATCTGTCCCCTCTGCTCGCTTTCTGTCTAGACACTGGGTGTGAAGTAACCGTAGCATGGAGGTCCACAGGGAGAGCCTCCCCGGGGAATACCTTCAGCATTACTCTGGAGAGAAGTGGAGGGAGGCTGAGCCTAGAGCCTGCAGCGCCAAGTCCCGCGCCAGTGGTACCAGAACTCAGATGGCACAGGAGCGAGCTCGGTGTGTTCTGTCCCCTTATGGTGCCTTCTGTGGTTAGTTTGTCCTGCCCTCAGAAAGTTAGAATTATCAAACGCCTGACACTGGAGACCACTTAGTCCAACTCCCACCCAGTGGGAATGTTCTCACAAATGACCTTGCCACACCTCTCGGACAGCTCCACTACTGGGCACCTCGCCACGCCTGGACAGCTGGCTCCTTTATTAGGCAGTCATTTGGGTCCGGCCTAAATGTTGCTGAAATCTACTCCCTTTCATTCCCCATGCTCCAGCTGCAGCGATGGAGTTCCACCTGCTGAGGAAGGCAGGCTTCTGTGCTTTTCTAGTTAGACCTTCAGTAGTTCTGGCAGGAGCAGAGAGAGCTTTTTTTCCTACAAACTGAATAACTTCACGTGGTGGTCTCTAGAGCAGGAGCAAGCAACTGCCGAGGGTCCTGTTTTACAGAGTCCCAGGCAGCAGTGCCTTCTGTCCCAATGAGGCAGAGAAAAGACTGGATCCGCTCTGAGCTCTGACACCACCCCTGTCTCTGTAACACAGGCCCCTGGGCTCTCTTCCTCCGCAGGTGTCTTCCCCACCACGCTTCTCCGAGCACTGAAAAGTAGACAGTGGGCTGGTCCCCCAGCTCACCCCTCTCCCCAGCATCACGCTGATTCATCTTGAGCGGCTCTTGCTTGTCATGACCCATCCTTGAGGGAGCCCTGACTTTATCACCTATCAAAGCGAGCACATAGCTCGCAAGAGAAGCTGTCAAGTCTGAAATACCATCTTTTTCACGGAAAGAAGGAAATCTGTAAGGTGCCAGGGGCAGTGGCACAAATGGTCCAGATGGGGTTTGTGTGAGTCCTGCCTTTCTCAGAGTGGAGACGGGAAAGCCATTTATAAAGCTCCCTAGCGGTGGGCAACCACTTGCCATCCAGGTGTCCCTGGGAGGACATTTTGCTGCACTGAGGTGAAAAAGTAGCACATTTCTCTTCCATTTTTTCCTGTAATCTCTAAACTGCCTCTATACACTGAAATTTTTCTCCCCAGGGACAGCTCTACAAGTAAACCATGAATCACAGGACATGCTGTTCAAGGTCCACTCGGTGTAGACATAGAGTCCTGCCTTCAAAGGGGCACGGGGTGGGGGAGGGGCGTTGAAATGTGTGTTCTTCCAGGGGCCTGTCCATTCACCTGCTCCCGCAGCCCCAACTTGGCCTCTGCTGCAGATAAGCCAGCCAGCATGATGCGGAGAGGGCCTGGGAAGCTACAGATAGTTGGGCCGCCAGTGACTGAAGGATGTCCAGTCTGTTTCCAGAAAGTAGAGGAAAGGGTCAGATGAGTGGACATGAGAATGGGGGAGAGCACTTTCTTTAGGGCTCACTCTGTGCTAAAATCAGTTACACATATCCAGGCTGGTGAACCCTTCTGTCCTTCTGAAAAGACTCAGATTACTCATCGCCTCTGACCCCATGAGGCACAACACTGAGGGCGCATGGAGGCATTTCCTTGGTGCTCGCAGCTGGGTGACAAGTCCCAAGGAAGAAAACAAAGATCTATTAAACACTTACTGTGTCCCAGAGGCCATGCTAAGTGCCTTCACATATGCCAGCACATTTAATGCTCCACTCTGTTCTAAGCGAGACATTATTGTGTTTACAGATAAGGAAACCGAGGTTCAGAAATGGTGTATAACTTAGTATAGAGCTCAGTTTGGCTGACCTGAGGTTTATTATGCAATATCCTAGATTAAACCGTGAAGTGTTTTCCCATGTACATCATTCTCACTTTGATAAATTCCAGAGAGTTGTCTTGATTCTCATTTGAATTTTGCTTGACCCTCACGTTGTTTGAAATAAGTGAGCCTTGAATTGCTTATGATTAACAGGGACTTCGTAACCTCTAATTGGTTTCAGGAGTTATAGAGTGTTTTCCTGTAGAGCCAGTGCCATCTTTTGGAGGGTGCATGGAGAAGGTGCCAATAAGTGCTCCCTCAGAGGAAAAGTGGACCTGAACTAGGCTTACAATTCAATTAAATGGGGTAAATTGGCACCGCCTGTGGTCCTGTCCTCTATTAGGCACTATAGGGAGACCAAAGTGAAGTCACACTCTCTTAAGCAACTTACAAATTGCTTGAAAAGACCCAGGAACCCTACCGGGCGTGGCTCAGCAGTTGAGCATCAGTCTAGGATCCAGGAGATCATGGTTCGACTCCCAGTCAGGGCACATGCCCGGATTGCGGGCTAGATCCCCATTCGGGGTGTGCAGGAGACAGCCAATCAATGACGACTCCTCATCATTGATGTTTCCATCTCTCTCTCTCCCTTCCTCTCTCTGAAATCAATAAAGATATATTTAAAAAGAGAGAGAGAGAGAAGACAAAGGATATAGTTTCACAACTACACATAATAATGCAGGTAATTTTTAACAAAGACTCAAATGAACAGTGAAGACAATAGGAGCTCCAGGAGGTCAGAGACAAGAGGACCAAGAGCAGCTACAGCCCTCAGACAACATTCAGTGCACAAGGGGAGCTTGATCTGGGCTTCAAAGAGCATCGTGTTTGCCTGGGGAGAGAGAAATGGAGAACTTCTAAATGGGGTGAGGAAGAGCGACTTGAGTGTGGAGGTGAGAATGCTAACAGTGTTTAGGGAATGCCGAGGTGCCCATGTTGACTGGAAGCGTATAGAAAACATTTGATAGGAAAGATTAAGTGGGCCTCGAATGCTAACCGAGAGGCTAAACCTTATTCCAGTGGCCATGGCGAGTACTACCAGGTTCTCATACTTCATAGCTCATAGGTTCTCAAGCAGAGAAAGACTATAATTAAAGGAGTTTTCAGAAACTGAATCTAGAAGAGGCATGCGGAGAAAGTGGTAGAGCAAATCCTGGGGGATGGGAGACCATCTGGGAAGCTATTGCCATGATCTAGAAGTGAGATCATGAGCGCTCAGCTGAGGGGGAGGTGGGACAGCAAAGCAAAGCCTAAGTGGAGCCCAGTTCAGGAGACAGAGGTTGAGTGCGTATGGAGAGCAAAGGGCTCTGGGGGTGGAAATCAAGGATGGCTCCATGGCTTAAGACTAGGTCAATTCAAGGTATCATCCTCATTTTGGAATAAGCTCCAGGTGAAGGACTGTCCTATTTGGAAGAGACAATGACCCAGGGGTCCAGCAGCCTTGGGATAAAGTCTTATCTCTCTATTAGTTTTAGCCATATCACCCCTGCCCCAGCCCCAGGTTTGAGGACTGATAAAATATGCTTTGAGGTCCCTTCTAGGACCTTCATGCAAAAGTCTATATCAGCGATTTTCAACTTTTTTCATCTCATGGCACACACAAACTAATGACTGAAATTCTGTGGCATACCTAAAAATGTACTTATTGCCCATCTGACAAAAAAAAAAAGTTATAATTTTGGTTCATTCACACTGGACAGCTATTGTTGTATTGGCTGTTGTCATTTTTTATTTGACAATCTAAGGGAAAAGAGGTAGTGCCCCTGAATAAATAGTCAAGTATTGCATGTTTTAAAAATTCTTGTGGCACACCCGTGTGCCACGGCACACCGGTTGAAAATCGCCAGTCTATATGAAGAAGGGATGGGAAATGTTCATTTCTTCCCTCTTTGTCTCCATCCTAGCGTGGATTTCTCTCCGAAAGGTCAGAGGCTAGAGTGGCCCCACTTCTGTATGCAGGAGACTCTGCACATCACTCCACACCATCGTGAGGCTGCTCTGCTGCATGTTTGTGCTCACAGACATTGAAGTTAACTAATATTCAGAGGGCAGGCTGAGCTGGGCGTGCTGAGCCTCATTAGCTGTGTGGTAGGGTCACGGTGCCCGCCCATGAGGATGTTAAATGGCAGCATTGTCAGGATGAGACAATGCAACTGTCCCACTGCATTAACAGCCCATCAATCCCGACAGCCACACGCACAGGCTCCTAAGAGGGATGGTGTGCGGAGGCTGCGGCTGGCTGTGCAGGAGGGACCACAGCATGGGCTGCTTCAGGTTTCTGCCGATCAGAGGAATGGTGCCGAGTGAAGAATGCTGAAACCTAGGCCTTCATCCCATGACTGCCTCTGGCACTACCCATGTCCTGAGCATAAATAAATTAACAACAAAAAGAATTCCAGCCCTGGCCGGGTGGCTCAGTTGGTTGGAACATTGTCCTCTGCACCAAAATGTTGTGGGTTCAATGCTCGTCAGGGAACACACCTAGGTTGCAGGTTCAATCTGCAGTCAGGGCGCACACGGGAGGCAGCTGATTGATGTTTTCCTCTCACATCGATGTTTCTCTCTCTCTGTTCCCTTTCTTCTCTCTCTAAAATCAATAAAAACATATCCTCTGGTGAAGATTTAAAAAATAATAATAACTCCAGGTGGAACCTAATTTCTGCAGCCCTAAGCAGTCTTTTTTTGTCATCTTAAGGGATAGAGTGACTACAGAAAAGCAACAGGCAGGGCAGGTGCCAAATGCAAATGGAAATGATTGGCTAATATCTCCTTGGTAAAGTTTCAAGGCAACAATAAATGTCTGACCAGCTAAAACATTAAATCCGCTGTGTTCTCAAGAGGACCCTAAAATTCTCTAATTAAAAAAAACCCCACATTCATTGAGATTTCATTTTTGGTCACCAGGTGACCAGTGACCTCTTTTCAAATTCCTCCAGGTCAGGTAACCCATTAAGTTATTCAAAGTAATATATTTATATATTTTTTTCCTTGTCTGTTATTAGTTAATAATTTTATTTGTCATCTACACCATCTTTTGTTAGTATATGATATTTATTTAATATTAAAACATTCCAAGAGATGCCAGTAAGCCTCAATTTATAAAAAAGAAAAGATTAAAGTTGTTAAATACCATATTTTACTTCCTCATAGCAAAAAATACTCTGTGCATGTTAAGTTTCATCAATCAGATGTGTCTTATATTACATATATATATATATTACATTTAATATAGTTTCTCCTCCATCTTAAGGGAAACAGTTATTAAAAGATTAGCAGGCTGGTCTCAAGGCACTGTCACTGCCTTGAGAGCGTGCACTTTGACCAGGTAAGTGAAAAGGGAAAAAAAGAAGGTTTCAGAGTATGGAGTGCTGTGGAGAGGAGGCATCATTGGAGTGGGGACCAGAGTTGATGACTCATTCCAGCAGTCTGAGGGCTCTCGGCCCAAGAGTGGTGATAGAGAAAGCAGAGGGAGGTCTGAGTTCACCAACTATAAACCCATTCATGTCCTTAAGGTTGGGGTCTTTATTTTGTGAAGCATTTTGTCCATCTATGATGCCAAGCCCTCCATCAACAGGAGCTCAAGATAAAATTTGTGCATTTTCTTTCAATTTTCCTTCTGTGGCAAACCTATTAAGAGGCACTCTGGCTCAGAGGTTATGAGTATGAGCCCTGGCACCAGACCACCTGGTTCTATTACTTACAGTCTGCACAATTCTGGATGAGTTAATGTTAACCTCTTGTTCTACACAACTTGGCTGACTTTGATCAAATGTAGATTTTTTTCTCATACTTCTTGTATCTCAGAGTTGGGAGTTTTGGTAACTGTTCTCTTTGGCTGTTGTCCATTTCTTTATCTCTTTGTAAAAGCCCTCAGCCTTTAAGGCTCAAACCAAATGACTATACCACTTCCTCCCCCTTCCCTGATAATCTTTTGAGGATTATTTATTTATTAAGATTTAACACTTGATTTATCTCCTGCCTTCGTCCTAGGCAAAGTCAACATCCACATGGACCACACATTAGACACCTGGTCTCTTGTTTCCTTGGATTTCTCATGTCTAATGACCTTTCCCACTTCAGCTGAACCCTTGTTCCATGATCAGATGCTGGATCCCATTCTCACCAGAAACAATGCCTCCAAATTCATGAACTTGAACATTCACTTTTGTCGTGAAAGTCACTATGCCTCTACTGCAGTTGCCCAAATACTTCCACTGCATGGGCATTCTGACCTCAAAACATTCAATTACTCAAACCCCATTTCTATCCATCAGTTCCCATCTGTCTTCATTTCCCACTTTGGACAGCTTAATTTTCTTATTACATCAACATAACCAATCTATTTTTAAATAACTTCAAATTCATTGTTCCTTACTTTTTCCATTTCACTTCCCTTGGAAAATCCTCATCTGGAGTGAAACAACCCATCTTCTCTGTATCTGCACCTGAACAACTGAGCATAGTAGGAGAATATCATAGACATGGGTAGACTGGTGTCACCATGAAATGATTAACCCTAACCTAGGTCAAGTTCCCAGGAAACTGATTCTGAGATGAGGATTTGTGCTCTCAGAAGTTAGTCTTAAGTTTAATCCCAAAGGCAGGGAAGTTTCTAGTTACCTTCCTCAGGGCTCTGACTTCAGTTTGGTGCTAGTCAAAATGTTAACCAATGCCTATGAAGACAGAAGTCATAGAATTTGTGGATGGCATAAATTTGGGGTGGTTAGCAAATATTCTGGTTGACAGAATCAGGTCTCCAAGATAAAATAATGAAATTTAACTCAAAATGATAAAATTTAACAAAGGAGAATTCAACATCCTATATTGGGTTTAGAAAAAAACAACACCATAATTATAGGGGGAGATAATTGTAATGCAGTAATTGTGAAGGAAAATAAACAATACCTGGGATTTAGTTGAGAGTAAATTCACTGCAGTTACCTAAAAGCAAACACACTCTTAGCTGCATAAACAAAACTGCAGTGTCTAAAATGACAGAGGTAACCATTTTGTTTTATACTGTGTAAGTGAAATCACACACAGAGGAATGTATTTTAGACACCATACTTTGCTAGACCAAGTTCAGAAGAGAGAAACCAGGATGTTGAAGATCCACAAACCCTTACACATTTGGGATTATCTTGGAAACTGGTAATATCTAGCCTGGAGAAGACAAAACAGAGAGGAATACATAGACCCTGGCAGCAAATATTTAAAAGAATGCCGTGGGGGAAAAAGAACTAGCTTTTTCTTTTCCTTCCAAGTGTCAGAAACAACAAATTGAAAGGTACAGAGAAATTGATTTTGATTAAATATAAGGAAGAACTTCTATTCAGAGTGAACTTTTATAATGTCATGCCCTGGCATGAGCTGTTAAGCATAGATTCAATGGTGACTTACAGTGAGTGTTTTAGGAAAGATTCAAATATCCATTGTGTTGGAAGTTAGACTCGATGAGGATCAAGTTCCTTTCAATCCTCAAATTCTGTTCCCCTGAACCAAAGGCCAGAATTTGTGCTGATTGAAAGCAGGTCATTATTGGAATGCAGTCTCCTCCTCAGGGCACAGCCAAGTTAGACTGGTCCAGGGTGATCTTTGAAAGAAAGTCTCTTTTGCAGTAATTTAAACTGCTCATGTGCTGTGTCCTGTGTCTGTAAATATTTCTGACATGGAAGCAACAGAGCGAAACCCTCCACTTCAACATCTTGGTTTTGTCCTCTCTAAGCTGTCAAAAACTGCTCTTATGTCTTCCCTTCAAACTCAAGTGTATGAGACAAAAAACACTTCAAAGTATTGTTCCTTCAAGGGTAAGATAGTTCAAAGGTTAATGATGACTCTATTTATTAAATTCTTATTATATGCCAAGCATTATGCTAAGAATTTGATTATATATTTGTCTGGTCTTCAAAGCAATCCTATAAATGGGTGTTATCATTATTTTCAATCTCCAGCTGGGTGAACCAAGGCTCAGAAAATCAATAGTCAGAGACTGAAGATGGCGGCGGAGTAGGTGGATGTTACATTCACCTCCTACAAGAATCAAACTGGAATTACAACTAAAATATAGAACATTCAACCTGAATAACCAACTGAAGGCTAGCAGAAGGGAAATCTTATAACCAAGGATTTACAGGAGAAGCCACATCGAGACTGGTAAGAAGGATAGAGATGTGGAAAGGGCTGGCCCTGTTCCCACAGGTGGTTGCTGAGATTCTAGAGGAATATCTCAGCTACAAAGGTTGCCCCTAAGAAGCATGGTGTCTCAACACTAAGGTGAGATCCCCATCACAGAGCATGAGAGCCAAGAACAAGTGCTCACATAACATCTGGCTGTGAAAATCAGTGGGGATTCTATCTGCCAGGGAGAGACAACAGTCTGCTAAAAGCACAAGCTCCCTCTTAAAGGCATAATGCACAAAATCCTGTTCTCAGTCACTCATACTGGGATCTGGCATCAGGAGGGTGGGGCAGACTAAAGTCCCATGAGGAGAGACTAGGGTTTGGGGAGATGGCTCTGGGGAGATAGCCGAAGGGACAGTGCTAGGATCCTTGAGTTCTTCTCACAGAAAACACAATCTTTTTTTGGTGGAGCACTCCCCTCCATATGGCATCAGCCTGGGGAAATACAATAGTTCCACACTCTGAACTCCCTGTTGCCCCTGTCTGCAGAGCTTGCACCCTGCTGAGAAGTCAGCTGCCTGGGCAGGGTATAGAGGTCTGAGCAAACTCAGGGGGCATCAGTGACTGAGTTGTGTGACTTTGGGGTAGGAGACCATTTCCCCCCAGATCTTGTGAACCAGACAGATGCCTCCCTGTCTAGGGAGACCCACAAGCCCCATACTCAGGCCTTCCCCTGGCAGCCCCACCCTCCTGGCTCCTGGTGGCTCCACCCAACTGAGGTCTGGGCAGAATCCAGGATGGCATGAGTTTGTGGCTCTGGGATGGGGCCACTTCTCCCTCATTGCCCTAAGCCTACTGGCACCTCCCCCTCATAGGAGATCCACTAGCCCCACTCTCCAACTCCTGGTGCCCCATCCTGCTGAGATTGGGCACTGGGAAGAATCTGAGACAGACTGAGTTGTGTGGCTCTAGGATGGGGGACGATTTTTCCTCACATGCCCAAATGGTGCAGAGCCCTCCCTGCGCCTGACAAAATCATGGTCTGTTTGGGCCTGATAACCTCTGCTGACCTCACTCTGATGACTCCCTGAGGCCCTGCCCCACCACAAAGGTGTGTGAGCACCCAGAGGGTGGCAGCTAGACTTGGTATACTCTAGGACACATTTACTGAGTGGCCTCAGACCTAGCACTTGCAGCAAGTTTGAACCTGTAATGATCTAATAAACACCACTCTCCCCTACCTCATGACTCACGGAGAACCTACCTCATGCAACTTGAGTACCACCAGATGCTCTTTCAGTGACTGAACCTAACAGGCAGCCAGCAGGTGGAGGCAGGCAGAGGTGGATCTTAGGGTGGCCTTGGGACTTTTGCTGACTTGCTCCTGCATCCAGTGCTAGTAAAAGCCAGCTGTGATGGGCACCCTATTTCTTCATGCACACCCCCAGGCCCAGGAAAGGCAGCCACAAACTGTGGATCAATTTGTAGCTCCAAACAGGTTGCCCAGAGCCAGTCACAGGCAACATCTAATACTGGCCTGCACCAGAGTCCCTCCCAAGAAGCTCCAGAACTGACACACCCAGAGGCAAGCTTCAGACAACATCAGAGCAATATCCAATTCGCTTCACAGGAAGCATATCCAAAGGGAGATTTCGGCAGGCACCGAACCTTACTGAAGCAAATTCTGTTTTGTGTGGTCAGTACCTGCACAGCAGCTTGTATACTATCGTCCGGGTTGATCCTGATAGTCAGCTAGACTGAGGATTGACCCCATGCACAAATGGGCCAAGAATAATCAAGACTCAGTTACCACAGGAGGGCTCATCTAACCTACACAAGGGACAAACTTAGAGCACCCAGCTCAGGTGATCAAGAGATTGCACTGCTGGGTCGCACAGTGCACCTAGTACATAAGGTCTCCCTACCAAGACTGGGAGGTATAGAAGATCTCCCTAATACATAGAAACAAATACAAAGTGGCAGCTAAACTGGGGAGACAAAAAGTATGCCCCAAATGAAAGAATAGGAGAAAGCTCCAGAAAAAGAGCTAAGTGAATGGAGGCAAGTAATTTATCAGATGTAGAGTTTAAAAAAAAAAAAGAAGAAGAAGAACGTTATTAGAATGATCAAAGAACTTAGTAAGAACTACAAAAAAAAAACACCTTAAAACTACAACAGCATGAAAAAGAGCATAGAAACCATAAAAAAGAACCAGCCAGAAATAAAGAATATAATATCTGAAATGAAGAATACACCAGAAGAAATAAGTAGTAGGTTGGATGAAGCAGAAGAGACTCTAATCATTGATTTGGAAGACTAAGTAGCAGAAAACATCCAGTCAGAACAGCAAAAAGAAAAAAAGAATTTAAAAAAATGAAAATAGTTTAAGGGATTTTGGGGACAACATGAAGCATAGCAACACCCACATCATAGGGGTGCCAGAAGAAGGAGAGGGAGAACAAGGGGTTGAAAATCTATTTGAAGAAATAATGACTGAAAACTTCCCTAGCCTGGTGAAGGAAAAAGACACACAAGTCCAAGAAGCACAGAGAATACCAAACAAGATGAACCCACAGAGGCCCACACCGAGACACATAATTCAATTTTCAAAGGTTAAAGACAAAGAGAAAATCTTAAAATCAGCAAGAGAAAGACAGTTACTACAAGGGAACTCCCATAAGACTGTCAGCTAATTTCTCATCAGAAACATTTCAAACCAGAAATGATTGACATGAAATATTCCAAGTGATGAAAACCAAGGACCTATAAACAAGACTACCCAGCAAGGCTATCATTTAAAATTGAAGGAGAAAGAAAGAGATTCCCAGAAAAGAAAAAGCTAAGAGAGTTTGTTAACACCAAAACCAGTCTTACAAGAAATATTGAAGGGCCTTCTTGAAGAAGAGGAAGGAGGAAGGAGGAGGAGGAGGAGGGTCTGGAAATAGCCGATGCCCATCAGTAGATGAATGGATTAAAAAGCTGTGGTAAACTTACAGGATCAAATACTACTCAGCCCTAAAAAAATGTAATACTTTGAACAATTACGATAAATTTTGTAAAAAAAGAAAATCTTACCCTTTGCAACAGCATGGATGGACTTGGAGTATACTATACTAAGTGAAATTAGCCAGCCAGAGAAAGACAAGTACCATATGATGTCACTTATATGTGGAATGTAATAAAGAAAATAAACTAACAAAATAAAAATACACTTATAGATAAAGAGAATAGACTATCAGCTGTCTGAGGGGAGTGAGGTTGGGGAACTGAGAGAAAATGGAAAGGGATTAAGGGGGGGAAAAAACAACCACTTCATAGACACACAACAGTATAGTGACTACCAGAGGGAAAGGGGGTTGGGAGGAGGTAGAAGATGGTAAAGGGGGATAAATGGTGATAGAAGAAGACTTGACTTGGGGTGGTGAACACACCATACAATATACAGATAATGTATTATAGAATTGCACACCTGAAATCTATATGATTTTTTTAATCAATGTCACCCCCAATAAATTCAATATTTTTTAAAAAGGGGGGAAAAGGATGCCAGTATGTTAAAAGCAAAGTATGAGTGAAAGGTGAGAGAGAAAGGACCTGAAAGTAATACCAAAGAAGCAGTGGAGTCCAGGTCATGTTAGGATCATTTAAGGAAATGCTGCAAAAAAGAAAAGAAAAAAGAGAGGGTAGGGGTAGGGGTAAGGGTAGGGGTAGGGGTAGGGTGGGAAGGGAAGGGAAGGGAAGGGAAGGGAAGGGAAGGGAAGGGAAGGGAAGGGAAGGGAAGGGAAGGGAAGGGAAGGGAAGGGAAGGGAAGGGAAGGGAAGGGAAGGGAAGGGAAGGGAAGGTCAAAGTCATAGTCAGCAGAGCTTACAAACCCAAGTTGTCAATCTAGGAATGAAAAAATCAACACTGGTAACCCCAATACAATACTGCCTCTTTGAGGCAAAGAGATTTTAGCTATATATAGGAATTCTGATGGCAACATTGTGTGACATGCCTTCAGGGACAGCTGAGCAGACATAACTGTTGAGCAAGCCAGTTTGGAGAAGACAGTGCCTTTCAGACAATAAAAGGAATGATAATTCTGTGTTAACACCATTTTTTGGACTACCAACAGCCAGTCTGCACACGTCAGTCGAGTCTTATTTCAGTTGCTCATTTGCTGAGCATAACAAGTAAACATACAGTGCAGATGAGAACAGAAAGGCCACAGAAGAGAGAAGGGATGGAAATGCATTTTGCTGGTATCTCAAGAAAAAAAACCCTATGCATTTATTATATTTCTTTCTTGTTGCAAAAATAGTATTTCCTCATTGTAAAACCGGTTAGAAAATACAGAAAAGAACAAATAAGCTACCATTTGCAATCGTCACACTGTCCAGATGCCCAGACGTCCACCGAGAACACTGAGGCGTGCCTGCTTTTAGCCATGGTCGTATAAATTCACACAAATTCTTTTTGAAAAGTGCGAGTGCTCTGTACACGGCTTTGTAGCCTCTTTTTGTTTTTTAACTGAATATATTGTTGTGAACATTTTTCCACCTCATTAAATTTTCTTCTACCCTATCATTTCAAATGGCTACATAGCATTCTGCTGTACGGATGTGCCGTAATTGGAACCTCATTTCTCACAATAAATAAATAAATAAACAAACGAATAAACAAATAGATAAAGCATGGGAAGCTCTCCTGCAGGTCCAGCTCAAACTCTTTATGAGGTGGGTGGAGTGAATGCCAAGACCAGAGGGGAGGAGAGAGGGAGCAGGAGCAGCAAGGACAGTGGTTGGTTGGGGAAGGTTTCTGAGATTGGAGAAAAGAAACACTTTTGAGACTCCCCCCGAGGAGAGAAAGACTTTATGAGGAGACAAGCAAGAGAGCTAGTTTGTGTAAGGAGCAGATTTAGGGCTTGGTAGGGATCCTAAGCAAGGGGAGAAGCTTTAAGGCACAAATCTGAATCTAATCTACCATGCAAATTTCAAAGCTTGTGCTATCCCAACAGACATCATTAAGATATCCCCTGGCCCTCAGCAAACCTGGGCTTGGGGTATGACCCCGATGTACTAATTATACAAAAGAAAGCTACAGAGATGCGGAAAGATGAGGCCCTGTGATTACATCTCCCTGGGAGATATGCCGATGGATGTCCCTTAGGCAAGTCTGGGCATGGCCAGTGGGAGGGGCCTCCTCTGACCACCTCAAAGTCTCTGGAAGCCTCTCTCCTTCCTGTCACCCCTCCACAGTGGGTCAGTGCCAGTCCATATGCTGTTCTCCACGCATGGGCTCCGGGTCTACAGGTGACAATGAGCGAGGAGGGAGAGCTGACAGGTCTCTCTTGGTCAGGCCTTCTTGCCCTCAGCAAGAGAAACGCAATTGCCAAGGGCCCTAAGAGTGAACCTGAGGGCCCACGAAGGAGGCCAGAGGCCCTAGCAGCCTGGATGTGGAGCAGCAGGGGTACCTCCTTTTGACTTCTGTCTTTACAAAGAAAACCTGACTGAGGTTTCCCCATTCTAGTCAGTCCTTTGGAACAGGACCGTGGGAAGCATCTGCCTGGGTTTGTTAAAAAGCTTGGTAGGGACCTTTGGAAAACATTTGTGGCTCATTTTTACGAGAGGAAGATCTGTCTGCACCAAGGGAGCTTAGGGTTGTATAAAGTCAGAACACCACGTTAGGCAACCTTAAGCCATTCTGAGCTCAGTTCCTCATTGATAACTAGGACAGGTAACAATAGAACCTCTGTCACACGTATGGGGATTAAGCTGCCTTTCTGCAAGAAGAGCCCGATCCCGCACCTATCTTTTCCTGTGAGTGTCATCTGTGCAAGCTGCCATTTTCCTCTGCAAATCCCCTCCTTGCTGGGTTCTGGGCCTCATCAACCCTCTCTTGTCAGCTGAACTGGAGGCAGCAATTCACAGGAGGCATTTGTTGAAATGGTTCTACAAGATGAATGGGTTCAAGTTGCTCTGGCTTCTCCAGCCCATCCTTTCTCTGCAAACAAGCTCTATGGGCAAATATAAATATAAGAAGGATGTTTGAGGATCATGGAATCAGAACCAGAGGAAATAATTCTATGACTCCAATGTTTACAGGCTTGGGTGGCATGACACATTCGTCCCCACAGCAGGTATTTGCTGTCAGGTGAACAGACACTCGCAGCAGCCTGACAGGGCAGCTCTTGAAGAGGTCCTTCTCCTGGGAAGGCACAATACCATTGATTAGGTTTCTTCTTACCAAATTATAATCTCACTCCAGTTTCGTCTCCTTGAGATCACCCAGACTACCTTGACTGGAGCCCTGGGTGTTCTGAAACATGTCACACAATTACAGATCATCTCTGTGTTTACTTTCACAGTTGTCCAATCACTTCCATTGTGTGTGGATTTCACTGGGTTTAATTCTCAGAGGACCACTGTATTCATTCCCTTATCAGCTTTGGGGCTCTCAGTGTCTCACTGACACCCCCTTCGAGATGGCACATGCAGATGAAAAAGCTGTCGGAACCACCCCGCTTGTTCAAGTATCGGGGTGTATCATCATTATGTGTTATTGATAACAAAGCCGGGCCTTAGATCTTGGCTTCCAGAGGGGAGCCTCTCTCACCAAGGGCCACTCTCCCTCCCTGGGGCAAAGGCAGCAAACTATTTGGGGAAGCACAGGGGACACTTGATGGATCTCGGTGTCCAATACTCTGTCTAGATTTTGTTCAGCTCATGTAGGCCCCTTATGTATCCGATTTCCTAACATCTTTTAACTGATATTTGCCTCAAGTATCATTGCAGTGGGTTCATTTCAGCTGTCTTCTCCCCAGGTGGTCAATGAGTTGTATAAATATTTGTTTGATGCCTGCTAATTAACCAGTACACAAAGAAGGCCACAGGCCTGAGGTCACAGGCTTTTAAGAGAAAACTCCTGGGTGTTTGGGCAGCAGAAACTTCTAGTGATGGCAGGCCATAGAATCTTTTTTGGGAGGACTTCTAGGGGCGCTCTTTGGTTGTTAAGGAACTGCTTTGATCTCCCCGCTCAGTAGGCCTCTTCTTTCTGATAACAGGTTGTCACTTGCAAAACCTCCAAGGCAGATTCTGCCAGGTGGTTCTCCTGGATGGAGGCAGTTGAGCCTGGGCATTGATTTCAAGGTCCCTGAAGCAGGGGCTGCTCATGCTGCTGGGCTATTTATGGTCTTCTGCAAGCCCTGGTCATCGCACATCTCCCGGCTGGTGGCTGTCTGCTGACTTCCAGGTAATGGTGCGTTAGTCTTTTTTTTTTCCAAACCCCTGCAGGGACTGGGACCCCTTCCCCAGTCCTTCCTACCCTTGGCCCTCCATCCCACAGCCCATATTCAGTGACTCAGCATTTACCTTGTACCTGGAGGCTCCCAGGGCAAGGTCCAACTGGAGGAGCATCCCCCACACGGGGCTGGACCCTCCCCTGCCACCTCCTGCTTAACGCTTTCGCCTGGAGACTTAACAAAACGCA
The DNA here is from genome assembly GCF_964146895.1 of Miniopterus schreibersii. Classification (NCBI taxonomy): domain Eukaryota; kingdom Metazoa; phylum Chordata; class Mammalia; order Chiroptera; family Miniopteridae; genus Miniopterus; species Miniopterus schreibersii. The sequence goes on along the minus strand of NC_138105.1, from coordinate 75,672,669 downwards.
CGTTGTTTTTCTGGTGAGCAGTGTCCAGGCTCAGGGCGTGCTGAGGGGGAGCTCGGTGTTGTTTCCCTCGTGAGCATTAAAATCAATGCTGTTTGCTCATCTGGCGGAGTGACAACTCATTCCTCTGGACAGGCTGGATTCACAATTGCTCGTTCAGGGGGAAATTTGATAAGAAACAATGGTCTAGTCTTCGGGAGCATTAAACCGTTATATTCTCATTTAAACTGCAGGCCCACTTGACTGTCTGGTGTGTCTCCTCCTTCAATTTTTTTTTTCATTATTGATTTTTGATATTTCCTTTGTACATGGTTGCTGCAAAGAAAAAGAAAAAAAAAGAGGTCCTCAAAACCGGCCAGATTGGAAAATTCAGTGAGGTCTTCACAGATTGTCTGGAAGGGCAAGGTCTGATCTGCTCGGATAGGGCAACATCCAGATGTCAGGAAGAGCAGGAGTTGTCACAAATCTCCCAAGGCCCTTCCAAGGAACGGGGACGGGAGAGGTGGACTAGATGCCCCACTGCGCTGCGGCTGTTGGCCTGCGGGCAGTTGCGGGGCCCGTCTCCGGGCTGTGGGAGGAAGGCTGCACCTCCTCTGAGGCTGAGCCGCCAGGAGGCACAGCTCAAAAAAGCCATATGGAATAATAATAGGAATATTAACCATAATCTTTATGTTGGTTCAAGTGTGACAGCTTCCCATGTTCTTTCAGTGCATTGCCTTATTTCGAATAACAGTGTTTTAGATTATTATGCAGGAAAGAATGGTAGAAAACATCTAGTTCAAACTATGAGGAAACTGAAGCCCAGAGGCATGAGGTGGCTTGCCGAGAGCCTCGCCCCGCTGCAGCCTGGCGAAGGTGACACAACAGGCAGGTTCATTCTGCGTGTTTTCTGCATGCGTTATATGCCAGCCACTCTGACAGGTCTGATCATATCATGTTGCACAAGACACGTGAGCTCTGGGCCCTCACAGGCCCAGTTTGATGGCCACGATAGGACACCGTGTGGGTTTTCAGGGGGGTGTCTCCCCAGATGGGGCGTGGCCAGGGAAGTTGCCCAGAGGAAGTGACAAGTATAGTGGAACCAGGATCTGAGGAGCACGGGTTAGACAAGCGGAGGAGGGCTGGGGCTGCGGATGAGAGAGCAGGGTAGCCGAGGCTGTCTCCTCTCGACTCAGCCTCTCGGGGTAGAGAAGAGTCTAGTCCTGAGTGCCCCGCTCAGTACAGTGACCACAGGAGGCGAAGTCAGTGTGGCCTTGGACAGACAAACGAAGGCACAGACAATCTGGAATCTGGGCTGGGAGAAAGATTTCGGGCAGGGCAAGGTCCCGTTCTGGGTTTTGTTGTGAGTATTAAGTAGATGTGGTAGGGCCTCTGTGCCATCCTCAAAGTCCACAAGAGGAAAGCAGGGAATTGACAGGATACAGAATTTTAGAGCTGGAGAGAGCACCCTTTCTGGTGACCTACGAGTGGCATGTGTGTTCCATCCAGCATTCTACCTCCATGTTTGAACACACATAGAGACTGCACTTCTCCTAAGAGGCACTGTGAAATCTTTAAAATAAAATTTAAAGAGAATCAATTTAAATCAATTTTACTTTAAAAAAAAACCCATGCATACTACTTTTACGAAATAGGAAGAATTGCAGAAGTCAGCCATCTGTAGATTCCCAGAGGGGCCATGATTCTGGGCTACTCCCCACGTGGTGCAGGGTCCAGGTCAAGTTGCAGACGGGCAGATGAGAAAGGACTTCTGCGAGTCTGTGGAAGCCGGAGGGCGTGAGGGGTCTGTCCACTCGGCCTCCTCCAGAGACCAGGGGCAGGGCTCTCTCCTTTGTTCCTCTAGGCTGTGGTCTGCCTGGAGGTGTTGAAAGAGGAAAACTAAGGGGAAAGGCATGGACCACTGGGCCTGATTCCCAATGCTGGGCTCCCTCTAATGATGAGATTCAGTGTTTTTATATCATCTCATTTTTAACACAGGATGTTAAATGAATGTTTAAAGCAAGCCGGAATGTATGCTCCTACTTGACACTGTGGTGGTGTGGAAAGAGCTGAGGTTCGCACGCCAGCTCCCCCAGCTCTACATTGATTTACTGTGTGGTGAGCTGCTGCTTCCCTAGGCTTCAGTTTAGAGATTAAGCAGGGAAATGCCCACTTCACAGCAATGCTGTGGGATTCAAATGAGTTAAGGGGTGCAAAGTGCCTAACGTAGTGTGTGGTACACGACAAGTGTGATTCTTAGTCATCCTCTCACTAGTCTCGTGATTGAACCTGGAAAGTAGGATGACTGTCAACCCAGAGATTAAAAAAAGATGTGGCTCCAAGAGGTGGCGTGGCTCACATGTCATCACACTGCTGTTGGTGACCAGAGCTGGACTCGATCACAAGGTCTTCTGCCACAGCGGCCGGTGACCTTTCGCCTCCACGTGCTCCAGATAACCTGCAGCTTTTGCTTCTCTAGAAACCCTTTGTGGGTGCCCATGGAAGCAGTTGTGCAGGCATCACTGCCGCTCAGCTTTATTCTAAATTTTGGTTCTAAAATTGTTTTTCAAGATAACATTAAGAACTGTTTCTGAAGGCCTGGGGCAGAGATCGTTTTCCAGATAATCCTTCCAAACACACACCAGGCTGAGCTGCCAGGGTTACAGGGACCTTCGCTGATGGCCTTGCTTGAGTAAGGGTCCTTCTGTCGTTGTCCCTTCACACCTGCTTTAAATTTGTCACATTGCACTATAGTTAGTGTGTCTCTGCCTCCTATATTAGATGTGAGCTCCTTCTAGCAAGACCTATCCTCCCATCATCCTGCGTCCCCAACCCATGGCTGGGGCCTGGCGCAGAGCAGGAGCTCGTGGAGTGCCAGATGGATACCTGAAGGACCCTCCAAGCCATAGCTCAGTGGGGGGGCTGGATGACCTCTCAGGTCCATTTCAAAGAGTTGGTGGTTCTGAACTCCTGTGAGGAAGGTGGCTTGGCCAAGATGGTGTGGAGAGTGAAAATGAGTTTAGCAGGAGATGATGGCGGTGGTAAGGAAAAGGACACTCATAATAGGGCTTTGGAGTTCATTTTTAGAATGTTTAATTGTATTCTTACTGTGACTTCTCATTAAGGGAAAAATTACAGTTCTAGAATATCAATCAATATTATGTTGCCAGAAGAAGAAAGGGCAACTTGAGGGGATGAGGGGAGGCACAAGGGAGGATTCCAAGGCCTTGCTGGCCAGGAGTGTGTCCCCCATTTGAGTGTGTGGGGGGAGGTTGGAGCTGGAGGTGAGGAGTGGGCACAAGTCACTCAGCTCTTGGCTGCAGCCCCCAGTACTCTCCTGGTGGGATAAGAGAAAAGCAGCAGAAACTGGGGTGTCCAGTGGCCCTGAGACTCTGACGGAAGCCGAGGGAGCCAGTGACAGCAATGGGACAAGGCAGGAGGCAGCTAATATGTATGTTAAACATGTGGAAATGAGAGCAAATAGCGGAGCCGGGAGACAAATATTGAACAGGGTCTGGGCCTGAGACTAAACCAACACTGGGAAATGAGAAGCTGCTGAAAGCAAATGAGCTGCCAAGGGAAGAGAAGGGAGGGCAGAGTGGGAGGGAGGCTGAGGACAAGCCTCCAGCAGCGCCCTGCTGGCTTTGGCTGCAAGCTGGCCAACCCCCTGGGGGACCGGGGTGCCGCAGAGACGCATGCATAATACCAAGACCGGGTCCAACCCCTGTATAGGGGTCCATTTCTTTGCACACTTTACCCTTCCTTAGCCCCTTTTCCAAATTTCCAGCAATCCTCTTCTGCCCTCCACTCCAATCGCACCCCTGAGCCTATCTTGGGTTGGAAGTCTCCACCTGACTCGCTCTAGGGTCAGTGCCCTGGAGATTGCCATTTGGTTGCAGTGGCTGGAGAGGCACCCCAGGACATTGGACGTACAGATGGGGCAGTGGTCAGCTTAGAAGAATGGGGTGGAGGTGAAAAAGGGACCTGAAGCTCAGTTTACACAGCAAACACCCCCTTTTTACCTAGCGGGTACCTTTCAGGTTGTTACTGTCGGAGAAAAGGTGGGCTGGCTTCATAGCCAGATTCCTTCTCTTCTAGAAGAGACATAGGGAGATGGTAATTGAAATGGAAGATCTGTCCAAACCATGAGAGACTAGCCAGGGCAGGAAGTCCAGGGCCTTGCTCCCTATTTGAGAGCACTGGGCTCTGCCCCAGCTCCTTGCTGGGACTCCGGGGCAGAGCAGTCTGTGTCACAGTCAGGAAGGACAACGCCCTGGAGTGGACAAGTAGGAGGGTGGGTGGGTGGGGAGCTCCGCTGTTCAGATAGAAGGATTGTCCCCTCATATTCTCCCAGTCTAGCCTTAACTGTGGCCCCTTGAGCAGATCTTGGAGGTGAGAGAAGTGAGGCTTTTTCTGCATTCCTTCATGAGCAACAGTTTGACATAAAGACTGTAGAAGCCACTTGACTGGCCTCATTGTCAGATCCAGTTCCATGTAAAGAAAGCTCTCAGAAGATGCAGCTCAGGGTAAATACATTTTCAGTAGATTTTAGGAGCAGAGCAGATGGCAAGTTCCAGAGCTTGGGGCATTGCTCAGAGAGCCTTTTGAGAAAGGGCACTTGAAGAGCAAGTGGGTGGGGCATGGGGGCCCCTGGAGTCAACAAAATGGGCCTGAAAGGAGGGCAGAGCCTCCTGGCAATAAGCCTTCTTCGTTGTTTGTCTAAAGCCAACCTGGGTTAGAGCATCCTTGGTCATTGCCCCTAAGATGAACCAGCCAAGCCTTCCCTGGTGGACGTGAGCTCTAGTGTCTGGAATGGAGCCTTGACCTAGATTACTTGTTGCTCCCTCTATTGCCTCAAGGCTATGTCCCAGCTTGCTTTCTTTGCCAATCTTTGGAGTTTCTGCACTAAACCCAGGGACCCTGCTGTTTCCAGCCAGGCCTCTGATGAGGATCACCTATTTGTATTTTCGCCTTCACGTATCCCAGCCTCTGAATCCCCATCACAGGCACCCCTCCTTCTCTTCATGCCACTGCCCGTGGCCCTGGCAGCCAGATTCTGAACATTGTTTATCTCCTTTGCCATCCCCTTCAGAATCAAGCCCTTCTCTCTTGGCTTAACCCTGGAGCTTCACAGTGTATCTACAGATCCCTGATTCTCCTGTTCTCAACTTCAGCTGATGGCAGGGGCCTTTATACTAGCACTGGCGGAGCTCCCTGGACTGGTGGGCACTGGCTGATTTATAGCCCTATTAAGAATTTCAATTTCAAATCCCAGGTGATCCAAATACACATTTTAGGGAGACTTGAGCAAACTTCATATTCCACCAATATTTGCAAAGTAAGAGAGAAAGCCAAGTCATTATGAAGTGGTATCCTATTAGCTGAAGTTAATGAAAGCTGCATAGCACAAAGCCATTCCTTTTGATCCAGACATTGCCCCAGCCTGCTTGACAGAGCTGCCCGGCGCCTGAGGACAGCTCCAGCCCCTGCCCTGTGCTTGGGCCCTGCAGAGGCATGGAGGGAATATCTTCTGAGAGGGGCAGAGGAGACCCTGCCCAGGTTATATGCAGGACCAGTCGAAGGGCCTGACCAGGCTGGAGGCTGGAGGAGGTGGGATGGCAGATGTGGGCTGTCTGGCTGCTGGCCTCAGTCACTGAGCTTCTGACAGTGGCCAGGGATGATGCCTGGGGTGAAGGGTGCAGTGCCAGATACAACTGAGACCCTTAGGTTGGTAACCAACCCCTAACATCCTAGTTGTCACAATGCGAATGAGACAGAACCATCCTCTCCTCCCGTGCCCACCTCCTACTTCTTCAACTGCCTCCATGCTGATCTGTGACAGCCCCTTTCTTCTTTCTCATGTTGGAGAAGGATGGCGGCTATTTGAACCTGATCTGATCGTAGGACATATAGGTTAGCACTAAGAGCCAACCGGGATAAGGAAGGATAGGATTTACCTCTCTCTCACCCCACGTGGTCTGGGGTTGCGCTCCCTGAGAAGGCATGGCCCAGTTCTGGAACTTCTACCGCAGACCCTGCAAGTAGCATTAGCGATCTAGCTAGACAAAGCCGAGCTTGGTCCGGGTGAGACTGACAGGCAGCCACTGATATGACCAGTGGCTGCTGACCCCAGGGGGCTGCATCACAGTGCTCCATTCCCCCTCCCCCCCCCCCGTCCCCGGGGGGCAGTCCTTTCTCTGTTATTTTAGCAACACCAACCATGTAAGGACGCCTGTCATCAGGTGAGAAGCAGGGAGGCTCAGAGATGCTAGCAAATCCCTGAGGCCTTGGCTCTGTTCTCAGCTTGACTACCTTCCACCTAAATGTTATGGTCTGGGGTTTCTGGAAAGCCCTTTCTTGCTCCTCAGACATCTCATCTTCCATGGCCTGCAACTCCTTCATTAGGAAGACAGTCACTTATCTCAGAATGTCAGAGCTGGAAGTGACTTGAGGGCCATCTAGTATATTCCTTCTCAAAATTTCTCTGCTCACTGACCCCTTTGAGAATCCATTGGAAATTACCGACTATTTTCCCAGGCACATGCATGAAATACCCATATACATGAGTCCCCTCGTACAATTTGTAGGGAGTTCCTGGTTCCCTCCAAACCCATTCACGAAGTCCAGGTTAAGGCTACCTCGTCTGGTCCTTACTCTGCATTTCTTAGCTAAGCAATGGAGGCAAAGATGGTAAGTGACTTGCCCAGGGTCACTTCTTTGCTTTCAATCCCGTGTTTCTTCAATGCCTCCTTAAATCCTTGGGTCTCAACCTTATACAGACCTCCTGAGTCCCCTGCGAAAGTGAGAATGCCCCTGCAGGGGTGACACCTCCAATTGTGTGTGCCACGCCTGCAGGGCTGCATGGACAGGAGCTGAGGGCAAGGTGGCTTGTGTGGGGAGGAAGATGCCTGCAACCTCACCCATGAGGAGACAGCAGAGGTCAGCCAGTCCTAGACCAACTCCTGTCTCCGCCATGTGACTTTTGGCAGATTAATTAACCTCACTGAGGTTCAGTTTTCTCTCCTTCAAAATGGAGATCATAGCAATGCCTATGTTTGTGGGGGAAGAGAGGGGGTAACGCGCATGGCAGGTGTTCAATAGTGGTAGCGATTCGTTTTCTTTTCACAATATTCAGGGGAAGCCAGCAGCCCAGGCCCTGTGCCTGTAACTGACACTACATCCCCTCGGTGGGATGAGCTAGTTTTGTGCTTCCCTTTTCATGGTTCTCAACCATCTCAGGCTTCCTCCTGCCTGGTGGAGTCCTAGGGTGCCTGCTCAAGAAATATGATGCCAGCAGCAGCAGAGAAGTTTGGGCCTTAAATAACTGCCTCCCCACACGAGGTTAGCCGCTCCTCCCGCCCTCCCAGAGCCTGTCACTGGCTCCTGTGCCAGCTGTGAGGCCAGCTTGCCCCCTGCTGGCAGCCCAGCCCTGGAAAGCGGGCTGTGGGGCTGCAGAGTCAGAGGTCAGCCATCAGCCAGCACTGAAATGGGGCAAATCGAGGACAAGGTGACCTGGGCAGAGCAACAGCCACCTTCTCAAGGCAAGAGGTCACGCTTTAGGGCAGAGCAGAGCAGAGCTGCATTCCACACCCCCGCCATGGCCCCCCTCACAAACAGACACATGCACACACAATCCTTCTGAAAGTGAACCTCAAGGGCAGCTTGAGGTACTGGGAAATGAAAGAGGGTGACCGGGGGTGGGTGACAGGGGCGAGGGAGGAGGGGCTGGTGAAGGCAAAAGTGTGCATAGGGTCCAAGGCTCACAGGTTTGGTTTTGTGTGTGAGTGAATGTGAGAGAGAGACAGATTTAGAGAAAGAGATAGAGACAGACAGAGACAGACAGACAGTGAGAGATGGGGGTGTGAGAGAGAAAGAGACAGAGAATGAAGAGGGAAGATATATATATACACACACATATATATATGTATATACATATACATATATGTATATACATACATATATATATACATATATACATATATACATATATATATACATTTAGCACAATTCAACCCTCTCCCTTTTGGGCCCAAAGAGCCACACCTGAGACAGGGGCCTGGGGCTTTGGGACTGCCTCTCTGCAGCCTTTTCAGGACACTGGGCCAGACTAGGCAAGGCAGGACTGCCCTGGGCTACAGACCCCTCCCAGCAGGAGTGCCCCAATGCAGGATGCGGAGAGTGGAGGGAGCTTCCCTTATCTTTCCTGAACAGTTCAGTTCCCCCACACCAAGCGCAAATAGAATCCTTCCCTGCAAGGCCTGCCCTGTCCCCTTTAGGGCTGCTGCTTGCCTTTCATTTCGGTCTTAAGATGCAATGGATATAAATTGCAAAGGTTTGGTCAGCTTCTGAGTGAAAGCAAATTTTACAGCAGGGGAAGGAAGCGAGGGAGCAGGGGAGGTGGGGAGGTGGGGAAGTAGTAGGAGGCAGAGGGAAAAAAGCTGAAATAGAAAAATTGCTGAAAGGCCTCCTGCAGCCTGTCAGGAGTATTAACTTAGGATGATGTAGGAGAAAAGACTAAGTGGTTTCCGTGTCGGCTACACTGGATCAAACTGCTTCAAATATATGCACGTGCATGTGCTTGGCCGCACGTGGGGCCCACCTCAGGAATTGAAAATAGCCTCTTACTTTTAAGGGTTTTTTATGTTTTGCAAATATAAGAAATGCTATGCATAAATTAGATTAGAAAGAAGGAGAGCCATAGGGCGGGGCTGCCTGGGCCTTTGCTGAGGGCTGGGAAGAGCTGGGCAGCCAGGCCTGGCTTCTTGGGGAAGGAAACGGAGATGGGGATGGGGGTGGTCGCACAGGCCACTGCAGGGTTTATGTGAGGCTGGGAAAGGTGTGTGCCGAGGCCTTGAGTGAGGGACAGCTCCAGGGCCCCAGGAGGCCACGGGAATGCACTGCGACAACCAACCAAAAGGAGAAAAAGCCTGTGCCTGCCTCACCCCAGGATACCAGATGCTTCCCCCTCTTCCCTCCTAGAGAGGTGGCAGCAGCAAGAAAAGGTGTTCTGGTCGCAGGGCCACCTTTAGCATTACCTGCCGACCTCAGAGAGCACTCCTTCATCGAGTGCTTGCTGCATGACAGGCATTTTAAAATTAATTTATTTTTAAAAATGAAGTAAGCACATAATACATAGTATGGACCAGGCATTGTCTTAGGGCTTTATAGATGTTAATCTTTTTAATTATGTAATTGCCTTATGGGTGTCATTTTACAAAAAAAAAAGGAAACTGAGGACCAGGAAGGTTGATTTGCCCAAGGATACACCCTAGGGTGACAGCAAAGGGTCACATCCTTGTATAGTGCCCCTCCTGGAATACAGGGGAACTATGACTAGCTGCTAACCAATAAAATATGATAAAGAGGATGAGATGAACACCATGATTATGTGGCGTTCTAGAAGACTCTGTCTTAAGAGTCTGGAGAAAGAGGGAAAGACGCTCTCCTGCCTGGCCCTGCCGTGTGTGGGAGGCCCGCGTGGCAGGGAGCTGCGGGGCCTCTAGGAGCTGAGGCTCTCAGTCCCACAGCCACAAGGAACTGAGTTCTGCCTATACCCAGCGAGCCTGGACTAGGAACCCCAGCCTCCAATGAGATCGAAGCCCTGGCAACACCTGGGGAGGACTTGAGCAGAGGACCTAGCTGAATGGTGCAGGATTTCTGACCCATGGACACTGTGAGCTGATGAATGTATGTTGTCTTAACTCATTGGATATGTGGCAATTGGTTCCATGGCATTAGCAACCTAATCCAGAGCTTGAACTGACCTTTGAACCCATGCTTTAGAGTTGTCTGTGCTATGGCTCACACAGCCATGATTGCTCACAATTCTCACAGTAACTCTGGAGACCGGGTTCTATTTCCATCTACGGCTAAGGAAACTGAGGTTCAGGAAGGGTAGTGGACCAAGGTCCTACAGCTGCCGAGGGGCTCTGTCAGAATTCCAGCATCTGTGGTCTCACTGCCACAAAGCATTCCTTGTCCCTTCGCTGCTTTGGGCTGTGTATCTCCCTCCATCAGATTAAAGGCTATCAGCTCAGCTCTAAAGTCCTGCCAGCTCTCCTATTCTGTGATTTTTAACTTCCTCCCCAACTCCTCCCTTGTGTTCCTTTCAGCCTTTTCAACATAGTCTTTCTCTCCTTTCTCTGCCTTCCTCCCTCCTACAGTCTCCCTGATGTCCCAATCACTGCTTTCATTCCGACCCTTATTAAGTGCCTAATAGTGGCCAGGCGAGGTGATGGATATGAAAGATACAAGGCATTTCCTTATATCCCACCTTTATTTCCTCGCTTCTTTCCTTATTCTGTAACTCTCTCTAGGACTTGCTTTTGGTTCCCTCACTGCTGGTCCTGATGGTCAGCAATCTGGCTGTTACACTTCCTGGGAGGAGATGACTGACCTCAGTGTGGCTCAGGAGCAGGTGGGACGCTTGGCTGAAGAGCCAGTGTTGTTCTCTCTGCTGGCTTGCCTCTCAGACGTGTCCCACCAGCCTTCCTCCCAGGCCTCCCCCCTTCACATGGCAGCCCACCCCCCTCCCACAGGAGGGGACAGGCCCCACCACCCCTCCCCCTATAGTTCCTCCCCACAGTGACCATCTCACCCCAGCCTATGATGTCACCTTAGCTAAACTGCTTCTTAGGAGCTGACGGTTTAGGGCTGACGGCCTGGGGGAGGGCCAAGGAATGGCTGCCCTGCCACTGACCTCCTCCATCTGGCCTCTCTCGGACAGAAACTGGGAAGACAGGCAGTGAAGAAACAGTTTCTGGCACCTTCACCAGAATATGGGTAACCCATGCCAGGATTGCTTGTCCCCTGGCCAGGGGATGGGTGGCACAGCGCCCGGGAGCTTTCGAGTGTCCTTGTTATGATACAAAACAATGAAACCACTTTCAGCCCTGGATTCTTTGCCATTTGCCTTCTCCATTCCCATGCTGGGTCTGCATGAGAGCATGTCAGCCAGTCCCTGAGGCCTGAGCTTGTACACACACAAATGTGCACATGCACACATACACACACACACACACACACATACACGCAGGCACATTTGGCCCAGGAGCCAAACGCTTTGTTCCATTGCTGATATTTCTACGTAAACTCTAGACACTTCCAGCTCCAATCTGGGAACCGCCCCACCTGAAGCTTGAGCATCCTTAATTTGATACATTTTTCTATGCCCTGAGGCATGTACATAGGATAAAATACTCACCTCAACACAAAGTTCTTACAGGGATCAAATGCAATAATATACGTGATCGTGTTTTCCGGGGCATAAAGGGGCTAAACAGCTTAACTGCAGCCAAGTGTCCTGGCCCAGTCCCAGTTCATCTGCTCTTTGTGTGAGCAGGGAGATAAGGGCCCGGGAGGTGCCACTCGCAGACTTGTTCTGCGTTAGGACTTTTTATAAAATATTGAAATACTTATTCTTCTTTTAAATACCTGGGGGTTTGCTTGCATCTCTTATTGTCATTGTGGCTCAACTGGGTGACCAGATGAGATGAGGCAGCCAGGATGAGGAGTGGAGCGGGACGGTGGCATTTCCCTCCTGCCCATGCCGAGTGAGGGATTTCCAGCAAGGGAGAAGGGGACAGTTAGATCCAAAAGCTGGAGAAGCTGAACTGTCTATGTGGATCCAGGTTATTCTGCTTAGGCACCTGGGGTTCTGGTGCGGCGATCACTCCCCCACCCACCCACCTGGTCCCTTCTGAGGTTTCAGCACCCTGAAAGCTCAGGCAGAGCAGGCATCTCCTAAAGCAGCAAAGAGGTGTGGGGACGCCTCCTTCAGGAGGCCTGAAACTAGCCCCCGTGCATGGTGCTGAAGGGATGCTCAGGTGTGCTAGAGAAGACTTTTAGGGGACACCAAGATGGGGTGGTCCCTACAGTCAGGGTCCAATCACCATGGCCATTTGGGGATTATTGCTGACAAGACCTGCCTGCTTATGCCCACAGGTGGTTAAGCCCAGGCATTTAGTTACAGGTTCTTTATTCATGCATAGTGATCATCCCCACTATGGATAAAGATTTGGTCTGCTCCCTCCCTGATATCTCATGAGGTCCCGGCCTATTATGCCCTTGGTTTCTTATGATACTGAAGGAGTCCAAAACCCAGACTCTCAGCTGATGGAATCCATTTTCAAATATTTATGCAGCACCACTGCTGCTCCCCAAACTGTCCACACAGTGGAGGAAACACAGGAGCTCATCACTGCTGGTATGTAGGACATTTGCTGCAAAATAGAAGATGCTCCTTTGGGCCAGAAAAATGTCAAAATGGTGCTCCCAATTATAAAAAAGACCACTTCTCTGCACTCACCAATTAGAGAAAGAGCTCATGGTTTGGGGATTCCTGGCCCTACTTTGCACACCATAGGCGAAAATTCTATTCCTTCCATAGGGAGCTCACGATCAAATTAGAGGAACAAGGCAGACACAAGGGAGCCCTGGTTAGACACAGCTTTAAAGGTTTGTATGTGATGAGAGGCTGGGTCATCCTGTGAGCCTTCCTGGGGGAGGCTGGTGGTTGAGAAGGTCCTGGAAGATTGGGAAGGATAAAGCTGAGGGTATGTCTTCCCTGATATTCCTCCTTTGCATTGGAAAGAAAATGCACTCAAAATTTCAGAAATGCTAAATTGGCTCAAATCTATGATTCAGAGCCCAGGACTCTATCTCCTGTAGAGAGCTGTTCAGAAGGCGTGTGAAATATTAAGGAAGTTGTGATCCAGGAAACCGACACCTGCAGATCAGGGCTGTATCTTAACTCTGCCTGGGAACGGTGGCATGATGCCACCCAGCAATACTGATGTGATAATCATCGGAGTAACTACCATTTGTGGAGTACTTGCTATGCTAGGCACTATGCTGCGCACTTTGTACATAGTATCTCATTTAGTGCTCATGACACTTTTACCAGGATTCATTAGTTTTTCAATTTTATAAATAAATAAACAGATTCAGCATAAATAATGACGAGAAAAAGAATACGTACGTTGTGCTTATTATGTTCCAGGCACCTTCATAAACACTTTGTATATATGAATTACTTAATTGATGCGGAAAATGAAGCTCAGACAGACTAAATCACTTGCCTAACATTAAAAAAAAAAATTGCTCAAGGTCCTGAGTCTGGCAAATAAGAACCAGAGCCCCAACCCAGGTGGTGTCTGAAGCCTAATTTCTCACACCCCAGTGTGGGGCCGCATCCTCCGAGTGTTCCACGGGAGGAGCCCTCGCAGCAGAGACTGAACACATGCCCTCGGGGAGCTGGGAGTACTGCCTGAGGCAGCTAGCTGTCAATGGGAAATTTCTCTAAAGCCGTGTGTGTTATTTTAAAATTTTGTGCGTGTGCAATTTGCATTCTACTCTATAATGTGTATTTTTAACATAAAAAGTAATGTTTTGATGTTTGCTGTTCTCAAAATTTTGAGAAAAAAAGATGCTCCCGGAAGACATGCTGCTCTTATCTTGAGGTTTTGCTTTCCTCTTGGTGCTCCTGGGTTTACATGCACCCCATTTGCAAAAAAAATTTGGCTGAAATGGAATGTAGGTAGGTTTTGAAACCAGCAAGATCAAAGCTCAGATCCTGGCTCCATTTCGCCACCAGGTGCCGTGACCTTGGGCAAGTTACTTCAGTGCTCTGAGCGAAGGTTCTCTTCATCTGTAAGTCAGAGATAAAGTATGTGCCTGTAAGAGTGGCGCTACAAGAAGTGAGGTGAGGCATCTGACACTCGGTAGGAGCCCAATAAGTGGCACTGGTAGAAGCCCAATAAGTGGCACTGTTGCAGTCCCCTACTGACGACTCACCATGACCTTATTGCCTTGCAATTATGGAGGGTCCTGCCGCTGTGTTGAGCAGGTCATGTCGACAGCCCCCCTCAGCCTGTTTTTGTTCTTGGTGGTGGGGGAAGTCCAGCTCATTCTCCTGGAGGGGCGAGCTTCATATTTCCCACGGGGCTGCCACAGCCGTGGGGCACAGGAGGGGACCAGGGCTCTCTGTCTCTCTCACTCACATGTGGATCAGTGTTGGCTGAGAAAAGGAGTTTTTTTCCTGTTGGCTGGTGGCTCCGCTCAGAAAAAGAACAGCTTGAAATGTATGGATCATGTGCATATTATGTTCATATTATATTTGAGCCTCTCCTGTAAATACTTTCTAAGACCCTTTAAATCTCTAGCCAAGGCCTAAGCAGAAAGGAGAGTTAACAGGCCCGTGGGGTCAAAAAGAGCTCTTATCCTCTTGGCAACTTTATGTTTGCGGGAAAGTCAGTGAATCTTACTGGCCTTAGTCCCCTCATTTGTAAAATAAAGCTAAAATGGGAAGGTGTGATTATTTAGAATGCTTTAAACACCGATTATGAGGGTTATTATGAAAAAACAACACAGAAAAGAATGCGTTGGAAAGTATGTGCAGAAATGAGAAGACTTGTGCGCTGCTGGTGGGACTGTAAAGGGTGCAGCTGCTGTGGGAAACAGTCTGGGCTGTTCCCTGAAAAGTTCAGCATAGAATTACAGTAAGCACCAGCAATCCCACGTCTAATGTACACCCAGAGAACTGAAAGCGGCAACTTGACCAAATGCTTATACATTGATGTTCATAGTAGCATTATCCCCAGGGTGGAAACAGCCCAACGTTAGAGAGGAACATATAAATAAAACATAACATATACATACAATGGGATATTATTCAGCCTTTGCAAATGACATTCTGATCTATGCTACCACATTGATGAATGAAAACATGCTAAGTGAAATAAATCAGACAAAAAAGAATAACAATTGTATAATTCCATTTATTTGTGGTACCTCAAACGGGCAAATTCATAGAGACAGAAAGTAGAGTATTATTTGCCAGGAGCTGGGTAGGGGACTGGGGTGTTAGTATTAATAGATACTGAGCTTCAGTTTGGAAAGATAAGAATTCTGGTGAAGGATAGTGGTGATGGTTATACAACAATGTGAATGTACTTAATGCCACTGAACTGTACATTTAAACATGTTTAAAATCACATATCTTATGTTGTGATTTTCCTTAAAGGGAAAAAAAAAAGATACCTACTAAGAAGGATTCCTGGTGACACCTACTAACTAGGCTCAAATTAAAAGACACATAAACAAACAATAATGATAATGACAACCGCAATAACAAAAGCTAGCTCACAGTTGTTGAAAGAATTAAATAGGAGCATAGAGGAGCTCTCGGCCCATAATAGTTATTCAATACAGGAAAATTCATTCTCCCTTTTTTCCCTCTGGGACGGGGTGCCCTAGATCAAAACACTTCCCTCCTCCTGGTTGCCCAGATCCCTCCTTTCCCTCCTCCCTTTCTCCGATGTCTGGTATCGTCTCCTCCCTTGTCTCCCACCCCCACGTGCAAGGTCTGCAGAAGCACCTGTCCTTGTCTGTTGTTCCCCATCAAATGCCACGTGCTGCAGACACAAACACAGGCTCCTGCCCCGCCTCTCCCATTCAAGCGGCCCCACTCCCGTTCATAAAGACGAGAGAGTGGGGTTCATTATCACACTCAACTTCTCAAGTTTTCTCTTTGTTATTGGAAAGATATTTTTGTGTGGCACAAGAAAAATCACAAGGGAAAAAATCCCGACCCTCAGAAACACGCTTTCCCGCTCCATCAGCCCTCACGTATTTCCATTTGGATTGATTGCATACTACAGCCTGTGAGCTTTTGAACATCACATTTCAAAACGGCAACATGAAAGCGTGAACATAAAATGAGCAGCTCGATTCTGCCCTCCACGCTGTGGGACACGTGTTCTTGAAGTGCAGGAGACAAAGGGGAGTTTTGTCTTTCCCACCTACATTGTCTTGGCTTTTGACACCAGCCTTTCCTGGGGCCCTAACAACAAGGAGGGGTTTAGAAAGTGGCTGCCAGGATCTGGGCACTGTGTTAGGCGCCTGTGGGGTCCCAGGAAGTAAAGGGTGTGTTGCTTAACCAGACAGTGAGCTCTCTAAGATCCAAGAACAATATACGTAGGGACCAAAACCAAGTAAAGCCCTGGTTGATGTGGCTCAGTTGGTTGGGCATCATCTGGTGCAGAGAAACGTTGCCCGTTGGATTCCTCAGATTCCTTAGTAAAGATTCCCATTCTCTGTAAGTTAATAACCAAACTTTTTCAAATATGTTTTTTATTGATTTAAGAGAGAGGAAGGGAAGGGAGAGGGAGAGAGAGATAGAAACACCAATAATGAGAATCATTGATCTGCTGCCTCCTGCACACCCTTTACTGGAGATTGAGCCCACAACCCAGGCATGTACCCTGACTGGGAATCAAACCATGACCTCATGGTTCATGGGTTGACACTCAAGCACTGAGCCACATGAGCTAGGCAGTAACCAGACTTTTAAAATGACTTTCAAGGGCCTTCATGATCTGGACCCTGACTACCTCTTGACAGTCATCTCTCTTAAAAAAAAAAAAAAATTATTGATTGATTTTAGAGAGAGCAGAAGGAGAGAGAGAGAGAGACATCAATTTGTTGTTCTACTTATTTGTGCATTCATTGATTCTTGCCCTGACCGGGGATCAAACCCACAACCTTGGCATTTTGGGACAACACTCTAACCCACTGAGCACCCAGCCAGGGCCTGACTATCATCTCTTACCATGTGCCTTATGCCTCAACTCTTCTCTTCTACTAGAGGTTCCTGTAATAGTCCATGTTCTCTTATGTCTCTGCCCAGACTGTCTCTCCTGCTTGGAACCTTCTCTGTACTTCCTTACTTAGTTTTCTCCTGCACAGTATCCAACATGCAGCTCATGCATTGCCAAAGAACTCTGCCCAAACACATGCCCAGACAACCCATGACCATTGTCCCCACCCTTTTGCACACTCATTGCACCTGTTATGTCAGTAGCTGATTGGTTTGGTGAGCTGATTCATCTAGGACCTGACTTGGTGTCTAGGTCAGAGTAAAGGCTTCATAAAGATTGACTTAGGGGCACTTGACAGAAAGCGCTGTGAATAAAGCTGTGAAAGTGTGAATTAGACATGAAGTCTAAGAATGCTGGAACCAGAAGAGATCTTGAACATTTTCAAACCCAACACTCATTGTAACTGGTAGAGAATGTGGAGCCCAAAGAGGGGAAGTGGCCTGCCCAAGGTTACACAGGGAGAATTAATTTTAACAGGTGGCTTCCTACCATACAAACTTGAAAGCAAGAAGGACCAAAATGGGTCATGGAAATGCAAATGAAGACCAAAGCATTAGATTGGTTAAGTGAGTCAGAATTAGACAGGGACAGAGGGGAAAAGATGCTATGGGGAGAAAATGGAGAATCAGATCTAGTTCTAGCTGAGGAGCTAAGGGTGCTACAGTTGGATCAGATAAGTCCTCTGTAGAATCAGATAAGTCCTACCTGGACCCAGAAAGCAAGAGATAGCAGGGCAGATTGTGGGCGGGAAGGGGGGGGCGGCATAGATAGACTCAGTGAAAGAAAAACTAGATCCCACATCAATTTTTGAGATAAGAATCCTTCTATAGAAATCTTTCTGGTGGTTCAGTCTTTGCTCCTTATGTCTGAGCCCAATACTATCTTTAAATGATCATGCTTTATTACTGGTATTGGGCTGGCCCTGGAATGAGCTATATAGAAGACAAGAGCCTAGTTTAGTTGGATCTGAGGAATTGAGATAGGGAGTTAAGAAAGTGCCACTGGGTAGTTCTGGAAGACATGAAATGTTGGGTTGAATAATTTAGGTTTGTTGCTGTAGAGAGTAGGGTGTCATAGGTTATCAACCTGGAGAAGGGTTGTTTGCAACTCAGATCCTTTCATATGAAATTGCTCCTTGGGATTGTACGTACACGTACTGCTCCCTCTGCCTGGCGTCCTGTTCTCCCTGGATGTTCCATGCCTCGCTCTCTTACCTTTTTCATGTCCCTGCTCAAAAGTCACCTCCTAAGTAAAGACTGGCTTCGCTCTTCTCCTTAAATTTGCCACACTCTCCGTTCCCTGTCCGCCTGCTCCATGGTGTGTTTCTCTATGGCACTTACCACCCTCTCATCTACTATGAGCTTTTTCCTTGTTTTGATCCTTTATGTAAAGGGTGCTGAAAGCTGGCTCCCTGCCCCCTGGCAGAATGCTCCCTGGTCAGCTATGGCAGGCTGGTGACCTGCAGACCATAGCTCCATACTGATTGGGATCTCGGTGTACATATGGAGGTGATCTAGCTTATTCCTTTACTTGATACAAACTCAGGGAGCTTGGGAGCAAGATAGGGACACGTGGGTGGAAGGAGAAAGAGAATGCTATAGTTCTGGGAAGATCATGCACCCTGAGGCATGGGTTGGGCTCCTCTGGAGGCCCAGGCCATTGGGGACATTGGATCCTTAAAGAGAAAAGCCCAGAGCTGTATGTACCCTGCTATGGAATGAATATAAAAAGGAAGTTAAGGGAAAAAAGGAAATTAAGGGAAAAACTTTTAACAACAAAGGAAATCCTGTGTCTGGTGGGAAAAACACAGCTCTGCGAGTCAGGAGATGTGTAACCCAGCCTGGTCTGGCCTCTCAGGCACCATGACCTTGACTGAGTTCCTCAGCGCCTCTGAGCACCATTTCTCTTTCAATGAGGACAGAGAGGGCCAGTCCATCCAAATCATAGGAAGTTACACAGATAAAACTGGCCGCTCCACACATACCAGCTCTCCCTGGGGATCTGATAACTGGTTTCTCTCAGTGACTGACCAGAAGGGCCCAAAGCAGTGCCGTTCAATAGAAGAGTGTCAGCTACCAAGGCAAGCCATGCATGTACTTTCAAATTTTCACATAGCTGCAATTTAAAAAGTAAAAAAATAAAAAAGGTAAGATGTATTTTAACAATACATTTTATTCAATACAATATACCCAGAATAGCAGTACATTATGTAACAGATATAAAAATGTATTGATGAGATAGTTCATGTCCTTTTTTTTTCATACTTAGCCTCTGAAATCTGGTATGTCTTTCACACTCACAGCAGACCTCAACTTGGACATTTCAGGAATTCTAGAGCCACGTGCGGCTACTGTGCTGGATGGCACGGGCCTGGGGGTGGATTGCAGGCTGTGCAGGCAGCCTGTATAGTTCGCCCAGCTGGCCAACCCTTAGAGCTTCTCTCCCACTTCAGGTAAAGCAGGCTTTCTGGAAGGTGACGCTTTAATTGAGTTTGAAGTCAGTAGGCAGGGGTCAAAGATGGATGGACAGAATCCAGGACACCGCCACCGGGGGGGGGGATGGCAAGGGGAGAGGTAGAGAGGTGATGGGGAGCATGGAGGACGCTCTTACTGCTATCGCAGCCTCAGGCCACGTTGCACCCCACTCAGGGTTCACACGACTATTTGCACTTGTTTGTGTTACATGTGTTTTGTTGTTCTCGCCCTAACCAAATGCATCCCGACCCACTTAGGCCCTGTTTCTGGTTCAGCCCTTGATTGTAGAGAGAGTGGGCTCAGGGCGAGCCCTCTGCGCCCTAACCCATGCCTCATCCCCAATCCATAGAATAAACTTAACCATGTTCAGTTCTGACCAGCCTGGCCCCAGGGAAGAGTGCAGAAACGAGCCGGAGCTCACGTGTGTGGAAAGGGCTTGAAGCCTCGGAGAACGAGGAGCTTTGATGCACAGTGTCTGATTAGTCATTCGCTTTTTCAAATCCCTGCACTGCCTTGGAAAGGTCCCCGGCACAAGGACCTCCCCCCGCCCTGTGAACTGACCTGCGACCACAGGCCACGCTCTCGCCCACATGCACGTGCTCTGGCCACGACATGTCCGAGGTGCGAGCAGGACGGAGCTGTGTCTGAAGGGGCCGGTGAGCTGGTTTTGTCTCCGGCGTCTGTGGGCCGTGAGTTTGCTGTAACATCCAAGCGCTGTCCCACCTTGTAACAGAGACGACCTGTGACATTTAAGATTCCAGCCTCCTGGGAGATCAGCGCTGCTTCCCTTGAAAGCCCTGAGCCACTGTCTCCTTTATAAACAGCATTTCAGAGAATTGACAGGGTTGGTTCATAACAATTACATTCCTCACTCAAAAGCTTAATTGAAGTTTTGTTTAGCAGCTTGTCTTTTCACTTGAGGACACCACCAGCTCCTGGGAAAGAGCCAAGGAGACCATGATGAAAGCAGAGAGGTCCGAGGGGGGTAGGAATCCTGTTATGGGAAAAGGAGTGGTCTGCATCCTCGGGAGCAGGCTAAGGCACCTCGTCTTTTTATTTCCAGAAGACTGGTGTTAACCTCCCTTTTAGGGGCCTTCCTTTACCCACACAAATCCTGTATTCTCCTTCGTTAGTTTCTTGACTGGGGGAAATGGCCCTTTGCATACAACTGAGGAAGAAAGGCCTTGCTGCCCAGTCTTAGGAAGCAGGACCGCTGGCCCTACTGGGAGGTCACTAGCTTCAGGGGACGTCAAGAGACCCACAGAGGCTAAGCTACCTGAGGATCGGTGCTCTCCTGAGTACCTGAATTGCCATTGTACTTGCAAGACGTAATTGAGAAACGGATGGGCCTCCGCCACTATCTGTGTGAGCACCTCCCCTCAGGACTCCCAACTCACCAAGCACGTCTGTGTTGGCTTGTGCATCACTACAGTCCTACGTGGTGAATACACGTAGCCTCGTTTCACAGATAAAGACACAGAAGTCACAAAATGTAGGAAAATGGCCCAAGGCCCATGGTTCCCTGATGGTTTCCCTGGGATGACAGACACTTTCTGAAAACCTAAAGGAGCTATTTGAAGACCGATGGAAGGAAAGCTAACTTCCAAGGTGGAAATGGGCACAGGGAATCATGTGAACAATACACAGGTCTGGAGTCCAGGCCTTTCCATGAAGAACCCAGTGTGGTTTCCATTCTTATATATATCTGTGTGTTCTCACACATGCTGAGACACACACACAAATGTACGCACACAGTTTATTCATGAATGTAGTTGGAGTTACGGTATCTCAGTGCTGTTGACCTTCAGGAGGTCCACACACAAAGCAGTGAGAAGGACCTAGTTCTAGGAGACAGATCAAGGTGGTTCTTAAACATCTCAGGCTGTGCTTTGGTGTCTTCCCTCAGGTGTATCCAGGAGTCATCCTAAGATCTTGGGGTGGCCCTAGTGTAGCCCCTTTCAGTACATAAAATTCAGGCTGAAAGTGGATATGGTTGGAGCTTGCCAAATGGTAAGAACATGAGCGGGGTAGGCTTGGTCTCTGTCTGGGATTCTCACTAGAAGGAAGATCACCTCTTGGATGCCTGTGGGAGGTAGCTTTAGGATTAGTGAAGGAAGTGTTAACTTTATAAATTAAGAAGTGGGCCTAGAAGGTAATTACCCTAAGGAGGACCATATATATGTAGGGTGTGTAAGGGGTTTAAGCAGAGACCTGGTGGATGACCAGAAGGCAGATATTGGAAGGGCCCAAGGGTGCATCCCCAGACCCCTGACGATGAAATAGGCTGAAGCTATACTAGGCGCCGGGGGCCAGAACTGGATGCTGGAGCTGGGGGCCTAGGGACCTAGGGATTCCTATGCCCTTTATGTTTTCCTTTGAGGCTGTGTATTTAAAAAAATATGCTTCCAGTTTCTTTTCTGCTCATCTCTTGTCCGTGAAAAAGGGTGTGGGGTTCCCAGGAAGCCCATTTGTTGAATTTCCGCTGAAGAGCTGAGAAATGGCCTCTGCGTTCCAGTCCACCGAGAGCAAACTGGTTAGTGGAATGGCGAACGTGGGAGCAGAATTTAGCCCTGACAACCAGTTACTTCATTCATCTTCCCGATCCTGGAAGGCATCCCCAAAGCAGAGAACAAACATCATTACTTTTTGACATTGCTGGAAATGAAAGCGTGAGAGGCCAAGGGATTTCCTCCAGACACATAAGTCAGTAAATGGGAAGGCAGCCTTGGGCTGATCTATGCCAAGAAAGGAGGAGACACTCCAGATGCCACCAGACAAGGACCCCCAGCCCTTTGCATAGCCAGCTCCCAGAAACCTGATCTCCCTGCACCACAGTGACCCTGGGATCCCGCGCCCGGCAACCTAGTGCCCCCTCCTTGCAGGGCCTGTGCTGGGCATGGGACCAGAGAGGGAAACTTCACAGATGCGATTCTTCCATAGACCCAGAAAACCGGGACCATCGTGCTACACACCCACTCCTTTCACCCTGCACTCAGCCGGCCCTCAGCTCGCTGCTCCCAGAACAGAACTGTCTCGCCTTTTCAATATCTTTCCAACCAAGGCGGGAATGGCAGCAAGATTTAAACCCTTGCCCCTAGTCTACCTGCCCACAGGTGTGTTGAAGTGAGGAAAGGTGCAGACGAGGACTTGTTTCCTCATGCATCTGAGGTGCATATGAGATAACTGTTACATGTGCCACATAAATATAAACTGTGGAAAGGGCTGCTGACAGGTACAGGCCAGTTCGAGAAACATCCTAATTAGACACAGTTTTGCCAATCTGTCCTCTATTTCCTCTACCCCTCCCTCCCTAGTTCCTGTTACTGGAATGGGGAAGGAGGAATGGAGAGAGAGAGACACTGTCACTTCTACCTGCCACCCGGAGTGGCTGTCCCCATGCTGTTACTCCAGGTGTCCAGACTGCTGTCAGCAGGAGGGTCCAGCTTTCCATCTCCCCACTGTCCCTTAGCAGCATCACACATGGTCCTCTCTTGACATTGATCTCCGGACCCCGGAGCCAGCTTGCTGGGTTTTACTTCCAGGCAGTACCACTTACTACCTTTGTGACCTTGGACAAATTAGTTAAGTTCTCTGAGCTGCAGCTCCCTCACTGTAAACCGGAGCTGGAACATGTGGCAGGACAGTTGTGCAGGGCAGGTACACATGATGGACTGTTTAATAAGTAAATGCATGATGCTCTGACTTGGTGTGTCTTGACCAGCTGGATGGTGACCACTGCTTCCTCCTCTGAACACTTGCTCCCATTTCCCAGACAGACTTTCTTCTGGTCTTCAGCTTTGAAAGGCACTTGTCAGGTTCTCTGGGCTCCAGTAGGGACATGTAATGAATTCCTTGGCCAGCACCTTTGCTCAGGTTCCAAGCCCCTTGGTTCCCTCTGATCTCTTGCTTCCCCTTGCTTCCCCCTGTTGATCAGAGTTCACCTCTCTGACTTCCTCTGTGCTTTTGACTCTGGGCTCTCTCCTCTGCCCTTTGTGCCTATGTGACTCTTGGCAAATTGCTTACCTGGACTTCATGTGCCCATGTACACAATGATTTTTCTTCGTTTCCCTGGATTCTGCTCTTTGTCCTGAACTGGATGTGCGTTCTACCTACACATGAAGGTCCCTGGCACCTGAAAACCCCCCATCTTCCTGGTCACACCATCTTAGCCTTTTGCCCCACTCTCCCAGGTGCCCCCACCCCCACCCACGCCACGGCATGCTAGCCAAGCACAAGATCACCAAAGATGCTCACAGGCGAGGTTATGATGAGACGCACTGAGCAGTGCCTGATACCGGATTTGTCTGAAAGGCATCACTGTCCCTGTTAGGATCCTCTGAGAAGGCTGGGCACCAGAGGTGTGACTGTTTTCTGTCTCCTCTTAATAAAATTTCCCATTAATTAAGCAGAGCAGCCCTGGCCGCAGCCCTAGCCACAATATTTGTCTTTTTATTTTGTAGTTACATGGCAGTATCTTCAGTGCAGGAGTCCTAGAATTATGCACTGGGCCCTAATATTTCAAGACCCAACAGGAACAAATATGCAATTATATAGTTCAGTGGTGCAGTTCCACAGCCAAGCAGGGAGGGAGGGAGGGACCACTCCGGCTCTTGGAAAGTTCCTGTGGAAGGAAACATTAGGCCCTGAATTTGAGTGCCTTTCAAGCCAGCATGAGGCTCCACCACCTCTGGCCTGCATGTCGGGGGTCCATCCAGATCCTTCCGGACAAGAGGGGTTCGGGGAAGAGAGAGGCAACCCACCCTCTGTGCACAGGGACACCTGCCTGAGTCCTCACAGTGATCCACAGGTAGAAAGCAGGTGGTGCATGGCTTAGGTTCCTGTGTGTAACTTTGGGGAAGTTCCCCATCGTTTCTGCACCAGGGCTATCTCACCACCCAGCAAGTGAAGGTGGAAGGGGCACCTGCATCAAGGCTTGTTCAGAGATCAGATGAAATGATCCAAATAAAAGGGTGATTTTCTATTGAGATTCCCACTTGACAGGTGAGGAAATTATGGCTCAGAGAGGTTAAGGAGCTTGTTCCAGGTAACACAGCTAATAAGCGATGTTAGTCAGGATCCCAGGCCCCAGTGTGCCTGGTCCATTGTTTCTTACCCCTAAACTCTGTGGCAAGGGGATGGCAAAGTTAGTGGCACAGCCTGTTAATAATGGTGTCTGACTATGGTTTAGAGAGGGAGACATGCTGTACCCTATTCTATTTGCAAAGAGTCAAAGGGACTGAAAGAGATGTCCCCAGGGCACCTTGCAAAAGTCATGGGTTCTTCTGTCCTGTGGCTGCCTCTGAGCACCTCAGAAATCATGCGAGCCAGAAACACAGCACTCGGACTGGCCTTTCCCGAGGGCTCTGAGAGCCCCTGGTTCATGTGTGTATACATGTGTGTGTGAGGGAGAGTGCATGTGTCAGTATATGCAAATGTGTGTGAGTGTGTGTGTATGAGTGTATGTGAACATATGTGTGAGTGTGTGTGTGTATGTATGAGTGTATGTGTGTATGTGTGAGTGTATGTGAATATGTGAGAGGGCGTCTGTGTGTGTGTGCGTGTTTGTGCATGTGTGTGTATGTGTGAGTATGTGAGTGAATGTGTGAGAGTGTGTCTGTGTGTGTTGTCGAAGGGGTGTCTGATGGGTCCAGGAAGGAATCGCAAAGCCAGAGGTTTCCATGGTAGCTGAGATACCCTCTAGTCCTTAAATAATTAACCAGCCAGAGCTTTTAAATACATTTCAAAACAAATACTCATTTCCCTTTAATGCGGAGCTGATTTCCCCTTTTACGCACTGCCCGAGGCTACGCAAGCGACTGTAATTCTTGCTCTGATGAGGTGGCAGCATCTTGGATTGTCATGGAAAGCAGCTCCTGTCCTCAGGGGCCAGCCCATGACCTTGCCTTGTCCAGAGGCAGGGAGACGAGGTGAGAGGAGGAAGTCCTGCTCCCGCTCCCCTTTCCAAGGTGGTGTTGGGGTGTCTGAGAAGCCCCGGCAGCCTCACCCTGCACCCATCCCTGTGCTGGCTGGTTTCTCTGAGTGATTTGCTCCTGCCGACACCTCCTGCAAGAGAAGTGTGTCCTGGCACACTGCCTTTCGGGTCACTTTGTTTCCTGGAGGGGGAGCCCACAGCAGGATGGGCAGGGAGGCCACAAGGCCCTGGGGTGTCTCACAGCAAAAGGTGCCGGGGAAGAAGGGGTGGGCACTTGGGGTCCCACCAGCATCTGCCATTCCTTCTGTTTGCTCTGAGCCTGCGGTGAGGAATACCCTTGACCTGAGCAAACGGAGAAAGGGAGGTGACAAAGCGCTGGCAAAACCCAGCTGGCCGCTCTCCCACGTCTGCCCCCTCTCCAGCCACCTAAGTGCTCACTGCTTCCTTGCTCTCTCCTTCTTTGTTCCTTTCCTGCCCCTTCCTTTATTTATTCATTCATGCACTCACTCAGCAGACAGTTGTTAAGTTCCAGGCAGGAGAAATGCAGGTGTGAAAGCTATAGCCTCTGCCCTCCAGGGGCTTACAGAGTGAGAGCCAGGTAGTGTGGTCAGTCCTGTGACCTGGGAGAGCAGAAAGAAGGGACTGGGGAGGGGAAACTGGGTGGGACAGGGAGGAAAGCACAGGAGTTGGCCACTCCTCTGTGGAGGGAGGGGTGGGATGAGCTCCCTGAGGCTTGTCTCCTGACCTTCCTCACGCTCACTGCCTCTGTCCAAGGGCATGGCCAGCCTTCCACTGAGGACCAGTTCCTATGCATCTCTCCAAACCAGCGTCGCCCTCCTGAGAGCCTCTGCTTCTCCCCCCTTGCCCACTGTCCAGTGCCTTGGACTGGACGTTCTCTGTTCACTTGGGAAAGTCCTAAGGCCTGGAGAGTAGCACCCACCTCTCAGGAGCTGGCCTGGCCTGGGATCCCTCTTTTAACCTCTAATCATGACTCTGAGGATGGTGTGCTTTTTGCTACAGTTGCTCCAAAGCAAAAGCCACGGCTTTATCCCTCTAGACTAGAGCGTACATGTTAGTTGGGGAAACAAGCTTGTAAGAGCCAGCAAGTGCTCTCAAGTTAAATAAGTACAGGCCAGGCTATCTGGACATCCTAAGGGAAACCGTCAAAGAACTTTTATGAAGAGTCGTAAAAAAATATCAAAATAAATAAATAGGATGACCCCAATTTGCATTTGCACTACACATGGCATTTTATAAAGTGCTTTAACATGCCTTCTCGGGGGTTTCTCAGGGCCACCCTGCCTGGCAGCTGTAAAAAATCCTCACTGATGGGTGAGGAAACAGGTCCTCTCAAAGGGCCAGTGACTGGCCCCAACCTGGACTCAGCAGGGAGGGTTGGTCTAGAGTCCGCATCTTCAGGCTCTAAGGCTGAGCTTCTTTCCCTCAGGCTCATGTGGACCGGCGAACAGAGAAGAAAGCCAGGCCAGGAAAGAGCAAGTGTGGGCACAGCTCCAAATGGGAGTAACCAGGGCCAGGAGGCCCCCAGGAAGTCTCCTTGCCACCCACGCCTCCGTACCGAGGAGGGGGCTGTCTGGGCCCTGGGCCCCCGGGGGTTCAGTACATGTACAAGTAGGATTCTAGAATGAAACGTTGAAATGGCAGAGGTACTGGGGGTAACCCCACAAGGTCCAGGCCAAATGTCTTCATGTACTTTCTACAGAAGCAAACGAATGGGGAAAAACACAGACAGGAACATGTAAAGGAGCAGAACTTATGTCAATGTCCCATCAATTTTTCACACCCTATTACTATGGAAAATTTCGAAGGTGTACAAGAACAGAAAATTCCAGGTTGTTTTTTTTTACCTAATTTATTTATTTATTTAAATATATCTTTATTGATTTCAGAGAGAGGAAAGGAGAGGGAGAGAGAGAGATAGAAACATCAATGATGAGAGAGTCATTGATCGAGGCCACACATCAGGCATGTGCCCTGACCGGGAATCGAACCCCGATCGCCTGGATCCTAGGTTGATGCTCAACCGCTGAGCCACGCCCGGCCAGACTACCTTTTTTATTTTTGATGCACATGTAGCTGTAAGAAATAATACAGAGTGATTCTGTTTATACTTCAGTTTCTCCCAAAGGTACCATCTTGCAAAGCTATAAAATGGTACGATGACTAAAAAATTAACATTGATATAGCCCATCAAACTTACTCTGATTTCACCAGTGTCATGGGCACTCATGTGTATGTGTGTGTTTTTGACTTCATGTCATGTGTAGTGTGTATCAATTCTACATGTGTAGATTTATGGGACCACCAGAGTCAAGATACAGGCAGTTCTCTCACGAGGACCCCTCATTCTTTTAAAGCCACAGCCACCTCCCTGCCTCTTCTTTCTCCTTCCTTCACCATAATCTATTACCCATCTCTATGATTATATCATTTCAATAATGTCATATAAGTTACTATGTTATGTAAATATATTGGCATATTGTATAAACTAATATATTACTATTAGATAAAATCTTCTTCAGAGCAGAGAAAATCACTAGACAAAGGCATATGGTCTAATGATAAAGAGGTCAACCCACACACAACCCATAAAGACATAAAAATTTTAAATGTGTGTGCAGCAGACAACAGAGCCATATATACATGAAGCAAGAATTTGACAGGAGAAAGGAGAAGTAGACAATATGCAATATAGTAGGAGACTTCACCACCCCACTCAACAGTTGATAGAACTACCAGATAGACTACCAAGAAGGATGGAATAAGTTAACACCACAACCAATCAACAGGATCTAATCGGCATACACAGAACACCAATGACACTGGCAGAACACAATATTTTTCAAGTACCCACAGAACATTCAACATTATATCCTGGACCGCTAAAACAAACAAACCAAACAAAGGAACTCACATTTCAAAGAATTAAAGTCATAAAAGATATTTAACATCATCAGCCATTAGGAAAATGTAAATTAAAACCACATGAGATATCGCTATATACCTATCAGAATGACTGCAAGAAACAATAGTGACAACACCGAATGCTGGTGATGATGCAGGGAAATGGAATTACTCACAGAGTGCTGGTGAGAATATAAAATTGTGCAGCCACTCCAGAAAAGTTTGGCAGTTTCCTACAAAGTTAAACATGCACTTATCATATGACCCAGAAATGCCCTCCTGGGCACTCCCCCAAAATGCAAATTTATGTTCACACAGACACCTACACACAAATGTTTATAGCAGCTTTATTCATGATAGCCCCAAACTGGAACCTCTCAAATGTTTTCCATTGAGTAATTAAACAAGTTGTGTGTATCCCTCCCACGGAATACTACTCAGCTATAAAAAGGAACTAACTACTGATACAGGCAACAACTTGGGTGGATCTCAAGGGAGTTACACTGAGTTAATAAAAACCAGTCTCAAAAGTTGACAGACTGTGTGATCCTGGTGTTATAAAATCCCATCCATTGTTAAGGAAAAATACTGAAAAATATTGCTCTAAGTGTGCCAACACTTGATTATGCCCAGCATTTTATACAGACCATGGTCCTAAAGCAGATGGCATCCACCGTTCCAGCATGCCACTTCATGGCTCGCCCTTCTGCCACTTTCTATTGTTATTTGGGACATTACCTCTTCAGATAGGCTCTGGATCAAGTCCAGTATATCTCAAGCACTTATTAAACAAATTAGAGACTCACAGAATGTTAGAGGGAAGAAACCTTGAGATCATCTAGTTCAGTGGTTCACAACCCTGGCTGAACAGTAAAATCACTGGGGAGCTATAAAGTGACAAATGCCTGCCCCCCCCACCCCCGCACCAGCATCATGACTTTCTAAAAGCTCCCCAAATGATTCCAAGGTGCAGCCAGGTTTGAAAACCACTGATGAGTCCAAGCTCCTCATTTTACAGATGAGGAAACTTTAAGCCCCCAGAGATGAAACAAATAGCCAAAGGCAGGGTTACATGGCTGGCTTTGTTTGAGCTGTCCTCTGAATCCTAGAACATTGTCCCTACTTATATAGTTCTTTCACATTTATTAACACATTCGTCCTCCTTACAAACCTTTAAGGTAAGAAGCACGATGTGATTACTCCCATTGTAGGGATCACAACACTGAGGCACATGGCAAGAAAATGATGTTCTTAAGACTTTGTAGATTTCAGCAGGGGAAAACCACAGATGTGGCCTCTTAACTTCTAGCCCAATAAGAGCTCCTAATAGAAAAGTTGAGCATTCATTTACCAGTCCCACCATAGTGAGAGACACATTGGGTACCCAAGTTTGGGAAGGTTATGGGGCTCTCTGAGGCCTCACACCCACACCATTTTCTCTTGCACCTGTCCAACATAACTCATTAAAGTATCCCCAATTTTATAGATCTTAATCTGTTACTGCCAGCACCTATTGGATCTCAATTTGCACCTGATTTATTTCTACCTCTTACTAGGAATAAGAACAAACAGCCCCTGCCCTCTCTCTTCTGAAGTTGCTTATTTACAATTGCATTTTAGTGCAAACTGGTCCATTTATCCATTAGCTTTAATGTGTCCCTTTCAATGTCTTGTTACCATCAGAGATGTTGTCATCATTCACCATAGCATTCTGGAGCGTCTACGGTTTATTAAATATGGCTTGTGACGGAGTGGGGGTGAGTGTGTGGATGTGGAGGAAAGGGATGGATATGAGGAGGGCAGGAAAAAGAAGCTAAGTCAGCACCAGGTCTCCTGGGGCTCTTGGCATTTAGGAAGTTCCCAGATAGAAGAGGAGAGGGCAAGTGAGCGATCCTCACAGGAGCAGAGGGAGAGGTCCCAGATATCCAAACAGCAATGAAAACTACTCTTCATCATGTGGACTTCATCATCTTTGCCTCTGTCTTGCAGTCATCCCTGCTTAGAAAGTAAATGCCTTCATTTTTGTTTCTCAACCACATCATTTTATAACAAGAGTCTATGAGTTTTAACAGATAGGTTTCAGGAAATAGGAGCGGTGCAATTTGGGGGTTATGTATTGACATTACTTTGTGTGAACGCTAAAGGCTAAGATGGGCTCCTGGTGGCTAACTGGGCTCAAAAATAAAATAGAATGAAAAAAGAGCCTGGCAGTCGTGTCTGCATGGGAGCTTCTGGCTCCCAGGCACTGCGCTTCAGGAGGGCCCTGCACCAACTACCTGCGCTGTGTCTGCGCCTGAGCCAGCCCTCATGAAGCAGTTCCCAAGTCCCGTTTCAGCCAATAGGACCGAGGCTTTCCCCCTCCAATCAGACCTGCACAGCCCTGACCAATCAGAGCAGCTCCTTCCTGACCAATCAGGGACCGGGTGGGGACTTCTGTATATAAGCCAGCTCCTCTGGGGCTGGGGGAGCACACTTTCCCCCAAAGGAGAAAGGCCTCTTTCTTGCAAGGGCCCATCTGAGTCCAGGCCCGCCTCACTGCCATGCTGTTTTCATAGCCATGGTATATTATCATAAAACTGTTTGCATTAAATAAAGTTTCCTTCTCATGGCATCCCACATTGGGGCTTCCTGTTGGCATTGAATTGGCTCCAACAACCGTCAGTTGACATTGCTTTTTTTGCTTTTTTTAAGGTGAAACTGGTTCTTGTCTTTAAGCCATGGTGTGTGGGGGAGAAGACTTTAAGGAGGAGCTGTCTCCCGAAAGGCAGCCTCCAGTTATGGAAACACACAGATTTGAGCCAGAGGCCCTGGGTTTGGATCTAGCACATACCAATTGTAGAGCCAATTCTCTTTATTAGATTTACTGTTATACACACAATTCAGTTAAATGGCTGAAGTGAATATGGGCTCTAAATACCAACCTCAGAGTAGTATTTTTAAAAAGCTGCTCCAAGTCTGGTTAAGAAGGATGGAGTAAGATACGTGGAAACAATTCCAGCTGAGCCTGAGCACCAAGGTCACCTCTCCCTCTGAATTTTGGGAGCGCTAAATCTCTACTTTCAGACCCTGATGACTGACTCATCCTTGCATCTTCATAAATGCCTTTTTTTTTTCCTTCATTGGTTCATTTATTTGTTCATTCATTTGACAGCCTTCATACCCCTTTCATTTCTAGGAAGCCGGATATTAGAGATTTTAATTACTCCTGAAGCTGGCCACTCTGCTAACCACAACATAGCTTTGAGCTCCAGCCCTGAGATGACAGTAGCTCAGGGCCACATTTACTTTCAAGGGCCCTAAGCATTTGGCTTTCGTGGATTTATTTCTTCATTAAAAAAGAAAATAATATAAACTGTAATTATAATTTATACTTATTAAATATGTTTAAAAATGGGTTAAATATATGTTTATATATCTTATATATGTGTATATGTAATTATATCTTACAACCATGTTGATGTAAAGACAAATATAATCCAGTCTGGATTATACTGATTATTGATTTTTCTTCTTATTTTAAGAGAAATTAAAACATTTTTGAGGGCCCGTAAAAGAGTATTGTGGACCTTGACCACTGTGCCTACAGCAGTGGTGGCTGACAGGACAGACCTAAAGCTGATCTGCTCCCAGATTCAAGCAACCGTCTCCCCATAGCATCCTTCTAGAAGTGCTGCCTTTGTCTGGCTAAGAAAACCTCTGAGCCCAAAGTTTGTCTCAGCTCCAAAACCAGAGACCAATGTATTCTGGGTGACTGGAGGAAATGTCTAGACTAGAAAAAGTACATTGGAAGCAAGGAGTCTAGTACAATATTCATAGAGTGAATGAATGAATGAATAATTGAATTCTTTAAATAGAGGATG
Organism: Miniopterus schreibersii; assembly: GCF_964146895.1. Classification (NCBI taxonomy): domain Eukaryota; kingdom Metazoa; phylum Chordata; class Mammalia; order Chiroptera; family Miniopteridae; genus Miniopterus; species Miniopterus schreibersii. The sequence goes on along the minus strand of NC_138105.1, from coordinate 75,640,847 downwards.
AATTTCACCTGTGCTTCAGGAGAAGATAATCTGGAAATTATAATGAAAGTCTGTACTGACTTGAGAAATGCTGATACCTGCTTAATCAAAGAAGTTCAGAAAATACCGGGATTTTCACATCCAAAGAAGGGGTGGATGAGCCTCTAAGGCCAAATGTCAAATGTTTTTAAGATACACATAGCCATTTTCTTAGCTTAAAAACAATGAGCTGGTACCACCATTTAATGGCTCACTTACAAAATTCAAGGTACTTCAAATGCATTATCTCCCACTCTCATAAAGGGAGGTATTTTAGCTCCATTTTAGAGTTGAGCAAATGGAGGAAGAATGATTGGGTGACCCACTTAAGACGGGGACCCCTGTGATTCTGTTGCTTCCTGGCCTTGGCTCACTTTCCTAACCTTGCGGGGGTCCAGTTTTCCAAATGCGAAGTGTAGCTGGTTCTATATACAAGGCACTAGGCAAATGCAATGGGTCTTAATGTTAAATTATATTTTAGAAAGAAAGCAGTAAGAATAATTCTATATTTGAAATCCTACTGCTCAAAGCTCTGTGAAATTTCTAAGCAAGTCATGGCAAGTTAGAGAATGGATTTGGGAACTGAGAGCCTACCTCCCCTGCTTGCCTTGTGGAGTGCTGCGAGGAGGCACAGGACCACCAACTCCTTCCAGTTTGCCCAAGACTTTTCAAGTGTTAGCGCTGAAAGTCCTAAGTTTCTGGAAACCCCTCAGTCCCAGGCAAACAGGCCATTGTTCATCCTAGACGCATCTTCTTAACCAGCCCGGTACCCCTGAAAGCAGAAGGGGACCTCTTAGGAGTCCTGTGCTTAAGTTAAATCTTCCCAGCACCCTGCGAGGTGCATGCAAGGTGATCATCCTCGAATTATAGGTGCGGAAAGTGAGACTTAGGGGCTCAGGCAACTGCCCAGGGGGTTCCCTCTATGAGGTGAAGATCTGAAGCTGAGAGTCAGTCTCGGGTACACAATCTCCCTTACCCCATGCTTTGGGAGACACCTCCTGGCCCGAGGAACCTCTGGACTAAAGTCACATCTGTCACGCTAACCCTGGATTGGACCTTGGGCAGTGAATTTCTCCTCTAAGGAGGTCCCCAGCTGCAATCACGGTAGATACAGGATAAGGTTAGTTTGGTTAATTTGCTGCAGACAGGACATGGTTAACATAGTGAACAGTTTCCAGCTGCAGAATGAGACCATGATGGTCTTTAATTTGGGGGGAGGAGGGTGGGAAGTGTTCCTGGAAGTGGGTGGGAGGAGAGGATTCTTCGGGAGCCTGCCTGCCCTGCTTTATTATTAGGTTAATTGAAACCATAAAAGCAAACTCAGATTTGCATTAAAGCCTGCATGGCAGATGGCGACAAGTTTTGAGCATCATAAAAAGAGGATTGAAAGTTATAAAGCGTCTTGGGCTCATCTGTGCCAGCGTGCTGAGGAAAAGGCATTGCGGGAGACGGCCTGCACCCCTCCATCCCCTGCTCTTCCCTCCCGCATTTCCATTCGTTCCCCTCTCCTCTGGTTCTTTCTCTGCCTACACACGTGCCTGAGGAATCCTTGTTCGATCCTGACTCCCTCCTCTCCCATCCTTTCCTTAAGCCTGTCCAGGGAGTAGAGTTTCCTCCTGCCTCTGCTCTCCTACCTCCTCACGGCCGCTCCGCTGAAACGCTGCCCACCGTGCCCAGCCTCAGGGTCAAGGGGCTGTTTGTGCATCTCCTGCTTGTCCCTGCAGCCCCCCTCTGCAATCTGAGCGTTGCCTTCTCCCTCCTGCCATTCCCAGTGCACCAATACAGAGTATTTCTTCCCACGTGCGACTGGTGATCTCCCAGGACTTGGTGTGTGGCCCTCCAGCCCAGTGAGAAAGGCCCTACCATGCTTACTAAAGTGGGGGTCTATCCTCTGAGTTTGTGTTCTTTGAGGACAAGGGACCCTATCCTGGTCATCTGGGATGACTTTGGTCAAGTGGCTTAACCCCTCTGTGCCTCAGTTTCTGGACTATAAAAGAGGCATGATAATGGCCTATATTGCTTAGGGTTTTGTGCATGTAAAATCATTTGTGTGGCCCGGCCGGGCATGGCTCAGCGGTTGAGCGTCGACCTGGGATCCAGGCGATCGGGGTTCGATTCCCGGTCAGGGCACATGCTGGGGTTTCGGGCTTGATCAATGACTCTCTCATCATTGATGTTTCTCTCTCTCTCTCCCTCTCCTTTCCTCTCTCTGAAATCAATAAACTTAGAATTACGGCTGGCACATAATAAGCACTCAACAAATGTTTGGCGTAGCAATAATACATTATTATTATCATCATTATTATCTGGGTGACCCACTGTCTCAGGATGTGTCCTGCCTGCGGGCTGGCATGACAGGCATCCCCTGCCTTCTCAGAGTAGCTTCAAGACACCCTCCCCACCTAGAGTGGCCCCAGAGAAAGGGGACCTTCAGCTTTCATCTCAGAGTGGAGAGAGGCAGGCGTAATTCCAGTCCCAGTAGGCACTGGGGGGGGGGGGGATCTCTTCTTGTTTTTGTTGTTGTTTTAATTTTGAACGCTTTCCTCTTAGGGTTGGGGAGGCTGCGGTGCAGGGAACACTGAGCACCCAGGAGCCTGTGCAGCTGTGATTAGATGGCGGAGGCCCAGCAGCGGCAGCTGTTAATCCTGACTATTAATTAGAAGATATGGGGGAGAAAACTAGCCTGAGAGCTCAGTTAAGCCTGAGCAGCTGCACTCCGCCTTCTTCTGCAGCATAATCCCCTTTGAGACTGGGGCGAGTGTGGACCCCAGTGAACACCTGCCGTCAAAGGCCCAGGTGTCTTTGCTCCTAGAAGCAGCCATCATTTCCACTGAGACAGCACTTTACCAATTCCTAAGACCATTCAAATACTCTGTGGAGGCCCATGTTTTTATTCCTGTTTGGAAGACTAGGAGAGGAGGCTCAGAGAGCCTGAGGGATTTGCCACATGAGTGTAGGCACCAGGGCTCCCCCCAGGCACTGACGTTCAGTGCAGGGCTCTGCCTTGCCTGTCATGATGAGCTGGACAGAAGCCCTGCTCCCAAATCAAAGCCCATAGCACCCACCATGGATGGCCCTGTGGTCCATGGCGTTTGACCTGACACTGTGATCCCTGCTGTCAGGAACTGAGCTGGCGATGCCTAGAGGGGCCTTTTCCTCTCCCAGTTCCTAGAGGTTCCTGTCCACACTCCACAACCTGGTTGTCAAGATTCCCTAACCTCATCTCCAGCAAGTTCTGACCCCTGAGATCACTCCCTTACCTGGAACTGTCCCTTCACAGTTTGTAAGGACAACCCCACTTCTATCTCCTTGTCTCTTCCCTCTAGCCCTGAGAGCAAGCAGGCTGGGAATGTGAGTCTCACACCCTGAAAGTGGGCAAGTTCCCAGAGCTAAGATCTGCTCAGTCAGATAATCAGAATGATAGAGGATTGAAGACCGGGTCTGAACCTACTCATCTCCACTTCCATTCTCCTCTTTAAGTTGCTCTGATTGCCTGTGTTGTCTTCTCCACGGGCCTCCATCTGTAGAACTCTCCTGTTCATCATTGACACCAGGGGTACATCCTGCACCGGGAGAGCGTGGGCCAGGAGACCAGGCCTGGTGCTAGCAGGGCACTGATATTAGTACTTTGAGCCTTCTCTCATTTTTTCTTTGTCAGTCCTGCCAAAGGTTTGTCAATTTTACTCATTTCAAAGCATTGGCTTTGTTTCATTGGTTTTCTTTATTTTGTCTGCTTTTAATTTCATTGATTTCTACTCTTTCTTATTTTCTTTCTCTTCCTCCTTGCCCTGGGTTTATTCTGCTCTCCTTTTTCTAAGATCTTGTAGGGAGCTTAGAATATTAATTTGAAATTTTTTCTTTTTTCTAATATACATATTTAGTGCTATAAATGTCCTTCTGAGCACTGCTTTAGCTGTGTCACACAAATTTTGATATGTTGTATTCTGATTTTTATTCAGTTCAATGCATTTTTATTTTTATTTGTTTTTTAAAATATATCTTTATTGATTTCAGAGAGAGAGGAAGGGAGAGGAAGAGAAAGAGAGAGAAACATCAATGATGAGAGAGTCATTGATCGGCTGCTTCCTGTATGCCCCCAATTGGGGATGGAGCCTGCAGCCCGGGCATGTGCCCTGACCGGGAATCGAACTGTGATCTCCTGGATCCTAGGTCGACGCTCAACTGCTGAGCCACACCGGCCAGGCTCAATGTATTTTTACATTTCTTTTGACAGTTCCTCTTTGACCCATGGGTTATTTAGAAGTGTACTGTTTAATTTCCCAGTGTTTGGAGATATTTTGCTTATGTTTTTGCTATTGACTTCTAGTATGATTACATTGTGATAGGACAGCATATTCTCTCTGAATGCAATTTTAAAAAATTTGTTGAAGTTTGTTTTATGGCCCAGGCTATGGTCTATATTGGTACATGTAAATGGGAACTTGAAAAGGATGTGCGTTCTGTCGTTGGGCGCAGCATTTTATATAAATATTGATGAGATCTTGTTGGTTCATGGTATTATTAAGTTTTGCTGATTTCCTACCTAGTTGTTTTCTCTTTATCAATTGTTGACAGAAGAGTATTGAAGTCTCAAATTATACTTGTGTATTTACCAATTTCTCCTTTCAGTTCTATCAGTTTTTGCTTTACATATTTTGCAGCTCTGTTCTTGGTACATATATATGTAGGATTGGTACATCTTTGTTATGGTCTGTTTCTGTCGCTCAAAATTCACCTGTTGGACTTCTAATGACCAATGTGACGATGTCAGAAGGTGAGGCCTTTGGGGGTGATTATGTCATGAGGGTCAGCCCTCATGACTGGGATTGGCAATTTGATAAAAGAGATCCCATGGAGCCACCTAGCCCCTTTCACCCCGTGAGAATACAGTAAGAAGTCTACGGTCCAGAGAGCAGGTTTTCATTTGAGATTTTAAAATTTTTGTTTGTTTTTATTTTTACACATATTGGCATTTCCAGGTTTCTGGATTTTCCAGCTCCAAGTTGGGAATGTACGAGGCAAAAGAAGAAAAGCCTGGGAACCAGCCACCGTGCTGTTCCCTGGGTCTCGAGGTCCCCAGCCAGTTTATCTCCTGCTTGCTGTCTTCCAGAGTCTCCTTGTGTAACGTCCAGGGGGTTTAGTTGTACTTAGTGGGAGGAATAGGGAAAAGCATCTCTGGTCCATGAAAATTCCAGGAATACCTTGTTGGGTTTTTTGTTTGTTTGTTTTCCACAGGGGAATCCGTTTAGGCCACTAGATTCCCGGAGGGAGGCTGTGGGAGAGGATATGAGACAGCGACAGGGAGAAAGGCACAAGTGTCTCAGTCCCGCAGCATTTGGCCTTTCCAGTGCGGGGAGCAAGGAGGCCTCATTTTCCAAAACCTCTTAACTCCCGCACCCCGGGTGGTCTACTGGAGCGTCAGTTGTCTGTAAAACCTCGGGACTTATGTATAAAGTTTTGTCATTCATTCGTATATGCATTTATCTACGGAGGCGATACATTTTCAATTGATTTTCAAAGGGTATGTGACCCTTCAAAGGTAAGACTGTTCTGGGAAGTCAAAAGGCTACCTTTCGCTTAGAACCCCATCCTGGTGCTTCCTCTTCAGACCCCTTCGCTTTTTTTTCTCTTTTATATTGTGCTTTGGCATTTTTCCATCATGAGGCTCAGATTAATAGTCCAACAAATGTCACTGTGGGGATATTGCCGGGAACATTTCCTTCCCCGGCACGGCGTCTTCTTCATGAAGACCCCCGGGAGACATCCCTCTTGGGCCTCATCACCAGGAAAAACTGTTCTGTTTTTCTGCTTACAATAGCATTCTTTTTTATTTTTCCCCCCATTATGGACCATTTGCTTCTTTTAACTGTGTTTTTGTTTTCTTTTGTTTTGTTTTCATCTTTATTGTTGAGAGTATTACAGATGTCCCCCTTTTTTGCCCCATTGCCCCCCTCCACCCGGTTCCCGCCTGACCCAGGCCTTCACCGCCGCGCTGTCTGTGTCCACGGGCAACGCACACACGCATGTAAGTTCCTCGGTAACTGCGTTTTCTCCTGCCTTTGTTTTGGCTGCTGGGAAGCCAGAGCTGCGCTCTGGAGCTGTCCTTGCCAATGGCACCTGATCTTATGTCTGCATCCAATGGTCTGTAAGTTCGTCTTGTCCTTTCCTTTTACTCTGTACTTTCCTTTTACTCCGTATGTTCCTCTCTTGGTCTCCTCAACCCAGTAATTCTCTTGAATATTTATTTCATTCTTCTATATTGTGGGAATTTTATAAACAGCCTCAAATGCCTATGGTAAGGGGCAAGGAGAAATATATAGACAGATGGACAGACTCAGTCCTCCAGCAGCGCTGGGGTCCACCCTGCCCACATGTCATGACCCCAACAGCGATTATGCTGTTCATACCCAGCCAGCAATTCCAGTTGCCCTTTCGCTGCTGTGCATAGGTGCAAGGGAAGAATGCTTGTTTCCAGGCTGAAATCCTGCCTTACCCCACAAACCCCAAGTGGGCTCCTGTGAGGTTGGAGGGGAAGAGAGCACCCCTTTAAGGGACAGAGTGAGCAATAAGACCTGGAGTCTGCCCCCGCTCTTAACCATCAGTATGACCTGCTTGCTGGCTTTCTCTTCACCATCATGGCCAGAGACCCCCCTTGAAAGTGGGTTCTAACCTCTCCCTGTGTTCCCTCTAGCCTAGGACTGTCAAGGAACCATTTCCTATGACTCCTTCAGTCTCCTCCCCTCTTCCCTGCCAGCCCATAGACAATGTGGGCTGTGGCTTTTCAGGGGGACACGGCCTCCGGTGCTGTGGCCTGAGGCCAGGTGGGACTCACGTCTGGGCTTCCTAGCTGTCCAGGAAAACCATGGAGACCTTTGAAACTTGCATGCACTCTTTCTAGTGTCTCCATCTCATGTCTTCCCCTGTGGAATGGAGACAATAAAATGTTATTGGTTCTTCGATAACTGCGTTTTCTCCTGCCTTCGTTTTGGCTGCTGGGAAGCCAGAGCTGCACTTTGGAGCTGTCCATGCCAATGGCACCTGATCTTATGTCTGCATCCAATGGTCTGTAAGTTCGTCTTGCCCTTTCCTTTCACTCTCATATGTTCCTCTCTTGGTCTCCTCAACCCAGTAATTCTCTCGAATATTTATTTCATTCTTTTATATTGTGGAAATTTTATAAGCAGTCTCAAATGCCTATGGTAAGGGGCAAGGAGAAATATATAGACAGACACAGGATTACAGGTGGTCTGTGATCTCAGCTGTAATCCTTGCAGGCGAGGAATAAATGAAAGTAAAATTGCTGTGTAAACTATTAACTGTTACACACGTGCTGGTTGAAGTTGTTATACTATCATCATCCCCAAACACACCCTTTTATTTCCCACCTTGGGGTCTTAACTCTTCTGGTCTCATCTCAGCCTTTCCCATGACCCCAAAGCTCTCTCCCACAACCTGTCAGTGAAGTGTTTACTCTCTTCCATAGTACGTATCACTACCTGAGACACTGTGCTTTTTTATTATTATTATTGATTTGAGAGATGGGGAGAGAGAGAGAAGGAGAGAGAGAAACATCAATTGGTTGCCTCCCGTGCAGACCCTGACCGGAGACTGAACTTGAAGCTGGGGTATGTGCCCTGACCCGGAATCGAACCAGCAACGCTTTGGTGCATGGGGCAATGCTCCAACCAACCGAGCCTCTAAATGTGCACCCTTCGGTTCACCCACCAACTCCTTGAAAGATGCCAAGAAAGCTGGGAAGACGTGGGTCAGCATTCCGGTCCCTCGCTGTGACACTTGGCCCTGGCCTGGGTGCCGTCGCTGCCGGCACAGCAGCCTCATCGACCAGGTGGGTCCTGTGATGTGAGCTTCAAGGGCAGCACATGATCCTGGGCAAATGCTTATGCACAAACATTGTTCATATGGACAGAAAGGGTCCTGGTCAGTGGAGAGAGCCAGGACGTCTGAGCTCTTCAGGCCACCTGTGAGAGACCCCACGCCAGCTACTTCTCTCTCGGTTGATCTCGACACTTCCTTAAGCTCCAGGACACTGTTCTTTTCCTCACTAGGTTTTAGCCCCACATCCTTTCTTGGACAATTCCTGGTAGATGTAGAGAGTGGAGGGCGTGCAGTGGGCTATGACAGGCTACTGGGTTGGAGATGCTATGTGAGCTCAGGAATGATTCAGGTAACAGGCACACAGGAGTCTCTAAAAAAAGGGGATGGGTACCAATCAAAGGGCATCACCAAGGCTCCTGGGTGAGGCTGGCAAGTTCCCCTCTGGAGGGCCCCTCTGTAGACAGTGGGGGCTCTCTTAGGCTGTCCTCCAGCTTTGGAGTGGCAGGACTTCGGGAGGTGCTGGAACACTGGGGGAGGAAGGGACCAACCCTGGGTCTGGAAGGGTGTCTGACACTGAGCACCACCAGGTAGGGGAGCCACGTCAGGTTGCAAAGAGCTGCCTCCTTCTCAGAGTTTCCTAAAAACCTCAAAGGCTCGGATGTGAGGCCGGGGTCTCTAATGCAGATGCCTCTGAGGCCAAGGCGAGTAGCAAATGAGAAAAGAAGCCAGGCTTAAGGAAAATCTGTAAGAGCACCCTTTTTGGAAAATAAACAAAAACAGAGTTTTACTTGCTTCAAGAAATATGTTCTTCCCCTTCATTGAAATACTAGAACTCTAGGTCTATTTCTGTTTTCCTACTTTTAGTAGATTTTGTGGTGCAGAAATATATTTATCCCTCAAGAAAAACAAGAGCATATGTGTGATGATTATTTTAAAATAGCAAATCATGTTGGGCCTCCATCCAGAAGTAGTGAGTACTGTGGAAAATTGCAGCGTTTGTCCCCTGACCTGTTTAAAGGGAGGTGACTGCTACTTCCCCAACCCCTAAATTGCTGTCATGTTGAGTGTCAACTCAGTGCTGTCAGACCCTCAGATTTTTGGAAATAAATCAAAATCTGGACTTTGTATTATGAAATATCCAAATAGCTAAATGTTGGCTTAAAAAATGAAACCCAAGTTTGCGGGTTAGATCCCCAATCAGCACACAGGCAAGAATCAACCAATGAATGCCTGAGTTAGTGGAACGACAAATCAATGTTTCTCTCTCTCTTCCTCTCTCTCTCTCTCCCTCTCCCTTCCTCTCTCGCTAAAAAAATCAATCATTCAATAAAAAAATTTCTAAAAACTGAAACCCAAATAAAACACACCAGGAGGCTGTCAGTCTGTGACTTCTGTTGCTGGCAGTGGCAGTGATGCCTGCTTTAAGGAACTGGGGAACGACCAGCGTGGGAGCTGACACTGATTACTGATTGGCCCTAAAATAACAGATCACATAAAATATCTAGATCCTACAGCATCCATCACTTAATACATTCAAAAGGCATGGTTACCTGCAAGCACCCCTCACACAGTGCACTTCGCTAGGCAGTATGGACGGGTGCCTGCAGGTATCAGCGGCCTGGAGTCCGCTAGACTGTCCCACGAGTGTGGAAGGCTTGGGTGGGAAGAAGAAAACATTTTGACGTTAGGCTGAGCTTCTCCGTTTTCCAATGTCCTGTGCATACTATCCCCTTGGGAGCCAATGCTCAAGAATTCATTAAGTCCTGGAGGCTGTGATATTTGCCGGGATACAAAAAAACAATCTGCTCCAACCAGAACATAAATTGCAATGTAGAGAAACTTTTGTAATTTAATTTTCCAGTGAATATAAAGAGGATCTACGTGACTGTGGCTTCAATACCCTAATAATCGGATGCAGATGAGATAGGAACCTATTCATACTCAGGAGAGGAGTGGGTGGCCAGCAGCTCACGGGCTGGAAGAAATGACATCCTGTCCATTCCACATCTACGGCAAAGCCAATAAAAGCAAAGGGAACTAAGTGCCTTGGCTATTAATTACTGATTTAATATTAAAATACAGATTTCTCACAGCTGAGAGCCAGCCTGGTTAATTTAATAGTAAGAGGCTGTGTGTGTGGTTTGTGTGGCATCCAGCCACCTTTGCGAGCAGCTGAGCAAACTCTCCTCTGCTAGCTCAGCCTGTGTCCACATGGGCAGCCCAGCTCGCTCATTCATATTGAACTCATTCGATCATTCAAACAGCTCTGTTTTTTTCCCCCTGAGCAATTGAATTGACTAGATAAACTAAATGTATATTTTGACTCATTGTAAGATTATCCATTCCTTCTCTTAAGGACTATTTTTTAATTTGCCTACAAGAGGACACAATACCATGAGGTCCTTTGAGAATCTGCTGGGTGTCCCATGTGCCTGACAAGTCATGCTTAGGAGCTGAAGCTTGAGAACAGTGCTTCTTGCCTGCCCTCCTCTGACAGCTCTGCACCCTGGGCACCAGCTCTTGTGGGGGTGGGGGCAGAAAGATCCATGTCATAGGAGCACAAGCTTGGCAGAGGCCTTGAGGGCCATACTCCCATTATATGACTCAAGAACTGAGGCCCAGAGAGAGAGATTACCCAACATCATCTACTCAGCCCCAGGGCTTCTGATTTCAAGTTTTCAATGCTGTCTCAGAGGTTCTGTCCCTGACATGTCCCTCCTGGGCTCTTTAGGGACAAGTCCTCTCTAGGTAGTGTTTAGGCTTTGGCCCCTTTTGGTCTTCTGTAGTCTTTGGAGAACCTAAGTGCCTGAATTTTATTACCAACAGTTATTATCCAGAAGGGCTGCCTTCCCAGCAGCTAGTCAGAATGCAGGGCTATCTGGAAAGTGTGAGGGGTGGGTTCCACCCCACCATGAGACACTGTTAGGCGATGGGGGAGCACCCCTGAGTCTTTTAGAGGAGCAGGACTTGGCTGGCTATTGCTGAAGAAAGGAACAGTTTTTTTCACCCCTGTGCAGTAACTCCTGCTGCATCCCTCATTAACTCCGCCCACCCAGCCCCTGGCCACCTTAGCTCCCCTGGTTTCTGGAAGATTCAGGTGCTTTCTTCTTTACAGAGAAATCTGCCTGATTAATACATCAGAAATCTAGCAGCAGGAGGAATATATATACATATATGTGTGTATATACACACACACACACACACACACACACACACACACACACACATATACACATGGCAAAAGTAGGTTTACAGTTGTAAGTTCATGAAACATAGAGTTAATAAAGCTATTGTAATAATGTAGTAATCATGACCTGCATGCCTTTTTGCATACAAACAACTGTAAACATACTTTTGCCCATCCTTGTATATATATGTATATATGTGTGTGTGTACATACATTCACCCCACCCTGAGTGACATTCATGTACCTGACCACATCAGAATCTCTAAATATATATATAATAAGACACAGGCACTAGCATCAGACCTGGTTTGAATCTAGCTCTAGTGCATACTAGTTGTATAACCTCAGGCAAGTTACCTAGTAGGTGTGTGTCTGATTCCTAATACATAAAATTGGAAATAATAATTTTCTTCGTTGCTGTGAGGATGAAATGAGATAATGCATCTAATCACCATGTTGTACACCTGAAACTAACATAATATTGTATGTCAACTGTAACTGAAAGAAAAATAAATGGAATAAAAATATAACAACACTAAAAAAATAAAAACACAATTTCAGTGAAAAAAAATGAGATGATGCGTGTAAAATACTTAGAATACTGCCTGGCCCATTGCAAGTGCTCTGTAAACATTCATTACTAATGTTACTGGTGTATTGTCCCCTCCAGAAGCATCTTCACTTTAAGAAATGACCTGGCTATGAGAGGTCAATGCTTAACCCAACTGCAACTTGCCCTGATTGTGAACCCTGGGATACCAGGCACCATCAGGAGGCTTTTTTAGGAGAGACCTATTGGAGCACCCCTGAGGTCATCTCACACTGGGCCCTGGCCACTTCCCCCATGCATAAAGCCATTGATCTGGCCACATTTGTGGATCACAAGCAAAGGGATCTGAGGGAGAGAGAGAGAGAGAGAGAGAGGCCACAGCAACAGACAGCGTGGCTGGGAGTAGGGATAGATCTGGAAGCTGCCAAGGTCTTCAGGCTCCTGGACCTCCCCTGCCCGCCCCCCCCCCAGACTTTTCCAACCCTAAGCAGTTCTATTTTTCAGTTTTAGCTTTGGCCTGACATTTGAAGGATGAGCTATTGAGGATACTAAATTAATAACGGTTATAGAGTATATTTGAGAAGATCATAAAAAAATCAGTAATGTCATCATGTCAAGCCAAGTTTCTGATGGTTTTTTTTAATTATGCATGTCTTTTATTCTTTTCCATTCCAACATCGATCCGGAGCTTTCAGAGGGACATTCATCTACCTGACCACATCAGAATCCTTAATTATTCACGTCCGGCAATGTATCCAGTTCTACAGAAAGTCCCCGTGGATTTGCCATCATTGAAGTGGAATTTGGCAACTCAGCTCGGGTGCCTCTGCTCAGCCCAGCCCAGCGCAGCCCTGAACGCTCCCCAAGATGCACAGCCATCCCCTCAGCCTCCACTTTGCTCTGACTCACAGGCTTAGCATTTAGGGAAGTATAATTTGTCCCAGTGTGACAAGTGAGTGAAAACTTGCTGGGGACAGCTCCTCCTTGGGGAAGGACAGGAAAGGACTGATGAGATGATACTGACCTTAGTGGGTGTGAGACTTCATCTGCAGGACCCTGGAGCTGGGTAACCCCATTTTAGCTTGCACCCTGCCCTGCTAAAATGGGCTCTGCAACTGTTCACTGAGCTACGTATGGAGGGCGACCGAGTCAAGTCACAAAAACCCCGTCACAGAGCGGCAGGACTGGGGAAGTGCAAGGCAGCAAAGAAAATACTAATGTTCACTGAATAAGGGGAAAAGAGCCCCGATGTAGTTGCTTTGAATGCAGCCTTCAGGGGGCATCTGCTGAAGGTTCTCTAGCGAGCAGACAGGGAGGCTGGAGGGGAACAGTTCCAGCTGGCAGCTGAGTAGCTCCTCCCCTCCCCTCCCCTCCCCTCCCCTCCCCTCCCCTCCCCTCCCCTCCCCTCCCCTCCCCTCCCCTCCCCTCCCCTCCCCTTCTCTCCACAGGCAGGGAAAGCAAGAGCTCAGTCTGCCTGTCTCCCCTGTCTTGTTTCCTCCCCATGCCTTCCCTCTCCCTCCCCAGCTCTTCTCTTGCCCCCTTTCTCTCCTCCTGCAGCCCAGCAGGAGTGTGGCCTCAGCTTCCCCCCCCCCCCCCCCCCCCCGGGGCCTGCTCACAATTCCCATCCGTGGGAGGGTTAGCAACGTAGCATTTGAAGCAATTTTTGTCATTTATACCTCTATGGAAGTAAGTGTCAGAGCCTGTCTTAGAAAGAGAGGTAGGGGTAGATGTTGGGGGGGGGGAAGAGGCTTGATTTCACATTTTGGTTTGGTTTGGTTTTGGTTTCTAATAGTCTAATAGGCCAGACAGGCAAGGAGTGGAAGGGGCGGTGGATTCCTGGAGGTAGCCTCTCAGCTGTGGCCTTCCCGGCACGCCCAGGACGCCAGCGAGGACCGGCTGAGGGACCCCTGAGCTCCGGCGGGAGAAGTATTTGGTTTAAAGTCGGGTCGGCTGACTTGAGCCCTCCCATGTACTCATTTACTCTACCATCTACTCAACACGTGACCCAGGGCAGGTCACTTAACCTGTCTGAGGCTCGACGTCCATATTCATAAAGCGATAAGAGCGTCGCGGAGCTCCCACCTGGCATATAGCTGGTTTGTGACGCACACTCGTTGAAGGCATGAATAGATGGATGAAAGGCTGCCAGGTTTGTTGAGGATGGGACAACTCTAGGTAAAACGCTGGGGACAGGGGACTTGTTTCTCTTTCAGTCTAGTTTAGAGCTGCAAAGGTAAGTGGGTACCACTGAGGGAGCTGTTTGTGTGGCCAGAGGAAGGTGTGAGTTGAAGGGGATACTTCTGCAAAGGCTACGTTCTGGAGAGAGCACCCAAGTGGCAAAGCACCTCTCTCCGCCTTTCATAGCCTCTCCAGCCAATGTCCCCAACTCCGCCTGTCGCTTTCTGCCAGTTTAAGCAATCCCAGGGGAAAGGTTGTTTCCATGACAACTCTCCATCCCCGGGAAGTCACCTTCTCTCCCCCATGAAACACCAAGCGGAGAGACAATAGCTTTTTGTTCTCTGTCTCCCAGGAGGCAGCTGGGTGACACGGGAAAGAGAGAGAAGGGACTCGGAGCCCCTGAGAGAAGGTGTCGCTCTGTGCTGCTGACGCCCTGATTCGGCCTCGCAGGAGGTGGGCCAGCGTGTCCCCGCCTCCTGCTCAGTCCCGGTGAGCCTGGGTTTGAAGACAGCCATGGAGACTGGCTTCTCCATCTTCCACTCAAATGCCAGCTGCCACAGGGGATAGAAATGTCACCTTCATCTCATCTCTCTGGTCTCATTCTAAATGTCGCTGCTCTTGACAGCCCCTCCCCTGCTGCCCGTGGGAGGGGCTCTGGGGTTCTTCATAGCTCGGGGCAGCCCCCCTTCAGTGATGTGCCAGAGCCTGCCACGCTGGCTGTGCTTTAGACTCTGCGCGGAACCCTCCTATGCTTCATTCACAGTGGGTGTCCTGGTGTCCGGCATGATGCTGGTGCATAACAGGTTCTTAGCGTGTATTTGTGGCTTAATGGGACGTGTGAACAAATGCCTGCCGTTTCTTCCCTGCCCCGTCCCACCGCACGGGCAAAGAATTGGGACGGGACCCCGTATTAGGAGCTCGCAGTCTCCAGATGTCCCTGCCGCTCACTCATTTGCACAGGTGCCTGCAATTCTTAACTACCTCACAAGAACACTAGGCGACGATAATGGTGCAATGCTTATAAAACATGACAGTGGAGGGTATTATCAGTACAGAATGAAACTTTCCTCATTGTGTCTCTTTCAATCCACTCCTTAGGATCAATTCCAGACTAAAATCAATGGACATGTATTGAGCATTTATAATGAAGCAGGCAGTGTGCTAAATGCTCTCTGTGCATCACCCTTAGGGCATCCTCACAGCGACCATGGGGGTGGGTGCTACGGTGTCTTCCCAGTTTAATGAAGCAGCTTGTCAAGTTCAGATGTTTGGGAAGTAATAAAAGTAGGCTCTGACTCAGACACCTGTCCTCCCAGTGGCTCTGAGACCCTTCAGGAGTTGGGCAGGTCAGCTCTCTGGCCTCTCTCCCACCAGACCTTCCCTCCATGGAGCGTTCCACTGTCTGGAGTTACAGTAACCCAGGTTGCCTTCTGGGTACCTTCACTGGCTCTACCTCTGCTCAAAGCAAGATTTATTGGTGAACCTAATCAATTAAGCAATCGTTGTTTATTGAATTCCTCTTCAATTATTTAATATTTATTGAGCACTTTCCATGTAGCCAGTGCTTGTGCGACAGGCCATGGAGAATACAGGGAGGTATACCATTCAGCCTTCATCTCCAGGGAGCCTGAAGTCTAGCAGGGGATTGGAGAAGGGGAGGCTGGCAATCTTAAACCACAAAAGGAATTAAGTACCTAAATGTTAAATTAATCAGCACAAACAGCATATTGAATAGCAGGTAGGGGACAGAGCCTCTCTATTATTTAATACAGAGTAAAAATTATGAACATGGTGAGGCTTAATAGCCTTCCAAAGCAGGTAGGAACAGGCTAAGGAAATGGTGAAGAAGGCATTCCAAGTAGAGACGGCATGGGCAGTGAGAATGAATGAGCACCCAGCAAAGACTGATCTAACTAGAATAGAGGGCACTGGCTGGAAATCCATTCTTATCTAAACATTAAATACGAGAACCCCAGACTTGGTCCTTAGCACCCAGGACAGTGACTAGCATGAAGTAAGCATTTATTATGTGTTTGTTGAACTGAACTCAAGCAAAGGTATAAGACAGTCACTGACTTGCAAGGAACTTAACATTCAGTAGAAGAGAAAATATATTTATATATATATATATATATTGGATCCTTAAACAATGAGAGGGTTAGAGGTGCCACTACCACCACCACCCCCGACTTAGTATAATTTTAGCCAAAAAAATTAACTACACCAGTTTTCCCTCAGAATCTTGGGGAACTGGTTCCAGGATGCCCATGGATACCAAAATCAGCAGATACTCAGGTTCCCTATAGAAAATGGCATAGATCAATGCATACAGGCAGATTTCCACATCTGCGGGCTCCAACCAGGGATCAAACAAAGTACAGATATGCCCTAGCCCAGGTGGCTGTTTGTTGGTCATCCTGGAGACCGAAAGGTTGAGGGTTTGATTCTTGGTCAGAGCACATACCTAGGTTATAGGTTTGATCCCCAGTCAGGGCGCATGAGGAAGGCAACCAATTGATGTTTCTCTCTCTCTCTCCCTCTTTCTCCCCCTTCCTCTCTTTAAAAATCAATAAAAACATATCTTCAGGTGAGGATTGAAAAAATAAAAACAGAGTACAGGTATTTATTTTTAAAACTTCAGGTATAAGTGGACCCACTCTGTTCAAATCCGTGTTGTTCAAGGGTCAACTATGTATCTACTTATAGCAAAAAATCTAATATACTAAGTTCTGTTTACACTATAATAAAGAATTTTGTTTCCATCAACATGACAAACTATAATATAACTCCCTCTTATAAAATACCCAGAAGTGCTGATAAAATTGAGAAAATAAACCATATTTCTTGAGTTGTTAAGAAAGTACATGATGTCCTCAGAAGGAAAAAAAATGAAGTGAAAATACAAATCTGGAGATGTGAACTATGCTGAAACCAGTGAACATCCTTGGCTTCTGCCAATCCCCAGTGACTTGGAGGCCTTGTTTCCACAGTTGAACAAGGGAAGAGACAACCTGGGCCCACCCAAGGGGCCATGGGGAGTTGAATTAGAAATCTCTACATGAGCTAAGACCCTGAGGGATCTCACCCTTAATTAAAGACATGCTAGACTCGCTGTGGGTGTGCCATGGTGGGCCCTCTGATCTTATGACCTTACTCTTATTGGTGACTACAATGATGTTTGGATTTTTGACTGATCAATGTCTGTACTCAGTGAATATCTAGTAATCCCCCCAAAGTCTGGATAGGGCCTTTCCCTCTGTACACAGGTACCATGTCTCTGTGGCTGTAGGTCTCTCCATGAAGTTTAGGTAAAAAATTTATAGTGCATACTGATAGCAGGGATAGAGAGTCTCTCCTTAGGGACATCTCATCTTGCATTCAATCAAGAAGCTCTGAGTTCACAAACTATCTCAGTCCTTGGAATTGGGCAAAGCCATGATTTTTAGTGTCTGGATTGGGTTCCTAAGACTTGGAATTTTTTCAATTATTGTCCATATAAAGTAAATCATCTCTCTTAGTCCTGGAGAAATCATAATAAATTACTTTCCACTGAAGACCCCTGTGTATTTAGCATTTGACTATCATTGTGACCATGTTGCATGTTTTATTATATGTGCCCATTGTGTCTTCATTAGTTAAGAGCTGCCACCCTGCCTCAACCGCTCCAGGATATCACCATCTCCATTGAAGTTAGGGATGTGTCTACCTTCCCATCCTTTCTACAGAGGACAAGTACCAGAGAGCTATCCAAGGAGGTTGGCACCCTTTCACCAGTCTGATTCTCAGTTTTGTTGTTTGTTTGTGAAAGAAGTGTCCTTTGAACCTTCCAAGAAGATAGTAGAAGGAGGATGAATGGGTGTCACATGTGATAAATCCATTGCAAGTTCCCTATGTCTTTTAAGACATTGGATTTCTTCCTCTACCTTATACCAAAGAAGTTCTGGCTTCTTCATTTAATGTAGTTCCACTGAACTACCAACCACATTGTTAGAACAATTTCCAACTATTCTAGCTAACATATCAAATCCAGAATCTCCCTTAGATGCACCCATAGCAATAAATATGACCCAATCCTACATTATGTTTCTTTTTCCTGACCTAGCACTTTTAAAATTTATTCCCACGCATGTTACTCTGGTTTCTTTTGATATGAATTAGACTAATCTTGCAATTCTTTTAGTATGTGAGACAATATATACTCATCCCTTGAGTAGTGTAGGCTACTAGGAGTGGTGGGTGTGGGTCTTGAGAAAAGTCAATATTCCCATGAAAGGTAACGGCTTCAGGTGGACTCTTTACCTGGTTTATAAGTAAAAATAGACTAGTGTTTCAGATGGAGAAAGATGGTCTACTTCTGTTAGCATGTAAAATTTTTTAAGGAGAAGGCATCATTGTACTTAAATTTATCCAAATTGACCAAAATGTTCATTTTCCAATTCTCAGGTACCATTATTTCTCAATCAGTGTCCTCACTTTTACATAAGAGATCTTAGAGGGTCATAAATTCAACTTATGTTGTAATTATGCAACCTACAAGATCAACTTTTGCAGCTGATTTTTAGGTATATTGGTTATTCAGCTATGGTTGATAAGATATTATTTTAGTGCAATTATAGAAACATCTGGTTTCCTGACATTAGCTTGAGTGAAAATTTAGAGGACCAAACTTGTACTTTTCTTTTTCTAAGTTTTTCAAGGCAGTCATATGTATTCAGTCCACCCCGTGTCCTTGATGCTCTCATTTACTATCAATGTCTATTACAGTAGCCAGCTATGTGGCCTTTCATGGCCTTGCCTTAAGTAGTAATTTATTTCCATAATTTTAAGTGATAAATTTTACAATCCCTTCACCACTTCAGGCTGTAAACTACCAGCATCCCATTTTCTACCAGTAGAGAAATTATCACTGCCTTTAGGTATAATCAGATCACAAAATAAATCCAAGACTCCTATTATTCAAGATCTGTTTCCTGGAACCATTTCTAATACAAAATAATGTAATCAGTCAGAATTTGATCAATATAAACCAAGCTTAAAATACAGGAGGGTCTAGAGAAATAAAGGTTAATGAAAGTTGTCACTAGATCTCAGAGGTAGGTAGATAGCTTTCAGGGAATTAGGAAGGTGCAGGAAATCCAGAAAGCTATTGGTTGGCACATTGCCTCTAGCCCTGAGATGAGAGATTTATAGGAGGCCCATATAAAATCTTACCCAGCCAAAGCTCATAAGAGAAGTTGTTGCCATTGGAAGAATATTGATTTTGGCCTCTTTTATACCTTCCAAACCTTGCATAATTGCCTCTCAAAGGTAAATCTACAAGACAAGTAATAACAAGTGTTGGTGAGATTGTAGAGAAAAAGAAACCTTCATTTACTGCTGGTGGGAATGTAAACTGGTACAGCCACTATGGAAAACAGTATGGAGGTTCCTCAAAAACTAATAGTGTTACCATATAACACAGCAACCCCTTTTCTGGGTATCTACCTGAAAATTTTGAAAACATTTATTTGCAAAGATATATGCACTCCTATATTCATTGCAGCACTATTCACAATGGCCAAGACATGGAAAAAACTAAAGTTCATTTGGGTAAAGAAGATGTGGTTCACATATACAATGGAATATTACTCAGACATTAGAAAAGATAAAATACCTAATGCCATTTGCAACAACATAAATGGGTCTTGAGAATATCATGTTAAGTGAAATAAGTCAGACAGAAGAAGTAAAAAAACATATGATTTCACTTATATGTGGGACATAAAACTGAAACTCATAGACACAAACAACAGTATGGTGGTTACCAGAGAAGAAGGGGTGAGAGGCAGTAGAGGGTAAAGGGGGTCAAATATATGGTGACTGAAGAAGGTTTGACTTTGGCTGGTAAACACACAATACAATATACAGGTGATGTATTATAGAACTGTGCACTTGAAAACTATGTAATTTTATTAAACAATGTCACACCAATAAATTTTAATTTAAAAACTGAAAAAAAAACCACCTGCTGGTAGAGTTTCTAATAAAGAATACTTTATAGGCTTCTAACTCCTGTGATACAGAGGAAAGTGCCGCAGAAGGAAAATGACCTGTGTTGCTGAAAGACAATCCAAAACATGAGAGGAGCTATCATTCTTCAAAAACAATATTATCTACAGAGAAGACATAACAAAATCTACAAATCAGCATTTAAAAGAAGAGAATTTAATAAGGTTACTGGATAAAAGATTAATATACAAATTAAATTTTGTTTCTATATTTTAGAAAAATAGAGTTAGAAAAGCTAAAACATTTACACTGCCACATTATTATTATTTATCTAGTCATAAATCTACCAAAAGAGGTCTAACTTTCTGGAGAAAATTTCAAAATGTTATTAAAAGATGTTCAATTAGACCTAAGTAAATAGATATACTATGTTCATAAATAGGAAGACTCAATTTCAAAACGATTCTAGTTGTTCTCAAATTGATCTATGGGTTTGATGCAATTTCAATAAAAATTCCAATATGTCTATAACTGGAACTTAATAATAAATAAGGAAGAGCAAAAGGCCAAGATAGATAAGTTACTCCTAAAAAAAGACAGGAAAGGATTTTCTCTACCAGATACTAAACCTATACTAATTAATTCAGTAATTAATTCGTGCTGCTACAGATTAATATATCAGTGGAACAGAGTAGAAAGTACAAAAACAGATCCATGCATACATGGGATATTGAAATTTTACAGAGATAGCTTTGTAGATCAATGGGGAAAAGATTACATTTTAAAATAAGTTGTGCTGGTATATTTTGTCATTCATATAAAAAAATTAAATTGAAATGTTACCTCACACTACAAAAAAAAAAATCAAATCCAGATAGATCAATGTTCTAAATGTGAATGGTAAAATTTTTTATGTTTTGAAGACAGTGTCAGAGAATATCTTCTTGGCCTCAGGGTAGGGAGGATTTTCTTAAACATATTATAGAAAGCATAAGTTACTAAAATTGGTACATTTGACTGCATTATAATTAAGATATTCTGTTCATCAAACAGATCACAACAACAAGCCCCAAACTGAAATGATATTTGTCACACAAACTGACAAAGTGTTAGTATTTACAATATATGGAACTTTTATGAATTAATAAAAGAAAGACCAAAAAAAAAAAAAAAAAAGGTAGAAATAGAAAGTCGGAGAAAGGCACGATAAGGTATTTCACTTAAAAGAAAACAGTACAGCCACAAAACGTGTGATAAAGAACCCTTAATCACATTAGCAGAGAAACGCCAATCAAAGTCATTCACCTCAGGCTTTTGAGTCTGACAAGAACAAGTGTCACTTGGCAGAGCAATTCGAATTTTTATATACTGTTGATGAGAATGTAGAACAGTATAAACATTTGAAAGACAATTTTGTTTTCTTTTCAATAAGCCAGAAATCCCACTTTTGGAGAAACTCTTGCATAGTGCAAGTATAGTTATAACAGAAATATTTACAATAACAAATAATTGGAAAAGTAAGCAAAACTACCAAAACAAATAAATAAATAAAAAAGATCTACCAACATAAGAAGGTAAGTAAAGTGTGGTAAAGTCATAGAAGTGAAAATAGATTAACCAGATCTCTGTCTACCAACATAAATGACCATTACAAATATACTTTTGAGTTATAAAGGGTGCATAAATTATGATTCAATTCATAAAATGTTCATAGATGTGCAGAAACAAACAATATATACTTTTCAAGTAAATATCTGTGTAGCTCAGATCCTGATGGTTATGAAACATCCTGGGCTGTAGGCCCTGAGCTAAGTGCATCCACCCAGGTCAATCTATTATCTTCCCCCATTGTAATGATGACAACAGTCCCTGCCCAGTTATTCTACATGTTTCTTCTCTAGGATCTAATCCTTAAGGTTACTGTGGCCAACAAATTATGGTACCTATTACTAATAAGCTCATAGTAGCCATTATTTGTAGAATAAATGCTAGATGTGAAGCCATCTGCTGAGCATTTTGCCCGCATTATCCAAATCATGCAACTCTCCTGAGTTAGACCTGCTGTCTTGCTTCTGCATGGAGAGCACTGTGGCTTAGAAGCATTGTCTAAAGTAAACTGCAGCACCAGGACACCAACTCGAGACGTCCGACTTCAAAATCATCACCTCTTACCATGTTTCTCATCATGAGGGATATGCAGCCTCTTAAGAAAACAAAATTCACTGTGAATCCCCTCCAGTGATAACATAGTGTTAAGATAGCTATAGGCATAACACTAGGAATTAATTTATTATATTTAACCCCTTAAATAGGCCATAATAGCAAAAAATCTCAAAATCTTAGTGGCAATAAACAACAAAGATTTATTTTTTTCTCCTACTACATGATATTACAAGTAAGCAGGGAGGGGATCGGATCCAGCAGCCACCATTATTGCGTCAGTCAAGGATTGGCAAGAAGCAAAGAGCACACCCAAACTGAAGAATTTGAGGAGCATTTCACCTATTACTTATCTGTACTATTTACAAGGGTGTAGCCAGAGGTAAGGGAGCCAGGAACATATAGTGCAGTACCCTAGGGCTAGTGATGACTAGCCACCCTCACCCTGTAGGGGCCAGGTGGGCAAGCAGCTACCAGAACCTGGATGGGTCTTGCAACCAATCCAGGGTGGCCTGCACAGAATGAGCAAGGGGACTTAATAGTCCAACCTTGTTTTCCTCCTGCCCTCTGGTTTCCTGCCAGAACTTTCCATTGGCTAAATCCAACCAGAAGTTAGAGGGTAGGGGAGACCATGGATCCAGTCCCAACAGTCTGCCTCCCAGAAGGCACAGAGGAAGCTGGAGAGAAACCGAGGCAGCACACTGGTAGACACAGCCCGATCCCAAATGCTGCAAAAGGCAAGGACAACCCTGGAGGGAACCACACTGCAATCAAAGGCTGTGGCTCCATCACTCCGCACTCACAACTCACAGGCCAGGACTAATCACATGTCTACTCACCAGACGGGACCCCAAAGTGCCATTCTGCCATGTATTTAGGAAGAGAGAACTGGATATCTGTAAGCAGCCCTGAAGGCTGCCACAAAACCAAAATGAATTTGCAGATTAAATACAAAGAAAATTACAATTCAAATTTACAGAATTAATTCAATGTTACCGTCGGTATTGCTTGCTAAAATTGAGTCACCCCCAAGGACATAAATACATCTAACAGGAGCTTTGAATTTGGCCTGCTTCTGTTTCCATGTGCCATGTGACAATTTCACTCTCCCACTAGTACACCAGCATCCGTGAAGTCATTTGGTTTTTACTTGGCAGGAGCACGCCATTTACGTTGTAATTTTCCCTCTGTTCTTCTCTCACTAGGCTGCATCAATTATTGTAGTGCTAATTGTTACTGACACAATCACAGTGCAAAGGCAAATGTGGGCAATGAATTTAGCAGTTGGTTATAAGGTAGTTATCTATACATATAATCTGGAAAAATGTTTCTATTAATTTTTTTGTATTATCACTGAATTGAAGATAAAGTTAAACAATTCTCATAGAGAAGTCAAAGACTTAGAAACACAACTTCTTCGTGTCCTTTTTATTTTCACTTTCTTTCCCCAGGACAGGTGACATGACTGGTAGAGGTAGCCATGCCCTCATTCACCTGGGAGGTGTACCTCTTGCTGCTCTGGTTCTTGGTCTTCTGTTTTCTTAATTGTCCTCCTTCCAGGGCTGTCATGTGCTTTCTTGTATTCAGGATCCCTGGCTGTTCTGTATCTCTCTCATCTGCTCTCTGGTTTAGGCTAGTCCAGAAGGCTTGGTCGCCACTCTTGTTCATCAGCCCTGCAGCCTTTACACCTATCTCCACTCTTTTAGGGGAGCCCTGGGTGGTCACACTCTAAAATTTTTTTCTTCCATATAAAAACATAAAAACAAGCTGAGGTTTGCTAAGAACATGTTCTTACTCTGTACAACTCTGTCTTCGGATGTCATTTCTCACATCTACATGACCCAGAAGTTCTGGTTAGTCAGCCTCATATAGTATGTATGTTCCTAACTCGGGGGCCTCTGTATAGTCCTCAAGAGAATTCTTAATCTCCCATATTCTAGTGGTGAGAAGGAAGTCACATAGCCCTCCCAACTCAAGGGGAGAGGATTGTCCAAGGAAGGGCATGAATCCCAGAAGGTGAGGATTGTTGGGATTGCCTGAGGGCCTGTGCACCATACAGGCAAATCTGACCCTTCTCATTCCCCTTGACAGTGAGTGGCATGAGCACGTGACCCACTGCTGGCCAATGAGAATCCTATCTGAAGAGGTGTGTGGCAGAGACTACTGGTACTCACCAATATCCACATTTCCCTCTTCTTCTGGGCAGAGTTAGACTACATCCCGCAGCTCTTTGCATTTCAGTGAGGTCGTACAGCTACTTTTCACTATGTAATGTGAAAAGGAATGAGGTACGTCACTTTCTGCACCTTCTCCACACCATCTCTCCTCCCACTCACAGGCCAGATGCAAGAGATCCAACATATTATCCTGAGGCCCTGGAGGATACTCAAGCCACTAGATAGAAGAAGCCTGGATCCCTGAGTGTCTGCATGGAGCAGAGCATTCTCCCCATCCCAGTCAACATAAATCAGATTATGGCATGAGCAAAAAAATAACCTTTCATTTTTGCCATTGGAATTCTGCTGGTGTTTGTTGTGACAGTGAGCCCATGCTGATTAATACAAAGGGCTTCTGTAAAGGTATTTTTCTCCCTGCTGAAAAATGTTGCATGGGAAATGAGAGGAGAGGTCCTTCAATTTCTTGAATGACTGTCACATTTGCACCTTACGCAGGATAGCTACAGACACCTTGAAATCTTATGGAGTACAAAAGAAAAAGGAGGCATTTCCAGCTGTTGAATTAACCAAACTCTAGAATTCTTATAATGTAATATAATTAATAATATAATATATAATATATAATATATAATATAATATAATATAATATAATATAATATAATATAATAATATAATAATTCCTTCAATATTTTATTCATATTTGGTTGTCTAATCCATTATTTTTAAGTGAAAGCATCCCACTCAATATGTAATTCAAGCTTAATTCTTAATAGCCTGTATCCTTTCTATACTTACGTCATCCCAAATTATCTAATACTTAACCACCTGGTTTCTGTGATCCACTTACATCAAACATACTCATGTTCAGAAAATTGAGCCAGAGTCTGCTGCCTTATCAGCTGATGCCTAACAACTTACTTTCTCTGTGTTCTATAATAATGCAAGTCTGCTGGGAAAGATAACATTAAGGGGTTATCAGACCCTAACACCTTGGGATAAATGAATTTATCAGATCCTCTATTAAATCCCCTTTTGAATCTTTTGCCATTTCTCTACATTTCATAAGGAGTTAGCATGGCCAGTCCAGGAGATATCATCTTCAGGGTGTGGTCAGATGTAGAGAAGAAGATAGCTCTGGGCACCTAAGAGTGAGCATCTCTTTGGGGGAAAAATACACATGGAAAGGCAGAACAGTAAATTACTTTCTCACTAACATATTCACAATCAGTTTTGTTGGAATTATAGGCCAATCTCCTTCAGAGGACTGGATGACTTTGCCTGATCCCATTGGGTGCTTGGCACAATCAGTCTATAGGACCTGGTGGAAGTGGCTGCTGAGACAGAGGTAGCTGGAGGGTAGTATGACTGACAGATAGTAGTATTCACGGGCAGTGAGTGGAAAGGCTTCTGCTGGTAGAGGGTCTTTCATCCAGAGTGGGAAGTCCTTACTATTATACAACCTGGACAACTAGAGAAGGGCCAGCTGGTGTCCTTTCCCCACATGAAATACACTTCCACTCCTGACAATCAGGAAGGATGTCAAGAGAAAGATATGATAGATAGATGATAGATAGACAGATAGATAGATGATAGATAGATAGATAGATAGATAGATGATAGATAATTGATTGACTAATAGATAGGGAGGTATCCATCTCCCTCCCTTCCCTTTCTTCCTTCTTGTTCCCTGCCTATATCCTTGAAGCACTCTTGGAAAAATCTGGGGCTAAAATGAGTCTGGTCTGGATTTCATCCATGGCTCTGCAACTGATAAGCTATGTAACAAAGCAACTTCCTTGTTCTTTCTCTTCCTCTTAATCATCAAATGCTTTGGGGGCTCTTACTCTGACAGAGCAGGCCTTGTGCTATTCACCAGGGATGAACAGAAAAGAAAATAATTCGTTCTTATAAAATTAAACTAGACCAGGTGATCTCACAAGTATATTTCACCTACTAGGTTTGCCCACACACCCTCTCCTTCAAGTCTGGAGTCCTGACCTACCTTCCCAGTGCTCTCCCACTGCTCCTTGTCCCTCTGAAGTCCCTGCTTTGGCCTATCAGCAAAGGGCATTCAGCCTTGCCCCCCCTTCACCCTCCTCCAGTACATCAAATCCGGGCTACCCTGGGTGCTGTGTTCATTCCTTCAGTCAGCATGCAGCTACTAATCCCTTAATGTAACCTGAGCAGAAGTATAAATAACTGCTTGATAATCCCTTAGTATTTGATCATCCCAAATAACATTTGCATTTTCATTAGGGTCTTACATGGTCTGGTGCCTTTCTTTTTTTAAATTACAAAGCAATTTAAATTTTTAAAATTTCAAATATGATAGATACAGATGCATTTATATAGAACTAGGTAGAGATGTGGATTTATACTTTCACAGAATTGCTTAAATATGGTCATATTGTACATATTTTCATATGAATTGTGAATTTTTTCCTTGTTTTCTTTACTTCCTGCTTAGTCTCTCCTCCCCCATCTCTCCACCCCTTCTATACTAACAATCCTCAGCCACAAGCCTTCTTCCATGAAACCATGAACCCCATCTTAATCTATTATGTATCCATCCATGTTTCTCTATTTGTGTATACTGAAACCAGTATGTAAGAATATATTTAAAAGATTGTTTGTTGGAAAATTGTTGTCAGTGGCCAAAAAAACTCTAGAAACAAAGTGAGCATCGATCAGTAGAAAATGGTTGAATAAATTCTGGTACAACAACTTATTTCCATTAGGCTAAGCTGGATATTGATGTGGAATAAACATTTCTAAAATTGAAGTGACTTAAAACAACAAAAATGGGTTACCTGATCAGTTATATGTCCAGTTTGTGCCAGGAAAGAACCTCTGCTCCACGTGGTTATTCAGGGACCCAGGCTGATGGAGCAAACACAACCTTAAATATTGGTGCTGCCATGCCAGAGGAAAACAGATTTCTGGAGGATCTTGTACCGGATGATTAAATGCTTCAGCCCAGAAGTCATAATTTGATGGCTAAAAGTAGTCACAGGCCCCATTCAGCTACAGGTGAGCCAGGAAGTGAAGTCCTACCATGTGCCTGGAAGGGAAGAAAACTAAAAGTATTAGTGAGTAGCTCTAAGGACTACCATACACTCCATATCCTATTATGTATCTATAAATAAAGAAAAAATAAGTGATGTTTCTTCTATACCTAGCACCTGGGGAGAATTCCAAAGGTATTGTTGAGTGAGAAAACTACAATGCAGATATATGAGTAAAAGAGGATCTCATTTTTTTTAAGCAGACAATGACTCAGATATCCCATGACCCAACAATTTCACTTCTAAGTATTTATCTAAAAAAGTCCAAAACACTAATTCAAAAAGATATATGCAGCCTTATGTTCTTTGCAGCAGCATTTACAATAACCAAGATATTGAAGCAACCTAAGTGTCCATCAATAGACAATTGGATAAAGACAATGTGGTACATATATACAATGGAATATTACTCAGCCATAAAAAGAAAGAAATCTTACCATTTGCAGCAACGTGGATGTACCTAGAGGATATTATGCTAAATGAAATAAGTCAGACACAGAAAGACAAATACCATGATTTCACTTATATATGGAATCTAAAGAACGAAGTAAACAAACAAACAAACAAACAAAACAGAAACAGAAACAGACTCATAGATACAGAGAACAGACTGATGGTTGTCAGAGGGAAGGGAAGTTGTGGATTGGGTAAAATAGGTGATGGGAGTTACAAAATAATTACTAGTTACAAACTAATCAGGGGGATGTAAAGTACAGCATAAAGAATAGAGTCAATAATATTGTAACTATATATGGTGCCAGGTGGGTACTAGATTTATCAGGGTGATCACTTCATAAGCTACATAAATGTCTAACCAATATGCTGTACACCTGAAAGTAATATAATATTGAATGTCAACTGTGATTGACATGTAAAGTTAAAATAAATAAAAGTAAAAAATCTCTACATATGGGTTGGCTTGTGTTTATAGGAATATGTGTGTACTTGTTTGCCTATTTTCATACATCTTAAGTGTCAGAATTACCCTAGAGTCCTTGTTACATGTCAGGATTGGTGGGCTCTAGCCCAGATCTGCTGAATCAAGTCTGGTATGTGTGTTAATGAGAGAGCCAGGACTCATACCCAAAGATGGTCCTACATTCTACAGCATGTTTCCCACATCACTGTTCATTCATCTCAAATGACTTCCTCCCTAAGGAAAAAGTACTAATTCATTGATCTATCAATTTATCCATCAAATATTTATTGACCATCTGCTACGTGCCAGAGACTTTGCTAGATGCTAGGGATTTGGTAATGACAGAGCAGACAGGGTTCTATTTTTATCTTACAGTCTAGAACATTTAAGAAGTAGATACATGCATAAATTATGATAAAGCACTAAGGAGGAAAAGATTGTCATAACCCAAGATAATAAGGGGACACATTTAAACTGGGGAGTAGAGGAGGATCACTCACAAGAAGGAAGGCTTATTGGAAACTGTTGGGGTGAAGCCAGAAGGCAGGGGATTTGGAGCTGAGCAAAGACCATACTACCTGGAAAGTCCAGAGAAGGACACCAGTGCAGTGGTTCCTCCACCAAGCACACTGCTCCTGCAGAACACTGGGAGGCCGTGCCATGGGGCCTCATCTAAGTGCATCCTTCCACACCGCAGCCCAGGTCTCATACTTGCCACTCTCTCGTTTGGATAGCAAATTGCTTACCACTAAGGCTGGCCAAGGTCATCACCATCCATCTCAGTAAGAAGCTGAGGTGTCTGGCTCTACAAGCTCCACTTATCAACAACTGGTTGTAGGGACCTGAGTGGAGGAAGCCCCTGCTTGCCTGAACATTTCTGTCTCCCAAGCCCCGGGAGACATGATGCAAGAGAGGAGGAACCTTCTGTGCGTGTAGGTTTCCAGAGGTTGCAGGATCAGTAACCACAGACTCCTCTGAACCTCAAAGACTCAAGACTGTCCCATTGTTTGAGGTAATTTAGGCCATCAGATGGGCAGAAGAGCAATCTCTCTAAAGCTATCAAGCAAATCCAAGATTGGAAGACTAATATTGTTGAGATGTTAATTCTCTCAATTAATCTATAAAATCAATAGGAGTGCAGTCAAAACCCAAGCAGGCTTAAACATCTTGACCTCACTCAGTCACTGTGAAGAAGAAATGAGATGGTAGAGATAAAGGTGTGCCTGCTCGCTGAGGCTGGGGATGTCAGGCGCAGGGAGAAAAGGTGGGAACTGGAGACAGGCCCCCTGTGCCCAGTGGAAGCACAAGGAGAACAGTGCACAGCCTGGACTGGAGCTGTAGAAAAAGGAACAGGTAAGGAGATGCCCCAGCCCAGCCCTGTGCTTCCTTTCCCTGCCTCCTTGCATTTCCTTTGCCTGCCTTCTCTCAGGGACCTCCATCTACCTCAGCGCTCACTGGGGGGATGCAGCCCAGAGACTGTGGGCAGACCCAGCCTTGTGGACACTGTGGCCAGCCCAGATTTCACTGAGGGCTTCCTCCCCTCCAACTGACCACTCTCCTCTGTGCCCAGGGGCTTACTGTGACAGAGCTGGGCATCGGTGGGCCCATCTTGGAATGTAAATGTGTTGTTCCTGGGTTTACCATATCCTCCACTGTATGCCTGTGTCTTCCATGTAGGGAGAGGAGAGCTCCTTCTCTTTGTCTTCAAGCCTCTCCTGCTTAGCCCAACTCTGGAACTGTGGGGTGTAGTATCGGATCCCAGGCACTGGGCATTTCTCTCCATCCAAGATGGTTGGGAAAAGGCATTTCCCAGGAGGCTGGAGACAGAGTAAATTATGATTCTTGTCTGGGGCTGAGGCTGGGCCTTCTGTCTAGGGAAGGACCACCAGTGTGAGACGTGGGTAACTTGGGTGGGGGCCAGGCTGGACGCACCCCCTTCGAGAGGGAATTCTCCCTCTCCTATGAGTGGTCGTCCAAGGATCTCTCTCCTACATAGCTCCCCAGGAGATGAGTCTATTTACCAAACATTTATTTTCATAGCCTCCTGTGGGAACAGGGAGACTGAGTGGAGTGGGACATGGGGGACTGTAACCTGGTGACAGTGGGAGGTAGGAAAGGAGGGACCTACTCACCCAGGTCTGCTCCCAGAATCAGAACAGTGGCCCAGAGAGGACTGGTCCTGAAAATATCAGGGGAAAAGCACATTCCTGACATTCGTTCGTGGGGATTCTCTCCCATGTCCTCCTGTTCCCTCTTTGCTTTCTCCTCTCTTACTTGGGCTTATTCTGGGACATTATTTAGGCCTCTGGGCAGGATGACAGGGAATCTGGGGGCAGGTTTGACATACTTCCTCCCATCTTCCTAATTCTTGGGCTTCCATGTCTCCTCGCCCTCCCCCTCCCCATTGGAGTGCCCTCTCCCCTCAACCCTGCTCACTCACTCCTCGGAGGTCCCATCTCTCCAATACAGGAGCTATCTGCTCTGAACAGTGTCCTTTACAGGAGACACAGTTCTTAATACAATACTTCTCCCAGGAGTATATGCACTTTGAAAGAGAAGCTCAGAGGTGTCTTGTGCTTAAACCAAAGCCCTGATGGACTCCTGAGAAATTCTAGGCATCGATGGCACCCATTTCTTCACAGTGTGCCCTCTGGTGACACCAGGTGGCCTTTCCCTGTACAGATTTGATATTGCTGCTCTGTGTGCTGTACGGCCGGCTCATGGGCACCAGGATGGACAACACTGGTATGTGTGTCACTGCATACCCAACTCAGACCCCTCCTCATGTATGGTCCCACCATTGACATGGCTTCCTATAGTCACAGCAACCAGGCCTCCCAGGCTGAGGCTGGGAGACACCTCAGGCCGCTGGCCCCTGAGCCCCACCTCAGGCCCTTGGAGCCCCTGAGATCCACTGTCCTCTCACTTAAAGCTGGAAGACTCTCAGAACTCAGATTCTACAGTTGTTTGCCCCCTCCCCCCAGAGCCTGTTCAAAGTGCTTAATTAACAAATCTTGAGTATCAGGAAGTTGTTTACTTGGCTTCCTTGAGAACTGTTCTCTAAGGAGCTCAAAGCACTGCTAATAGATTTTTTGTTGTTGCCTCCATCCATCAAGCAACCTCCCTCATTCCAAACGCTGCTTTATCCCTCCCCCTGGGACCTGACTCTCACTCAGGGAACCCAGGAGAGACCTTCTGCTTCTCTAAGCATCTGTGCCCTGCAGCTTCTGCGCCCCACCCCCATAAGGCTGGGGCTTCATTTTAATTAAAGAATGGGTGGGGAGAGGCAATTACAGATACAGGCTTACAGGGAGACTCACAGGGCCCTTGCTGCTCTTGAAGAAGCACAGCCACTCACACCTACCTGCCTTGAGTTTACCTCTGCATTCCCCAGCCCTCTGTGTCAATCAGGAGCAGAATTCACCTGCTGGTCTTCGCTGCCTCTCCCTTTGGCCACAATCAGCGGTTGGAGACTGACTGCAGGTGCCCCCACCTTTACCTCCCTCCCAACTGCTGCAGGACTCTGGTCCCTGCCTGCCCCTCTACCCTCCAAACCACTCACTTGCTGTCTCTGCAGCTCCTCTTAGCCTCTACCTGCTTGGCTGGACACTTGGACTCCTGGCCCATGTTCTCTGGTCTATCTTCTCCCATTGAGGCCTTGAATTTTTTTTTTAAATACGTTTTTATTGATTTTTTTAGAGAGAGAGGAAGGGAGAAGGAGAGAGAGATGGAAACATCAATGAGAGAGAAACATCAACATCTATGGGCTGCCTCTTGCATACCCCCTGCTGGGATTGAGCCCACAACCTGGGCATGTGCCTTGACTGGGAATCGAACCAGTGACCTCTTGGTGCATGGGCTGTCACTCAACCACTGAGCCACACTTGCCAGGCGAGGCCTTGAGTTTGAGGACAACTCCTGACACACTGCATCACAAGGGAATGCGGGGGTGTGGCTGTAGTCAGAGCCATCACCTAAGGGCAGGAGGCAAATCAACCCAGGATACAGACCATAGCACAGATGAAAATTATAATTATCATTATTGGTAACATTTATTGGCACTTACACATGCCAGGCAACTTAGATTAATCATTGCACATCAAAACCACGCTCTGATGTAGATGCTACTCTAGGACGGCCATAAAGCATAAATCACAGTTGATGTTAGTTTATCATAGACTATCATGTGCTCTCCATAAATGACTTATTATATATTTGCCTATGTCTCCAGACTTGAAGTCACCCTGCATTAGTCTGTCAATTTTACAGATGAGGAAACTGAGATTAACAGATATCTCTGCAAAAGGAGAGCAGAGATTCAAACTCAGGTCTGTCCAACACCAAATTCTGTGCCCTCAACCCTGTATATATGAGCCCACCACGTGGATGGGAATCCCTTTATCTCCATTCAGAGTGCAGCCCCGCAGTGCACTCAGGGCAGCCCCTTCGAGAACCTGCACTCAAAGAGAGAATCTCATGGAGGTGTGGAAGTTTCAGAACTAGAGCATCTTAGAGCTTGAAAGAACTTAGATTGGAGCACAGTGGTTCTTGGCCATCGTTGAACATTTAAAGAGCCTGATGAAAGCTATTGGCCCTCTTCCCTGAGGGATGCACACATACACATACCCTGTCGCCTTCACTCGGGAGGGGCTTGGAGCCCCAGAAGCCCAGCCTTGGGCCTTGTCTGGCATCCCCCTTGCCACTTTTCTCTGTGCACATTCACATCCTATATCTGGCTTCTTAACCATTTAAGCTAGATGAACCCAAGCTATTGCTTCCTATCTGGCCCAAACCCCTCCTTGTATAAACATGAAAACGGCCCTAGAGAAGTGAGGTTCTCTGCTCTACATCACATAGCCAGTGAGGCTGGCAGAGCAGGCCCAGAACAGGGTGGACCATCCCTTCTAAAGAGCAGAGGCTGAAGTGTCCTGAGCCAGGTCAGGGCCCCTAGGTTCAATGCTGACCACCAGTCCTTGCCCACCTGAGGAGGGCGGCTGCTCCCGGTGGCCATTGGTCAGTCACTCACAGTGAGTGCCATGCTTCCATGTGCAGGACTACTGGTGTCTCTCAGGTCTTCCCACTACCCCATGGGGCCTCCTCTCCACCAACCCACTCTAACCAAACTTTGAGGGCCTTATTATGGAGCTCCCAGTCCATGAGGCTGCAGGAACAAAGCTCAGAGAGACACTTTATGGAAAAATGAGACAGCCACATGAAAGAGACAGTTCCTGGGGTCATGGGCACCCCACTGCTTTCAAAAGAATAGTAACCACAGTTTTCCCCAAATTGAGGCTGTTCAACTGAAAAACATGTCCTCCTGCTCTGGGAAGGTGTCCCTGACCCAGAGAATAGGGGCCAGACCAGCCTCGGAGGTTTTACTGTCCACCGCCACCATATCCCAGCACATGGCTCAATGCCCGCACACACCGGGCTCTCAGCAGACATCGCCACCTCCGGCATGGGCCCTGCAGGCAGGACCAGGAAGGTTAGTGCACTGTTTGGCGGGCAGGCTGGCACAGTCGTCCTTCCACTCCTGTCCCCCCTCCTTTCTTTGCCTCAGCTGGAAGGTTGCAGCGAATTAAACTGTGAGGGGCTCATTCTGATGGCACGAGGAGCCTGTGATGTCTGCCATCGATATTAACAGGCCTTCTTATGAAGTCCCCTCTGCGCGGCTGCTCGGGTCCAAGTTTACACAGTAAACAATGCAGTTAGTTTCTCTGATGAACGCTTCAGAGGAGCTAATAACTTCCTCCGCCCTGGAGCTTCCCTTCCTGCAGGGCTGGTACAGCTGCTTGACCAGGGAGGCCCCGCTGCTGTGCCAGGCCAGTCACCTCCTAGGGGCCAGAGGCCAGGCCCAGGGGGACAGGTGTTGGACCAGGAGGCTCAGGGCCTGGCTGGAGCCCCTGCCCCTCAGAACAGGGCAGCTCTCCTGGGAAGTGGCCCCCTCAGCAGCTGCTGCAGGGCAGCCACTTACCAATACTCACCCGCTCCTAGCTGCTGAACCCGGTTTTTTAAGTATAAATCTACCAGGACACTGGTTGTACTCACTGGTTTAATGGGGAAAAGGGAGGTCAATACTAATATGTTTTAGTTTCTTTATTATTTTATTTTTTAAAGCTGGCCTCAGAGACCCCACAGTTCCATGTCACTCCAGATACCTTCTTGCAAAGGACCCTGGGGACAGTCCTTACAGGAGTGTGGCCTGTTGGGGACAGCTCACCACTGCCAGGTAGCCCAGGACCTGGTGTGAGAGTCTCAGGGCTTATGTTTGCTATGTGCACAGCACGAGGCTCAGGCCTGGTTAGGTATGGAGAGGGGTTTCACTTGTGCAGGTCAGGTGCGGTTCATGACTTTGGGAAGTGAAAGGCAGTGTGTGTAGGGGAGTGGGGCGGGGGGCTGTCATCTCAGCCATTGGAGCTGAGCAAGAGGAAAAGAAGGAGTCCTAAGTGGCTTGGCCAGAAGCACACAGTGAGATGCAGAAGTTTCTAGAACTGCCTTACTATAAGAAAAGGAAGGAGTTTCTTGCTTCTTTTGACAACAATTTGACTCTCTCTCTGCTGCTTTCTCCTGTCAGCCTCTTCCTTTCCCAGCCTGCCCAGCAGGAGGTGCTGTGAGTGTGTGTGTGAAGGGTCTGTCAGGAGCCTCCTTTACTTTCCTACTCTGGGAATCTGGGTGAGCTTTGGGCCCCCACCCACAACCAATCCACGACTCTGACTCAGCTGTCTTGCCCAGAATGGGAGCTCCTTGCTGGCACTGGCCAGTCCTCCCTGGATTCCAGCTGGCTTGTCCAGGGCCTGGTTGCTGTGCCTGGGTCCAATTCATGTGGCTAAAACCCTGCTCTGAAATAACTCCTTGGTTCAATCATACAACTCCATCAGCCTGATGTTCAGTGTCACTGGCTCCCCCATCTCCCTCCAGCCTCACTTGGATCCTGACAGTAAGCTGAGCTACTTCTGAATCCAATGAGTGTGCTAGATGTTTCCGTGGCCCACCTGAGGATTAGCTGCCGAAACAGGGCAGGTGCCACCAACATTGGCTCTAAGGTCCTTTGCAGCCCTCCATCGCCTGCCAGGCCCCCTCACGCCTGCTCTGGCCCACCTGCAGCACCTCCCTCCCTCACCTTCTTGGAGAGAAGAAAAAGCCCTACTGAGCAGGCCCTGGGGGGGTGGGGGGGCTGCTCTGACAGGAGCGTGCAAGCCTGTGGCAGCCAGAGCTCATTGCAGCCGGACAAGAGGAGCAACCCCTGGTGGTGAAACGCGGTAGGAGGCCAGGCAGACCTGAGGCCCAGTCCCTCCTTTTGCACGGATTACTTCACCCTGCCAGGCAGGCCTTATGAAACAGGCTTAATGAGAGCATGTCCCTCACTCTCACACAACAAATATTTGAGTTCCTACTATGAGCCAGGCCCTGTTCCAGTACTGGGGATCAGTGCTGAACACACGCCGGCCTCGCCAATCTTACTAATTACTCGTGCTGACTCGAGGATTACATGAAACAGCGAATGTTTTATACCGCAGTGAACATCTATTGTTTCTTGTGTGTGTGGCTCATGCCCTCCCTTTTTTCTCTTAGACATAAATCCTTTCCCCCTCTCATTATTATCTCCCTAAAAGCTGTCAATCCTAATACCCTACCCTGTTGCAGCCTGGGGTAGGGGACCAGTCTTTGCAAGACACTTGGCCCATCCTTTTGGTCTTGTGATTGGTCCAGGATGAAGTATGTGATCCACTTGAGACCATCCCAAGTCCTTCCCTGAGCATTTTTCCCCTGAAACTGGTACTCACCACCTGCCCTTTTCCCTTCATTGCCAGCTCTGAGCTCAGGCCTCTAAAACTGCAAGTGGCTCTGTCCTTCCATGCAAAGGATCCTGAAATGTGCCCCAATCTGGAAGAGGTGCGAGCACAGGTGCAGAGCCAGAGGGTGGGGCCAGCTGCTGCTTTAGCTGTGGGTCCATCAGCCCTGGGGCTACAAAGCCTCCTAACTTTTCAAGGTTCAGTTGAAGAACCGATGCATTTTCTTTTCTATGCCTTAGCTGTTTGAATTAATATGTCACAGCTAGCAGGCTTCTGGTTAATAAAATGCAGACATAACAATTTTAAATAATGAGCATTCAAAAATGTTAGCTTTTCTCTTTTAGAAAAAGAGAAATGTGCAAAGGAGAAGGTGGAATGAGAAATAGGGAAGAGGGAGCTCTCGGGGACTTCCAAATAACATGCCTTATGTAGCCGGCATTCCTTACTGTGTCTTTGTTTTAATTAAACTAAGGAACCAGGACCCCACAAACTCACTCATTTTTATGTATCTGTAGGCCTTAAATATCTATCATCTATCTATCTATCATCTATCTATCTATCTATCTATCTATCTATCTATCTATCTATCTATCTACCTATCATCTATCTATCTAATCTATCATCTATCTAGTATTCCCTTAAGAGTCACACCCATCCCAACAAAACTAAAAGGGAAGGATTTTATAGTTCCTCAAGATTGCTCAAGAGAGTGAGGGGACGGGCATCCATGTGGCTGTGAATCTACTTTAGTGACACCAGTGGACCACCTCCAGGAAGGGGGAGGCAGGGTGTGGGGCACAGGGAAAGCCCAGAAGGGGGCAGCTGAAAAAACTATATCCCCTCACGTGGTTTCCCTTCCCCCACTTTTCCTTTCTCCTTTGCTTTCCCTTAGTTCGCTTGAGCCCTTAGCTCTGTCCTTCCCTCTGCTTTCTCTCTTTTCTCTTACTTTCATCCCCTGCCCATCTCCCCGCCCCCACCCCCTGAGGATGTGCAGCGCAGACTCACTCGCCGTCCTTCGGAACGAACACTTGTCTTGTGACTCAGCGTGTCTCCCGTCCCGCCAGCCTGGGCCATGTCCATCAGGGAATTCCCACCCCGGCTCTCAGCCCTGGGTGGCGGGCGAACCAGTGGGAGAGGCCCAGCGCGTCAAGAAACAGCAGCAGAGGAGCAGAAGACCACTGCTCCTCAGTCGGGAGACCTCCACTCAGCTCCCAGGGCTGCAGCCCACCCAGCCCAGGGAAGGAAAGCAGGCCCTCGCCCGGGGCGGGACAGCGGCCTTCCCAGGCCCGCACAGGGCAGGGCTGGAGGCCATGGCAGCGAGAGCAGAAGGAGGCTACAGCCCACAGGGCCTTGGCCAGTGGGTGAAGCAAACATGGGAGGGCAAGTGGAGTGGCCCGTAAGTACGCGGAGTCTAGAGAAACAGCTTTCCGTCATCTATCCGGGGGCGGGGGAAAGGAGGCGGATCACAGAGTGCAAGTCACTTAGCCTCTCCGAGCTTCAGTTCTTTGTCTTAAAAATGCAGACAGTATTATCCACTGCAAAGAGTGAGAATTAAATAAAATAACCCACTTGGAAGCACTTAATGCAGTGCACACAATGAATGTAAATAGAATCTGGATGTGTTCCTGTTGAGTACCCCCCCCCCCCCCACACACACACACACACAACTTGGTCTTTCTCAATGGCTAGAGAAACAGGCAGAGAGGCTGCCCCTGGGACAATGATCTGAGTCAGTCTCCGCCAAGCCCCGTGGTCAGAGAAAGGCTCGGGTCTGTTCGTGGGAGTCCTGACTTGTGGGGCAGTGGGCTGACTGCCCAGCCCGCACTCCAAGGTTTCTCCATAGAGCTAGAACAACAGGGAAGCTCCTCGCCACGCTGCTCACTGAAAAGTCAGAACACAGCATCCTGTCTTGTTCCTGAACCTTGTATTTAAATGATGATGTTCCCAATACAGGCAGACAGAAAGGACTACACAAACAACTTAAGTCAAAATGCACTTGACTACAAACGGAGAAGGGAAACAAGGCTGGGTGATGCAATCGTTCAAAATGCGTGAAACTGAAAGCCAGGTTCCAGTTCAAATCCTACAATGCCACCTCAATCCAAGTGACTCCGGATATGCCTTAGTTTCCTCCTCTGTGAAATAAGAGGGATAGTAAACCCTTCCTTGTCTATCTTCAGATGAAGACCAAGTGAGATAACATAATTGAAACCACTTTGCCAAACACTATACAGCTAGTTGATATGGTTGTTAATGTGGAATGTCAAGGAACAAGCTAGAAGTCCTTCAAGAGCCTATAAGCATTTTCTCATGAATATCTCAGACATAAAAGGTTGGGTTCATAGCCTCAGACATCACACCCACAGAGAGCCATCCGCACAAGAGTTGACTAAAGGATTCCTCGCACCCACCCCTCTTCTGTCAGTGGAGATGGGAAGCCAGACGAAACCATCTTGCTGGCTTTCTGGATGAAGCATGCTGGGATAAGAGGTGGCTACACCTTTGTTCCTGGTGGGAGTCAGGGGCTTCTGATGATAGCTGTATATTTCACCCAAAGTGACAGGGACCTTGTTAGCCGTCCTTGTATTGAGGAACTTGATGGATTGAACTCTTGGGGAGAATGCAGCAGCCGTGATCTGCCATAAAGATGATGAATAACATTTTTTTCTTAAATGATTACTGAACACTTTATAGCTAGCCAAAGCTGGCTTTCTCAGAGCCCTTGGAGAAACACTTTTATGAAGTGTCATTCAATTAATAAGGAGGTTATTGACTGTCGTCATGCATGGAATACCGCACAAGGGCCAGGTAAGAAAAAGGGACAGAGGACCACAGCACAAAGAGGAGGGCAGCCAGCAGTGAGGCCAGCTTGGATGAAGGTAGGCCTGTCCGAACCGTCTAGAATGACAGCTATGGCCAAAGCGGTCACCATGGGCCAGGGATCTCTAGCAGTTATAGCAATGTTTCCATTGCAGGCCTGGTCTAGAAAACTCCCTCTGTCACTTTGAAATAAAAAGAGAGGCAGTGTGGTGTGATGGAAAGTTTTCCTGACTACAAGTTGAGGGTCAAGACTTTCCCATTAGCCTTTGGTACAGTCTTAGGAAAGTTGCTTCACCTCATAGGTTAACTAAAATGATAGAATTGGACTAAGTGATTTTTAGGATTCCCACTCAAATATTCTATTTTATTCTGAATTGCTCAGAAAGAAATGGTATCAGGCAAAAAAAAATCCCAGCTCTTTCACAGCTTTTTCTGGCTGAGTCCCCCAGAGAGAGAACATGTGAATTGGGTGTGAGTTCAGCTGTAGCATTTATAGAGAAAAGAGGAGCAGAGTTGAGCTCAAAATCAACATGAGGAGGATGTACCGGCATCGGCAAACCCCAGGGAATATGCTCTGAATGTGCTCACCATTTCCCTGAGCTGGTTAGCGTCCTCTGTTATAAGAATCTAACGTGGGGCTCCCAAAGGACACCTACAATTTCCCAGACCTTAGTGACGTTCACCACCCCTGACCAAGGATGCGAAGGTGATGCCCGAGAGTTCTCTTCTTGGCCTTGACCAGCGAGGCACCCTACAGAATGACTCCAGAGGCCTCACATTTTAGTTGAGAAAACTTGGCATTTAAAATGAAATGGAATTGGGTTCGACTCTTGGCTTTGCAATTGATTAGCTGTACAACTTTGGGCAAGTTACTTATCTCAAAGCTAAAAAATAATACTATTGCATATCTGCTTGGATTATTGTAAACATTTAGGAAGATGACGTATGTAAGAGTGCAGTGCCTGAAACACAGCTGTCCCAAGCTGCTGTTCCTTCCTCCCTCGCTGCCTTGCTTTCTGTAAAGCTGTAGGAAGCAGGTGACCAGCCTGGTGCAACGCCCAGGCAGGAGTGCAGCGTGCTGACAGATGACTCAGGCTCCTCGCAAAGCCCTCAGTCGGCAACTCTAATGGCTAAAATCACGTTGAGTTTTAACAGAAATTAATGTAGGGTCCCTATTCTGCACAAGATTTAGAAGATTGGATGTCACCAGCGCATCTCAAAGGAAAAACATCCGAGGTTTTTGTGAACAACAAGCTCAGCATGAGCCAACAGTGTGATGGGGCTGCTAAAAAAATGAGTGTAACTTTTAGCCGTGTGAATAGTAATTTATAAATCAAAGGAATGTAGGTGTCTCATTGCTTTGGGGTAGATTTTAGCCAATTCTGGATGTCACATTTATATAGGATAGTGCTGTTCAACCTTTTTCATCTCATGGCACATAAACTAATTACTAAACTTCTGTGGCACACCAAAGAATATATTATATTTTTGCCAATCTGACAAAAAAGTAGGTATAATTTTTATTCAGCACACTGAACGGCTGTTGTGTGGGCTGTTGACAATCTAAGGGAAAAGAGGTCAGTGCCCCTGACTAAATAGTCAGGTATTGCATGCTTTAAAAATTCTTGTGGCACACCCGTTGAAGATTGCTGATATAGGACACTGATAAATTTGAATGTATCTTGAGAGTACATTTGAATGTATTACAGAGAGAGTTCAGAATGTCAGAATGTCATTAACTCTAAGAAACAGTTGCTGGGCCCAAAAATGTTAAGATTGGAGCGCCATCATCTCCATACCCATTGCTAGTTCATATGGAGCCTTTGGCAAAGAAGGGAAATGCCTCTCTCCACAGAGGAGCAATTCCATACCAGGCTCCTCACCCAAGTTACTCCCTACAACCCCATTCCCTTGCTCAGTGCAAAACTTAAGCAATTGTATGTGGCGACCTGGTGTAATGCCAAGCCTCAACTTACTGAAGGAGCTGTCCAGTGAGATAGGGCACAGAGCTCTTCTGTGCTTCCATTCAGAGCTAGAACCTGGACCACTAGCAGCAAAGAGTTATAGAAAGTGTTAGGCGTAAGATAGAGAGAATGATGATAGTCTAATGATTGCTGTAACTCTGTAGGAGGCACGAACAAATCTAAAGGAAGAGTCTGTTGATCTGAAGAGAGTTGGTCAGCTATGAAGAAAACAAAATGGATTCCCAAAAATTAACTGGTGGCGCTGCCAGTCCAACTAATGGAGCAGAGGATTCTCACCCAAGTTTCCTATCACAAGGGCAGGACCATCCAATGCAGGGGAGACGGCAGGAGCTGCAGCCAGTAGACCCCCTGTGTTCCTGCCAGTGTACCAGGTTAACCCTGTGGGGAGGAAGTGGATTAGATTGTGGTCACCTAATGCCATTGAATGAGTCGTGCCCTGACTTCCTTTGCTCCGGTTTCAGGCTCTCAAGAGAACTTTTCAATTGTGACGTGGTCTCACATACAGATCTACTGATAAACGCAGTTTCTGGAAAAATTGTATTTCTGATCATAAATTAATAAAATTTCAGTCTGTCCCCTGAAACTTAACTGTTCATGTGGATATAAGTTAACCATTTGGGATTCTGATTATAAATATCAGTCTATTGAATGCAATTTTTTTTCAAATGAGGGTGGATGAAACGTGTCATTTGAAAATGAACCACCTTCCCCTGATCAGACCTGGCTCACCACTTTCTGCTTGTTCAGAAGGACAAGAGCAGTGCAGTGCATGCTGGGAAACATGGATTTCACCTGAAATACCCTGTCTTCCCAAGTAGGCACTCTCTATCATCACCCTGAAAACCCCTAGCAAGTCAGCAATATGATTCTCCATTGCCTAGAGTTGGGGGACCCTCCCTTGCCTCCAGTTTTCACTTTTCTCCTCATTTCCTTCTCTTCATATTGGGTTTCAGGTCTATTCTCAGGCACATGGCCATGCACTTCCTCCTTCGATCACTGCTTATTATATTATATTGGAGGTAAAGTGGATGTTGGGCCCTGCAGGCCTCCTGACCTGAGCTTTGAGTATTGTCACCTTCCACTGACCAAAAGACAGCTGAGCCTTACAGGACCCACTGGAAGATCCCCAGTGAAAGCCCTTCGCGAAAAGCTGCAAACGCTCAGCAGCAGTGAGTCTCAGCGGTAAGTGCTTTGGGCGTGCGGGTTTCCTGGATAAACTTGCTTCCAGGTCTATGCCCGCATGTGCTCCCCAGGAGCTCATTGCAGCAGGGGTGGGGCAGGACTCAGGTTGCCAAGGAGGAAAGTGCAGAAAGTGGACTTGAACTAGAAAGGGGAGCTTATCAGCTCCTCTGATTTTCGCACCGAGCAGGGCCCAGCCTGTTGGTACTTACAAAAGATTTATACATGAAAAGACACCGGTATCTGTGTTATGAAGACACTAAACCTGTACAAGGAAGAAAATATGTGCGGGGAGCCAAAATAGAAAAGCATCCTCTCTGAGGTGGTGGCAGGTAATGATCATGGTTATAGACTTGGCTGATGAGGAATGAAACAGGCTGTTTCAGGGATGTGTCCCCTGGGCTGTGCCCCAATGGCCCAGGGTGCCAGGTATTTCTGGCTATGGAATTGATGAAGGGGCTCCCAGAAGAGGACACTTTCTGTGTGTTCATGAAAGCAGGTGATATATCTAGGACATGTCAGAAAGGGTCCCCTTGCCTAATCCAGGGGTATCATCTTACAGAGTGTTCGGGGAGGACAATGACCATCTATGTGGGGGGGCTAATGGCTTGCCCTGGAGGAGGCACTGCAGAGAAAGACAGCTTGCCCAAGGCACTTTACAGTGTCTCTCCTATTTGGAAGACCACAGTCTGGTGGGGAGGTAGACATTATCAGATAAGTAATTATAAAAGCCAGTTCCATGCCTACCAACCCCCTCCCACCACTGCATACCTGAAATTCTGGATTAAAAACTATATATTTTTTAAATTGTTGGTTGTCAGGACAGTAAGGGAATTCCTTGGAAATTTGAAGTTGACTTGAAAGTGTCACTCCATGAAGGCGGGTGCCCTGGAGTGGCCTTCTGCAGAACCTTGTTTTTGTGGAGCAGGAGGGACAGGAGACAAAGCCTAGGGTAGGCCCTAGGAGGGAGACCCACTCAGAGGAGTGTCACTTGTCTGTGGCACAGTATGTTGTGGGAGAAAGAGCCCACAATGGCACACAGAAGAATTGTTTCTTACCCACACACCTGGCGTGGCACCCAGGCAGTTCTGCTGATCTTGGCTGAGCCCTCACAGTGTGCAGATCACCTGCTGTCCACTAGGATCCTATTAGGTGAGGCTTCTGGGGTGACTTTGCTCAGCTCCATGATTCTCTCAGTCTCTGCTCAGGACCAGGGGCATGGCCCTCTCCTGGCTGTCACAGAGTGCAAGAACAAGTGGAAATGTCCTTGCATGTCTTCAAGTCTCTGCCTGTGCCATAGTAAATAAGACCCAAGGAAAGTCACATGGCTAGCTAGGATGAGAGTCAGAGAAGAAGGTCACTACGAAGTGACAGGGCATAAAGTACGTTTGTGGGATAAAGTGAGGAAATCCAACATACGTTTATTTAATCAGAGTTACAGGAGGAGAGATAAGAAAGAATGAGGAATGATTAATTATCGCTAGTTGAGAGAGGGGGCCAGCTCTGCTGATGGTTGCTGGAGCAGACATGACACAGTAACAATATTTGATATGGTCCTGCCTAGTGACAAAAAGAGGACCAGGAGATAAAGCAGAGAAAAAGCATGTCTCGAGAGGCAGAGGCATGAGAAAACATGATATTTTCAGGGTGTGATGGGAAGTCTTGTATAATGGTACAGTGGGGTGTGTTGGCATGTGGCACATGTGTGCTCATCTGGGGACCGAGATTTGAAGGTTGGCAGATGGGAGAGTCGTCAGATGGAAGGGATTTGTCAGCCACACTAGGGAATCTCAGTCTGTATCCTGTAGGTGATGGGGAGTCAGTGGAAATCTTTAAGCAAGAAAGTGACATGATCAGCTTTGCACTTAGGAAGATAAAGCACCAAGAAGAAACTCAATAAGCGCTTGTGGTTTGATCAATGTAGGCTGCTGATCCAAATCCCTTTGTTCTTGGACAGCTGTGGCTGGGGTGAGCTGAAGGCATTCTCTAGATCCATCATCTGTGCAAAGAGGATTTGGAGGGGCTCTCTGCTCAGAGTGTACCAGGTTCAGGTGATAAATTAAAAGTGATGACCTCGGGTACTCTGAAGCTGAAGGAGCCTCGCAAGACATCACTCACATTCTTCCTAGGCTTCCCTTCGGCAGTGGAGACTCACTTGGGAAGCCTGGACTAGGGAGTGAAGGCCAGGCTCTGCCAGGCTTTATTCTAGGTCCACACTGTGGGAATCCAGGCCAGGCCCGAGGTCATTCTCAGCACCCCTTCTTATCCTCAGTCTCCCTGGCAGATATCCATCCAAGCACCCAGCTCTGGGACGTTCTGGCTTGGTGCGGTCCCTCCCACTACTCTGCATGTTTGTTGTTGTTAGTGAGGCTGGTAGGACGACAGAACTAAAATTCATGGAACATTTGCAACTTGCCAGAACCATAATAAGACTCCCTGCTGTTTATTATCCCAGCTGTCACCTAGCAGCCTTGGGGGCAGATGTCATTGTCCTTAGTTTATGAAGGAGCTCAACAGCTTGCCTGAGTTTCCAGGCCCTAGTGAAGGGCAAGATTGGTAGTCAAACCCAGGTTGGCCAGACTCAAACATGTTTTCTCCACCCAGCTCTTCAGCTCCACCCCTGGAGCCAGTAATCACCGAGA
Source organism: Miniopterus schreibersii (assembly GCF_964146895.1). Taxonomy (NCBI): domain Eukaryota; kingdom Metazoa; phylum Chordata; class Mammalia; order Chiroptera; family Miniopteridae; genus Miniopterus; species Miniopterus schreibersii. Next base: position 75,596,350 of record NC_138105.1, on the reverse strand, counting down.
AATTGCAACTGGAAGGCAAGCTGCCTGCCTCCAAAGTTGCCTCTTTTCTCTTTCTCTGGGTTAAAAATGTGTCCACATCTTTCCCACTCCTAGATGTGGTTGGGTTGGATGCATCTTACGTTTTATCATTAATCATTATCATGTGCAAGTCACTTCTGTAGCTGACCTTTGTTGCTTATTAAATGCCATATAACCACATAACTATTGTGAGCTGACAAAAACCAACAGCCCTGTGTGTGAGATCGGGTGCTGCTAAGAGCTGGTGAGCTAAACATGTGTGAAGCCCACTGATCCCAAATCCAGCCCCAGTGTCTATTCCTAGAGAACTGTTTTCTGTCACCTCTCTTGGGCCCAAGCTGTGTTCTTTGATATTTTTCCAGGTGACTAATTTGTACATGTTTAGGGGGATTATCTAGTTGAAATAATTCTCCAAACACAAGGCTCCTGATTGGCCTCTGAAATGAGCTGACAATGGTGCCCATTTATGTCGTGTCCTGTCCTATCTGGGAACAGCTTTTGTGTGAAAGCCCAGACCTGAACCAGAGTCTTTGTGAGCAGCCATAGCCAGTCATCTGGATATGCACCTAATCCTCGGCTATTCTTATTTAATCGGCCTGATTCGGGTCCCTAGACTGGAGTCTAGGAAGCACTTGGCAGGAAAAAGGAAGAAAAGTCAGGGAAAAAGGGGAGTGAAAATAGGAAAGGAAGGAAGTATGGAAGGAAGAAAAGACAAAGAAGGGATGAAGGGACAGGGAGGGAGAGAGGAAGGGGAGCTTGGTCCCAGGCTTCAGAGCATGCCGAGCCCACCTTGGGTAAATGCATATTGTACCTCTTCTCTAGCTTCAGCTCAGTGCAGAGCAAAAGCTGTGGTTCAATGAATGTTTGTTGATTGACACTTTAGCCACTGATATCATTTACAATGTTCTAGAGACAGTGAGCTCACATGGGGTCCAGCACAGGACTGGGTGAGGCCTTAGGGAATATTGAGTCCACTGGTCCTCAAGGGTGCTGATGCCTCCTGGGGGAAAGTTGGGGATCTGGGGAGGCATTTTCACTCATCGCAGTGACTGGGAGTGGTGCTGGCATTCACAGCAGGGAGCAGGTTTGCAGGACACCTAGAGTGTGGGGAGGCCTTTCAAGCTGGGGCTGGGTTGCTGAGTGACTTCTGAATGTCCTGTAGGACACGCATGTAGGCGAAAAGCCTGCTGATAATGACCTGGGCCCAGAAAGTAACTGCATTTTATGACATAAAACATATTATGTTTTAAAATATGGTTTTAATATATACTGTATTTTCCAGAAAGGCAACTTCCTTGTAAACCTAGGAAAAATTGTGTTATTTAGTTCTCCAGGACTTGTTCACCATCTGAGGAAACCATGTCACTGATGGAATGCCCTTCATGCTGCCTGAGTTATCAAACAACCCACCTGGAGCAGTCCCCATTTTTCTTCCTGCCTTCAAGGCCACCTGACACCTAGTGAAAACCTTCAAGTAGCGCCTGACAGTATTTTCCAGTATAGACATGCCAATCACTTACATATTGAAATAAACTTATTTTATTACAAATTACCTTTCCTTTATTCCTCCTTCATGTCATTATTAATATATAATTACTTGTTTAATTAGGACTGCAGATAGGTTATATCTTCGAGATGATACTGTTTTTGGATTTCGCTTTAGGATAATCATGGGGCATTGCCAACAGTTACTATGACGGATTTGAGAGCTACTGACCGATGCTTCCACTTTACATGTAAAGAATTTGAGGTTCAGAAAGGTGATGTGACTGGTCCCAGGTCAAGCGGCTACCTGAAAACAGTGAGAGGGCTGGAATCCAGGTCTCAAAGTGACAAAGACCACCTGACCACAGCCGGACCCCTCTTTGTGACACAACCCTGAGGGGCCTCTGCTAAAGCGGGCACAGGCCTGGCCAGGGTGAGGTCTGTTCTCTTGCTCAGATCTCCTTTCTTTTTTCTTGATACGCCCACTTGGACAGATTTCATCTTCCAAAATGTAAGAGAGAGAAGGAGACCCTGCCAAGAGAATGGGTCTTCATTTCAGGCTTATGGATGGTATATTAGTTTTCTGTAGCTGCTGTAATAAATTACCACAAACGGGGTGCTTGAAACAACAAAAATATCTTCTCTCAGCCCTGGAGGCTGGAACTCAGAAATCAAGGTGTCAGCAGGGCCACGCTCCCTCTGAAGGCTCCAGGAAAGAACCTTCCTTGACCCTCCCAGCTTCTGGGGGCTCTTGGCATTTCTTGGCTTATGGCGGCATCACTCTAGTCTGCCTCTGTCTTCACATGGCCTCCTCTGTGTCCATGTCTGTTTCCCCCTCCCTTCTTTTATAAAGACTTGTCATTGCATTTAGGGTCCACCTCAACCCAGAGTCATCTCACCTTGAGATTCTTAACTTACTTACATCTGCAAGGACCCTTTCCCCAAAGACCCTTTCACATTCAAAGGAGGTCCTGGGTGGATACAGCTTTGGGGAAATTATCAACTATTCAACTTGTTACAGATATCTAAAGACAGCTGCCTACAGATAGGACTAGAAATGTCGATTCCACATCTCCTAGCTCCTCCTCACTTATGAATTCCAGCCTACTCAGGCATGAAAATATTCTGTAGGAATTACATAGAGTTGGGGGAATCCTTGAGTTCCATCCCTAGGGTTAGAAATGAGTCCTTGGAGTGCAGAGAAGAGAAATGACTTGCTCAAGATCACTCAGAGAAATGACCAAATAGCTTCCTGGGATTTCAAGCAGAGCCATAAGAAGTGAATTCTGATCCTTGACCCCTTGCCCCCCACCCCAGCCATCAACCGTCACTGAAAAACACAGGTGAGGCTTCCTCGGGGAAATCTGGCCAGAAGCCCCTCCTGGAAGAGCCCCAGGCCTACTAAGGGCGGCTGAGGCAGCTTCGCCGGCTCCCTGGGGATTTTACTAGATGCAGAAACCACGCCAGGCTCGTTCTCCCCGGGCTGCTTTCCTTTCAGACACTGTTCCATATTTACATTCCATTTATGTTGCCTCTTGTTTATCTTGTTACCTAAGTACTTGGCACAAAAGTAATTATTTCGTTGCAAAAGCCGCAGCAGCCGGCAAAGTTAAAAAAAAACACACGCACAGAAATGACTCCGACTCCTGCGCAGGATTGTATAAATAACCGGCTCAGTGGAGGCAGGGGACATTATGCTCGCTCCGTGCCACCAGCGCCACTGTCGGGGAAGCTTCCGAGGGTAGCATCTTGCCACTGTGCGGGAGGAAAGATCATTTCTTAGCAAAGTGGTGCTACAGATGCTCGCAGAGCCGGCACCCCGCGCACCCCCCTCCTGGGATGATCGCGCAGAGTCAGGCGCAGTGTGAGGCCCGCGGAGCGCACAGCGGGCTCCCTGCGGTCCCCACCCACGGCGCCGCTCTTCCTTTCATGCCAATGCAAACAGGGGGGGAAGGGGGCATTGCTCCTTGGGGACACAAAACCCACCTTTCTACCCCAAACAAGGCACAGTGGGTTGGGAGGCTGTCCCTAGGTCCACACACGCAGACGGACATGCTTCCCCCTTTCTTGATGCTTACTTACAAAGCTGTTTTAATTAGATAGGTCCCATTTGACAGCAAAATAGCAATCATACTTTTTCTTTAAGGCCGGGAGAAAGGCGGTAGAGTGCAATCAGCTGGGAGTTATGGGCAAATAAGGTCTTTTGTCTCCCGCAGCCTCGGCCCCTCCCCAGAGAGCCAGAGTAAAAGGGAAAATTGTCCCTCCGATGTCCTTTGGCAGTTGTGCTGTGACCCACACAGCCTTCCTGCTCCTGCCATTCCACGCACTACACGCATGCACACCCACGCGAGCACGCGCCCTGTCTTCTCTCCGCGGTCTCTTCCTCTCCTGTGAGTGTCTTTCCCCTGGCCCGTTCCCTCATCTGCCTCCTTCCGCGGTTCTCTCCTCCCCCTGCCTTTCTCCTTTCCTTCAGCCTCCCCCTTGGCCCCCTCTCTGTTGTCCACTCCTCTGAACAGTCCAGTTCTCGCCCCTCCTCCCTCCTGCAGCTGCCTCAGGCGACTTCCCACCTCCCCTTTGCTCTAGCAGTCAGCACAGGGTGGGCTGACGAGGGCCTGTCCCTGGCTGACAGAATGCAGGTGGTCGGGCTGGTGGCGGCCAGAAGGCGACAGTGATTCACGGGGCAGGTGGGAGACAGCTTCGGGACACTGCCTCTCGAGTGCGGGCCTGGCTCGCTCTGCCCGCCCTGTTCTCATTAAGGGCAGGAAGCCCTGAGCAGGGGCTCCGGTAAGCATCATTTGTCACTGTGACTGGGATAGTGCGATGGGTGGCAGAGAGGGAGCCTGCTAGAGAAGAGACTGTTCTGTCTTTATAAGAGAGAGAGTTGAAGAGAGAAAGAGACAGAAGGAGAGAACACTCACACAACATGAAATATGGGCAAGAACACCCTGCCCAGCCTGTCTCCCTATGGGTCCCGGGATGGAACAGAGGAGGAAGGGAAAACAGCTATCACCATGGCTTCTTTCCACTCTCACATTCCCTTGATGTCCTCAGAGGGTCTTCACAGAAGAGCAAGCTGCTGGCCACAGCCACGTCGTGCCTGAGGATTCCATTCCCCGCAAGACTGTTCTAGACTCACCCATTCTCCACCACACTGGCGGCACACTCAGACAAGGGCAAGGAGAGGTGGGCACCTTTGGTGCTCTGTCATGTCATCCTCAGAACTCGCTTCAAGCCATGGAGCTATACTCCCCAGGAAGATACAGGCACCAGTTACCCGGCTGCCCACCTACCTGGACCCTCTCTGAGCTCTAAGCTTCCCCTGTCCTTGTCCCATAACTATCCACTCCTCTCGCTCACTGGGATGGTGCAGAGCCCTCATGTCTCTATCACACCCCGGAGCTCCCCTGAGATCCTGGAGTCCACCTGGCCATGCTGGTTCCCCAACACGACCAGGCAAGAGCCCAGAGTGAGTCAATCTGGGGGTTGCGACCCAGTGTCCTGTTACCTTAATACGCCCAGCCTTGCTGAGACACAGTGTTCTCTTGGTGAAGATGGGACAGTGAACTGAGCCTTCCCCCCTCCCCACCCACGCCAGGCTTCACAGGCACAGTGCGTTCACGCCAGAGAAAACAACAGCGTGGAGAATACGAAAGGCGGGGCTGGGGGATCTGAGGGTGTGTGTCTGTGGGAGGCAGGGGCGGAGGGGCACCCAATCTTAAGGAAAGAAGCGAGAGCAAATGCAAAAGGAAGGAAAAAAGACGGAAGAAAACACAGAGCCAAACCAAGACATAACAACTTGAAAGCAAGATATCTAAAAGAATCCGAAGAGCATGGTTGATGTATAACTTACGAGGAATTCATGAAAAGAAAATGAACTGGGACCCGGGGGACGTGTGGAGCTGGTATGTGCGCCATTCTGCCGTGTGTTGTCCTGGAAATCATTAAGGATATCTTGGGACAAAAAAAAGTCTATAGATTTTCATTGCCCTCCCCCTCCCCACAAAGAGGAACTTTGCCACCAAGACCTTCACTACCAAGAGAATCACTGAAAGTTCATTTGGCTTTCTGCGAGAGAAGGGACTTTGAGTAAAAGTGTCTGAATCATTTATGTCAGCTTGCTCGCCAAGTGTGAAAACAGTGTATTTATTTGGATACATTGAAATGGGTGACATTTTTAGGGTGCTGTAATTCTTCTTCCGTGGTGGGGGAGGGTGGTCACTGTTATGCATACCATTCCTTTGGGGGGGAAAGAAGTTAATGTCAATCAGCATTCTTCACCTTGCCCACCCAGCTGCGGGCCCGGCCCCCTGGCTTCTAGACGGACACTGCCTGGGACAGAAGAATAGACCTTTCAGAAAAGGGGCAGGGAGAACCAGAGAGACAAACCCGCCGTCAAAGTGGGTGTCTGCTGAGGGTGGGCGAGGAAAGAAAAACTCCAGCTTCCCACAATGAACTGTGTTTTCCAGACTGGCTAAATGAAGCTCACGGTATTAAAGGCGTAAATCAACCACTCCGTTGTCTGGCTTCTACGTGGGCTGGTCTGCTTATGAGGCAGAAACGGGCCAGGAGCTGGATCTCTAGCGGAGGGCTGTAAACCAACACCCCAGGTGGCTTCGGAGGGGGCCTGATTTGTGGCCTCATCAACGGAGTTGGAGGTCAGGGTGGTGTGACTTCTGCCTGGCATGTTCCACTACCTCGATGCCCGCCCCCCCCCCCATTCGAAGGAGAGGCAGCCCTTAGTAAATGGGGAAAGGGTCCTCTCTGGAGGTATAATCTGGGTCCTAAAGGGGACCCCAATTGTGTTCAGGTTGCCCCTCCTCTTTTTCCAGCAAGTGTCCCTCGTCACCAACCTCTTGGCACATGTAAGCTCCTCCTTCAACCCTCACCCCCATGTCTGCTGCCCCTGGCTCCCTTGGGAACTAGCCCACCTCTAACATTCTGGGACCCTCCATCTGTGCAGGATTTGACCAGTCCAGTGACTCCCACATCCCAACTTGGGAAGGGTACATCAGGGAAGATTGGTGGCAGTTCTACCTCTGCTGTGCTGAGGCCGTAAAAAACAGACAGGGGTGGAGGGGTTGGCACACAAGCTAGAAAACAGAAGACTGGAGTTCTAAACACCATTCTTCTTATTACTTATAAGAACCTGGATGCAACCATTTCTGGGCCAGCTGGGGCCAGAATGGACACTGCCTGGGACAATTTGGGCCTCAGCTTCAACATATATATAATGGGTGGGTTGGGCCCTCCGTGATTGCTTTTCCACCTCATGATTCTTAGAAGTCACATCCAGGCCATTTCAGCCAGGTTGACATCTCCAAAGTAATGGAGATGTTCACAAGATGTTCACAGCATAAGTCACACTCAAAACAGGCACCAAAATAAACCCAACCATGACATCTCACATCATCATGACTCCACAACAGATGCTGGCCTTTAGAGTTAAAGAGATATGGACTTGAAGCTCTGCTCCTTACTAACTGTGTGACATTGGACAAGGTGTCTGATTTGCCTCATTTACCTGATTTTAAAAACAGGGTTACAATTTTTGACCCCTAAACAATGTGGTGAAATAGTGAGATAACGGACACAGAAATATCTAGCTCTACCACATGTTAGTTTCTGGCCTTCTGCTTGGCATGGCATTCATTTGCCCAAGCAGGCTGTACAAATAAGTCAGCCAAGTGTGGGGGTGGGAGGGACCACTGGTCCAGCTGTGCCCCAGCACTGGAGTTTCTCTAGGTGCCTTCACCTGGGGCAGGATATCAGATGAGGCTGTTGAGATGCTCAAGGCTTGCCGGATGCCCCTGCAGCAGCCCAGAGTGCTGAGCACTGTGAACTGGGGCTATCACAGGACAGCTAAAGAACTAGAACCTGGAATCTGGGAGAGATGGGGTTTGGCACGTACCAGGAGGTAGGAATCAAAAGGGGGATAGTTAGATGAAACACCCCCCCCCCAAATAAATACTATTAGCTTTGACAGATTTCTGCCAAGATTCAGGCCTGGTTCCATGATGGGGGGCTGCAGATGGGGCTACAGATCTTATCCAGAAGGAATGAGTGACCTTGGCAGTAATGATATCCAGTCTGAGAAACCCCTGCCTTCACCATCACTTAACTAGGCTACTCCCAAAGAAGAGAAGAAGGCAGTAAAGAAAATGACCGAGTTCTGCCTTCAAGGAGCTAACATTCTAGTGAGAGGAGACAAAGACTTAAAATGCGCAGTGTCTCAGGGGTAATACGAACTATAAAAGCAAAGCAGGCAAGAGTGACAGGGAGTGCCTGGGCACAGAGGGAGGGAGTGAAGGGGGCTGTCCCTCTACCTTTAGAGCTATTTGAAGACTATTACCCAAAGGATGAGGAGGGGTCACCTGGGAGCCCTGACCTTCTCATGGTAGCTGATGTCAAGAACAAAGGGCTAAAGAACCCCCTGGTTTCCATTCTGACCACCCCAGGCAGAGAGCGGTAAGAGCTATGATGGCTGGAGGAAGGCTGGGGGCGGCAGGTCTGTCCTCAACCATCCGAGTGCTGGGGCCACCTCTTCTTTCCTGCTAATGATGAGGGATGATACTCCTAACATCTGTCCCTTCTTTCATATTCATTTCCTGTCCCATTCCAGTCCATATTCCAGGCACAATTGTAGGCACCAGGAATTCAGAGATGAGCCCCACAGTCCTGGCTCTCTAGCAACCCCGGTTTAGAGGGCAAGAGGCACAACTGACAGAGGGGAGACGGCTGAGCACATGCTGCACAGAGGAGGGGCACCTGGGCCTGCTGTTTCCCTGGGAGGAGGGAGGAAGGGGAGAGGACATTCCTGGAGGAGGGGAGTTAGCAAGGGCACAGGGCTGTTCAGGGACTCTGAGAGGTCTCCCAGGGGATTATGGGGCTTCACCTTGAAACAAGACTCACGCCAGGCCATTCACAGGCTTGTGTGCCACGCATTTGGATTTCATGCTGAGCACAAGAAGGATTGAAACGGGAGGGTCCATTTCCATTCACCCCCACTTCTAGCATCACCGGCATAACCTTCCAGCTCTTCATCTGTCCCAGTTTCCTGGTGGCCTCTGCAGAGAGCCCAGCACGAAAACCCACCCTGAGTTTGGGGGGAGAAGTTCCAAGGGTGGGCAAAGGGTGGGTTCTGTAGTCCAGGGCCCTTGGTTTTAGATGGAATCTTTCTGCCTTCAATCTGGTGGCCTGGGGTCTTTATAGGGAAGGCCCTGGAGTTCATGAGACGTGCCCCCACAACTTAATTACCTGCAGCAGGAATGAGGAAAGACTCTATAAACATTGGAATTTATAGGCCTCTGTAGCTATAGGTCACCTCTGATGCAACAACCGGCACGGTTCCTGTAGGAAAGTGCCTTCATTTATTCCATTGGCCCTACACAGAATTTATGCTCCTCTGTACCACCAGCAGGACAGGTTTATTTCTAAGTGTCTCCTGCTATTGTAACTTATTTGCTCCTTTTTGAAGCTCTGGGTGTGCGTGAGCGTGTGCGTGTGCATGTGGGGGGGGTGGGGCTAGATTGAATATCGAAGGCAGTTCTCAGATTCATTTACAGCAAGTCCCTATATCTCCCATCCAATCCTTTGAGACCTTCCTGTCTTCTGGCCTGTCCCTGTGGGCTGCAGTCACGGGGCTGACCAAGGGGATGAGCAAAGGCAAATGAAAGGGGATGGGCCAAGTCTGCTCCAGTGTAGTCCTGTTCTTAGTCTCTTTCTCCGGCACTTCCCCAGGAAGGGAAGTCTTCCCTGCCTATTTTATTTCCAGCACCTTGACTTAACTCCCTGCGATGTTCTTGAGACAAGAGACAAGCCTCTTTTCTGCTCTACTCCCAGTCTCCTTTCTCGTTTCGGGCTTTTCGCTACAGGGGCCGCCTGGCTCCATCCATCAGCCCAGCTGCATGTCTCCATATATCTAGAGCAGCAAAACCCATTTCGGCAGTTTCCTGCTTTTGTTCCCTTTGTTTTACGGCTGCTACTTGCCGTGGAGTTCCCTTTCCCCTTCATTTACCAAAAAGGCTCTCACAGTAAAGGAACGTTTTAACAGTGCAAACAAGAAATAGAAATCCAGTTTACTTCTCTCCACACTTCTCTTAAATCTCCCAGCTGTTTCCCTTCAGCGTCTGCACTGCCTACCTGGCTGTGTTCCACGCACAGTTTGGGAACCAGCAAGCTGACACCCAGTGGCAGGCAAGGAGAGGGGAGGGAAGGGGTGAGCCCGGGCATCTACCTGCTGCTCTGCCCACCTAGCCACCTCCCCTACCAGCAGCCCCCAGGTCACTGGGCAGCACCACACCTGCTCCCCAACTGTTACCCTCTTTGTCCCACAACCCACAATTTCCGTGGAGGACACGGGCCACCAGCCACTCACTGCTCCTTACAAAGGTGCTACGTGGTAGAGTCCAGTTAGTCACTGGCACCTGTTATGGGGAGAAATGGCTTTGCCTCTCTCTTGAAGATGTTATTTTTCTTTCTATTGGGTAAAAGTTGTACAAATCTACCCTATTACCCTTTTGCTTTAGCTGGAAGGAAGTTTATAGACTCTCATATAATTATAATGCTTCTCCCTACAGCAGCCACTAGGGTTACGTTCTGTGTCCCTCCTTTCCCTTTCTTGGAACAGCTTTGCTTTTAGGCCTAATGTAGTTTATTAGACAACTAGAGAAATATCCATCACCCATTCCACTGGAAGACAGGTAGTGGCGGATTTCCCAGGGCTGCCTCCAAGCATGGCCACATTTCTTCATTCGGTGTCTCGGTTCCTGTTTGCGTGAGCCCAATTAGCCGATGAACACGGTTGGTGGATGGTGCATGGTGAGGCCACATAGCACCATTCCTCAGCTGTGTTCTCACACACCAACTCAAACAGGGGTCACTGATGGGAGAGGAGAGGCCCGCCCAGCCCACTGTGAGGAAGCCATGGTGAGACAACCCAGGAGCTCTGAGTGCAGAAAGCTGTCTGGTGAGTGAAGCAGAGATCAGCAGGGACCCTGGCTCAGGGCCTGGAGTCCCCCAGAGAAGCTGTCATCCTGTCATGCAGCCACTGGCAGGAAAATTTGTCTATTCTTTGAGAAGCCTTGACCAGCAAAACCACTTTTTTTGCAAGAAAAATAAGAGTTTTGAGCTTCCAGGATTGTTGGCACTTGGTTCGTTGGCTTTCCAGTTCCCATTCCAGAACTTAAAACACAAACAACACATAAAGTCATCGAATCATTAACTGTCAGAGCAAAAAGGTCCTTCTGAGAATCTTTAGTCCAAGTTCCTTGTTTTATAGGTAGGGACGGGAGGAGCAGAGAGGAAAGTGGCTTCCCCTGGGCCACATAGAGCGTGGGAGGGTGACTGGAGTGTTACAAAGAGAGAGTGCCTGTGTTTGGGAGGCTGAGAGCCAGTGGCAAAACACTGAGAGGGAGGCAGGGAGGGAGAGGGAGGGAGAGAGAGAGAGAGAGAGAGATGGGGACAAGCAGGGAGGGAGGGAGAGACAATACTAGGCGGTGACCCCTGGCCTGCTCCACTTCCACAGTACATTCTTTGACGTCCTGGATAAACAGTATCTTAGCCACCAAACATCACGTTGCCCTCTGCCCTGATGTGGAGCTTCCCCTACAGCCTAGGCTCAAGGACCCTAAACCAAAAGTACTGACCCCTGCAACCCTGCACCAGCCTTGGGACGGGAAGATCTGCAAAGCCGGGAAAGCTGAAGGAGGGGATGGATCACTGAGGAGAGCAATCTGGTGTCCACATGGGGGCCTGTGTCTGATGCCTGAACAGCAACTCACATGGAAAGGTAGGTGACAAGCCCTCAGCAACAGCATCCCCTAAGGATGGAGGGAGAGCACAGGCCACACGGGACCCTCTGGAAGGGCAGACAGCGATGCTAGAGTCTCTGCCTAACGCCTGGGCAGCTCTGAGAGCCGCAGCTCATTCTGCCAACCTCGGCCTTGACAGTCGTCAAAGGCAGCTGGGCCAAGGGCACCTGAGTACAAGTGTGTGGCACTTGGGAGAGATGGGGTTATCAGCCGGCTGCTTGTGCCTGCCTTCTCGACTACAAGAGGAATTAAAAGGTCATGTTTCTTGATGACTTCGAATGCACTCGGTTTATCCAGAGATGGTCACGAACACTGCGTCTGAAATAAACTCTCAGATGGAACACAGTTTGGCCGCCTGACGCTGACAAGCGGCGTCGACTCAGCAGACCCTGATGGTTTCTCCCAGGCCTTGCTCAGGGCCACAGGGCCTACTCCCCTGCCCAGAAGCGGTCCTCCCTGACAGGCCCTGATGAAACACTGGCCCTGTGGACCTCAGGGGGCAGCACGCTGAGCCTCAGGACAGTGGCCGTGCCTGGTCTCTGAGAGCTTCCACGCTTTTGCAGGTGGGCTGATTAGCACCTCGGGGCAGCGTGTGCTTTTACATAAGCTGAGCCGAGGGCTTGAGACTGAGAGAGCCAAGGTGTCCTGTTTTCTAATTAAGCCTTGTCCCTAGGGAAGTGGCCTGCTGAGGCACAAGGAGGCATGGTGTCCCTGGAGCCACTGTGAGGCTGAGGGACTGTTCAAAGTCCTGAAACAAGGGGGTGGTGGAACTGATTGCTAACTGAGCATTGCAAAAGTGAGTCAAGTTTATTTCTCCACTTGGAAAGCCCATCAGAGCCATCGGTGGGGGAGAGCAAGCTCGAAGATTCCTAGAATTGCCAGGGAGGTGGAGCTCCACTGCTCAGCATGCAATGAGCAGGTGGCCCTTCTACCTGGATCCCATCTGAAACCAGTATCCACATAGATGTCTGGGCACCTGCTCCTCCTGAGTGTGGAGAGCTTGGCAGTGGGCTGGGCTGGGGATGGGGAGAGAGAGTTTTTGCAGTGAGAACTGTGTCAGCGTTCCTGCCTTCTCTCCAAAGCCTGTGTCTATCAACTGATAACTGAGTTGTTCATTTTGATGAATTTGTCTGTTCCAGGGTTTGGTGTGTTTTTGTTTGGCCTTTGAGGAGTCAGAGAGTTTTAAAGCTGAAAGGACCCTGAGAGATCATATAATTCATCCTCATTTGACAGGTGGAGAAACTGAGACTTGAGAAGGCAGGGGCCTTGCCCTTTGAGACAGCTGCTGAGTGGAAGAGCTGGAGATCAGAGCTCCAGTCTCTGGAGGTCACACTTTCCTTGATGCCAGCTGCCTCGGGACCTGGGGTGGCAGTGCTCTATTGAGATGTGCCCCCCTGAAACCCAGACACATGACAATCACCACCAGCTGGAAACAGCTTGGGGAGCGGGGTCAGGGAACAGCACCCTTCGGTTGTAGGAACAGGAACCTGCCATATATGAACCTGCCTAGACAAGGGTGAGAATCCTCACAGAGCAAGAGCTGGGCAGCCAGGAAGCGGGACTCTGGGTCTCCCAAGGCAAGGTCATGAGTCTCATTCCCTGGGTCCTCCCTCTCCCTGTGTGCCCAAGACAATGGTCTATACTTGCGAGTGGGCACAAAAGACTTTTATATCTGTTCCTATTTAATTCCCTAGCACAGCTGGCCAAGTAGGCTGGTGCTGTTATTCCCTTTTGCAGGTGAAAAACCAGGCTTGGACATGTGGTGCACTTGCCCACGGTGCACAGGCGTGAGTCTTGCGAGTGTCAGAGTGAGGTGGTCGCTCTGCAGTGCAGCTCTCCCTGGGGTCCTTCAACAGGATGGGGGTTTGAACTGAGTTCTCCAGCCTTCAGGCCCACCCTGTATAATCACTGTACGTCTGTGATTGCTTAGCCCTCTCGAAAACTGATCCAGAAGAGACTGACAAGGACTGGCTGATTTCACTCCCTGGAGGGGCTTTGCTTCGCCCCAGGATAGTACTAATTTAACAACCCAAGGACTGAACTTCTCAGCGGAATGCTGCAGTCCCCCTTGAAGAACAGGCATGGCCACCAGGCCCTTTTATAAATTTCTCAGGAGGCTGCCCGTAGCCAGCTCACTCTCCGAATCTGTCAGTGGTGCAGGCTCTCCCAGCTGGCTGCAGATGCCCAGCCAGCCCCTAGGCCCATCTTTGCAGGTGTCCTCTTGGGCAAGAACCAGAATTATCCTGTCTGTGGCCAGACAGCCTCAGCATCTACAAAATGCCTTAATACTCTGAGACTTAGGAATGATTATCCCTATGATGATGAGGAAACTGAGACTCAGTGGGGCCAGTCACCTTGAGGCCAGGTATCTTGCCAGAAACCGCACAGTGTGATAAGGCTGGGTGCAAACCCTCTCGCCAGCCCCATGAAGCCCCCGCAGCCACCTCACACATCAGCATAGATCAGGAATGTCTTGGTACCAATTAATATATCAGGTTGGCCCAGTAGATGTAGGGCTCTGAGAGAATGGGAGACAGGCTCTTGGGGTTTGCTGAGAGTTGAGAGAGAAAGAAAGCAAGGGAGAGAGTGAAGCATGACCCACTAGGGGTGCACAGCAGGAAGCCCTGAGTAACTCAGGGGGCAGAGCTGGGCAGGAGGTTAGTCACAGCGACCTGCGGTGAGGTCTCTCTCCTCCAGAGCAGGGAATGGGATTTGCCCTCTTTGTGCCAGCAGTGGTCAGTGTACAATAGATGTGGTTTCTCTTTCATTTTCTGTTCTCTAACCCCTTTAGAAAACGAACCACTTCTCTTTTATATATTAGAGACTCCTAGAGAGACAGAGTGAGAGGCAGGGCTCGTCCACAAGAGAGCTGACATACTATCCTCCCTTCTGTCCCCAGAAACACCTTTCTCTGCTTTGTCTGGACACACACAGGCTCAACCCCGCACCACTCCCTCCTGTGAAACTGTACACACACCTGGATCTCAAGTTCAAGAATTATATGCACCGAAGAAACTAGAGATGAAAGATATCAAAATGATGATGATGATGATGATGGTGATGGTGATGGTGATGGTGATGGTGATGGTCATGGTCATGGTCATGGTCATGGTGATGATGATGATGATACACCAGATCAGAAGGGCAGGCTCCCTGGGAGTTAGGGTCTGGGGTTTAATTCAAGCCTTGTCACAAACTTGCTCTTATAGATCCTTAAGCTTTTTGAGCCTGTTTTTCTTATCCGTGATCTGGAAATAACAATACCTACTTCTCATGTCAATTATTAGTATTAAATGAAGCCAGCTATGAAAAAACTAAGAAGTCATTAATATTTAAACATAGGCCTGTCTGCCTCCAAATCCTATGCCTTGTATGCAAGAAAACTGTTGCCTGTTCCCTTATCTGTTATGTGAAAATATTGTTTATTCTGCCTAAGTCATAGGATGCTTGTGGGATGAGATGAGAAAAGCTTATGAATGCATTTTGTTCACTATAAAGCGCCTTAAAGTCTGCATAGAGCAGAATCGGCTCCATAAGCAGCACCTGTTATTATGATCATTAATAAAAATACGATGGTGTACAAATATCCACGTTTATTGTTCATTCTTCAGAAGCAGTATTTGCTTTTCTTGCAAACCTGCTAGTTTGCTGGGCGCATGCACTGAATGCTGACCTGTGGCATCGATGCTCCTTGAAAAGGACCTGTCTCAGCAGATCCTTGTCTCCTGCACATTCCGGGAGGGAGTCTCCTGGACTAATAGCCCTTGGGAATAGAGTTAAAGCCTAGTGCACTCTCTCTTCCCAGCTGCTATTATGAACAAGCTCAATCCATCCATCAATGGACAAGTGTTTATCGAGCACCCACTCCTGTCGAAGTGCCTGCAAAGCCACATTAGGGCAGGCCTTCAAGAACATGGCTCACCAGCAGACCGCAGACCGATGCATATTTGGATTTAGGAAAAGAAGTGACATGGTTGACTCTGAAGGCCCTTTTGTAGGCAAAAACCCAGCTGGAAAAGTCTCATCACAACTTTCCCAGGCCATCAAAGCTGATCACCGTCCCAGCTCTCAGGACTGAATCAAAATTCTGCACTTACACTTGATAGTAAAGCCCCTTCCCATGTTCTCAGGCCATTCTGTGGGGTGTACCCCTCCCAATCCAACTGTTGTGAGGTGGGGCAATTCACTCTGCTCTGGACTTTCATGGTTTCACTTGCAAAATGTGGAGGGTGGGAATGGATGATTCCCAGGTTTCTCAGAGTTCTGAAATTCTAAGTTCCATATCAGATTTGGCAAGCGACATAGCCGTCACTACCACAAAGCCAATGAGAAATTTCATTATCAGTTGCAACACTAATTCCCATTAAATCCAAATTTAACTGTAATCCCACCCTGTGTAGGCAGGCACTGGCAACTGCATATTATTTAAATCACTTGCCATGCCAGCTCCCAAGCCTTTACCACCGCAGCACCATGTATGCTCCTTTCCCTACCCAAAACCTATGGCTCTGGTCAGTTCTGCTTCCTCCTTTCCTGCCTTTCTCATGGCTCAATAAACCCTGAGTCTAATTCTTCTACTAAAAGCGGAATTGATTTTAAACATTAACTTACATGGAAGTGACTCAGCATGTTCTCTGGTCCAGTGGGATTTGCCTTATTAAAAAAAAGTCCTATAGAAACTATTTGCAACATATAACCAACAAAAGAAAAGTATCCAAGGTATATAAATAACTCCTAAAATTTTATAAGTAAAAAGAGAGACAATGCAAAATTCAAAAATGGGAAAAGACGTAGCAGGCACTTCACAAAACAAGACATTCAAATGGACAACAAACACTAAAAAGATACTCAACTTAATTTTCACTTCAGGAAAATTTCAATGTAAAAATATAAGGAGCCTCAGCCAGGTGGTTCAGCTGGCTAGAGTCATCCTGTACACCTAAATGTTTGCCAGTTCGATCCCCGGTAAGGGCATGCACAGGAGGCAACTGATCGATGTTTCTCTCTCTCTCTCTCTCTCTCTCTCTCTCTCTCTCTCTCTCTCTCTCTCCTTGTGTGAGGATTAAAAATATATATATCTGGAGACAGCCCTTTGTGCGTGCTGGAATGTCTAAGATTTTAGTTCCAGATGTTGGTGAGGATGTGGAGTAACCAGGACTCTCCTGCATTGATGGTAAATGCAAAATGTCACAAGTGCTTTGGGGAACGATTCTCAGTTTCTTTTACAGTTAAACATGCACCTCACCTATAACTCAGCAATTCCACTCAGACATTTATCCAAGAGAAATGAAAGCATATGTTCACAAAAAAAACATGAACACAAATGTTCATAGCAGCCTTGTTCGCAATGGCCCAAACCGAGAAACAACCCAGATGCCTGTGGGCGCGGCGGGAGACGAGACACCCAGTTGTGAGCCAGGGACAATGGGACACGCCTCTGCGGCAGAGAGGGGCAAACTACTAACACACAGCCCACAGCGACGGTGTGGAGGGATCGCAAAACTCGGATGCCAAGGCAAATAAACCACACACAAGAGCATCCACAGTGTGATGATCCTGTTTACATGAAGTTCTAAAACGGCACAAGTGGCCTGCGGTGACAGAAAGCAGATCAGGGTGAGGAGTCAAGTGATGGGGGACAAAGACTGACTGCAAGGGGGCACAGCTTTCTGGGATGATGAAATGTTTTCTATCTTGATTGGGGGGATGGTTCCTCAGAAGTATACATCTGTCAAAATTCATCCAATTGTGTATTTAAAACAGGTACATTGTTTATATAAATTATACCTCAATAGAGTTGCTATATAAAATCAGTAATAATAAACATGAGGAGACACCCATACATATCCACCATCATGGCAAAATATAAGAGATTGGCAATATCAAGGTGTAATGAGGCTGTGAAATAACAGAACTCTCATCCAGGGTTGGAACAGTGTGCTTTGGAAAACATCTGTGCAGCTGTATGTAATAAAGTTTCACATGCACACACCCTGTGACTCAGCAATTTCACTTTTATGTATACACTGATCAGAAACGTGAATATATGTGCACCAAAAGATATATGAAAGGATGTTTACAGCAGCACTACTTGTTACAAAAACAAACTGGAACTAATGCTGAAGTCCATCGACAGTAGAATGGAAAGACTGTGGTATACAATGGAATAGTATACAGCAATGAAAAATGACGGAACTGCTATTACAAGCAACAGTAAGTTGGACATTTCAAATATAATGTTGAAGCAGTGAAACCAAGCAAAAGGGATGCACTGTATTGGTATCATACTAGCGATGAGGTCTGGGAAAGAGGTGGGGTAATAACTAGGAGGGAGCATAAAAGGTTTCTGGGTGCTGAGAATGTTCTAGTCCTTGATATAAGCGGTGCTTCAATGGGTACATTCACTTTGTGATCATTTGTCAAGTGGTACACTTGCCATTTTTTCACTTTTTGGGGTATATGTTATATTTCAATAAATCTATATATTTTTACAAAGCAAACAAATAAACATAATAAAAGAAGAGACCTTATAGGGAGGAGGTACATTAACCTCCAGACATAATGAAGGAATATGAGGTACTGTGGATTTGAAGGATTTTTTTTTTTTGCATGCACCAGAGGGGAGGGAAGATTTGAGGGCAGATGAGCTATCTTTCTAATGGCACTAGTAGACAACAGTCTGAATAGCCTGTGTATAATACCAAGCTGCCCTCCTATTTCAGCAACTGAGAAAATCTGTCTTCACCACTCCAGAGCCCAGGCAACGTGTTTGGGTCTGAGAGGTGGTCCCTAGAGCGCTTTTGCTCTGGTTCACATGGACGTGATGGGCCTGAAATTCATTAGTCTCTTTGTGGAGAGTTCAGGTTGATAAATGACCACACGGCAGCTTTACTCTCAGTGAAGCATTGGAGAAATAGACGCAGAAAAACCTCCATTTTCATTCCACAGCTGAAGCCAAGGGAGGGGCAGCTGTCTGTGAAGCGATCCCCCCTCCCCAGCTCTGCGCCCAGCAACCCCCTCAGAGAGCAAGCCACCCTGCCGTGCTCTGGAGCAAGCACTGTCTTCACCTTCCCCCGGCCCAGCCATCTCCCGCCGAGTCTTCAGTGAGTCAGCTTGTCGCCAGCGCAGTCTGGAGTCTGGGGGGTTACCAGTGTTACGGCAAACACATCCTCTTAGTTCTGAATATTAACCCTCCAATGTTAAGTTCCCTCAGGGCTGCAGCTCTCTTGCTCACCATTGCATTTCCAACACCTGGCTCATAGTAGGTTTTCAACATTTGTTGAGTCAGTACATCAAGCGACAGATGAGAAAAAGGTTGTTTCATTGGCCCATGGTCTTACAAAGGACCCAAGGCCTGCCCCTGGCCAAGAGGTCCTCGTCTTTCCCAAGGCGAACACCTGTTACACCTTAATCTCTCCCTGACGCTGCCTCATGTCACTTAGTTGGTTTTCCAAAACTAACAAGCTGGACTCCGGCTCATCGCTCCCAAATTCTCTCCCTGCTGCCTTTACCGGCTCCAGGATGTCAGCTGGACCCGAGACATCAGGATTCAGTGGCACGAGCAGAAGTCAGAGCTGACTTGATGCCCCTGGGGCCCGTCTGCCTTCTCTCCACAATGACCTGCCTCAGTCCCAAGAGCTGTAACAAGGAGCCATGTCCTTTCCATTCCCACTCCCGTCCCCCAAAGCATTGAAATTAATACTGGCCAGTTGCTTTGGAGTTTATAAATCTCAGCAAGATGAATGTGACAGACTGGCTGATGGGGAAGAAGCTATATTTTTAAACTTTTTTTCCCTCCTTTCCTATTTCCAGGAGTGCTGGCACTACAGTAATGTACCGTTTGATATTTTAGCATTGCAGATATTTTACAGTAAATTACTTCAGTTTATGGCACTTTACTTCCTTATATAATTGTTATAAATAACCTTCAAATGACATAAAAGCCATAAACATTGCAAAACTGCGAAGTAAATTATAGACATTTCAGTGCGTGCACATAGGAACTCAAACACGCCAAGGCGGGCGAGGAAGGTGCGCTTGTTTGCTCTCTCCCTCCCTAACCATCCGTCTCATTTTTCCACAATAAATAATCCCCAGTAAATAAGTGCCAAGGAGCAGGAGGGACCCCCTGCGCACTGTCATGTAGACGCGAGTTGCTCCTGGTGTCGGCTGGCCCCACAGCCAGGGAGCTGGAGGTCCGGGGTAAGAGGGGCTGCACTTGAGGGTATTTCACGGCTGCCGGGAGGATGAGCTGGAGCCCGAGGAGAGGCCTGTCCCAGCAAGTCCTCAGTCTACACTCTGCTGCCCAGGATGACCTGCAGGCATCGGCAAGCGCTTGCTGAGCCTCCTGCACAGATCATAGCTACCTTGATCCAGTCCCCAGTCTCCAGGTCACACCAGACCCTTACATTTTCTTACTGTAACCTTTCCCACAAGCAAGCTACATGGCCTGGAGGAGGTAGGGGGTAGGTACCTAAAGGAGAGGAGGGCCATTCACTTTCCCAGCGGGCCCCAGGGTTGCCCGATCGCACTGCCCCTGCATATTTGTATGTACCTAAAATGTTAGTTTTTAATGTGAGCGTTTAAAACATGTCCGCGTTATTGCTAAGCTTGTGTTGGCATTTCTTCATTTGTTTAATGAACCAAAAGACTGAAAAAATGAAAGTGATCTCTGCTGGCCTCAAACTCTGAGAGACCTTGGTTATTAATCCCATTTCACAGATGGGAACACTAGGGCTCAGGGAACTTAAACCGCCTGTCGAAGATTCAAAGAGCTGAGGATGGAAGGGCATGTACAGCCCTTTATATCTACCTCACAAGCCCATGATGTTTTTCTCTGCCGTATGCACTTCAGGACACATTTTCAGAGGCGGCTCCTGTGTGAGTCTTGATGCCGTGGGGCTGGGCTGTCTGGCCCACTGGGGTCTGGGCAATCCCTAATGAGTGCCAGCCTGTGCCCAGAGCCAACCAGAATTTATAGTCAGGGTCCAGCCTTGCACAGCAAGGCAGACATATTTCCTTCCTCCTTTATCTCACCACACACACCCCTATGAAAGGTTCTGAGTCTCAGAGAACTGGACAGTTAGAACTGACCACCAATTTGTCCTCAGCTGTCATCCTCTTATTTTACAGGTGAGGAAACTAAAACAACGACGAATGATGTGCCCAAGGACATACCAGAGTAGTCACTGTAGCGTTCAAGCCCAGAGCTCCTGACCCTTCTCAGCCAATAGGCTTTATGGTACGCATTCTAGAACTCTTACAATATTTTCTTTCTACACAGGCTTGGGCAAAAGTAGGTTTATAGTTGTGAATATGCAAAATGCAGTTTATTCTTGCATTACTATTTATTAATTATTATGTTATTTTCCATGTGGACAACTGTAAACCTACTTTTGCCCCACCCTGTATTTCTTATATGTGACAAATTGTTAAATGTACAATGTATTTCTCTGGCTGAAAGATGGAAATAATTCTGTATTAATCACTTAAGCTTTTAAAGATATTTTTTATTTACAAATTATACTGAAAATAAATAAGTCTCATAGCATGGTGGAAATTTAACTGGGATGATTTCTTGATTGGCTCATAAACTATTCTGCCTCGAAGCCTCCAGGTTCACTGGCCCCAAACAGAACCAGCATCGAGTCTCCAGCATTTACATGCAACTCACAGCTTCAGCTTAGAACCATTGACCTCAGCTTGCTCCTGGCAGCCAGCCACTCTGCTCTTGCCATTTCTGATGAGAATTAGCTAGCTATCTCAGTCACCTCTCCCTCAGTCTTTGATAGGGACAGTCAGTATTGTCTTAATCGTAAATGAACTAACATGAAAATGCTATGTCAAGAACCTCATTCCCATCTGGCCATTTTCTCTAGGTCACTCCTCATAGGAATTTGGGAGCCTGGAGGTTCCATCCAGGGACAATCAGATAGGAAGTGATCATTGTCTTTTATTGGCAAGGGCTTAGGATTTAATATAATAAAAAGTAGGATCCCTCTGTTACTGACTGCAGGCTTGAGACAAGTTACTGTCTTTTCCCTTCTCTAAGCCATAGTTTTTCCATCTGAAAAATGAGAGAAATAATCTCCAGTCCTCCACCAGAGCTGCCCAATAGACTTTCTTCAATGAAGGAAATGTTCCAGATCTGTACTGTCCAATGTGGTGGCCCCTAGCCCCATGTGGATATTGAGTATTTGAAATGTAATTAGTGCAACTGAAGAGTTTAATTTTTAATTTAATTTTATTATTTGATCTTTATTGACTAGCTACATGTAACCAGTATTACTGCCCTGTGGGTCAGCACGGACCTAGGCCTTCTATAGACTGAAATAAGCAGATCACATGTGTGAGGCGATAGGGATCTTCTGAAGGATGTTCTGTGGTATAGGATTGGTTCAGAGATTTAGCTGGCTCAAGAGGTAATATGATCACATCTTTTCCTTCCACTACTTGGTTCCATATGAGGAGCTCCTGACCTCAGAAGAGTGAGATTCGACTCTGGAATCTATCCCTAACTGGCCCTGAGTGCAGCTTCTTCTCTCTGGACTTTATTTCCTTTTTCTATAAAACTGGAGCATCATTCAGTTTTGTTGAAGCTTTCTAACATCAACTAGCTGTGGACCCTCCAGATACATAGATGAGAGGGGATAGGCCTTTGGCGAAAACACCATTGGGGCTAACACTTAAGGGGGACTATAGCACTGGGGCGAGGCCAGAGGAAGGGAAGTAATAGCTCACGTGGGCAGGAGCGGTCCCTGAGTTCCCCTGGGCTGGGGGAACGCGGCTGCAGGCGCATGCGGAAATCCACAGTGGCCTTCTCTCCCCCACCCTTTAGCAGGACCCCAAGAGAAAATCCAATGTGTCAGGTCTACTGCTTACCTAGTAGGGTCCTGGGACACCAGGTGGCAGTGTTACCTTAGGGGGGGAAAGGAAATCCTCTCATCTATGGAAGAGTGATATTTGCCTCTAGAGTTCTTCCTAATGTTAAAACCCCCCAGCCCCAGCCCCATTCATCCCAAATAAAATCAGGGCCTCACAGCCACCTGATGAGCAGCTGATGATACAGCCATTGTCAGATAAAATAGTTATGCATGGAGGGGCAGAGCCTCAACCACCTCACAGCGTGGCTAACGCACAGCCTGGTTTAGCCCCCAGCATCCAGACACCCCGTCCAGTTATCACAGGGCTGTGGTCCAGGGGTACCACACAGCCTTCCTCCTCTATCTCAGCCATGGCTACCACAGCCGATGCTTTTGATGGCTCTGCAAACCCTAGGGGCCAATTCCCCCACCCTAAACTTAAGAGGAAGCTAGAAAAGGAAAGAGATGCCCTGGATAAGTCCTGGGCATGGTTATGCTTAGGATAGAGTTTGTAGAAGAACAAAATACGTGGCTGCACTTTAGAGAACTCACAGAGATTTTATGCAAAGCCCTCCATGGAATCGGGGGCCAAGAGAGTCTTCTATTCCCTTTTCCAAAGCTGCTAGTGACAGGCGTCTCCTAATCCTCGCAGGCCGCCTGGATGAGTCTAACCCAGTCTCCAGCGTTTCTTCTCCAGGCCCCACAGGCCCCACTAATGGCTGGAGTCTTCCACTGTCTGAGTCAGCAGGACACGCTGGATGCACGGCCTGGGCCTCCTGATACTAATGGCTTTGGATTCAGTTCCAGGAGCCACTCCCAGTGGGAATCGCATTCTTGCTGTGCTGGGCCTGGGTCTCCCTGGCAGATTAGTTTTTGATGGGGCAGGTACTGCACCATTTCCATTAAGTACCATAATACAGACATCATTATCGGCAGGTGCCCTGACCTCTCCGTCGCTAATGAGTAGCCATCGATATGTAAGTCACGTAAGCGGCTTTCCCCTCTGGACCTTCTTCCTCCTGCACCTCCTCTACACGCCCTCCCCTCCCCTCCCCTCCCACTCCTGCTCGAGCCAGGACACAAGAGAGCTACAAAAGAGGATGGCCAAGTCACTTAGGTCTTTCGATTGATGGAAACGCACTGACCCAGGAGTCAGGAGACAAGGGTCCCTTCTCAGGGGACATGGAATAAGACACTTCATCTTCCTGGGCCTTTTCTGTTCATTACTCACATGGGTTTATAATGCCTGCCCTACCTACCTCACAGGGGTACTATAGGGATCAAATGAGATTAAAGGTCTGAAAATGCTTTGAAAAGTTAAAAGCTCTACGGGGCTGAAAGGTATTGCTTTACACCAAGTGTAAATGATCTGAGGCTTTAAGAAGTACTCAGGGAAAGGGGAAATGAGGGTAAAAGGGAAAGCAAGAGTGTTTTATATTTCTGGATCTCTGAAATCATAGCAATGGTAAGTGAATGTGTTCACCAATGTGCTACACCTTGATGCCCCATGTAACAAGGTGCCCTTGGTGAACATGTGAGAACGTAGTTTGGATTCTCTTGCTCAATGAGTAGTAAAAGGACAGATCTTGTTCATATCTTCCTCACTGACAAGCAGGGTGTCCAGGAATCAGGATCTGGGACTGGAGTGAGGGTCCTTTGTTCCTGAAATGCAGCAGGAGGAGCCAAAGGGGCTGAACAGCGGTGCCTTGAGAACCCAGAACCAGGCAGGGCTTTCTGTTTAATTGCTCATTTGAAGGACTCATGTAGAGAAGGGGCTCCAGATTCAAGGACATAGCTCAGAAATAAGATAGCCTGTGGAGCTCCCTGACCCTGGGATAGCTTCTGCAGTGGCTTTTTTTAAAAATTGAATGTATTGGGGTGACATTGGATAATAAAATTATATAGGTTTCAGGTGTATAATTCTATAACACATCATCCGTATATTGTATGGTGTGTTCCCCACCCTAAGTCAAGTCCCCTTCCATCACCATTTATCCCCTTTTACTCTCTTCTGCCTGCTGTCTGTGTTTAAGAGGTGGTTGGTTTTCCTCTGCTTAACCCCTTCACCTTTTCACCCAGTTAGGGAATGTTGGAAGCTTCAGTTGGGTGAGAAGAAAGTCCCTAGGCTCCCAAGGACAAGCCTTGTGACTGCGAGCATGCTTGTTTAGGATGATTATAGAGATGGCAGGAGAGGGCCCTTCCCATGGACTCCCTTTCTAGGGCTGGAACGTGGAAATCACGAAGAGGTGGATTCTGGAGAGTAGACACTCTGGCTAAGAGGAACCAAGGACAGAAGTGTAGGTCAGAATTAGCTATCTAGGTATTTCTGAAGAACAACAAAGACCTTAACCTTGGCTGGGAGGGAGAGGGGGGCTCCTTAATTTGCATGAGACCAATTTCAAATTAAGTACAGTTGGTAACTATCAACTTTGCACCTTCTGTGTTCCGACATTGTACTGTGAACTGTGGAGCACACAGAGGTGAGTAAATGACAAGACCTCAAGGAGCTTACAAAATATTTGAAAAAAAATAGATAACATTTAATATAAGAGTAAAATACCATGACAATGATTCCTGAAATGTGATCCAATGAGATAATCATTGGGAGAAATCCTTGTGAGTTGTTTCTGTGGTCCAGTAAAGATTCTGGAAAATCTTGGGTCAGGTGTAGAGTTAAACCCATTGATAAAAGGGTGTGAGAAATGAGGTGAGGGACAGGGGGAATTTTAGTAATAGAGAAGGAAATGAGTCTAGCTGATTCTCTCTCCCTTCCTGTCTTCCCTTCCTTTCTCCCTAAGTCCATTAGGGTTTGCTTTCCCCTCTCCATCACTTGGAGCAGTGAGTCCCACTCGGTGCCCATCTCACTTCAGTGCTTATCTCAAGCCCATCCCAGCTCCCCAGCCCCAGGACGGCCCATTACTGTCACCTGCTCGGCAGCTGGGAGCCGCCAGGCTGCAGCCCACGCATCCTACCTGCCTGCACTCTCCGCATGGTGTGCTCAGCACCACTGGCACTTAACAAATGTTCAGTGTGATATGTTACCCTCTTCCACCCTGAAGGATCTCGGAGCAAAGAGCCTAATGCAGGAACAGCCCCTGGAGACACATATTTGCAACCCGCTGCCTATGGACTCAGACCCATTAAAATACAATCTCCACATTAATTTTTTTTAAACAGGACTCTTAAAGCCGCATGACGTTAAAACTGTCTCGCCAATAAGCCACATTAACCAGCTCATCAATTTTTTTTTCCACTAGTCCATCCTTCCCATAGGCAGTTATACTGGTAGTTAAATGAAAATAATCAATGTGCATTTATTTATTGGTTCACTATCCAATTTGTGGACTATCTACCCTCCTCCACGCAGCGGCTGCTTCCGTCTGCGGCCTGCGGCAGGGGCGTCGCTCCAGTCCTTCCTTCGCACCTCAGCCAGACATGGGCAAGGGGCTCAGAGGACGCTCAAAAGCAAGCTATTAGTGGCTCTGACGAACAACAAAAAAATGACAAAGAGGAAGGCAAGAGTACTTTTTAAGACAGAACTTAGGGAGCAAGGATGGATTCTCTTGTCACCACGAGTAACCAAGCTCGAGCTGGAAAGCAAGCTCCTTTCAGCGTGATCCCCGGGGGGGGGCAGGGGCCTGGGCGTGCTGGTCCTGGCCTGGAAGCAGAGCCAGGGTGGGACTGGGAAGCTGGTTAGAGTCAGGTGTTTGGAAGCAGAGGCTGGGATGTGGACTCTGGGGAAGGGTCCTGAGCCATGTGAACAGGTTGAAACTTCCTGTGCTGAGAAGCAAATGGTAACTGGGACACCAGTTCCCCCCACAACATGCCCCTTCCTCTAGATGAGCAGGACCAGAATTCTCTGGCATGTGGTGCAAGGTAGGTTTCACAACTTTGGCTCTGGCTTGTTTGATTTCTGGAAGAACCAGCTGATAGAGCTGCGTAGCCCCTGCTAGGAATCCATCATCTCTTCTACCATATACTAAATTCTCGAGCAGCTTGGCCAGAGAGCCCTGGGAACTGGGCTGTGTGGAGAGGAGAGGAGCCACAGGGAGGGGCCCAAGCCCAAAGGGCACAGGGTGCCATCATCTCACAGGGCCCCAAATGGCAGTCCCCTCCAGGAGACAGTGGCAGGGATGGGTGTGACAGCCAGTAGCAGCTCCCTCCCAGGTGTCCTTCGGGTGGTTATAGCCAGTCAAGGAGTCAAGGTCTACTTCCTCCTGTGCTTGAGCCACCAGCTGACCTTCTGGTGGGCTTGCTGAGCAGCACTCAGATTCTTGAGTTCCCGACAAACTTCCAGGACATAAACAAGGGCAGAAAACAGGAGAAGGGGGCCAGCCAGGGAAGGCACTGCTGCTCTGAAAGGCCTGTTTGGTGGAGGAATGCAGTGAACTAGACTGTGCTGTCAGCAGTGGGAGTGCCCTCAGCCTCAGTGACAATCCAGAGGGTACATAAGTCCTCCATTTGGGAACAGGGGCCCTTCTGCGACAAAGACAGGTAGGATAGCCCCTGGTGCTGGTGCCATCCTCAAGCAGGTGCCCTACTCTAGCCACACGAGGGAGGGATCCAATTAGTCGAGGGGCCCCACACTGACACCTACAGTGGCCAGGCAGGTACTAAAGATGTGGGAAGGGTGGGGCTTTGGTATCTGGGGTGATAGGGAAAGGTGGGGACTGTGGTGGTCACGGGAAAAAGCATGCCCAGGAGGGGAGGCTCTAGGGGACCTAACCTTCTGATTTCTTTTTCAAGAGAAGCAGGAAATCTATTTTTAATTAATATTTGTGCTGTTTGGTTTTTTTAAATAGGTGAAATAAACAAAATCTGTCTCTTCTCGGTACCTGCGGCCCCTAGGGCTTCGGCTGGCAATATGTATTTCGAGACGGCAAAGTCGTATTTAGTAGACAAAACAAACCGGGATGGGACAGAGGAAGCGATGATGTCAACAACTACAGTACTAATGGGTTTTTCTCGGTGCATAAGCAGCAGGCCTCCCCTGCTTCAAGGCTACTGTAGACAAGTTCCTCCAAACCTGAATGTGTCAGCAGAATCTTCCAAGAAACATTGGTTGGTTGGTTTGTTGATTTTTGCTGCCCCTGCTTTAGCTTGAATCAGCATCTCAACATAGATGTATCTTTGTCAAGCTTTTATTATCCGGGAGGTTTGATGGGACTTGGGGGTCATGGACTATGAGCAGAGCCAGGTGGCCATTTGCAGACACCTAAGCTCCTTGCGAGAGGACAGCTCCCACCCCCCTGGGGGCCCATAACACACAGACATTTATACTTATGCTTCAAATATGTCTATGTGCACACATATATCACTATTATAAAAACACATGCCGAGCCACCAACCGCAGGCAGAGTTATGAACTTTAAGCTGGCTTGTGAATTGCTCCATAAAAAAAAATTAAAAACAAACAACAGTCTTCTAAGGAGCAGCCCAGAACTGCAGCAAAGCTCAGGGATACCAGCTTGCATTTTGGCTCCCAAATGGAAGGGAAATTAGCAGTGAGGCAGCGGTTGGGGGTGGGGGCGGGCACTGAGCAGAGCCTCCCTTCCTAGGCAAATGAGAAAGAGGCCTGGGTTTCCAGTAATCATGAGACTGTTTGTAGTAGGCAGCGGATGGACTGTCAGCATCCTTTTTCCATTAGCTACCCTCAGAAGCCATCCTGCTGAGTGTTTCCAAGGCCCAGACCTAATGAGGCCCTGCCAGAGGGAATCCAGAAGACTATCAGGGGAGCCCAGGCGTTTATATCCCTGAATGATGCATCACGAGGTTGATTGATGTCAAGCTCTGCAGAGATAATTCACTGCCAAGGCAACCTACTAATCCTTTGCATTATGCGTTTGGTGTGGGGCACCCAAAGCTTCTCCGAGCGGTGTGGCGTGAGGGGGACAGTCATTTGTGCATATTCCAATCAGGGAGAGGATTCATAAGCTACCGCTGAGGAATGACAATTACTTGCGTCAGACTTTAATGCTGAGGTGTTGGCTCCTGGGATTTAGAAATAAATATTTGATTTTTAAAGATCATTTTGTAGCTTGTAGCCGTCAACCCAGCCAGGTTTTTAGTGCTGGTTTATGGTTTCCACCATCTGATTCAATAAACTCTGCCGGGGAAATGTGTGCATAATTAAGTTTAAACACCAAACCCAACTTCACTGGGGGACTTGCTCCCCAAATCACAGTTCATGAACCAAATTCTGTCTCTTGCTGTCAGAATTCTGGCCCCTACCTCCAGTGACTCAAGACTGGGGTGACCGTGCAAGCATCTCTCTGTTTCCTTCTTGATGTCAGTCTTTCCCCAGGTGAAAGTGTTTCTGGCAAATTCTTTCCCATTCTAATTTTTGGTGCTAGATTTAAAAGCACGAATGGCATCATCGCCCCATAGCACTAACTGGGGCCCCGCTTCAGCTAAAGCTCTTGCTGTGTCACGCTCACTGTCGCACAAGCGGGAAGTGTGGTGGTTGCCTATCATTCCAAGTCCTACAGAAGGGGGTGTAAGAAAAGGAAGAGCTGATTCTTACCCCACTGTTCCTGTGTACCAGACACTGTTCAAAGCACTTTGCATCTGTGAACTCGGTTAATCCCCACCAACAGCCAATGAGGTGTTGCCATCCCCATTTACAGATTAGGAAACTGAGGCACAGACAGGCCAGATGACAAAGTGGCCTGATCACAGAGTGAGTCATACTGGAGCAGCGGGAGCCCTCGTGTTTGACCGCTAACTATGCCACGCCGTCCGGCAGGAACAGCTGCATCACAAGACCGAGCAATGAAAACAGCAGACAGTAAAGCAAGAATTCCGATCGCCCTAGTTAGTGTTAGCCTGACGTTGCGGATCAACCACAAGGAGCTGCACCACCAAACTTTGAAGTTTGCTGTTAAAGAATAAATGTTCTGAGCTAAGTCACCCTGTTTACTCTTTAAAAATACAGCCGTCTCGGGCAGGCATGGCATACCCCTCTCTAAGGACTCATTTATAAGAGCCTAGTGAATCTTTCCTCAACTTAGATGTGATGAGGCAAGTCAAAAACCATTCATTCAGTCAGTCAACAAATATTCATTGAGAAGCTATCGGGTGCCAAGTCCTAGGCCAGGCCCAGGGGACCCAGGAGTGTATGAGGCGCAGCGCCTGCCTTCAAGAAGCTCACAGTCAAGTGCATGAGAAAGGCACCCGCCCAAGGGAGAACCGGCCAGTCAACAGCAGCACATCCCTCAGTGCTGCCCCTGTCCAGGACTTAAACCAAAGCTCCAGAGGGTGGGTGATACCGGGGAAGAAGAAGACCTGTGTTGCTGAGTCGGCTCCGACTCCTGGTGACACCACGAATGAGTGACGTCCGCAGTGTTCTGCCCTCCACAGCCCCGCTCGGCTCCTGTGGCCTCAGGCCTGTGGCTTCTTTTCTGGAGCCGACCCATCTCATACTCGGTCTCCCTCTTTGCTGACCGACTGCAGGGGAAATGCAGAAGTGTGAAAGCAAAGCAGGGAGGGCGCCAAAGCCAGGCTGTCATCTCACCTGCATTGCCAAACACGCGCTGGGCAAAGGCCGTGAAGTGCTAAGAGGAGCAGAGCTTTAACGCAGTCTCGAGGGCAGGCAGACAACCCCCTTTCTCGTCAGTCATTCTTCCTCTCTTCTTCCCTCCTTCCCTTCCCCCTCTCCTTTTTTTTTTCTTTTCTTCTAATTCTCTCTCTCTCCCCCGCTTCTTTTTTTTTTTTATTTCTAAACAAGAAGCTTGACTACGTTCTGCATACCCTACCAAATTTATGAAATTCAGCCAAAGATTATTTTTTATATCTGTAATATTTCCACATGACTAATTGCATTTAGTGAAAAGCTGACACTCGACAATTTCTTGGGCTCATTCAATGTTGGATTTATTAAAGCCCCAAATCATCCATCATCTCAAAATTTGGCAGGTTATGTTTATAAATAAATTAAATTAACAAGCGTGTGCTGTGCTGGTTTTCGCGTGCGGGAGGGAATGCAAATACAGATATGTATAGACCCACGGGTCACTGTGGACGTGCTCCACAGTGAGTGCATCCTGACCCACACAGCCTGCTAACTCAGTGCTAACACACAGTGACTCCCTCAAAACAGGAGGACTCAATTTGTAATTGAGAACCAAATCTGATTCAATGAGCACATCCACCTTTTCAGTCCAAACATAGATTGTGTCTAACTGGCTAGTGTGACATTATACAAAAAGAGTTGGTCTGAAGTTCAAGGAGCATGGCAGCCAGGAGATCTGGGTTCAAGTCCTGCCTGAGGCCAACTTCCTACAGCCCTGGGGAAATCACTTTCTCAGCTTAGGTTGTGGTTTGTCATCTGTAAAATAAAGAACATCCTCTGTTTCTAAATCTCAGAAAGGTCATGAGCCAAAAGTCCAACAGAGCAAAGAAGGTGTCAGGCAATGATGGATCCACACAAATGTAGAGAATTGTTGGTGCTTCTTTATGTGGTCCTTCGTGAGAACCAGAATCTTTCTCTCAGAGCTAAATTGACAGATGTCAGCTCAAAAGTTGCCACTTATCATCCTGATTGACACATTTGAAGAACTGAAACATCACTTGGAAATGTTAATAAAGATTAGAAGTGAAAAGGGGTGGAGAAGAGACACATATTCACTGAGCTCCTTCCACATACTAGGGAGCTCAGGACAGGCAGGCAGAAGAGGCATGTTCTATCTTTATCAAGCTAAGTCATTATCTTTCATTTTTACTAGGAAATATAAGGTGACTTTTTAAATTTTTTAAAAATTGACTTTTAGAGAGAGGCAGGGAGAAGGAGAGAAACGTCGATATGAGAGTGAAACATCAATTGGCTGCCTCCTGCATGCGCCCCAACTGGGGACTGAACCCACAACCTGGGCATGTACCCTGACAGGGAATTGAACTGGAGACCCTTCGGTGCACAGGAAGATGCTCAGCCAACTGAGCCACACTGGCCAGGGCTATAAGGTGACTTTAGGAGGAGTAATGATAATTACCATCACCACCGCCATCAACAATATTTCATCAACAGAAAATATGTGGCAAATAGAGAACCCACGATATACAGAGGAAATCAAAATTCTACTAGGCAGTATAAACTAACCTTAGTAAACATCGCACGTATATTTCACAAATAAATTGTGGTATTTATACAGATCTGGCAAAAGCAGCTCGAGGACCCACTTCTACATCACTGCGTTCACTGCATGTTACAGAATTCTGGGGCTGGAAGAGATCTCATCACAGCATCTCCTCCATTCCCGTTTCATCTAAACTCAGGATGGCAAATATATTTTAATATCACACACCACTCTGATTGATTGATCATGGCTGCCTGGAGGGCTGCATTGAGAAGCACTCTGAGGCTGCTTGTGAGCTCAGAAAAAAAGAGGGCTGTGATCAATTAAGTGTGTCTGCCACGGACACCCGTGGGAAGATGAAGCACGCCTGCCATATATTTGCCATTCCCTAACATCCCTGTCCTGAAAAGCAGGAATTTTTTTCTGACTTTAAAGTCACCCTTGAAAAGACTGTTTCCCTCAAGAATCCCCGTATTACCTCTTTCATTTGGAGAAGATTCTTCTTTATATGGAAATTTGGGCAATTAAGATATAACTGAACCTGACTTTCTCTTAATTTTCAGTGAGGATCGGGCATCCCGGACACACACACACCTCCTGCTGATAGATCCCTTCATTGATTTATGGACTAGGGGTCCCCAAGTTGGTGTTGGGATCTCCAAGTATGAATCTCAGCGGGGAAGTCAATCAGATGTCTATTTTTCTGAAGGACTGAGAAGGCTTTAGGGAAAGAATTTATCCTAAGAGAAGAGAAACTAGGATGGATAAGCCTAGTTTGGTAGAAAGCCTTGGAGCTCGGAGAGAAGGGGGATTTTGAGAGCAGCCTAATAGCTGTCCTTAGGATTCCCTCCCAACGCAGCCCTCCAGAGACTGTTGTCTGACCCCGGGTGGCTGGGGAGGAAAGAAACACAAAACACAGAAATCAAGGGTTCACTTAAAACTGTAAATTATTGGCACGCACGAGTTCTGCATTGATTCTCTCTCTACTATGCAAAATGCAAATGCAAAAGGAAGAGAGGAATTTTCTCTCATTTACCCAGAGTGTTTGTGGTTAAACTCCTGTGAAATAACACTGATAAGGACAGAGCAGTAAGAGCACACTCACTGGGGAATTACTTTGTGCCAGGTTACAGGCAAAGGGCTTATGAGCATTATATCCTTTGGTCCTGATCCCAACCTTATGGAATATGAAGCACTGTTGCGTAAGGCCCAAGGTGGCACAGGGAGAACATGGTGAATCTAGACTTGAAAGCTGGGCCCTATGGGCTGTGCTCTTAACACTGCGCTCCTGCTTCCTGGGAGAAGTGCCAGCAGAAGTCCTAGTGTTATTCAGTTGGTGGGAACTGGTATGTCAGTTCTGGTGGCCGTGGGATGTGAGTGAGTGTGAGTTTGTGTGTGAGCATCTGTGTGTGTGTAGGGGCTGCTGATTTGTAGTGCTTGCCCATTTCTATGGTATAAATGTTTCCACCATGGCAGATGTCTAGCTACTGGTGTAAACCAGCGTGGACTTGAGAAGGGAACACTCCAAGCCACCATGAGATGAGCCACCTCCTGCCATCACTGTGCCACAGTGGCCATGGCGGTGCCCGGGGAAGCCCCAGCACATGCAGGGGCCCCTACAGAAGTGAAGCTGGTAGAGAGGAAGAAGTGAATGGCTGGTATTCAGCTGAAGACAACAGGAAACTGGCTGGACATGCTTTATGCCAAAAATACTTCTATTAGAGAACCGCAGAACCAGGAAGGAACACAGAAATCCCTCGTTCTCTAGAAGAGATACTGAGGTCCAGAGACACTAACTTGTCCAGGTGACTTGTGGGAGAAAGCATTACCTGGAGGAAATGATTATCTTACTCATTAGTCTTTTATTTCCCTTTTTACTAAACAATCTCAGTATTTTGTTTTTGCATATTTTTTATCTATTTTGGGAACTCCATCATCCCCCATATATTCTCTACACTTCTCCTTAGGTCTCTAAATTGCACTGTCCTGAAAAGGGTTCCAGGAAGAATCTTACCAAGCAAAGGACGATGGAAAAAGAAAAATCCTTGCCAGTTCTGGGCTAGAGGCTATTGATTCTGCCCATTGATCTAGGCTCTGATACATGGCTTGCCAGCTCCAATATTACATCTATATAAAAGAGCTTGAATTTCTTGACTCTCCTCTTAAATTCACATTGTCAGGGCTTCCTTCTCCAAGGCAAGACTGCATGGCTCAGTGCAGCCACGTACTATGGCCCAGACTTCCAATATCCTGCTCGATTAAATGAGCTAGAGACTGAGTCAGCCTTCCTTCACTTAGGGCTGGTGATTTCTGAAGTGAAGTCAAGCCCTTACCGCATCCTGCCTCTGCTTTCCCAGCCTATTAATTCCTCTTCCTGCCCTCCAATACTGTACCCTCGGTGCAGCTTTTTCCAAAACAATTGGAGCAGAGGAAAGGGAATAGGAAAACAGTTCACATAAATGGGCTGATCAGATGAGTCCCCATTGGGGTGTGACTCCCCAAAGATGCCCCCATCTAACTCCCAGAACCTGTGAATATGTTACCTTAAGTGGCAAAAGGGACCTTGCAGATATGATTAAGTTCAGGATCTTGAGATGGGGAGATTATCCTGGATTATGGGTGGACCCAATGTCATCACAGGGTCCTTAAAAGTGAAAAGGGAGGCAGAAGAGATTAAAGGACTGCCATGTGAGATGCGAGCTGCTGTGCTGGTCACTGGGCCTGAGAATGAAGGAAGAGTCCAGGAGCCAAGGAATGTGGGCAGCCTCCAGAAACTGGGAAAGGCAAAGAAATGGTCTCCCCCAGAGCCTCCAGAGAGAAATGCAGCCCTGCTGAAATTTGATTTTAGCCCAGTGAGACGATACATGCCAGACTTAGGACCCACAGAACTGTGTGGTGAAGTTGTGTCGTTTTAAGCTACTAAATTAGTGGTGATCTGTTACATCAGCAGTAAGAAACTTATACAGAAGGCAATGACTTTGACCTCTGCACAGAGTTTAAAGCAGTTTTCTCCCATCAGCTTGGGAATGGAAAGGAAGATATCAACCTATCACCCAGCCAGCTCGCCAGCTCTGTCATTTTCTCAGAGATGCTTTTTTTTTTAATTTACTGGTAACAATCAAGAATGTCTTTTATTAAGGAAATTCCAGACTCAAAATATTGCTGCTATGAGCTCCAGCACAGGGAACAATGTCTGTGGTTTTCACTATAGTGAACCAAGGGCCTAGGGCAATGCTTGGCCCACAGTACCTGATGAATGAATGGTCAGTCCTTGCATGAGGCCACTTTGGATCACCTGGGCTTTTCTTTTCTATTTATTTACTTATTTATTTATTTATATTGTTGACAGTATTACAGGTGTCCCCCAGATGTTTCAAAACTCTCTCATACTCCTCTCCAGAGAGGAATGGATCCCAAGTGCATAGAAATGGATTGATCATAATCTTAGTTATGGTACATTCTTATTTTTGGCCCATGCATGGCTTGCTTTATTATTTTTTTTAATTTGGTTGTTTAGTTTTCAGAATGTGAAAAACACCTACAAATCCTCCACCCCAAACAAAAGCTAAGACCACAACAATAATCTAGGTGGAGCTGTATGGCGCCCGCATCCCCATTTTCCCACTAGAAGTGATCACCAACCTGAATCATTTTTCTTTTCCCTGATTTCTTTTTATGTGGTCTTATCATATCTATGTATTCCCTAAAAGGTAATTATTTGTTTATAACTTAATAAGAAGGGTACCGTGTTCCATGTAATTGCTTGGGATTTGTTTTGATTTTTTCTGTTAGTGTTAGATTACTGAGATTCATCCATATCAGTTTAAGTCACTGCTATAGAACGTTCCACTGAACACCACGCGGGCTTCATTCATCCACTCTCCCACAGCCGAGCATGTGAGTTGTCCCCAGGTGTTGCTTTGTGAATAGTGCTGCAGTGACTATTCCTGTCCATGCCACTGTGGATATGTGCACAAGTTCCTTTCAGCAACAGACCTAGGAGGACAGCCTCCTGGACACTCTTTTGTGTGGATTTTGAGTGCTCTGGGGCCAAAGGTAATGTGGGGGCCCATGGGGGCCATTGCTGAGGAGCTAGTTTGAATCAGGTGGGAGTGGCTGAAGTTGGATGGCTGAGATAGGGAAGCAGGTGGAGATGACCTGTGAGCCACACCCTCATTGTCAGGACTTTGTCACTATACAAGAGCTCCCTCCAAGGCAGAGGAGAGGCAGGACTTCTATTCCAGAGCATCCAGAATGAAGAGTCTAATTTTAACAACAGGAGGCAAGGGAGGAGCAGTGACCACCACCAACATGCTTTCAGAAAGGTAGCATCC
Source organism: Miniopterus schreibersii (assembly GCF_964146895.1). NCBI lineage: Eukaryota > Metazoa > Chordata > Mammalia > Chiroptera > Miniopteridae > Miniopterus > Miniopterus schreibersii. The sequence continues at coordinate 75,560,771 of NC_138105.1, read as the reverse complement.
ATGGGGACAGCTCTGGGAAACTGGAACAGAACCAGGGACAGCACTGTCAGACTTGTGGATGCTTTTCCAACCTGGGAAGGAGTCACCAGGGCCTTTGGCTGTTTGACCAGGTGGGAGTAGGAGGTTTGGGCAAAGCTTTTGCCAAAAGCTGGGCAGCTAAGGCTAGCAGGACAGCAGGTCAGAGCTGCCAAGAGGAGGTTGAACTCAACTGTCTAGAGAAACCTCATGGCTTCTGGGCTGCCCCTCTCCTCCCCATGCTCAAACCCTATGAAAATGACATTGTATCATTTTTTGTGAGTTCAAGGAACGCTAGATCTGAAAAACACTTTACAGATTTGGTTTCTGACCATATAAGTGAGAAGCCAAGGAGTAGATTAGGGGGACTCACCCAAAGTTGAGTGGTTATTTAGGAGCAGAGAGAAGACTAGGACCAGACCATGCCACTGGCGTGCTCTTTCCTACTTCTGACTCCCAGGAAGCTTACAAGTCAGTTATGCTGTGAAACAAAATGTCACTTTTCTTCTTACAAGAAACCTATTGCTTAGACATGGTACTTGTGTCTTAGGTACCAGAGAGACCCATGAGAAAGAAATAGATGAGGTAGGCAAGGAGCAGAAAGAGCACAGGGCAAGAGAGCAGAGGCCTGGGGTTTGTTCCTTCTACAAATGCTCATTGGGTGCCAGCACTATGCCAGCACTAAGCTAGAAACAGTGGTGAACAAAGAAGAATAGAGTGCCCCTGAATGTCCTTAAGCAAGTCACTTCCTTCTCTGGCCATGTTGGGGGCCTCTCCCTAGGTCTCCATGGTTCAGGGCTCTGGGGATCAAATCCCTTATGAAGTGCATAGGAGAGTCAAAGAATCAGGGTTCACTGAGCCCCTGCCACATGCCAGGTACTGCTCAAGCACCCAACATGGTTCTCCTAACTCCATGAGACAGATCTGTTTTCCTCAAGAAGGGGAAGCTGATGCTCACAGAAGCTGACTATCAAGATGCCTGGTGAGTAAGCAGTGAGCTAGCCTGCCAACCAAGGACCATCTGACTCCAAAACCATGAGACTGGTCTAGCCAATCCTGAGCAGTGCTTAAGGAAGTGCCACGTGATTTGTAAGTATAGAATATTCACATAGAGACTTATAGATCTAGATGGTGCACATATGGGGAGGGCAAGAACTTCCTAGAACATCCCATCAACAAGTCATGAGTGTCATTCTTAGTTAGTTCTGTCTTGGCTTCCTCACAGGCCCCATGCCTCCTTCTCCCCCAGTGTCTTACAATCTGTGGGCCTTGTTAAGGAGCTGTACACCCTCTATGGATTACCTAACTCGTTTCACTTGATCACACCAATTGTCCCAGGAGAAGCCTGGGATGCACATTAAACTCTTATTACAGAAGAGTAGGGTCACTTCGTAAGTTATGTAAATGTGCAATCACTATGTTGCACACCTGAAAGTAATATAATATTGAATGTCAACTATAATTGAAAAATTAAAAAATAATAAAAATAATCTTTAAAAAATGTTCATATCCTTAAAAAAGAAGAAGAAGAAGACCAGGCTGAAACTCAGAAGGGTAAGGAACTGACCTGGCTCATTCAGCTGATTTACAACCCACATAGAGCAAGAACCCCAGTCTCAGAACTCCATATCCAGAGCTCACTCCATTAGCCTGGAATGATCCAGTAGTCTTGCCTTCTTTTTAGAACATGCCCACGAAACTTGTTCCTATCTCCTCCAGGCTTATGTGTCTACTCAAAAGACCCACATCCATGCAGGTCCCGTGTGGGTATATATCAATGTGCCAAAATTCTACCTTCTGGTAACCATTCATGGTAGCCTGGAAACTATGATCATGGTATATTGCATCTCCTCCCATCAAGAAGTGGAGTCTACGCCCCTACTCCTGAATCTAGGTTGGCCTTATGACTTGCTTTGACCCATAGATCATGGTGCAGGTGATATCGAAGAAGCTCCAGAGTCATGGCAGAGTCAGTCTTACGGCTTCTACCTTCGTGCTCCTGGAACCTGAGGCCACCATGCTCCAAAGAAGTCCAGGCTAGCCCCTTGGAAGGTGGAAGACCTGTGGAGTAAGGCTGGCCACCAGGAGATAAAAGTCCAGCTGAGCCCCCAGATGTGTGAGTAGAGCCATCAAGACGAGCCCAGCCCAAACCCCCAGCTGACCTGTGTCTGCTTTTTGTCATTGTGATTTCTGTTACTTTAAGCGCCCTGCAAATGTGCACAGAGACCTCACCTTGCCTCTGCCGTTCCTGAGGCCTCCTCCTGGACTACCAGTTTTCTAGCTCAGTGACTCAGCAAACTCATCTCATCCCGTTGGCCCTTCATCTTCTTATCAATATTGGCAATAATAACTCATGGATACAGAGAACATTTTGATGTTCACCAGATAGGAGGGGGATGGAAGGATAGGCAAAAAAGGGAAAGAGATTAAGATGTACAAATTACCAATTAAAAAACAGTCATGTGGATGTAAAGTACAGCACAGAGAATATAGTCAATAATATTGTAATGACTATGTATGGTGTCAGATGGGTACTAGATTTATTGGGGTGATCAGTGCATAAGGTGTATAAATGTCTAATCACTATGTTGTACACTTGACACTAATATAATATTGTATGCCAACTGTAATTAAAAAAATATTTTAAAAAATAATAAGAGCATCTATCTCATGGGAGTAGTTAAGAAAATTTAATAAGATAATGTACATGAAACTGATTTATAAACTATTAAACACTCTAGAAAAAAAATGATGTCTGTCACTACCAAAACACCTGGAGTGCTCACTAAGACCACAAGATCAGAATTTATAAGATTTTGGCAGAAACTAATGACACTGCTGGAAGGAAAAGAGTGCGCAGTCAGAAACTGTTATGCCTCAGTCCTTAGCATATTCAAAGCGCCGGTCTCTGGCATGCCTGAGTGCACCCCAAGACAAGATCAGCAAGGTGCGCGGGGCTGCAGGACAGAGCTCCTGAGACTCACTCAGGAAAAGGGGGAAGGGAGACCCTGCTGTGTAAACGAGTGACCGTCACAGCTGCTACTCAGAACGGAAAGGAGACGCTGATAAAACACATTTGAAGTGGATCAGTGTTTGTTTAGTAAAAGAAAATTAGAGATCTCGTTTTCTGAAACTAATTTTTCCCATCTACTAACACATGGCCCTGTCTTACTACGAAGGAGCTGATTTTGACATTTCTTTATTTTCTCCCATTCCGTTCTTCATCTCTCCAAGGGAGCAGGCGCCTTTAACTGTTCCCTTTCCATATTGCAGAATTAGAGACAGATTTCACCTGATAACATTGCTTGAGACCAAGAAGGGTTTGAGTCCGATTCCTGATTTTACACAGAGAGGGTAAGTCACTTGCCCATGGCCACATTGCTGGTTACTAGGAAAAGGGTACAAAAATGAGATTTTTGCCCTGCCTCTGCCACTCTGTTGGACCACCTTAGAAGAAGGCAGAAAATACCCACACCAGGAAGCACATAACTCTAGGATGTCCAGTTTGATGGTAAAAAGAACAGGAATACAGTTCCGGCAGAATTAGGACCTGTTGTTTCCTAACCAATTACCGCCTTGATTCTGTTAGCTTTTGTCTGTGAAGGCAGCGGAACACTGTTTATGGTGAGAATGACTGATTTCATACACAGTTTAACTAGGTGGTTCAATCAAACGGTTCTTTCCTATGAAATTTGATGGTAGGAAATGATTACCATATAAAAAAGGTTTCACTCTGTTTGATTGAGTGGTTTCTATAAAGCGTCTATAGCATAATTTCATGGCTGTGAACGTTAATTTCGCATCAGCCAACTGTAATTGGGTTCTAAGGCAGGGAAACCAAGCCCCTCTCCCACAGACTCTGCCTCTCCGGGCGGGCGAGGGGGGGAGGGGACAGAGTGGGCAGGAGAGGAAGGAGGTGGGAGGGGAGTATGGATTGAATCTGACTAGAATGTGAACGTGCAGATACAAGTTCAACTTTCTGCTCTGAGAACTCCTGCAATAAGAAACAATAAATTGCAATGCCGATTAGGAGGCGCTGCAAACGCAGACTCGGCTGGGTTCCCTGGGTTTATGTATAAAGGAGAAACCTTGAGCTTTGGACCACTCAGGGGAGCTGAGTGCATTAAAGATGACAAGTTTTGCTGTAGCTTCTCTCCTGGCTATCATTTCCTTGCCATCTCTGGGCCTCACTTGTGTGAGAGAGACCCCTAAACCATGGGCTGGGGAGGGCTCCTGCCATCTGGTGTTCATAGCACTGAGTAGCTGTTTGCCTGAAATAGTTCATCTCCCTACCCAAATGGCACTGCCTCCTCATTTCTCTCCTGTCCTTCAAATATTAGGGTCATTTATCAGGAGAAATTTGGGGGGAAATTCTGATTTATGTAGATAATTTTGCCCAACGAGAATTGACTCATTATAAGGCTTTCTTTTTTTTTTTAATTTGTATGTTCAGTTGCAGAGGCTGAGCTGAGATTCAAACCCCAGATTCATCCATCTGGCCCCAAAGCCTCTATGCTGCTGCACTGGTGACCTAGGGGCTGAGGGGCTGGGGAAGCTGAGGACACGCAGCATGTCTAGTGAATGAGTTTCTGTCCCTTATCGAGAGCCTCGCAGCTGTGTGTCAGGCACTGTGCTGGGCTTGGTCACACCCACTTGGTCACATCTCCCTGAATCTTTGCCATGATGACCCTCTTTCTACAGAAGTGGAAACTAAGGCACTGGGAGGTTGACTGTTGTGTTCAAGGTCACACAGCCAGTAGGTGCAGTAGGTGACCCAGCAGGAATCTGAATTCAGTCTGTCCTCTCCAAGGTCAACATCTTTTCTGCCCCACTAGGAAGGAGACTTAGGCTCAGAGATGTTGAACAGACTCAGGGACATGGCTTTGCAGCGAATTCTAGAATTTCTCTCTTCTCCAGCCCCTGATTCCCTGTTCTTCCTGCGCCCAGTGGGACAAAGAAGCTAGTGGCCCAGGATGCACCTCCAGGGGGAGTCTTGCAGGACCCCTTTGAACTAAATTATCTCCCTGAAATTAATAGTAATCCCATCACGAAAGGCTCATTCCCTTGGGTTTAAAAAGTTTGGTTTTTAGGAACTCTTTCTCAAATTGCAAACATCCTTGGAAGAAACAAAAACTATAACCCTTTCTCAGTTAAACCCACGTCCCTAGTAATGAAACCCAAGACCAAGATTTGGTCCTGGGGAGTGGGTAAGTCAAATCTGGAAAAGATGCGGTGATAGGGAGAGTTTGGGCAAATGTTGAGAGGGGCTGCAGTTCAGCTCCAAGTACCTGTTGGTGACTCTGTGCCAGTGGATGCTTCCCACATGCTCTGTGTCACTCATCCAGGCAACCTGGATGGGGGTGGGAAGGGATGGGGGTCAGGTGACTCCTCTCTTTGGTTTCCAACTGACCTCTGCTTGAGCTCATCAAGCAGTCGGATCAGACGTTATCCTCCTGGCCTCTCTCTTGAACAGTCTGAATGGCGAGACCCCATCTGTCTCAACAGGCATCTGCAAACAGGGAGGGTGTTAAAGCCATCGCCCCTCCTTTCCCCAGCCCTCCCATCTCTCCCATCTATTGTCAATGTTGGAAATGAATTGTATAAACAAACATTTTTTTTAATCTACAGTAGCCCTAATTGAATCCTCTTGCCGCATTGTTATAGAGAAACAAGGGTAATTTCCTGTCAGTTATTGAGCTATTTAGCAATTATTTCTTATCATTAGTTTGCAAATTCAAACAGCATCAAATTCTGTTTGCCAAGTTACAAAGGCTCGGCTGGCATCAGGGGCCCTCTGTGCAGAAGTCAGGCCTTTCCCTCAGTTCCCTGCCCCCTCCTCCCAGGCCTGCCAGCCTGCAGCAGCTTCTGCAGAAAAGGTCAGCGCCCAGAGAGCCTGCCTAATGGGTGTTTATCTCCCTTTGGCATTCTCATTAGCTAAAGGAGCGAGCAGCGTCCCACGGGAGTGACAGCACCACCGGGGAGCTTGGAATTGCCTTGTACATCTGCTACCCTTGGGACTGGGTCACCTGGCCGGCCAGCTTCTGCTAAATAAGTAGCACAGGTGAAGACGTGAGCATTCTACTTTACCGCCTTTCACTGTCTGTTTTCTTTGCTTACGCTGAGGTCTGTTTCCTTATATCAAAAGGTATTGCTCAGCCCTGGCTGGGTGGCTCAGTTGGTTGCAGTGTTGTCCCGTACACCAAAATGTTGTGGGTTCGATTCCCAGTCAGGGCATATACAGAGGCTGTGGGTCTGATCTCTGGTTGGAACATGTACAGAGGCAATCCGTCCATGTTTCTCTCTCACACCCATATTACTTTCCCTCTCTCTTTTTCTCCCCCTCCCACTTCCTCTCTCTCTAAAACCAATTATAAAAAAAAGATATCCTTAGGCAAGGATTTTTTTTTAAAAAAAGGTATTTCTCAGGCACTCAGTTCCATGCCCAAAAATGTCACAGCCATGGTCGCCATGGTCCCTATCCCTAAGGACACAGACACATAAACTGAAAAAATAGTCAATGCAAGGAGAAAACAACCAGCATTAAGGCCCTCTCCCCCAACTTCTCACTGACAACTCGCTTCCAAGCAAAATTAGGTAGATGTTTTTTGAGGACAGCCCTAGAGAGGACAACAGAAATCTTAGAAGACACAGCTTCAGTGACATCCACAAAATCCCCCAATAATCGCACTGCCTCGGTGACGGGCTGGGAGCAGCTTGTGGTCTGACTGAGCTATGCTAACATCAGCTGCTAAAGCTTCCTTTTCCCTCTCACCAGTCGCCCTCTTGGACCACTGGGGAGCTGCCTGGTATGTCCCAGTCCTCTATTCTTGCCACCTCACCCACAACTCTCACCCCTGAAGCCCGATAAAATAGGGAAAACGTGTAGAGGTTGAGGGTAAGAGCATTCGCAGTGGGAACAAAAACAAGTAGTGGGAAGATGGCGGCGTAGGAAACAGCTGCACCCGCCGCCCCCCGTGACCACATCAAAATTACAACTAAAATATAGAACCACCATCACTCAGGGCCTCCTGAGATCTGGCTGAACAGAAGCCCCACAACCAGGGAGCTGACGAAGCACCGAGAGCAGTAGGAGGGGCGCAGACACGGGCGGATCGGGGCTGAATCAGAGATGCTGCAGCGGCCTACACCTGGTGCCGCGGTTTAAACCCGGGAGGGAATCTTGGCAGCGGAGGTTTCCTGGAGGAGCAAGGGGTCCCAGCCCCACAGCAGGCCCTCAGCCCAGGGCTCCAGGCCGGGAAGAGATGTCCCCACAACTTCCGGCTGTGAAACCAGTGGGGACTGTCCCTGAGGGTCCTGGAGGCTGCGGGAGTCCCAGGCTTTCCTCTTAAGGGCCCGGCACGGACTCACTCAGACGCGCTCCCTCTGAACCCAGCGCCGGGCAGCAGCCTGAAAGGACCTGGGACACTCGGGGAGGAACTAACCTGCCTGAAATTGGGGCAAGAGGTGGAGGGGCGGCTTCCTCCCAGGCAGAAGGGCTCCCATGGCTCCTTTGGCGAGTCCTCCCCGCACACAGCGGGCAGGCAGGCGCCATATTTGAATCACCAGCACCTGACTCACACCTTTGGCCCCGCCCCGTGATTCCCGGAGGCCCCGCCCTTCCCCACCTGCAGCTCATCCAGGCCATTTCCAGGGGCTTTTCTGTGCAAGTGGCCTCTTGAGCCTCATGCTTAGGACTCCTAAAATCTCTCAAACAAGCAGCAGCAGGCCCCATACAGCTTGATAAGCTGCCCCAGGCCTGGCACTAGAGGAGGCCTGCATTGGTTCATAGTTTGGCCTCTCCTGGACACCTCCAAGCCCAGCACAAGTAGCAGCCAACTACGGTTTGCTGTGTAGCTCATGCTGGGTGGCCCTGGGCAAGGCACTGGCACAGGCTGACTTTGCACCTCCTGGGACGCCCCAGAGACAGTGCACCTGGTGGTCAGACTCAACCACGCTGGATTACAACCCTACCACATCCACGAGTGACACCCAAGGGGTGCACTTGGTGAACACCAAAGCTCCACTGAAGTAAATCCTGCTCCATAGGCATGTCTCCAGCACAGCTCTTTGGCTGTAGTTGCAGCTGGTCCTCACAGCTGATTGGCCTGGGGGTCAATATCTCCCAGGGACGCCAACAGCAACCAAGGCTGAACTACAACAGGACAGTACACACAGCCCACACAGGGGAGCACCTAGAAGGCCCAGCTCAGGTGACTGGGGAGGCTGAGCCACTGGACCCTACAGGACACCTACTACATAAAGCCACTCTACACATTTCAGGAGACAGAGCAGCTCTACCTAATACATAGAAACAAACACCTGGAAGCAGCCAAAATGTGGAGGCAAAGAAACATGTTGCAAAGGAAAGAACAGAAGAAATCTCTAAAAGAGGAACTAAATGAAATAGATCCAAGCAAGCTAACAGAGAGAGAGTTCAGAATAATAGTTATAAGGATGTTTAAGCAGACTGTTAGGGAAATAACTGAGAAAATCGATAACATAATAAAGTACCAATTTGAAATGAAGGCTACAGGAACTGAAATGAAGAATAATTTACATGGAATCAACAGTAGAGTAGAGGACGCTGAGAATCAAATCAGCAATTTGGAACATGAGGAAACAAAAAACACCCAACCAGAAGAGTAAAAAGAAAAAAGAATCCAGAACTATGAAAATAGTATAAGGAGCCTCTGGGACAACTTCAAGAGGCCCAACATTCATATTATTGGGGTGCCAGAAGGGGAAGAAAGAGACCAAGGAATTGAAAACCTATTTGAAAAAATAATTACAGAAAACTTCCCCTACCTGGGGAAAGAAATCAACTTACAAGTCCAGGAAGCACAGAGGGTCCCAAACAAGAGAAACCCAAAGAGACCCACAGCAAGACACATCATAATTAAAATGCCAAAGGTTAAAGACAAAGAGAGAATCTTAAAAGCAGCAAGAAAAAAGCAGTTAGTTACCTACAAGGGAGCACCCATACAACTGTCAGCTGATTTCTCAACAGAAACTTTGCAGGCCAGAAGGGAGTGGCAAGAAATATTCAAAGTGATGAAAAACATGGAACTACAACCAAGATTGCTCTACCCAGCAAAGATATCATTTAGAATTGAAGGTCAGATAAAGAGCTTCTCAGACAAGGAAAAGCTAAAGGAGTTCATCACCACCAGACCAGCACTACAGGAAAAGTTGAAGGGTCTTCTTTAAGAAGAAGCTAATGAACAAAAGAATCTGATGAACTAAATAGATCAAGGGACATTGACGCATGCAACAGACGATCATATTTCAGAGGAAAGAGGGAAGGAGGTGGAGGTTGGGAAGAGATTAACCAAAGAAATTATATGCATAACCCATGGACACAGTTAATAACGGGGTGAAGGCCTGGGAAGGGGGTGGGAGGGAAGTGGAGGGGATCAATTGGGGGGGGAAATGGGATACCTGTAATACTCTCAACAATAAAGATAAATTTAAAAAGTAGAAAGAAAAAAAAACAAGTAGTGGGTGGTTAGGGCAGGTTGATTCTTTCTGCTGACTGTATAAATTATTTATTGCTGTGTAACAAATTACGCTCCCCCCCCCCCAAATTTAGCAGCTTAATACAGCAAACATTTGGCATCTCACAGTTTCCATGTGTGAAGAACCTGGCATGGTTTAGTTGGGTGCCTCTGGCTCAATAACCCTTGCTCTCTTGCTCTCTCCTAGTTTGCTCACCTTAGAGAGAAGACCCCAAGAGAGGTAATGAGGTCCACACACGTGCCCATGACCACATGAGTAATTCTGGAAGCAGATTTCTTGCATAGTCAGCCTTAGATGAACCCAAGGCTTCCCCCAACAGCTTCACTGCAACCTTAAGTTCTCAAGGGTTAGGAACCTTGCCTAAGGGTTTGGTGGAAGGAAGGGTTCAAAGGCAGCACTGTTCATGTTACTCATATTATCCTTCCATCCTGCCCTCGTGGTCTTGAGTCAAGCTTTCATGGAGAGAGGGGCACAAGGGCTCCAAGAAAATGAAAGACCATATCACCAGAAGTAAACAAGAAAACAAAATAAGAGGTGACCCAATGGCCAAATATATGATTATAATAGCTACACAAGAACTTCTTTTAGACAAGCCTGGGGTCCCCTAAATATTTAGATTTGTAGGCTGCTTCTCCAGCTCTTTTGCTATAAAAGACTATAAACCAGAGAATGCCATCATTGTGGCCAATTTTCTGTGATTGTGCTTTCAATTGATGTGACCCCGAGGGAAACTAACATAATATATATTTATGATGTTGAAAATAATTGTTAATTTGTATAATGTTCAGAAGTAAAATAGCTCCTCTAGGTCTAACATAATATATATTTATGCTGTTGAAAATAATTGTTAATTTGTATAACGTTCAGAAGTAAAATAGCTCCTTTAGGTGTACTGATAAGGAAAATAGGTTATACACAGCTGCCAATTCTGGTGAGCCAGAATAAACTATTTTAGAAGGAAAAAACCTAGATAGCTGGTGTTGTGGTAATCAAGGAATTTAGGTATCTTTCATTTGTAATGAATCCCCACATAGTTCATGTTAGTCATCTCACTGAGCACTAGAGCCTGGAGAACAAAGAGAAAGAGAATGGTCCAAGGTCACTAGGAAATCCTTAACTCCTGTATTTTAGTCTCATTTTGGAATTCATTTTCATAGGCCAAAGTCAGCAAACTACAGCTAACAGGCCGAATCTGGCTCCTTGTCTATTTTTTGTAAATAAAGTTTTACTGGAACCCAGCCATGCCCATTTGTTTACATATTGTCTATGGATGCTTTCCACACTACAATGTCAGTGTTGAGTAGCTGCAACAGAAACAATATGACCCACAAAGCCTAAAATAATGCTATGTATTCCTTTATAGGGATCCAAAAGTTTGTGGATCCCTGATCTAGGCTACCAACAGCTATTTTTCCTGCCTTTCTTAAAATTCTATTCACAAAATGCATTGCACTAACTTGCCATTTCTTCCTTCACTTCCTTTGACTCTATGGAGATAAGTAATCTATATAATACTGAACTACACAACTTAGAAATAGCAGGACAGAAAAGAACATTCCAAGACACCAGCTAGGAGACACATGTCCATCTGCTTCAAAGAAAAGTCACTTTACTTCCCTATGCTTCTGTTGGGTTGCAATAATCCCTTTTAGCTCTAAAATTGTGAGTGTGAAGAGTATAAGGTATGATCCTTATAAATAACTAATGTTTTGTATTGAGAAAAAAATTAAAATAATCAATTTAAAGAAAACTGATAACAATGAAATAATTGTCTCAAAACTGCTTTTTTCCAGATTAATCTTCCAAAACTCACATTTTAAACATACCAATTTCCTACCCCAAGGTTTTCAAATATTTCTTCTGTCCAGTGATCCAGAACCATAGATATCATATAAATAAAAATCACCATAAAAAGCAAGTTTCAGAAAGAGCCCTGAATTATAATAACATTTATATTAAATTTTGAAACACAAAAAAGAGCAGGATCTGATTTCTAGAGTTACCACATTATAAGATTCAAAAACATTTTTAACAACAACAACAAAAATCACTCTATATACAAAGAAACAGGAAGTAGTGGTCCATATAAAGGAATGAAATTAATTGAGAGAAAATGTACCTGAGGTTGTCCAGATGTCAGACTTACTGGACAAAGATTTTTAAACTATCTTAAAGATGTTCAAAGAGCTAAAGGGAGCTTAGAACAAAGACAGAAAAATAATGTATGAACAAAATAAAAATAGCAATAAAAATGATATAAATTATAAAAAGGAACCAGAAAGGAATTTTGGGGCTGCAAAGTACAATAAATGAAATGAACAATACACCAGAGTGGTTCAAAACCAGATGTGAGCAAAGAGAAGAAAGAATCAGTAAGTTTGAAGAGGAGAAAATGGAAGTTATTGAATCTAAGGAATAGGAAAAAAAATAAACAGTCTAGGGACCGATGGAACACCATCAAAAGGAATAGCATACACATTGTGAGAATCCCAGAAGCAGAGAGAGAAAAGGGCGGAAAGAATATTTGAAGAAATAATGGCTGAAAACTTCCCAAATTTGAGAAGATCAGCAAACACTAGATGGGATAAACTCAAAATGACCCACACAAAGACAAACTATAAAAAATTCAAAGACAAAGGATCTTGAAGGCAGCAACAGAGAAGTGACCCTTCACGTATAAGGGATCAAATAATATTATCAATTTCTCATCAGAAACCTTGGAAGCTTGAAGGCAATGGGTTGATATAAGTGCTTAAAAAATCAAAACAAAACTCTGTCTGTCAAGAATTCTACATCTGGCAAAATGGTCCTTCAAAAGTGAGAGAGAAATTAAGACATTTTCAGGTTTCAAAAAGCTAAGGGAGTATGTTACCTCTTGACCTGACCTTTAAAGGGAGTCCAAGGTTGAAATTTAAAAAGCTACACAGTAACTTGAAGCCAGATGAAGAAATAAAGATCTCTGGTAAAAGAAAGTAGATGTACAATTATAAAAGCTAGTATTATTATGATTTTGGTTGTTATTATTCCACTTTTAGTTTTCTCATAATTTAAGAAACAAGTGCATAAAATAATTATTAATCTGTTATTGGGCACACAATATATAAAGATATAATCTATAAGATCAATAATAAGAAGAGGCCATGGGCAAAGTTGAGTAACAGCAGTTTTTATATACTATTAAAGTAAAGTTGCTATAAACTCAAATTAGATTATTATAACTTTAGGCTGATAAATGTAATCTCCATGGTAACCACAAGAAAATATCTATAGAATACACACAAAGGAAATGAAAAGGGGAATCAAATGCTTCATGACAAAAAACATTAAACACAGAAGAAGGCAGTATAGAGGAAATAAGGGGAAAAAGCTATAAGAATTATATAAAGCAAATAGCAGAATGTCAGAAGTCATTTTCTCCTTATCAGTAATTACTTTAAATGTAAATGGATTAAACTCTGCAATCAAAAAGAATGAATTTTAATATGCGATCCAACTATATGCTATTTATAAGAGACTCATTTTAAATCCAAAGACAAAATAGATTAAAAGTGAAAGAATGGAAAAAGATATTTCATTCAAATAGTAACTAAAAGAAAGCTGGAGTGGATGTACTACTGTTAAATAAAGTAGATTTTAAATCAAACAAAGTTATAAGAGACAAAGAAAAACATTATATATTAACAAAAGATTCAATATAGCAAGAAAATAAAACAATTATAAACATCTACGCACCTAATAAAAGGATGTGAAAAAACTGGAACCCTTGTGGCCATGGTTAATGTGCACAGAGCTTTTGTTGGGGAAAATGAAGTTTCTGGATATAGATGGTGGTGACAGTTACATACATTGTGTATGTATTTAATGCCATTGAATTGTACACTTATGAATGGTTAAAATGGTAAATATTATGTTCTGTATATTTTATCACAATAAGAAGTTTCTCTCTGGAAGTAGTCCTGCAGCAGGAGAGACGGCATCACAGCATAGGTGGGACCACCCCAAGTGCGGAGGCTGAAAGGTCTGAAGCTGCTCTGGTTTGAGAAAAGGTTATAATTGCTTAGGAAACACAAGTTGTCCTTCTCTGTTTTGTCCAGGTTCTGGCAAAATGTGCACAAAGCCAACTGTTCTTAAGCACCTGAATCCACCCGCAACACACTCGCAGCATTGAGTGTGAAGCTAAAACAGCGGTTCTATACAGAGCGAAAGCAGAAGACATGCCACAGAAAATGGATTGATTTTTGTATCAAAAATCAATTTTGCTTAGAATGAAAAAGCTTGTCTCATTCCTGGGAAATTGACCAAAAGATAGAGAAATGATGGAAGATCAACTGAAAAAGAGCATATTACAAAGCTATTAGAAATTGTGTTTTGAATCTACTAACGTCCCTTGCCTCAGCCTACACACAGCTGTATCTCCAGCACGGTGTTGGCATAACTTCTTCAAAAAAGTATCTGTCAAATGAAGACATGGCTTCCATTTTAAACTCCCAAAATAGATCATTGTATTATGTCCAAGTAGATAGTGTGTAATTAAGTCACTCGTGTGTAACTGTGGCCTTCGTACCTATGTCTTGAGTAATTTTCCAAGTGCAGGTAATTAATGACATCAGAATTATTCCCAGAGATAACATTAGGGTGAACCACTCTGAGTGATATTAAAATTGATTGGTTAGGCTCAGCAATGACCCCTTTGCTTTTTATCTCTATGTAATATTAGTATCTATTTGTCAATTATTGTTTTCACTAATTTGTCCTGATATTCTTTTTATGCATTTAAATTTTAATAATTTTTTTTTAGTTTTGATTAAAAACAATCTTTAAACAGCATTGAAACAAAAGTATTAATTTGGGCTCATGACTGTATACAGTACTACTATATATATTAATAATACAATAATAATTATTATTAAAGTTCTGGAAATGGAGAAGAGTAAGATAAAGCTTCTGTAATGAGTAAATGTAATTCTGATTTACTGTAGAACTGAAGTCCATCTCAACTATGAGAAGACATACACCTTTTTATCGACAGAACATTACCATTATTTCTATGTCACCTATGACATATGCTATAAAATTTTAAGAGTGAAAAGTTGTAAGTGGCATTCAGGATTCAGGAAGATCCCGTGTAAACAGAAAGAACAGTAGTTTCACACAAACAGGCCCCTGTATTGACAAGCTGACACGTACAAATATAGACACCATCCAAACAGGGCTGTGAGGAGAGAACCACGTCAAAGCTGATAAATTATTCATCATCTGTTCTGCAGAGTGAACACTATCAGGTAATGATCTGTAATTATTAATAAATAATTTAAGCTTTAATAGCTCTGAAATGAAATGCTTAATTGCATCACAACATAATTAATGAAATTAGCTGCAGTGTTTAAAATGAGGAATTTTTTCTTCAACCTTTCTTTTTTACATTTTCTTTGCCCCAAATGCTAGTAATCCAGAGGATAAATGGGGTGATTAAATTCTAAGAGTGGGAGTGTGTGTGTGCACACATAGTGTGTGTTTCAGTGTGGGGATGTGTGTGTATGGATTTGTTCTGAAACTCCTGACACCCAAGGTATTCTGAGAAGTGGAGAAATGGGCTTTGTCAGCTCATCCCTGACAGTAACCCTAGTACTGACTGCCCCTAAGGTTGGTGCAATATTTAATGCAGTAAATAAAGAGCTCCTGCTCAGCCAGAGTGGCTCAGTGGTTGAGTGTCAACCCATGAACCTGGAGGACAGGGTTCGATTCCCAGTCAGGGCATATGCCCAAGTTTCGGGCTTGATCCCCAGTAGGGGGCATGTAGGAGGCAGCCGATCGATGATTCTCTCTCATTATTGATGTTTCTCTCTCTCCCTCTCCCTTCCCCTCTCTGAAATCAATAAAAACATATTTTAAAAAATAAAAATAAAAAATAAAGAGCTCCTAAGGTGAACAAAGCTTCATAGTGAGCTTGGGGAGGAGGGAGGAAGTGAGAGGAAGGGAGGGGGTGGTCCTACAAACACAAAATAAACTCCTGGCTCTTTAGAGTTTATGATCTCTTGGGCAACAATAGGTAGACTAAGATACAAAACACAGGATCTAATTTTCAAATTTGTTGGTAAAACTTTAAAAGACAGAAGCCAGGATCATGAAGACAAAGATCAGTGGAGGTACAACTGAAGCTTTGTGGACCCCAACAGCTCACAGTGCTCCAGATCCCCCCCAGCACCCGGCTCTGTCAGCTCTGTCCCTGTGGCATCCATAGTGGTTCATAGAGCTTGGGATGTCCCCACACTATCATTGGGCTTCCAGACTTTCTTTACCTTATCTCCTTTCAGGGAATCCAGGCTCTGACCTCTTGCTTACTCTCTGCTCCCAAATCATATAGGCTCTTAAATCTTGTCAATCCTTGAAAGAGGACTGACAGTGGAGAAATGCTGAGAAAGTGCAGAGATAGAGAGGAGGGCATGTTCTCCAGGAATGTGTCCTGGAAGTGGGGAGTGGGGAGGAGAGAAAGTCAGGGCTGAGTCGGCACAGGCTAGAGAGCAAGAATTCAACTGGATGTGACAAGGAAAGACAGGGCAAAGGGCAAGAGGGACAGCAATGTGTTCAGAGCGGACATCCAGAAGGAGTTTTAGATTTGCCATCCACATCTCCCAAGGCCTGTGTCAGTGATAGTCTACTTGCTTTATAGATATTTACTCATTTCATGTCTCAATCATCCTGTGCAAGAAGCAGTATCACTACCATCATTCCCCTTTTACAGAAGAGAAAATCAAAGCACAAAACAGTTAGGTGATTTACCCAGGGATGCACAGCTAATCAGAGCTGGAACCAAGACTTGAACCCAATATATCTGGCACCAGAGTCCACACAGTTGCCTTTCGTGCTCTTCTGAGTGATATCGGAGGAAACTTGCTCTCAATTCTTCACCTCTGGTGGTTGCCTTCCCACCAGCTCTCTTCTCATGGCACTGAGTGAGGGGATTTCATTTCTCTATCATCTGACTTTGCACTTGGTCCTGAGACTTACTTTGGCCAATGGGCCGGTGGATGTGACTTGGGGAAAGGCTTGACATGCGCTTGTGTGGCTGGGTTTACACTCTTGCTCTTGCCTTTCTCCATGAGTAGACTATGTCTCAGGTAGATACTAGATCAAGGAAGTTGTAAGATATGCAGAGAAAACCTGGACTCAATCCTCTGCTTGAAGCCATACTTAGCCAAGCGCAAATAGAGAAGCTGAGCTCCAGTGACCAGCACATCTGAAGCCTGAAGCAGAGCTACCCCCACTGACCTGCATACCAGTGATCACAGAAATAAAAGCTTGTTATATACCATTGAGATTTTGTGGTTGTTTGTTATGTAGCATTATTATGACAATCGCTGACTAATACTGTTTCACCATCCCACCCTCAGGCATTCCTAGACATGGACACTGAGTTATTTTCAGTATTATTTACAGTACCAAGCCAAGGCGGCTTCAAGACAAGTTCCCAAGCCCTTATTTCAACGAGATGGCTCCCCTTGGGCACTTTGAGTAGAAATTCTGGAACAATCACAGCATTGCTAGCAGTAAGAGCTGAGATGCAAATCCATCTGTTTGACTCAGAACCCTAGAATTCATCCACTGAATTAGAGGGCCCATCAAATATGAATGAACCTATGCCAAAGTCCCAGCTGAAAGCGCTGGCCAATGGCTGCAGGCAATGATTCCAGATTCATCTACCGTACCTCCAATCACCCACTGTTGGCTCTTTCACTTCTTATTTCTCTGACAGCATTTGTTTGGCTCTATGCCTGACTCTCATTCCTCATCAAGCCTTAAAACTTGGATGACTTGATTTGAGATAAGTTTCCTGTCCCTGGCCTCAGCACCATCCATGGGACACAACTTCCAGGATTCTCCCTTTAACCCAAACACATATCAGCCTCAGGTAAGATGCTTTCTTGCCTATGAAACTCTTCCCAGTTTTGCCCCACCCCCTCCATCTAGGTGGGGGTGGGGTGTGGATCAGATATTATGGACCCAACTCAAATCCAGATTCTCTACTGAGTGTTGAACATATAGACAACTGAGCTGACCACTTGTATGGGGAAGGGGCCATGTACAATGGGGCAGGGCTATTTGAGAGGATCCAGAACAGAGAATCTCACTGAGCAGGTATTGCAGGAGCCCAAAAAACCTATTATTATTAGGTGCAGGCAAAAACCTTGAAAGAAGTACTATCCAAGAGGCTGGATCCAGAGTCCAGAAGAGTGAAGGAGGGCAAACGTGGCTCTGATCAAACAGGGCTGGGAGCTCTGCCGCATTGCCTAATGTGTCAGGGTGGTCTGGCTAGAGGGTCTGGCCAAGGCAGAGGCAAGGGTGAAGACTAAGAAACCTCACTGCTACAAGGATCTGGCTATCCCGCCTCACTTTGTCAAACTGGCCATCTCACCCTGGCTGATGACAGAGGTCAACCTGAGTGCGCCCGCCTGTCCCATCTGGTCACACTCAGTCTGAAAATCCCATCACTTTCAGCATCACTGGGGTTATTTGCTCACATTTCCATAGCCTTTTATATTTATATTTATAGTGCGGCACTCAATCATTTTAACTCAAGCTCTGAGTGCTAAAAGGTAAAAGAGGTTATTGAATTTCTCTTCCTCTGCACCAATGAGAAGCATATTTCCCTTCAGTCATCAATAAATTATTATTATTACTATTATAATTATTAAAAAAGAGAACTGCCACATGGGCCTAAGATTATACCTGATTTAAAGTGTACTTTAAACACGTGGTACGCATTAGCCTACAGGACCTGTTTACTATCTCTGCTTTGGTGTAAAAAAAGGTGTTGGGAGGTAGATGGTGATGCTAAGAATGGGTAGGATTTAGAATCCACTCCTCTGCCATTTTCAATGAATGCAATTACTGCTACCTTGGCCCCATTAGACTGCAATTTCTTACATGAACAGATAAATCCATGGCATGTCAGAACTGGACTTAGAGAGATTCTGGTCCAACCTCTTATTTGTTGGTAAAGAAACTGAGATCCAGGAAAGGAAATGATCTTGGTGCTCTGGAGTCTAGACCTGAATTTCAGAGAGCCTCTTTGTTATTGAGGATTAGGGGCTAGGGAGGTGATGTAGTGTTCAGGAGCTTGGGCTCTGCTGGCGGAAAGCATAGGTTTGGATTCTACCTCTGACATTCACTAGCCTTGGGCAACTTAACTTCTGTAAATGCCAGGTTTCCCATCTGCAAATGAGAATAAAACTACACTTTCACTGTAGAGCTACCATAATGTTTACATGAGATAACCCACGTCAAATCTCCATCATACAATATGGCATAGTAAGGTTTTAATAACTGTTCATTGCTTACTAATAACTTGTAGAGTGTCCTGGGGGGAATGGCCAGGACACTAAGGAGGTTGAAACCATGCCTTAAAGAAAAGAGGTTTTTTAGGAAATGGAGATACTAAGCCTCAAGATAAGATATAAGAGGAACCACCCGTGTTAAGCAATTTGTAGGGAATATTCTGGACAGAGGAATTAAAGTTATTCTTTTGGCCACCGAGGCCAGAATTGACACACACAGCTTTGACCCAGTTACTCAATGTTCAAAACATCCAAGAATCTTTGGCTACCTATGGGATCAAACCCAGAAAGTCACCCATGACCCTTTGCAATCTGGCCCTCGCAATAATTCTCAGCCTTCCTTCACATAACTTCCCTTCATGAGCTCTGTGCATGAGTCAAATGGAAAGATATGCTTAGGCCGCCTACGGTTTCCACCTGCCAATCTGTAGCCATCGCATTTGCTCTTCACTCTGACCATTTCCATTTATCAAAGTCATATTCCCTTTCTTAACCTCTAAGCAATGTAGTCAGAAGTCATTTTGCACCTTATGATCTCCCTCAGCATTCATGCCTGTCTGACTCCTAGACCTTGACACCTTGGTTTGTTTGCCAGGGAGGACAGTGTCTGGGCCTGACCCCTCCCTCTCTGGTTCCCCACTTGGGCCTTGCGCTGTGCCCTGAGAACCACGGAAATTCTTGGAGTTGGTTAGAGCTTCATTTCCCCAGGCTTTCAAATCTTACTCTATTAAAGATCCAGCTAAAGTTCAATCTCTTCTGAGAAGTCTTCCACTTACAATCTCTGACCAGACTTTTCCTTTACCACTCTAACTGCAGCCCTCCTCTGTGAAATGGGCACAATGGAATCTACTGTTGGATTCAGCAAGGCTTCAAGTCGCTGAACTCCTGCCTTGCTCCCCACAGCCACTCTATTTGGTTCCTGAACCTACTCTCTACTCCTAGCTGCAGCCTCGGCCCAAATATTTCTCCACTCTGCCACCTAGTAAACTAAACGGATAGAGGGACAAATTTTGTGAATACCTCCCATATCCACTCTTCTCCCATCAGGTTTGGCCAGAGGTAATTGTGAGCAGATGACTCATGCCCTGTGTCCCTGGATCTGTCTTAACACCCAGCCCCCCACAAACCACACAAGAGGTGAATGAAGCAGAAGGAAGAAGGCGGTGTTATATCATTTGCCCTTTCTTGGGGAAGCTCCAACCCCTAATAGGAAGGCCTAATGTATCCTTTCCTAGAGCCCTCCACACACACTCACATGTACGCCCTCCACTAGGTGGGGTGGTGTGATTTGAAAGCCTGCTGTATCACAGGAGTACTACAATTATGAAATGAGATAATTAATGTAAAATAGCCTTCACCGTGGTCCCAGGGAGAAATTTGGGCAATGTTAATTCTCTCCCTTATTTTGTATTAGCAGTTAACAAATGTCTCTTGCATAAATGAACTAATGACTAATGACTGCAAATGATCTAGAGCAATGGCTAGCAGTTATACAAAAACAGATTTAGTTCAATGGTGAGAAATCTAAAAAAAAAAAAATGCCCCGAGAAGAAGGGGCTATTCCAAACTAAGGAAGAAGCCCATAGCAGGTACTCAGGAAGAGGCTAACGAACCATTTGTTAGCCCCGCTGTAGACAACAATTTGGGGGCAGTGACATTGGCTTAATGTTGCCTTTCTGGGATTCTTTGATTTGAACAATAATATAAACCGGGGTCACCTAGGGACCAAGGCTCATTCAATAGGGATCCCTAAAGTGATGTGTTTTAGCCTTTCCATGTTCCAATCTCGGATTACTAATCTTCCTAAACCTTTAACTCCAGCCAAACTAAGCTACCTACTGTCCTCTAAAAGCCGATTGAACTTCTTACCCCTTCCCTGTTCCTTTTCACCAATCTTTTCACAAATCTTACTTTATTAAAGATCCAGCTAAAGTTCAATCTCTTCTGTGAAGTCTTCTCAAATGATACATCCTGAGGCCACGCACTGCACTCCGAAATCCTGTCCCTTCCATCTGCAAGGGGAGTCCGTTACTCAGCCACAGCTCTGGTGGAGCCACCCCTACAGTAATTTCCCTGGATTACTGTAGTGCTTCCTCACAGGTCCCCTTGCTTCACCTCTGTCTCCCTGGGCTCTGTTCTCAACACAACAGCCAAAATCATCTTTTCAGGACCTAGGAAGGTCGTAACGTCTCTCTGTTTAAGCCCTTGAGATGGTTTCCCATTTCACATGGAGCAAAAGCCAAAGTCCTTGCAATCTCCTACAGGGTCCTACATGACCTGGCTTCCAGCTTCACTTTGGACCTCTCCTCCCAACGCTCCTCCCTTGCTCCAGTCACACCGTTGTCCTTACAGGGCCTTCCTTGGACTTGTTCACTGGCTGTCCCTTCTAACTGGGGTGCTGCCTGCCACTTCCTCATCGCCATCTCCCCACTTCCTTCAAGTCCTTGCTGAGCTGTCATCTTCTAAACGAGGCCTACCCTGATCGCCCAGTATTTAAAATATCAATCCTGCCCCGCCCACCTGACTCTTTTTCCACAGCATTTATCATTTTAAAATCTATTACACACTTAACTTATTTATTGTGTTTTACTATTTATTTATGAAGTTTATTAACTCCAAAGTAGGAATTCTCTCCTATTAACACTTAGCAAACATCATTGCTTCTTGGACTTAGTAGAAGTTCAATAAGACTTATTGCAGAGATGATCCCGTGTGAACAACATAGCTGCTTGGGGTGGCTCATTTGAGCAGGAAAGACATATTCTTTCAAACCTCAGTAGAAAAGCAGTGCCATTTTAGTTAATCAGCATTTATTAAACACCAACTGTTAGCAGAGTTGTCTGCCAGGCTCTGAGATAGAATTTTATGGGTGGTCTTGTCTTCCTATAGAAAAGGAGAGTTAAGCCCATTATTTAGATCATCCAGGTCTCTATATTTTCTTTGCCAAAACTTACCCAGAACATTATGGATGCATTATCTAGAAAATTTAGAAAAAGGTGTCTGTGGGGGGAGGCTGTCTATTTCCCAAATGTTAATTCTAGGTAATTGCATTTTCATTGCTATTGAAATCTTAAGTCAAATTCATTTCCTTGGGGTGTATAATTGAAGCCTCATTTAATGAGTGTTGGTTACATGGGGGCTGTCAGAGAGGAAAAAGTAAGATGTTATTTGACCTCTGGAAACATGCTCTTGTTTCCTAAGTAGGAAACACAGCCACCACCCACCCCCACCCCTCAGCTGGACCAATTCAGCAGCTGAGAGCAAAAAACAGTAGATTTCAGTGGGCCAAGCTTTGCAAGGACTTTGCCTGCCATGCCAGGAGTGCTCTGATGCTACTTCTCACCTTGGTCTGTCTTCTGCCTCCAGAGGGTCCCCTGCACACAAGGGCATAGAACTTCCTCCTGTCTCCCCAAATTTCCACATTTTAATTGATCGCCCAGTTGCCACAGAATGGATAGAGGTTTAGGCAAGAGGGAAGATATAACTGGTCAAGGGGCTACTTGCATTGTGCAAGACTTTTGTTTAGATGTTTTTTATTAGCAGTAACAGTAAGCATTTATAAAGCACTAGCAGACTATCTGACACAAGCAGACCTGTTACAGGGATGAGGGCTGGGCTGGGGAGTTTACAGCCACGCTGACCTGCCTGGGAACAGCTGCTGTTTGCTGCAGAGCCCTGAGAAGCAGCCCAGAGACCACTGATGGCTGTCACTGGGTTCTGGGAAGTCTCTGGCTGAATGGCTCTAAGTCGCTTAATCTTTCTGGAGTTTGTGATTTTTCAACACTATGTTTAAATGACTGACTCTTCACTATATAAAACAAACCATCCCAAATCTATAAAAAAGCCTGATGTCTTTCTCAGTGATCCCTGAACCCCCATCCCATGGGTGCATCCTCACTCCCTTCCTGGCCAAACTCAAGGTCTCCCTCCAGCCTGGACCTTGCTCCCTGGTCCTGGGTCAGTCGCCAAGCACCGGACAGAATCCTGGATTCCCACACATCTCCCTTGGCAGCCATGGTTCCTCCCAAGCACCTCCCCTCCCTCTCTATTTCAGAATGTGTCACTTTATATTGTTCTTACTTCTGTATTTGTTTACCCTGCTCACTAGACTGAGAGAAACTCAAGGACAAAGACTATGTTTTATTCATCTTTGTTTTTCTTACAGTGCTTAGCATGATGCCTGGCCAGGGGAGGTCTCAATAAAGGTGGACTGAATGTCGCTCTGAGAATGCCATGCATGTGTGCAGCCGGTCTTGTGTGGGCTCCCCACATCTTCTCCCCCACCCCCCACCCTAAAGCCCTCACTCTCTAGCTTTGCATTGAGACAGAAAGGGTCAGGTTTGCACAAAAGCAGCAACGTGGTGAAATCAATGACTCACAGAGCAAGCACTGCATAAATGTTTGTTGATGAATGAATGCCTAAAGGGAGCCCTCACAGCCCATCCCTGTCTAGATCGGCACCTCTTGTAGACCTCCCAAGCTTACTGCTGCCTCCTGCTTTGGCTGCTCATTACCTAAAAGTACTATTGCCTTGCAAAAACCACCTGACTCACAGGGACACCAAGTGGCCTCTCTGTGTCCTAGGACAGTAGCACCGTAAGCTCGATTAGAAACCATTAGTAGGCCTGGGATGAAGTCTGGATCCTGACAGTTGGTTCTGATTCTGTGGCAGTTGGAGCCCAGACCTAGGCACAGGGACTGAAGGACCCCAGCCTCTGCAGAGAAAAGGGGGGGGGGAGACCTACAGACTCTATAAGTTCCATAATATGACCTTGATAAAAGAAAAAAAAAGACCTGCCTGTTGATCTTAATAATTTTAAGTGCATTGTGTTTTAAATATAGCTCCCCATTTAATAATTTTAATAATCACCCAGAATAGGTGATAATCTCCCCATTTTGCAAATAAGGAAATCGATCCTCAGAGAGTCTGTCACTTGCTAAAAGTTAGGCAGCTTGGTGATAAAGCCCGGCTGGGGTTCTCGTCACTCCTGGGTGCAGCCTCCTTCTGTTAACACCGCCCTCTCTTCCCTCCTGGGTCACCGGGTTGGGATAAATGCGGTCTTCCTCCCGTGTTTCTCCTTGACTCTCACAGCACTACCATGCTCCCAGCAGTTCTGACATCAGATGCATGGGGGTTTTCCCCACACCAAGCAATTCTGTGACACCAGCTGGGTGTCCTACAATTTAATTCAGTTCTGACCCGGAGATTGGGTCAGATCCCACGTTAAGGGCTCAGTCCCACAAGACCACCCTCCCCTTTCACATGTCAATCGAAAGTCTAGGTTATCACCTGGACGTCTGATGGATCAGCTATTCATTGGAGGTTCCCAAGACCCTGTCCTCGGATGTGATAAATTTTTTGGAGTTCCTCTCAGAACTCAGGGAGACAGTTTACCTACTGCTCACCAGTCTATTATAGGGGGCAATGGTAAAGAACACAGATGAACACCCGATGAAAAAGACTCACAGTGTAAGGGATGTGTGAAGGGGCATGGAGCCTGCATGCCCTCTCTTTGGGCTCCACTTTCTCAGCACCTCCGTATGTTCAACAACCTGGGAGCTCTTTGAATGACCTGCTTTTGGGAGTTTTACGGAGGGCTCATCACATAGGCATGATCGATTATTAACTCCATTTTTAGCCCCATTCCCTTCTCTGGAGAATGGGGGTGGAGCTAAAAATTCCAAGCTTGTAATCATAGCTTGGTCTTGCTGGTGACCAGCTCCCATCTAGGAGCCCCCGAGAGTCACCTCATTAGAACAAAGACACTGCTGTCATCAGGAAATTCTAAAGAACCTAGGAACGCTGTGTCGGGAACTGGGGTCAAAGACCAAATATTAGAACAAAAGATGCTCGTAGTGCTCTTACCACTTAGGACATCACAAGGGTTTTAGGAGAATCAGGAACAGAGACAAATATACATATTTTCTCTTATTTCACACAATTGCGATGTCTGGTGTTCTCCTGGTTGCAGACACCAGCACTGTCCTTGGCTAGGTTGGTTCTACACCAAACTGAGAAAGGGCAAGTTTTTTGCTTTTGAAACCACACACCTTTCTGTCGTCGGTTGCCTTAGCCTTTGCGCTCATCCCTCCCCAGAAGTCTCTGAATTATCTCCCCAAAGTGCCTCTCTGTCCCAGAGCCCCACCCTCACCTCTGCCAAGGCTCCTCCTCTCAGCCTCGTCTCTTCCTTTGGCCCCTTCACCAAATGCCATTTCCTCTCAGCAAGTCCTGAGAGACCTGTGCCCTCAATTCTAAAGGCCCCTATACTGGATTGGCAAATATGATATATAAATTTTCAACAAATTGTTGAAACAATTTTATGTCACCACATTCTGGCTAAATACCACATTCAAACCCATAAAATGGACCCTTGGAGCACCATTAATAAGTCTTTCAATGTTTATCCATATTTTCATTATGTTTGTAGAGCTGTGCTTTTCAAGTGGTGCACACTCCAAAAAGATAAAGAAAAAAGAGAGAAGTGGGAAAGATGAAATGGAGGGAAGGGGGGCTGCGGAAAGAACTCACGGGGGTGCACTTTCCCTCCCTTCCTTGTGGGGAAGCAAGGGTCTGGATTTCTCATTATGTCAGCCTCTTGTTTCCATCCACAAAGCAGTTCTGTCCTGTTCTTTCTGGAGTGGAACAAAGGTGCTGCAAAGCCACACAACCTGCCAGCTTGGAGGCAGAAATGATAGGGGACTGTCTGGGCCCCGCAGCAGGAGGAGTGCCTGTCAGCGAATGCAATCAGCAACGTCAAGTCTAGCGAGGAAAACTTGAGTTAACAACGCCCCTCTGCTTGTGAAAATTGTAGTGGCTGGAAGGGGAAAATGTATTTGAGGACATAGCCAGTAATAAAGCGCCTTCACTGGGAGGCAAGTTATGAGAAAAGAGCCATCGTCAGCTAGATAATAGGGTTTAAGGTCCAAGGGTCTTTCTGACAGACAAGGCGATTCAAGGTGGGGCTGTCACCGGGAGCTGGTGTGGTGTATTGGGAGAGCCCCGGCCTTGGGTGGACCCTCAGGCATCCATAGAGTGGACTAAACAAATGTCTTAACTTGAAACACTCAAATTCTGAGTGTAGAAAAGTGACAACTGTATTTATCTTAGAGAGTTGCTTGACAATTAAATGAGATAATATATGAACAGTCCTGGTAAGTATTACCAGACGTGTACTTACCAAATAATAATAGATGTGTACTTTTTCCCTTTAAACTTAAATGTTGTCTCCCACGTTAGCACCACCTAAGCCTTTGTAATTGCAAAGTAGAAACGTGAAAGGTTGGAGCCAAAGACAACCTGATAGTCATCTAATCCCATCCTCTCATCTTACCAAGGTTAAAAGGAAAGCCCATTGTGGCAACAGAGTCAGATACTTTCCAAGACCCAAAGAGATGACACTCAGTATGTGATGGCTCAGAACCGGGGGCTATTCTAGAGCAGTACTTCTCACTCACTGAGCGTAGCTCCCTTAGGACTCCCATCACCATCCATAAATCGGATTTTTTTCCTGAACAGTATTTGATGTGGCTTTGAGCTTAGATGGGGTATCCATCCTTGGAAAGAAGGTGGCCTTGGGGTGGAATGGGCTTTTTTCACTTCATAATGCACGGGCACGAGATTAAGGCATCTGACACCACATTTTGGAACCCAGCTCTGATACTTACAAGCTATGAGACCTTCAGCAATTTAACTGACCGCTCTAAATCCCATCAGTAAATTTTGGAATAATTATATTGCCAACCTCACAAGGTTTATTTTAAGATCAAATGAGATCATAAGTGTGTCGGAGGTGACAGGGAACTTTATCAAGCCTCAGACATTTTGTAAATGATAAAATACTGTGCAAATGCAATTAGTGTACACAGTTTAACATGAGGCTTAATTCCAAATGTCAGGCTGCAAACTGCTCAGGAACTTCATATTTTAGACCATCTTGGTGACTCCGTTTTAAACAATGGATGAAATACTCATCAAAAAGAAGAACAAAGGGGGGGGGGAAGAATTCAGTTTTTTCTTTCATGTCTAATAAGAAACCTGAAATGTATGCAGCACCCCTGGGTTTTGCTCCTTGCGTTCATAACCCAGCTGGCATGTCCCCAGCTGGCAAGGTACTTTCGAGACAGATCGCACCTTGGGTTTCTTGCTGTGTCTGGGTCCCCAGACACTGCCCTTGTCTCTTTAGTGGCCGAGGAAGCCCCTGTTGGAGCCAGGCAGCCGCTGCTGGACCCCAGGTCAGCTAGGTTCTCCTGTGGGACACGCTGGCCAAATATTCCCCCACACTCAACCCCCCAGGCCACGGGCCATCTGGGGTAGAAGGTTTCTCTTCCCAGGAAGAAGATGGTCACCATAACAGATGTTAATAATAGAGGCCAGTGTGCAGCATTTTATTAAGCAATCATATATTTTCATTGGTGATGAAGCACTTAGACTTTTATTGGGAGTTTTAATGTTTCCTTTTGTCACCGACTCTATTGTCACACCAGCCCATTGCCTGCTGGGGCAGCCTTGCTTGCTCTTTTCCTCTGTGCAAAATCCTTCCAGACTATTCTTTTCCCTAAGCTTTCCACCTGCTTAAGGAGACAGCAGGGTCATTTAAGGCTATGAAGTCAATGGCAAATACAGCTCATAATTTTTATGTCCTTGTTATAACATGATGCCCTCAGAACCTTTTCAAGAGGTTAAGGATTTGGCTGAAACAGGAATAATCAGAGAGCTTCATGGTGGGTACCTGGCCCTGACTAAAAGTGTTTGGGGTATGAGGAAGCAGCTTCTCTCTGCTCCCTGTGGGAGTGGAAGGGGAAAAGTTTAGTGTTAGAAGGTCCTGAGAAGCCATCTAATCACCACAATTCCTCATTGAGGGAGCTGCAGGTCAGGGTGGAAAGTGACTTGAGCAAGGTCACACATCAGGGTGGGACCCTAGACCAGGGTTTGTCCACTGGGTGCTGTTGTCTGTTAGGCTCTGTTCAAGCTCTGGCCTTGAGAAGGTTCAAGGGCAGCAGTCCCATCAGAGAATCTCCAGAGGAGATGTCAGAAGCCAGCCAACTATCCCACCTCCCAGTTTCACAGGTCAGAAAATTGAAGCGAAGAGAAAGGAAATGATTAACCCAAGGTAACACAACATCTCACGCTAGCCAGCCAGTTCCCACACCAGACAAAAGCCATTTGCTCAGAGGGCCGTAGGGCATCCAGCATAGCTGGGGCCCAAAAGGAACAAAATCACTTTATTAAGTACCTGCAGTTACTAGAACTGTGTTATCTAAAAATATTTGCAAGAGTGGCATTGTGGGACATATATATATATATTTGTCACAATAAGTACTCTGCATTTTCTGCAGTGTTATCCTTGGGTACGGGGTACAGAATCCTGTGCCTCGGTGCTGTACAGGGTTTTCAGTAAGGCAGGCCTTCCCATACCGTCTCACCATCCTGTCTCCTCATGTGAAGCATAGTGATCCTGCGGCCCCATCGGAGGGACAGCCACCACACTGTCTTCAGAATGAACCCCCAACCCCACCGCCCGCATGACAGGCTTTGTTCCCAGGTCCAATTAGCTCTTTGGTGAAGTTCATCCCCTCTGGGTGGGCCTGCTCAACCAAAAACACCCACACATGTCTGAAATAGGTAAGGCTCCCACTGGAAACCTCATCTATCCACACACACAGACAGGGTTTAGAAGACACCAGCGTACCCCTTCATTGTATTAATTTTTAATTGCACCCTCTGTGAGGTCTGCAGAATAGAGCAGTATAGATGCAGATGCTGGAGAGAGCTAAATCTGGAAGGGGCAGCCCAGCCAAAACCATTCAGCATGGACACTTTATTTTTTTAAAAATATATCTTTGTTGATTTCAGAAAGAGGAACAGAGAGGGAGAGACAGAGAGATAGAAACATCAGTGATGAGAGAGTCATTGATCGGCTGTCTCCTGCACACCCCCAACCGGGGATCAAACCACGATCTCCAGGATCCTAGGTCAGCGCTCAACCGCTGAGCCACGCTGGCTGGGCGAGCATGGACTCTTTTGCAGGATGATTTTCGATGGCTCAACCAGCCAACCGATGGTGGAAGCTGAGGACATGAAGAGGGGTTTTCGGTGAGGGCTTATCAAACTGAGAGCGAATGCAAGCTGAACTTGAATGAGAGGGCAAATGCCAGGCCTCTCCAGAAGTGGGAGACCAGGTCTGCCTAGGTTTATTGCCTTCGCCTCTTGAATTTGCTGTTTCTATTTGTTCATCTCCAACACACGGAACACTCCTCCTTCCCAGGGCTCTGAAGGCAACAAACATCTGAGAGCAGTTGTGTTCATCTAAAAATCATATACGGTTCACTCACAGCGATACCTTTCTTTACATGGACCAGTGATTACAGCTGACAGTGCTTTAGAGAACTGTGGCCAAAGGTATTTTCCATGCCCAGGTTTCAGATGCTCTCTGTGACCAAGTAATTTCTTGGAACACTGTCACTAATGCCTCAGCCTCATGGCTGCCCCCAAGTTAAACTCACATGTCCCGTTTCCTAATCTAGGCCCCCCCAGGGCACTGTACTCTCTAGCAGCAGGAGTTCAGGCTTGTGTCCTTGCACCCCTGACTTCAAGACCGAAAGTGTTTTTATAGAACTCAGAGTTTGCTGAGTGCTTTCCCACATAGCATCTCATTTGATCCTTACCTCCCTGCAAGGAGGAAAGTATTGTATGTTTTCTATTAGACATTTGAGGCTCAAATAGGTTAAGGAGCTTGCTCAAGGTCAGTGATTGTCAGAGCTGGGACTTGAACCTTGGTCTTTGGATTCCAGATTCATCCTGTTTATACCCAAACAGAGGCCAAAAAATGGGAATTAGCACTTTTTTTTTTGCTTGGTACCTATAGTGTTTCAAACTCATTTGAGCCAATGTTTTAAGATTCAGAGGAGTCATGGAGAGCTCTGGATTTCCACTCTTGTCATAAAGAAGATCTGGTGGTCAGGTTTATATTGCAGCTCATCAGCAACCGATCGCAGCTAACCAGCAGCTGCCCCTTCTAGTCTGGAATGTAGGCCCCTGCCCGGCTGGGCATGGCTCAGCGGTTGAGCATCGACCTAAGATCCAGGCGATCAGGGTTAGATTCCCGGTCAGGGCACATGCCCGGGTTGTGGGCTCGACCCCCAGTTGGGGGCGTGCAGGAGGCAGCCCATCAATAACTCTCTCATCATTGATGTTTCTATCTCTCTCTCTCCCTCTCCTCTCTCTGAAATCAATAAAGATATATTTTTAAAAAATACATTAGAATGTAGGCTCCAGCCAGTCCCAGTGCTCACCATGCCCCTGGCACCTAGATCAATTGTTAGCTACAATGTATTATGATGCTCAGACTGCTGATTCTCTTACAGGAAAGAAATAATTTCTTTGCATTTATGACTCTACTAAAGTCAGGAAAATGACAAGACAGATTGAGAGGACCTCATGCTTCCAGAAACAGGGACAGAGTTATTTATTTATTTATTTATAAAGTCTAGTCTCCCATGTTTAACATGAAAACAAAGTGTCTGCCAAGAGAACATGCCCGATTACCTTCTTGTGTCTCAGAAACCACCTGGCTCCTACAAGCATTTGGAGCTCATAGTCTTTGCACCACCCTAGGCTGCTTCCGGAACAATTGTAAGATGTTCATAATGGGTCCCTAGGTCTCCAGACTCTCTCCACTTCAGCCAGCTACATACTGACTTTTACAGATATCATACCCTTGCCCACAATCATCAATGGCTCCCCATTGCTTTCCAAACCCCTTAACTTGGTATTAAAGATCACAGGCCATCACTTTCTCACATCAGACTCCTGCTGGTCCTAAGGCATTCAAATCTAGCTGTAGTCCAATTTAATTCAACTTGACACATATACACTGCATGCTTTCTAAATATGAAGGGATATGCTTGGCCCCATGAGAGGAAAAGAGAGAGAGGGAAGAATATTCCTTGGAGTGCTTGAACTCAACAAAGGACGATAAATCTCAAAGAACTCAGTGAAGGGGAAGGTCATGATCACTAAAGAGAGGTGTCTTCAGGGTTCTGGAGAGAAAGATAATACTTTTAATTGGCCTGGAATCTCTCCCTTCAACCTCCTGCTGTTCCCTTCACCAACTACTTCATAGCCACCCAACTCCTTGTATAATCCCCCCACCACGCGTTGCTGTGCTGTTCCTCCTGCCTGAGGCAGCCTTTGCCTCCCTGTTATCACTCTGCTTTGCCCGCTCATTTGCCTTCCCTCATCTCCCCAGCCCAGAGTGCACCCTCTCAGGTCCGCATATCACAGTGAGGGGCACGTCCCCGCCTGGATTTTGAATCACCTCTCAGCAGACTGTGCTGGATGGACTCTGTTTTCCAACCCACGTGGAAGCTACCGAGGGCAGTGGGCACATCATATGTGCTATTGCCTCTCTAATGTGGGAAACAGACAATACAATTGTGTTGGCTTATTAATTAGACTCACAAAAAAATTCCCTG
The DNA here is from genome assembly GCF_964146895.1 of Miniopterus schreibersii. NCBI lineage: Eukaryota > Metazoa > Chordata > Mammalia > Chiroptera > Miniopteridae > Miniopterus > Miniopterus schreibersii. The sequence goes on along the minus strand of NC_138105.1, from coordinate 75,529,431 downwards.
TAGACACAAACGGCCGCAATGTTGATTTAGACAGCATTTTTTTCCCAGGGTCTCTCTTGGGTCAAACAGATATAACAACTTCCCATGCTGTTCTTCTAAAAATAAACCTCCAAACCTTGGTAACCACATATGGCATGCATCCTTCCTGGGCCTCCCAGGCCCTGGCTCTTTTCTCTGCTTGGATGACCAGAATGCTGGAGGTGCAGAATTACAGCTGCTTCTGTGACTTATTCTGTCTAAGCGCCACATTTTATTCCACTAGGGACAAAGTACTACATGAGCAGTTTCCCTCCTTTTTCTCTCCATCTTTGGCCAAGGCTGCAGGGGGAATTCTAGAATCCTAAACCGATTTGAATGGGAATGGCCTATGGTGGAGTGCATTATAGGCATGAGGTGGCAGTGTATACGCAAAGCAACATGAAGCGTTAGGTCAAGACCATCTACAATCCTACAAATGCCCTGCAGGTCTCACTCTCACCATAGGATTTTCTCCCATGCGGGTCAATATGTGCTAAAAAGCAAAGGATGCTGTGAAGGACTAATTTCAAGGGAGATGGTTACACAGCATCCTATAGGGAAGAGTGTAGGGGATGACGATGGTGACAAGTGAAGAGCTGTCCTGCCTGAAGCCATTAGAGGCTGGACGATGAGATGACCCCACAGAGGGAACACGACAGGTTCAGGGAGCTGTGAGTGGTGGTCTAGGATATAGATTCCGGACCTCAGCAGAACCATTAGATAAAGTCTACAGGCCCAGAAAGCTCCTGACACTCGTCACGTTTGAGAGTTCATTGAACCATGGATCTCAGAATTGAGGGCAGCCTCTGTTTCCCCATTTACATAATGAGAAAGTTGGACATAGTGTTCTTTGAACCCAGGGATGGAAAGAGGCTTGATTAGGGTGAGTGTGGCAGCAATGGTAAGATTCAGGAAATGTTTTGTCGGCTCCCTGCCTCCTTGCACTTAGGTGGGGCCTTGTGATTATCTCTGGCCAATAAAATACTAGCCTCCATCACATCCAGGCTGAGGCAGCAAAAAGCCTGGTGCCATTCTCTTGTGTCCCCTTCGTCTTCAGGCCCGATGGAGCAGCTATGTGATGGAGCCCCTGCCAGCCTGGGTCTCTGAGTCACTGCATGGAACAGAGCCCTCCAGAAGCCCGCCATGGACGTGCGGCAAGAACGAGAGAAGGGCTTGTGTTGGGTGAAGCCATTGAAAATTTGGCAACGCTTGTTACTGCTCCAGAACCTTGTCTACCCTGAGAGCTGCAGCGAGGTAGACGGTGGCGGAGATGAGAACGGAATTCAGGGTTCCAGCAGACAACCCCAGGGGTGGCGTGGGGGAGGGAGGCCCAAGAAAGTAATCTCCTTCCCTTTAGACGAGGGGTTCTTCACTCACCCCTTCTTTCATTCACTCATTCTTTAGTTCAGTAAACTCCACACCGAGTTTCTGCTACTTGTCCGTTCCCGGCGGGGATACGCAGTAAGGCTGTGCAATGTGTGCACACTAGTCAGGAAGGCAGGCATGCTGGAGAGTGAACGGGTTCCACGTGTGTACAACATACGTGCTGTAGGTTACCTATATGTATGGTGCTCTAAGGTGGTTTCTCAGGCCCCAAGCTGCTTCAGAGGGTCGGGAAAGCTTCCCAGCTCATTTGCCCTGAGGAGCCATGAAGATGCAAAAGGAAAAGACACCCGAGGCAGAAGGGACAACATTTCAGTGCCCACAGACGAAAAGAGAGTAAGGCCGTGTGGTGTCTGGGGAGAGGAAGACGAAGTTTAGATCAAAATGTACCAAAGAGTTTGATTTTATCTTTCAGGCCATGGACAGCTCTTGAAGGACCGGAAGGAAAGTGACAATGAGGCACCTGTCAGGAGCCTGTTGCAACAATCCAGGTGTGTGGTGATAAAAATCGATATGAAAATGGGCACAGAGAAGCAGAAATATTCCTTTCTGTCCAATGATTCTGCTAAGGGGACTTTGGGCGACTAGGTTACCTCAAAGAAACCTCTCCCTTGGAGAACAGCCAAGACACTTCCCATCTGGATTCACACAGCAGGGTCCCAGGTATTATAAAGGAACATCCAGGAAATCCTGGCATCTTTCCCACATTCTCCGCCCGGCCACAGGCCACACTGACTCCACAGGGAGCCTGGGGATAATGAAGTTTAAGAACAGCTACGAAAGAAATCCGACGTGCTGTCTCCGGCACCGTGTCCTGCGCATTAACTTATTGTGGAGATTCATTAATCCAGTGTAAAACTGCAATTAACAATAATCTGCTTTTCTTGGAGGAGTGGGGAGGGGAGGGGGTTCAGAATGGAGCAGCTAATAAGCAGGCTGATCACCACGGTGAGAACTGATGATGGCAACTCACCTTTCTTTATACTTCTCTTTGCCGAGGGAGCTGCAGGCTTTTCGAGTTGAACACGTATATATATCACGTTATGGTTTTTCAACTCCCATCCCTGCCCTTGGTCTCATGTGCTTCTCACAGCCTCTCTATGAGGCAGCTGCTGACCCATTTCACAGAGGAGGAAACTATGGCCCAGCATCCATTAGCAACACACCCAAGGTTTGCACAGGACACAAGAACACTGCTCCCCTAGTCGCAGTCCAGAGTTAATTAACCAAGCTAGTACCCAATGCTCAGCTTTAGCACCAGTGGAGCTGCAAGGTGGGCACAGGGGCCCTGAGACCCTGCTCCACGGTGGGCAACTATAGGGCAGAATCACCACCAAATGCGAGTGGAAGAACATAAACTGTGGGGTCAGGGAGGCCTATGTTGAATCCAGCCTGTGCCATCTACCAGCTGTGTGGTCCCTGGCCATCAGGAAAGACGTCTGGGACTCTGTTTTCCTCATCAGTAAAATGAGGCTAGTCTTTATTCATTCAACAAGTGTTTACTGAGCAGTAAGAGACTGTTCTAGATACTGGGAATTCGTTTTAGCAGCAAGTAAAACGAATCCTCTCCCCTCATGGAACTTATATTCTAGTGTGTTCGTTGGAGAAGGCAGGCGGTAACTATCTCATAGAGCCGTTGTAAGGATTAAATGTGATAACTGCACATAGTAGGTGCTAAAGAAATGCTCACCTTTCTGCCTGTCCGAGAGTTCCTCAGGGAGGCCACAAGCAAAGGAAGTTTGTTTCTGTTACTTTCCATCTCACCCATTCACTCTCTCGTGGGCCTTCCCTCTCCTCCCAGAGACTGTGCCCAGCTCTTCTGAGCGCTCAAGCCCTACTAGAGTCTTAGACATGGCTGTAAGGCCAGCCGCTCCCAGGAACCATACCTGTTAATAGGGGCTCTGGTAAAGAAACACTTAACCTGAAGGAATAAATCTGAAGCCTGGATTTTCAAGTGGTGTGACAGGCCCTGGGGATCCAGTTTAGATGTCCCTGCCTCATCTGCAAATTGCGCCATGAAGGTGGGCACCTGGTGTGCAGGCAGGTCCTCCAACATAATCAGAGACAGAAGAGCTGGGTAGGATGTTGGGAAAGTCAGCTGTTTTCCAGCTGAAATTCTCGAATTTTTACAGGGAGAGGAGAGAAAGGACCTGTGGGCCTGGAACTGGCTCTTCTCTCCCTCCTTCTCCTTCTCTCTCTCTCTTTCTCTCTGTCTCTCCGTCCACTGCAACCCTAACAGCAGCAATTTGCAGACCAGAGTTCCAGAGGATTCTAAAGGGGCCCTGCAGCTCTAATTCTCCAGCCAGGTTACTCTAGCCTGAACTCTGACCTCCCACCTGAATCCAAACACTGCAGGAAACAGTCCCAAAGTCACAGCTGGCCGACTAGAATCACAGCTTCCACCCCCTGCAGTAGGGTCCTCAGGTCCAATCTTCTGAGACACTGGATTAATTGGGAGTGACCGAAGCCTCCCCAGGAGGTCAGGGGAAGCACCCTGCCCTGCTGGGAGGTAGGATCTAGCACCCCAGAGAGTGAAGCCTTTCATTCTGCTAGGGGATCTCACACTTCAGATGAAGTAAGTCCTGAGAGAGGACACCAAGTACCAGGGATCTTGTTTTGTCCCTGAGGCCAGGGACAGGTGAAGAAGACAGGCGATGCACTCCTGACCTAGGAAAGAAGCAGAGGAAAAGAGCTAGGAGAGGAGGCACCGCTACCCCAGAGAAAAAGGCCACTTACTCAGCATCTGGGTCCTGGCAAAAGGCTTCCCCTAGTGTCTATCGAAGGAAACCGACCTTCTCACACTGGCCCCACACAGCATACATACTCTAATTCAGTAAAGGCTCAGTTAGTGCCCAGATGTGCCAGAGCTCAGCTGGATTCTGGGACACACAACGATGCAGAAGGGGCTCAGGGCTTCATCAGAGGACAACAGGAATTTGGGGACAGCTAAAGTTCCATGGGGGAGCTCTTGCTCTGTGAGATGCTCTCTGGCACCTAGGGAAACTGATCCAGCTGCTGTGAGGCTTAGAGACAGTCTTTGCAAAGAGATAATCACCAGAGTAACCACAACTAAGCCCCTGCATGCCTTATCCTTGCCATGCAAGATCCTGCTGCGTTGTCACACAAACCCCTTGTGGAAGGTACTATTATTGCTGTTATTATTGCCATTTCACAGAAGAGCAAAATGAGGCTTCAGGGGACTGGAGGGCAGCCCGAGGCTGCCTAGTTACAGATGAAGGAAATGGCATCAAATGCAGATATGCTGCCACACAGACCCTCAAAAAGATTTTCAGTGAGGAAACCATTCGACCTTCTGAAAGATATGAAATCAGGATAGCTTTGCTGAACCCCAACAATAAACACACTGGGTCTCGCTTCCATTTGGCAAGGGAAGGAGGTGGATCAAGAAACTAAGGCGCCCCGGGCTCTAAGCGCTGGCACTACCCAATGCACTTGCACTGTTACCTCACAAACCCTCACCCCAACAGCATCCCAGCAGGAACCAGAGTCTGAGAGGACTTGCTCGGGATCGGAGCTTCCACCCCGGGTCTGGCGGCGCCAAACCAGGTCGCTTTCTCCACACCGATCACCTTCCGAGGAGACACCAACTTTGCAGGACAGATGAACAGGATGGGGGTGGGGGTGGGGGTGGGGGTGACCACATTTAGCAAGGTGAAGAGAGGAGGGAGAAAAGCCAGGAGAAATCCTGTCCATTGTCCTAAGAGCCGGACGGGAAGCAGAGGCTTCCTGGAGGAGGTGAGGCTGAGCTGGGAGCCCTGACGCCCCGGAGCTGTGGCTGCACTCGGCACAGGTAGAGAGAGTGTCTGCTGCCTCGGACCCAGCTGCTCCTTCGGCAGGATGCTTGGCCACAAACCACAGAGGCCTCTGGCTAAAGGCAAAGCACTTTTGAAGGCACTGCTAGCAAACGGTTTAATTGCACTAGGCAATCCCTGCCGTCCCCTCAACAGATGAATAGCTGCCCACACAAGGCATTCACTGGAACGGCTTAAAAGCTGCTGTTTATTTACCGTCACAGGGCCGCAGCGGCTTGCGCCTCCAATGGGGAGCCGGCTGGCTCGCTGACCCTCCCCCCGCCCTCACCCTCCACGCCCTCCCCCTCCACGCCCCTCCCCCTCCAGGCCCTTCCTCCCTCCCGCCCCTCCCCCTCCAGGCCCTTCCTCCCTCCCGCCCCTCCCCCTCCAGGCCCTTCCCCCCTCCTGCCCCTCCCCCTCCAGGCCCCCACCCCCTCCCGCCCCTCCCCCTCCAGGCCCCCACCCCCCTCCCGCCCCTCCCCCTCCAGGCCCTTACCCCCTCCTGCCCCACCCCCTCCAGGTCCTCCCCCCTCCCCGCCCCTCCCCCTCCAGGCCCCCACCCCGCCTGCCCTCCTTCGGGGAGCGGCGCCGGATCAGCGTTTTTATTTTCTGTTGCCTGATTTATTTGTTCTGTGAAGCTTTCATTTCAACTTGGAGAATGTTCAAAGTAAAGCTCACCCTGTTACAGACTTAATTGGACCATATTTCAGTCGCAGTGCATCTGTTCAGTGTGCCTTCCTCATCCTGGGTCCATAAACTTTTATTAAGTTATATATCAGGGAATATACATATATATTTCACTAACATGTTTGGGATACTTTTTTCTCCTTTTGCCTTCCCCGCCCCCTCCTTTTTCTCTTGTTTTTATTTTCGCCACGGGGGAGGAATGTTGATGGGCACAGCGGGAGATGGAATAAGATTTACTCTATTTCCCTGTTTTTTGTTTAAAACCGAAAGGACAGGGTCACAATAACCTCGACTGCGCGCGTCGGACCTCAGAGTGGCGAGGCTGCAGTTTCCCACTCGGGTCAGCGGGTGGGTCTGACATGCTGCCGCTCAGCCCCCCTCCCCAGCCCCACCTGGATATTTGCCTCTCAATAGCCCAGCTCATCCCCCAGCAGAAAGAGGTGATTAGGAAAACCAGGTAATTCTGAAAAAGAAAACAGACTTCAAGTCCAACAGCAAAAAAACGATTCCCTCAGTCCTGTTTAGTAATTTGAAATACCATTTTAAAATAGATGCAATAGCACCCTGCCACCAGGAGGGAAGACACCCTCCTTTCCTGGGGCGCTGCTTTCTTGGTGGACAGTCTGGAGGAGGCTCTGATGGGCTAGCCTGTTCCTAAGGTCAGGATGTTACCACAGGCTGGAACGAAAGGTCCCTCCCTTGAAAGCTGTCCTAGATCCGCTGCAGCCCAGGTAAAGACCTTGTTGAACCAAGTAGCAGAGGGTAGGAGAGGACGGTTTTCCCAAAGGAAACCCTGGGAAGCCAGTGAATATCAGAGAATACAGAGTGGCAGCAGTCCAGCAGTGACGATGCTCACCAGTTTCGTGTGTTGAGAGAGCTTCATGCTTCGCAATGTGCGCAGCAAAACTCAGACTGAGCTTGCATCCGCAATTTCCGTGTTGGTGTCCACTGAATTTTAACAGCTCATCTAAATTCCCAAGGTCACGGGCAACCCTTTCCAACATTACTCCAACCTGCATATATCCATACATCAAGTCAGCTAATTGGATCCGCTTCAGGCCCTGGGAGAGAATTTTCCTAATAGGTTTGGGGGTTCCCTCATGCCTTCGCCTACAAGTCTACCCTCCCCACCACCCTGGTTCTGGATCTGATCTCCTGTTTTTTACCGGGGAAGGAGTGCCTCTGCCTTGATCCCCTCTCCCACTTATCACTTAAGGACCTTTACATTCTTTTCTCAGAACCTGGAGAACCTGCCATTTCTGTGCCAAAAGGCTCTCCACAGTATCTTCAAAACCTTATGCTTGGAAATCCTTCAGTTAAAGGTTACAAGTGAAAAGAGAATGGACTGGGTGACCAGATAGATCTGGGATTGAAGTCCAGCTCTGCCATTAGTTCTGAGGCTTCAGACAAGTTAGTTAACCTCCTTGAGCCTGTGTGAAATGGATATAATTTAATTACCTGCAGGGTGTCTTGAGGTATAGAGATAGTCAATGTAAAAACATTTAGTGTGGAGCCTAGCACATGGATTTATTAGTAGTAGGAGTAGTAGGAGTAGGAGTATGGTAGTATTATTATTATAACATTATAATTATTATTACCAGATTATTTTATTACTAGTATTGTTATACCGTTATTTTACTATTATTATTATTTTACGCGTGAAGAAACTGAGCCAAGAGTTTCATTCATCCAATGTCAGTTTTTAAATTTTGTGGAACTGAACATAAATTGTGCGCATGCTCATTGACCTTCACCCACATACAACCACCAGGCACTAAGCGCTCTGAGCAAAGCACATGCAGATTGTTGGGAGCCTAGAGGAGGGACGGCTGGTTGGTAAACTGAGAGAGGCGTCTGAACGGCTGTGTTATTACAGATGGGTTTTGATGAAGGAGCATGTGTTTACCAGGCAAAAAAGAAAGAATGGCATTAAAAGTAGAAAAAACTGATGTATGCAGAAGCCAGGGGATGAAGGGTGCATGGTGTGTTAGGGGCTAATTAGAAGTTCACTGTTCTGTAGGAAATATTGGGTGTGTAAGAAGTGGCTAAAAGGTGAGTCTAAAAACCTAGTGTCATTATTTATTGCTGCTTAATAAGTTATTCTAAAACTTAGCTTAAAGCAATAAACATTTATTATCTCACAGCTTCTGTGGGTTTGGAATCCACATGCACCTGGCCAGTGCCTCTGATTCAGTCTTGTCTCCAACAAGGGCAGTCAGGGTGTCAGCAGGGACTGCAGTTGTCTCCAGGATCAGCTGGGACTTGCACTTCCAAGCTCACTCATGGGGCTGTTGGCAGGATTCAGTTCCTCACTAGCTGCTGGACTGAGACTTCCCTCAGTTCCTTGCTATGTGGGATTCTCGGACAGGGCAGCTGGCTTCATCATAGTGAGCAAAGTGGAGGTAAGAGAGCGCGGCAGTGCCAGCAAGGTGAAAGTCAAGGTCTTTTTTTAATCTCAGATGTACCATCGCATACCTTTGCCATATTCCACTGGTGAGAACTGGGTCAGGGGAGAGGATTGCACAGGGGGTGGATATGAGGAGAGTGCCTACCACTCCTAGGCTAGGGAATTGTGAAGGCATTTATATAAGCTCAGCCAAGGAACTTGGACTTGACTTTGTGAGCGATGGAAAGCTACTAAAAAATTTCAAACGGTGGGGAGTGAAATACCTGATGCAATTAGATTTGTATTTTAGATTGGATCACTCTGGCAGCAACTGGAGGAAGGGTTCCAGGGGGAAAGATCAGAGATAAGAGCAGCTGGGAGCCTATGGGGCCACTCCAAGCAGGAGATGATGGGGCTTGATCCAAAGCAGTGAGAGAAGAAGTCAGATAAATAAAAACAATACGTCTGATAGGAGTGAGGAAGGGAAGCCAGACAAGCCTAACTCCAAAGTGAATTAGCTGAGTAATCCATGTCCAGGGACAATATGACCAGGAAACCTTGAAGATAAGCAGTTCTGAGGTGCAATTGAGCAAGAGATATTGGGCCCTGGACTAATCTGAAATTGCCCCGTAATGGCAAACAGGAACCACAACTCAGGCAGCTGTGCTGGTCCTTTCTTTGCAGCCTTCTATCATCTATTAAAGAGCTCAGACTTAGACACAGATGGCATGGGCCCTAATCCGGTTCTGTCACTCACTAATGATGTAGCCTGGAATAAATTATTGTCTTTCTAAGTTTCTTTATCAAAAATGGGGAAAGTGCTGGAATTTACCTTACCACGATGATGATGAGAATGAAATAAGATAACCTATGCAGTGTCTGGCACTTGGTTTTGGCTATTAGGAATATTTTCTGACACTGTGTGGGTGCCTGCATTACTCTGGGGCTCAGCTCTAGCACCCTTCACATCTCACCTAGAGATGTGCAGAGCCCTGTAATTGCAGGTAAGTTCACCCATATCCCAGTCCTGGCCCTTGAGGACAGCTGTTGCACCCACGGCAGTTACTTTTAATTAGATCTTAATTCTTGTACTATTTCATTTTTGTGTTTTTTGACTCCTTAGGAGATGATGTTTAGAATATATTTTGTGACTACCCCTGTCTTCAACGGATAATTCTAAAAGGCCCCTTTCACCATTTCTTCGCCCTCCACAGAGCTCAGAGAACCTTATAAATAGCAAGAAATGCCCTCTTTAAGGAGCAAGCCTTCGTTGCTTCATGTATTCCACAAATGTGTATGGAAGATGGACTGTGTGCACAGGCTCCTTGCCAGGTACTGGGATGTAACAGTGAACAGGACCCGTTCCAGCTGAGATGTGCTCTAGGTTGGTTCCTGAATCATGGGCCTTGCTCTCCAGTGGAGGAGTAGACAAGAAAGAAACAATTAGTGCACAGAAGGAAACAAGCAGCAGTGGGTAGTTAGGAGAGGCATCTTAAAGGGGGGAACTAGCTACTTCAAGAGCAGAGCCAAGGGCATTCCAGGCCAAGGAAGTCCAAGTGCAGAGACTGCGCTTGGAGATGGCTTGGAGGCTCCAGGCATTGGAATAGCCATAAAGCAGCACTGCTCCAAAGAAATGTAATGTGAGCCACGTATGGGATTCTAAAATCTCACAGTCACCTTTTAAAAAATAAAAATGCACAGATGAAATTAATGTATTTTATTTAACCCAATATAATGTTTATAATTTGTTATAGCCACGTTAAAAAAAAAGAAAAAGAAAAAGTAAACAGGTAAAATTAATAGATTTTATTTAACTCAATAAATCCAAAATATTGTTGTTGCAACATTCAATCAATAAAAGAAATTAGTGATATATTTTATATACCTTTCTTGGTGCTAATTCTTCCAATATGTATTTTATACTTAGAGCACATCTCAACTGAAATGAGACACAGTTCAGTCGCTCAGGAGCCACATGTGGCCAGTGGTTCCCACGCTGGATAGTGTAGCCCTAATAAGTGAGGGGATACTTCATGAGATGGGATTGAGGAGACAGACACAGCTGCTCATACAAAGCCTGTGGGATGTGGTAAAAAGGTTGGATGTCATTCTAACTAATGGGAACTCCTATGTGAAGAATGGTTCCCAGGGTTGTAAAAAGGGACTCAAAGAGTGCAGCTAGGAGCCATTGTAGTTGTATAAGTGAAAGATAGAGGCTTGAACAAAAGTATTGGCAATGAGCACAGTAACAGTTAACCCAGTATTGCGGGGAAGGGTTTACTTTACATGGATTAACTCATTTAACACTCACAATGCCCTGTGAGGAAGGTACTATGTTATCCTATTTTCCAGATGAGAAACTGAGGCAAAGATAGGAGCAGAGAAGGTATTTTGACATGAGGCAGTTCCAAAGGCCTGCTCTCGGCCACTATGTTGTACTACCTTTATGACAGAGACAAAAAGACTGACGTGATATTCATATGGAGGAGGAACCGAGGGGAACTGCTGATGGATTGGAAGCAAAGACTGGGGCGATGGGAGGAATCAATGAGCACTCCACAGTTTCTTGCTTGATCAGTCTGTTAGAGAGACATGCTTATTGGTGGTGGTGCAGAGAAAGGAGAAAGTTGAGGAGGAACAGTATGAGTTGCAAATGAAGAGCTGACACTGGAGATGCCTGTGGAGATGCCTAGGAGACCAGCAGCTGGGAAGGTCAGTTGGCAGTTGGATGTAAGTAGCCACTGTGGAGGACAGGTCTGGTTGTAAGATGAACATTTGGAAGTCGTAAGCATGTAGAATGCATTTGGGAAAAGCGAGAGCTCACTTAGGGAGGGAAAATAAAAGGGGCCTAGCACCAACTTTTCAGGTCTTCCAAAAGTAGAGGTCTAGGAGAAGCACAACCACATTGACATTGCTCCTTCACTATTTCCACATGCAGTTCTTTCTGCTAGAAACTCTCCTTATTCTCTATTTGCCAGCCTCTTACTTGTCTAGATCCAGCTCAAAAGTCATCTCCTCTAGAGGTTGCCTCATACTCTCTGAGGCTAAGTTGGCTATTGTCTCCTATATTAGGTTCCTGGGGCCGCTGTAACAAATTACCACACAGCAGGTAGCTTGAACAGCAGAAACAGATTCTTTTAGTTTCAGAAACTAGAAGTCCAAAATCAAGGTGTCCACAGGGCCAGGCTCCCTCCAAAGGCTCTAGGAGGGAATCCTTCCCTGCTTCTTCCGCTTTCCTTGGCTTGTGGCAGCATCACTCAGTTTCTGCCTCTGTCTTCACATGGCCTTCTCATCTGTGTCTTTGTCTCTCCTCTACGTGTGTTTTATAAGGACACTTGTCATTGGATTTAGGTCCAATCCCAATAATCCAGGATGATTTTATCTATATATCCGTAATTAAATTACATATACAAATGTAATTTAGTAAAAATACCAAATAAGGTAACATTCACAGGTTCTAGGGTGAGGACACAGACATATCCTTCTGGGGCCACTAGTCAACATCCTACCCATCCTTTGAGCTTGTTCATCTCTTTGCAGTTACCTACAATACAGCAAATAATGGAGATCATAACTGATTCTATTCCAACAAGAACATTCATTCTCAACAGAGAGAATATTGCCCCCAAGGGGGAGAAAATCATTCGAGGAAGGAAAGGAGATAACTTTTTATAAAGTACAGCTATACATACAGTACGTGGACAAATATACAGTTTATGTCTGGTATTAAAATTTCATGGTGGGAGGAAATTAGCGGGGGGAAAGCCTAAGAAGACTCTGGGGATGAGAGGTAGGGGTTGGTAATAGAAAAAAAAAGTCTGAGAAACACTGAACTAGAATATTCTTCCCCAAAGGTAGTTACCATGTCATGTCCATCCTTGTAAATATCACCACACTCCCACCCCCATGCACACACATACTCACATGCCAATAGCACCAGCACAGGGCTAAGAACAGAAAAAATGGCTTGGATAAATTAGTGACAAAGATCTGCCTTCCTCCTGTTCTTAGATGCTTCATTTAAAGTTTAACTGGAGTGACCAGTGCAGTCATGGGGCAGAGCCAGGTCTAAACTCGGCCTCACCCTCCAGTTACTCTGCCTTTCTGTCTGTCTCCGCTCTGCCTTTACCCGCCTGACAGAACATTTTGAATTATGGTCTTTAATAGGCATCTATTTTACAGCCTAAAGTCACAAAGTCTAACGATTTGAAATATCACTACCGCAGCCGTCGTTCCCTTCAGAACTCTACATATTTAAACAGAATTTCAGTTACCAGAAAAACTCATCTTTAGAGGGGAAAAAAGGGAAGGGTGAGGGTAGGAAATCCACTGATTTAATGTTTTATCGAGAGGAAAAGAGTGTAGAGCGAGGCTTGCTGAACATCAAATGGGCTCCAGTGCGGTGAATTTAACAAGGCAGAGAGCAGCGCAAATTGGAAGATTTAAAACTCTGAAGTTTAAACATCACTTTTGTTTTCCCAAGCTCTAGATATTAATAACACTGTTGTGCAAATTATAAGTCTTTCCTTTTTAGGAGACGGGGGAAATTAAACATTTACATAAACCAATTGATTGCAATTCCGATGGCAGCCATTTCCAAGTTCCCTTTCCTCTGTGCCATCTCTCCTGGCCAAATGAATAACATCGCCTCATTATAGGGGACCCATCCTCGGCTGCACTGTATGGCGTTTGAAAGACTCACTCTCCTTTTCCCCAACATCTATTTATCTTGTTCCTTCTTACAGTAACTGCTGATCCTTGGCCCACACCCTTATCACTATTTTTCTGAAGAGCAATTATTCATTAATTGTTCTACTTTGTTTCAATCTCTTTATCCTTCAATCCATCCAGAATTCTTTCCCTCCACTTGTCTATTAAATTATTTTTTCCATCATGACACATCTCTGCTCAGGAATCCGAGATGAGTCTCTGCTGCCTGTAAAACGAATCCCCAAATCCTCAGCTAGGCTTTCAGGACCCTCCACATGCCCTCCACACTGGGGCATGACCTATGTCTTCTGCTCCTGGATTCTTGCCCTATTCTCTAGCCAAGCGAGAATCCTCCCTAAACTCCCAGATATATCTACCCCATTCTTATCTCCAGGTCTCTGACCCTGCTGGGTCCTCTGCCTGAAATGCCTTCTCCTTTCATTTCATTCATCCTATGCTTTCTTCTCCTTCAAAGGCTGCTGGGCCAGGGTGGGGGTTGGAGAGGGAGCAAAAAAGAAAAAAGGAAAAGAAAACTCATGGACACAGACCACAGTATGGTGGTTGCGGGCGGGGAGATAGAGGAAGGTGGAGGAGGGTACAGGAGGGATAAGTGGTGATGAACAGAGACTCGACTTGGGGCGGTGAACACACAGTACAGTGTACAGATGATGTGTTATAGCATTGCGTACCTGAAACCTATAGAATTTTGGAAACTAGTGTCAGCCCCAATAAAAAATAAAACATTAAAAAAAATTATTTTTAAACCACAAAGGCGGCCTCAGACACCAGCTTCTTCACAAGCTTTGGATACTCTAGCCCATTCCAAGAAAGGGGTTTAACACAGAACCAGGTTCTGTCCACACACTTCACCCCTAGCATTCAGCAAGGAGCTTGCTAACTGATGAAGACATATTTTATATCATGGTTGGACCAAATGGTAAGAAACAATGTTGGGCCATTTTGTTTGATAATTACTACCATTAGTAGAATTGTATTAACCACCGTTTATTAAGGACCTACCATGAGTCACCTCACATATGAATTTATACTGTTTAATCCTCACAAGCAACCCTGCATGTTAGTGATATGCAATCAGAAAATACGGGGAAGGGAAGGATAATGGAGAGGAAGCATATATTTTTCTAATTCTATCTCTGTCCTTGGCTGTATATAGAGACCTTAATAATATCTCATTTCATCTCTTTCCATTCTTTCATCAATGAACATGTAATCTCGGATTTTGGATTCCAAAATGGTGGCAGACTGAGTGGAAGCTACACTGACATTCTCCCAGGACCAAAGTGGAATTACAATTAAAATACAGAAAACCATCCTAAATAATCAGCTGAAAACTAGCAGGAGAGCACCCTCATAACCAAGGATGAAAAATGGAGACCACATAGAGACTGGTAGGAAGTACCCAGGCACCAGAGGGCTGGCTGGGCTCCCACAGGCAGCAGCTGAAGGTCCAGAGGGAGAGCTCAGCTGTGGGGGTTCCCACTGAGGACTCTGGGGCCTAAACCCCAGGCTGGGCTTCCCAGCCAAGAGCACCAGAACTGAGAAAGGTGCCCACATAACATCTGGCTGTGAAAAGCAGCAGGGTTTCTGTCTGCTAGGGAGAGACGGCTGGAAATGCGGGCACCCTCTTAAAGAGCCAAAGCACAAAGTTTTGTGTGCAGCCACTCACCTTGGGCTCTAGCAGAGCAAGGGCAGCATGGACTGGAGCTGTGTGGGGAGAATCCACAGGTGAGGCTTGGGAGGATAGAGCTCAGAGGGCAGCTATCTGGATTCTGTGCTGGGTTGTTCCCCCATATGGCAGAAGACATCTTTCTCAGGCAGACATTTACCATCTAAGCAGCTTTTGCCTGGGAGGGAAGCAATTGCCCCGCCCATTGAGAACCTCTCACCCCACCCTCTGGAGTTTCTACAGCCAGATGCTCAGACTGAATAAAAATCAGCTGCCCCACCCTGTGGAATTTCTACAGCCTGAGGCTCATTAAGAATGTGAATAACAATCAGCCTCTGGGTGCTTTGAGTCTTTGCCAGATTTGCCTTGGATCTCAGGGCTTGGAAAAGCAGACCTTGGTGCACATCTTGGTCTTATCTAGACGCACCCAGCCCCAGCAGAGGGAACCAGGAGCAGTGAAGTGCAGACAGCTTCAAACAGGGTACTCAAGGACAGTTACAAACAGCATCTGACATTGGTCTGCACCAGAGACCATGTAAAATACTTTGAGTCCTAGCAGATCTACCTAATACATAGAAACAAATCCAAACAGCCAAAATGAGGAGACAAAAAACAAGCCCCAAGTGAGAGAACGAATTCTCCAGAAGAGCTAAATGAAGTGGAGATAAGCAATCTATCAAATATAGAGTTCAGAATACTGATCATAAGGATGCCCAACAGCCTGAGAAAAGATATGGAAACTATGAAGGAAATTAAAAATGACATAGCAGAAATAAAAAAATACCTTGGAAGAAATAAACAGCAGATTAGGGGAAGCTGAGGATTGAGTCAGCAAATTAGAAGACAGGGTAGAAAAAAATCACTCAATCAGAGAACCAAAAAGAAAAACCAATTAAAAAAACAGGAGGACAGTTTAGGGAGCTGTGGGACAGCATGAAACATAACAATGTTCACATCATAGGAGTCCCAGAAGATATAGAAGGTAAGCAAGGGTTAGAGAACCTGTTTGAAGAAATAATGGCCGAAAACTTCCCTAGCCTCATCAAGAAAAAAGTCACACAAGTTCAGGAGGCACAGAGAGTCCCAAGCAAGAAGAACCCAAAGAGGCCCATGCCCAGACACATCATAATTAAAATGCCAAAAATTTAAGACAAAGAGAGAATCTTTTTTTAAAAAAAAAATATATCTTTATTAATTTCAGAGAGAGGAAAGGAGAAGGAGAGAGAGAGAGAGAAACATCATGAGAGAGTCATTGATCAGCTGCCTCCTGCAGGCCCCCAACTAGGGGTTGAGCCCACAACCTGGGCATGTGCCCAGACTGGAAATTGAACCGTGACCTCCTGGATCCTAGGTCAATGCTCAACTGCTGAGCCATGCCCGGCTGGGTGAGAGAACCTTAAAGACAGCAAGAGAAAAGCAATCTGTTACCCACAAAGGAGCCCCCATAAGGCTGTCAGCTGATTTCTCATCAGAAACTCTATGGGCCAGAAGGGAATGGCATGAAGTATTCAAGGTAATGAAAAGCAAGGATCTGAAACCAAGAACAATCTATCCAGCAAGGCTATCATTCAAAAGAGATGGTAAAATAAAGAGCTTCCCAGACAAAAAAAGCATAAAAGAGATTGTCACTACCAAACCAGCATTGCAAGGAATGCTAAAGGGACTGCTGTAATAAGAAGTTGAAATAGAGAGAAAGGGGAACATAGGCATAAAGAAATAAAATAGTAAAAGATAAGTACCTATCAATAATAACCTTAAATATAAGTGGATTAAATGCTCCAATCAAAAAATAGGGTAGCTGAATGGATAAGAAAACATGACCCAAATATATGCTGTCTACAAGAACCCCACCTCAGAACAAAAGACTCACACAGGCTGGAAAAAAAAACAACAAACACTTCTGGAGGGCTTTAAAGGAGAGACTGACAGCTATACAGTCATGGTAGGGGACTTTAATATTACATTGACTTTACCAACAGATCTTCCAGATTAAAAAATCAACAAGGAAACAATGACTCTAAATGACCCACTAGATCAGATGGATTTAATTGACGTTTACATAACATTTCACCCCAAAGTTGTAGAATATACATTCTCCTCAAGTACACATGGGACATTCTCAAAGATAGATCACATGTTAGGACACAAAACAAGTTTCTACAAGTTCAAGAAGACTGAAATCACATCACACATCTTCTCGGACATTTATGCCATGGGATACTATGCAGCTATAAAAAAGAAGGATCCTTTACCCTTTGAGACAGCATGGTGGGACCTGGAGAGTATTACGCTAATTGAATTAAGCCAGTCAGAAAAAGACAAGTATCACATGATCTTACTCATACGTGGAATCTAATAAACAAAATAAACCAATGAACAAAATAGATCCAGAGATATAGAAGCCTGGAACAGACTGACAAATCTCAGAGGGAAGGCAGGGGTGGGTGGATGGGTGGGGAGAGAATGACCTAAGAACTTATGTGTATATATGTATAGCCCATGGACACAGACAATAGTGTGGTGAAGGCCTGGAGGGGGAGGGTACAGGGTGGAGGGGATCAATGGGAGGGAAAGGGGACATTTATAACACTTTCAACAATAGAGATAAATTAAAACAAAAACAAAAATAAATAAATAAATAACCATGTAGTCTCATCTTTTAATCACATTTTCAGGTAAAGAAATCAAGGCTCGGTGGGATTAATAACTTATTCAAATGCAATGACTAATGAGAGCAGAACTGAACATTGAATTCCTGTCTGTCTGTCTCAAAAGTTGTTCTTTGCACTCTGTACCCCTTCACCCAAGGAGCCATCACTGATGTATTCAATAAATTCTCTTTTTCATCAGTAGAATGGGAAGAACAGCTGTTTTTTTCCTCAACTTTGCTCTAAAATAGAAATTGGGCTTTAAAAAAATCTCTCAAGCATTGTGTGTTAGCTTTGTCATAAACATCATTTGGCTGGAGCCTGGAAATCCAGACTTTATTTATTCAAGCTGGATAAAGCAGCACTAAGTCGGAAAGAAAGCCTCACCTGCTGAGACCTGTAAATATCACTTTCCAATAGCTTGGTGAAATTGTATTTATTTCTGACATGGTGTTGGGTGAAGCAAGACAGCTGTGCCTGCCTCTGTACAGTACTTCCCATGCATCTTGCAATGTTATCACATAAAGCACATGTGGGCTGCATTTGATGTGGAGTTATGTATGTGCCTATGTGTGTGCTTTTGTGTGTGAGTTGTTGACCTTAAACAAGTATACAGCCAGATATTTCTCCAGCAAAATGGGTTTACTTGGGAACAACAAAAATTATAATTTATGTGGCATAGTGGAAAACCACACACACGTCCAGAAAACAAAGGAGAGGAATGTTCTTTTATAGAAGAAAAGAGGTGTTCAGAGGGCCTGTTGTAAACAAAGAGTCTACTGGAAGAACCTGGAAGTTTGAAGGGTAGTGACTTTTCATTGGCTGAATTTTAATAGTCGTTCATTGGCTGAGTGGTTGCCTGAGGAGAAGATGATCTTCCTTCTTCCTGCTGGAGTAGTAGAATAGAAAAACATCTTCATGTTGGAGATGGAAAGCGCATCTCTTCCTGTTTGGGGCAATTGAAGTTGATGAGAGCTCCCCCTACAGGCCCTCCCAACTCCAATTTAAATGAGGTCTCGGCTTCTGGTCAAGATGACAGTGGAGGTAAGTGTGGTGCTCATATTCTTCCACAACCACATCAAAATTACAACTAACCTGCAGAACAACCATCATTCAGAATCGCTTGAAATCGAGCTGAACGGAAGTCCTGCAACTAAGGATGTAATGAAGAAGCCACATCAAGACTGGTAGGAGGAACAGAGACGTAGAAAAAGCTAGTCTCACACCCATGAGTAGCACATAAAAATCAGGAGGTATAGTTCAGCTTTGGAGGTCCCCCTGAGGAGCGAGGGGTCCCAGCCCCACACCAGGCCCCCTAGCCTAGGGCTCCAGTGCCAGGAAGAGAAGTCCCCGTAACTTCTGTCTATAGAAACCGGCAGGGATTGTGGCTGAGTGAGATGGAGAGCAGCTGGAGTCCCAGGCATTCCACTTAAAGGGCCCAAACACCGACTTACTCGGATTCACTCCCTCGGAGCTTCAGTGCTGGGCAGCAGTTCAAAAGACACCAGGAACATACAGGGACTTGAAAAGAAGTGCGGTCCAGGACAATAATTTTCTAACTTTTATTTTCCAGCAAAAAATATGCTTTTCTCCCAAGTAATATCTAATGGGGAATCCTAACGCATAAAAGATAGAAAATGATATTTTGTTTTTAGATACTTATCAATTTAAATTTTTATCTTTCACTTAATGTAAATCCAGCCCAATGAAAAAGTTTTGAGGAACACAGAAATTTGAAATCAGGATTGTGGATGACAGGGGTAGTCATATGCATCTCAAGAGTCAGTTTCTATATTTTGTGTTGACTGCATATTACCAGGAAAACCCTAATCCAAGGGGTTAGGTAGTAGGGTACTTGCCCATAAAATTTTACTTGAGCAAATACAGACAAGTCTGAATTAAAAGAAAATGAAGTAAAATGAAATAACATAAAAAGCAAAAAATGGTCTTGAGCTACACCCATACTAATCACTGATTTAGCTTTAAGAATTTCAAATACTTGCAGAAGATAGTGTGAGAAGCTTTATTCTGAGATATGCGTAAAACATGTTAGTCTAGCAGCCCAATCTTATATCCTAGTGGGTTCTCGTGTGTTATCATTTGGTATATAGGACATTTGAATCGTGCGTGTATGTGTGTTTTTGCGCATGTGTATGTGCTTACTACAGCTTTGATCAGAATAAATATTTTTAAATTACAACAAATGAGAATCAAATTAATGTGAAACTCTTGAATTGATGGTCTCAACTAAACTTCAAAATTCTGGACAACACAACATGAAAACTCATATTTTAAGATATGGAGAGGCAGCTGGAGTGGAATGTGGGCTGCTATGCCACTTTAAATCTCAGTGGGCCATACATGGGAGAGCAATACGCCATCAACACTCGAGTGATCAAAGGATGTGGAGCGAGTGTGATCTGTCACTTAGCAAGAGAGGGTGGTCCCAGTGCACCTTTGTGTAACTGGATTATGCCATTTCTTTAAAAAAAACTATCAGTAGGACCCCCAGTGCATGTATCAGCTTGTCTAGTCTGGCCACAAAAGTATCTTCACAATTTGGCCCTAGCACAAACTCATACTATTTTCCTTCCCCACTCATCCTTCAAATCGATCTTCTATTTTATCTTCACAGTCTTTATTCTTGAAGTAAATGAAATGTCAATTCCTCTCAGTAAGTTTTCTGAACCCATCCTTACCATAATGTCCAGGCAGAAATATTGTTGGCATTGCTTTGTTTGTTTATAATTACTATTAATAGCATTGCATCAGCCACCATTTATTAAGTGCTTTTTATAGGCCAGCTTGCATATTAATGTATGTCCTTTAATCCTCCCAATCAACCATGCATCATAGTGATATTTAGTTGATATTATAGCTTGGAGAATTTATACAACCTACCAGGTTGTCACACATCTAAAAGGGAAAGGCAAAATTCAAGCCTGTGTCTGCTGCCTCCAAAATCTGCCATATTTCCATCTACAATGCTGCTTTCTTTCTCTGAACAGTTGTCTGCCAACTCTCTGTACATACCTTGAGGATAACATTTATCAAGCGGTGTGGCAAATAAATGTTCCTATGCTGTCTGCCTCCTGCATGGAATTCTGAAAACATCCTGAAGGTGTAAATGGTGTCTACACCAGACCTCTGAGATTGGCATCTAGTTATAGCTCAAAAATTAGTTAAATTTAATCTAAACGAAAAGAAGCATCAAACTGGTGGTTAGAAGTCATACTATCTGATCTAGTCACTTTCCTCTAGGCAAGAACCCCTACAGCCCCATCCTGGGTAAAAGGTGCTCCTGCCTTTAACCATTTCTGCTACATTTTAGCCTGAAATGTTCTTGGGGTCTAGACCAGCATTTCTCAAGGTGAAATGTTACTCAGGGAGATGACCAGAGTTCCATAATCCCAAATATTTGGCAAACTCTGCATATTAACCTAACTCTCTTGGAAACATTAGTATCAGCATATTAGAGACTCCAAGAAGAAAAAAATAATAATCTTGTTCAGCCCAGCAATTGTCAATCTCGTATGCACACCATACAATTTTTTTCAGTTAAGACCTACTAGTGCTTGAACCCTGCAGTTCAGCATAGCCTTCTTTGTAAAGATTCGGTCTTGCCTAATCTTTTATCGATTGATATCTTGCCATATTTCGAACAGGCTTTACGGTGGCTGAGTTAGGCTTTAGTTTTAGGCCGTTTCTTCTCCACATCCAGTAAGGAGCTTCGAGCCGTTTCTTTCTTTCCCTTATAAACAAGGGGACTCATTTTCCTAAACCTTGTTCTATCACAAGGCGGCTCTCAGGCTCATTTCACTTCCTATGCACATTTGGGATTTGTGGAATCAAAATGATCCTAAGAGAAATTAGAGGCAGGCAAGGCCCCTCCATTCCAAACAGTCTGTTCAGAGATGGAAGGCAAAACCCTGACTTGCATGCTCAACTCGAGCACACCATCCCGGCGCGATTTTCTCACCACATTTTGCAAAGTAAGGTATGACATCACCTGTTGTCCTTCCACTGAATTCATATCACCTCACATATTTTCTCCAATTATTTTATCTGAGTGACTTCTCTGGAGGTCAAGGGACATTTACACAACATCCTAAGTCATGGGGCCTCCTACAAAGTCTTGCACAATCTATACCCATTACATTGGTATGTATATAAATGCAGTGATCTTATCAGAGTGCACAGTATACATCATGGACTCCAAAAAGCTTGGCTTTCTCCTTCTTGCCCACGTCCTACATCAAATCCACCTGCAAGTTCTGAGGCCTCAATTATTAGAAATTGACCCCTCTCACCACTTCCATCACCACCTTTGTTCAAGCCACCGTCATCTCTGGACTGACCACAGCAATAGCCTCCTAACTGGTCTCCTGGCTTTTGTTCTCGTTCCCTTATAACTTATTTTTAATTTACTAGAAGCAGATGATTCCTTCAAAACTTAAGTCAGATCATGTCACTTTGTTGCACCCAAACACCCAACCTTCCCTGGCTCCTGGGTCCCCTCAGAGTAAAAGTCTTACGATGGCCCACAGGTAGGAGAGCTGCTCCCCTCCCCTTCCTGGGTTTATCTCTGACTGTCCACTAGGTTCACTCTGCTGCGGCCTCTCTGGCCACCTTGCTAGTGTCTGAGCATGCATGGCATATTTCTACCACAGGGCATTTGCATCTGCTTGATACAAAAAGCCTTAAATATCTTTTCCCCTCTGACTATGCATGGCTCTCTTCTTCATCTCCGTCAAGTCTCTGCTCAAATTCTACCTCAACTGCCAACAGCAACCTTGCCCCGCCAATCCTTCCCCTCCTCTGCTCTTCTGTTTCTTTCTGATCATTTACCTATTATTTTGTCTTTTTGTTTTTGAGGGTTTTCTTTTGTTTTGTTCTTTCCATCTCCCCCTTCACTAGATGTAAGCTTCACGAGGCCAGAGACATTTGTTGGTTTGCCTTCTTAAATCCCCCCCGAAAAATGCATCTTAGGCCTTTAGTGAGTGATCCCTTTGGTGATTCCCAACCTGTTTATCCAGACCTCTGGGGCTGCCCACAGATAGTAATAGGGACTGGTGAGATAGTGTTAATATTTCAAAAAGCCTAACACATTCTTCTCATCTATCCATCATGAGGCTTCGTGACAAACTAAAATGTCACACTTCTTTGCCTTTAGTTGAAATCATCTCAGCTCAGTGTGTTAACTCTGATTATATGTCTGATCAGAATCTCTGGCTACCAGTTGCAAATGCCTTTGATTTTTTAGACTTGGGGAAATGAATTAATTATCATGGAATAAATGCAGATTAGTAGATGTTTTTGAAAACACGGACTCCATGGTGGGGGAGGAGCAATAACTGAGTGCAAGCCCTGATCTCCTTTGTCGGAAGAGGACTTTGAGGTGCTGGAAGATTAAGTGACTTTCTCAAGGTCACACAGCTAGTCACTGGCAGAACAATGACTGGAACCCAAGCCTTTGATCCCCAGCCCTGTGCTGATGCAATCAAAGACAGTTTGCTGCAGAAGAGACATACACAAGCTGTATGTAACATTTGCATAACATAATACAGTAAAGACAGAATCCCAACTGAGGATCTCAGCAGGAAAATAACAATTATTTAATCAGGGCTCTATTTACACTTTCATTGTGAAGGTTAGGTTAAGATTCACTGGCTTGATTAAGGGTGCTGCCTACACATGAAAGTGTTTACTGAGCTGGGCTCCCTGGAGTGAACTCAAACAAACTTGTGACATCCAGAGCACATTTTTATGTCCTGAAAGCCATGAATGCCTTTATGCAGAGCCAAATCTTTTCCTTAAAACAAACAAATGGTTAGCCTTGAGGATAAACTGAAAACAGTCTGCCAAGACAGTCCTTCCTCGAGGCCTTTAGTGGCATTTCATCCTTAGTTTCAGTCTTTAAACCTAATGGATATGAATATACCTAGAAATACAAAATGAAAAGCTCTGTTTACTCAAAAGCGTTATCATGTGCTTTATACTATTTGATCCTTGGAATAATCCTGCAGGGTTGGAAAAGCTGATACTATTATCTCCGTTTTACACGTAAAGATGCTGAAAACTCCTAGGGGTTCAAAGACCTGCCCAAGGTCTCCCAACTTACTGAGGAAGGAAAGCACTAGAATGGAGGGGAGGGGCATTTTTCCTCATGCCTTAGGCTCTGTGCATGAACCACAATGTCACCAACTAAATAAAGTGTTTCCTTACTAGGGAGAAGGCACAGGGAGTAAGGGCCTCCAGTGTACTTCATTCCCTCTCCCATTGATAGCACCAATGGTCTGAGACTCAAGCCAAACACCAAATGGTTTCTGATTTACAGAGCAGGAAAGGGAATGGAAGAGGCCCATCCAAGTCATGCAGTAAGGTGGAGCTGAGTCAGAAGCAGAGGTGGGGCTGAGCTCTCTCTGTGGCCCTGCTGCCTGGCAGATGTGGATGGGGCACCGTGCTCAATGGTTGCGCTGTGCTAGGAGCTGAGCGGCATCTCCGGCTCTTCCTGGGTCTGTGGCCTTGGGCAAGTCATTCTACATTCTGAATCTCAGCATTTTTATGATGATTAAATGAGATAAAGGACCTAGAAAGCCTATCTTTGTGTCTGACAAGCAGTAGAAGCATAACAACTAAGATTTATTTACCTTTGTGGGTGCATCATTTCATTTATCAAATATGTATTGAGGATTTAGCACATCCCTAGGCCTGGGTTAGGCAGTAGGGGCAGAAAGCAGAAACAGTCTGTGATGAAAATCAGATTCACACATTGACAATTCAAGGCTCAAAAATCCCTGGCAAAGGTACCATTATTTTTTAAAGAATTGCAAGAAAAAGGAATGATTGAAATATCGGTAAATAATGTTGGCATTTCCAGCAGTACAACAAGTAGGGGAGATGTTTGGGGTCAGTAGGCCCTGACACCCTGACCTCTACCCCCAAGTCACTCCATCTGACTCTGTAATTGAATGAGAACTGGTTCCTCTCCACATGCCTTCCCGGTTCCTGGCAGTGCCCAGAAAGGATCCTCCCAGCCAACCCTCCTTACCCCTAGCCCTGATCTAGTCTCCCAGCCTAGGACCCACCAGGACCCACCAGGACCCAGCCCTCCCCAGCCAGGCTCCCCCGCAGCTCAAGGTGCAGGCTCCCTCTGCTCAGCACATGCTCCGTCTCGCCAGCTCTGCTTTTCCCCTTCCTTCTCTGAGAACTGAAGTTTCTTTAAACAGACAAGCAATTACTAGGGTGTTATCCACACTCGACTCTGTGTTGGTACAACACCCCCTGATGTACAGTAGCAGGCGGCCGTGATAATGGGACATATTTAAGCTGATTGCCACTGGAGATAAGTGATGTCTCTGAATGGGTGCACTTTTGTTCAACTTCTGAAGGCAGAGGGGACAGGGGAAGTTTTATTGTTTTGCTTTAAAAAAAAGCAGCCCTTTGAGAGCGGCCGCACCTCCCCTGAGATCTCATTTCAGATTAGGCTGCGGGCGCACCGCGCGGTCCAGGCTTCGGCACCGCGGCTGCCGCTGCCTGATAGTCAAGCCTGTCCTTAGATTCTCCCCAAATCTGACACTCGCTTGCCGGCTGGCTCCCCGTCCCGAGGACAGCTCCATTAAACACAGGCTTCTCCCCCACGTCTCAGCGCCCCTCCTTTCCCTTCTCTTTCCCTCTCACTCTCTCCTTTTGTTAGACGTCCCCTCCTTTCTCTCTCCCCTCCCCTTTGTCCAGGCTCCCCCCTTCCTACCCGCATTCAGTTCCTCTCTCCCCTCCCCTCCGGCTGCCGTTGGCCTCCGGTTGTCTTTCTGTCCTTTCTCCACACGTCTCCCCCGGGCCTCCGTCTCCCTCGGGCCTCTGGGTCCCTTTCCTGTCCCCTCCCAGCGCCCTCCCTCCCCTGCACCGCGGGGGAGAGCCAGGCCCGGAGGCTGGTAGGGTTCTGGGTTGTGCACCTTGGTAGCGCAGGAAGCGTGACCGAGGCTCCCGGGCTCTCTGCTCTCCGGACGTGCAATCTGACGAGGGGGTGGGGGTGCCAGAGGAAGAAATGCTCAGTAGGGTGCTGGGGGGGGGGGGGCTGGAAGGGACACAGAGGGAATTTAAGAGAAATGCAGGTGAATCAGAGAGTGAGAGCAAGGCTAGAAAACAAAACGGAGCTGTTGGCACTGCCTGACTTTGGAGGCAATAAGAAGGGAAGATTAATTAGTCACAGATTAAGCTGCCTTCTAGCCAGTTACCACCGCTTAGATACAAAGATACCGAGGAGAAAGCAAAGTGCCAGTCGGTCTCTTAAAGGGGCCACTTGCCGGCGTCAGATATCTGGGTGAGGGGGGTGGGTGATAGGTGCTGGCCTGCTGGCCGCTTTGCTGTGGGTTCTCTAGGCGGTGAATGGGGAAGAGCATCTTTATAAACACATTGCACCTCATGGGGAGCAGGGAGAAAATTCAATTAGGTTTGAATGAGAAAGGTAACTTGAATATCAATTAATTGTCTAATTGAAGATAATGGAGACCTGGGGGCACCCTGCCAGGTTGATTCCTACACCCAAATCCAGAGATTTTCCTAGGGATTAAAGATGCAATTTAATTACACTCTTCTATTAGATTAGGCACCGATGGCATTCAGCACTCTGGGTTAATTACATAGTTAATTACACAGCCAATAACATCCTTTGCCTAATGGCTCTGCTGGATGCATCCTGGTGCTGCAGAGGGGGATCCTGCTCCTGTAATGGGAGCTCTGGGAGCCCAAGGTGGTGGGAGCATCTTAGGCAAGGGGACATGTGAATACTAATAGGGAATTATTTTAATTGTCCCTTGTTCTTGATGAACAGTCAATTATTCTAATAACATTTACCATTGTACTCGTTCATTACCTAAGGGTAATCAGGAATGAAGGGCTTCCAGGGGCCTCCCCTGTGATACAAAAAAGGCTGCACGAACGGGCTGCCTTCACTTTGGATGCCTGGCATCTCCAGGGTGACTCCCCTTCTTCTTGGTCACCTTGACACACCCCAGGACTGAGCTTTACACTGGCCAAGGTGCTTTTACATGCATCATCTTGTTTGATTACAAACAGAGCTATGAGGTAGGTTTCCGTTTTCCTATTTTATCTTCCGGGGAGGAGGGTGGCCTTGTGATTGCCCAAAGACAGAGGCGGGAAGTCATGGTGATGCTGACTGGAGTCTGGGCTGGACTCGAGCTCACTAGTGTTCCTCTACACCACAGGGCCTTTCACCTCAAAACGCTTCTGTCTGGGTTTTAATTCAAGGGTGAGTATGGTTTGAGTTAGGGTGTGGACTGAAAGGATGTTCAAGATACCCAGTCGGCTACCTGGTGGAACAACTACCAGAAGGAATATAGTAAAGATTCCCAAGACTTCCAGAAACCACTATGGATGAGCTAAGACATGAGGAGACCATGCTTGTCCGACTTATACCCAAACCTGCCTCTGTGGTAACCTCCTAGCCCTTCCTGACCTCCCAGGCCCTGCCCTCCTCACTCAATGCCAGGGGTCTTTGTCCTACTGGTGCATGGTCCCTGCAGTAGGAATAGGATAGGGACAGGGGACTCCGATAAGCTCATGCTCCCCGGTGCCACATTGTCTTGGAAATCTCCTTCTCACATAACACTATCTGTGGCCTGAGCAAGGTTCCTGCAGGGTGGGCGGCCTCATGTCAGGGTAACAGTGGATGGGTGATCGCTGTTGCTAGCTGCAGCCTGAGGCTCCCTGTGTGTCAGTCATAGATGTTTAATGGCTCGCTTGACCAAAGGGGGCACACAGCAGCTGGGAGTCGACATTTCCTGGAGGAGCCCTCAGTCATTTGAAAATATCCATCTGGAGAATTTTCCTTTCCATAGGAAAGTCAGAGAGAGCTACTCCCAGCCAATGTTTCAAGTATGTACAGTCAGGTAATCAGGTGCGATGGGGGTTGCTGTCCACACTCTGTTCCTGGGGAGGAGGCAGGTGACTCACACCCTCTCCTTAGCCTAACCTTCTTAAGGGGGTGATGAAGCAGAAAAACAGAAGACATATGACTCAGGGTCATTGGTTTCCAACAACTGAAACTGATGCAAACCAGGAAAGGAAATTATTTACAGGATATTGAGTCTTTAACTGATTTGTCAGGAATGCAATGAGAACCATGTTCAGAATATAGTCTGAGCAAAGGGAAGTTGGGCAGCCACACCAGAGTCAAAACCGAGCCACCAATCCAGCCACCCAACAGACACTGTAAGCTGCTCTGCCATACTGGACACTGTGCACCCAGCTCACTGCCACCCCAGCCCCAAGCAAGACCTCACTGCTGCTGCCACCTCTAGGGTAGCTCCTTTCCTTTCCTTCTTTTTCCTGCAGCTCACAACACAAAATATGGGGTGGACACATGTGATTGGTCAGTGGGGGTCAGAGACCCACACTGCTTTCAACCCTATGTCAAGGGAGGCTAGAGAAGTACTCAGTCTTTCTAGCTCCCTCAAGAGAAAGTGGGTCCTTCCTCCTTCCATGTGAAATATGCATGGTAGGACACACCCCAAATAGGAAATGTGTTTGGATGCCAGACAGCTAAAATGGGGCAAATATCCACATTCAAAAAAAAAAAAAGACCTAAAAATAATGCAAAAGGACCACAGAGATTTCTAGCGCAAGAAATGCCAAGTGGTATTGATCATTGAGAAAGAAAGAAATAGGGAAGAGGTGGAATACTACTAAATTCTTGGCCCCCAAGGCTGAGACAATTAGGAAAATTAGATTTTCTTATCCTCTGCTCATAGGATCAAAGAAGATTTAAATGAATCCCTTGCTTACAGTGGCATCGTTCGTTAGGGGCAAGCAGGGACCAGAATCTACCACCCACCATCTCGCCTAATACTCAGCTCCCCAGAGGCCCAGCCAGCCTTGCAGGGAAATCCTTCCCTGTCCTGTGAGCCCCGGGCCCCAAGCATCCTTGGCCAAAGGGCACAGACTTCTCCCCTGCTGTGTGTTGCTTTAATTCAAGGCCCCTGACACCCACTTCCATATTGAGACATCAAAAGCAGGCAGCCTGGAGAGAAAGCTAAAATCTAGAAGCGGGGAGAGAAGCAGTTTCATCAGTGTTAGTCTGGATATGGGCAAACATATTGCATATGAAAGTGGCAGATTGAATTGTCCCCAAATCTTCACCCCTACTGTCTCCACATCTTACAAGGGTGGCCTTTTCATAAGCCTTGCATATTTCCATTTGCTCTCTTATGCCTCTGCTGCGACTATGAGAACATGCCCTGACTGGCAAACTGCTCCAGGAGATGACAGGCACATGGAGCAGAGTCTTTCCGGCAGAACCCAGCCTAGATAAGTCAGTGCCCCAGCCAAGCTGCAGAGGTGGAAGCAAAAATACGCCACTGCTATTGCAAGCCCCTGGGCTTTACGAGTGGCCAATAAAGCATTGATAACTGACCAAGGCATGGAAATCAAACCCCTCCACACACACACACACACACACACACACACAGGTTTGCTCACACATGTATGTGCACCCCTATGCATACAAAGCACAGCCAGGTGAAACTTCTTGAAATTGCGACCTACTCTGTCTAGAGCTGGTGCTGCAGCTAATAACATACCAGACATCACCCCACAGTTGGAGCCCTGTCCTCTTACCCTCAACCCTCCTAATACCTCTCCTATCCATGTGGTTGACCATAAGCCCAGGGGCTGGAAGCACTCTCCTCTCCGCTAGAGGAAGGTGAGGAGTGGGGGAGCTGTCCAGAACATAATGCGACCCAAGGGCTCCTGTCATCTGCAAGTCAAAAACCAAATATTTGGGCACTGAGGCAGGCTGGTGGTTAGGAAATGCCAAGTGCAGCCCCCAGTCTTGGGCTTCTCAGCACCCCCAGGAGGCTGCGTGAAGAGGTCTCCAGGGTTCAGGCAAACATCACCATGGGCATTCCAGTTGCAGGGGTTGACACCAAGAACATGTGGGGAGGGGGCCAAGAGTGCTGGAAAGGGAAGGAGACCGAGTGGCTGAGAGTATCCCCAGCCAGAGGACGGCGCATACCAGGGAAGATGGAGAAGAGAGGAATGAACCCAGCAGCGTGGCCTCTCCGCAGGGCAGGTGCTCCGGGTGTGAGCTGAGAGGGGAGGCTGGTGAGGGGTTTTAACCTGGCGGAGAGCGGGAGCGGCTCTGTTAGACGCGGGCTTGGGCCCACTGAGGCAACAAGGCGCCCCCACCAAGCACCCGCACCAAGCCCTGCAGGGGAGGGGGAGCCTTCCATTTTCTCAGCCTCCCCTGCAAACAGCTGAGTCCCTGGGGGCAGGGGCGGCTCCCCAGCCTGCACGGGGTGCTGCGGGCGCTAGAGGGCTGCGCGGAGGGGACGGGGTGCCTCTGCTCGGGCCCCGACGGCTGAGTCGGCCGTGTCTCTGAAGCTCTGGACCATGAAGGGAACATGAGGAGCACACTCCAAGGAAACACTTTATCACTGAGAGACAACATATTGATCACGGATTCCGGGCAGCTGATTTCTCAATTCAGGATGCAGTGAACGTTTTAATAAATTTCTTTTCTGCGGGGAAGATCCAGACCCCAGGTTTCTAAAAGCTGGCTTCAGAGGGAGGGCGGCGCACAGATCCCTGCGGGAGGAGTCAGGAGGGCAGGGCTCAAGCTGGCCCTCCACTCTGATCTGGGATTTGAAAGAAGCTCCAGAACAAATCTCCCTACTTTAAGTTTCTGCCACTTAGGCAGTCATAGCGTACCTTATCGTTGCATTTTCCTGTAATAGTCATTTGAACTAAATCCCCTAAACATTAGTGCAGTCCTTTCTCACTTGCTAAACATTCCAGACTCTGGAGGTTGATATGGGAGGTGCCTTTAACTTAGCTGGAGAAGTAAAAAAAGAAAATTAGGGAGCCAAGGAACAGCCTCTCCCAGCTGCTGTGACTTCTCTCTGGGAGGACCGCTCTCCTTGTGGCACATGAGTTCTTGGCAGAAAGACGGAGCCAAGAAGCAGGGGGACGGTCTGGTGGCTGCCGATGGAAGCGATCCATGCCTGGAGGGGCCCTGCAGGGTGATGGGAGGGCCGGGGCTGTTCCACAGACACTCAGTCCTGGAAACTCATTTCACCACCAAGGGCTCCAAGGGCCAGAGAGGGGAAGTGATGTGCCTAAGACTGAACAGCTAATGGGATTTCATCTCAGGTCTGCCTTCCAGTGTAGTTTGGCTTTTACCAAGCTGCTTCCTCTGAATTGGGAGGACTGTTTCCAGGGCTCCTTCTTGGAAAAAGCAGACCTCATTTAATTGAGCTTTGCTTTATTGCGCTTCACAGATGTTGTGTTTTTTACAAATTGAAGCCAAGACCCTCCACCAGCAAAAAGATTATGACTCTCAACATCCATGTTATCGTGGTGGTCTAAAACCAAATCCACAGTATCTCTGTGGTATCCCACAGGCATAATCTTTTTGCTGGTGAAGGGTCTTGCCTTCAATTTGTAAAAAAAAAAGTAACATCTGTGACACTCAATAAAGCAAAGCGCAATAAAACAAGGCCTGCCTGTACGAATCCTGGCTCTGCCACTGCTTGTCACCTTAAACAATGTTCTTAACCTCTCTGTGCCTCATCTTTCTCACGAGTGAACTGGGACTCTCAAAGCCCATCTCAGAGTCAGGTCATATGATATAATGTATTAAAGTCCTCAGCACGGTGTCTGACATCTGTCAAACTACTTATTGAGTTTTAAATATATTCCATGCAACATTCCAAGTGTTTTACACACATGTTCTCATTTACTCCTCGTAACAACCCCTTGCGGCGGGAGCTGCTGTTTTCCTCATTTTTGCAGATGAGGAACCTGAGGCAGGAGGAACTGAGGAGCATTCCTAAGGGCACACACTGGTCCTTGGAAATGCCAGCATTCATACCTGGACAGCCTTAGGAAGCACCTGGGCTCCGGTGCGTTCTCCCTCGGCCTAGATCCAGGCAGTCATAAGTATACTAGGAAAAGCAAACCTAGGGGTGAGGGCCCTAAATAATTCTTCATGTTGCTTCTTGATTTCCCCCCTCCCCTTCCACTTTTAAGAGAAAAAGATTTTTATCTTTGGTTCCAATCTTTATCATCACCCATAAGAAGATTCATAGAATTAAAGAGAACAAGGAGAGTCCCTGAGGCCATGAAACACTATAATTAAGTTATCAAAGACCTCAGGTTTGGTCCTAACTCAATAGACCTCAGCCCTGAGCTGTCCTTTGTCTGGGAGTAATTTGCACCATTGAGGAGCAAAAACTAGCTGTGAATGAGTGAGTGACTTGACAGCTGGAGAAGTTAAACCCAATATCTGGGGCTGAGCCCTGTGAGGTGCGGGGCCGCCCAAGAGTTCAATGCATAGGTTCAAAAGCCAGCAAACTCAAGCAGGCAGCTTGGCGGTGCAATTTTAGAACCGCAGCAGGTGATGGCATCCTTGTTCTAAGTCTGGAATGGCAATAACAGTAAATTGTGTTGTCTCTCTAACTCCTGTTCCCATGGAAGGTTTTGCCGGCTGATCACAGCACCATTTTTTGCTGGGTCTGTATATGGCCTCAATCTTTTTCTCATCTACCTGGAGTTAGTTCCTCAGCTACCCTTGAGAAGAAATATCTCTTGGGGGCAGAGGAAGCAGAACACAATAGCAAGGGCACCATTGGATTTATGAGTTTAAGCAAGGCAGGGGTCTCTGCAGTAAGCCTCCAGATCTCCTAAGAAACTAGAAATAATATGGATTTCAGGTGTACATTGTTATCTTTTTAAAAAATCATATGGCAAAAGCCCTTTTTGATACTTTCCTTTCTTTTGATTTACCTATAACTTCTTACATTCTTGAAATTTAGACCAGAACTTGGAAGACATACTCCACCACCTTGGAACAAGACAGAGAAATTAATTCTATGTATATACTAGGATATTTCCTAACATATTATTTGACCATTTACTTTCAGTGTATTTAGATATTTAATTTATATTATTTTAGTGAGCCATATGTCTTCACCAGAAGAAAAAATTAAAATAAAAAATATAATTTAACAGCACCTTAAAAAAAAAAAAAGAAACTAGAAATAAGATCAGGGAAGACCAATGGTATTTTTTGGGCTCACACGGTAGTAAGAAGAAAGGTTATGAATGAGACATCTTAGGCAACAGGGCTCAAGCTCACTTAACCCACACTGATGTGCTTAGACAAGATTTGCCTTCAAACACCTCCCAGAGGAGTGGGCTATCATCCCTATGTACACCTACCCCTACTCTGGAGAGGGTCAATCCTACAGCTGGAGGCGCCAAACAATCCCACTGTGAGCAGCCAGGGAGGCAAGTGCAGAGAGGTGAGGCATGAGCTGACACTGGGACCACAGAGCGATGACCATGCACAGAGCTCTAAGCACAGGCCCAGTCCACCCATCGACCTAAGTCCCGGGCCAGAAAGGTTTGAGGGCTTGGCCTGGTGGTTGAAACATCCTGCTGTGGGGAGGGGGGCAGTGATAGCAAAATTTAGGTTGCCCTGAAACTTAGGATAGTCCTTCTCCTACCTAGGTAAGAAGTAAAGTTCCTTCTAAGCCTGTGAAGCATGTTTATTTAGTGATTAAGAGCATGGGTCCAGTTTGATCCTGCATCTGCCACTGACTAGCTGGTAACTTGGACAAGTTACTTAACCTCTCTAAGCCTTAGTTTTATCATTTATAAAATAAAAAGTTCTAAAAATCTATGTCTTAGCGTGGTTGTGAGCCTTAGATAATTATGCAAAATGCTTACTGATCTTATTTAATACAGTACACACAGTAAGTGTTCAGCCATTTCTATCAGTGAAGAATTTATAGAGAAAAAGGTAATTAAGATAACAATCGAACATTTATTATATATTATATACCAGACATTATTCTAAGTATTTTACATGTATGAACACATTTCATCCTCAAAACAATGATGGGGATTAATTGCACTGATGACCCCTATTAATGGGCTTCTTGTGTTCTCTTACTTTGCAATATGACTTGCTCTCCCATAATAGATTGAGTCTGTTTGCCCACCACTTGAATCGTATGAGTTTCTTTGGCCAGAATAATGTGGTAGAAGTGATGTTGTGCTCAGTCTGAGCCTTGCACACATCTGTCTCTTGGAATCCTGCCATTGCTGTGTAAACAAGCCTAAACCATCTGGAGTAAGCCTCCAGCCCCAGTGGTTCCAGCTGAAGCCATTAGACAAGCCCACCACCAGTTAATCCAAAACATGTGAGAGAGACTCATCCAAGATCAGCCGAGCCACTTCCCTGACCAGATGCATGAGGGGGACCAGATCTACCCAGTGACTCCTTCTTAAACATTTTAAGTTATGGAGTTTTGAGGCAACTTGTTACACAAAAATCACTAACTGATGCAATAACTTTATTGAGTAAAGTTGAGAAAAATGAGGAACTGGAAAGTTAAGCAATGTGCTCAAGGTCACACAGCTAGTAAATGCTGGAGTTAGGGCACAAACACAGGCTACTTCGCTCCAGAGTCTGCTCTCTTAATCAGTGTTCTATCTTCCTCTTCTGCTAGAGAAATACATGAAAACATTTTCTTATTTCTAAGATATTGTTCAATCAAGTGTGCAACCATATTCTGAGGCAGACCCAGACAGGGTTTGGGGCAACTGATAGGTCCCCGCTATGGCCACCTTGACCAATTATGAGACCAGCAAGATCTCAGCCTCACTTTATATTTACAAGTCAGTAGCACCTAGGAATAGAATTCCACCATCTTACACCTGAGGGCTGAAGAGTTTCGCTAATCAGGTAAGTCTAGGCCTGCCAATGGTGACACATAAACATTCAAATCTCAATAGCTTAACCCAACAAAGGTTTATTTCTACTTGCTATATCATATATGGCCAACTTACGGTCACCAAGAAATAGGGAGAGGTATATGCAAGGGCCAGGTCTGGGAATGACATACATCAATTTGCCCATGACCCATTGGCTAGAAGGTAAGACACAACCTAACTTCAAGAGAGCCTGAGAAATGTGGTCTTCTCCTGTGTGCCCAGGAAGTAGAAATGGCATGATAAACCTATGGCATTGTCTCTACCTAAGTGTCAAGGAGCTACTAGACATTAATACTGTGGATGCCCAGGACAGAGAGAGTGCTCCTGTTGGCCTGGGTCTCTGCTGCCCAGTAAGAATGCTGTTCTGTGTCCCAGCTACAGTCCTTGCTAAGCTTCTCCAGTTCCCCCCTGAAGCCAGCTCTACTTAGAGTGTCCCTTTGTTGAGCTCCCAGGGTGCAAGGCAGAGTGAAATGAGTGCTCCAACTGCTTTAATTGCTGACTAACCTGCCACTCCTCATCCCATTCCTCTAGCATGGATCTTCCTCTAATGCTGAGACTTCCCAGGGAACTGACTTGATGAGGCCATAGACCCTCACCTCCCCCCACTTTAGATGCCTAAACTATTACGAAAAATGTTGCACAAAATTCCAGGGGCTTCCCACTACCCTGAGAGCCACCAGGTAATAACATCCTGCATGAGAAACATCACCCAGTCCCCCTTCCTCATCCATGAATGAGGGAACTGGAGCCCAGATTAGTTCATTAACTTCCCAAAGGCAGAACAATAGTGCCCGTGGCAGGAGTAATGGGGAGGTATGTCCTAGAATAGAAGGACAGATTCTTGTGTGCAAGTGGGTTCAGGACATTGGACCTCTGCCTCTCTGAGACCAACCCTGAGTGTCCCATGCGAGGACTAGAAAAGGGGCCTGTGAAAAGTGGTTCTGTGTATGCACAGCAAATGTTCCACAGTGCAGACTGCATGGGGACTGTGGACCTCGTTTTCTTTTCTTTTTTGAGGCCTGTTAATATTTCCTTCCAGAAGCTGCCGGGAGAGTGTGATCTGATTGCTGTGGCCTAGAGGTGGGGGGTGGGTGACAATGGGTGGGGCCCAGTGGAGGCAGGGAAGGGGCTGGAACTTCAGAGTGCCTATCAACCAAGACAATGAGGCATTCAGCCTTGAACAATAGAGAATAACTAGGCCTATCCCTGGGAGGGGGCCTCGCTGCTCCCCTCCCTAAACCCGATCTGTCCATCACCCGCCCTCCCCTCCAGGCACACTGAGCTTGAATCCCAGGGCCGCTTGGATGCTCGGATGCTATTCAAAGCAAGGAGCGGGAGAATGCGCACTCCCCTTCCTTCTCCCTCTCAGCGCCACTCTGGCCTCCTTCTCTGCCTCCAAGTTGTCTGAGTCAAGGGCAATGTGTAGACTCCCTCAGCCCCAGCCCAGAGCTTAGCTCAGGATCACTGTTCTTTAGAGGACAGGCTAAAATGCACACAGGGTAACTGTAAAGTGAAAAAGAACTGAGGAAGAGAGAGGGATGAGGGGACTGGAAGGCGCCAAGGACAGACTGCATTTTCGCCATTGCAGCCATGGTGATGTCCTATGAGGAGAAAAGGCAACTGAGTGGAGTTTGTGACCTTGCAAATCTGTTTTTTAAACAGCCCCCCAACTGCTCCCTGTTTTTCCAATTTAGTCCTTGGGTCCGTTTCATGGAAACTGAACCTTAGAACTATTAAGTGACTTGTCTAAGATCACCCTGACAGTGTTGGCAGAAGCAAGTCTCAGGCTCAGGTCTCCTCCATTCAAACCCAGGTCCTCCCTATGGCATGGTGCTGGGGAGATGGATGTGTGGACTGGGTGCTGTGTGTGTGACTGCTTTTAGAGCACGGGCTTACCGCAGTACAGGACGCCTTCCCCCACCAAATCGGGGGGCTCAATCACCTCTCCCCTCTGCTTTTGCCCAATGCACAACAGTGGGACCACTGGACTCCTGGCCTTAGATGACAGTGGTGATGCAGTGTGAGTGTGTGTGGTGTGTGTGTGGCATTGGAATGACAGTGGGCTCGCGCAAGGCTGGCATCAAGGCTGAGAGTTCAGCAGGCAAAAGATGAAGGGGAAAGTGACTGCCTCTCCTTTCTGACTCAGATCCCAGAAATGCCAATCCGATCCTGAGAAGCTGGAAAAATGAGGTGGATCAGTGAGGACTTAATTAGTTGCTCTCATCACTGCAGCGTGAAAGACCTAGCAGTCTCCTCGGAGCCCGGAGTTTTCACCAAGTGGTGGGGAAAGGCCGGAGGGAAGGATGAGCAATGGCTTTCCCTGTGTGCCCTTGCCAGGGCTGGGAGCCTATGCCAGCCCACTGTTATGTCGCATCTGGAGCGCTGGCTGTCCACAAACGTCCGGTGCTCTGTCATCTTCCCATTAGCCTCTAGCTCCTCTAATTCCTGGACTGAGATCCGTTCCATCTCAAAGATGGGATAAACAAAGGCAGAGTGACTCGCTTGGAAAACATCCACTCGAAGGTCGTCATGGCTTCAAATGTTTCTTGAGCATCAATTACATACCATGGACCAAGCAACTGACTCGAAGGCCCTTGATGGTTGTTGGTGCCAGGCACAGGAGTTGTGTCAGGCAGTGGTGTGCTGACAAACAGCTCCTAAGTCTCAGTGGCTTCAGACAACAAAGACTTGGTTAGTTAGTTAGTTAGTTAGTTAGTTAGTTAGTTAGCTAGTTAGTTAGTTAGTGAGTTAGTCAGCTCTGCCCTTGTCCCTCGGAGGCTGTCTGAGAGCTGTGCTTCCCATTATCCTCACTTCAAGACCCAAATGGTCCACTTTGAAATGTTGCCAGGTGCAGCAGTAGCTTGGAGCTTAGAGATCACATGTTGGCTCTTAACATCCCTACCTAGAGTTTCCACAGGTCACTTTTGCTCACATGCCATTGGCCACCTTTAGCAATAAGGACCCAGGGCAGTGCAGTCCTGCAGTGTTCCTAGAGGAAAAGTCAGGTGTAGCTGTGACGGGTGCTGATAGCTGCCAAAGCAGGGTGTGCCTGCGGGCCACAGAATCACTGGAGATGGAAGGACCCAAAAGAGCGCCCAATAGATATCTCTAACTTCACCGCAGATCAAGGCTCCAAAAGGAAATAATTTACCCAAACTCACAGTGTTCAGTCCTGTTGCCCCCTTGGCGTTACAATAGAGGACAAATCCCTCACATGGTCCCCAAGAGCCCAGCAGTCCTGGGCCTCCAGGAAGCCTTCCCAGAGCTCCAAACTAAAGTGGGCTGCCTCTGAGGCATTTGTACTTTTCCTCCTTAGCTCTTACCAGAGTTCTTCTTTTTGAATCTGGATCTGGTAGTAACATCTTCCTTCCCCGCCAGCAGGTGTGCAGCCTCCCTGAGGGCAGGGGTGAGGCCTTGTCTGCTTGCTCACCTTTGCGTAATGAGATTATTTACTCTGACGCACGTATGTAAGTACCATGGATTAAGTGCACGCCCCTTTCTATTTTACAGAGAATGCACACAGCCGGGGCAAGTAGAAATAATAGGGCTGCGAGCAGGGCAAACGCCTTATTTCCCTCACCATCACCAGCACTCACCTGTGTCTGGCGCCAGGTAGGAGCCCATTAAATGTGCGTTTGCTGTTACTGAAATCCAAGAAAATAAAGGCCAGGAGTCAGGCTTTCACTGAGCGTGTACTGAGGACTGTAAGGTGCCCTTTTTGTGTACACACATCACGGGTCAACGGTCATATATCAGGCAGGCAGATGCTCGGTGTTTGGTCCACGAAACTGAACTGTTGGTGCAGAATGTCTACCTGGCCAGCCTGGAACGCCCAGCACGCTATTCCTTTGGGCTAAAGTCGGAAGGAGTGCAAGTGAATTAGCTAGTATATTACTGGTGGTTATTTGATTTGAATAACCATTAACACTGGGTCGCCATTAATTTTTTATCACCCATTATTGCCTTGCTGTGAATTACTAATCACAGACCAGGACCCTGAGGTACAGGAATAGGAAGGGCAGCTGTGGCGCTGGGAGGACGGGAGCAGAGGGCAGGAGGGGGCCTGGGTGTGCTTGACCCGAGTGGGATCAGGATTGGGTGGGGGAATGGCAGCAAGAATGGCCCTCCCTTCACCCCCTCCCACACTCAGCCTCGGAACACACTTCTCTCGCAACCCCTGTACACTGAATGGTGCGCGCAGATAAGCTCACACACGGGGACGTCACAGTGGATATCTCGCTGGTTTGGCATGCTGCCAGCATTAGGACATTGTATTTCATTTAGAAGCACATTGATTTAAAACTCTCCTATATAACTAACAGTAAGAGTTCAGGTGCCACTTACAGATACCAAAGAGACTTTCACCTTGACGGGGCCACAACTGCAGGAGTGTCTTCAGTGCTCTTCTGGATCCACAGTCCAGCGGGCCACAGGCCATGTGGGAGCTGATCCTGCACCCGCCTGACCTGGTAGGGTGGTAGTGACAGCTTATTTTCAGTCTGCAGACCAGCCTGGCCTTTGGGGAGGCTAAACTGACCCACTGGGAGGGATGGCTCTGATCTGACTCGCACGTGTCAGTTTCCCAGTGACTAGGCCTCTTTCTTGCTCCACAGCAAAGCTTTTCTGGTTTCTTGCTTCCAGGCTTGTATCTTAGCTCCATCAGGGTCAAGCAGCCTTATTAGATCTTAGATTCAGCGTCCCCACGTCTGGGCCCTGACCTCTGGTTTTAGATGACTCCACAGCCGATGTCCTTACTCTCAAATCCAGGCCTCTCTCCACTTGGAGAGATAGTCTAAATGGGATTTTTCCATGTGGGTCTTCTCCTAACATTCTTCCTGAGTTGGCTGCTTGGACTGACAATTCTATCTGTAGGTTCCCGTCCCTGTGTGCAAGACCAGGATAATCAACCACTGGGCATTTCTGCCCCTGACTCAGCTTCACACAGTCCTGCAGATGTGCCTGGCTTCCCGTCCCAGCATAGCCGAGGCCTTGGCTTTACCAGAGCACTGTTAAATTAGGATTGGCTTTCGGGGAGTTTTATTTTATTTTATTTACTTAATTATTTTTTTATTGATCTTAGAGAGAGGCAGGAAGGGAGAGAGAGAGTGAAACATCGATCAATTGCCTCCTGCATATACCTCAACCAGGGATTGAACCTGTTACCTAGGTATGTGCCCTGATCAGGAATTGAACCCACCACTTTTTGGTGCACAGCGGGATGCTCCAACCAACAGACCCACACTGGCTAGGGTGAGTTTTGTTTTGTTTTATTTTGTTTTATTTTTATTTTACTTTTTAAGAGACCAGTGCTGGGGTCCTAGAAAGACTAGGGAGGAAGTGACTGGGAAAGGAAGAAGCCCAGGAAGGGCCAGAGGAGAAACTGAGAAGGAAAAGGGATCTAAGACAGAAAGAAGCTGGGAAAGGGAGGGCCAGCAGGGAAAGGGAGTGTCAGTATTCTTAGGTAATTATATTCCGGGAAGGTGGGAAGGGAGATGTAAATTTGATTCAGAGATTTTAGGGATTTGTTTTACCTTAAGAGAAAGCTCAGGGGTCAGATTGGTGCTGTTTGTTGTTCGCTGTTGTTGGCCCTTTCCTTCAGGTATAATTATATACAGTAAAATGCAGATTCCATTTATGTTCAAAGAATTTTGTATTTTTTATCTGCTCTGTCCACCTTTTGTCTATTTTAAAAAATATGTTAATCATAATTATTTTGAAAACCTTAGCTGCTAACTCCAATATTTAGATCCTTGGAGGTCGGCTTCTTTGACTGTTCTATTTCTTAATTTTAAGTTTCTTTTCCCTGCTTCTTTGCATGGCTAGTAATTTTTTTTTATTATATAACAGATTTGTTGATGAAACATTTTAGAAACTCTGGATTTAGTTGGGTTCGTTTTGAAGGGAAAAAGACATTTAAAGTTTTAAAATAGAAGCCTTAATGAGCCGATCATGATTCTAAACATCAAGAAATATTAGGCTTAGAAAATGTGAAATAGACAGAGATTCAGCCTCAGCGAGGGAATCTATTAGAAGTTCTCTTCCAAGCACAATTTCCAGTGTATTATATTTTGTTCCTTTATTGTCTACTCTGTGGACACTGTCAAACCCAGTACTTGTAGCAGAGTAGCTATCTTGGTGCTCAGGAAGACTGACCCCTCCGTATCCGTGGCGCACTGACAGGCCATGAGGAACAAAGGAAATGAGGAGAGTGGCCTTTAAAAGTTAGGTCTGGAGTAGTTTCCCAGACAGCGTCTGGTCGAGGTGAGGGAACCTAGCTCATCTGGGTGACTCACTTTAGAATGATGGAATGAGGACTGCTTTAGTAGTTATAGAGTGAGAAACAGTTTGCTTTTATTGCATTCAAAGCACCCTAAACCTAGAGGCTCAAAATAACAGCCTTTTCTTTATTTAGCTCATGATTTTGCAGCCAATGTGGATGAAGCTTAGCTGAATAGTTGCATTGTCTCAGCGGGGCTCACTCACGAGCCCACAGTCACCTTCTGGGTTGGGGGGAAGCGGCTGATACAGGATGGCCTCAGGTGGAGGGCTTGCCCCTGCCCTCTGTGGTTCTTGCAGGAGGCTGGCCTGAGACTCTCCAATGGTGGCTGAGAAAAGTCTGGGAAGGAGCAGAATTGCCCATAGCCTCTTGAGGCCTCAGCTTAGAACTGGCATATTTTCATTTCCACTGCATTGTATCAGCTAAAACAAGTCACAAGAAAATCTCAGACTCAAGAGGAAGGAAAACAGACTTCAATTCTTTATGGAAGGAACTGCAAAGTTGCAGTGAAAAAGCTGTAAATGCCAGGAGGAGTGAACGACTGTGGTCAGTTTTTTGGTGCTCTAATACATGGAAGGAGGGATATATTTCTGAACGTTTGGAGTTAGGAGAAGTTAAAGGCTTTGATTATCTTTTTACTTCCACAATAATTAAAACCATAGCCCTCTCTTAAAATTTCTTAAAGAGGCAGCACAGGGTGATGGATAGTGCCTGAGCTGTGGAGTCAGACAGACCCTCGTTACTGGCTGTGTCACAGTGCTGAAAGCACATAAGTTCTGCCCTGGTTGGGTGGCTCAGTTAGTTGGAGTGTCATCCCATGGACCAGAAGGTCGTGGGTTTGGTTCCCAGTCAGGGCACATAACTAGGTTGCAGGTTCGATCCCCAGGGCACAGTTGGGGTGCATACAGAAGACAGCCAATCCATGTGTCTCTCACACATCAATGTTTCCCTTCCCTTCCCTTCCCTTCCCTTCCCTTCCCTTCCCTTCCCTTCCCTTCCCTTCCCTTCCCTTCCCTTCCCTTCCCTTCCCTTCCCTTCCCTTCCCTTCCCTTCCCTTCCCTTCCCTTCCCTTCCCTTCCCTTCCCTTCCCTTCCCTTCCCTTCCCTTCCCTTCCCTCTCTCCCTGCTTCCTCTTCTCTAAAATCAATTTTTAAAAATTATACCTATTTTTTTTAAGTACATAAGGTCTCTGAAATTCATCCCAAGTAAAATATGGATAATCAATATCCACCTCAAGTGATTATTGTAAAAGTCTATCAGCCAGTGAGACTACCTGCTTGCCATATAGTAATCACTCAATTGTGGTAACATGACCATTGTTCATTGTGAGTCTAGTTTTTGCCTCTGCTGTGGAAACTGCACTGACACCCTCAATCCACAGAGATGGCCTTCTACCTTGAGTCACAGCTTTGAGTCACAGCATTGGAAAGCCAGAGGGACCTAAGGCCCTTTCATCCCAGATTTTCATTTACAAGTGAGGAAACTGGAGCCAAGTTTTGAAAGAACTTCGCCAATGTCTCATGGCTTTTCTGGGACTATAAGTATTGATTTCCTTTATTTGTCACCCATAAAGTTGGATATTGGTAACTCTTAGTTAACATAACCTTGTCTTTTTCTGTAAGCGGTTCGTGTCTTAAGGCCGGTGGCCCCACACTAG
Source organism: Miniopterus schreibersii (assembly GCF_964146895.1). Classification (NCBI taxonomy): domain Eukaryota; kingdom Metazoa; phylum Chordata; class Mammalia; order Chiroptera; family Miniopteridae; genus Miniopterus; species Miniopterus schreibersii. The sequence goes on along the minus strand of NC_138105.1, from coordinate 75,487,370 downwards.
TGTCCAGGAATGAGCTCCGCAGCAAAGGCGGAGGCTGGCGCAGAGCAGCACTTGCGGGAACGCAGCTGTGTGACAGGGCGTGAACAGTAAAAGACAGACATGTCTTTCAACGCATCTGAAATGGTCAGCAGAGCAGAAGTGATCCAGGGGCCTGGTGGAAATGATGAGTCGAAACTGAGGAAATTCAGATATCAAAAAGTCTTATTTAGCTATCATAGTCTTCTAACCTGACTTTGAGGTTATAAATCAGGAAAAAATAAATACCAATTAAAAAATATCAATAATCATGGTTCTTTATTTAAATGTATAAATATCTTCTGTAGCCCCATAGTGTACGTCTCCTGATTTCTCCTCTAAATTCACTCTCCACAGTTTTTGTTATGTCCAGGAACTGCTCTCCTGCTCGGGTAGCCAGCCCTCCTGGTTGAACACTGACTGTCCTGCATCCCAGGACACTTGGTAATTCCTGGCAGACTGTGATGGTTGGTCACAGTATCTCTTGCCCTCTGGCTTCTCATTGGGTTTAGCCCATGGGAAGCACAAGCAGGAGATCAGAAGGTGGGGGCAAGTTGAGATCAGGATATTTGTCTCAGGACTGCTTCCCACTGAGTCTCTGCTGATTGACAGAGACTCCCTGTTACCAAAGCCACGCTTTTTGTTGGATGGCATTCTCCAAAGTTCTGCTCCTTCACACTCAGGAGTGGCCATGCCTCTTCTGAGTTGCTAGTTATGGAGTGCTCTGCTTTTCCATGACCTGCACCCAGATCTTCGTAATGTCCTTCTATTAAATTCCCCTCACATCTGTAAAGAATGCCACTCATTTCCTGGTGGGACCTGACTAACACTGGCCCTGCCCCTAAGGACTGTGATTAGTACTGTGACACACACAAGAAAAGTGTGAATCATGGTCCCTGCTTACAGTCTAGTGGGACAGAATCATTTGTAATAAAGTCATTAAAAAGCAATAGAGCAACATCTGAGCCTCAGTTTTTTCAGCTATGAAATGAAGGGAATGAATTTAAAGCATGTTTTCAGGAATTTCACAAAGCAAGAAGATATTTTCAGCCAATTTTTTAATCTCACTAATCATCTTTGTTATAGTCTAACTGATATTTTATTAAAAATAAACAAGATTTGTGTGGTTCCAACACAGTAAGACTTCTGACATCTTAATAAGGTGCTAGATTAAGCGGAATGTTCAGAGAGAGCCAGGGAGAGGGATAAGCAGCGCTGGCTTGACATTGTCACAGGTGGCATCCCCGAGAAGATGGACCTGACATGCTGCGCTTCTAGGGTGGGCAGTCTGGGATACAGGAAAGCCAGTGAGGTGAAGGCATTCCAGGTTAAGTCAAGACTGTAGGTTAAAACAAAGCCTGCAGGGAAGCCCAGTGGGTGATGAAGAGACAATGGAGAGGTCAGAGCGGTCTGTTTCGGGTGGAATCCAGTGGAACTAAAAGCTTGTAATTCCAGGACAACCTGACAGGCACAGATTTCCTGGGAAGGAAAAGCAAGTCATCCTGAGAGTCTAGGATGTGAACACTCTTCTCTGTCTTAGATGGACTTTTCTTATACCTTGTGTGTGGTGAGTTCACATAAGAACAGTGCCCAAGGTCACACCACACATGTTCTATGTCAGCAGAGAAGATGATACAGAAGGCCAGTCTCCCAGACAGACGCACTGGTTTGTGTGTGTGTGTGTTGTGTGTTTTTTTGAAGTTTTTTTTTAAGAGAGAGAGGAAGGGAGAGGGATAGAGAGAGAGAAACATCGATGAGAGAGAAACACCATCAATCAGGTGCCTCCTGCACGCCCCCTACTGGGGATCGAGCCCACAGCCCAGGCATGTGCCCTGACCGGGAATCGAACTGGTGATTTCTTGGTTCCTGGATGGACACTCCAACACCGAGCCACACCGGCCGGGCCAGATGCACTGTTTTGTGTGTGTGTGTTTTTATCAGGCCCAGTTTGAAAAGCCATCACTCAGAGGGGAGCCTCCACATTGGGCTTACATCCAAATCACTGGCATTCAAAGGACCCAGATCTACAATTTAAAAAGAACCTTCACATCTCTACCTATTTCCTAAGAGGATTCCCAAAGCATGGAGGGCCCCTTGATGGAGGTATTTGCACAATTAGCATGACTTTTGGATGTAAATACAAATCAGTCCAGGGAAACCCATGTTTAAATATAGGCAACATGCAGACGGTTTTGGAAGGGCTGCCAGTGTGGGGTTAACCCCAGCCCTCATGCCACTCCAGATGCATTGACGGTGGTGCAAGACCTAAGACTGCTGAGCAGGGGAGCTCCCAGGATGTGCGGAAGGCCAGTGCTGCGGAGTTATTCCCAGGTGACATTGTTGGAATGTCATTTAAAGTTCACTTTCATTATTTTAATTGTCACTGTAAAAATTTCCCATTCAGGACTGATTATGTTCTAAGAGAAATCAGAACTTAAGTCCCAATCAATCATAATTGAATGTGTTGTTGCAAGTAGCATAGAAAGCTGTGCCTCGGATGTGATTAAGACAAGTGTTAGTCACTTGTGAAAAGCTGCAGGGAGATGGAATAGTGTGCAGGAGTGATTCCAGATATTTTCATGGCCAGAGCTCTCAGACAGGAATGGACACGCTTTACAGGTGCTCACGTGCGAGGAGAAGGGCAGGGCTGCTGGTTCAAGTTCAGACATGAGGCAGCAGAAATGTGACGAGGTTTGTGGTCTTTCTCTTTTGCATTGGGCCCTGAGCTCCATCAGGAGATATGGGACTTGGTCCTGGATCTTCCTGTTGCTGGCTGTGTAAGTTTAGGAAAGGCACTTAATTCCTTTGAACCTAAGTTTCCTCTTCTTTAAAATTTCTGCCTTAGAAATTTCAGATCAATTTATGGCTTAAATAATATAACAGCATCCTATAAACCCAAATGTGCTCCTACATGCTAACTTAAATTATCATTCATGTCAGCTTCACACATGGGATGGGCCTCAGGTTCCGTGGTGGCTGGACTGAGCATTGTCAGGGTGGGAAGAAGATGACATGAGTATGGCCATTAGATGAGCCAGCCCCAGACACCGGTGTCATTGAGAGGGGTCCTTGGGTATCAGGGTCAGAGTGCCAGCACAAGGGTGTCTCCATTCCTCCTGCCTGTGTCCCTTCTTCTCTAGTTCCCCTGAGATCCAAGTGTGCACACAGCTACCAGGCTTAAAGGGCCATCCTTGCTGGGATCTAGGGACCTTCATTTTTTTTCATTGCACAGAACCAGGAATAAAAAACCTGTTACAAGAACTGACATGAAACTCAGTCCCTTGAGTGAAAGAGAAGTTACACTCACCTCTTTTGGAGTAAGGCAGATCATTTGTCAATTTTCTTAATCTCTGAGGCTCAATGTCCACATCTGGAAAGTGGGGATTACAGCTCCCTCAGGGGGCAATGGAAAGGATGAACAGAGTGCCCACAAGTTGTAGGCTCTTACAAGGGAGGAACAATCTTCCTTCTACTTCTCTAGGTTCTTTGGCTGGTCAAGTCATCAAATTAGCATAAGACCAATAACAGGAAAAAAACAAATTTAATTTCATGTGTACAGGAACCCCGAAGATATGAGGCTCTCAGACAGTCAGGCAGTTGAAGCTTATATACCACCCTGAGCCAAGGAGAAGGGGGTAAGGGACAGGGGCTTCAAAGAAAAGAAAGACAATTCACAGGAGTTAGGAAGAGCGGATGTTTGATAAACAAATGTTCGCCAAGCCATGCGGAGAAGTCCTTCTCACAGGTCAAAGGAAACCATCTTTGCCAAGTGCTCTCTTCCAGGTGCAGACTCTCTATTCAAATTCTTTTAGGCAGTTAGGGGAGGTAAAAAAAACAAAACAAAAAACTTCCTGAGTCTCCTGCTTCTTAAAAATAATCCATTTAAAACAACTCTCATGCCTAAGATGCACATCTGATAGTTATCACTGCTTCTTCCAACCCAAAGTGGCATCAATACAACTTTGGGATTTGTGCAAGGATTTTTAAAGGAAAGCCACAGGCCGGGCCCATGATCTCTGCCTCCAGAAGGCATCTGACCAATGTGTGGCCACAGGCCCGCAGTCTCCTGGGTCTGAGATTCGAGTCGTGTATGAGGAGGGTGACCACCGCCTGTGGCCCTGATTCTCTCTCTGCAGCCTGGTGCCCACGGCTCCCCTCTCTGCGGAGACAGGACAGTGACACAAAGCATGAAGTGACTGCCAATGACTCTTCCCTGCCTGGGAAGTGCCAACAGTCTTTGATTTCAGAACCTCCCAGAGAAAGGAGACCCCAAGAGGTTTCTCCTTCCAACCCCACAAGACAAACCAATTTTCTTGGAAAGGGAAGTCAGGGGAACTGGCAAGGAACCTAATAAAGGTCTCTGAAAACAATGTTTCTCCATTTGAAAAATAAACCATGTCTTTAAATGCATTAACTCTGTGGGGAAATAAATGTAATAAACCAAATTCAATCCCTGCCAACATTTGTTTTCTTATCTATGTAAAATCGATATACTTGTTGCAATTATGTCTTTCAATAAATCCTCCCAAAGTCTTATTTTCTCATAAGATTTCCTGCCGCACTCAGATTCATTGCGTTCATTTTCCATCGAGAGAAATTGTTTCTTGAATTTTCAAGCCATCCAGTTTCCTTGAAAGATGCTGTAGCCCGCCCTCCTTCCCCTTTAGCTGCCGCTTCTCTTCTGCCAGGGCCATTTAGGCGACAATTACTTTAATTGGATTGTGGTGCTGGGCTGGGGTTTGTGCTCAGGGGAACAGCCCTCTTTGGGGTGGGAGAGAGTTTCTCGCGCAGAGCTGACCTCCTTCGGCCGCCAGGTCCTTCACGTCCTGGTGGGGCAGCTGGGGGACTGCAGTCATTTCCCCTCTCAGAGGTGAGTTTTATTAGGGAACAAATGGCACAGCTGCCATGGACTCTTCAAATAGGAGCATTTATTTTATTTTTTAACGGGTGCGTGTGTACTCTTGGGCCCCCCATCCCTGTCAAGCCTAGAGGAGATGGATCACAGTGTGCTAGAGCCAAACGAGGCTTGGAGGACGCCCAGCCGCCCGTCTACCCACTGCCTACTGTCCTGTTGTTCTGGAAATCCAGTGATTTCAGAAAAGGGGAGTGACTTGCCCTAGGCCTTCAACTCTGAACCTGATTTTGTTGCCAATGTCCAATGATTAAGTTCATCTGTCTGTGCACTCGGGCCAAAGCACTCATGAGCAGGATTTGCAGCAAAGAAAGGAATTAGTTGATTACAACTGGCCAAGCCAGGAGTGTGGGAGTGTGTGCTCTGAAAGACCCAACTCCCCAGTGGTGTGTAGGCGACAGATTACATACCACAAAATCACAAGACACCATGAGCTAGGGTTTTGAGGTTATGTTAGAAGCTGATTGGTTAGAGGTGAGATAAGGGTAATAAATCATTTCTTCAGGTCTTGAAGGCAACTCCAAGGTCAGCTTTTCTTTTTCTTTTTTTTAAAATGTCTTTATTGATTTCAGAGAGAGGAAGGGAAAGGGAGAGAGAGAGAGAAACATCAATGATGAGAGAATCACTGACTGGCTGCCTCCTGCACATCCCTCACTAAGGATCGAACCCAAAACCCGGGCATGCACCCTGACTGGGAATCGAACCTCATCTCCTGGGTCATGGGTAGAGGCTCAACCACTGAGCCACGCCAACTGGGCCAAGGTCAGCTTTTCAAGGAGAGGTAGCCAAGAGGGTTGTCCCACCTTAGGGCTCAGGAGCTAAAACATAACTAAGACCAAGATGTTATCTTTAACACCTGAAACTAATACAAAATGATATTGAAAATAAATTGTATTGGAAATAAAATTTCTTTTAAAAAAGATATTATCTGAAGCTTGCCAGGGCTTAAACCTTGTGACCAATAGTTAGAACCAGGCTATTGTCTTCTGCTGCCTCAGGGGTCACAGTCATCAAGATGAGAGACTAAGGTCAGGGCAGTGAAGTGTGCTGAGGAAGGAAGAGAAAAATGATTGTTTTTAACCCACAGCTTAACTCACATCAGAGTCACAAGGACCCTCGGTGTCAGTTTTGTGACTCTCAAGGCCGCCCGCTGTCCCCCGCTGGTCCAGGCTGCTCCGCAGTGTGCGCCTGGCCGCTCCTCCTGTCTCAGAGTCTCTGCTGTCCCTCAGATCTGTTCTCAGGCTCCCTTCAGTTTCTCCACAGGTCCCTCCTCTCCTCCCTGTCACGGTCTCCCACGGTCCCCTCCCCAGGCTCTGCCCCAGTCACAGGAGGCCGCCCGCCACACCTGCCCCCTGCGTGCAGAGCCCTCGCTGCAAATTGACTGCTTGTTTCAATGGCTCTGCTGAGTGATTGCAAAGACACAAGGAAGCCCTTGAAAAGGCGATCTCTTACAAAATGCTGTTTGTTGTGACAGGACAGGAAAAGGCCACCGGCCTCCCAGAAGTCCCAACAGCGGGCACAGCTTGATGAGCTGAGGAGATGAATGAGCTGCCAGACTCTGAAGAGACTGTAGACTTTGACTTATTTATTAAGCTAAATTATTTACATTAAGGAGTCGCTGCTCTAAGTAATTTATCTCAAGCTCCAAGTTCAGACACCATTTTGAATAGGAGTGGTTGACCCTAGGGGACAAAAAAAATAAAAATAAAAACCACAGAGAAAACTTGCTCAACCTTTCCTTGTAGACCTCTGCACCCCAGAGGGCAAGGGGAGACTCCCAGAGAGAGGGGCTCTGCACAGTATGATGTGCCCTTCACTATGATGGAGACAGTGCCCAGGGCTGTGACAGTGGCCCTCTGCTGGTCGGGGTGGTCTGTGACTCAGGCTGCCCTGAGCTATGAAGCCACCAGGTTAAAGGGGGCCTGAGACATGGCCAGAGGCTATAGAGGAATCAAGCCACATCTTGCAGAGATGGGAAGGGATGGATTTATTATTTTAAATCCATGGGTGGGATCCCCCTCCCCATATAGGAATTTGGTAATTATCGAGGGGGACATTAGCTAATCACCGCCTTTCAATTATTAATCAGCAGAAAAGGCCAGGCGTGCATGGAAGCCCAAGCACCAGCAGTTAGCTAGGCCTTCCCCTGTGTGTGTGTGTGTGTGTGTGTGTGGCAGGGGGATTGCCCAGAATTTTCTGAATAGTGTCTGGTCAAGATGGCAGATGACCTTTATGGGATCCCTCCTTCAAAACTCACCATGGGCCTCTGGGTCAACCTCCAGGGGAAGGTGGCTTGGTTTAGGTGACCAGCGCACCATCAGCCTCCACCTGCGATGTGGAAATGGTTGTTTATCTATGGCTTCAGTATCCCTTGAAGGCTTTATGTCCTACTGAAAGAAAGAGGGGATACTTCCCCAGGAGTGGGCCTTCCGTACTGTCGGGGTGCATCTAAGTGATATAAACATAGCAGGGAGGCTTCAGGCCCCAGGCTTCAGAACTGGGCAGAACTGGAAAGAATTTTTTACTCTGTAAGAACCGAGTGATCTTTGACCCCCATGTCCATGTTCATGCAATGGAGATACAACATTGTCCACTCACTGGGCGTTTCTAGTAAGAGCGCGCATGAAAGTGTTCTCGTATGATCAGCAGTCAATAGAATGGCAAGAATTACTTTGCTCAGCTTTACCTACCATCTAGTAAATAAAAAACAAAGAATACTTTTAAAACACAGAAAGACAAGCAACCCTTCGATTTCTTTCATACCTTTCCCAGGAACCTGTCTGGTACGGCACCTGTCTCCCTGGGCCTCAGTTAAAACTGTACGTCCAGCAGCGCAAAGACAATGTGCTGTCCAGGGACGCAAGGTTTGGTAGAAAGGGCCCTGAAGATGGGGTCACAGGTCTTGGGTTCAAATTCTGCTTCACCACTCACTAGAGCTAGACACACTGGGCTAGACACACTACTCAATTTTCCTTCTTACAGCTCTGAGACAGATGGTATTTACGGACGGGAAAATTCAGGCTCAGTAAGCATTTGATTGCAAAACACGAAACACCATGAAAATTATAGCACCGAGTCCAGAAAGGTGTGCATTAAGGCAATTTTCAGGCTGTGTGAGTAGATTTTCACTAAGACCTTTCACTGCCTCTGAGAGGTGGAGCTCACCAGGCAGGACAGGCTCCTATGTGGACAAGTGCACACGCAGTGAACTGGCCCACAGGGTGACCAGGTCTACGGTGCTCCCCATCAGACAGGGTCTAAGAAGGAAGCAGATGGCCCACTTTTAGCTGAGAGTGAGTTTAATATAAAGACTTGTTAAATAACAATTCAACCAAGTCAATGTTAAAGATCTAATTGGCTTTATTGAACGATTCATGAGTCAAGCAGTATCCCATCTAGCAACTAAAAGTGTGCTCCCCCTCCAGCTGCTGAGAAGGAAAGGTTTTCAAAGGCAGAAAGGGAGTAGGAAAAGGGAAATAACTGACAAAGAATGCATTGTTTCAGGCGCAGACACCCTCCTGGGGGAAGGGAAGGGAGCTTTCCTTTGATTGCTCCCTAGTGCTGACCACAAAATTCCAGGTTGGATGGTCGAAGATCATACTTTGGGGGAAGATTGAAACTAGTTAGGTTAAGTATTAAGTCTTTCTTGGTTTGCCCTTGTGGGGCCTTAACACAGAGACTCCATTTGGGGTCCGTCGTCTCCTTTTTAAGAGACTATTCACAAAGGTGTGGACAGGGTTTAGGGTTTACTTCTACAGGCAGGACCTGGCTGGGAAAACCATAGAACTCTAAAGATCAACTAGGCTTGAAGGGGTGAGGGGAGGGGGCATTTCCCAGAACCTGGAGAATGCTGTGTGTCTGATAGGACCTGAGACCTTTGGCCAAGAGACAAGCCACCCACTGCCAGCCCTAGGAATGGAGGGATCTTCCTCTTTCCTCTTCTCTCCTACTGTAGCTGAATTCACCCTGAAGCAAGGTACCTGCTAATGAAGGCCCCTGTCCCTGGTCACAGAGTGCATGGAGAGGGGAGAAAAGTGGACCTGGAGGGGCAGGCAGCAGGCACTCTCCACATTGACTGTATTAACTCCATACACAAGTTATGAAAACCTGAACAGGCTTATTAAAATATCTCTCAAAGCATGGCAACCGACCAAAAGTTTCTAGCATCCTACATGTCCTTGTGAATGAATCACTTACTTCTCTGTACATTTCTTCTAAAACTCAGATTTTAGAAACCAAGTTAACAAATTAGACCCTTGCCAGCAACATCCTGATGGCCTCTTGTTTGGTGCTCAATCCATTCAGATCATCAATGCTTCCAACAACCGCCTCTGTACTTTTCTCCTGGGGCTCCGGGCTGCATCAATACAATCTCAAGACAGTTGGGTCAATTCATGGGGTGAGAAACCTCAGCAACAATCCATCAATTTTTGGAAAGCCAATTGATTAAATTTCCACTCTTTAATCATTTGCTCGGGACACAGTATACTGTCAGTTACCATCTCATGTCTGCTCTTCATTCATGGCTGCTCACTTCCAATAACCCAGGATGCTCACCTCCCCAGGTCAGGTTGGGGTCAGTCTTAATCTAATTCTTACTGAGGCCGCAATACAATGAGAACCTCACCTGCACCAATTGGTGGGCGTTAGGATCAAGTTACTTAGTCTTAGAATCTGGGAGCGATGAGTCTCTGGCTTGATCCTTAAATTCTCTTGCTTACCAGTGAATCCTATATCTTTAAGATCAACCCTTAGAAACTAGTTTGTTAAAGAGACTTTCTATCCTCCCTCTTCATATATTGTTTTATCCCAGTCTGTGGGGCAAGTCTTCTGCCTCAATCTTTACTTTTAATTTCATTCATTCATTAATTCATTTATTCATTCAGTATTTAGGAGAACCTATGCTATGGGTCATTCAAGTCCTTAGGCATCTTGCTTGGTGGTCTTAATTATCCCCCTGTGAATGGAGTCAGCATAATTCCCACCCACTCATCGGTCCTGTTGCCCATGAGTAAATGTTTCTTGTAGGCTGATTGTAAGACTGATTGCTTCAGTCTTCCAGGTTTTAAGGGTGCTTGGATCACTTAAAGCTACACTTTTCCTGCTCATTGGAAACCCAAGTACCACTTTCTGCCTGTCTCACAACCTCATTCATCACTTTTTTCCCACTTAGCTGACCCTCTGGATCAGCATGTAACTGCTGGGTCACACCCAGGTCTCAGGTCCCACTTTCTGGAGCCAGCCATCATCCCTCCCACAGGAGTTCTCACTCGTGACAAGCAGTTTCCGTTTTATAGTCAAGGACCTTCAGGACATTTCTATGAAGGCCTTTCTGATCCCCCTAGATAGAAACAAAACTTCCTTCTATTTTGCATCACTAATCTCCAGATATTTACAGTCTTCATTTTTTATGTAACTTTCTCTTCCATGAGCTCTGTAAGGGCAAGACCAAACTGTGTTCTCAGGACTTAGCATACAATGGAAAATTATATTAGACTGAATGGCCATCTGCACAGTGACTCCATGATGGACTAATTGAATGAATGACTGTTAGTCAATACAGAGATGACAATGGTCTGGTCTCTGACCTTAGTGGTTTATAATCTTTGCTACTCAAAGTCTAGTGGGGAAATGGACATATACACCCTCCACTGGACTACACATCAAGAGAAGCAAGTGCCAAGTGAAGGCACAGTAATGAACCAAAGGAGTTCCGAGGAAGGAGCCATCCTGTGACTAGGAAGCCCAGGAAAGTGCTCATGGAAAGAAGGGTTCCTGGAAGAAGACCCAATTCCACTCTTCCCTGTCTTCTAGAAGGAAGAATACTAAGCATGTCCTTGGGAGGTCCTAGCAGGCTGCATTGGTCATTGAATTTTCCTACTCTTAGTCTGATTTGGTAAGATGTTGCGCAAACAGGTATATTCTAAGTAAGTCAATGTTTTCCTCAGGCTGTAACATGTTGGTTTTACTGCACACTCTATGCTTTCCTCCCCAAGACCAGTGCAAGCTGGTCTGACTTTTCACTAGTAGTTTAGAATGGATTATTTGCTTTTATATCAAAGAAACCTGGGAAAGAGAAAATAAAAGAAATGAGTCAATAATGTAGGAATTCCAGACACTGTGGAAACTGACTGGTCTTGGAGGTCAATATTCTGGAATATCAGCCACTCAGATAAAGCTTGGGAAATGGGGTTCCATTTAATATTACTAACCATAACAATTGGATTCTTGTTTACTTTCAAGTATCCTTAAAATGAATTGTCCAGACACTTTCCTTGTTCATGGACAAAAGATCACTTTTCCCTGCTTGCTCACAAGACAGATGGGAGTAGGCAAGAGTCATCAGCATAATAAGAGAATTGGTACATTTATGTATTGGGAAGGGGCATCCGCTTGAAGTTGGAGGCTCAACACCCAGGGTTGTCGTGCATGGAGAATGAATAAGAGATTACATCGTTATAGAGCAGCCACTTCCACTCACCGAAAATGACCTGTACCTAATAATAACACAGCTGGTTAAGTTGCTGTTCACAACACCCACAGAACATCTTGATGATTCTTATTTTAAACTCTTTAGCTTGTCCTACTCAAACACGAGGAAAAACGCTATCCTTTCCCCAGCTGCTCATTATTGGAAGAACAGGATGTCCCCACAGAAAACTCAGGAACTCTTGAAACCATGGCTCTCAGGCTCTTCCTGAATGGAGGGGATTCTGAGATTTTTTTCACATGCTCAAGCTTTATCTCTTCTACAGAGATTTCTCTGACCATTCCAGTTCCATTGGGAATTAGCCTCATAAAATTCATTTTCAGCAGAATCCTGTTGACAACCTTGAACAGCTTGGGGACTTTGCACATAATCCGTGAAACACCTGCAATTACCTTGGTTCCTGACCTTCCCAAAACTTGGATTTCAGCCCTTTCTTCAATTCTATAAAGTAATTTTTTCAACAAATTCTTTGTTTTCTTAAAGTTACTCTCTTAATCCATTTGGGCTGCTATGACAACACACACACGGACACACAACACACACATCCTGGGTAGCTTATAAAAACAAACATTGATTTCTCACAGTTCTAAGAGTTGAGAAGTCCAAGATCAAGGTGCCAGAATGATTTTGCTGTGTGAAAGGACCACTTCCTGGTTCACAGCCAGCACCTTCTGTCTGTGTCCCCACACGGTGGAAGGAAAGAGGGATCTCTCTGGGTCTCTCTTCTAAGAACACTGATCCCATTCATGAGGTCTTCACCTCATGACCTAAGCACCTCCCAAAGGACCCACCTCATAATGCCATCATGTGGCATTGGGATTTCAACATATGAATTTGTGGGGGACACACACATTCAGTCCATAGCAGTTAGTAAGAGTCATTTTCCTTTTCTTACAACCAAAATAGCTTTAATTTACACAGATACAAAGGATCACACTTGTCTCAGGATTCGCCTCTGCAATACTAAATATCAGAAGGTAATAAAACAAGTCTCCTTCCATCACCATTTATCTGCCCTTTACCTCTTCTTCCGCCCCCCCGGAATACAATACAATATACAGATGATGTATTGTAGAATTGCACACCAGAAACCTATATAGTTTTATTAACCCATGTCACCCCAATACATTCAATAACATAAAATGCAGGGGATCAAAAAGAAGGTAATAGAACAACTTTACAGAATGTTAAAGGGAGGGAGTTTATTATGCAAAAACTTTATAGTCATCAAAATTTTGGGGGCAGACAGGCAAGTGCTGAGAAAATATAACACCCAGATACACTTCTAGCAAACAAAAAATACTTGAAGTTGCATTACTATGCTGAACAGAAGTAAGAATATGATTGTAGAAGGTATCATGATGGGTTCTACACCCAGGAAAGCAGAATTAAGTCTTAAAATTATAAGTTTGGTGTAAAAGGAATGCATGTATTAAAATGTCTCCTGTAAGATATAATAATTTGGAACTGATAAAGTAGCTGCAGTTTTATTAGCAAATATTATTACATTATACCAATAAAATTATATTAAAAAATGCAAAGGTGAAAGCGAAAGAGTGAAATAAATAAGAAACGTTGCCAAACTCTTGCCTAAAGCGTACACAAATATAATGCCGGTTCATTTTTCACTCTGCATTAAAGATAGATAGATTTGGCAAGTGCTTTTGAAAAACACCAAACAAATCACCAATGTAATAAGTTATATAATTTCAGAAATAATGAGCATAATAAAAAACAAAGTAAATATAATCCATATAAAAAAGACATTAAGGAAAGAAAGGAAACCGCATGGAAAACTCCATGTAAGATTATAAAAGTAACACTGAACTTTTAACTATGGCAATAGGTAAAACTATTAAGCGATAATTTAAATGCATTAAACTCCTCAATTAAATAAATAAATAAATAAATAAATAAATAAATAAATAAATACTTGGAGATTGGCCTAAACGGTGAAGTAAGTTATTTCACTAAGACAAAACTATGACAAAACTAAGCAAGAAAATTTTTAAATGCATATTCATTCTTCAAAATACAGCAAGGACCATAGTTTTAGTATTAGACAAATGAAAATTTGAGGCAAAAAGGAATTAAATAGGAATAAAGAAATGTCTATATGTAAATGTTAAACTCTTCATCCTATTAAGGTAAAATGCATACTTTTTTCTGTGCTTATGAGACAAAATTTTATCATATAATAGGCAAAAAAATTGAATAAATTTCAACAAATGATACTACAGGTGACAGTCTTTAGTAACAATGATCTCATTCTAGAAAATAATTACAGAAGTTTCTATTTTAAAAATCCACACATCTCATGATTAAAAACCAAAAACATCTCCTAAATGCCTCGTGGATGAAAGAGAAAGAAAATCATGTGATTAGAGACAATCTACAAAAGAACAAAATAAAGCTTTTATATCAAACTCATGGGGTATAGACCAACTTGTTACCAAAATGAAATCCTTAGCCTTAAATGTTTATATTTCTTTAGAATTGAAATGATAAAAATAAATTAATTGAGTATGCCACTAAAGAAGGTGGGGTGACATTTTCACACGAAAATTAGGAAGAAGAAATTAATAAACGTTTTTTGAAACTGCTGAATTCAAAAGCAGAAAAAAAGTCAATATAATAGTACATGCTCTTTTCTTCATATCATACTATCTCTTGGGTGGCTTATCGGTTCCTTTTTTTAGCGCTGTGATATTTGCATATTCAAATGATCTGAGAATATATTCTGGGAGCAGATTGTGAGCTGGATCTTGACAGCAGGGTGGCCGTTGGCTAAGCAGTGGAGTGGGAAGGAAGGGCCTCCCCTTGGAACTGAAGAAATACAGTTCGACCGAAAGTACCCCAGAATCCACTGTGTTCTCACGGTGCAATTAAACAGGGTCTGGGATCATTGCCAGATGCCATGTACCTGCTGTCACCTCCCAACCTCACCTCGCTGTTACTTGGTCTTAACAATTAACCTTTTCAAATACAAATAATATAACAAGTAATTACCCATAATGCAATCACCGTTATAAAACAATAATCGTGCCTTATTTTTGCCAATTTATACTTTACTTTGTTTGCTGTTTTATATAATCCTGGGTTGCCTGAAAATCAGACTAAGACTATTCTTCAGGCAACAGCAAAAGAAGGGCACCCACGATCTTATTGGTAAGGAATCGGACATTTGCTGTTTTGGGAGAGTTACCAAAGGAGTCGTCAGGTTTCTTTGGGCTTCCTCACATTTATTTTACAGTTTAGTGCTGGCTTTACTCAGTCACACAAGGGAGGACATTGTTTTAGTTCCTAGGATATCTAAAGGCCTAAACTCGGCTCTCATCACAGACATTATCTGGCTTCATATTTGAAAGACTTTGGCAATGTCTCCTCTTGTTAAAATGGGGTCTTTGGCTGATGGTCTCAATTATAAAATAGAGACAAAATTATCTACTCCCTAGGGTTTTTAAGAATGTTCAATGAGATCATGAATCAAAGTGTTTGGTGCAGAGCAGGAACTTGGTCCCTGGTCATGTCCTTTCTGTTGCTCGGCACAACATCTCTGAGCTGGGCCTCTTCCCCCACAGTTTATAGAGGAAGGTGAGGCATAAGCTCCAGAGGCAGAAATTCCCAGCCAGCCTTAAACTCCCAGTCCAGCCAAGAATGTTGTTCCCTCACCCTGTTACTTTTCCCCCCGTCTTCCTGTTTCTGTTAACGCTAATGACCCACCCAAGGACTAACTCTTAGAAAGTCCTGGTGAGAATAAAAGTTTGGAATCCAAAAATGCTCTCTTAAGGAGAGAAATCCCCGGCATGCCCCTTGTTTGTGTGTCTTACCCCAGCCAGCAATATGCCTCTGCCTGTCGCTTACTCAGTCCACCACCTCCCCAAGCTCTCTCGGGGCACCCAGGGCACAGCTGCCTCAACCTCCTAAATAGCCACCACGCCCACTCTCTGTGGGTCACTGAAGCCTCTCCCAAGGTATGGAGCCCCCAAGTCACCAAAGCCATACAGTGTTTCTCAAAATGAGAATACTTCCTCCCTTTTAAGAGTTCCAGGCTATTAAAAATATCTGAAAGATGCTTCTTGCGAGCAAAAAAAAATCTTAGAGGGTGCTTTAGTGAAATACCTTTTAACTCTCTCCATACCCAATATCCATAGATTTAGAAAAATATATAAGGTAGATATTAGAAAGGGGACAGAGCTGACTGACAAATCCCAGGATTTGCCTAGAATTTTCCTTTCTGGAACAAGCAGTCTTGGTCCCTTTCTGTTAGGATGAGTTTCTCCCAAGAGGAGAGCTCGATTCCTGACAGGCTCTCGTGTCTCTCAGTCTCATGATGGATGCAGCCAAACCCCTACTATTCTGGTCACTGATGTCACAGACTTGTTTGGCAAATTCCAAATCTCAATGGATAAGTCTCCCTATAAAAAGGTTCAGGAGCCTCTTTGAAAATAACTTAAACTTTTTGTTGAAAAATAAAAGAGAACATAAAGATAAGTATGAAGTTTAATAAATCATATTGACATCTGTTGTTAACATTAACCACGTTAAGAAACAGAATATTGTAAGGCCCCCGATATCCTTATATCTTCCCAATCACATCACCCATCCTCCCCACTAAAGGTAGCCGTTGTCCCAACTTTCATGATAATCGCTTATTAGCTTTACTTTATACTCTATTGTATTGGTTTCATGGGGCTGTCATATCAAATTTCCACAAACTAAGGGGGGTAAAACAAGAGAAAATTACTTTCTCACAGGTTTGGAGACCAGAAGTCTGGAATCAAGGTGCTGGCAGACTCATATTCTTTCTCAAGACTGGGGTGGAAATCTTTCCTGTCTCTATGTAGCTTCAGGTGGCTCCTGGAATTCTTTGGCATCCCTTGGCTTGTAGACATATCACTTCAATCTCTGCCTCTGTCTTCATACGGCATTCTCCCTGTGTCTCTCCACGTGGCTTTCTTAGGACACTAGTCATTGGATTCAGGGCTCACCCTAATCCAGGATGACCTCATCTTAACTAATGCATTTCCAAAGACCCGATTTCCAAAAAAAGGTGACATTTATAGGTCTCAGGGGGACATGAATTTGGGGAGGGCACTATTCAACCAAGTACATACTCTTAACACTTAAGTATATATGCATCCCTGGGTACTCTAGCTCCATTTTGCCTATTTTTTGAACTTTATAAAAAGGAATCATACAATATGTGTTTTTTTGCATCTGAGTTCTTTCACTGAACATTTAGTTTTACAATAGTTAACCCTGATACTACATGGAGCTGAAGTATGTTCATTTTCATTGCTTCGTGATATTCTATTATATGAATATACTTATTTATCAACTCTATTCCTAATAGATAGTTGGGTTTTCCAAGTTTGGGTTTATCATGAATATGTGCTGTATACATCCTGTTTCATGTCTCCTGGTATATATGTGAGTGCATATCTGTTGGCTATATACCTGTAGTAGGCTCCCAAAGATATCAAGTTCTAATCCTTGGAACCCAAATAAATGTCACCTTATTTGGGAAAAGGATCATTGCAGATGTGATTAATTTAAGGATCTTGAGATGGGAGAGTTTCCTGGATTCTCTAAGTAGGCCCTAAATGCAATCAACCACAAGGGTCCTTGTAAGAGAGAGACAGAGGAAGATTTGACACAGAGAGGGGCAGGCAATGTGACATGTAGGCAGAAATTAGAGTGATGTGGTCACAAGTCAAGGAAAGCCAGCAGCCACCAAAAGCTGGAAAAGTCGAGAGTCTCCAGAGGGAATGGGCCCTCCTGTCACCTTGATTAGGGCTGTGTAATACTCACTTCTGGCCTCTTTAAATGGGAGACAATAAACTTCTGTTGTTTTAAGCCACCAAGTTTGTGGTAATTTGTGCTGACAGTGGAACAGGAAATGTGCATGGGTACACATATTTTCAAGGTTAGCATACAATGCTGAACCATTTTCTTCAACGGTTGTAGCACTTCACACCAGCAATATGGAGGAGTCCCTGTTACCCATGTCCTGGGAGTGGTGAGAAAGGCCCTGAGATGCAATTAAGTTACTCTGTGCTGGCTGTAAAGGCTTCAAGCCAGACACCTGCTCAGCATTTCATCTACATCTTTCTGAGACTTGTACCTCTTATGGAAATGAGAGTTATAGTTGGATTAGCAAGGTTCCCGGCATTAGACCTCTGACAGTACATGAGCTATCCTGCCTGAAGTGAGGAACTGAGTAGGCACAAGAGATAGAGCTGGTGTCCGCTGGCCAAATCCAGTTCACAGCATTTAGCCAAAATAGAAATTCAAGGATCTGGCTTTGTTAATTTAGGAGGTGAATGATGCTTCACCAACACAAAGAGTGATCTCTAAATTACTAAGGCTCAAGTAGTTAGTAGCTTGCCCTCTTTTTGGTATGTGTAAGTGACTGAATACATATTTGACAAGACGTACCGGAGGACCCAAGAACAAATACTCGGTCAAGGGGAGGGCAGCTCTGAGTTAGCTCAGCAGCCACTCTGTGCATTGGAAGATGCGTATAAACAGGTGGAAGTGTTAACACGCAGGAGAAGCTCAGGGACAGAAGTCCTTCCCTCAGAAACACAAAATAACTTAGCAGTAGGGGACTGCGCAGAATCACAAGGTGGTTGTTGAAGGTGGTGTGGTCAGGACACTTTAGAGGAGAGGAAGGAAGAACAAGGGAAATGTATTCAAGCAGAAAATAATGCAGTTTCACAGACATAAATGTCCCATGTGAGATTTGGGGTTGGGCTACAGAAACACCAGAGGAAGTGGCCACACATGCAGGAGGGAGAATAGTTCCAGATTGAGGTGGGTCATGATGACACTTTCCAAAGACTTGATTCAAACTCTAGATTAGTAGTTGCTGCCCAAGAAAAATGACCCATCCAAGGAGGACTGTCAAAGACAAGACAATCAAGAATGCAGTTTGCAGGGACTCAGAGGGCAGGTCCAAGACACAAAGAGAACACGGCCAGCCATTCTTGAGCTTCTTTGGGACAGCACAGTGGCCTGTAGCAGTTCTTGAGGGCGATAGGGTGGTGACAGAAGAGGGTAGCTTTGGGGAATAGACAGTCTTGAGCTCAGATCCCAGCTCTATTTTTACAAGCTGTGTGGCCATGTGCAAATGATGTAGCCTTTCTAAGCTTTAGTTCTTCACCCATAATTCAAGAACAGTGATATTATAGGTTTGTTATTATGATTAAATGAGACAAGGTACAGAGCGTCTCCTGGTGCTTTAATAAATTTGGAAAGCCTCCCCTATACCACTTCTTTCTTTCCTCCTTGATACATAATAAGCCAAACCCCTGGATCCAGTGAAAGCTAAAGCTCGGTGGGCAGGCAAATGCCCACCATTCATCTTGGGGACGCTGATTTTCAGGCCCATGACAGCCAGATTAATTTCAGATCTCATTCCCTGGTGGGCTGGGAATTCTGATTTTTATTCTCTTACCTTAGTCAGAAAATTTTTTATAAATTTGGTTTGAATTAATAAAATTAAATGAGGGCTTCAATGGCCATTCAAAAATAGCTAGAAGGGCAGGAAAGGCAGGCTCTGACACTGGATAAGCTTGAAAGTTCTTCTTTTAAAGTACCAAGCGGTGCCTAAAAATGAAGCAATGGACATTTAGGCAGCTGAGGACCTCATTAAGTGACCCGGGGACCTCAGCTAATTAGGAGAAGGCCATCAAGACAGTTGCATCTGACCAAGAGAGATGTTTCCAGATGGGCAATTTCTTTCTTCTTAAAGTCATGTATGCCTCCAGCAGGAACTGTTTATGCTGCAACTTTTAAGAAATACAGCAATTCCTGGATACCCCAACCTCTATGAGCAATTTGAACCAGAAGTGGAAAGGCCTTCTTGGCAGACGTAGTTATCTGTGGCATAAGGGTTGAAGTTCTAGACAAAACAAGACCATTTAAGATCACTCTCCACCTGCTGTTCCAACATGTAACTTCATGTTTCTTATCTGAGGAAAGAACTAGCTCAGCAACTGCTGACACCTTGGATGCTCAGTTTCCCAGTCTTTAAAATAGGAAACACTTTTTGCATGGGATGTATTTTGGAATTAAATGAGATTGTTTCTGAATAAATATGAGCTTCTCTTCCTCCAGCTTATTCTTATATCTTTTCTTTAAAAAAGTATAACAATTTTTCTTTGTTTTCCTTCTTGAGCTGGATGTTAGAAAGTTTACAGACAATTGTTTTATAACAATTTTTCTTCAAACTCCCAGCCGCTAGGCCCACATCTCACCCTGGAAGGACCTCAGAACTCCACCTATCCTGACCCATTTCCCATAAAAGAAGTAGTACAAACACCAAAACCCCGAAAACAGGAATGTTGAAGGAAACCTACCGCAGAAAGTTAATTTGTCTGGCATCTTGTTAGCTCTCTTCTGAGTGTCATATGGGAGGCTGTTAATTGCTTGATTTACTGTAATAGTCATTCTGCCTACAGCAATAAATAAAGTTAATTAATATAAGGTAACTCACTGCCAGAGAGGCTAGTAATTACCAGAAAATTAAAGAGAAGTTCTCTTTATGGTAGCTTTAAAAGAGAAAAATACAATTTATTATCTTCCTTCTTGAGGACCTATCTTTTTTGAAAATTTTATTTTCTTGCCTTAAGTGTCCTGTAGAAATGCCCTGGGGTCTCTCGTCTGTGTTGAGTTTTGATTTTTCTTCCCTTCACCAGGATGGCCGTGCATTTATCCAAAAGGAGTAACGGGAGCAGGATCCACTGTCGCCTCCCCAACCCCCGTGGGAGGCTGAATGCTTCAGGGCACGTGGCAGCCTGGTGGCGCGTCCTCGGCACAGACAGTCCCTGCTGTTGGAAGGGACCCACCAGGAGCGAATCGTGCTCTGACCTCCAACACATTTTTGCTTAATTCTCCTAGGGCAGGGCTCTTAGAATTTAGAAGTACCTGCTATCACAGAAACAAGATGGCCTTTGGAGTTGAAGTGACTTAGGTTTGTACTTAATAGCCGAGGAAAATTTTAAACATTTCTTAAACACCTTGGATGCTCAGTTTCCCAGTCTTTAAAATGGGAAACAACACTTTTTGCATGGGATGTATTTTGGGATTAAATGAGATTGTTTCTGAATAAAAATGAGCTTCTCTTCCCCCAGCCTATTCTTATATCTTTTCTTTAAAAAAGTATAACAATTTTTCTTTGTTTTCCTTCTTGAGTTGGATGCTAGAAAGTTTACAGACAAACTTATTTCTCCCTTTGCTAAATATCCAGCAGATATCATGTATACCAACCACACGTGACATCTTTTCTTTGCTATTCTGAATTTTCCTTTTCCCACCTTCCTCATTTCAATATTTTAAACCTTATTTCATCTTTTCCTATGTATTTATGGAGTCATCGTAAATTCTTTCTAGATGAAGAATTTATGAATACACACATGTACACACATGTAAAAATGTAATACACACGTGTATGCTTATGTACAGATGGTGTGTGTTATATTCTGTGCTGTTCCCTTTTTCTTGTAAGCATACACAGCACGGTGTTGTTCTCTAATTGTGTTGCCTCCCAGTCAAAATCCTAAATCCCCTAAGATGTGAATAGATTTTAATCTCAAATATTTGTTGAATTGAATTAAATCACATAGTTTGGTTATTTCCTTTATTTACAATAACTATATGGTCCAATCCCCAAATTAAGATAAGCTTGCCCACAAAATGTGAGCTATATTGCTTGCAGAGCCAAGGTTCTTTCCAATAATAGTAGCAATCTTTTTTCCCTTTGTGCAATAACTACTATAACCCCTTGAAAAAATAAAAATCCATTTTTTTACACAACCAAGTGTGGTGCTACTTTTGGCCAGGCGACCTGTGACGAATGAGTCACTAGCTAAAACTTCAGCTGCGGTGTGGGTACAGTGAGTACCTTTGAGGGAAATGTAGGACAGCTCATCTACAGACCTACGTGAATGTCACCAGTCACCTAATATATGCTCAATAAAGACTCAGTGTAGCGCTTGAATATTGCACATTAGAACCAGGTATTCTTGAATCCTTGACACTGTGCACTTGGAGCATTTTCCTAGTAGCACCTCCCCTATTCCTCCAGCCGTGAAGTCAAGTGCTCAGAGCTCTCTGATTAGGCCTCTAAAGCCAACTGTAGACTATTTTTTGAAGGCATGTGTAAACTAACTAGAAGTTTTCCTCCTCACTTAAGAGACCATGAGACTATAGGTTTAGGTTTAGAGAAGGGTGACAGTAGGACAGGAGTAGGTACACTGGAAATACAAGAGAGTTCTGTATGAAAATTGTATGCGTGTGCAGTAACTCCTTATGAAAATCTTATGTGCCCCCTCTACTTGAGGTTGGAGTCTTGTGGGCATACTGAAATATATGGTTTGATAGATTTTAGATAATAGCCAATTTATGATAGATAGCTCAGATCACATGTTACTTAGTGTCCCATGGTCTACGTCTAGCAAGCTAAGAATTGTTTCCTGAAAAGAGAGGAAATTCTGTACTGAAGAAACACGACATTGATCCAAAACCCTAGATGCCAAACTTGAGACTTTGCTCTCAAGTCTTGCTACAGGATCTACAAAGCATCTTAATGTATCTCTGACCCTTTCATCTGCCTGGATCTTCAGGATCACAATGGCCAAGCAACAGTGCTGCTTACACTGTAACTCAAAGTTGATAACCTGGGGATCATCTAAGATTGTCAAGCAATATATAAATGAGAGCAATATATCCAAATTATGTACATGTCATCTCCAATATCCACAGAGACCTCCGTCTTAAAGATAGGAAAAAAGACAACTTGTTTCTCACTTTGGGGTTATATTTCACAATGAAGGCCCCTGCATTTTCATGAAATTTGTTTTCTTCCCTCTGACATACAGTATCTTTTTTTGGTTAAGCAGCATATCTGTGGACTAAATTACTGTATTGAACCAGATTTACCATACCTCTGAGTAAGGACCATCAGGGTATATTGTTAACCCTGCTAGATAAAAGCAAACTCATAATTTTTGTTTTGTTTTTCTTATAGAAATAGAAAAAATAAAATTCCAGATACATAGGATTATATCATGCTCATAGTTTGTGTGATTTGCTCCAAAATGGAAACATCTGGAACAACAGCTGCAACTGGAGTCACCACCTGATTGAGTCACCCCCGTCACATTCTCCAAAACTTGAGCTATCATTTTTCTACACTGGATAAATAGGGAGTTAAGTGAGGATATGAGAGGAAACACTATGTATATTAGATAATTATTGGCTGCAATAATGCTGGATAGCATATTACTCCAAAATGTAGGTTGACTGAAAGAGCTGGTGAGGCTTGTCTCCAGGCTTTAGGAACCTAGGCTCCAGGCTCTAGCCTCTGCCCTCCACCTCCAGGCTGCAGACTGGTTCCAGGTTTCCCTTGCATGTTCTCCACATTTGCCTTGAGCCGGCAGCTCTCTGGGGCAGGTCCTTTTCTTGGTGAATTATAAGACCAAAGTGCTGAGCTAAATCGTGCAAGCACAGTTCATTGGACACGTTCCACTGACCAAACCCAGCCATAGGGCCAAACCTAACAGTAGTGAATCAGTGACTTACACTCCTTCCCGAGGGGAAGGGTAGTGTAAGGAATATTTGCTGAGCTATTATCCAATCTATCAGATCACTCCTGCATATTCCAAACTTTAACGATGATCCTACTTTTTATAATTTCTGCAGGGTGGTGGCATTATTTATTGCTTGCTATTTGAAGAAATAGCAAGCTTTTTCAATATAATGGCCAAGCCCCTCTTCAGCTAGGCAACTCTGCCCCACCATGACCAGCTCCATAGGATGGCTTGCTCCATGATGTCCACTCTGTCCTGCTCCACTCCAGCCAGCCTGCTCCTCGCCAGTCTGTCTGCTCCATGTTGCTGGTCAGCTCTGGGGAGGCATCTTCAGAGTCTCAGCTCCAGCCTGGGAAACAGTCTCGTCTTTGGTGGAGAGTGCCCTCTCCAGCCAGGGGGTAGCTGGCTTCTATAGACAGAAGTCCCTGATGGGTCAGAATAGAGCCACTCTGATTGCTCAGAGCTGCACAGCTCCCATTGGATGGGAAAAGTCTCAGTCCTACTGGTTGAAATAGGGCCCCAGGAACTCTTTATAAGGGCTGGCTCACAAGGCAGAAACACAGTGCAGGTAGATAGTTTAGTAATGCAGTGGCCAGCAGTCTAGCACAGGGGCTTCTCCAGGATGTTCAGTTTGCGTGAGAGGTCCCTGTGCAGAAATGGCTGCTAGGCTCTGTTTTTTCAAATCTGAGCCCAGTTAGCCACCAAGAGAACCTTCTTAGTAGGTGTCTTTTCTTTTTTCAGGGTTCACAATACTAGCAGCCCTCAAAATTAATAAGACCTGATCATCGCTTCCAGACCCATCTTTTGTCTCCCCGAGGATCTGTTCTCGTTAATTAGTCCTCATGCCAGTTTTTGCATCAGTCGTGGTTCTTAATTGCAAGAGACAGAAATCAACTTTGGTTGGTTTAACAGAAAAATAATTTATCAAAAGGAAATTGGATTGTTTTCAAAAATCTCTGGGAGGGTCAGACAACCAGAATTGATGTCTACAAAGCCAGGAATGCAGCCCCAAATTACATCACAGAGCTGATCAGGGGGAAACACCCTGCAGCCGCCTCTGGGCACTGGATGCTATAGGTGGTCTCATGGTTTATCAAAGAAATTAGGCACAAGTCACAAATGCCACTGTCACCCTTGGACACAAATGTGGCTGCTGCTGCTCCTGCTATTGTACCACTCAACCCAAAACAGGTTCTGCACAGTTCTTTTTTCTGTGTAGCCAATTGATAGTATGTGTGTCTGACTGATGGAGCCAGGACATGAATCTCTACTCAACTTGAAAAGTTCTAGAATATTGATTATATAATAGCAGGCGGTTTCTTCCTCTGAACATGGGGACTTCCCCCAATATATGAAAGGGGTTCAGCTATTGTGTGGCCAAAACAAATGTCCATTAAACTGAAACATAGGAGTCCTGTGAAAGAAAAGAAACAGTTCATTTGGTTGTCTGCATGAGTTTTGTATAACATGCTTTCTTTTTTTCCTCAAAAAACTCTGTTCTTTGCCTGTGTGTGTGTGTGTGTGAGAGAGAGAGAGAGACAGAGAGACAGAGAGACAGAGAGAGACATAAAATCTTTGGAAACCTATCTTTGAATAGTTTCTAACACACACACACACACACACACACACACACACATCTAGATGTTTTAGAATACTTGCATTTTGCACTACAATGGGCTCGATGTTCCCAATGTTCTTGTCTGGCTTTTAAAAGCCAAACCAAAAGAGACATCTCATCAACCCCAGACCAAATGCACCTGGTACTTCCCAGGCAACGCCGGGCCTGGGAAGAGCCCTGGGGAGGGGGCAAAACCCACAAAAGCCTGGAATTTGTAAATTGCTGAGTCTGGAGGCTTGGCTGGGGATGATAGGTCTCAATCAGGGATGAGACACAGCTCATAAGTACATACCATGCTTTCCATATGCCAAGCATTTTCAGGGCTCAGACACCCCTCCATGAGTCAGAGATCCTGACAGCCGACAACAACTGATACAGACAAATTGGTTTAGCAAAAGGGAATGACAGCTCTTAATGACCCCATTCCCGAGCCTGGTTGAAATGGCTTCTAATAGTCCTGCCAGTGTGTGTGAGGGAGCTTTGATAAGTGGCTCGCCTGATATCGGCCATACGGCCACTGTTCTAGGCCAATGAGAGGGAGGAGGTGAGAGTTAGAACAGACGATGCATGAGAAAAGCATGTGGAGAAGTGAGCGGGGTGAGGCCAGGGCTCGGAGAGACACTGGGATTGAGGTTACATACCAGGTGCGGCCTGGCATGCTCATCCCTCGAGCAATTCTACCTGCTAGGAAACATTCCCAGGCTAATTATAACATGGCTGTCAAACAATTTTCCCTGATCTGCATGACCCAAGGCAGGCTTGGCTGGCTGAGCACTGGGATGTCTCACCCTCAAGAGGCAATTTATGGATGGTTCTTGGCCTCTTTCTTATGAACACTTGCAAAAATGTAGAACGCAAGAAGGGAATTCATGCTCACCAAGGGCTGACCTCAGCTCTGCCCTATCATCAAGCTGAATTGGTTACTCTGACCTCCCTCTTCACCTAGAGCCCACCCCCTCCCTTCCAATTTTTTTTTTACACTATTCCATGCACATCTCCATAACTGGCGCCTCCCCTCAGAAATTAATCCCCCAGTGCATGCCTGCACTTCAGTTCTATAAGAGCAACCCAGGAAGGGAGGTGAGACTAATTTGGTGACTGCAGATGATCCAGGTCCTAAAGGTTCTTGAAGTAGAAATATTTTGACACTCTGGGAGATGCATTTACCGACCCAATGGCATGTTCAAAAAGGTTTCAAAAAGCTTAACTGTGGCCATGTACTCTGAGAAAACTTCAGGCCATTCTTTTTAAATATTAGTCTTAATGACTGTCAGAAATGGCATTCCATGTTGCTTGAACCCAACCATCTCTTTCTGTTCATTGTCAATCTTCACCATCTTTCTCCCCTGTCTACTCCTGCCTCTTCTCCTGTCTTTATCTTCTCCCCCCTCCTCTCCTGCCCTCCTCCCTCTTTCATTTCCTCCTTTCCTCTCCTCACCTCTCTTCCACTAGCCCCTCCTTCACCCATATCAAGCCTGTCCTCCCTTCAAGGCCAAGCTCTGAGCAGCCTGCTCTGACTGGAGTGGACCAGGACACTTTGAGTTCCAATCTGTTGCTTAGCACCAAGGTTGCTTAGCTACATCTCTCGGTGACAATTGGCCTTTGGCTTTGACTACTTATGCATATAAGCCATGCACTGAGCATCTCTGTTCCAAGGGGCATTGGGCCAGAACCAACTTTTCACAATTTCCTTTTGAGCCGCCGGGGTAATGGTAGGAGTAGGGGTTGTTTTAAAGGAAAAGATACCTGAATTTTTTATGACGAATTATAGGTAGAATTTCGCTGTAATAAAAAATCCACTATAGAGTGAGGAATGAAACAAAATCTCCTGGTGAACACAGCTCTGGGCTGTCTTTATGCCAGTTTATGAATGAGTCCAAGAAAATACAGCCACAATCTATAGGAAAAAATAATTTCTATTTTCCTCCACCATGACTCACCACTTGTACCTGTGATTTGTGTTTTTAAGAGAAAAAGTGTTGAAGACACAGTGTGTGTGAGAGAGAGAATGAGGGGTGTGTGTAAAGGGGGGTGAGGAGAGAGGAAGGAACAAAACAAAAAAAAGACGTTTTGACAAATGCCAAGGCAAAGTGAAGAATTAGGGCTTCTTTGTATAAAGACACCAAGGCGGTAGACGTGGGGCCTAGAGTTTGGAGAGGCCGTTGTTCCATACCCTTCTGGATCTGTTTGGCAGCGGCTGCTCCCACCACCCCGTTCTCATGTCCAGGCCTCGCTTGGGCCTAGAACCCTTTATTCAGTCTCTGTGATCTCTCCTGTCCGAGCTATGATTGGGGGTGGGAGGGACGAGGGAGCGGTGGGCGTGATTGGAATCATGTGCGAAGGTGCAGGGAGGGCCAGAGCGAGCATGGGGATCAGCCAAGGATGCAGGATGGGGCAGCAGGACCACCCAGCTTCAGGACTCTTGTCTGTAGGAGGGAGAAGCAGAAGGCAAGCCTTGGCCAAACGGAGTGAGAGACGGAAGAGTGGGTGAGAGCTGACGAACGGCCTGTGCCATTGGATGAGGGAAAAGGTGACATCCCAGGTGGCTGGCAGAGCTGGGGGTGGTAGGGGGAGCACGCTTAGTTCATTTAAGGATATTAATACAGATGCCTACTTTTCCTGCTGTTCCACCTGCTTGCTGAAGTGTGTTTCCTTCTTGGCTAAGCAATGGTCATCACTAACCTTCTCAAGCTGACGTGTCCTTGCTGTGAACCTACTCTGCACAAAGTCTCAAGCACAGAGGATACACAAGAAGCACAGCCCCTGCCTTGTTGAGGGCCAGTAAGAGGGACAGGATGTACAGGGATGTGTTATATGAGCTCACAGAACTGGGATAGGGTGGGCCGGGAGGAGAGAAAGGGAGAAGTGGGATGGACTTAGGAAGAAGAGAGGAGGGTGTTTGCGATGGGGTACTAAGAACTCACCTTCCTGGGCCTCGGATCGAATATCTATAAATGGGAAGGTGGGATCGCTAGGTAACTTCACAGTCCCACCAGAGTTCACGTTCTGTGGCTGGAAGACGAGACCACGCCCTGTGTGTTTTGGAGTTAGAAAGTCAGCCCGTGGACGTCAGGATTACCTATGTTCCTTGCCCCCGAACCCTGTGACTCACTTTTCAGGGGGAGGGTAGTCCCAGGAAGGCCACAGCTACTATTCTCTTGTTGGCTATCACTGATGGTGTGTGTGTATGTGTGCTTGGTGTGCACACATGGATGCCCATGCGTGTGTGTCCTTATACACATGCACCTGTGCCCACACGGTGGATGCCCCTGGCTGCGGTGCCAGGTGGAGCGCACACCATTCCCCCACAGGGACACACACAGGCCTGCCTTCTGCTCCGTTTCCCCTCCTGTGTCATTCGCACGAAATGTTTCAGGCACCTGACTGTACATCGCCTTTGTTGGCATGTTAAGTAGCGGACACCGGCAGCCCCCGCCTGCCAGCAGTCAGTACAAGCCTGCAGCGCTCTCCTGAGTCCAGTCTTGAGAAATGAGAGACAGAAAAGGGTCTTTCGTGTTACCCAGGCAGCCCCTTAGACCTCAATAGGATTTTTCCACATCAAAGCTATTCTTCTTTTGTTAGGAAAACAAAGGCTCAGGGCCCAGTGGCATGGCCAGCTGCTGGGTGGCTGTACTGGCCTGTTGTCGTAGTAAGCCCCTGGACTGCGCATTGCCTAGAAGGTCAGGTGTGCCTTTCAGAGCAACTCCTTCCTGCCCTTGGAGGTGGCAACACCAACCCATGCGAAAGGCTGCTGTCCCTTTCTGCTCAAGGTCACCTGGAAGGAAACAACACCTCATTAGAAAGCTGCGCTCTGCTGACCCCACACTGGGGTCTTGCTCTGGAAAAAGCATCCGCCCCTCGCCTTTCTCTCTCCCGTCTCGTCTTCCCTCCTCCTTTCTTGGTCTCGTCTCCTCGCTTACCCTTGCATTTATTTTGACTCTCCTGTCCTCGTTTTGGCGTCCCTTCTCCTGACTCCTGACCTGGACTCTCTTTCCACTTGCTAATGAGAAACTCTGGAAATTCTACAGTCCGCGTTCGTTCCAGAAATGACAGGAGGCCCAATTGCTCATCTCAGAGGCGAAGACACAGAGCAGCAGAGAAGCAGAGGGGCCCTGGGCCGGGTCTGCTCCTGCGGCCTGAGTGTTTTCCCGCCTGCCCTGCACACCTCTCACTTACTGCTCATGGCCCTCTCCCAGCCGCCGGCCCGGTCCCCGGCTCCCCCCCCAGTTCCCATTTTCATGGCTGCTCTGTGTGTGAGCAGCTTCGCGAAGTCGGGGTGTGATTGAGAGGCTTGGCCGCCAGCTGCCACGCAGGCATTCTTGCCTGGCTTTCCCATTTCCCTCGGCCCCGGGCCCAGCAGCCAGGTATGAAAACAACAGTGCCCTGCGTTTACACAGAGCCTCTCAGCCAAGAAATCTCACAGCGATCTTGCCAGCCAGCCTGATTATACTCATTTTTCTGGATGAGGAGAGTGTCTTTTCTGGAAGGGAAGCCGATTGCCAAAGACTGGGAAGAGCTACAGAATTGGCCCGGCAGCTGCCCCACAGGTGTCCCAGGCCGCCTGCTGGTCCCACCCTACCTTTGGGTGGATGGATTTAGAAAACGGGGACATAGGACCAAGGCCCTTCGAGAGCAGGAATCCAGCCCTAAAGCTGAGGGATGAAGTAACATGAGGCATCTCCCCACATATCAGCCCCCCGTTTTTCTAGGTAAGTAAAAGATAATTAGCACCTGTCACAAACCTCGAGCCCTGTCCTCACGATATTCAACTCAGTTAAACTCCATAATCCGAAAGGGGTGGTCCTTCTTCTGAGCAGCTCACTGTCTCCCCTGACTGCCACTCAGCTGTGACTCTGGAAAACACCAGAGTCTTCCTTTCCCTTTTTTTTAAAAATATATCTCTATTGATTTCAGAGAGAGGAAAGGAGAGGGAGAGAGAGAGATAGAACATCAATGATGAGAGAGTCATTGATCGAGCCCGCAACCCAGGCATGTGCCCTGACCGGGAATCGAACCCCAGTCGCCTGGATCCTAGGTCAATGCTCAACCACTGAGCCATGCCCAGCAGGGCCCTTTCCCTTTTATAAGAACAGAAATCCCGCACAGATCGCCTCCCAGCCCCGGCCCCGAGCTGAGAGCCTGGAGGTCTCTGGGTTTGGGGAGGAAGAGGAACGGAGGGAAGGGGACTGGGAGTCGCAAGAGGGAAGGAGGGAAAAGACAAGGAGAAGCAGAAGGGGGGCCGTGGGAGGGGAAGGGGTACATTTGCTGTGTTGGCAGGAATGACTTGACTGGGTGTCTCCTCTATGCCAGGTTTTAGACATTGTATTGGTCAGCTCTGGCTGCCATAAAAAAGTAGCAGAGACTGAGCAGCTTAAACAAAGAATTCATTTTCTCGTAGTTGTGAAGGCTGGAAGTCTGAGATCAAGGTGCTGGCAGGGTTGGTTTCATCTGAGGCCTGTCTCCTCGACTGGTCAATCACCATTTTCTCCCTGTGTCCTGGTCCACCCTCTGTACATGCCTGTGTTCAAATTTCCTCACCGTGGAAGGATACCGATCACGGGACTAGGGCCCACCCTACTGACTCCATTTTACCTTGATCACCTCTTTAAAGGCTCTATTTCTAAATAGTCACATTCTGAGGGCCTGGGGGCTAGGACTTCAACCTATGAATTTGGGGAGGGTGACACAATTCAGCCCATAACAGGCAATTTATCTCCAATCCTTATGATGCCTCTCAGAGGGAGAAAACATTATCCCCATATTAAAGGTATGGAATTGGAAACATAAGAGAGATTGGGCCACACACACTATGTCACTCAGCTGATAAGTGACAGAGTTAGAAGGAGCACCAAGCCTAGCTGAGGCACTGTGGACATGTCATTTGGCCTCTGAACAAAGGAGGGTTGACCAGAAGTAGACCAAAAAAACATGGCTTTTGGAGCCACCCCAGCCCTGGCTCCTTCAATTACAGCATGACCATGACCATGATCATGAGTAACATCTCTTTGTTGCAGATATCTCACCTTTAAAATGTATAAAGACCCAGAATAAAAAGTCATGACTTATAATGTAGGAGGGCATGAGAAACTAAGGCAACTATCTAGTTATATTGTTATTCAATACAACTTCTCCGAGTAAGCATATCTGCACATGTATATATATATGCACACACATGCAAGACAAAGGTGGGTAGAGGTCCAAATCCTTGACAGGATCAGCTGGGAGCTGCCTTGTTTCTTTCTATTTTATTTACCATGATTTAGCTGTAAATTTAGCAGGTTGAATTATGGTGTGTGTTTTATTACCCCTGTGTGAGTGTGTTGTGTGTGTTACATGCCCTTGAGTCAGCTCCCACTCCTGGTAACCCTAGGAATGAGTGAGGTCCACAATGACCTGTCCTCCACAGCCCTGCGCAGCTCTTACAGACTCATGCCCATGGCTTCTTTTATGAAGCCCATCCATCTCATATTCCATCTTCCTCTTTTCCTGCTGCATTCTGTTTCCCCCAGCTGCCTTCTATTTCCCCAGCATTATTGTCGTCTCCAAAGAGCTGCCTTCTCATGATGTGTCCGAAGTAGGACAGCTTCAGTTTAGTCATTTTTGCTTCCAGCAATGTTTCAGGCTTAGTTTACCCTTATGTGGACAGTGATGCTGAGGGCAGGGTTCTGTCTTTGACTTTTCCTGTGTCTCACAGGGCCTAGCACTGTGCTGGCATGTAGTAGATGCCTAAAAAAACTTTGAGAGTGAAGGGAAACCTGTGGACAGAGGGTTGCAAACCACACAAATAGGTCCTAATATTATTCATTGTCACCATATTCTGTAACAAAGAGACACAACAAATCAGTTTTGAAGAGCAGTAAGTGTTCATCTCCCATTCATAAGCTTGTGGGCTCACTGGGGCAGCTGCCCTTCACTACGGTGAGCCGGCTGGCTCTGCTCCACACATCCATCACCCTGCTGCAATTAGTGGGCTAGGTAGGGCATGTTTTTCTTAAGAAGATGCCAAAAGGCAGGTCCCACTGCTCAAGTACATCTTAAGACTCTGCTATCATCACATCTACTAACATCCCTTTGACTTAAGCAAGTCCCACGACTGAGCCCAAAGTCACAGGGTAAGTACACTGCACCCGTGAGGAGGCCATGGCAAGGGTGTGGTTCCCGGGAAGGATGTAGAATTGGGGCCAACTCGACCTACTATCGTCCCTCTTCTCACTCTCCAGACATGGTTAAGACCCTGCCATTCTGTCTCACCATGCATTCCCCATTCACAGGAATTGTGGAAGAATATCGGCCTATTTCAGGTCTTCAGGGACCATGCACCAAGAGCGTACCTCCTGGTTCAGGGTGTCAGGGCAGCAGAGGCTAGAAATGAAGTTACTACTCCTAGAGCAGCCGAAGGGTAAACTCCCCAACGTCTGGCCTCAGAGAAGTCCTCTGCCCAGGCTGTGCACCAACCCTCCAGAAGTCATGAGTAACACTGGATTCAGAAATTCTCTGCAAGATTAGCTGGGTCCGTCCCAGTCACCAGCTGCGACCCGCATCTCCAGCTAACGAAGAAAACTTGTAGCCTGCCCCCTAGATGCCTGGAACCCCCTCCAGGGGGGCCCCTGCCCTCTTCCCCAGCATTTTGCTGCCCAGGGAGGTCTTTTAAAATCTTTTAATTTAAAAGGACCTTTGAGCTCAGCCCTTGGGCAAATACAATCACAAGGAGGCATGATAAAGTGATTTCTTAAGTGGGCAGCTTGAGGGAGAGCCAAAGGGCAGCCGGGAGTCTGAAGGAGCTGCCGGAACCACCAATTTCAAGGGAATTGTGGCCTGGTGCAATCCTAAGTGGCAGAGTGCCCGCACACCTACTCCTACCCACAAACACTGAGCAAAGCTCAGTGTCTGGGGGACATTTTCTACCTCATTAATGACACATTTTCCCAAATAGACATCTGTGGGTGGGCACAGTGGGAAGGGATCAGGTGGAATGATGCATATTTAAGAGATAACAGATGCACAGTGACGATAGAACGCTCATTTGTTTACCTGTGTGTTTGTTTAGAATCGCCCACCGTCTTCCATGAGGATTTGATGCGAGTGGGAGTATTTCTGGAACTACAAATCAGATACATCGTCAAACCAATAACGGCTGAGCCACTTGCCAATCAGACAGCGAGTCCCCGGGCTCTGCTGTTTTCAACGTGAACTTGGGAAGTTGCTCAATCTTTCACAGTATCCATTTTTCATCTATAAAAGTGAGGTTAATGACCCTTGCCTCGAAGGATTTTGGTGATGAATAAGCCAGATAATATACTGGGACTTGGCAAGCAACTTCGCAGCAAGTTCTTTTCGATTCACGCAGTGGGGATGATGGAAGAGAGGTGGTTGCGTTTCACAGAACTGAGAATTTGAAAGCCTGGAAGTGCCAGCTCGTACATCTGAGGCTCTGGCCTCCTAAGGTGGGAATGGAGAGCACAGCTGAAGCAGTATCACTCGTGTGGGTGTTGATGTCACCATTTTCCTGGTGTCCGAGGGGTAAGGTGGGGGATGTTTTCCCAGCTCAGACACAGAAGGTGGCCCGGTAGCTGTGAGGAGTGGGAACACAGAGGGGCCAAGAGAGCCAGGTGCCAGAGGAGTCCGAAGCTCTGGCACAGACAGTCCCGGGAGGTGGGTCACCACAACTCAGGACAAAGGCCTATCTGCATGACCACCCAGCCTCAGGTGGTTCTAGTAGGTGGGCAGAGCATAGGGATGGAGTCTGACACTTTCAGTAAGAGCTTTCAGCACCTTGAATGTTGATTTTAAGCACAGGGGTGGGCAAAAGTAGGATGACAATTGTGAGGAGGCAAAACACAGAGTTTATTCTTGCATTGTCACTTATTAATTATTGTATTATTTATTTGTATAACTGTATTATTTATTTACAACTCTAAACCTACTTTTACCCACCCTGTATATGTACCTCTTTTACATCTTTATATAAAGTAAATAGGTAAGTATTTTGCCATTTTTATTTCCTAGAAAAGCAGACTGAGGTTAGAGGATCACATCATATGCCTAAGGTCACGCCAAGCCAGGTCTGTCTGCCTCCAAAGCCCATGTCCCTTCAGCATCATCACAGGTCTCTGCAGCAGCTAAGGTCATGGCCAGGGGACATGAGGAAGTGAGAGCAGAAAGCAGGTCCAGTCCGGCACTTGTAGACATGCAAGCAAACATGACTCAAGAACAAACTCACACTTAGACCCAGGATAAGGCATGCTTCCTCCAGGGTGGCCTCCCAGACTACTCCAGCGCTGGCTCTTTGCTGCTCAACACCCACAACAGTTAGACCGGCATCCATACAAAGTCTGTCCTTGAACCATCTACTATGTTATAGGTATTTGTCTGGTTTCCTGTATTGGACCATTTTCCCAAAGCAGAGCTAAAACATGTACTTTTTCTCTAAGTCCCCTCAGAGGTCAACATAAACCTTAGCCCAAAAGATGTCAAGGTAAGGATTAACAAAAAAACAAAAACAAAAATGTCTGGTGTTACTGTTAAAAAATCCTCTGGCATTTGAATAGCCGACTTGTTTCCTGGGGCCCTTTCAGTTGCCATTCTTTGAGCTGATGGTGGCTGTCAGCCATGGGAGCTTTTGGCAAAATGAGGCACAGTAGCTGACTGATATGGAGGAGAGCCGGGCTGCCCAATGGAAGAGAAATGCACAGGCCTAGAAACTCAACTCAGTGCTGCCTCAGGCCTGTCAGCTCTTGTCACACTGAGCTGGAGCAGGCTATTGGTGTCCCGCAGGAAGCAGGTTGGTGTGGTATGACTCGAGGGCTGATGGGAGGAGTCCCCTTCCTTAAAAAAACTCCTAAAATTTCTCAGCATCTGAAAGCCCACTATTCAGTTTAGTTTATTTTTATTTTGTTTTTCTGCTAAAAGGAAAGGTTATTCATTAAACCATTATCAAGTTGAATTAGTGAGTTTTCCTCTTAAAAGGCAACAAGGGAACAAGAGGGTACAGTTCCCATGAAGACATGGGCCAGAAGACAGATTTGATGGGGGCATACGAGAAGGGCTAGAGAGGGTACAGGAAAGGTTGCTTGGTGACAGCAGAAAATTGGGGGGGACAAGAGGGATGATCATGCCATATCTTTGCTTAAGATTTTCAGTGGCAATCCTAGCTTCCCAGACGTTCCCTAGTCAGGGCTCCCAGCCGCATCATGCAATGTCCCATCCCATGTGCCCGGCCACATTGCAGATTGCCTCTCCAAACAGGTCACAGGCTGCCAACTCTGGGCCTTTGCCTGCGTTGTCCCATCAACCCAGAGCACCACTTTCCCCCTTATCTACCCAGATAACATTTATTTTTCAGGATTAACCTCAAGTACTGCCTCTAGGAAGAAGCCTTCTTGACCAGTCGAGTTCTGAGGTGCTCCTCCTCACGCTCTACCCAGCTCCCCCTTATGATTCTTCACCACCCCTCGCCCCCACCCCTGGCTGTGAGTTTCTCAAGGTCAGGCTACAGCCCTAAAGCCAAATGCAATGCCCGCGAGGATGAGGCAGTGACAGAGGAGAGGGTGAACTTGGAAGGGTACCACCTGGGTCTTTCTTACAGTCTTCCTGAGGACCTATCCCTGCAACAGAACCATTTGCCTTCCGAGCAAATAATAAACTCCACCAGGAAGAAAGGAAAATTTATTTGACTCAATTGGGTGAAGTCTAAAGAACGCAGGCCTCCGGCACTCCCACTCCAGGAAATGAGGAGGGCAAGATTTACCACCTGCCGCCTACTTAGGACCTTCCCACTTAGAAAATTCATTAGATCTTTGAGAAGCAAGGGAAAAATCCTTATCTATCATTTTCAGTCTTAGCGAACATCCAAGGTTTCCAATGTCTGCTAAAACCAGCCATTTCACAGAATCTTAGACTGGGAAGAAGCCACTTCATCCACCTGCCTCTCTTACCAGATTGGCATGGTGTTTAATACACAGTAGACACTCAAGAAATAATTGTTGAATGAATGACTGAAAGAATGCCAGAAACCCAAGGCTACACAGCCTGTTAGGGCCAGAGCTGGTTCAGAGCCGGGCATCCTGTCCCCTAGTCAAGTTCTTCTTCTAAGATAGCATCTAACCCTGATTGCAAATTCAGTCTCATTGCAACTGCAAAGTATAACAATCACTTACTTTTCCATTTAAAATGTGATTGTGTGCTGTTTCAATTTCAAAAGCAAGACACATGAATCATTGAGTCATTGCACTGCAATGAATCATTGAACAACAAAAAAATGCACTCCATGTGGTGAAATTCAAGTTTATTTTCCATCAGGTGGACAGAACTATTCACTGAATAAAGATGCAGTCCCAACTACAGCCTTGCCTGATTCTTGAACATAGGAAGTCATGGACCACAGTTGCCGGGGTCTTCATGGCAAGAAGGTGTGCAGAGGTAGGGAATATTTCTGCCTGGGCTGACTCCAGAGAAATGGAGGCTGGAAATCTCAGGTTTCTTCTATTATTTTTGTTTTAAATATTTTATTGAAGTAATAAAGGCCACCCCATAAATCTGAAAGCAGAATGAAATACTTTGAAGACACATAATATTGTTCTCAAAACCCTGACTTGTCAAAGGGTCTCTCTCTCTCTCTCAAAATTCATTTCCTACCAGGGCCCAGGCAGCGGCTGGGTGATGAAAGATGATTTCAGAGAAGGATCTGTCCAGGGTAGAGAATTACACTAAGGCATCACCTCTGGGATGAGCAGCATCCCACACCCAAGGAGAGCAGCTCCGGGCTCTCCAGGGGGCTTGACTGGGTAGGAGGGGTCCCAGGGGCACCAAGCAGGAAGGAATCAGGGTGGTCACAGGACACTTGCAAACACTGCTGACAGCAGTCATGGTGCTGCCAGTGACGTACTGACTTGCACAGAACAGTGGCTGGGAAGGCTGCTATGGCAAGCTGGTGCCCCAACTTCACCCAGTAACTTGGTCCTTCTGATGCCAGGGCCCATGAGCCCTTCCTCAGCCAGTCCACTCAAAGTTACATGCTGCTGGTCACCGACGGCCCTACTCAGCAGAGCACTGTGGGAAACATGTGCTTCTAGGTTCTCCAGTTCTCATTACTCCTCCCTAAACCCCTGCTCCCCACCTCTCACCTTCCCAGTGACCTCGTTCCCTGGACCCTGGGACATTTATACACCCTCCATCTTTCTCTCTTATCCCAGCCATTGCTGAAGAGAAGGGTCTGATCAATAAATTCACCGTGGGATATAAAAGACTAATAAAGTTTAATAACTTGCCTCTCCCAGGAGTATTTGCATTTTAACGGGAATGGCAGCCTAAGCCAGAGGAATTAGGCTGTAATGGTACAATTTCAGGCACCATCAAGCAGCTGAGGGAGGTATTTTTGGTGGGAGGGAGGGTCTCCCCGGCAACCCTGAGGTCACCTGCTAGATGCTACCTCCTCCAAGGTCAGCTAGTTGGTCAAGAGGGAGAGACAGCAAGCACACCAGTGTCCTGGACTCTTCCTGACGCTTCATGCCCAGCACAACCCACAGGCTTACTTTCCAAAGCAGTTGTCCATTCACCATCCCAATTCTCTCGTCCGTCTGCTGTTTCAGTCTGCAAACATTGAGGAGCCTGGGTGACTGGAGACCTTCTATGCACATGGGCACTTCCAAGGATCAGCAATAGCTTGAGGATCAAGAACAGGCCTTAAAGTCAAGCTGGGCTTCCTGTTGACTCTGGTCCTGCTGCTGTGTGCAACTCCTTCAGGCTCCTTCTCCCTAAGGCAAGCTAGTAATGTTAGCTACATTTACGGATTAAATAAGATGCTGCCTGCAAAGTTAGATAATAATTGCTTAGTAAATGTTTGATATTATTATCATCATTCTTGTATCTATAGATTCCAATGGCCTGTAGCCCAGAACCAGAGATGGACATGCAAGCAAAAAAAAAAACAATGACACCAGGACACGTTGGAATTTTCTCTCCTTCTTCCATGCCAGCCAGAGGAGGGTCAAGCTGCTCGAGCAGCTCATTCTCAGGAGAAGCAGGAGGGAAATGTCCAAGGAACAGCCAGTCTGGTGTCCATGGACCAAAGGCAGAAAGCAGAGTAGAAGTCGACTGGGCAGGATCTTGAATTCCAGGTCTTTTTGAACCGGGATTGAGTGTTAGTGCAAGAGCAAAATGTTTCATTGAGAACATTGTAAGGGTTGAGTTGTGTTCCAGGGAGTCCCCATTCCTTCCTCCCACCCAGGCCAGTCTGTATTGTTTCCCCGTCTTTTAACTCTCGATCTCTCTCGTTACATTTGAACATCTTCCTGCAATGACTTCTCAGCCGATGTGTGAGTTTTCAAGTGCTGCCTAGAGGTGACACTTCCTTCGTGAGTGTCCCTTCACCACTCTCAGCACCCCCTCTACCTCAACCAACCTTCCTCTAGAGTTTGAGTGGCTGCCTGTGAAAAACAGTGGCTGCCTCTACTATTCCTGAAGGTTGGGTCGCACTTTCTGTGTCCGTGGGCCCCTGCAGGACCAGGGAGCCGGGGAGAGGCATGGCACCCTGTGTGGTATAGGACAGAGGGGGACGGAAAGGACTTGGTCCAGCAGTGGCCCTTTCCTCCTGCGGGTGCCACCCTCAGGAATGGAGCAATGGGTGGAGGGATCCAGGTGGGGGGCGAGGTAAGGCTGACGCAATACGGACAGGGAGGGCTCCCTCAAACATCCCCCAGTGTCATGGGAAGTCAGGGCAGAGGGAGTCCTAACAGGGACCCGAAACCCAGTGGCTGTTTGCACAATCCCACCAGGCTGAGGACCGCTGGCTGGCACACACGGGGTCTTATTCATATCTGTGTCCCCATATTCCCCACTCCTCAGCACCCAGCTTAGGACAGGGATTCAATACTAAAATGAGTCACTGGAAAGGTCGAGGGAGGGGGCTCGGAAGGGAGAAAGTCAGTGACTTACATCCCCAGTGACTCACAAGTGTCCTTGCCCCGTTTCTGAACCAGTTCTGACCAGAGGAAGCAATAAATGCATCCCCTTTGGCCTGCTAGGGGGTGTGACCTAGGATTACTCTTACTGCCCGAAGCCAGGTTTCTGCAGTCTCCTGGGAAAGTCCCAGACACCTGCTTGTTCACCGCCCTCAGTGTCTGCCAACCACCAGCTCAAACAGCAGAGGAGCAGCCACCATCTGTGGCCCTTGTAGACTCTGCTTACAGCCCAGACCGCGCCTGCATGAGCACCGGGCTTCGGGGGGTCACGCCTTTAACTGTAGGTAGTCTGGTCACCTGCCTACCTGGCTATATTCTGATACACCAGGTGGAAGTGGGTGCCCACAGTGAGGCTTAGAGGGGGCAGGGAGTGTCCTGGGGGGATGTGACCCTGTTCCTTCTCTACCCCAGAATCAGTGACAGTCTCTCAGAGGGGAGCAGTAATGGAGTTTTTATTGCTTGTGCTTCATTGCATTTGATCCCAATGCCAGGAGGTTACTGTTCAGATTTTTCCAGGTCAATGCTAATTAGCTTTATTAATGCATTTTTGGTGAAGGGAAAGCAATAGAGCTAGGTTCTGCTCGTATTTGTTTGGCTCTTATCGTCGGGCAGCGTCAGGCTTGGCATGTCTATTTAGAATCTGGGGCTAAGAGGCAGCGACCTTACTGGATGTGGATGGTCCATAAGATTGAGATCGGAGTTCTGAGGGCCGTGAGAGGGCCATGACCGAAGGAAAGAAAGTGAGGAGAGGAGAAAGCAGCATCAAAGAGCTAATGACCAAGACCCCTGGGTGACAGGGAAGGAAAGGAAGGGCAATGTGCCCGCAGGAACCCTGACCTGGGCGTCTCCCCTCCACCCCATACGTTCAATGTGTGCTTTTGGACACTCACTGAATTTTCATCTTTTTCTTCCATAAAATTGCCTTAGATTTTTGTTAGAAAGATACATACTAATGAAAGTGCCAGAATGTAGTATTTAACTTGGTGTAAGTGCTCAACATGTGTTAGCTGAATTTTAATGGGATCAGTGTGTCTGAACTGTGCGGTTTCTAGGTTCGCTGGTTCTTTCTTTAAATAAATATATATTTAGTATCGACTATATTCCAGGCACAGCAGTAAACGGAGAAGGACATAAACAAAGACATAGATACTAACAGGACTTTATATTCTGGAAGGTGCGAAGCGCTGTCTCAGAATCACCTAATAAAAACTACTCATAACATTATGTTGCTATTGGACTTTGCTTAATTGCTACCTCCTCAGGCAGAATTTTGACCCCATAGGGCAGGGACCATGTCTCACACCCCTTGATGTGACCATCAGGAGCCTCTGATGGACATGGAATAAATGTGGCCTCAATAAAGTGGACAAATTCACTCTACTCACCCCAGGGCAGAAATGGGGACAGAGCGGAGAAGCAGGGGCCCTGAGGGCTCTTCTAGAGGG
Source organism: Miniopterus schreibersii (assembly GCF_964146895.1). Taxonomy (NCBI): domain Eukaryota; kingdom Metazoa; phylum Chordata; class Mammalia; order Chiroptera; family Miniopteridae; genus Miniopterus; species Miniopterus schreibersii. The sequence goes on along the minus strand of NC_138105.1, from coordinate 75,447,335 downwards.
GGACTTGAAGTCCCCAGGAAAGGCCCTTCTTTGGGGGTGACCTCTGCCATTTGGGGCAGGCTCATTTCCATGATGTTAACTCTCAGAAGCCCAGAAAAGACCCTGCTACCTCCAGGGTCTGAGGGTGGGGGAGGTGCATGGGGACCAGTCCTGCCTCCAGAAACAGCCTTTCTCTTGGATGGAAGCAAGATTGAGGTCCAAGCTTATGTTTAAAAACTGAGGAACTCATGATGTCAGAAGAAGCGCTTCAGGCTGCAGAGTCTGAGAGCCTTGGAGCTTGAGTGATGCGCTGAGATACTGTGGGATCCATCAACACCAAGCACAAGGGGGATCCTGTCCTCTCAGCCTTGACGGGGGGAAGAGAGGAGCCATGGAGTGCAGGGGGCCTGGGGGCAGAGAGGCCCCTGGCTAAGGTCAGAGAAGTGCTTTCCCGAAGGAGGCCCTCAGCACCAGCTAGGCACCTGTGGCATTGGAGTCCAGGGACTAAAGAGAGCTCCAGGTCACTGCACATTTCCTTTTCCAGTTAAAAGAAAGTAAAGGGTGAGATAAAAAGTCTGAGGTCTCGGGGTTACAGAAGAGTTAATTCAGTGGCACATTCTCAATAGTGCACAATCTGTCTTTACTGTCTGTCTCTCTCTGCCACACACACACACACACACACACACACACACACACACACACACACTGCAAATGCAGCCTCTAGAGCGCTTAACTATAATTCTATACAAACGGTCCCCTCCCCCAAATCTCCTAGAGCACGGCACAGCATCTGCTCAGGAGTGTGAGACCCAGGCACAAGCCCCTGCTCAAGAGCACAGCCTCTGGCCCACACGCAGATCCCAGTGAGAAAACAGCCGTCAGGGGGCTCTACTGCATTGTGCTTCCCATTGGTTTTTTTTTTGACAAAACATAAATAATAAACGAGCAATAAAAACTCCATTACAGTTCACCTGCTGACATGGAATGACTCATCTCAGTAATTCTTCTTCCATTTCCCAAGCATCTCCATAGATCACAGAACAGATTAAACGCCCTTTGTCTGCGCTTTGGGATATTTGCACAGCCTGGCACTAACGGCACACCGTGATGCTTAGCCCAGTCACTAGCTGCCATGTTGGGGAAGCATCCTGGCTGATGCTGGGATGACCTGGGTTCAAATCCAGACTCTGCCCCTTATACTGCCTAGCCTTAGGCAAGTTGATTGGCTCTGGGTCCCTCCCACGGGAATGAGAATGTACCCAGCCGGACTACGTGAGGTTCAGAAAGGCACCTTTTTCCATGCAAGTCTCTTTTTTGTTCAATAAATGAATGTTCTGACATCTCCCCAGTGCCTCTGAGGATTGACATCAACTTGGAGTTCCCTACTTGATTTCAACAGTCTCTCTTAAAAGTACAGCTTCCCAATTATTTATTTGTTTAAATTAAATGAGTTAAAGATTATCTTGAATTCTGACACAAAAATTAAAGACACCCTAAGGCATCTGAGAATCTAACCCAAGAAGATAAAAAGGCAGAAATCCTGTGGGTAGAGATGATAATCTCTAATATTTGGATAGAAATTTTACTTTTGAGATAATTTCTCGTATAACCAGTTTTCAAGGCCCGCTGTGATGAGAGGACACCTGAAGCGCTGAGGCGGAGGCAGCCAAGCTTCAGAGCTGACCCCACCCCTGCCGGTGGCCCAGAGGCTGCAGAGCCCTCAGTGGGCCTCCACCCGAGTGGGGTCGGCCAGCTCCTCCATCGGCTCTGACTCCAGGAGACTGTCCCTTGGCAAGGGGATGCCACTGGGCGTAATGCCCCTGGCGCTGCAACTCTGGGTCTCCAATACGCAGATCACCACCGTGGGGCCACCTTTGTTCACAAAGGACCTTGAGAGGCACCGCCAAGTGCCCATGGGCTTCAGACACCCGCGCACCTCCCAAGCAGCTCTGCGTGTGTTTCAGACTAAGTGCTTCATTAAATCCCACAACTCCCACCCCCTGCCCTGCGAGACAAGCCGTTTTGTCTCATTCTCTTGGATTATATTCTTGGAAGTGAAATTCTAGGTGAAGAGTATGTTTGAGGCTCTTGATAGAAATATCTAAATTGCTTTTCTGACCTGCAGTGTATAAACGTGTCTGTCTGTCTTGCATCTTTGCCAGGACTGAGCATAAAGTGTGCGCACATGCATGGGAGTGAGTGTGAGGGAGGCGGGGTGGAGGGTAAATCTTGATTATGGCATCGGCAAGAAACACGCCTGTTTGTGTTCCTTCTGGAACTGGAGAGGAGAAATGTGCAGACATATATAGTCTGATGTCGAAGGGCAAGAGGTCACCAACGGGGCACACTTGTTTTAGACTGATGATATTATAAATGACTGTAGTTTGGAGAGCCCAGGCCAGGCTATTCTCCTGGACTGCAGAGTTGGGGAGTATGGGCCTGAGCTGAAGGTGGCAGAACACTGTCTCCTCCTGCTTCTGTGTTTCCCCAAGAGAATGATCACTTTGGGGAAACTGAGGCAATGCAGTTGCTCTAAGCTTCTCTTCCTCCCACTCAGTCTTTCAGTACCCATTTGAATACAGGAAAACCTTGATTAACCTGAAAATTAAGGTACATGTTTGATTTTCTGATAATTGAGCATTTATTTTATTTTTAATATATGCTGATATAGTATTTTCTCTATGCCAAGTAATGTGCTAATCATGTTGCAAATATTAACTCATGTAATCCTCAGAGAAGATCTATGAATGGGTCCCAACTTGTTCTATTTAAAGAATAAATAAACCAAGGCACCTCTGTTACTGGGAGGGGGACTTGGGAGTGTGGCTCCATGTCCATGCGCTTAACGGTTCCACTAGGTTTTACTTAACGTGCTGTGTTTTAGTATAAAAACCTTGTTATTGAAAAGCTTTAAAAATTTTTATATATGCTTTAGCAAGTGAAGTGAAGTGAAAAGAATGAAATTTCCCTCCAGTGCTCTGAGACTCCCACAGGGCCCTGAGGTCATTCTGACAGCTCCTGGTCTCAATGCACAGGCCCGTGGATGGGAGGATGGCAGATACAGGAACCTGGGCAGGCGTGTCCTGAATCCAGAGCCCTCCCGCCACCACCACAAACCACCAAAAGCTGTTCTTTTCCATGTTCTCCTAAATTGCTGCTGCAAATTTGCTTTTGGGGAGAGCACCGGTTCTGAAATGAGATAAAAATCCACACATGCACAGAAACCCCTGTTCCATGGCCAGTAGCCAGGGAACGTTCAGCAACTTGCTCACCTCCTGCAAAGGTTTCACTTTTCTCATCTGTAAAAAAGGTTGCTGCGTTTGCAATGGGTTGAGAAAAGATAACTTATAACCGCCTAAGTCGGGGCTTGGCAAACTTTTTCTGTAAAGGGTGAGGTAATAAATATTTTAGGCTCTGCAGACGAAGTAAAATTAAAGATATTATATAGGTATTTACATAACAAGAGAGAAAACAAATTTCCTCAAATTTATTGTTGACAAAATTCAAAATATAATAATAATAATTGAGCACAATTTTTCCAGTTTTATTGAGGTGTGACTGGCAAAAAAAATTATATATATTTAAGGGGTACAAAATGATGTTTTCATATACATATACATTGTGATATGATTACCACAGTCAAGCCAATTAACGTACCCATCACCTCATATATTACCAGTTTTGTGTGTGTGGTGACAGCACTTGAGATTTATTCCCTTAGCTAATTTTGAGCACAGTTTTTTTAATATATATAATACATGTCTACTAATAAGAAAAAATGTCATTTTAGGGGAGAGGAATTACATTTTTCTCAATTTTGGTTCAAAGTTCGTTTTTCCTGTCATCAAATTGATTATAAATGTCATCTGTAAAAACCTTAGTTCACATCTGTCACAGGCACACAATGGACCAGATCTGGCCCACAGGCCGTGGTCTGCAGAGTTCCTGCCTTGTGTTGCGCGTGTTATAAAGTCTCTCTGGAGGATGATATCTCCATACTGAAAAAACAGGAGCGGGAAAACACAAACGAGACCAGATGTGGTCTCCTGACATCTGCCTCAGTATCCCAGGACACCCGGTTCTGAATTACTAAAAGATTACAGTCTGGGCCAGCCACCGCGCCTCCCACCTCCACCCCAGCTGATTCCGGTGCCTCCACACTCTGACTCAGTCTCTCTACCCCAAAGGTCTGCCAACGTGACGGCCCTCTCTTGTCCCCTCCTTTGAATTTCTCTGCCCCTTCTGCATGGTATCACTGGGACAGAGTGCTGTGGCTCTTGCTTGGTCCCGGGCAGTATTCAGCATTGTCCCCAGACATTACTAAGGTCTCTTTCCTCTGCAGCCCACACTCTTGTGCATCACACACCGAGACTTTAGGAACTGTGCTGTGGAAATGGTCAGCATGACCCTCACCCACCTTGACCTTGACTTCCCCACTAGCCTTCCTCAAAGCAGAGTGTGTGTCACTCAAAATGGTAAATTCCCTTTGCTGACCCCACAGCCCCCTCCAGCCACTCCTCCACCCTTTGCCTTTACTCCAATGCCAAACCTTTGTAAAGCGCAGCTTCACAAGCTGCCTCTAACCACGTATTGTCCACTCACACGTCAGCCACTCTAACAGACTCTCTGCAATTGCTCTCACTAATCTTCTTCGGTCCAGGTCACCAGTGACCTCCACGTTGCCAAATCTCCTGGACCCTTCCCTCACTTTATTTGACTTAACTGTCCTGCAATATTGAGCACTGTCAATGACCTTCATCCTTAAAACTCTCTTTTCCTGGCCTCTTTGGATTTTTCTAGATTTTTCTTTCACATTTGGCTACTCAACCTCAGCCTCCTTTGCTACCACCACTTTCCCAAGTTGTAATTTCCAGTGCCTTGAGGAGAATTGCTATGACTACATCTCCTCTCTCTCTCTCTCACCACCTGGTCATGCCCACTCTCCTGGCTTTACGTGCATTCTGGATTCTGGCAACATCCAAATTTATCTTTCTAACACAAACCACACCGCAGAGCTTCAGTGTTGTGGATTTTATCATCTACTTGATATCTCTATTTGCATATATGATTTGTTAGGTTTAACATGTCTGAGACTGAGCTTTTAATAACCATTTTTTATAAGCTTTTCATATGCCCTTCTTCAGTCCACCCCATCTCAGTAAATGGGACCACTACCTAGTAAGTTGCTCATGCCAGAAACCTGGGCTCACTCTGGATTGCTCTTTCTTTATCCCCTAAACCCAATCTGCCAACAATTTCTATCAATTCTACTCCCAAAATATATTTGGAAGCCTCAACATCTTTCCATCCCCATGTCACTATCACTATTTGCCAATATCTTTCCAACTGTTCTTCCAACATTCCCTGTGGAGGCCATCAAACCCATCCCTCATTAGAAGGATCCTTTGGAAACATTAATCAAATTTTTTACTGTTTCTCTGATAAAATCTAGCCATGGGAGCACACTTCTGAATTAATTCTTTCTCATGCTCATATATGCAAACTGTTTAAGTGATTGAAGTTTCCTTTGCCTTCCTTTCATTTTTTAATTAGATTCCTAGAATATTTCCACTTATTGAAACTCCACTCTCCTGCATAGCTTCTCATCCAGTGGAAAAACTAGTCTGGTGGCCAGAATTAATTGATCAACTGCTATCAGGGCTAGGTCCCAGCATGTCTTCTAGCTGTTTTTCTCAGCACATTTTTGGGTTGCAGTTTATAGGCAGATGTTAATTTTATATAATTCATTAGCGCACATAGGGAGTTAACTGTAGAAAAGCCGAGAGACCCTGAAAATTGTATAAGCAGCTATTGCTATCTGCTCCATGTTATTTCTTGAGAGACATATGGAAATCCTCAACTGCATCCCAAACAACTCTCCCAATGACTTGCATCTTGAGCCTGGAATTCCCCAATTAGAATCATTCGTATGTCACTGTCTCCAATGGGAAGCATAAAAGTTGATTACCAGTCACTACTAATTCAATATGGAATGCATAGGGCCTTATAAAAGGGACATCTAGCTATGAAGATTTACTAGAAAACTGGGAGGCACTAATCACAACAGGCTAGCAGGTCTAGAGATGAGGTGAGACGGCATTGAAAATTCAGGGTCACCATGCAAGTGGCAGAGGGAGAAGACATGGCTGAAGTGGGCCGTGGAAGGGTGGATGTGCTGCTGGATGGACACCTTCAGCACCTTTACCACGTGGTCAAGGGCCACATGTCTTATCTTGCAGCCACAGCTTCTCTTCTTGATTCTCACCAGCCTATGACTTCTGTCTCCTCACTAGACAAAAATTTCCTAATGGCCAGATCTGCTTACTCATCACGGTTCCCTCGGCAGCTCTCATGATCCCTAGAATGTATTCTCTCCTCATGAAACACTTCTTGCATTCAAGAAAGAAGGGTTGTTGTGTGTTACTCATGGAGCAGGTGGTGATATTAGAAATAGTTATAATTATATAAAATCATCATCCATCAATTCCTGAGTATGTCTATGTGCCTGGTCTATGTCTATGAACTTCTGTGTGCTTGGTGCCTATCAGACAATGAAGAAAACCCAAGAGCTGAGTGAAGTACCACACACATACATACCTTTGTCTAACCAGGAATTTATAAGTAGAGATGAACTAAGTATAACACTGTGTGCAGGAGGAGTTCTTGGAGGCAAAGAGAGGCGTGAACTAGATACACATCCACAGTGAAGATGCAACTAAACATTCCAGACCAAGCCCAGTGGAAAAAATGGCATTTTAGAAAATTAAGATGAGGAAACAGCCTACACAAAGATGCAAAGGTGCAACTGGGTGAAGCTGTCTTAGAGGCAGCGAGGGGCCACCTGGGACCTGTGAATGGAGTCAGCAGGCTGGGGGCAGGAAGATCAGGAAGATGCGCTGGGTGGGTGTGGATCGCTGAAAAGAGCCAGGCCAGGAGTCTAGGCAGGGAGGGGGGTAAAAGATCTAGAGCAAGATTCTGGAAGAACTCAGTTTGCGATCTGGCTGTCATTTTAGTTTCTTAATCAGTAAAACAAAATGTTTGGACTAGAGAATTCTCACTCCCCTCTCAGCTCTGATCTCTTAGGTGCTCAAATGGGAACCAGTGCGAGTCCTTCTAGAAGCAGGGTTTTTGAAAAGCTCATGTGTACAAGACGGATAAGACAGAGAGCAACCAGACTCCTCGGAAAACTTCTTGAAAATGCCCCCAATCATAATGTTTCTGCAGGGCGGCTGTGTGAAGACACTGAGCGTGCAGGCCAAGGAGCCAGGGAGCTGGCTGGAATATCAATCTTTCACTTCAGTCAGAGCTGCATGACTTTGGATCAGTCATTTCTCTTCCTCAAATGCCAGTTTTCATCTGTAAAAATGGGGGTATAACTACCTGAAAGCATTTAATGGGAGAGCATACCTGGAATTACATAACTGAGTGCTTAGCAGAGACCAATCCCCAGTAAGCACCTTGCTGCAGGTATGGTGCGGTCCCAATGCTACTATCACACCAAGTGATAGCAGTCACAGTGACAGCCACACCCTGGAGTCAAGCTGAGGATGCTGACTCCCTCCTCCACTCACAGGAGCAAAGCCCTCATTAAGGGTGTGTTATTGTTCTTTCCCACTCTGCTAAGCCAGTTGTTGGGGTGACATTGCAGCCCCTCTTGTGCTTGGGGCCCCCTGTCTGGTAGCAAGGAGAGAGCTGGAGACAGTGATTAATAAATGCCCAGCACTCCAGCCCTCCTGAGGAGGATGCTGTCTCCTCAGCACGACTATGCATGGCCCCCTGGGGCTGACCCGAAGCCTGGAGAGGACACGGTGGGCTGGCCTGAGCTGAGAGCAGCAGGCAGCTGGTCACCGGGGAGACGCAGCAAAGGCTTGCAGAGTGGACCCAGGCGGCCACTTTCATCAGCAGTGCCATCAGCCTTGCCATCACCCGGAAGACAGGCTGGCAGATGTGAACATAAATACATCCCCCTCTTGCCTCACCTCGGTGCCCTGAGGAGCTATTAGAGACTTAAAATTACCATTTCAGTAAATGGGAGAGAGAATTGAAGAGGAAGAGGCTGTGTTTGTTAACTTGGCAGCATTGTGGAGGCGCTGGCTCCTTTCTCTCTGTGGCTCCCTCCAGGGTGGAGAGGAGCTAGGTCTTCAGAGGTGCAGGAGCGACACCTTCAGACCCTGCCCTGTCCCTTCCTGAATTCCTGCTCAGACCCCAGCCCCACCCAAAGGCAAAGCGACATGCAGACAGCACTGCAGAGTGCTCTGATTCCAGGGACCCGGGAAGGAGGCCAGCCCTGGACCCCAGAGCAGGTAGGCTGGGGCTAAGATGACAATTCTTTTTGTATCCCTAAGTCTTTCCAGTATAGTTGTTAGATAACTGTTTATTTCGTTTGAATGAATGAATTCTAGATGTTCAGTAAATATTTGGTGATTAATGATTGACTGACTCAAGCAAGGCATTTTAATATCCTATAAAAGAGTGAACTCTCTAGAAGGAGTCAACTGATATGCTGAGGTGGTCATGATACCTACATGTGTCCCATGCTGACTTAAGTGCAGATTTGGATGAAAGGGAAGGGCACATACACGTGCAAGTGCACACACAGGACTTTGCACTGTGGAGCACTCAGGACACCCACCAGCTCCACCATGGGCAAACCTGTCCACTTCGTTGCTGCAACCCTCATCACTGATTCAACACAAGTGTTGATTGACGACCTGCTTTCCACATTGCTCTGTAACTAGGGACAGAGAGCAAGCCAGGTAAGGGTCCACCCTCATGGCACTAACACTCCAGTGGGGAAATCAGAAAGTGAACAGGGAAATAAACAGGGCAATCCTAGATCTTTCTGCGCCCCTAAGCTTGTGTCTCCCTGCATCTGAATTTCTTCCCCAGCTCCCAAACACATTTAAAGCAACACAAGCAGAACTAGTGCCTGGCTTTCCTGGGTTCATGGCCAAATTTAATCTCTGAATTGTTATCTTCTTGAATAGCAACACTTGTTATCTTCGTGAGACAACAGGACAGGGAGAGCTTGCCTGCCCTGAGAGGGAGGGGTGAAGAAGTGGGCCTGCCCACAGCAGAGCCCAGGTGTGGGAGTCATTCTGTAGCCTGGAGGGCTTTCCACTGAACTCCTCTTGGAATCTGTTCAATCACGGCAAAGGGGTGGGTCTGCACAAAGGTCTAAAGTGGATTTCCTCTCCTCCTTTGTGAAGTAATCAGCTTATTCAGAAGAGCCAACTTTGGGGATACAGCCTGAGCAACGGCATGGGCTCTGTGCTTAGAGGGCCCCACGCTCCGTTTAACACACTGCAGGCATCATTTTGAAGTTCCTAACACATTTTGAACAAAGGGCCCTGCATTTTTATCTTGCACTGAGTCCTGCAAGTTTTGTAGTTGGTCTTGCCTTTCAGGGATTGGGTAGAGCTTGACTTCAGGTCCATCAGTTACTTTCTAGACCATGTGTTCCTCCTCTAGAGTATAAGGGGGTGTTTGTTCTAAGGCTTCCTCTAGGCCTGATACCCAGGAAGGAGTCTTTGACTATCAGCCCAGACTAAATCTCTTAGATGTGGAGATCAGGTCTGGAGAAAAGATAGCCCAAGACAAAGGTGAGCAAAGCGTGATTCAAAATTCATCCCTGCCAGAGGCGCTGGGTGATCTGAATCTCTCTACTGTATCTGATAGTAGGAGGCCCAAGGGGCAGCTTAGTGGATGGAGAGCTCAGAGTAATAACATGTAAAACAAAACAAACACACAACCCTTCACACTCTGAGCTGAATGGTAGCCACTAGATCAAGACTGGAAGAGAGGTGGCAAACAATGTGGTCTAACTTCTCACACCCCTCCATGGCATTGGGCTCTTCTGAAAGCTGGGGAGCAGGCTCCATAGGGAGGAAGACTCAGTGTTCTAGATGCACAAGATTCATCCACAGAAAATTAGTCTGGGTATGCTTGGTTATGCTTTTTCTTGGGACCTCACACTCATAAGCAAACATCTGGGGTCTGTTTGGCATGGTGTGACCTCATCAAGCTGTTCCTGAGCTCCAAGGCCAAGGTGAGGGTCGGGGGGTCGGGCTGCCTGATCCTGGAAACCTTCCAAATGCCAATAAAAAAAAAAAGAGCATTTCCATTTGAGTTCTCTTTAGCCCAATCAGCTTCTGGTCTGACATGGAGAATACCAACAAAGGGTAGAACCTTCTTGCTGCTCTGTTCCTCCAGGTCTCCACCTGCGCCACACTGTGCATTTCACTTCTGGGCTGCCTTCTGTAATAAACACCTGTCATCTGCCACTCAAACGGGCTCCAGGTGGGAAGGGTGCCTGAGATGATGCCTCTGAAAGGCTCTTAAGGCACAGGGTCTCAAGGGTGAGGAGGGTAAGCCGGGCAGGAAACGGGCCTGACTCTATTCTGCAGACACTCCAGAGAGTAGAGGTACCCTGTCCGACAGCCTCGGGCTGTGTGCATTGGCTGTGAGCTCCTCTGAGGCCTCCATGTGCAGCCCTGCTGTGCCCAGATCAGTCATTACCGAGCTCAGGTGCCACTTCTAGAATATGGTCACAATGAGGGAGAGGAGATCTGGAGGCCTAAAGGCATAAGCTAAAATTTACACCCTCAGCCCATAACCCCTGGGTTAATGTTACTACCACCTAACACCTCAAGACCATAGACAGAGCAGGAATTCCCCTTGGGGGCAAGATTTGGAGGCCACCAGCAGCTCCACTTCCTCCTAAACATCAAATGCAATGTCTGGCCACTCAGAGATGTTGCTTTGGGTGAATCGTTGCCTTCTCTCCAGATGTGTTTTTTAAGATGCAAATGTTCCTGTTTTACTCCCCCTGACTCCATGTGAAGACTTAGCAGTCGTGTTCCCGCTTTCAGGCCTGCACCACCCAGGCAACAGGAGAGCTCCAGGAATGAAAAAGGCAGTAGCTAGGTGAAGGGCAAAGCTAAGGGGAAGGGAGTTGGGCAGAGAAAGGCCTGTGTAGGCTGGGCACCCCTCAGTTCAGTCTGGGAAAGGCTTTCCTTCCGCGGACCCCAGAGGATTGCAGGGTCTGCCTGCCAGAGGCTCCTGGCAAGGTGCCCAGGCTCAGCTAAACACGAACCATGGCATTGGAGAGGACGCTGGCAGTCTCCATTGTCATCCCTGCATTTATGGAGAGGGAAACTGAGGCCCAAGGAAGACAGCTTGATGCTGTGCTCGGAGAACCAGACCCTGACTCTGATTCCACGGACCAGTGAGCAGAGCTGCCTCAGGCTGGGCACCTGGACTGGAAACCTGGAGAGGCAAGCAAAGGATTCAGCAGCTCCTCCTGTTGCTCAGGCATCCACCATGGCTGCTGGATGCTTCCCCAACAAGGGGAGAGTGGGCCTGACCCAGCCTTGGCCCAGCTGCCTGGGCATCCTCTGGCCCATGTGGTCCTGAGGCCCAGGCGCCAGCTCTGGGAAGCCCTCGAGAGTCTGGGGCGAAAGGAGAGGGATCAGTTGGCCTGCCCGGGGCCACTTATCTCATGAAGCCTGACAGCCGGTGGCCAGCACAAGTGCAGAGCTCGGCTCAGATTAGGAGAAGATTCCGGGGCCTCATTTAATCTAATTGGGCCAGCAAACAAGCGGCACAAAAAGCCAGGCGCGCCGCCCGTTTTGTTCACTCCTGGCTTTGAAGTCTCTCTCATCAAGTTTTTAAAGATGAGATACAGGCATCTGGTTGTTCATATTTAATGCGTAACACAGGAGATCAAAGAGCAGATAGAGATGGAAAACATCAGGACACACAGTTAAGGATTACTCCGAGCCGAGCTGGCTCCCCCTCCCGGAGTCCAGGCCCTGTTCCCTGCTCAGCCCCTTCTTTCATCTCCTCCCCCACCTCCTCCACTCTCCCCCATCTCCATTCATCGCCTTTTCTCACCCCCCTCCCCCTGTCCCCCTCTTTGTGTCTCCATTTTGCCCCCTCCGCCTTGGCCTCCCCACCTGCAGCAATGCCCACTACCCATCGGAGCCCCTGTTCTCTCCCAATGAAAGGCTCATCTCCCAGGAAGCCCCCTCCTCTGCCTCTCTCCAGTCCTGCCCCCCCTTCCCCTTTCTTTCTGCCATCTTCTATTCACCTCCTTTCCTGTCCCCTCTCTCATTGCCTAGTTTCTCTCCCCCCCCCTTCCCTCCACCTGCTGCCAGAATCACCGCGACCACAGGCCCCGGTGGCAGTTACAGCGCAGACTGCACAGCCTCTCTCCTCGGGGGCTCCGCTGCTTCCTGGGACCTGCACCCCGACGCCTGAGCCCAGGCGGCGAGTGGCCTCCCCGCCGCCTTGCGAGGCTGCGGGGTGCGGGCTCCATCGCCGACCAGAGCGGGGGAAGCCGAGGAGGAAAGGAGGCTGGGGAGAGGGTCCCCGAGAGGAGGCTGGAGCTCCCGGCTTCCTCTGTGGGGGGACAGAGAGGGTGTGGCCACCGGGGAGGGAATGACAAGGCTGGGGAGTGGAGAGCAGTGTCTCCTGGCCCATCCTGCTGGGCTCAGGAGAAAGGAGCTCTTTCTTCAGGTCAGGAGAGGAAAATAAAAGGAAGGCAGCAGCCAGTGCAACGTGTGCTAGAACTTTCTGTGCCAGCAGCTGAGAGTGAAATAAACACAATTCCAAATGCCTTTCCTTCCTTAGGACTCTTGATGCTTGATTATACCTGACAAGGAAGGTATTTCCTGGCCACACGTGGATTGAGCATCCACGGATCAGGCAGTACTGGGAAGCAGAAAATGCAACCTTGACCTTAAAAAAAAGAAATTACAGTCTTTTTTTTTCTTCTTTTTTCTGAAAAAGTGGTAATTTTTTTTTGTGTCTGAGTAGCCAAACTCATGTGTCTGAACATATTTCTTTTATCATGTTAATATATTTTTATTGCTTACCTACAAGGGTTAAATAACTGAGAAAATTAACTAGTCATCACTTATCTTCTCGCTCTACCCATGACCAGCTACATGTCAATGACCAACTCAAGCAATTTATCTTATTGTCATTATTACTGTCAAAAAAGGGCAATGAAAACACTCATCCTCTATAGCTGAAAAGTATTAGATAAAGTAGTGTTCTGTAGATGGCAAATGTAAAATGTAAGAAATTCCGCCTACAACTTCAGGGGGTTCCTTTTAGCTTTAGGTTGTTTGTTTATACAATCTCCACATCAGTAGGCACCTTAGAGTCCATCTAGCCTAATGCATCTAGTATACACATCCCAGTAAAACATTTCTTAATGATAGCCATTCAAATTTATTTAAACATTCCCCACAGGGGGATCTATTTTTCCCAAGGTATATACTTCACATCTGGAAAGACATGCTCTTTATCCTTACAGTCTATTTCTAAGATACATTAAGGACTTGTGACTAAACTATAGAGATAAGAGATCAAAATAAAAAGATGCAAAGAGACACAACACAATTAGTTTCCTCATAAAATAGGAAATGAAGTAAGGACAGAAAGAGTGCTTGCGGCCGGCCACTCTGACAGGCCTCGGGAAGGCGACATCAGATCCCAGATCCGGGTGGCAGGGGAGCTGGGGAGGGCGGCCCACACAGCCTAGAGCAATCAGCGCAGAGTAAAGGGCCTCGAATGCCAGGCTAATTAGTTTAGACTTGACCGTGTAGTTTAAGGGGAAAGCATCAAAGACGGATTGCAGCTACTTACCTGCATATTCAGAAGCCTGGGACATGGGTAATTCATTTTAGAAAAAGTGAGTGGCACTGAGAGATGTTACTAGGAGCCCCGTGCACAGGGGAGAAGGGAGGTCTAGGTGTGTCTAAGTGTGGGTGTGACTCCCGCAAACCCGCTGCCCTGCTAACCGGGCTCCCAGCCCTGACCCGGGAGCATGGGCACGCGGCCACTCAGCCTGGTCACAGCAAGGCCTGCTGACTTACTGGCCACCGTTAGTTAGGTCATCTCCCTGCTTCATGCTTGATGCTAGATTGGAGAGACTGGGTTTTACTGGGGAAGCTCATTGTCTTTCCCCAAATGCCTCAGGTGACCTTGGAAACCAAAACCGTGTTGAAGGCCTATAGGGTCGGGTTCACAGAGAATAGCATCAGGGCATGCTATAAAAATTGCAGTCACAGGGCAGGAGATGAAACGAGGTCAAGACGGCCTCTCGGGCAGGCTGGGTGAGCTAGAAAGGGAGTAGGGCTAGAGGCAGTGTCATACCTGGCTCTGCCACCTGCCAGCAGTGGGACCTTACAATACCACATAATCTCCCGAGGCTTCTGTTTCCACATTTATAAAATGGCCCAAATCAAATGGAGCCTGTCCATCTCGTAGTGAAACAGTGGATGCAAATGCCATCAGGATGGTGAAAGGTGCTGTTGACTCATGGAATCAGTGCCTCTCGGCGATAGTGATGGCAACGGTGACCCTCAGGTGACCAGCACATCATGGTCAGAGCTCTGGCCTAAAAAGCTCCCCAGGGGTGTGAACAGAAGACGTGATCTCCCTCAGGCCTCAGTTTCCACAATGGTAAAAAGAGAAGGCCACATTGAAGTCACTTTTTCTCTAAAATGTGGGGCAGTGGACATGATTGGAGATGGGGCATGCATATAGCATTAAGCTACATTTAATCCTTAGTGAGAAAAATATCTCCTTTTCAATTATCTTGCAATCCTTCAAGTCTCAGCCTGGTTCGGTTTTCAGTTAACGCCTCTTTAATATCTGCTAATTTACCTTTTCAAGGGAGAGAAAGTAGGTCTCCGGCTCAGAACCTTGGCAAGCAGCAGTACCTTCTGAGAATGCAATGACATTGCTGAGTTCTCACTGCGTTACTTTTTTGCCTTTCGTGGGAGTAATATTGGTTTTCCATTTACAATAATGACATAAGGTTTTCTTTCTATACATGTTTAGGTATTAAAGAAAAATATTGCATCAGTGTTGGTGCAGAGAATACACAGATATGGCCAAGATCATGGGGACAGCAGGAATTCGAGAATTGCTGGGCAAGCTGATCCCTAAAAGTCCTTCGCAGTGCTCTCTTTCCCTGATAATCTCACTTTGCCTTTTGGTAAGAGTGCAGTTCCCTACATGGCAGGTCTCTACATTGGGAGGGAGGGAGACACTGATGATGCAGATCTCCAGGAGAAACAGTGACAACCCAAGGAGGGCCTTCAAATGTTTCCCAAGTACGTTCAGGTATGGCCGCCCATATGATCTCACAACATTTTACACATGAGGGACATGAGATCCCCTACTATACAGGAGTTGCCCAGAATCACTGCCATTGATGATTCAGGACTCCAACCACATCCTCCACAGCCCTGGTTCTTTCCAGAATTCCTTATTGTCTATCCCCATTATAGAAGGCTATCCATAACACACGGAGATGCCAAGACACCCTTTAGAGTTGAAAAATTAATGGGATTTTTTCACTTCCAAGGAGAATCTGACTCCTTCAGACCCAGCTATACAATGGATATTACACATCCTGCTTGAACAGGAAGAAAAGAAGCCAAGTCCCAGCCCGCTAGCCTTTCTCTCTGTCGATGGGAATGCCAGGGGGATCAGGGAAGAAAGATGCAATTAACATCTTCCATTGACATCACAGCTACTTTCATTTTAGGGGATTTTTTTTCTTGGCCAAAAATCCCTATGCCCTTTTCAATTCACCAGTCCTTCCATAATCCTTTAAATGAATCACAATGAAAGGATTATCTGCTCACTCATTTAACAAACATTGTGCACCTACAATGCGCAAGAGTTTAAGACATAGGCCAGGAACAGAAAGATTATAATCTTATAGAAGGGATTAAAATTGAGCACACAAGTAACTATTATACAAAGCAGATGTGATAAATGATGATGATTATTATGATAATTATAAAACGCACATTTATAAAGATTTAACTCTATACCAGATACTAATTTAAGAACATTCTATGCTATTTTTTTTAATCTTCAGAACAATCCTATGAAGTAAATATTTATCAGCAACATGCCAGTTTTCAGATAAGGTGACTAAGGCTTAGATAAATAACCTATTCAAGGTCAACCAGCTCCTAAATGACAGAATCATACTCACACCTGTCTGGCCCCAGGGCCTGTAGAATGACCCACTCGGTGCCTGCTGGAACTGTGTTCTGCCCTAAGCACCTCCATTCTCTATATCACTTGTACCTCCCATTAGGCAGTGTGGCAATGTGACCGAGGACACAGGCTACCAGGCTTGCATCCCAGGTCTGCCATCCCCAGCTCTGTGACATCGAGGAAACTGGTAGTTAAATAAGTTAATATACATAGAGTGCTTAGGAGGCTAGCCAGGACACAGCACATGCAAGAATTAGATGAGTAAAAGCCACTATGATGATAACATAGATATTAGTAGTCTCATGTTATAGGCAAGAATACTATGATTCCAAAAATGAAGTAATATATATAAGATTTTATATCTGCTCTTTCCATTATGTAAATCAAATAGTGTTTAGAGGAAAGAGTAATTCATTTCAATCCAAAGAAGAGAGTGAAGGGAGTTAAGAGACTCCAAGCTTTTCCAAGCCAAGGCAACATCATAAAAACCACTGCAGAGAGGAAAGATGGGGAATGGTCACTAGATTTCCTGGGCCCCTAGGAACAAACAGTAATTTCATGGAAGGCTTGGATTGCCCAAAGACATGGCAAATTGTTGAAGGCTTTAACCAGAATTGTATCAGAACCAGCAACAGTGGAACAGAAAATTACAGACAGGAGAGATTAGAGACTAAAACGTTAGTAAGACACTCAATAGGCCCAGTAAGGGATTCTGTATAGCCAGTGGCGCTAAAACTAGATGGGTGGAATTTATTTATATATGTAGTCATTCAAGAAAAATGTGTGGAGAGCTTATATGTACTGGGTATTACAGATACAATATGCAGCAAGCAAGATCCAATCTCAGTCTACAGGGAGATATATAGAAAATCAAGTAGGAAATAATAAAACAATGATAAATATTATCACTAAAATAATAACAGTAATACAATGACAAATGTGATAGAATCATGTGGGAGCAGAAACTAACTTATAAACTTCCAGAAGGCAATGATAGCTGAGTGATGAGTACCAGTTAGCAGAGGAAAGAAGTGGGAAGGTTGTGTTCCAGGCCAAAGAGTGGCCTGTGCAAATGCCCTGAGGCATGATCAGCCATGCCCTTTGGGGAAGTAGAGGAAATTGGTGGGATTGGATAGAGACAGAGATGGGATGAGATATGTAGCAGAAGCCAGATCATCTAGGGCCTTTTAATCAGCATGAATGAATTTCTACTTTATCATAGAGACCGAGGGAAGTGATTGAATGGTTCTAGGTAGAAAAAAATCAAAAGACCAGGTTTGTTATTGAGAAAGGCCGCTACCATGTGGATTGAAGGAGGCGAGAGTGACCCAACAGGAAGCTAGAACTGTACACCTGGTTGGAGAAGACAGTGGCTTTTATAAGGACATCGTCACGGAACTAAAAGGGGAAGTTAAAGCAAGTTTAGGAGGTGGGATTGACAAGATCTGGTGGTGACTGGGTGTCAGGGTGAGTGGGAGGAGAAAGGGTGAGCCAGGTCGCTGGGAAGATGACAGGGCCACAGCAGGAACAGCGAGGGCCGGCAGTAGCAGTTGGGGGGGGTGTTGGTAATGGTTCTCCAGAGAAACACGAACAGGAGGGACACACACTCACTCACTCACTCACACACACACAGAGGGGTGTAGGGATTGGCTCATATAATTGTGGGGCTGGCAAGTCTGAAATCTGTACAAGAGGCTGCAGGATGGAAACTCAGGGAAGGGCTGATGTTACAGTCTCGAGTCCAAAGACAGCCTGAAAGCAAAATTCCTTTTTTTGGTTCTCACAATAATTATAGAGCAGTAGTAGCATGTGGCAGAAAGAGAGCAGAGATTGGACAAGTCCTGCCATGCTGGGGACAGTCCTGAACTACAGAGAGCTACCTCGTATCCGACACCCAGATTGAATGCATGCCTTTAGGGCGGCATTTCACACACAGCAGATGCACTTGCCATGATGCCTTGTCCCTACCCCATCGCAGGTCACAATATTAGGCCTTATTTTGATATGACATTTACAAATGAGGAACAGCTCATTTGTGAGAAATATCTCGCTTCCTCGTTTTCTCTATTCTCCCAGTCAGTATTTTAAATTGGTATGTTGCCCTTGCTTAAATTAAAGCCATTCTCTCTCCCTTTTCATATACAAATAAGTCTGGTCTGTTACTAGCAACATGTTGTAGATACCTCTGCTCTCTCATTTAATGTACTTCTTGCATAGTGCGGCTTCTGATCTCGCTTCTTTAAAATCCAAACATATTCATTATAAGCAGGTGCAACAGTCTGAGTACTTAATTACGCCATCTACAGTAGCTATATCTGAAAATTTACATTCTGAAGTAGATATTTATTTTAAAATACTTGCCTTTTACTTTTCTGTTACCATTAGGCCATTATATTGATTCTTATCATGTATATAAGTATGTTACAATATCCGCAAATTTCATTTTGATTTGGTAAATGAGGCATTACAAATTATTTGTTATAAAAGGGGATGTTAAATGCAACAAGTTTGAAAACCACTGCTCTATTGCAATCCCTCATTTCAGAGAGGAAGAAAGTGAGGTTCAGAGAAATTCAGTGGCCTGATCAGTAAATTGCTGATCGGGAATTAAAATCCTGACCTAACTTTCAGTCCAGCTTCCTTATTTTGTTCTCTAATTTTAGCTGGATATTGAGTGGCTCTTGTTTTGACAGTAGGATTATACTCACAGTCTCCTTGAGAACAGAGCCCTTTGGTACATTGCTTTCTCTGTAGTCAGCACAAGGACGCACACAACATTAGACATATAGCAGTTAGCTAATATAGACTTAATGTATCAGTTGGACTGAACTGAATTGCAGCAAATCAAAATGAAGTTATTTAAACCAAATAGTGGAATGTTAATGTTTTATGGCAACAAGTGCCTTCCAATGTGACACAGTCAGAGCCACCCATCAGTTCCAGGCCAGGAAGCCACTGTGGGCACCATTGTACCAGATGCACCCCTTCGCTTCCTCTCCTACCCCTCACCTGTTCCCAGACTCCTCCCATGAACTACATTTTCAATTCCCCTTTCCTGCCACTGATCTTTTTGTTTCAAGGCTCTTCCCAAAGACCCACCAGAATCCATCTCTGGCTTCCCTCTTACTAACCATATCCCTTGGGATATAGACTGAATGTAATTCTGGGACAGGTCCTCCAGGTCTTAAGAGATTTTTCAAGGAAAAATGAGTTTTCTCTTGCTCAAGTTTTTTAGGTTCTGAATTATTTTTTCCCAACTCTTTCCAAACGTGTTAAGAAATTCTATGGTGAGACACTTAGCTGATAGGATGCAGGAACTAATTTTACATGTCGTTGGGAATGGCACCAAAACACTGATCCGGACGCAGTATTCCAGGAGCACATTGATTATTCTGTCTTCCCAGTAAATGTACATGTGTGTATATTTGGTTTAAATAATTTTATTTCCATCCAATGCAAATGGGAGAGAAAAGAGCACTCCTATTTGGCCATCCTTGATTTAACTGCCAAAATTGAAATGAGTGGCAAGGAGGTAGGAGATGCATGAAGGGTGTCAAAAGCTGTTTGCAAAACAGTGGGGTCATGAGAGTTGTGACCAGATATCATGACCTACAAGGTTAAAATTATCTGGGACAGTGATGAAAAATATATGTCATGGGTCTGGACACTGCACAGAGCAATCTAATTAGAAATAAATCCTGCTTTCATAGATGACACTCTCAAATACACACACACACCACTGCTGTCGCTGCCACCACCACCAACAGCAATAATAACAGTAACCACAACAGTTCTGCTTTTGATATAGATGAAAACAATTATGAGATCATTGCTTCCACTCTAACAACCAAAAGAAAATAAATTATATTTCTAAAAACCATCAGAGAACTAAAGACACAAAGAAATCTAAATGAACTAACAAGAGAAAACTCAAGGCATTCAGGCCTTCCCAAGACCTCCAAAGCCTAGGAGAACGGCAGCAGGACTAAATGCAAACCCCCAAGGTACCGAAAGCAGCAGGTAGGACTTCACGGCAACGAGAACTCGCTGACGACCCAGAACTCCTCTGCTTGGCTATGAAACAGTCAGAGATGCCTACATACCCGAAAGCGGCTGGCTCCACTGTGACTCGGAGGCAGATCTCCAGAACCTCTCCAGTTGTGAGATCTCAGCTCCTGGTGGGGGAAAAAAAAAGCCTATTTGGTTTCCAAGGTATTTGAATCCAGTGGTGAACTGAGTAAAACTAAAAAGGTAACAAAGCTTAGACTCATTTCAACCCGGCCTAATCCACATCAGATTGACTTGGCCCCCACTCTCATAGTGGAACAGAAAATAAAACAAAAACAAAAAACCTTTGTGGAAGCAAACTTATTTACTTCAGTACTTAGTGTTCTTTGTGTGCTATAAGAATACAGAAAGGTAAGAAAATGTAACCCAAAGTCGAGACAGGAAACAGTCCATAGAAGCAGTACCAGAGATGGCCTAGATGTTGTAATTATTAGACAACGACTTCAAAAAATAATTATGGTAAAATGCCAAAGGATCTAGTGGAAAGGTGCATACATGCGTGAAGAAGGGAAATGTTCAGCAGATATAAGAACACTATGAAAAAAAGTAAATGCTAAATGTGAAAAGTATATTATACATCAGGAATTTATTATGTGGATTAGCAGAATACTGAATGCAGAAGAAAGGGTTAGTGATCCTACAGACATATCCGTAGAAAATGTTAAAACGGATACACAAAGACTAAAATGGGTACATAAAATCAGAGCAGATCATCGTATGTTGTATGATACCCAATGTTTTAACATGCAAGTAGTTAGAGTCCCAGAAGAGAGAAGAGAGAGTAGGATAGCAAACATAGTTGAGGAAGAAAGGCTAATAAACTGGTGGAAAATGTCAACCCACAGATCCAAAGTCGATGAAAATCAGGCAGGATGATTACAAAAGAAAACCACACCTAGGCACAGTGTAATCAAACAGCCTAGCGTGAAGATAAAAATTAGGTTTAAAAGCAGCTGAAGGCAAAGACACAACACATCCTGGGAAAAAATGACAAAAATGATGACTTTTCTCTGGGAATGACAAGGGAATGACATATTTAAAGCACTGAAAAAAAGTGTCAATTCAGAATTCTACCCAATGAATATATCCCTCAGTAGTTATATATTTATGTGTATTAACATATTATATATAAATATGCATTAATCTGTATTAACATATTACATGTAATATATAATACATTATAATTTTTTTAAATTTGTCTTTATTGATGAAAGTGTTATAGGTGCCCTCATTTTTCCCCCATTGAACCCCTCCTCCCTGCTCCCACCCCCTCCACAGGACTTCATCTCACTATTGTCTGTGTCCATTGGTTATGCATATATGCATATAAGTTCTTTGGTTGACCCCCCCACACACTTCCCTCTGAGATTTGTCTGTTGCATGTTTCTATGTCTCTGGATCTATTTTGTTCGTCAGCTTATTTTGTTCATGAGATTCCACTTACAAATAATTTAATAATACATTGCAAATATTTATATATTAATATATATGTATTTATATACAAAATATAATTGTATATGATATGTCTATATAACTACAAATTTGTGTTTTAGATGCAAATATATATTTGTATATTACAGGTATATTATGCTTCATATATAAATATAAGGACATATTCATTGGGTAAAATTTTAAGTTGACATAAATATACCACAGACTATATATATAAGACAATTAACTGTTTAAAGCAAAAAAAACAAAAGCAGTAATTCATGGGGTTTATAGCATATATAATCATAAAATACAGACAACAAGAGCACAGAGTATATGGAATTATACAAATGTAAACTCATACATTTTTGTAAAATAGTGCAATATGTTATTTTGTTCTAACTCAATATATTTCTGATAATTTTTTGAGAGAATTTTGAGTAAATATCTTAAGGAGGGCTAAGCTGAGCCTGGCTCTTCCTGCTTTTGATTCCATGTATACAAAGCCCATATTAGATTGTCAATCCAGAGCAGATTTTACTTTCTTTTACTTGGCATAATGAAACAACACAATTCAAAAGAAATTCTCAGTCATTTTGTTAACATTACTAGCAGAGACATATTTGCTGTAATATTCAGAGTAGCATGGTACAGGAGAAAATGTACTGGACTTAGAGGCAGGATTTTGCCCTAGGCTTCCTGGCTCTAAATCCAATTTGCTTGGGCATCATGTAACCTTGGGCAGGTAACTTCAACCTTCTGAACTCAATTTCCTCATCTGTAAAATGAGGCCAATAATTCCCATTTCACAGCATCATAGAGACTCAATAAATGCCAACTCCCCACCCCCTTGAAGCCCCAACTCTACTTGGCAACCAAGATTTGATTTCAGATGTATTTATTGACTTGGAACCTCTAGCAATTTTACTTTATTCCCTTTATATAAAAGCCAGGGAGTGATATCTTTGTTCAAAATGAGAAGGTAAACGGGAGAAAAACATTAACATTATTTGGGACTTAAAAAGCCACATTTGGAGGAGCCACGGCAAACACAATGACTCAGGAACAAGTACATTTTTCTGCAGGTGCCCTTGGTGTTAGGTACCTGGGGGTCGAGTCTGGCAAATGAAAGAGAGGGTTCATAAAGTCCTAGAAAGCCCTGCAACACGTGAGGAGGAAAGGAGAGAGGAAACAGCCACACTTGCCTGATTCTGTGCAACCTGGGCGGCGGCAGAGGCCCCGCAGACCTCCAGGGGGCTCCTCCCTGGAAGAGGCTTCAGGAAGGCCTGCTCCTGAGCCTCTGCTTTCCCACTGACTAGCTGCGAGATTCCAGGCAAAGTCCTTGACCTCCTGACCTTCAATTTCTTTCACAATGAAATGACATCAACAAAAAGCACCTTCCTGGGTTGTTGAAAGTAATCAGTGAGATCAAGCATGTAAGGCAAAGCCTGACAACTAGAAATCTTTGGGTCAAATCTGGTACAGAATGTGGCATAATGTTTTCTATTTTTTTGAATTAGTGGTTACTCATCTACAAATAAGAAATTTCACATTTAAAAATCTATATTTCTGTATCTCTTGAAAATATTGGAAGATCTGGTAATTTTATACCTATATTTCTCCAAAAGATTGACCAGTTAAAGCTAAGTAGTAACTACCTTCTGTATGCAGGGCTCCTCAGACCCCACCATTCCTTACTGTCTCAACTGTACTGAAGGCCAATTCATTCATTTCAATTATCTGCCTGGCCCTGTAGAAACTCTTTTCCACTAGCGATGTAAAATGTCTGGCACTACAACTGAGGGTTAATAGATATTGCACTCTGCCCTCTACCTTGAAGGTGCCATGACCAAATGGGGTTCAGAGAGGAACACAGCTGGTGGAATCATTCCCTTGAGAGTCAGACCCTTCCCTTAGCATAGCCAGTTATCCTCATTTCAAGAACATAAATCAGGAAAGGGGTATCAGTAGCTCTTTCTTCGCCTAGAGACACAGACTTCTTTCTCACCAGGTTGGGGTTAGTGCTGGCCACAGAGGAACATCATGATGCATAAAATAAATGTGTAAATCCTTTCCAGGAACCTGGGGTCTCTCTCTGAGATGCCATTTGAATTTGATACAGCCCAGCTGTGGGAGGGAGAAGTGTGGACCCTGTGCTTTGAGGTTTAGGAGGAGGGGTGGGAAATCAGAAGCAATCCTGCCACAGAGACGCTTACAATTCACTAGTCTTCTTCGCATCTTGTTCAAATCCATCAGTGCAAGTTTCATTCAAGGAAACCACAACCCTCCAGGGGGTCAGTCTGATTTCCCCCGAGGCACAAGGAGCTGCAGGGGAAATTTGCCTTGTGAAGGGTGGGTAGTGGGGGGCTGGGAGGGGACAAGGTATGGGAATTCCCTGGGATAAGACTTCTTTCAGCAAAGAGTTTTCTTATACTGCACAAGAGAACTAGAATGCATTTGAAAAGAGGGAGGTGACTGGATCCTGCAGCTCAGCCTCTGGCTTGCCGGGGCAGGCCACGAATGTATAAATCATACAGGCAGGTGGGAAAGAGTCCCTGGGAGTCAGCAGCAGGTTGGTTAAGATGAAAAGCATTCATAAATCCAGGGCTTCCACATCTGCCATCTATGATTAAAAATTCACTGGAGGCAGCTGCCCTCCCTCTTTTCCCAGAGCAGTCAGCCATGGACATCAGGGACAGCCAGCGTCTCTGAGCAGAACTTCGCAGCTGGCAAAGCAAGAGACATCGAGTCCACAAGGAGCCCTGCAGAGACAGACTGTGGATCTTAGCAGGAGATGAGACCTCTTCCAGGGACCTTATCCTTCACACCTGGAATGCTCAAGCATCACAGCTGGAGCCATGACCCCTGCCTTCAGAGTCTCCCCGGCCATCTGACCTGAGCCTGACTCCCTGCCTTCCTTCACAAGGGCCATGGCTGAGGTCTCCAGTCGAAGCAGCCCATGACCTCCCTACGGTGGAATTCAAGCCTTCCACTGGTAACTGGAATTTACCTTAATAATAAATCTACCTACTTGTTGACAACCTACTATATGTCAGGCATTGAGATAAGTACTGATGTGTTTCATGGCATCTGCATAAAAACCCTACTGAGTGACCATACGCACTTTATAAATGAAGTGACAAAGATGTGTAGTAACCCACCCCCAGTCTTCTGACATATAAGTGACAGGTGCCCCAGGTCTGCCTGCAGGTGGAGCCATGCGCTGGGCCCCTCTGCAGGCCTTCCTCTCAGGTACTCTCCTCCTGGCCTGTTGGTGTGGAGCTACTATCAACCATGAAAATAATTTCCATCACCACACAAGGGGACACTTCTCATTGCTTCAAAGTCTCTAAAAGGTTTGCCTGGCTTCTCCTCTCTCTTGTCGGCTCATCCCTGATCAGTCACCACATTCCCATTCATTCCTGCCATCATTTCCCTCCAGTTGCCAAACTGCTCTGTAAGCACCTCCTTACAGTTCAGCAGAGCCCCCCAGTACTGCTTCTTCTCTTTCATTTCCAGGCATTTATTATTTTTGCTCTAAATCATATGGCTATTATAAAGGCAGGTCCCTCCCTGATGTTTCTATAAAATACTGTATGTCTTGAGCAAGAGATGAGAAGAGAGGGCCTCATCATCCAAGAGGTAATTTCTGCCTGTGCTGATGAGGTAAAGTTAAAGGGGTGAGCTATTCATTGCTTACGCATTCAAGTCTGACCTCAGTTATTGGGCAAATGGAAGAGAAAGTAATTAGTTTCTTTAATGACTCAGAAATATACCCAAAAAGGGGACGTGGGTGGGCAGTGGTGATTGTTCAAATCAGCAGGTTTGGGAGCTTAATTTCTTTGTATTTATTAAGCTTCAAGATCTTTCTGACATGCTTCATTATAATACAGTGGCCCAGCTGGAAGAGCCCTATTTTCGAGTTACAAAAATGATAAATTAGTGAGACAAAGGTTATTTGTTTCTTGAACTGCTGTTTGAAAATTCTGGGCATAGATTTCTCTATCACAGGGCAGGAAAGTGACAATATTTGTTTCCCTCTGTTAGAAGAGAAAATGGAATGTTTTCCCCAAACCACCCTGACAATGTCACTCAGCAGGTGAGCCTGGTTCTCCAGCTCAAGTCCCCCTCTAAGATTAATGACACTTGGCCTGAGCTCCCTGGGGCTTCACTCCCCCCCCCCCCAAGTCCTCCAGCATCAGGATTTCTGGAAGTCACTGATGAAGTGAGAAAATGGTAAGTCCCTTTGCCTGTATTTCATTTCATCTTTAAAACTGACGATGTGGCACCATGGAAAGCAGGCGGACTGGGGTCCAACCCCAGCCCTCCATGCTGACGCAACACATCACTCAGTATCTCTAGAGGCACCTGACCTATATTTGGTGCTCCAGAATTGCACTAAATTTCTAGCTTCACTCTGCTTGGGTTTGGATTCCTTTATCATACCCAACTTGAGTCTGTGTATAGTACTTGACCATATCCTCGGAAACATGGCATTAGAAAGCATGCAGGTTTCACTTTGATTTGATGTGGAGAGAAGGAAGAGGTGGCACTTTTTTGTTTTTAAGATTTTTTTTTTAATGATTTAGAGAGAGAGAGGAAAGGCGAGAGAGAGAGAAACATTGACATGAGAGTAAAACATCATCGGCTGCCTCTTGCAAGCCCCCTACTGGGGATAGCAACCCAGGCATGTGCCCTGACCAGGAATCAAACCGGCAACCTTCCGGTGCACGTGATGATGCCCAAACAACTGAGCCACGCCAGCCAGGGCAAGGAAGAGGTTTTACATAGCACACAAAACAGCTGAACTATAATAAATTTCCCATTATTTCTGGAAAGGCTGCAAAGCACGATCTATGTCACGGGACACCATGAGAAATGCAGAGCACAGCCTCCCAGCCTGGCCTCTTATGAATTTTTTATCTTAATATTCCTTTCCTCCTGGCCATGGTCTCATGTCCTGTCCCCTGTAGATGGTAACTTCTAAAATCATTTCTCTAACATAATCCATCAGCTTTGGAATTTACTTTTAAATGCCACTGATGAAAAGCTCAATAATTTACTCAGGGAGACCCCACTGTGGCTCCCACATGTCCCTAGGGTGTCCTCCCACCCAAGATGTTTGTCAAAGTATTCATGCAAGACCCACACTTCCCTTAAAAAAGGGTGTGGAGGTACTGGTGCTGGTGGGATGACCACAACTGAGAAGAAAGCTTTCCATTTGGCCCACACACGCACCAGAGCTGCAGGAGCATCTGCTTCAGGAGTGTTTGCTGAAGCTCTGGGATGTGGGGAGAATGCCCTCAAATAAGGATGAAGCTGGCCAGAAGGCACACAACAGCTTCGCAGAGACGAACAGCCTCTGGGCAGAAAGGACCCAAGGCTGCGGCCCTGGGCAGTGT
The DNA here is from genome assembly GCF_964146895.1 of Miniopterus schreibersii. Lineage (NCBI taxonomy): Eukaryota > Metazoa > Chordata > Mammalia > Chiroptera > Miniopteridae > Miniopterus > Miniopterus schreibersii. Next base: position 75,420,423 of record NC_138105.1, on the reverse strand, counting down.
TAAAGGAGTGCACATAAATAATCAATTTAGCCTCAGAGCCACAAAGCATGTTAGGGGCCTCCTTGGTTTATAAAGAAGTTTGTCTGCTGTGCTTTGAATAAGCTCCAAAAGGAAAGACTATGTTTGGAAATAAAAAATTCAGGAATTTCTATTCTATAAAAAGAGTGTTTTAAACTGCAAAAGCCTTTTTGCATATCTCATTTCACTTAATTCTCACCATAATTCGGTGAACTATGTATCATTTGTTGTCACTATTTTACAAATGAAGAAAAGGAGGTTCAGTAAGTGAGCAGAGGGTGCACATCTAGTAAGATATCAAGTCCACTGCCCTTTCCATTCTATCTGTGCTTGTGTTAGTTACAGTCAATGCTGCATTGCAAACTAATCCAAACTTAGCAGCTTAAAACAGCACCTACTTATGAACTCGCTGTTCTGTAGGTCAGAAGTCCAGGGCTATGTTTTTTTCTGGAAGCTCTGGGGAAAGAAACTGCTTCCAAGCTCATTCAGTTGATTGGCAGGAGTCAGTTTCTTGTGGTTGTAGGACTGAGGTCCCTAAAAGAAGCACAGAGTCTAGTTGTTAGCTAAGCTGATGAAATAGTTGACGTTTATTGCTACAGAGAGACCAGGAAAATGGGATCAGGAATAACTAAGAAACTTCCAAATCAGTAACCCAATTAGGAAGGGAGAGTATGAATGCATTCAAGTAATCATAGAAAATTTTAAAAGATGAATGAGGAAATCTTGGGATTCAGGAAAATGACCAGAAAATGAAAGAGACATTTTTGGCAGGACTAAAACATAAATGAATTGACAGCCCAAGAAGGACAATGTCCTGCCTCACACATCTCCAGCCTCACTGCTCAATACTTGCTTTACGCTGTCCATTTCGTGATCCTTCCAGCTGCTCCTGCCATCCTCAGGATTCCCCTGGAAAGAAGTTGAGGCATCTGTGCAGTACAACAGCTGTGCCCCGCCTTGTGCCCTACTTGGGAGAGGCTTGACTTTCCAAACCTGACAGGAGGAACTCTATGGCATGGACCAGCTCCCCGGTGCCTTCATCTTCCCCTTTCCTGCTCTACCACACACGCGCGCTCACACACACACACACACACACATTCATGCACAGCTCAAATATGTATGCACGCACAACTATGTCGTCAGGGATTAATTGAGGTTTATTGCTTTTTCACCCACTCTCCATAACCCTACCCATCTCTTGGCAACAAGTCTCCATCTATCTGCTGCTTAGCCAAAGCCTCGAGGAAGAATTTCTTTCCTGGCACATAGACATAGGGTACCTATTAACCACAAACTTAGACCCCAGTAAGTATGATGGCAAAGCCTTTTTAAATTGATTTGGTGGGGGGACATCAATGTGAGAGAGAAACATTGCTCGGCTGCCTCCTGCACACACCCCAACCAGGGATCGAACCTGCAACCTGGGCATGTGCCCTGACCGGGAATCAAACTCGCCACCTTTTGGTGCACAGGACGACACTCCAACCAACTGAGCCACATTGGCCAGGACTGGCAAAGCCTTTTGATCGCATGTGTGTGCGCGCTACACAAGGCGTTGGGCTCTACGATGAGTTGAATAGGCTGTGTCTCCTCTCTGTGGTAGAGACAACCAAACCCAGCCAGGTATAAAACTCCAGCATTTGCAACAATTCATCACCTACCATCCTGGATTGTGGCTTCTGCACCAAATGACTGGCACAGAAAATGCGTGATGAAGGAGTTGAGAGGAGGGCAAGTATAAGTGGGCCAAACGGCTTCTCCGAGCCTTGAAGGATGTGTTGAATTTAGTATCAGAAGAGGTGGGAGGCAGGGAGACCTGTCTAATAACCCAGACAAGGGATACTGAGGACTTAAACGAGTGATGTGATTGTAGGAAAGCCAAGGATAGAGAACGGCCGGGTAAAGTTCAGTGCAGTCCCCAAGGGGACAAGGGTCCTGGTGTTTGCTGAGCTGTCACATCGTGTGCAGTGCCAGGGCCGGGAGGTAAACTAGAGTGTCCGCCTCCAGGGGTGGGAACAAGGGGTGTGGATTCGTAGCCTCACAGTGCACAGGGGGGAAATAAATAGCAAAAATGAGGTTTATAACAAAATACCGTGTTGTAAACCAACCTACGTGCACACACGTGTTACAAGGACTCACATCCAGTAGAGCAGAGTTAGGTGTGCAGACAGGTGAGGGGGCGGGAGTGAGGATCAGAGACCGAGTGGGGGAAATCAGGGGGAGAGGGGCCTTTACTGAGTGACGCCGAGTGCGGAGAGCAGCCCTGTGTGATTAACTGAACTCCGCCAGAGCCCAAAAGAGAGGTGAATAATTACATACACACACGTGCATAAATGCATACAAAAACATTTTAAAGGCAAGCAATGGTTTGTTGTGCACTATGAAGTATCACTTGGAGGTGAAGGGCAAAGGAGAAGATAGGAAAAAGTAAGCAGGTTTTCCCTCCTGGGCCTTCTCTTCTCCCAGCTTCAGTTCTACATACACTTGTCTAGTCCAGTGACTATATTCAAAGAAAATAACCTTTGGAAACAGACCAGCCTGGGTCTGAACCACAGAAACATTTCCGACCCTCAGTTTTTCCTTCCTGTAAAAAGTAGAATAATCATATCTACCTCATGTAGTGAGCACAGGGCTTCCATGAGCTAACAGGCGTGAAAGAGCCTAGTATAATACTTGGCTCAGTAAATAAGAGGTCTCTTTCTGATTTTCCTGGGCCTGACACCCCAAGTTTTGACTAGTGGCCCCTGCTTGGCCAGTAGCAGAAGTGAGAGCAGAGCTTTGTAAATGACAGCCACAGTGTCAGCTCAGCACTGGAAGGCTCTCCTCCCTGGAGAAAGCACTCTGGGCTCAGGACAGACCCCAACCCCCTTCTGGGCCCCTGGGAGAGCCACATGCAGGCCTGGCGGTGCGCCCACAGCCTACCAGAACTCAGAGAGGCTGAGCTCCCTTCCACCCCACTCAGCCGCACATTTTTATCTTTTTTATGTGTTTGAAACGTTACACTAATTGTGATGAATGTTCTCTCTGTGCTCACACTGAGGAGCGAATGATGAAGCCATAATGTAAGGTAATATGTCTATTAAAGATTTAAAATAACCCGCCTGCTGGATGGTTCCTTGCTCACTAGCAGACTCAAGCTCCTTGAGGAGAAGTTGGTGGTAAATTAGAGATAGTGATAGCGAGGGAGGGGAGGAGGGGACTCGAGGGCTGTTCAACTCCTGGGGTGCTGCCAGCCTGATCTGCCTTTTCTCCACTTAATTAAGGGCCAGCTATTGCAGCAGACTCGGCATTGGCTCTGAATATACTTGGATGGTCAATGACTTTGGGAACTCTTGACTTAAGAGTGATGTTAGCTGTACTTTCAGAGTCATGGATTAATTGTCTTTGGCTCTGATGCACAAACCCATGTTAGTTACCTAATTATGAGTATGTCATTAGAAGTGGCTTCCTGAGCTGTCTGGTCCCCAAATGCCAGAAGCAGATAAAACTTGTACTAATAGGACCAGAGAAACTCTTTGTTCTAGGGAAACTCTATCCCTAGCAAAGCAGGAATCTGAAATAAAAAGCAGACAGAACTTTGGTGTCTTCTGCATCTGTCTCCCTGCCTGGTAGTCTCTGTTTTACTTAAGAGCAAGAGGTGCTTGTTCACCCCAGTCAAGACCTTAGGGGCAGGTGGCTGTGGAAGCCTACAGGCTCACTTTTGGGGAGAGAGCATGTCAACAGGTGACCTCGCAGGAGGGCAGTGTAGAAGATCAACAGTCCAGGCCTTAGTCTCAGCTCCACCCCTAGTCTCAGTTCCTCCTTCTGGGCTCCAAAAGCCTCCAAAGAGCCATGAAAGTCTAGCTTCCCCCTTCCATGGTTCATTGCCACCACTCCCTTCATTGCTAAGCATCCCCTGACCTTCATCGTCTCCTCTTGCTCATTTCCACCACTTCTTCCCCGACTCAGGTTCCTGCCTCGAGTGCCTGCCTCCCCCGCTCTGCCTCCTACCCTGGTTGGATTGCTATTTAGACACGTTGACTAAGAGATTCAACAGTATCCGGCCCTATGGTGACTGTGGAAACCTATCACGGAAAAACCAAAAAAGAAAGCACAGTGACCAAAACCAGAAAAATAGCTCAGGTGACAGAAAATATAACCCAAGGAACAGAAGAAGATTCCCTGCAAGCGCTTCAGGCTATGGGATAACTTAATAATAACATGGATTTTATACTTTTTAATGCATTGAAGACAAAGTGTCAAAAGGGCAGAAAAAGATTAAAAGAGTGATTGCAGAGCTAAGGGAACTAACTGAGCACCAAAACAGTATCATTAACAGAACTAGTCGTTAGAACAGCCAAAATCGGAATAGACATGGTGACACCAAATGAAAATCATGGCATGAAAGCAAATGGAAGGAAAGGGGGGTAAAATGATTGCAGATAAAGTAATAGGTATTGAGGGAGGGCAGAAAAGATACAACGCATGGATTAAAAAGTACCCCTGAAATAGAGGGCCCAGGAAATGAAGACAAAAATTATTACGAGACATTTTTAAAGCTAAATTTCCTTAAATAAAGGAAGAAAAGCCAGGCTGCCTTCAGATGTCTCCAGAGCAACATCCCGAAAATGAAAGGACAATTCCATTTTCAACAGTGAAATCACTAACACACACACACACAAATGTGGAAAGCGTGGCACTAAATAGGCCACAAAGAAGATATTTATTCACAGCATGAGAGTTGAAACAAGAAGGCGACATGCTGCCTTGTTCAACGTCAGCTGGGAACATCTGCATCGAGGGACTCAAGTTTTTCATTGCAGGGAACATGTCTGTGCTCAAGGGCCATGAACGTGGATCTGGGGGTTACAAGTAAATTTTAGCAAGTAGGCACATTTGCAAATACAGAAGATGTGGATTTTGAGGATCAACTCTACTCCTTGGTCACTTCTTTCTCCAAATAATTTTCTAGGCACTGAGGTTATAGCAATGAACAAAAGAGGCAAAAAGCCTTCTCTCGTGGAGCAAGCTTTCTAGAGAAGGGGAGAGACCAAAATATAGTCCAGTGAAAGCTGCTGTATTGCGAGGAGAGGGGCTTGGCTGAGGGGGTGGCCTGGGTCAGGGGCATCGTGGAGCGCGGTGCCCCAGGCAGGGCAGCCGGGGGCCGGGCCGCGGGCGCCGGGGGGATCCTGGGATGGGAGAAGGGGAGCCTAAGGGGGCCAGGGGCTCGCAGACACAGTGACAGTCACAGCGATCAGAGCTGAGAGGGATCTTTCAGACCAGCCATGCTCAAATGTTCCTACTCACGTGCCACCTAAAAGATTTCTAGCTGTGTTTTACGTTTTCTGTTTGCATCTTACATTTTCATAAATGTCAGCACTAAGAAGCCTTATTCTCCTGAATCAGGGGCATTGTTACAGCAACGTCAACCACTTCTTGGAATTCTTCTTGTAGGCTGAAAATCACTTGGTGATCTATTATCAAAAATTATTTTCCATGATCAGTTTATTGGCACTGTTCCTGACAGTTTGATGAGCTGCTTCTTCACTTTAGCTGAAGGCAAGGAACCCGAATCCACCTGAATTAAAAAGGAATCTGTGTGTGTGTGAATTCTTATTTTATTTACTTTTTTTAATCTTTTCATATATTGGAATAATTCACTTTCTCAATATCTGGGACTAATATCAAAAGACTGCCAAAGCTAATGAAATAACTATTAATTATACCCATTTTTTCCCACCTATAGACACACTATTTAGCATGATATACTCAGATGGAATTGGAAAATTAAAAACATTGCTAATTTCAATACAGCTTTGACAATGCAATCCTTTTTTGATAAACTGCTTTCACCTCATCATGTCCTTTAAGTTTAGATCTAGCTTACTCAGCCAGTGGGTGTCTGCTCCTAACCTAATTAGAAATGCCAACCATCGCTGCCAAGCCACCAGCCCAGTCAGGCCCCCCTTCTGTCATAAAATATCTGACTTCATTTTTCAATTCCAGTGAATAGTTTAATATACATTTCAAGAATATTATTAAAAATCACTGAGTAATATATTGTGGAATATGTTTTTGTAATGATAGATTACTAAAAGCAATCAAGAGTAAGCTGATATAAAGCTAATATAGTCTATTTTTATAATTTATAAAAACAGTAATAAATCTATATGCTGTTTCTCACTACTTAGTTTGAAATAATGCAGTGTAATTTGTGGCACCAAAAAGCGTGTTTTTATGAAGCAGGAGGTATAACACTCCTGGTAGCCCTTTGGTAAATGTGTGTGCATACATGGATTGAATCTTCCAGCTTCTGAACATCACATTATTTAAGAATTTTGTATATAGCTTCAGAAATAATACCATTAATTTTGTGAGACGTTATGATCAAGACTTTCCTCATATATTTAATTTCAAAAAAAAAAAAAAAAAAGATATACATTGGTAACAGCAAATTGGTGTTGTAGCTAGAATATCATTTTCTATTTTACTAATCAGAGTTCGAAAATTTTAAGCATTTTATAAGTGAAAAAATAAGCCAAGAACTGACAGACTGGAGTAAATATTTCATGATACAATTTGATCAAATGGGTTTTAACTAACTTATTAAAGAACACTCAATGAATTTTTTAAAAATCAGGTAACGCTTTTCCATAGGTTTTATCATTTCCATAGCCTCAAACACATTCCCATCACATTTAATAGAATTTGTGTGACTAGCCTGCACTGTTTTGGCTGTTCCAAGATGCTTTTCTATCCAGATAATGACATTTCCCAAAGATGAGTATTGAGAATAGCTGAACATAATTGCTTGCGATTAAATTTGTGAAAAAAGACACATCTTTAGCGTTCGGTATTTCTTACCAACTGTCTTTGCCTCAGCATTTTCTCCCACAACAGCAAAGCATTCTTCAACAAAAGTCAGGGTTCGGGAGAAGTGAGGTCCTTAAAGAGAGCAGTCATCACCCCATTGTCAATCCCCTCCCCAAAGGGGCCAACACACTCCATTTCCGTCACCAGCCTTCACCCTCAGTGGGAGCATGCAATGAATCGGTAAGAAGACGCAGCTGTCCCCTGAGTTTCTAGTGTTCTCCTTAATAAGGAGGTTTGGCTTCCTGGAGGTGGTTAGACACTAGAATGGCTGACCAGAGTAAAATTCAGGAAGGAGTGCTGCCTTGGTTTTGTAAAGAAGGAAAGGTTTTTTCATGAAATCCTAGAGCAGAGAGAACTCATATGACACCAAGACACTGTGGAAGCTGAGGACCTGGAAATTAATTCCTTTAAGACCATCAGTACAGTCAGAACTGGAATTAAAAGCTGAAGGCTCCAAGGACTATGCCCCCTTTTTTTCTTGACCAGTGTGGCTCAGTTGGTTGGGCATTGACCCATGCTTGGAAAGGTTGTGGGTTCAATTCCCAGTCAGGGCACATGCCTGGGACTGTGGGTTCAATCCCTGCTTGGGGTTTGTATGGGAGGCAACTGATCAATGTTTCTCTCTCACGTTGATGTTTTTCTCTCTCTCCCTTCCTCTCTCTCTAAAATCAATAAAAACATATCCTCAGGTGAGCATTAAAAAAAAAAATTACCAACTACCATGGACTGTGTATTGGGGAACAAGTTTGAAGGATTCCTAACTCTTATAGACTCACCCTGGAAATAAACAAGTACAGTCAGTCCACATGTGTCAGGGGCCGGCTGTACAAATTAACTTCCATACGGATTGTAATGTTTGTTAAAAGAAAATAAATTAAAAATGTACTAGCTGGAGCTCACATATATATTATTAAAACTCAGTAGTAACTGTAACAATTATTTAGCACGTAGACCAACAAAAGAATTGTTGGAGGTAAGAGTATTTTATCACGGACATTGATTAGAACTGCCAGTACATGGTGATAGCGAAATGTTGGCCGACTTCTAGTTAGTGTTATTATTATTTTGAAATTCTCTACAGACAAAATGCCCCATTATTTCCTAGACCCAGGGCAGACCTCTGCCACAGGTACAACACTCAAGGAAAATCAATTAGATGCTGCAGAAGAGGCGAGTTAATACCAGTAGCCAACTTCCACCATGCAAAGCAGCTTAGCTACACCTCTTACCCTTTCGGTGACAGCACTCCACTGGCCTTAGGAGTTGCTTCCTCTTGAAATTCTATCAATTCACTCAGAATAGTGCATCATTTCCTGACTAATTCCTGGGTTAATAGGCACAGCAGGAAAGCACACATAGCAAGTTTATGTGTTTATGCTTTGATTTCCAAAGCTAATGGTTTATTTAACTAGCAGGTTATGTCTTGATTACAAGCCCCTAATAGGCTGAAATTGTGTTTGGATTTCATAAATTGAATTTCACAAAGCTTGCCTTTCAAAACAATGTGTCGAGTTCGCCTGATTCTTACACCAGCGTTTGCAATCAATGCACAAGGAATAAGCTTTTATTTGTAAACAAGGCTGCAGACAATCTTAGCTATTAAATGAGAGGAGTAATTCTATGCACATTCATTCTACAAATGTTTACACAGAGCACAGTGTGCCGAGGGCATGAGATACGAAACTGATTTAAATAAAGCCCCTTGTTTTACAGGGTTAAACGTCTAGGGCAGGAAGTTGACACATAAAGACATCAATGACCACCGCCACCACCTCAACAACAAAAGCGAAAGGAGAGGTGAAAGCCACAGGTTCGAAGGAGAGGCCAAATAGCACAGAGAGAGGGGGAGGACTTGGCCATGAGGGAGGGGACCAAGGGGACCTTTGCCAGGCTGCCTTCAGGCGTCTTCCCCTAGGAAAAGTTAGGGGCTCACGGGACCATGGTCCAGATAATATGATGAAACCAATGAGGCTGAAGCCTGGAATGAGGCAGAGCAGAGGGCGGAGTGGGGTGCCGTTGGATTTTCATGTTGTGGAGGTGGAGCCCATGAACACGTGATCATGGGAGGGGCCTGTGGGTGTCAATCACTGCCCTGAGGTCAGGAAACCCCCAGCACAGGCACCACAGTCATTCTAAACGACAGCAGAAGGCGTGGAGAGGAAAACTCTTGGACAGGTGTCCTCACCGTTGTAGAATGCGAAGGATTAAACCTGAAGGCTGGCTGTGTGGTGAGGAAAAGCGGGCAGATGGAGGTGGAAAGTACGCATCTCTGGAGAAGGGCCTGGCCAGGGGGAGCAGGAGTAAACCTGCGCAGCAGCAGAGATAAGCGATGGAAAGGCTAACAACGTCCCCACCCTGCGGCTGAGGTCTCAAAAGGACGAACAAGTTCCACCCGAGAGGCTGCAAGCACAGTGGCGTCATCGAGGACAGTGCCTGACTTTCCTTAGGAGACATTGAAAACACTTCAATGTATTTATAATGGTGGAAAATTCCAGAAGGAAAAGCGGGAAGAGTGCGGACAGAGGTCAGAAGTTCAGGAAGCCAAAGAGGAGGGCAGCAAATGAGTTAACAAAGGAGACTGTATCCTGGCCAAAGCCACGGAAGGGCCAGGATGGGGGGACACATAGGAACAGCTTCAACTCGTGCTTTCAGATGAAAATCTGTCACGAATTGTTTCACTGCTGGAAGCTCGTGCACTTTCCAGGTGGGGAACCTGTGGCATAATTCCTGAAATTGCTCGTAGTCCGTGTTGAGTTGAGACGCACAGAGAATTGACACGTTTGCTCAGTCTGTCCTTGCCATGGGAAGCAGCCTGTTTGATTGTTGGCATGTTGCATCTTTACGGCTGGATGACATTTATCTCATGAACGTAGCTCTGTACATCCCAAGCTTGTGCTCAACTCCGTAAGCCTGTTTCTACATTCACTCGTTACTCATGTTAACATCTTACTCAGACGTGAGTTTTCATAGTCAATTTAAATGGAGGAATTGCCACAAAAATTATAGATAGGATGAACACAGCTTCAAGATTTTTGGCCAACAAACGCGACCAAAATCACGTTATTCTTTCCCTTTGTTTAACCCAAGTGAAAGGATATTTTGACATTTCAGTGAGCTGCTCTCATTTAAAAAAAATTAATCTGAGAAAATTTTTTTCCATTCTCTCAATATTGGACGAGTTCCATTTCTCTTTCTGATTTTATTAGCTGCCAGACCACACACAAAAAAACTTTCATTTTCCTCTCAAACCACCCACTTGGTGTCTTTTATGCTTCGGCAATCCACATACAGATCACTCCCTCAGCGTCGCCGTCTCATTAAGGAATACAGAGTGAGGGACTCAGCCTCGCCTCCCATGGGAACAATCAGAGCAGCCACACAGCCAGTCCCTGGGTTTGCAAGGGGAATGGCTCTAACCCAGCCCTGCACAAAGCAGCCCTCCCATAGTGGCTGAAGCATGTCCACATGGCAGAATCTGCTTTGATTCAGTGGCAAGGCCCTTGGACAGACAGCGAGTGGGAAGCAGGGGAGAGAAAGGCAGGAGAGATAACTGACACCTCATTATTGTCATCCCTTGCAAGTTTGCCTGCTTCGCCCTTCCCATGGAGAATGAAATGGGAGAGACACCATCCCCCATTAATCAGCATAGCGCTTGGCTCGGGTGGCATCACTTCAGTGCCAGAGCCTGCATCACAGGCGAGTGTGAGCAGCAACAATGGTCTGAGTTGGGACTGGGGGAGACAATGGGGCGAGGGGAGCCCTTCCCTGGCTCAGCACCAATGAGTAAGCCTATCTTCAATCTCTTTGCAATTCTCTCAAGGATTGGGTTCATCACACGGAGGAGGAAAAGCAGAAGAGTGCAGACAGAGATCAGAAGTTCAGGAAGCAGGAAGCCAAAGAGGAGGGCAGCAAATGAGTTAACAAAGGATGCCTGAAATTATCACAGGGTAAAGGCATTGGAGTTTCCCAGTTTAAAAACATATAAGTTTTCCTCTAAATCTTAGAAAAATGACATGAGCTTCAGCTTGGATAGACTTTCATTATGAAGATGCAAGAGTGACAGCCTAGGAGCTACGGCAGGACCTTGGAGAGCACCCTTCTATTGCGGGCAGTGTCCACAATGATTCTGCCTGGGTTGTGGAATGAGGCAGAATTCTGGCTTCTCCACTTTCTAACTATGAGATCTTGGACTAGTTATTTAGGTAATAGAAATAATGATATGTAACCCATAAAGAAGCTTTAAGGATTAGATTAGGTAAAATAATATACATAGGGTGCCCAGGAAAAAAAAATGTCTTGTATAGTGCCTCTTCTTTTTAGATTATCTCTTGCTCTCTGGGAAGACTCTGAAGGGATGAGATTTAGAATGTATGCTTGTTGGGAAGGTAAAGGGAGTTAGACACCAGGATCGGCAGCAGTTATCTGTGGGAAGAGTCTAAGAAGAACACTTCAGGATAGGAATCGGTTGCTGTACAAAAGTGGTGGTGAATGAAAGCCAAGCAGAGGAGATTATTACGGACATGAGGGTTACAAAGGTGATCGATTAAGCTGTCTGGGTATGAATCCTGGCTTGGCTGCTTTTTAGTCATATGGCCTAGGGCAAGTTCATAGCTTCTTTCTACCCCATTCTACTCATATAAGAGTACCTGCTTCATAGGTAGGATGACCAAATCATTTTATCCTCCAAACAAGGACACTTTTTAGAGTAAAATGAGGCACTGTTGATAATTATGCTGGAACAAATGGAGTAAACCAAGGCACTCTTGGAAAAATCAAAACATCCTGTTTATGAGGTTGAAAGTATTAAGTGACCTAGTGTTTGAATATGCTTTGATCCATGCCTGCCACGTTGCAAGTACTCAAAAAATGTCATTACTTTTACTTGTGAGTTTATCTTGTCAAGTCACTAAGCCTGTCTAAGCCAGTTTATTTTTTGGAAAAAAAAAAATGGGGATAATAGTAGTACCTACAGTCTGGAATTACGGTTAAGGATTAAATGGAATAATGCATATGAAGTACTTGCCACCGTGCTTGACATAGAGTAGACACTCAAGGTTAGCTATTATTACTGCATTCAGGGTCAGGGATCGGATGAGAGGGGTAGGAGAACTCTGAACCTTCTGAAATTGCTCTTTCTCAGTCAGTGTAGAGTTGCTAATTCACAGATCTGCTAAGTGTTTGTCCTTGCCATTAAAAGGAGCTCAAAGGGAAATTTAGACAGAGAAAGTGAATTGTTACTTTAGTTAGTAGTAGTGAGTATAATGTGATGAAGGGAGCACAGATTCTGAAATCAAAAGATCTTTGTCCCGGTCTCAGATTCATCGTTACTAACTGCATGGCTTTGGGCGGGTCACTTAACCCTTATAAGTCCCAGTTTTCTTATCTGTAAAATAAAGGTTGCATCTCTCAAGATCGCTATGTGGTTCAGCTCTAAGGTAAACTGTAAAACACATGAGAATGGATGAGGCTATCTTTGGTAATGATGCCTTTTACTTTAGCCCTACCCTGGCTAACGAAGCACTTCCCGCTCTCCTGTTGTGCTTTCTGAAAAAATGAGGAAGTAACAAATGATCTCCTTCATCCACACACCCCCTAAAGGAGGCTTGCTGCTTTCAATTCTCCTCCATTTGGTGCTGCTGCCCAGTTAACGTATTTGCAACAGATTGAGGAGCACTCTAGGCTACAGAAAATCATCCTACTGTCATGTTCAGTTACTCAGACTACTTCCTTTTCTCTCCATCCCTATTTCATTTCGTCATGGTTCTGAGCCACCGCCACCCTGCTCCAAACTTACCCGTTTACAGAGGGTCAATTAAATTACTTACTCTCAATACAAATCTTTGCTATTTAAAATTCACATTTTAATTATGATTAGGTCTGGGTTAAGTTCAGGTAGGTGCTGAAAACACCATTTTCCAGTTGATACCATTAACCAGGCTGATTCTTGCACACTTCCAAGCATATAAATCTTGGGTATGTGCTCACAACATGTGCACACACATGCATACACACACACACACACACACACTGCAAGACCTCAGCCAGCAAAATAGCCAGACAGACAAGAAGGGATTTCCATACGTAGCTTTTTATTAATAGAGCTTTTGATTAAAGGAAAAATAAGCAGATTCCAAACCTATGTTTGCCCCTATTCCATCTCACTCTTTTATACATTGTCTTGCATTTTCTCCACAGGCCAGTGTCAGACCAACAAGGAAAAGCTCTCAGTGGGATCCCAGACTCCCTTATTTGAAAAAGGTTAGAACATTCTTGACACTCTCCCTAACAAGGTAGAGTGTCAGTAAGGTGGAGTTTGATCTTAGTAAATACATGGAGGTTGGTCCTGGGGTTAGAATTTGTCGTAGCTCATGTGGATGGGACTGGAGATAAATAGCTATACAAGCATGTTTCAAAGCAATTTACATTTTTCTTGAAAATGTGTCATTTTATTTTATATTGTTGTATTAGAATTTAAGAGTCTAACTTTAGTGACGTGTGCACTGAGGTACCCAGGAACAGAACCACAGATTTAAAAAAAAAAGTGCTTTCAACAAGTCTGGGTCTTGACTCTCACCTTATAAATCAGTTCACCTATCAGCTGGGCCACAGGAAAAGCAATGGGTTTTCTACGTCATGGGGACTATAGAGCCACACTGTGCAACTGGCAGTAGAATAACCTGCCCAGCAGGCCACCTTCCAAAGTGCACATCGTTGCAGAGAACATCCAAAGACTAAGAATTAGCCTGTCAACCTTTCAGCACCGCGGACAGCTCATCAGTGAGTGGTAGCTGGCGCTTTAAACTTAAGTCTGTGCAGCACCTTTCCAATGAGGAAACTACCAAAAGAGAGAGAGAGAGAGAGAGAAACCAAGGTCCTTAGAGTACATAGAAATCAGATTCAAAGGGATTATGGGTTTCAATTAGACATTTAGTAAAGTTATGGAGGATTCAGAACCAGCCGACCCAGCACAACACATCTTCCCATATGAACAGGCTGCTAAAAACCACTAAGTGAGGAAAATAGGAGGAGTATTAAAGGTCCAGTTTTACCAAAAAATGTGAAGGCAATTGCTCTTCCAGAAGTTGCCTGGGAGGGAAATGAGAGGGAATTTAGCCGCCAGACTTAGGCAGAACCTCAATCAGAGATAATAGCTTTCTATTACAACATGGAGAGTATAAGTGTATTATGAGCATTTATTCACGGGCAAAAAAGTTACAATGCTTTTATAATAATTCATTGATAAAGCTTCCAGTTAGGTAATGAGGCTTCCATATTATTCCCATCTCTCTCTCCGACATACATCTCCATGCATGTGTGATACCCACGCGCGTGTTCTCACTCGCTAGGAAGTCGCACACTCACCTCAGGCCCTTTTCCTACTGTGTCTCCCAGGGTATCTCCTTATGCTCCTCTCTTCCTCTTTCTTACCCCACTTGGGCCCCAGCGTTGTTTTCTAACTCAAAGGAGCTCTCCATTGTACAGGCAAAATTATGAAATAAACTGACAGTACGTGGACTTTGCTAACAAGTCCAAGGCAACATTAGTGGTGTGGGATGAACAAGAGGTCATTTGTGGAGCTCAGTATGGCAGAACTTTAATTAATACTAAAAAGGCATTAAAACAATGCTGACTCTGTGTCAGCATGTGTCCTAGGCTCTGAGAATATATCTGTGGCCAAGACAGAGAAGACTCCTGCCATCATGGAGCTTTTATTCTCTTGGGAGAGACAGGTAATAAACAAACTGGCAGAAAATATAACACATTCTAGAAACTAGTAATTTTCATTAAAAATGTTGCCTGGAAGACTGAGATGAAATTTCCTGGTATAGTTACTTTGAAGAGAGACGCCAGAGGGGCCTTTCCAGGGAGGTGACGTTTGAGCTGAGACAGATAGCTTTATGCCAATGACAACCATTAGTAATTAAAAATAGTTGTGTGTTATCTGTATTTCTGAGAAACATTGTCATCTGATCACCTTCTAGGCAAGGAAACAAGTTCTTTTATCATATAAATGAACACAAATATTCCCTGTGGCTAATAGGGACGGTATGTTTGTTAAGGTAAACACTAGCTGATGCAACAGATACAGCCCAAGTTTTCAGTGAGTTGAGGCAATAAATATTTATTTCCTGTTCAGCCCAAGTCTGATCTAAGGCTAAAGGCAATGGGGTCAGCACAGTCTGAGGTCACTGGGGCACTGTCATTCATCGGCAGGAGGGGAAGAGAAAGCATGGAGGACCACGTGGATGATTATTAAAGGCCAGATAATTCATCAGATATATCTGGAACTCAGTCACATAGTCTCTCCTAATGGCAAAAAACCCCCAGGAGAGATGGTCTAGCTGTGTGCCTAGTGAACACTTAATGAGCACTGCCTCATCTCTGCCCCAACGAGGTGGGAGGAAAAATTATCTTACACTTTGAAAAGAGCATCTAGATTGCTGATGGGAGAACTGACGAGGCCTAGAGTCCCGTGAATATAGTTTGTTTTACTCACTCTGAGGCATGATGAGCGAATGAATTTTTCAAATAATAGCAGCCATAGACGTAATGATGTAATAACGCTTTCATGACCATTACCCATCGGACCTTCATAAACCTGCATCCTTGCTACACAGACAGAGCAAGAGTATTATTTCCATTTTAGAAAATGGTGAACTGAGGGCCAAGCAATCTTTTAGAGCTGAAAGAATCTAACATATTATTTAATCTAAACACATCATTTCATAGTTGAGAAAATTATCATCTGAAGGGGTGTTGCCATTTGCCCCGTGCCCATAGAATTAGTCGTTAAATGGGTATGAAGTTTCAGTTATGCGAGGGAAGTTCTAGAGCTCTGCTGTACAACACGATGCCTATAGTTAACACGCAGCATTTCCCACCTTCGAATTTAAGAGGGTGGACCTCAGGCTGTGTTCTTACCACAAAACAACAGCAAAGGAAACAAAGGGAAACACTGGGAGATGTTGGGTATGTCTAGTACCTTGATTATCATGATGATATCAGGGTTTTTGCATATGTCTAAATTAATAAAATTATATACATTAAATATATTCAGTTCTTTCTACATCAGTTTTACCTGAATAGAGACGTTTAAAACACAAAATATTAGAGCACATGTGTAATTAATAATGAGGGTAAATTTCATTTCATCGAAGATTTTTCATTAAATACCTACATGCACACATCCCCCCCACAAACGTGCACGAGGTCAGAGTGAAATCCTCCACACTAGTGTAGTAACAGGATATATAAACATGACTTCCCTGGAGGTAATAAAGGACAGATAAAAAGAGCAAGTATCCTTTGCAGCCTCCCGCTTCCTTGCTTAACAGATAATACTCACGTTCCTCAGAGTTCACGTTGGGTCTTCTTTTTTCTTTTGACTCTGTACCTTCTTTCTAGGCAACCTTAGGGTTTCAGTTGTCTCTGAGTCCTGTTTGGGGACAATGCCCAGAGCTCTCACCCAGCGGTCGTCCCACAGGTATCCAACTGCCTCCTGAATAGTTCTCTTGTTTATCAAGTAAACAAAACTGAACTCATCTCCTCTCACAAACTTGCTTGTCCTCTAATGCTCCTTCCCTCGCCACCTGCTTACCCAAAAGGAACCCTGGGAATCACACTGACTTCCCCCCTACCCTTCTGAGGTTGGGTTTCCTAAAGCAGAGCCTGGGAGGAGGCTTCTTTTGCAAGTGATTTATTGAGAGAGTGCCCTCGGGGAAGGGGAAGCAGCAGGTGGGGCAAAGGAAGGCGCTGGGTGAGGATGTGGTCTCAGCTGGAGACCAGCTTCACCTGGTCCCCCGGGGCGCTCGGGAGAGAACAGGGCAATGCTGACCCCGCCTCGGGCCCGGAGGCCAGACTTCTGTCTCCTCACGTCAGTCAGTCATCGCCTACAAGCTGCCAGTAGGGAAAGGGTGGCATAATCTCCTACAAGAGACAGCTCCTGTTCAGACAGCCAGTGCTCCAGAGAGGTGGTCCCTGAGGAGTCAGCAGCCAACACTCGCAGCAGCTGGAGGATAGATGGATGCACCTGCCAGGCAAAGGGGATCCCGGCAAAGCACCAACAGCAAACACGATGCCTCCCACAGGCAATTAAACTTTAAAGACCATTGATTTATCTCCTAAATATGATTTTAACCTGTCTACTTCTCTCCACCTCCAATACCCTGAGAAGTGCCTTCACACCTCTGCTCTCTGGCTGGGTCTGGTTCCTCCGCTAGGAGTGCTTTTTTCCACATGTGAATACTTATTCCTCTTTCAAGTCCAAGTTCAAATGGCAACTCGTTTTTGTAGTTTCTGCTGATCCATCTCTCCTCCTATAGAAATGGCCACTCATTTTGTTCCCACTGTACTTTATATGTTCATCGGTTATAGAACTTAGATATTAATATCTATAGCACGGTGAATGATTTCCCTTTTACATGGTGGTACATTATCTCCTGAGATCAGGGATCAGGTCTTACTCATTTATGTATCTGCTGTGCAAAACAGTTCCTGACACACAGTAGGTGCTCAATAAATGGCTGGATATATCCTAAAATGTATGAATAAGTGATGGGCAGCAAAGCTGACCTGGAGGCATTCGTCGATGTAAATCCTAAATCGGGTAGAGGAGAAATCTAGGTACTGACACACCCCTTCTTCCTATACGCTCTCCAAATGCACATCCATCCGTCTCCAAACAGCACACTCATCTGTTAAATTCAAGATAAACTCATCTATTCTCTCACTATTCCATCTCTCACAGATGGATTCCTCCTCTGACCTCTTAGAAAATTTCAGGATACCACCCTATTCTCACATAGGCCAATGTACTACACTCTTCTAGTAAGTTCTAATTATCTCATATGTGACTCCTTGAAAGATAGGGCCTTATCTTATAACTTTAAGTATTACACTGTGTGCAGTGATAGACACTGAGGGCTCAAGGAATTTTCTTCAGAATCGCTTATGGCAGGAAATACTTGAGTGTGGAGGTGGTGGCATTTTTGAAAGAAGCAGACAAAGCAGAAGACCATTTACATGGAAGGTAGTTCAGCATCAATTACTGCCTCCTGGCCTATGACATGACTGCACTCGATGCACCTGACTGTCAACTCCTTAAGCCATCTGACCTAGGAGAGGAGTTGCACCTCATTTCCTTGTTGAATCACATAGCTGCCCACTTGGGAAGTGTTACTATGGCCCCATGACCATTGTTCAAAGTTAGGACACAGGGCAGTCCTTCTGCTGTTTAAGAGAGAGAGAGATAGAAAAGAGGTAACCCCGTAAACTTGGAAATAGCACTGCACCCTGGCATCCGATTGATTTTTCTCTCGCTCTCCTCTGACTCTGCAGGCTGCAGGGCCAGGATCGATAAGACATGAGTCCTCTATTAAACACAACATGAAACATATTTTCGAGGTGGGGTGGGAGAGTGGAAACCTGGTGCTTGTAGGATTGAGAGGCTGGTGGAGGCTGTTGCCTGAGAGCCAGTCCTTTCCTGGTATCCCCCCCACCCCCCGCTGTGGTTCACACCGCCCATTGCTCATAGCAATTTGACATTTACCCGCTGGTGTAATGGCTAAACCTCAACTGGCCTGTTAAAAAGGAGAGACTATGTCAGGGTAGTTTTATTGTTGTTGTTTTGTTTGTTTGCTCAGCATCCCTATGCTTCCACTGAGTTTGGCTCCCTTGTCTAGAAAGTGAGGATGATACTATCCAATTCTAGAAAACAAGTGCACAGCGACATTTATGCGCAGAGTCGGCGTTTAATAAATGTTATGGCTCTTTTTCTTCCTCCTGCTCTCAATGGAAGTTTAGCTCTGGGTAGCATGTGTTTGCATGGGACCCCCTGCTTCCTTTATCCTGAACTCAACCTAGACCTGGATTGCTTCAGTCTGTTTGGGCTTTGCCTGCTATGGAATCATGTAGCATCTGGAGTTACACCACCACTCAGCATGTAGATCCTGGTTTATTGTACTCTTGTTTTATGTATGTAACCTGGGCCTTCCCAGGTAAAGTCCAGGAGCCCCCTCAATTGGTAGACATGGTCCACTAGGAACATGAACTCTACAAAAGTACAGACAGGCTCATGGGGTAGTCCCAGCCCTGAGAGCTGTGTCCAACAAATATTTGTTGAGTGAATGAATGGCAAAGAAACTTGGCTCTATTTCAAGCTTTGAATATGAAGAATATCGTTTAAATAATAGAATTTGGGAATATTCAATAGCCTTTGCAGAACCAAATATGTAAAATAAGTTTTGTTATATAAAAATTAAATTTTAAATAAATTTTATATCCATAACTAGCTCCACTGGGCACTTTGGAAACTTTAAAGCTTCATATGCATGTAAAGTATCATGACTCTTCTTAATTATTTATATTTTCAATAGTCATGAGTTGATTTTAATCTGATTTTCTTGTAAACAGTCATGACCACAGGAAAGAACCACTGAACTGAGAGACAGGAGACCAAAGTCAAGACCCATCTTAGTTCCTCCCCATCCATATGACTGTGTCAAATCACTTCCCTTCTGGGCCTATTTTCCTTCTCTGTAGAAATACTGGTTTCTAATATCTGTTGATATCTAATATCTAGTTTGGGGAACTAAATTCCACCTCTCAGCATAGCTTAGACTGAAATAATTTTTGCAGCTTCCCATTCTACTTATTTGGATGTTGTATACAAGAGTGATGTTTTTGCTGTGGGGAAAAGTTTGCCACCAGATGACAATGTAAATACAGGATATAAAGCATGATATTCTATTTTTGTAATTTTTAAGACTTTTTAAATTTTTTTATTGCATTGGGGTGACACTGGTTAATAAAATTATATTTCAATTTGGGGGTACCCTGCCTGTCAAAGACAGCGACTGGGCAGCACTTGTCACTTGTTGATATACGGATGGTAGCCATTCTGACAGGTGTGGGGTGATATCTCATTGTGGTTTTAATTTACATTTCCCTGATGATTAGTCACATTGAGCATCTTTTCATATGTCTATTGGCCATCTGTATGTCCTCTTCATAGAAATATCTATTCAGACCTTCTGCCCATTTTCTAATTGTATTTTTTTTTTTTTTTAGTGTTGAATTGCATAAGTTCTTCATAAATTTTGGACATTAACCCCTTATCAAATGTATCATTGGCAAATATGTTCTCCCATTCAGTGGGTTGTCTTTTCATTTTGTTAATGGTTTCCTTTGCTGTGCAAAACTTTTTACTTTGATGTAGTCCCATTTGTTTATTTTTTTCTTTTATTCATCTTGCCCAAAGAGGTATATCAGGAAAAAATATTGCTACAAGAAATGTCCAAGATTTTACTGCCTATGTTTTTTTCTAGGGTTTTTACGGTTTTCAGTGTTACATTTAAGTCTTTAATCCATTTTGATTTATTCTTGTGTGTGGTATAAGAAAGTGGTGTAGTTTCGTTTTTTTGCATGTGTCTGTCCAATTTTCCCAGCACTATTTATTGAAGGGACTATTTTTACCCCATTGTATATTCTTGACTCCTTTGTCAAATATTAATTGACCATAAGGTGTGGGTCTATTTCTGGGCTCTCTATTTTGTTCCATTGTTCTATATGCCTGTTTTTATGCCAGTACCATGCTGTTTTGATTACTATGGCCTTGTAGTATAGTTTTGTTTGTTTTTTAAATATCTTTATTGATTTCAGAGAGAGGAAGGGAGAGGGAGAGAGAGAATTGAAACATCAATGATGAGAGAGTCATCATTGATCGGCTGCCTCCTGCACACCCTTGACTGGGGATCGAGCCAGCAACACGGGCATGTGCCCTGACCAGGAATCGAACTGTGATTTCCTGGATCCTAGGTCGATGCTCAACCGCTGAGCCATGCCTGGCTAGGCCCTTGAATTCTAGTTTGATACCAGGTAGCATAATTCCTCCAACTTTGTTCTTCTTTCTCAAGATTGCTGTGGCTATTCAGGGTCTTTTATGGTACCATATAAATTTTTGGAATATTTGTTCTAGTTCTGTAAAATATGCCATTGATATCTTGACAGAAATTGCATTGAATCTATAGATTGCTTTGGGTAGTATGGACATTTTAATGATGTTAATTCTTCCTACCCATGAACATGGTATATATCTCCACTTATTTGTATCTTCTTCAGTGCCTTATAGTTTTCTGAGTACAGGTCCTTTACCTCCTGGTTAAGTTTATTCCAAGAAATTTTTTATGCAATTGTAAATGCGATTGTTTTCTTACTTTCCCTTTCTGATAGTTCATTATTGATGTATAAAAATGCAACTGATATCTGGATATTTATTTTGTACCCTGCTAGTTTACTGAATTCATTTATCAGTTCTAGTAGTTTTTGGTGAAATCTTTAGGGTTCTCTATATACAGTACCACGTCATCTGCTAAAGCATGACATTTCTGAATATCAAGTAGTACTCTAATTACTGGATTTGCAAAATCCATCCCATTAAGTAGCACTGTAGCTATGGTTTCAAATGGCTACATGTTTCATTTCTACATCACAAAAAATTAGAGTGCTGCTGGGAACCATAGACACTTCTAGAGCAACCCCTTCACATATAGATAGGACGGAGCCAACCAGAGGTGAAAATGACTGGTCCAATGTCACAACATAGATTATAAAGCCAGAACTTGGACCCATATCCTTAAGTCCAAGCTGGCGCTCTGTACATTATGCCACACCACTTTCTTATGTGCATGCAATTGCTTGTCTAGGTGTATGTACCACACAAGTCTGAGCTTACTATCAACCTATAAAAAATGTTTCACTGACGAAGAAACACATGAACACATGTATTTCTTTTTCTTTGTTTATTTTTCAGTTAAAAGTAGCCATGCTTATTAAAAAGCTATGGGGAAAAGAAACCAAAAATAGAAAGAATAAAGAAATATAGAAATCATCTATTATACCAGCATCCAAACCTAATTACCATTAACAAGTTAAATGATTCCTCCCATATTTTTAATATGCATATTTTTACATAGCCATATGCATACTAGATATGTAATTTTATACCTTGCTGCTGCCATTTAAATCATGTCATGAATTTTTCATAGTTTTATATTCCAGTCTTCATAAATATCACCTTTATTACTATGTAACATCCTGTTAATTGGATTAACCAGTTTTGAAAACATTCTTTACTTGTTGTATACAGTTTTAAATATATATGTGTGTGAACTTTTTATGTGTATTTTCTATGTTTTGCAGTATTTTAGTGTAAATGCTAAGAAGTGGATTGTTTGTTTAAAGGGTACCAATGAGCATATAAGGGTCTTGATATGTTCAGTTAAATTGCTTTGCAAGAGAGTTTGTGCTGATTTCTACTGTTACATACAATGCACTAAAGCGATATTCTCTATTTTCAAAAAAATTATGTATATCCAATATAGAACAAAGAACTTCATGTGTATAATGAAAACATATACAGAGCCTTTTCTAGTGGAGAGAGTGAAAACATTCCAAACTCAGGAAACAATTGCTGAGGACGCATTTCTAGGACCACAAAGTGGAATGGAAAAGTAATAAAGCAGAGAAATATTTTACAAGCACAATTTCAAAGGCTTCCCTTCTATTGCTTTCTCTATAGCTAGAAATATATGAAGTTATTGAATTTTGCTAAAGATCTTTTTTCTTCTCAGTCACAAGACCAATGAATTGAAGAGGCACTTAGATAAAACATCGGTGGGCAAAGCAGTAGTAATTTGTCAGGCAGGATGCAATTGGAGGGACGGGGAAACTCTGTATTTGCAATTATATGTGCTGACCAATAAGGGGCAGCTTTTCTGACCCCTTGCTCCTTCTGCCTTGTCCCACTTTGTGCGGGGAAAGCTCTGCAGGAATGAAGGGGAAATCTCAGTGATGCTGCCCCAGGTCCCCTCTCCTTCACCACCTGAGCTGTTCCTCTACCTTCCCTGGAGCGCTGCTCTCTCCTCGACCTCCACAGCTCTCCGGACTGATCAGCAGCTCTGAGTACCAGGGAATGAGGCACTGAAGAACTAGCCCAATCTCCCCACATATGGGGCACGGACTGCCCCATGGGCCTCTACCAGAGTGCACACAGGGGGACAGGGAGGGCCTCGCAATGTCACGATCCACACTAGGTCCTCTAGTTGGGGCTCAGCCCAACTTATATACCTGCTGGGAGGGGAAAGGAGGACAGTAGAGTGCCCCTACTTCCTTGTACATGAATTAAAAAAGGAGTATAGCTGTTTACCCAAATCATACCATGGACATACACATTTCTAATTTGGCCCCTGTCTCTGTTGTAGAATTTGTGTAGATATAATATGTTTGTGCAGCTTACATATAACCTGTATGTTTATTTCTTTATTATATGACATTTCTAGTTGAGAGCTGGTGGAAGATACTGGTACTTTCAAAAGATAAGAAATGTAGGAACAGCAGCATAATCTACGTATTTTATTATTATCATAAAATTCCAACAAGATAATATGGCATAATGATGATATATTTTAACTGTGGATGCAGAAGTTAAAAGAACTGGCATTTCCAGTCCAAGTTCAGGTTCAACACAGAAAAGTTATGCCAGGTGCCAGAGGCTGAGGAAGTCCCATGGAGATCCTAGCTCTTTAGAAAACATGCACTGAAAGGAGTCCAGACTCTAACGTTGATTCTGTCCCTTTGGTCATATAGAATCACGTATCTCATGCACGTGGGAGGGGATAAGACACAAGCTCCGAAAGGAGCAGAAGGCCCTTCCTCCCAAGCTATCTCCAACAGCTTTCTCACTCCAGGGTGCCAAGGCTGGCCTGTCACCCAGCTCAAAGTCCTGCAAGCTCAGTGGGCAGTCTCTCCCCTCCACTGCCACTCAGAGGAGGCAGGGGGATTTGTTAATATATGGTGTCCCAGGGCTGACCCAAGAACAAAGGGGCTTGGGCATGGTTACCTGAGAACTTCAGATGCTCATGACCAGCTTCTGACTTCTCCTAAGAGGTCATTTACCACAATCCACATTCCTAAGAAATTTCCTAAGCAGCCCCCTTGGCAGCCTTAGATCTTGAACTTGGAGATTCCCCAGGTCACTGTGTGGAACCTGGTCTTCAGCCCTGCCTGGGCTCTAATTGGCTCTGGCTTCTACTTGCTTCTATGTTCTCTGCTAGTAGCTGAGCTGCATTCACAAGAGGGAGAACATCTTCCTGATTTTTTGAAATCATTAAAGGAAAGAGGAAATCAAAGGGCTTACATCTGAGCTACTGCTCAGGGCCAAGTACTCCACTGATCTGTCTAACCGAGGAGGGGAAAAAACATACTCGTGCTGAAGGGAGGGGGCTCTGGGGACAGGCTCCCTGGGTTCCACAGCTGAAACCTGCCCTCAGAAGGAGGGAGGGACATTTAAGGAAGAACCAAGGACACCTTGTAGATTACAAAGCATGTCTTTATATTTCAGTTCATTCCATAATCATAACCATGTAAGGTATTTTGCTGTCCTCATTTTTTATTAGGTGAGTAAACTGAGGTTCAGAGAGGCTGTCTGAAGTCTTTAGGTGCCCCCATATCTGACTGGTTCCAAAACTCATGCTCTTTTCCTGGATGAACTTCAGCATGGTTCAAGTCATGATGAAATGGACTTGCCTGGGGTCCTATCACTAGTGGCAGGAGCACCTCTGTGTCGAAAGCCTTCCCTCCTTAGCCACAACTTGTGCTAAAAAGAACCACAGACATTGCTCTTCCCAACCACCGTTGTCCACTCCGGTAACTGAGATAGCCTCCAAATGTTTTCACAGCTCTGCTCCAGCAGAGTCCCGGGCCTGCAGTTTAACAAAAGCCATCTTCACATCTAATCTGGCCATGACCTTGTCAAAGAGATTAAGGCCAGAAAATGCACCAGGTACCCCAATCCCAATATTTCTTTTCTCTGCCTTTACCACATGGTTTTCAATTCTTGCTTGTGATGGTCTACAAAGAACTCAAGCTCCCCCAAACTGGGGGTACTACCTTACTTTTCCCAACTTCCCAAAGACCACACTTATTTTGGGGGATCTGGTGGCCTAAGTCCTTGCCCTCAGGGCTCTCAAACGCTAACTTTTCTGCTGTGTCTTGTTACCTCATGTTTCTATGCATCCCCTTTCAGATCACACATCTCCTTACAGCCACGTTCCCATTTTCTCACTCACCTCTAGGTCTGGACACATTGACATAGGAAAAGAAAATGTAAGAAGCATGTCTCCAGTCATGGGTTCTGACTCAGCCTGAAGGGGAATGCAGGCGTTCCCCCCTACCATCACATACCTTTGTCCTTGGGTCCTGATGACTAGAGGTGTCACCATGGACAGAACATGAATGGGTGAGCACCAACACATGGACCCACACACATGGTGGTGGGCTATTGGTAGCCCAGAGCACTGAACTCATCTGGTATCTGGCATGAATGAAGGTCACCCAAGATCAGCACCATTCTGACAGCCCAATCTCTTCTGTTTCTGAAAAAGAAATATTACAACAGCCAACAGGAGCAATGTATGCACTAGACTTCCCACCTGACCCTGGGGGCCCAGCAACAGGGTTCTGAGACAATTGCAAATGTTCCTGGGTGAATCTGGTCAACCTAAGACACTGGGGAGGCAAAAGTTAAATGCAGAAAGCCCTGCTCAGACAGCACTGCCCTCAGATGGGAGTAAGTAGGACTTGAGGGTGTGTGTGTGTGTGTGTGTGTGTGTGTGTGTGTGTGTGTATACACATGCGTGTGCCCACAGGCATTCCTGTTGGAGAGGGAGGTGGAGAATCAGAGAGTGCTACAAAGGGTAGAAATGGGAACATGGGCTATGTGAGGCTACTGTCCGGGCTCTGGGTTCTCTGCTTGGACTGCACTGCCAGACTCATCTTATCCCAGGCATCACGGGGAAACCTAGAAAACATCAAGGGAGGCACTTCCAAGTGTGGGCCCCCTGAGGTAAAGATCTTGGGCACCAGCCCTGCTTACCCAGGCCTGAGGGCAGTGCTGTCTGAACAGGGCTTTCTGCATTTTACTTCTGCCTCCCCAAATTGTGCCTAGAGTGTCACCTATTAACCCCGTTACTGGCCCTAAAGGAGACACTGGATATATATTTTCTAAATTGGATAGAATCCTAAGTCTTAAGAAATATTGTAAAAGGCAATAAAATCCATATTGGGCCCCCATAACCACAGCAGGCCCTGAACCCGATCTCATTAATAGTGTTTCCGCTAATCCTCCGGAATTAGCAAATACAGCTCTATCCTGCTATGAAATACTCCCACCTCCAGGGCTCAAGTAAAGGCTCAGAAAGAAGATCCAAGGAAGCCTCGTTAAACATGCCTTTGAATCCAAGCACTGGGTAGCATCTCTAATAAGCCCTTTCAGGCTTAATGGGGCTTTCCGGCGATTTCCCATTCCATGTGACCCTATATGCCTCGCCAGTTAGTTCTTATAATTACCTCTAGTAGACAATCAGGGTATCATACTCCAAGTCACTTAAGTTTGACAGGCTTTCCCAGTGCCCTTTGAGGACTTAAAGGTTTCCTATCTGCTATGCCTGGCCTTTCTGGGAGCCCACTGCTCCAGCATTGGTTGGCAAAGACTCAAATGCAAAGAGGCTCATGTTCTCCATAAAGAGAATCGTCTAAAGAAAATCTAATGCAGTCTCCACGAGGCATTCAACCACCTGGTGACCACACGCGTCCCCTCAGCAGCCAGCTCTACCTCTGTATCATCCTGAACCTAGGAGCCCTGAGGAGCGTTGTAAGAGTGGGAGGGACCTGTTCCATAATTTACTTCGCCTTTGGAAAACTGTAGTTACATATTCCCGAGACTGTCCTTTGCAGCTGAAGAACTTAAGTGCCACTGTAGCTGTCCTAGGAGGCCTCAAGCTGACCCCATCCTGGGGAACATTCTATACATCAGCTAGCTTATAGCCATGTTTCTCGCCTAGACACAAAGCGTCTGAAGGTGTCTGACTGTGGGGATTGCTGGAAAGAGAGTCTTGTTTAAAGGAGAGAGGAGCCCTAGCCAGTCTGGCTCAGTGGTTCGAGCGTCACCCTGCGGACTGAAGGGTTTCAGGTTCGATTCTGGCCAAGGGCATGTATCACGGTCGCAGGCTCGATCCCCAGCCCCAGTCAGTGCACATGCAGAAGTCAACCAGTCGTTGTGTCTCTCTCACATTGATGTTTGTCTCTCTCTGTCTCCCTCCCACTCTCTCTGAAAAGCAATGGAAAAAATATCCTCAGGTGAAGATTTTAAAAAAAAAAAGGAGAGAGGAGCTTTATAAAAAATAATAGACAAAGAGTTATGTGTGCAATTGGCCCAAAGCACCGCACCTGTAGACAGGCGGGATCTTCACAGGCAGCGGCTCCAGAGCTGA
The DNA here is from genome assembly GCF_964146895.1 of Miniopterus schreibersii. NCBI lineage: Eukaryota > Metazoa > Chordata > Mammalia > Chiroptera > Miniopteridae > Miniopterus > Miniopterus schreibersii. The sequence goes on along the minus strand of NC_138105.1, from coordinate 75,393,226 downwards.
AAACTGTGGTGGGAGCCCACATGTCTGCCGCTGACCCTGCTGCAAGCCCTCCCTCATCTCGGATGCTCCCCTGGTCTTGGCTCTGACATCCAGTCTTGCACTGTCTCTGTGGCTCCTTGCTCTTCCTGAACCAATCTTGGGGAGGGGAGAGTATCCCAGAACCTGGCCTGTTAGGTTCCTAGGGCTGCCATAACAAAATACCACAAGCTGCGTGGATTAAAACAACAGAAATGTATCCTCTCACAGTTCTGAAGCCTGGAAGTCCAAAATCAAGGGGTCAGCAAGGCCTGTTCTTTCTAGAGGCTCTGAGGAAGAAACTACCCCATGGGTTCCAGGTGCATCACTCCGCTCTCTGCCTCCATTGTCACTGGCCTTCTTCCCTGGGTCTCCGCTGGGTCTCTTGTGTCTGAATGTCTCTCTCTCTTATAAAAACACCTGTCATTGGACTTAGGGCTCACCTGAATCTATTATAATCTCATTTCAACTAATTACATCTGCAAAAACCCTCTTTCCGAATAAGGTCACTTTCTGTGGTTGCAGGTGGACATGAGTTGGGGTGGGGGTGCTATTTAAGCCACCACACCTGGCCGTGGCCTAAACCACTGTTAGCCTCTGGTCACTGCTTCTGATCAGTGCTGCCGAGCCAGTGGACCCCACACCACGCAGCCAGGACTCTGCCCACTTTCTTCCTTGGCTCACCAACAAATGAGGAACAAATGCACTCGCTCCAATTTCCTCTCTGTCCTTCTCAGAGGTGTTTGTGACCTTTCTCTGCAGCCCATTGCAGGAACCCTACCTGCTCCGCCACCGCAGCACACGCAAGTCTGCCACGCAGCTTGCAATGGGCACATGATACATACAGTATATAAGCGAGTGGCAGCCTAGTCTAATCTGACCTAGATTGAATGACAGTTTTGAGATCTCTTCAAGGAGTAAGGTGCTTTCATTTCCTCTAACAAATATCCTTTTCTATAGTTTAAAAGCAGAGAAAGAATGGTGGTGAGGAGAAGATATGATTGGAGCAAAACTACAGATATTACATCTGTAAGAATTCTCCAGTGCCCTCAGCACCCCGTCTTCCTCACACACCCCACCCCCACTTCATTCAACATGAAGATATTGCAGTTTCCCGAGTGAATCAAGCCTTTAAACAGGATGCACTCTCCGCCTCAAAGGCCTTCCCACCTTCCCCCGCCACCTTCACCTGGAAAACCCTTTCTATACGTCAAGTCTAATTAAGGGATCCCTTCTAGGAGGCTTTCCATGATGAGTAGATCATCCGCCACTTGCCCTCACTCCAGGCCCATTTTCTGACCTCTACTCTGCTCTGTGCCCGGGTAGCAGGTGCCCAGACAGTGCATTACCCAGGCTCCTTGGACAGTTGACTTACAGCTGGGTTTTGCTGATGGAGATCCCAGCAGGAGATTGGAAGGTAGAAGTAAAAAGAGATTGAAGCATTTCTTTCCTGCTCCCCACTGCTGCTTTAGCACCTCATTTCTGATATCTAGCAATAGCTGGGTCCCTCCAAGGCAGCACCCGAGAGAGCTGGCACTCGCCCAGTATTGACCTTTCAGCCTAGGATGTTAAGAAGTTTCCCATGATTGCCGGACTCTGGGTGCCTAGACATTTTTTGGCTTCCTTAACCTACCCCATGCCTCCCTAAAAAGTTTCTTCCAGAAAGTTTGCTCAGTTGAAACAGCTAGGGTGACATCAGGCCAGGATGCTGAGCTCATAGTCTCCCCCTTGGGCACCTTTTCTGTACCCTTCCGTTTTCCCCCCCGTAGCATCCTCATGTCCATGCAGTAAATATCACAGGGCACCGTCACGGCAGGGCACTCTCCAGCGGCCCTCGGGATTGTGCTCTTTAAGTACAATGTGCTCTTTGGGTTATTATGCCTGGCAGGTAGCTTTCAGTGAATGCCCAGTCATTTCTGACTTAAAATCTCTGAATTAAAAATGAAAATGTTGGGTTTGTTTTTAAAAAAAAAAGAAGAAAAAAAAGAAAGCACTTATATAACACAAACTCGACAAATAATATGCACATGAAACTGTATAATTTTTGTTTTGCAAAGTGCTTTTACATTTATTGGCTTAATTGTCACAACAGCTTTATGAAAAAATACATTCAACTAAATGCTGGAAGTAGATGCTGTGTGGTCTGTAATGTGAGTGGAGCTTCCTGGTCAAGGACTGGGCCCGGGAACCAGACAGCCTGGACTCGGTGCTGGTCCTGCTCCTTCTGTAGCCTCAGCCGCACCGGGAACTCTCTGTGCCCCCGGCTCCCGTCTATGAACAGAGGAGCACGACAGCCCCCACCTCACGGTGACCACGAAATCAATGGACAGGTGTAAAGCAGAAGGATGGGATTAGTAAAAGCCCAGTAAATATGATTTTTTATTCCTATTCTTGATAAAACGCTAATCTCACAAATGTGTCCAGGAAGACTTCTCAGCTTCGTAGCATGAACAGCTTCTTCTCCTAAAACCAATGCTTCACATCTCAGGAAGAAAAGTAGAGAAAATTCTCTAACGGAGGGGGCTTGAGTTGAAACTCCTAAACTCATAAAAGTGCCCCGCTCCACACTTCAGGTTTTCACACAGGCCTCGCCACGACCTGAGTGTGCCTTCAGTGACATCTGTTAAGCCTGTCTGGCCTTGTGTCTGGCTGGCCCTGTGACATGTGTCCCATCCTGTAACCTCCCTCATCACGAGAGACAGGGAGGTAAGCAGATTCAGAGGCAGATGGTCCTGAGTCCGAGTCCTGGCTCTGCCCCCTCTGTGGGTGGGAATAAGCCAGGTCCATCTTCCAACCACATTTTTCTCACCTGCAAATTTATAAAAATAATGCCTCCTTCCTGGGCTGGGGTGAGGAGTGATTTAGACAACAGGCGCCAGAGAGCAGCCATGTGTGTCATTTGGGTCATCTCCCTTCTCATGGAAAGGACCCCTTGACAGAGAGGGCTGGGCCATGCAGGGGGGCCTCCTCCTTGCTCCGTCTGGGCCCAGCAACGAGTCAACACATTGTACACCTTAAACTTACACAGTGTTATATGTCAATTATATCTCAATAAATCTGGAAAAAATGGTAATCACACCAATGTCAGGTTCCTGATTTTGATGTTTATTTGTGGTTGTTTAGGATAATGTTCTTAAAGAAAATGGGGGTAATGGAGCATGAAGTCGGCAACTACTCTGAGATGGTTCAGTTAAAACAAGTTATTGCCCGACTGGGCGTGGCTCAATGGTTGAGCATCAACCTAGAATCCAGGAGATCACAGTTCGATTCCCGGTCAGGGCACATGCCCAGGTTGTGGGCTCGATCCCAGTACAGGGCATGTGGGAGGCAGCCGATCAATGACTCTCTCATCATTAATGTTTCTATCTCTCTCTCTCCCTCTCCCTTCCTCTCTCTGAAATCAATAAAGACATATTTTTTTAAAAAAAGTTATTTTAATTTGTACTGAAATATTCTCTACATTTGAGATTGTTTCAACATTTTAAAAATTATATACTAGCCTGGCCAGGCGTGGCTCAACTGTTGAGCATCTACCTAGGATCCAGGAGATCGCTCTTCGATTCCCAGTCAGGGCACATGCTCGGGCTGCGGGCTGCTCAGTCCCCAGTAGGGGGCGTGCAAGAGGCAGCCCATCAATGACTCTCATCATTGATGTTTCTATCCCTCTCTCTCCCTCTCTCTTGCTCTCTCTGAAATCAATAAAGATCTACCTAAAAAATGAAAATAAAATTTTTTTTTAATTTAAATTAAAAAGAAATTACAGCTAGAATAGTAAATTCTGTCCATGGAAAGCATGGGCTCTGCCTGTCACAATTGTATCTTAAAGGCCCCCCCCTCCTTTATTCCCTGTGCTAGTATTAGCAGGTGATGTGTGTTTAATTTTATACCCTGAGCTGAGAATGTTTTAAATCAAATCAGAAGGCAGAGTAGGAGTGAAATAATATACTCCAGTGATCTTTATGGATTCCAGGGCCCTGAAAATGGAAACACTTATTATGTTGACCTCCCCAACTTTGCTCATAAGTGAAGACATCACGGCCGCTTAAGAGCCAGCTCCATAATTGCTGCCATAAACTATGCACCACGGCCCCTGCTGCACACACTTGGCTCTGGCCGGGGCCACCGCTCACACGAGCCCCTCAGGGTCCCATCGCAGGCAGCCTTGGGATGAATATCCCTTGGGAGGACAGTTTTGACATCTAAGTCCAGCTCTTTACTTCATCTTGAAGACAACTGCCACACTATTGCCTCTGGACTCAAAGCCATTGCCAAAGAGGGAGGTTTCCAGGGAATCCAGGGCACAAGCAGAGGAAGGACTAGGTTTGGATTCAGATGAAAATCCCCCAACACGACGCTGTTCCCCAAATGTGTTGCATGTGATCGGTGATTCTGGGGCCCAGAATTCAGGGGAAAACCATCTCCTGCTTCTGCTCCCTCAGGGCCGCACCTGAGTACGGCTGAGAGCAGGGGGAGGTGACCTTGTTGGTTCTGGGCCCCCTTCCATCTGCAGAGAAGGATTTCAGTATTCCAAAGGTAGCCCAGGAATGACAGAAATGGAGCGTTAAATGCAAAGACTTTATGTAAGTTCCTTAAACACAGAACTGATGCTTCCTAGGATTTACTTCAATTTGAATCAAACAGAAGAAAAAAGCACTCATCTAGAGCTCCGAACAATGCCTGGCGCAAAGCCACCTGGGATTTCAGAAATGGGAGCAGAGCTGATGCTGAAAATCAAGTAATTGCTATGGAGTCAGACAGACGTGGGTTCAAACCCGAGCCCTGCCACAGAACAGTAACATTCAACAATTATTTTCATCTTCCCGGCTTACATTTCTCCAACTAGAAAATGAGAATTTCATTAATGCTACCTGCTGTTTGGAGTTGTTGGGAATATTTTAAGATATTAAATACATAAAACATTTAACAGAGCACCTGATACCATAGGCACCAGCAGATATGAGCTCTTATTGTAACTGTTATTGCGGCATTTTATTAGGATAGAGCAGGCTTTGCTGTAGTGACAAATACGCCCCAAACTCTGAGTCTTAACATAATAGGGCTTATTTCTCACTCATACCCAGTTTCATGTGGATCAGGTAACCCTCCTCCCTCGTGTAGCCATGCCATCTGAGACACAGCTTTCCACGGTTGCTGCGGCAGGAACGGAGATGGTGGAGGGTTCAAGAGGCTGAACTGAAAGTGGCATGAGTCGCTCTGTTCACATCCCATTGACAAGAAATCATGTGGGTCTCACCAACCTGAGTGGCATATAGTCTTCCTGTGTGCCAGGAAGAAAGGGCACATGGGCACATGGCAGTATCTCTTCCACAATAAGCAATAAGCAAGGGTCTGTAGGCAAATAAGACCAATAGGCCAAGGCCAACCGCTGTAAGAACTTTGAGTGGCAGAGGAAAGATATGCTTAAAAAGAGCCATTGCAAAGGCAGAATATAAGCAGCATCATAAAACACACACACTGCACTGGGAGCCAGAAGAAGAGAAATATCTTCAAAATGGAAGCGAAAGACTTTATGGTGAAGAAAGCATCTAAGCTGGATCTTGAATGACACGTAGGACCAAACACACAGCTGAGAACAAGGTGCTCAAAATATATGATTTTGTGGGAACATAGCCAATCACACAATTCACACTTTTAAGCATGTTTCTAAGTGGAACCTAATTTTCTGGGAGAATTCAAGAATATCCACACAATTTCATCTAATATTAGCAAGAAGTAAGAAAAGCTAAATGATGCTGAAGAACCTAAACAACTGAAGTGGGCTTGATCTACTCTCTTGGTGAGCTCAAGGGGAGACTGGGGAGTTTTCTGGGTGTCCCAATGATCTATTTCCGTGTAACAAACAACCCAAAACTTAGCAGGGGGGAGTTGAGCTAGGGTTCATCTGGGTGATCCTTCTGTCCTGTGTACTATGGATGAAGGCTACTTATTAGTATTCAACTGATGGATAGGCTGGTGGGGAGGCCCAACGGGGCTTCCGCCGTATGTCTGGCACCTGGGCAGGGATGGCTGGGAGGCAGGGCTCAGCTGGGACTGCTCGCCAGAGTGGGTCACCGATCTCGGCCTCTCTGGTACAGTAGCCTCAAGGTAATCACACTTCTTACACTGTGGCTCAGGGCTCCAAAAGTAAGTTTCCTGGCAAATAAGGGGCAAGCTCATGGCCTTTGCAGTGTCAAGCCCACAGTGTTTTATAGGTTACCGGGAACCACTAAGTCTAGCCCAGATTCAAGAGAACGGGAATCAGATTCTCTCTTAATGGGAGAAAGGTCAAAAATATGCATTCATCTTTAACTAGCCACACTGGGGTTTGGAGGATTTCAAACATAGAGAGCTATTTAAAAAGTTAAATTACCAAGTGTTTCTTGAGCCTTTCCAGGTTATAGGGCCTGATGGAAGGCAGTCTGTAGCAGAAGTTCGGCCAGTAACATGGGGTCTTGTTGCTGGTTCAAACAGCAGTTGAGCCCAGTCAAGTCTCTCCCCTTCTCCAGGTGTCAGTATCCACACCTGTGGTATGGGAATGGTCACCCTCCCCTGGCCATGGTTAAATCCATGGAAAGCGAATTAAGTGGGTAGAGAAAAGCTCTGAAAAATATGACCTGCTATATACCCAAGTACTACATTATTACCAGTTGTGTAATCTACCCTCAGGGACCTAATTGTCTGGTTGGGAAAGTGAGACCTTGCTGGCATGGAAAGAAGTGTGAAAAATACCAGAGACCATGTGATCAAGGACTGGGCTGGGAGCTGTGACCCTGAGCAGGCAGGGTGGAGCAAGGAGGGAGGGGTACAAGCCACTGGGGAGACCTGTGTATCACACTTTTCTCCCATTCAAGAGACAGAGTAGATTTACAGCTCCGTGGGAACTCTGGGACTTAGCATCCTTAACGTGTTTATACACACTGCTGTTTTTGTCTCAGGATGACTCTTTATGTGCATCTGCCCTGTTGGGTTAGGGGAGACCTAGCCTTGCCACCTTAACCCTACAGACCCCTCCAACGTAGCAACCACCCATGAGGCACAATGGCCCATGCTCTTGCCATGGCACCAGCTCCTGAAGACATCAGGCCTCCAGGCTGCTGGCCCTCAGCTTCACTGTCTTTGCAGGAAGCTGAATCAATAGGCCTGAGCCATTCCTCGGGCCCCCTCTCTGGTCTCTGAGATCCACTTCTGAGTGACAGATTCTGGTGGCTGCATCACCTTTATCCAGACAGCAGGAGCTCGGTTCCTGGGACCGGCTTCTGGGAGAGCCCTATTGCTGCGGGCAGCCTGCCACGCTCCTGAGGGGCTCTGGGGCAGGCTAGACCTGTGGCTCTGGTCCAGGGGATAGCAAGGAAAGTTAAAGGCCAGCCCAAAGGCCCCCCTGCCTTGGGCACTGCCTCTGGCCCAGGCTTGTTAGGTGCCCTCAGACTGTATGCAGCCACAGAGGCTGGACGCCTCGGGAGTGCTCCTCTGGGCCTGAGCGCAGATCTCCTCCTGCCTCCAGGCCTGCTGCCCTGGGGTTCTTCTCATACACGGGCACCAAGCCCATATGGGTCAGAGGTGCTCACAGACAGTTTTCCAAAGGACACTAATGTTAATGAGCCAGGCAGACACTCCACGTACCACATCACAGATGAGAGAAATAAGACTGAGAGGCAATGCCTCCAGCTGACACCCGGTTGCTTTGTCCTGTCTCTGTTTTGAGCCCTCTAGAAAGATGGAACTCTGTGCATAGACTTCTTCAGCCCAATCCCTTATTTTCAGTATTGTGTTCTTTGTTAGCCGTGCATTTTGCTAAGGCCAATAGTGGCTCAATATTTCTTCTCTGTATTTTAACTAGTGTCAAATATCTTAATGTGCTTGCCCAACCCCTGTCAGTCCTCAGCAAGATTGAACTATAATCTCCTTCCTCTCTAGGACTCAGATTTTTCAGCGCTAGGAGGAAGACACTGGCTTAGTGTGTGTGAGTTAGACACTTTACTGTGTGTTTTATTAAAAGCTCTCCACCTCTTTTTATTACTTCTTTTCCAGGTCCTTTCTGTGGCTTCCTGGATCTTTTGTGCAGGTGACTGGCTAACAGACCAGCCACAGATACAGGCCTTCTGGAGACTGGGAAATGCCCTAATGCTCTCCTCTTCCTCTTTTATTCAGTGCTCTTTCCTTCTTAGGTACATTTGAGTGGGGACATAACTGCTCCTGCCACTGGGGGACCAACTCGAGTCTCCTGCAGAACCATTCTCCTTCCAGTCCAGAGGGCCCTCTGGGGACAAGGGCTCGCTTGGACTTCCTCCGGCTGCTGCACATGAGCTGGACACTGTAGCATCTCTGAATTACCCACAGTCCACCCCCATGTTCATAGGGTGCTGCCTACCTTTAACTGTTCTAGCCAGACCCTCTGCCAGACTGAACTTCACCATGATGCCTGACCGTGGGCTGCCAACCACTGACCGGGCAGGTCTCCAAGCAGGGTGGGGCAGTGCCATGGTGTTTGACCTCATGTCTGCAGATCTCCTAGTGGCTGGTTGGACCCTGTGGTCACTGCTTCTAGGGCTTCTGAACCACGCCGTTTCCACTGAGCACCGAGCCCACCCCATCCCTCCACCAGGAACACCACTGAGGAAAGTGCTCCCTGGGGTCTCTGTGAAGTTCAAGTGGAGGACAGTAAGGCCTCAAGCAATGAAAGCTGAGGTCAGGGTTACTATTACAATTATTGTTGTCAGGGGTGGGGCCTTACCTTAAACAAAGTAAGCTGGCAGCTCTGGACTCCGACCAAACTGAATGTGAGTCTGACTCCTACAATCTTGGGCGAGTCATGTGGCCTCTTTGATTCCCAGTCTCCTTGTCTGTAAAGTGGGTACACGGCTACTGCCCTCCCATAGAGAAAGGAAGGTAACAACACATGCAAATCACCTGGAAGAGCAAACATTTACCAGAGGTGAAGCTCCCTCCACCCCACCCCATGGAGTAGGGGCCTGGGCAGCACATGGGCTGATCAGTGAGCTATGGGCTTATTTGGAGGCAATGAGGACCCCAGAGGAGAGCTCAACACAATACTTGGACAATCTCGTATCTGCCAACTGCCCACCCTCCCAGGGACCCAAACTTTCACTTCCAGAAACCCTGCTGAGGCTTCTCTCCACAATCTTCCCCATGGATACTCTGTGAGGAGGGTAGGATTGCCCTATGTTCAAGCACCTGACAAGTCAGCCAGGATGTGGGCGCAGACCTGCGATGTCAGGTTGCTGCGAGGAGACAGGACAAACCAGAAACAAACCCTCAGCTCCTGAAGGGAAGACTCCGCAGGCAGCTGGAGAGGCTTCAGTGACAGCTGAGGGACCCTGGGGACTGCAAAAGGGAGCTCCCAACGGTATGCTCCCCAGAAGCTGTGGACCCTTTGGTTTTGTTGGTCTCCCCACGGGAACAGGGCCAGACTCTGGCCTCTCTGCCTCCTCAGAGCCTCACACAGGGCCCAGCTCACAGACAAAGGTGGTCAATATTTACTGAAATGAATTGACAGATATCAGGCGCTGCCACCACTGAGTCTCAGGGACGGAGAAGCAAGGGGAGAGCGAGGAGCACTCAGGCTGCCAGATCTCAGCTCCTCCCCAGGCAGAGGCTGGCAGTGGTTCTGTGCCATCTTTCCAGGTCCCCTTACATGCAGGGAGGTGAGGGCTTCCCTCCCAAGGCTTATTAACTTCAGTGCATCTCGTTGCCCTCTGTGCAGTGGGGTGAGTTCGATCGCCTGACCTCCCTGCGTCAGTTTTAGGGTTTTAAAAGACTGACAGCTCCAATTAGCTGTAATTAGAAAGGATTAAAACCATCCACTGGGCGAGTTTTACAGATAAACCCCGAGCTTCTATCTTTATTTGAGGTGGGGGGGGGGGATGACAAACTCACTCTAGTCTCCTTCTCGGCCTCTTTCTTTCTCTTTGAACCAGACCCGAGAGATGCAGACAATATTTGTGGGCGAGAGGACACTTCTTGCTCACAGAAGGCCAGCCCTGCCTTGGTCTGCACTGTGCTGGGTTTGGCAGCTGGTACTGGATAGGGAGCTGAATTCTAACTCGACAGGGAGTGAGCAGGGGACAGTGTGGGGCAGGGGCAGGACTTTATAAAGGAAAAAGCACCGGGGCTGTAATTCTTTTGCAAAGGCTCAGGAGGAGAGCAGGCCTAATGGTCAGCTCTCGGTCCTGCTGTTGTTTATCTACCAGCTGAACAAAGCGTATTTATGCAAATCAGCAGCGGGCTGTGCTTGGCTGTTCATTAATTAACATCTGATTCCTCCGGTGTTATCTGGGCTTCCAGAACTGGCTAATTTGATAACAGCTGATCTTCCTTCAAAGGGCTCTCGCGTGGCATCTCAGTCTGGATTGGACCCGAGTGTCAGGCCTGCCTTGGACCCCACTGGGAAGTGACAGAAGGGATCCGGCAGAGGGAAGAGACTGCAGCCCGAGAGCCCATGAACCTAGAAGCTGGAAGGTGCCTGACAGGTGTCCAAGTCGACCTGGGATTAAGACGCAGAAGACACTTGTTGAGTTCAGACTTGGCCTAATTTTCTGTGTGTGTGGTTTTTTTTAGAAGCCTGCATATGCAGTAGGCTCATTTAACCTTCACAAAAGCCTAATAAAGGCATTTATAGAGCTTGTCCTATTGCACCTTCATAATAACTGTATTATTAGCATCATCCCATTTTACAGATGTGGGAGTCGTGGTTCAAGGAAGGCTCCCTAAAAATGGCTGAGCTGGGACTCAAAGCCAATTAAACTCTGTGCCCTTCACCCTTTTTCCAGCTTTGCTGACTGACAGGCTGAGGACCTCAACATCAGAGCTCAGGGAAGCCAACTGTAGGTGGACGGAAGTGCCTAAGGCAGGGCAGGGCTGACCCCAGGGCAGGGACCCTGGAGGATGACACCACAATTGATCATCCTGTGCAGACAGAAAGCTGCTGGGATGTACCTGCAGGAAGAGACTGCAGGGTCTGGGCTGGAGGAGAGGGAGGGAAGCACAGGGCAGAGCGGGCTGGCAGTGTAGCCCAGGCTGACTGGCTTGTTGGGTTTTTATTCTAAGATACTTGCAATCAGAAGCCACCGATCTATGAAGGCTATGGATGTGTTCCCTGTGCAGGGACTGCTGCTCTCACCTGGACACACCCATTAAGCGGGGGCTCTGCTGGTGCTGCTCTGTCTCACTCATCCCCAGTGCCTTGTTGACCTGCTATGTTTAAGGCCCTTTACCCTTCCTCAGTCAGACCAGTGTGCGCGCGCACACACACACACACACACACACACACACGCAGACATCCACATGGCCACGCACACGGAGACACACACGGAGACACACACGGGCACAAGCAATCCCCTTGCACCCACCTTCCTCCCACTTAGCCATTCTGAGCGTAAGACTCTAGCTCAGTCCCACAGCTGACAGTCCCTTAACCCTGCTCCAACAGGAGCCTTATTAATACATCCATCTCGTGTGCATCTCACTGAAGGGACACAAGGGATGTTTGTTTTTCACCATGGCCAGAAGGAGAGGCAAAGAAAGCACAGGAACCCTTTATCCCTGCAGAAGCTGCAGGCGCCCTGCCTCGGGCAGCCTGCGGCTCACAGGGATGGGCAGCTCTTCCCCCAAACCCCCATGAGGAGCTGCCCCTCTTCCAAGGCCTCCCTCCTGGTCCAGTCAGACCTCAACCTTGGGAGGAGGCAGCCCCATTTTCAGAGGCCATGGGTAGGCAGTGACAGAGTGTAAATTGATGGCTGGTAAATGGAAGGCTCTGGAAGCACCATTGCGAGTCTGCTCAGGTGTGTTTTCTCTTTTCCTGATTCATATCATTGTTTAGTTTGCAGAAGAAAGCGGCATGGCAAGTTCTCTTACCTCCCCAAGCTGATGGGTGGGCTTTCCGGGCCAGGTGCTGGGGCAGGAGAGGCCCTAAATGAGCCTGGGGCTGCCTTCTTCCCTGCGACCTTTCTCTCCTCCCCTGAACCCAGGTTTCAGAGGGAATTAAAAAAACAGGGGCAGCCTGTCACCAGACAGGTGAGGGTGAGAATCTCCACCAACAAAACCAGGGGCCCAGGGGCCCGGGGGCTAGGGGCTGGCTGAGATCAACCCTTTGAGTTCCAAAGTGAGAAATTGCTACACACACACACACACACACACACACGCACACACACACACCCTAACCGGCCCCTCAGAGCCCTGAACTAAACAAAGCCAAAAGTTTTCATCATGCGCAGAGCACAGAGGCTGGTGTGCTGTGAAAGATTTGAACTGAGAATTACAACAACAAAAACCAGAAAACCTGTGATCACGGCCCTGCTGTGAAGAAGTTCATGACCGCATTAACAGGATAAACTGCAGGCACGAGAGGAAAACCTGGCTCGGAATCCCAGTTCTGCCTCCAGCTGTGGAACCTGATGGCAAGAGGCCAGGAAAGGTTTGACGAGGCCCCTCCGGCACTAGCATTCCAGGGCAGGGATCCCTCCCATCTGATTAAGAGTGTCCTCTTGACCTGGCTTAGCATTTTTGTCAGGTAAAGAGGGCAGGGATTATAATACCAATTTGAAGATAAGAATCAGAGGGTCAGCGAGGTTGAGTGATTCTTCTAAGTTGGCCCAGCAAGGCAGCGCTGGAGCTGGAGCTGGACCAGACACCGCTGTGCCTGCCACCCCACAGCTGACTGGGAAATACCTTCAAAAGTGAGGCACCTCACAGCTGTCCCTGGCTCCCCCTTACACAGGTTCCCTTAAATTGGTCCCAGAATGTAGCTTATAGCAGATTTGGTGACTTCTGTCACCTGTTCTGTCCCCACATCAACTCCGCTTCTCTCAAAATGTTGCTTTAGGAGACAGCTGGGTTGAGCACACCTTTCAGGTGAAATGTGGCCCCCCTGGCTGACGCCTTTCCCACCTGTCACAGGAGTGCCCTATTCTTCTCTGTGCTTTACTACGGTGCCCTAGGCTGGGTTTCCCAAGCGCCAGTGATGCCTGAACACTCTTTACGCTTCTGAAGCCCAAAGCAGGTGGGGAGGCCTCCTGGGCTGGGAAAGGCCATCTGAGAGACCTCCCTCGCCTCCCTGCAGTGCCACCCTTTCCTTAAGAGATGAAATGTCTTACTAGAAAAGGCTCCCAACCCTTGGCTACTGCTCCACCAGAGCTAAAATATGGCCTGGAGCTATTTCTGAAGCTTTGTTGCTCACAGACAACAGATGTTTGCTCAATAACTCACATCCACCCAGAGCCTCACTCTGATGTAGCCCCACAGCTGCTTAACCCATGTGTTCCCCTGGCTGCCTGCACACTGCCTTTTACAGGTGCCCAAGGGCGAGCTCAGAGCTCACCGCTTCTTTCCAGGCTTAACTCATTCATGCCTTGTCACTGCTTTTTATGCACTTTTTAAATCCTGAAGGCCCATCCTTACAAAATAAACATCTTCCCATTTCACTGAAGTCCAGCCCCCAACACAACCCTCCAGCCCGCCCCACCCACTCACATGCGCCGCCCCCTCGCCCACTCTCAAGGCCCCTGCCTGGAACATCACCTTCTGAATGGAGCCCTGGGATGAACGGATAAGAGGAGCGTCCGCTCCTCCCTTGGGAAGCACCCCTGGTGTGTCCCAGGCAGAGGGAAGTAGCTGTCTCTGCTGAGGCTTCTTGAGCCTGGCCAGAAAACCCTCTCTGTTTCAAGAGGCTTTTATAGATCAATAGGCCGTGCTTGTGGTTGTTTTACTGCACCAAAGTGCTCTCGGATGTATGGTGTCCAAAAAAAGAGAGAGATATCAATAAGGCAAGGGTGCCAAGAACACATTAATTATCAGGAAACGCTGTCCTATCAATCACTGGGGCCACTGCAGAGCTAGGAATTAACTCTGGGGAGAGATTAGCCTGCTTCCCTCACCACTCCCCCATTAACGAATTGTAGCAAACTTAAATGTTTTCGGTTTCAGTCCCCTAAGGCTATGCCATACCTGTGTGCATTGGAAGGGTGGGTAGTCAAAGTGAGGGCTGGGGAACGGTAGAGGCAGAGCCGCCCATCGGGTCAGCCTCGGGTCAGCTTCGGGAGTGCAAGGGGAAGGCCGAGGCCTTGGGATACCTCCAGTGTGATTCCCTGATGCCCAGGGAATCTGAGGGCTCAGGGAACAGAAATGGTATCAGCTACCCGCTGACAATATCCCTGCCATTCCGAACGACCGTATTATTTACAACACGAGCCAGGGTGCTTTCCAGAGTGACAGGGGGGCGCGAGCGATCGTTGCACTAGAATCTGTCCCGGGCCAGCCAGCATGCTGTTCTGTTGTCGTTTTCTTTTCTCCTAAAGCAAAGCCCTGCCTGCAGGAGAGGATTTGACTCAAAGAAAACACACCAAAGTGCTCTTGGATGTATGCATACACACACACACACACGCACACGCACACGCACACAAACATACATATACTTGAACTGTCTGTGTTCAGGGTGACAGCATTTGGCTTGGCAGAACTGAGGATAAACTGAAGTTAGTCAGGACACTGAGCTCTACAGGACGCAACAGTGAAACGCTTCCCTCCACTACCAAGCAAATATTAGGAGATAAGATAGAACTGTGGCATCCGGTGGGGGAGGGGACAGCCCCACCCTGCCCTGTGCCACCCTCCGCCACTGTACCACCTGCCTTGCCCTTGGCAGAGCAAAAATAGAACAGATTGACTCAGGTGGAGATACATAAAGGCGAGAGATCAGTTGGACATACAGACAACAGACAGATATTAAGTAGGCAAGTTGACCAGAACGTGTGAAACTCACTGTCACCCTGACAGTGTGTGCAATTTATCTCCCAGACTTCATACATCTCCATTTATTATACTGAACAATGATACATATTTTCAGCTCTATGGCCATAAATCTCAATTATCAAGAAAAAGCTATCATTAATTGACTAATAAGGTGGCCTCCTCAAATTCTTTCTGAATGAGGCAGAGTCTGAGATTTTTTAAACAATTAATAAAATACTAAAATAGGTAAGTGAACTCATTTTGGATCAATTTGCAAAAGAAGAAAGGTTTCCTGGTTAACTCACAAACAATCAGAAATTCAATGAACCAGGGAAAACACCCCCCGCATCTCAGTTCATCCAGATTTTTACATATAGCCTTTCCCCTCTGCTAGTCTTTTAGCCATTTCGTCTGAGGGTGGTTAAATTCTGTATCAATTTACATGTTTGTTTACAAAATACATCTCAGACTGGGGGGTGGGGGGTTGGGGGTTCTAGCCAGACTAGTCTGTTGTTCCTCAGCTTCTAAAGTAATCTTGTGGTGGGGGGCGTGAAGGGAACGAAATAAAAAAGAAAGTAAGAAAATAAAAATGAAGGGGCTGGGAGGAGAGGCCTAAACACTGCAATTTTCTAACCATTTTCATCCAAATTGTCTGCAATTTCCCCATGGCCCAGGCTCCAAATTGCAAGTGAATGCTGCGGCAGTAATCCCAGCTAGAGCCCAAGGGCTGTCGCCGTAATAACAGCCAGACCCACAACAGAACAAGCAGACACACACCCTGCCGAGTCAGAGGAGCACCTGCCAAGGCAGAGCCAGGTTCAAAGCAGGGCAAGGCTGAGGAAAGGCTGCCCAAATCCCTCGTCTCACTCCCCCGCTTCTAGGAACAGTTCTCATCGAGGTCTTCAGGGGTCTAAGTCAGAGAAATCCATTTCAGACGTTTCAAACTGCCTTCCTCCATCCCCCCTTCACATCCCTTTACCGATGAGAAAATTGAGGCCCAGAGAGGTGAAGTGACTTCCCTGAGGCCGCACAGTAGGTTACTGTAGCAGTAAGGCAGGGACTTGGGGCTGTTGGACTGCTTCTTTCTCTGCCTCCTTTTCTCTGACCAACGTGGTAAAGATCTTGAGGGAAGAGCCCTATCCGGGTGGCTCAGTTGGTTAGAGCATCGTCCCGTACACCAAAAGAGGTTGTGGGTTCGAATCCTGGTCAGGGCACATACCTAGATTAGAGGTTCGCTATCCAGTCAGGGCATGTAGGGGAGGCAACCAATGATATTTCTCTCTCACATCGATGTTTCTTTCTCTCTCTCTCTTTCTCTCCAAAAATCAGTAAACACATCCTTGGGTGAAGATTAAAAAAATAGATCTTGAGGGAAGAACTCATCTCTTTGCCAAAGCGCCAAAACGCCAAAACACCAAAGCACCCTACCTGACCATGTGAGAATAGAAGGAGAAATAGGAATAAAATGTGGACTGTGTAGTGCTCTTTGCCTATGAAAGTCAATTCCAGGACCCTAGAGAGTAAAGTCCATCCACAAATGAGAAAGAAGACACATACCTAATGGGATGTGAATATTCTGAACCATTGAAAGTTCATTAGAATTCATAATGGAGCTGATAATTAAACATAAATACATGGTGTGGCAGGCATTAAATCTAATTATTGCAACTCTGAAAATCAATTTGTGCATGCGGTTATTAATTTGTGGTTGTCATTAATTACCAGTGACAAGATCAATATGCAGCTACTTCCTGGCGGCCACCTCACCCTGTCCGAGGAATGGGTCCACGCTGAACTTCTGCTGGCGCTGGGTTTCCTGGAGAAACCAGTGATGAGCTCTGCCGGTGAGCTCTACCCTGCTGCCTCCTACCTGTGGGATACGGCTACGGGCGGGTTGTCCACTCCCTCTATTTCCTCACGAGAGAGAGCGTGGTGAGGGCATTAAAACCAGAGCATCTAGGACAGGGCCAGGCCCACGGCAATCATTACTATTATTTACCAAGTTTCATCAGCCTGTTGCCTTGGAAAGGTAGAGTTTCATTTATAATAATAATAAACAATATATAGCAAATGGAAATTATTATTATTATTATTATTATCCTGGTTCTTCCAACCTGTCACGGTTGTCGGGTGGGCAGGGATCAATAAAAGACAACATGTAAGAAAGCCCTTTGCAAACTGAAAAGCACTCTAGCAACTGAAGATGAACGCTTTATCCTGGTATAGAGGGGAGGGGTCCCTGTTGAGGGCCCAGGCCCAGGGTGGCATCTCTTTCTCTGCCAAGTCCCTCAGATGGGAAAGAATGGCTGGCGCAGCGTCCCTGTGTAGTCCCTCTGGAAGGCAACTTTCCACCCGCAATGTGAAAGCCTTAGAACCAGCCTGCTCCTGGAATGAGGCCATTGTCTATGTAAAAAGACTTTAGGTGACAGGCAAAGGCACTTCCAACCTTTATAGCCCCTTTGTTAAATATTTTCTGATAGAAAAGTCATCTCCAGGAGGAAGAAAGTCACACAGATCCCCTGGTGCTGAAAGGAATTGGCACCAACGTGTAAAGGACTGCTCTCGATGTCTTCAAAAATTAAGAAGCCAACGCAGAGAGCTGGCGAGTCTCCAAAGGCGCAGCGCAAAAACAACTTTGCCAGCATCCCAGTGTTGCCTGCGTGGCTCTTCTAGCAGGTGTCTACCTGACCCACCCAAGGCTGTGCTACGGGTGTATTTTGAGTAGACCTAGAGCACCCCCCTCTCCCTCCTCCCCCATCCAGCCTGGCACGTGGACCAGGCTCCCAGCGTGGGGTTTCTGGAGGGCACACAGCCAAGCTAACAAGCAGCAACACTCTCCGAGCGCTTGATTCTGCGCGGCAACCAAATTGGCTTTCCCGGAGAATCCAGAGATTAATGAAGCCACCCACTACCTCTCATCACCCCCTGCCTGAAAAAGGGCTTGTTCGATTGTTCACTTCAGGGGAGGAAAATGAGAGAGATGTAACTTCACACGGAGCTCAAACACTCATCTTAAATCATCTCCTCCAGCCGCAGCGCACGGGGGCCACACAGGGCTCCCCCATCCGCCAGCCGCGGACACCGGGCTGAGATATTTCAGCGCACGGTCTGCTCGGCCGACTGCGCTCCCGTCTCTGGCTGGAGGTCTGCAGCCTGCAGCCTCTGCCACCAGCAGTAGCATATTACCTAGCATGCTGGCCCTGTTTTCCATTTGTGTTTGTTTTCCTCCAAAAGCGGGAGAGACAATCCCTGCGCAAAGTGATCTGCTCTGTCAGCAGTGCCAGAACCTCTCGATTTTTCTTTGTACCTGTTCATGGCTTGTTCACAGTTTATGCCTTGGAAAGTGTTTCTCTTTTAATTGCTACCAAGGGGCTGCTTGCTCCTTTCAAGTGATTCAGGACTGGCACTGCTCATTAAAGGAGAGAATAGGAGGTGGGGCTGAGCGGAGCTAATTATGTCAGGCTTGAGAAGAGGGCAGGTGAGGGCCTTTCATCCGAGACCTTTGCATATTGCTAAATCAAAAGACTGTCTTGTGCTGATAAACTGGTTGGAGCCAGGCAATGAAGCAGAGCTACTTGGAGGTCAAGGCCAGGGCTGCTACGGAGGTGTTACCTGTCCCTGTGAGCTTTAAGGGGTGGGGAGGAGGGAGGAGAGGCGGCTTGTGAGGAGTAACTGGTCCCTTCACCTTCCTGTTTCCCTAGACAGACATACACCCTTTAAAATCATGGATGGAAAAGGAGGAGCCAGCCAACTACAGCCCACAGGCCAAATCCTGCCAGCAGCCTATTTTTCTATATTTTAATGGTTGGGGGAGAGAGGGCATGGAATAAAAAGAAAAATATTATTTCATGACGTGTGAAATTCATTTGCAATTCAAATTTCAATGCCACAAATAAAGTTTTATTGCAGTGCATATTATTGACACATTATATGTGGTGTCCCTGTGCCCCTGCAGCAGAATGGAGTGGCTGCAGCAGACTCTGCATGGCCCACAAGACCTAAAATATTCACTGCCTGGCCCTTTACAGAAAGCATGTGGTAACCCCTGCTCTAAAGTAAATGAGAATAGCTGGGGTGAGGGCTGAGCGTAGCTGTGAGGTGTGGAAACCGCTTTGGACCTTGGGTTAGGAGTGCTGGGTTTGAAGCCCATCTTCAGCTCTGAAAAAAAAATCACATACATCTTAGAACACAGGTATCCCCATTTGTAAAATGGAAAAAACATTTTGTGATGTTAAATGAGATGAAATGTAGGAGAGGGGAAAAATAAAAGAAACTCAGCACAATGCTTGGTATAGGGTAGATGCTCTATAAATAATAACAGGTAGCACCACTCACAATAGTCAACATATGGAAACAACCCAAGCGCTGTCAATGGCTGAATGGATAAAGAAATATATATATATGTAAAATATTAATTATTCAGCCATGCAAAAGAACAGAGTCCTGCCATTGGCGAGAACATGAATGACATGGTAGGAACTTGAGGACATTATGCTGAGTGAAATAAATCAGACAGAGAAAGACAAATACTGTATGATACCATTTATATGTGGAATCTGAAAAACCCAAACTCATAGAAACAGAGAGTAGAATGGAGATAACCAGGGGCTGGGGATGGGGAAATGGGGACATGTTGGTCAAAGAGTAAAGCTTCCAGTTAGAAGATGAGTAAGTTCTGTGAATCTAATATACAGCGTTGTGATTATAGATAATACTGTATTGTATACTGGAAAGTTGCTAAGAAAATAGATCTTGAATGTTCTCCCCACAAAAAAAGAAATGGTAATTATCATATGGCGATATGTAAGTGTATTAAAATACCTGTACACCTTAAAGTTATACAATGTTATATGTCAATTATATCTCAGTAAAGTAGGGGAAAGGAGAACAGAATGGGTAATGAATTAATATACAGCCTTTATTGAAAGGCTGCACATCTTTAAAGATCCCACTCTGGTTCCTTTTCTTCAAGAAAGTACCATATCTTCCCAGCCAACCTCACCCAAACGGCCTCCCCGCCTCTGAATGTCTGCAGCATTTACCAGACTCCTCTCTTCTTTTTACCTCTATGTGACCTCTTGATGTTAGTTCCCACAGACATCAGACTGTCGGGTTGGTGCTGTGCTGACAAGTTGTCTGTTGCCCAGGAACCAGTTGAGAAGATGAGCACATGCGCCTCTAAGTGAGGAACAGGCTGCAGAAACCCGCAAAGGGCTGGGTGGTGGGTGAAGGCTTCCCAGGGGAGGTGGGCCTGGAGCTGAGCATGAGCAGTCACGATTTGCTTGTGCAGAATTTCCCCCAGATAGAGGAGCTGCTCGGTCATCCTAAACTGTGACAATTATATGGAAGCCAATGTGTGGAGACTAGTTTCAGGAAAGGAGCAGTTAAAGTGCAGTGAAAGACAGAGACTGGTGGCAAATGAGCTAGGATGTTTGGGGCATCCAGTGACAGAAAACCACGCTCGAACGGAACTATGCCTAAGAAAAATGTATTCTCTCACATAACTAGGAGCCCAGAAGTAGGACTCCAGGCACAGTAGGACTCAGGTTCAGTCTCTCTACAATTTCTCTTGGCTCTGCCCGTCTCCGTGTAGACTTTGTTTGCAGGCTGGTTTCCCACTGGTGTCAGGATGGCTGCCAGCTGCTCTGAGCCAATATGCTCCTTTGTTCCACATCCACCAAGACAGAGGGAAAAAATTCTCTCCCATGCGCCTAGGACGAAAGCCCTCTCTTTCCTTCTGGTTGGGCAAATGAGAGTCACATACTCAGTCCTGGGCCGATAGCAACCTGGCCTTCTGAGCCAGTCTCTAGCAAGGCCTGTCAGCGGGATTCCCATGACTAGCTTAGACTAACCATGACCCTCCCCGGGGCCCAGCTTACCCCAATCACACAGGCTGCACGGAGGAGGGGTGGACACCTGGATAAAGCTGGTGTGCTGCTAGAAAGGAGGAAGGAGGGCCGGATGCTGTCCTCTACAGAGGGCAAGTCACAAGGAAAGGCGACGTGGCGCCACGTTGCAGCTGACAGTCAAGACCAAGCTCAAAACTTCAGATGGTGTCTTGGAGACAAAAGTGGGCCTGGGCGATTGCTCTCTGAAAGCAGCTCATGATGGGTTTGTAATCGCCTGAGCAAACCCGGAAAAGGCTGAGCCAAATCTTTAGAAGAGGGGGAGACAGAAATAAGTTGTTGTTGTAACCCAGATCACACTTTGGTTTTCTGGGCAGCATAGACAAAAATCATATCTAAAGGGCTTCACTTGACAAACCTCATCACTGGCCCAAAAGGTACCTCCAGACTTTTACTCACTGCTGCCCAGGAAAACAGCTCCTCTCTTTGGCTTCCTCTCTACTGGAGCTAACCGAGAATAGCACACTCTCTCTATATATATTTTTAGAAATGACAGAAATATTCCTGGTGCTTGGGTTAAGTAATTAAGGTTTGCTCTGGGAACACCAAGGAACCGCATAAAATGGCTGCACAGCTTCGTAAATGAATTACTTAGTGTTTAATTACTCAAAATTACTATCAATTACTAAGTGTTACTGCAAATTACTTGCAGAATAGACACATTTGTTTGTGGCTATTAATGATTCCAATTACTCCTCATAGGTAATTGGTTTCTGCACGCAGACGGGCACCAACTGTCGAATAGGAGCCCGGCAATAAAAAACGCTACTCCCATTCCAGCTTATTTTAGCTTAAGCTGAAATCTTAAAATAAACACTGCAGCCATCGTTTCTCTAGGTCTCTCTGCTACGTGCACAGTTTCCTCTGACACTCCCAGGGCTGGCGAGGACCTCGGAGATGTTCTCTTTGGATGCGCAGAGCAGGAAGCAGGAGCCACCCACGAGGTTAGAGGTTACTCAGAATCACACAATTAATACCACAGTGTAGACAAACATCAGAAACAGCCTGCTAAGTGAAAGAAGCCATTCACAGAAGACCACAGGTTGCATGATCCCATTTCTAGAAAATGTCCACAATAGGCAAATCTATAAAGACAGAAAGTAGATTAATGGCTGCCTGGGGCTGGGAGAGGGGGGAAGCATGCAGAGGGGGAAGGTGGTGAGGAATGACTGCTAACAGGTGCAAGGTTTATTTGGAATGTGACAAAAAATGTTCTAAAATTAGATTTTTATTTTATTTTTCATTTTTTAATTGATATTTTTAGAGAGAGAGGAAGGGAGAAGGAGAGAGAGAGAAAAAACATCGATTGCCTGCCTCCTGCATGCCCTTTACAGAAGATCGAGCCAAAATCCAGGCACGTGCCCTGACCAGGAATTAACCGGCAACCTTTTGGTGCATGGGATGATACTCAACTAGCTGAACCACACCAGCCAGGGCTCTAAAATTAGATTTTTATAATGGCTGTACAATGCTATCAATATACTTAAAAGCATTGAATTATACCCTTTAAATAGATGAACTGTATAGTATATAAGTTATATCTTAATACAGCTGTTACAAGTATGTTTAATCATACAATTAGACGGCGAGAGGGCTGGATCAAGGAGCTGACACTCCTGACTCCCGCTTGATAGCTCTCTCCACTGGACCATCTTGCTTCAACATCTGTCTGACTTGCTAGAAGGCACAACTCACTGAAGAAAATCATGGTCTTAGTTATGAAAGGCTCACTTCCAGTGAGCCATTATAAAGGCTTGCTTAATCATTTATGTATTATTAAGAGGACATAAACTATGTTCATTAAAGTAACATAAAGTGCAGCCAGGAAATGTACTTAATAACAGAAAGCCAAATTAAATTTTTTATCTTGGATTCCCCCCAACACAAAGCTTGTGACAAGGACTTGCGAGCAGGTAGTTCATTCTGAGAGGCGATCCAAGGGCATAGGATAGAGGGAATGGGAAGAATTAAAAGGCAAGAGAGAAAAAGTCAATCTAAGCGTGCATTGCTGAGTGGACTCAATAACTGTGAATGGCTGGGCCTCAACCTACTATGAGATTCGGAAGAGTTGTGTACACTGTGCTTCAGAAGTGTGTGTCCAAGACATAAAGAGGGAAATAGTCATGCCCTGTTCCTGACCCCATGGTAAAGGATTGTTTAACTCCCTTTGACATATGAGCCAGCACAGTTGAAGAGGATCCTATAGCATTCTCCAAGGTAGAGACAGGGAAATCCAAGGGCAGGAAGTAAGAGCTACACTGTGCAGCTCAGGCAGGCTCTGGCCAGAGGACATGTTCATGCAACCTGTTGCCATAGCAAAACCAAAACCAAAATTAACAACTTCTGCTCTGTGAAAGACAATGTCAAGAGTATGAGAAGATAAGGCAATGACTGGGAGAAATATTTGCAAAAGATAAATCTGATAAAGGACTATTATCTAAAATATACAAAGAACTCTTCTAACTCAACAATGAGAAAACTAATAATCTGATTTTAAATGGGGAAAAGGCTGAACAGACACCTCATCAAAGAAATACATGTAACAAAGTAAGCATGTGATAAGATGCTCCACATCATATGTCACTAGAAAATTGCAAATTAAAACAACAATGAGATACCATTCCACAGCTGTTGAAAAGGCCAGAATTCAAGGCAAGTCTTTGTGACGCAACAAAGACTCATCCATCGCTGATGGGAATGCAAAGTAATGCAAACAGCCACGTTGGAAGAGTTTGGCAATTTCTTACAAAACTAAACATGCTCTTATCATAGGACCCGGCAATCAGGCTCTTTGGTATTTACCCAAATGAGCTGAAAACGAATGTCCACTCAAAAACCTGCGCGTGGATATTTATAGCAGCTTCATTCATAATCACCAAAAGTTGGAAGCAATCAAGATGCCCTTCAGCAGGTGAATGGATAAATAAACTGTGGCACATCCTGACAATGAGATATTATTCAGTGTTAGAAAGACATCATCTATCAAGCTGTGAAAAGACATGGAGTAAGCTTAAAAGCATATTACTAAGTGAAAGAAGCCAATCTGAAAAGGCTACATGCTGTGTGATTTCAACTAGGTGACATTCTGCAAAAGGCAAAGCTATGGAGACAGTAGAAGATTGGTGTTTTGTCAGGGGTTAGAGGGAGGAGAGAGATAAGTAGGCAGAGCACAGAGGGGTTTTAGGGCAGTAAAATATTCTCTATTATTCTACAATTGTGGATACATGTCACTATACATTTGCTCAAGCCCACAGAATTTACAATACCAAGAATGAATCCCAATGTGAAGTCTGGACTTTGGGTGATGATGTATCAGTGTAGGTTCCTCCGCTGTAACAAATGTCGCCGTGCAGTGCGGGATGTCTATAGTGAGAGAGGTTGTGTGAGGGGGGAAAGTTGGGGGACGTGGGAAATCTCTGTAACTTCTGCTCAGTTTTGCAGTGAACCTAAAACTGCTCTAAAAACTAAAGTGAATTGATTTTTTAAAATCAAACAAAAAGATGACTCAAGAAGGTGTGACATGGGGCACCAAAGATATCCGATGTAAGAGATGTTACATAATTGTAATATGTTATAATGACAGAGGCAGCTCCATCAACAGCTCCAACAGGAATCAAATTTAAGAGCAACTGAGTTGGTAATATGGGACAAGAACCTCCAGTTCAGAAGAGACTCTGCAGATATCTGGAAGATTCTAGAGTTCTCGTGAAAGTTCAGCCTTCCAGCACTTCGGGAAATTAAACATTGGCCTAAGCTCCTGACTACAGTCTTCAAATGACCGCACTCAAAGATGAGTACTTACTGTATTCTTCCCGTGCCCCAACACCCCCAAATGTTCCTAGCTATTGTTTGGCTGCTCTTACTCTCTGGAAGTCTCCCCTTGGGTGGGCCAGCCCCATACGAGGCGCACACCTTCCCCGGCTGCCCTGGGCCCCTGCTTATGCCACTGCTTCTTCCTCAGACACCTCCTGGGCTCCCCCTTCGCTCTCCCTCGACAGAGCCCAGCTTAGAGGGCCTTTACATTTCTTACCTCATTTAATCTTCATCACAAGTCAATTAGGGGAGCGCTCTGATTCTAGGAAATCACGGCCCCTAGAGGGTAAGCGATTTTTCCAACACCACACAGCCGGTTAGAAGTCAAGTCGGGATGTGAACCCGGACAGTTCGCCTGCAGACCTTACTGCTCACGGGCGGCAGAGGGACCGCTGACCGCTTTAGAAGGTGTATGCAGGGGTCGTTTACAAAGCTATGGGCAAGGTTAAGGGGATCCAGCAAGGGGTTAGGAAATATCCTGGGCAGCGATAGCACCCCTTTGCTGTTCTCTCCCAGTTGCCTGCTCCCCCACACCTCTGTCTCTCAGGCTCCCCAGCTCAGAGGCAGCCGGGTGCTCCCTTTCCTGGCGCTCTGAGCCCCGACCATCCCAGACTGCACGCTTCCCACTCCCTGCAGGCTCGGCCTGAAATAGCCTGTTTGAGAAGTAATTGTGCGTTGGGGCTGGTGCTTGCCATGTGTAATTGCTCCTTCTGTCCCCAGCCACTTTCTCTCTTCCTAGTACCTAAGTTTGTTTCCCAGGAAGCAAATCCAGGAGCCTTCCAGGCAAGTGATGGCAGAGATAATGAGGCCCTCTGGGCCGCACAATTCAACCAGATTTGCTGACCAGGGAGCCACTCTGGACCAGCTACCTGCCTCGAGCCATAGGACAGAAAAGGCAGAGTGGACTCCCTCCCCCCGAAAGGCTCTCTGGGCAGCGGTGGATGGACTACAAAGATGCCTGCCCCACCCTAGGGCACATGGACCCTCCTTTGCCCAGCACTTGGGGTAGCAGAGGCTGGCTCTCTAA
The DNA here is from genome assembly GCF_964146895.1 of Miniopterus schreibersii. Taxonomy (NCBI): domain Eukaryota; kingdom Metazoa; phylum Chordata; class Mammalia; order Chiroptera; family Miniopteridae; genus Miniopterus; species Miniopterus schreibersii. Next base: position 75,367,723 of record NC_138105.1, on the reverse strand, counting down.
CAATGTGTGCCTGCTACAGGCCTCCCAGCCCCCAGCTTCCCTTGCATCTCTCAAAATCAAATAATCAGCACTCACTTATTGAGCACCTACTGTGTGCAAGGTCATATCCTGAAGTGTTCTAAATGACATATTTCCCCTCAAAGTTAGGCACAGTGCTATTACCCGCAGGCCCTACATCTGTCACTGTGGTCTCCACACCTCCTCAGTTCTGTGGGCCTGGTGCTGCACAGAGACAGCTGGCCCACGTGGAGCAAGTCCCACTGGTGCACCACCATTTCCATACACTGTGGGCAAATTCCAACCATTGGCACCTGAACCTCTCTCTGGCCGCTGTAGCCCACTCTAGCTGGACGTGTCAAGGAGTCAATGCTCCACCAGGAAAGCCCTGAACCAATGCCTGATAGGCTTGTACATAAATATCCCTCCTCCCTCACCTCTCCAGCAGGATTACTTTGAGATGCATATTTTACCCTGGCTTCCAGAATTGTCTAGCAAAGTTATGCTATGGTTGCCTACGGGAGAAACTTGCTTGGAAACATAATCCTCATTGGCATTCTTCCTCTCACTGTCTCCCTCCCATTCACCTACCAGTGCTGCTGGCATCTCTTTCAGATAAAACGCACTTGGACTTGGACCTGAGCCGCAGGGTCTCCTTCCTGGGGAATCCATATAAGTCATTTGGTGTCAGCAATGCTATTAGGAATGACATCCTCAGCATGGGATTCTAGAGTTAGAGCCTTTGCTGGCCAGGGCACAAGGATTCTTTTACTGGTAATAAATGGGGTGAAATGGGACACATCATGGTGGTATAAAATTCAAAACCCCATGAAAGTCCTTATCTTCAGCAAATGGAAAGGAAACTGCTGAACATCAGGCCCTCAGTCAGATTCTCAAATGTCACAGAATTATAAATATGGCTGAATTCACAGGCTTGCTAAGTTTTCTGTGCTAAAGTCAGAAAAGGAGAGGGATTCTGAGACCTGGGGTTGGAAGATCTGGGCACATGCTTAAGTATCATACTAATCAGACCTGCTGAGCAAGAAGGAACAAGAATCTGGAGACCCTGGAAAGACACACATGCCCCAATTATTAGGAGGTAAACCTGCAGAGACTAAGGGGCCGTTACACCACAGAAGCCTTCAGTGCGGGTCTGCCGCGTGCTGAACCATCCGCTCCCAAGTAAAGTTTGCTGCACACCTTGCATTTCCCACCATTTAGAAAGGGCCCGGCACTGGGTACGCTTCCTTGGATTTTTTATGACAGCACACACCACTCTTAGGACTGCTGCTGCCAACCATTCATCCAGTTACTGGAAGTTTTCAGTTTTCAGTGATGCCCAGATCAGATGAGGGCTCCACACTGGTCCAAGTGGCCCTAATGCTCGGGGCCTATGATTCATCCGTTCTCATCTATCCACAGTAAGGAAGGAAGCTCTAGAGTGTGTCTAAGAGCCGAAGCTGCAGCGCTCAGGCACATATCCCTAGGCTCTATAGCAAAGCACAACGCACCCTCTCAACAGCAGCGCCTGGCACGCTCCTAAGGCCCTGACTGTGGAATAGCAATGGCTATGTTGCTGTAGGTGCCAAAGATGAGCTGCATGTGTTCAGACCCACTCACATATAAGGTAGAGTGGGCACAGCAGCAATCATTAGACAATGGAGGTGGCCTAGACCCCGTGCCAACCACTGCTGTGGCATCGAACCTCTGGCCTCTTCAGCTTACACAGGAAAGTGGCAGACGTCTCATCCCAGGATGCTGTATTGCCTTGCCTCTGGGGTTCCACCCCTTTATCTGTTTTGTAAGCATTGTGCCTGGCCCTGCAGGTACATTTCTTCTCTTATTACCTCCCTTCCCCACTACTCCAGAATGGGTGACACAGAGGAACTCCACGAGCGAAAAGCCATGAGAGTACCAACTCCCCGACAGTCACAGGCTCCGGGCACAGGCAGGCCGTGGGCCCCTTTATGGGCTGCCCTGCTCCGCTTGCTGCCTTTGGAGACTGTTTCCTCACCACTGGTTATGGCCTCTGCAGTGTGTGAGTTCCATTCCGTGGCCAAGGTTCATATAACTGGGAGTGTATTTATGGCAGTTCCTACTCTTGCTTAGGAAAATATTGATTTTCTAACAACAGAATGACTGTAGAGCCATTAAATCAGACTAGACTATCATAAACTCCAGGATTAACCAAAGAATACTTTTACCTTTTCTTTTATACTCTCCTGAGCAATTGGGAGTAGATACACCACGTAAGCAGGGTAGGGTCATGGCATTTACTACTTGATTTTTTAAAAAAGGACCTTGTACAAAGAACTTATACTACTCAGCAAGAGGAAGACAAACAACCCAATTAAAAAATGGGCAAAGGACCTGAATAGACACTTCTCCAAAGAGGACATACAGATGGCCAAGAGACACAGGAGAAAATGTTCAACGTCACTAATCATCAGAGAGATGCAAATTAAAACCACAATGAGGTATCACTCCACACCTGTCAGAATGGCACCATCAACAAATCAACAAACAACATGTGCTGGCGAGGGTGTGGAGAAAGGAGAGCCCTGTACACTGCTGGTGGGGATGCAGACGGGGGCAGCCACTGTGGAAAACAGTATGGAGGTTCCTCAAAAAATTAAAAATGGAGCTGCCTTTTGACCCAGTGATGCCACTTCTAGGAATATATCCAAAGAATCCTGAAACACCAATCAGAAAGGATATATGCACCCCGATGTTCATAGGCAGCACAGTTTACAATAGCTAACATCTGGAAACAGCCCAAGTGCCCATAAAAAAGCTGTGGAACATTCACACCATGGAATACTACGCAGCTGTGAAGAAGAAGGATCTCGTACCCTTTGGGACAGTATGGATGGACCTGGAGAAAATTATGCTGAGTGAAATAAGCCAGGCAGAGAAAGACAAACATCACATGATCTCGCTTATATGTGGAATCTAAAGAACTTAATAAACTGATGAACAGAATAGATTCAATGGCATGGAAGCATGGATCAGGCTGACGAATGTCAGAGGGATGGAGGAGGACGGGTGGGTGGAGGGGGAGAGAGTAACCAAAGAATTTATATGCATACATGCACAACCCAAGGACACAGACAATGGTGGGGAGAGGGACTGGGAAGGGGGTTGGAGCAGGGTGGAACAGGTCATTGGGGAGAAAAAGGGACATCTGTAGTATTTTAAACAAAAATAAAATTAAGAAAAAAAGAAAAAATAATAAAAAATTTAAAAAAATTACAAAGGACCTCAATTCCCCACCCTGACCGCTGGTTAAGTAATTGACCACTCTGCTGTTATTTTAAAGACTGACGGACAGAAATGAGGAAGGCCACGCTGTGTACAAAATTTCCTGAACCTCTTAATGACAGTTGCATCCCGTTCAGCAGGGTGCAAAGGGAAGGGGCGTGGGCGACGCTGGCCTGGGGTTGCTCCCCAGTCCCTCCCTGACCAGAGGATGTGTGAGCTCATTAGCTTCCTGTTAAAGTCTCAGTTAGAAAAACGGTGAGTGAGGTGAGGGTTTCTTTTTTCCCCTTCTTGGGAAGAGCTCTATCTTTCTTCTTTATTGATCACTTGCTTTTCATGTTATATCCTTTCTCCCTTGCCTGAAATGAGAAAAATGAGCCCTCGCCATGGGCTTTAAACTTTACACCCAGACAATATCTCCCCCTTATCTAATGCCAGGCCAGAAGCTTCAGCCCAGAGGACCCTGGGTAATGCTACAGCAGATTATGTCATAAAATGGAGAGATAAGCAAAAGAAGCAATCTACGGGACGCAGCAAAATTTACCTTTCCGCTGCCCTTCGCTCCTCTTTCAGAAGAAGGCTTTAAATCAATCTGCCTTCGCCAGAAATTCGCTTTCTAAAATGTGATAACAAGTGCAATATTTTCCTTGGAGATTGGGTCCTAATAAGATAGAGGTTGGGGGCGGGGAGGAAGCTGGGTTTAGCAAAGAAATAAAATGCCATGATTGATCCTGGTCGGTGGGGTTGCTTGGAATTGCCACTATTCCTGGCTGGTAAGCATAATCCAGCCAAGTCATAAATTGTGTTTCTTCCAGTAGACAGTCGAGTCTCCGTATTGATCCCGATTTGTTGTTCTGTTCTAGTGTAATTGCTCCCAGGGATTAAGGCTCCAGGTAGGGAAGAAAGTCTGGCCAGGCCAGGAGTGGACAGGAATAACCGCAAGACCGGAGTTCACACTGCCACCACAATACAGAGGCAGGGTGTGGGAGCCGAGGGGCTCAGAAACACAGTGCCAGGGCCAGCCCCCACCCCAATCACCCTCCTCCCAGTGCTGCACAAGTCAGCATCCTCCCCAGGCCTGTCCCCATGCCACGCACTTACAGCGAGATTCCTTCCACACAGGTGTGATGCGGGCCTCTTGGATGCAGAATTTCCTTCCTTACTACAGACAGGAAAACTGAGGCATGGGCTGGAAATAAACTATCAGGGGTCAACACTAGGCAGAGATTCCCCCCTACCCAATCTGTTCACCCAGAAACAAATGCTTGGGCTCAAATTGGAACCTGGCCCACTAGCAAAAGGTTAGGTCCTGTGAGTCCCCAAGTTGGGAGCTTGAGTGTTCAGAGTCACCCATCCTTGAAGTAGGAAGTTTCACAGCCACATCATTTATAGAGTGGCCAGAATGCCAGCATAATCATGTACCCCCACCCACTAGCTCTATGGCTCTGAGCAAGTGGCCTAACCTCCCCGAGATTCAGTCTTCTCATTTGCTAGCTGGGGACAATATTACCTGTCCATGAGGTTTCTGTGAAGATTTCAACAAGATAACATGGGACCTTATAGAGATATTTTTTTAGAAGCTTTCTAAGCAAAGGAGGCTTTTACTCTGCAAGGAAATGTATACTTTGATGCCTTGGAGTGTCTTAGCCATAGCCTGGGAAATGAATTCAAAATAAGGCCATGTGCCTTTAAATGGGAACTCGGATAGATTCCCTAGCACCGCACTGCCAGAAGTCAGCTCACCTTTATTTAGTTCTGTCTTCTCAGAGATGGAAATGGGAATTCCTCACTCTGTGAACCTGACGATATTGCAGCTAAATCATCTGTATGTGATCCGCTTGTCTGATGGTGAGGCCGTTTGACTACACGCTTTAAAGAAAATATTCCTCAAGCCTAGAATGATGGGCCCTTCTTCCCTCTGTTCTCTCACTCAGAGATTTAAGGGAGATGACAGTGGAGACTGGAGCTGTCAACCAGTCATGACCTGTCAGGACGAGCTCTTGCCCTGAGATTCTCTTACAGTCCTCTGGCTGAGATAAGGGAACTGCAGTTGAGATGCTGGGCCCATCCCAATCCAGTACCAAGAGGGAGGTCCTTAGCCTCTGAGTCCCAGCCCCCCCTTCCAGTGGCCCCCAGGCCCTCCCCACCCATCCAACCTTGCTCAGGAAAGGATCTGCTTGGGGCTCTAGGAGGGAGAAGTGATGGAGTCAGACGATTGGAGCTCCAAACCTGACTCCTACCGTTATAAGCTGCTTCACTTAGAGCAAATGAATGCAATCTTTCTGTGCCTCGGTTTCCTCTTCTATCAAAGAAAGACAGTAGTACCCACAGCTCCCTTTCCATAGGGTTGATGTGAGGATTAAATTTGTATTTTAATGCCTGGAACATGGTAGGCCTCAATAAACGCCAGCTTGTAGGAACTGTTCCAGGCAGCGGTGAGGGAGGAAGTCAGGCCCCAGCAGATGAAGGACAGAATTGGTGGGTAAGTAAAGACTGCAAAGTAGAGAAGGCTCTTAGGAAGCAACCTAGGTGTCCAGATATAGATGCGTGGAGAAGGAAGGTGTGGTATAGATATACGATGAAATAATACTAAGCCAGGACAAAGAGTGAAACCTTGCCGCTTGAGACGACTTGGGTGGATCTAGAGGGTGTTATGCTAAGTGCAATATGTCAGACAGAGAAAGACAGATACTGTGTGGTTTCCCTTACATTTAGGCTCTTAAAAAATCAAGACAAAAGACAAATAAAATAAACACAGACTCATAAAAACAGAGAACAAACTGATGGGTGCCAGAGGGGAGGGGTGAGGGGAGGGGTGAAAGGAGTATAGTCAATAATATTGTGATAAGCTTGCACAGTGACAGTGATGACTAGAATTAGTGTGGTGGTCACACCGTAAGGTGTAGAAACGCTGAGTCACTTTATTGCACACCTGAAACGAATCTAATATTGTATACCAACTATACTTAATTTTTTTTAAAAAAAACTCAAGCACAGAAAGGAATATTAGTGGATTTCATATAATATACTTACTGTCTACACCAAGTTTATGACTCATATATAAATACTAGCACTAAGATGATTTTATGGCAGAAGTGCTTTGCAATTTATGTAACTGTAAGGGAGCACCGATAGGTTAAGTGTTGTAATATGAATAAAGAACAGCATTCGTTTTTATCATTGTGAGGGGAGATGTGGAGAAGGAATCGCACATGGAAATAACAAGGTGTGCCCCATAAGCTTTGGTTGTCACAAACTCAGAGAAATAGTCAAAAAGGAGAGAGGACAAATGTGGCTGTGAAAGAATGTGAATGGCCATCTTTTGCCTCTCCCAGGGAACCCTAATTTTTCTTCACGTATTTTTTTCCAACTGGCCTTTTTGCCAGGTGAGTACTTTCTAAATATTTCTGAAAGGAAGAAATTTAGGAGAAACGTTCCGGTTGTGTTTCACCTTCTCTTGGCAAAAGGATTGCACATTGTGGGGCATTTTTCTCACTTGCAGGCCTGGATGGGGGCCTTGTGGGAACAAGGGCATGCAGAAGGCTTCAGAATTTTGTGGAATGAAGAAACTGGGTATAAAACCCAAGGCACCTTTCCTCCTACCTTTGTTCCTCCTGGTTCTCTGTCCCCCAGGAGCATCGTTAGAGATCAGCCAGTGTGGCACCCTCACATCTGGCTACCCGTCAAAATCATTTGGGCAGTTGTGAGGGCCACCACAACATCTCTGAATGGCTCTATTTTAGGCCCAGTTAAAATGCCTCTGACTAGTAAAGCTCTACTGCAATGCATGGGGAATGGGAGTGTACCACATGCAAATGAGAAATTAATAAACACTTAGGCCATGTGAGTTACCCAAGGTCACATGGCTCATCCCCAGTTGGCCTGACTTTGACACCCATGGCCTCCCTAAGCCTTGCCAGATGGTACCTTTTCAGCATGTTGCCACAGCAGCCGAGAGGCAGAGGGTGCCCTCCTTGGTGGAAGCCCTAAGTTTGCTCCTCAGCAGAGCCAGGTGCCTGCTGCCTTCCTGGGCACCCCAGCCCAGTGAGCATGGGAAACCGCCAACGGGGAGGGAACAGAGCCCCGTCCCTCCAAGGTGAGAGGCAACAGCTCTGCCTCTTTCACCAGCTGGGCATCCTCCATGAGGGGCAGCGGAGGTGCTGTAGATCCTAGACAGACACCAGCCCAAACTTGGTGTCGGGATCAAATAGGCGTCAGGAGGAAAAGAGCAAAACCACTCATTCCCTGGACTCTGTTCAAGATCAGTCTGCCATGGGCATTTTCCCAGAGAAATACCAAGTTCGGTTCACACAAAAACCTGCACATGAATATTTGTAGCAGCTTTATTTGTAATGGTCAAACACTGGAAGTAACCCAGATGGCCTTCAGCATGTGGGTGGTAAAACCAGCCGAGGCCCATCTGTCCCATGGACTAGGGATCTGTACCAAACAGGGAGGGAGCATGAGATGGGGACAACCTGGGTGGCTCTCAAGGGAACGATGCTGCTGAAAAGCAAAGCAACCCCAGAAGTTTACACTGTGTGATTCCATTTACGTAACATTCTTGAGATGACAGAGTTATAGAAATGGAGACCAGGTTAGTGATTGCCAAGGGTTAGGAGAAGGGAACAGAGGGAGATTGCTGTGGCAATAAAAAGACAACACAGCCCTGGCTGGTGTGTCTGAGTTGGTTGTGCATTGTCTGTCCTGTGCACCAAAAGGTCACTGGTTCGATTTCCAGTCAGGGTGTGTGCGGTAGGCAACTGGTCAACGTTTCTCTCTCTCTCCCTCTCCTTTCCTCTCTCTCTGAAGTCAATAAAAACATATTTTTAACAAACAAAAAAAGACAGCATGAGGGATTCTTGACTTGACTGAGTTTTATTGTGTCTTAACTATGATGCTTATCACACAAATATACACATGCAATGAAACTATAAAACTGCACTGAACTCTCACACACACACACGCACAAGAACATATAAGACAGTGAAAGCTGAGTAAGGCAGGTGGATTATATCAATGCCACTCTCCTGATTATGAAATTATATGATAGTGATGTAAGATGTGACCACTGGAGAAACTGGATGAAGTTTACACAGGATCTCTCTGTATTGTTTCTTAAAACTGCACCCACCTCCACAACTATTTCAAAATAAAAAGATTTTAAAAATTATCAGCCCCAGCTTAATTCCCTTCTTTACTGTAGGCTACACTTAATGGCTGTCTTTCAAAGAATAGAGCATAGAAAAGAAAAAAAAGAATAACTGTGTAATGAAGACACCTGACAGATGCCACCTCGTGTGGACGACCAAGGTCGGCGTTACCGAAGAAAGTCACGCTGATCACGCACCCCGTCCTATGAGTGATGCGCGGGGCACTTCGCCTCGCAGGCGTTCTTCCCCCAAATGCATAACCCATTTTAATCATGAAAAATCAGACACTCAAATTGAATTGAAGGACATTCAATGAAACACGGATGCTCTTTCATGACCTTGACATTTTTTAAAACAAGTAAAGAATGAGAAGCTCACAATAAAGAAAGAAGAAAACATGAGAGCTAAATGCAATGCTTTGCCCCAAGTTGGCTCCTGAAATAGGAAGGGACATTAGTGGGAAAACAGGTGAAATAAATAGAGTGACTAGTTTAGTTAACAATGTTGAGTCAACATCATATTGTCCACCCTCCCAAGCCCAGCTCGAAACCTCCCTGCTCCAGGAAGGCTTATCTGACCACTGATTACCCTGGCCCATGTGGGTCTCTCCCACCCCTGCAGTGAGGAAAAATAGAAGCTAATGAAGATCCTGCTGCCAGTATAGCTTTTAATCTGCTAGATTCAAACTCAACTAGGCATGGGAAGAAGCCTGAGCTAGCCTGCTGGATGGTGAAGAAAACATGACCCATTCACTCATGTCGCCTCTGTCAACAGCTTGCAGCCACCAGACCTGAGACCATCTGAGATCATCCAACTGCTCATCAACCCACCCACTGACCACAGACATACATAGAGACCCAGCAGACCAGCCAAGACCAATAGAAGAACTGTACATCTCAGTTCGGCCCAAATTACCAACTCACAGAATTGTGAGCTAAATAGGTGTTTGTTTTAGGCCACTTAAAAAAAATTAACCAGTCCCTAATACAACTATATATTGAGTTTTTTATCTGTATCTACACATCAGATATCAAGTTGAATTTCATGTTCATCATAACTTTCATTTATTTCCCAAAATAACCCTGTGAGGTTAAAATTACCATCTCTGTAGTATAGGAACAGGAAGCTCAGAGAAGTTAAGTGACTTGCCTAAGACTGCACAGCTAGTGGAGTGCTGAGAGTTGAATACAGGTCTTCTGAGGACAAGTCCAGTATTTGATGTTTTTATGTTTCAATCCCTACTCATCCATTATCTTCTATTTTAATGTAGTTTTCATTACTATATTCTACTCCAACTAGACAATAAGCTCAAATATGGCTCATATTTTAATCTTTTTATCATCGTTTACAATATCTAGCCCATGTACACCTCAGCATACTCTAGTTAAATTGAATTAAATTAACTTCTCAAGAGCTTCTGAGAGCCTCCTCCGTCCACAGCCTCTGGCAATGCCTTGGCCGTGGTCAGTTACTGTTTGTCCGAGATATGGATGATGTTTGTCCGAGATATGGATGATGTCTGTCATGTACTCTGACCTTGGAGCTACTGGGTGCAGAGAGGCCAGGGTGCAGCCATTATTCAAAAAGAGGAAGTCATTGTTGGATCTCTCTCCCTGCACAAAACAGGAAGGTGGCTAATTAGTCACATCTTTCTTTCATTGACCAGAGCTGTGCAGAATGGACAGGGGGCGCCAGAGTGGGAAGTGAGAGCAGGCAGCCAGGAGGCCGCCGCATGACCCCAGGGGGTGGGCCCCTTGGCACCCTTTTCCCCACCGAGGGCCTTACTCCAGACATTCAGAAAAGCATGGCTGACCCTGCTTAGACTTGAATGACAAACTTGAGTACAAATCTGGACCCTGCCACTGACTAGCTGGGCCCAGTCACTGAACATCTCTGGGCCTCAAAATCCTCATCTGTAAAATGCTTGTGAGAACGTCGATGAGCCCACAGGTCACCTGCCCTAAAATCACTAACCCCTCTCTCTCCTGGACTCTTCCAAGTGTGCCAGATGTCTTTGGCTTTTCTATAGTGAACAATTTTCCCCCTGTTTCATCTTTTGGGTAAATTCATTATTTCCATTTGCAATAGCCAGTTTTCTTAAAATAAGGTGAGTAACTTTTCCTTTCTTATTGGATTCTCAAAGTCAAGGGTAGGATGTACCCAGGCTCATAGACCCAAAAGCTGTGTGTGCACAGACTGAGAGCAAATGCTCATGGCTCCTGAGCCCACTCCAGTGGTCTGGGAGGGGCAGCTACTCAAACTAAGAAGGTTCTGAACACTAACTGGTGTCCATCCGGGCAGGAAGATTTGATGAGCCAGGGAGGAGCCTCTCCTCCCTCCTCTCCAATCATCTGCTGCTGTCACTGACTGAAATTCTACCACCAGGAAGCCGTTCTTTGGGCTTATGAACTATTTTTCCTTGAGAATCTGAATGCAAACCACAGAGCCCTGGAAACGGTGTTGTGGCCCCAGGAGCTATGAGATGGCACCTGGAAGGAGCAGGTTGGTGGATTTTGTTTGGTTAGGGGAGAAGGGTGATGCAGGAGTGAGAAGAGGGAAGTGGCGTGGTGCCTCTTGCTTATTTTATAGTTCTGCCAAGAGTACACCTACAAGGTAGTGCAGGCCCCACGGAGAGCACGAGCGGATGGGAGAGCGTGACGGTGTGGGTGTACAGTAAAACTGGGAAAGACAGAACTCTCCATAGCAATGATGTCTTGATCCCATCAATGCTTTAGGAGTCAGTAATCAGAGTCAGATTTTTCTAGATCTGATTTCATATTTTCCATTAGACCACAAGCCTTGGCTTTTTTGTTTGGAAAACATCAAAAGAGGGAAAGCTATGCATTTTCTGCATTCAGGGGCCTTGTCAGCCTTGCTCATCTCTACTCCCTCAGACCTAGCTGTGCCCAGAATAGGATGGGCACCCAGTTGAGTGGTGTTTGTTTGTTTTGTTTTTAAATGTTTTTATTGATTTCAGAGAGAGGGAGGGAGGGAGATGATAGAAACATCAATGATGAGAGAGAATCATCACTCAGCTGCCTCCTTCACGCCCCCTACTGGGGATCAAGCCTGCAACCCAAGCAGGTGCACTGACCAGGAATCGAACCGTGACCTCCACCCAGGTCCCTGGGCCGAAGCTCAACAACTGAGCCACACAGGCCGGGCGGGTGTTTATTTTTTAACTGCACTGAACTGTTGAACTTCTCTAGAAAAGAGCAAGATCACTTTATAGCAGAGGCCATTCCCAGGAAGTATGGCACCTTCGGTGTGCTGTACTCTGTCCTAGAGATGCAAGCTATGTCCCCAAGAGGGTTATGGGACGGAAAGCCCTCAGGCATCTGTCACAGATGAACAGAAGTTTCCTCTGCAATCTGCTGCCCAGCCCGTCTCTGCCCCAGACCCGCACCACGGGCTACGGCTGTGAGGAGAGAAGCTGCCTGAAAGCGTGGGACGGCTGGATGGCCGCCCGGGGCTGCCCTCTAAATCATCTCAGCCAATCAAGCACTTAATGTTCTCTGTTCCTCAAGAATGTTGCACGTCGGTGCTGCTCATGTATCTTTCAAGTTTTATCTTCAACATCTTATAAATCATCCATTAAATACCTCCCAACTAATGCACACGGCTGTTGTTCTCAGCCAGGCTGGAAAGTGCACAAATCAGTTTTACTGCATATTAGTCCTGCCCAGTGGGCTCTGAAAAAATAAGGGAGAAGCCAGAGAAGAGAAAGGCAGCTCCTGGCAGCCCCTGCATGGCTGCTGCTGTGGCCTGGAGGCCAGGATGGAGAGCGACAAAGGTGTTGGCACCCGCACCGGATCTCCGGGATTCCATCTTAAAGCAGATGTCTGGGTGCTGGCCCTAAGGCAGTCACACACAGATGTGCTTGGCACTGTTTTGACCAAGCCAAGAAGGACGCTGTTTGCTGAGAAAAAGGTCACTGACGCTGGAGGTGGTTGGAGTTCAAACTTTCCCCCACCTCTGATGAGTCACCTCGCCTTCCTAGGCCTCGGTTCCTGCATCACTAAAGTGAAAATAATCTATAATCTCATGAGGAATTCATAATTTTTAATAGAATGATGTATTTGTTGGTTTTTTTTATTTTGTTTTGTTCTTTTAATCCTTACTGAGGATATTTTTTCATTGCTTTTCAGAGATACTGGAAGGGAATGAAGGAGAAAGAGAAACATCGATGTGAGAGTGACAAATTGATTGGTTGCCTCCTACACGAGCCCCAACCAGGGTCAGGGATGAGACTGCATCCGAGACACGTGCCCTTGGCTGGAATCGAACCTGGGACCTTTCAGTCCCCAGGGCAACCCTCTAACCACTGAGCCAAACTGGCTAGGGCAATAGAATGATGTATTTGAAAGTACATTTTCCATAACAAAGTAGGTAGTCCGTGAGTGAAATGAAAGAAACTTCATCTTTTATTATTATTATTACTTTACTATATCTTTATTGATTTCAGAGAGAGGAAGGGAGAGGGAGAGAGAGGGATAGAAACATCAGTGATGAGAGAGTCATTGATCAGATGCCTCCCGCACGTCCCCGAGTGGGGATCGAGCCCCCAACCTGGGCATGTGCCGTGACCAGGAATCGAACCGCGATCTCCTCGATCCTAGGCCGATGCTCAGCCGCTGAGCCATGCCCAGCTGGGCTAAACTCCTTCTTGATATAAGCCATAAGCAAGCTAGAATGCTCTCCCAACTGTATGGACATGCCAGGTTTGGTCTTTAGTCACACCAGCCCCTAGGATGGCTTCACCCCTCCCCTCTAACATGATCGCGTGACTTTAAGCAAGTCATAAATGTGTTAGCTGACCTGTGGGTGGATCATAATAAAACTTCTACCTCAATTCAGGGTCAGGACCAGATAATCCCTTCTAATGGGTGCCTGATGTATCCAGATCTGGGAATAAAAGAGGGTGAGGCTTAGGTAACACAGCAAAGGTACTGAACTCCAGCCCAAAGCCCTGGATTTGAGCCCAGCTCCACCGTGGACAGGCTATATGATCCTGGAGAAGCCTCATCACCTTTCTGACCCTGCACTTAACAACTATCAAAGGAGAGCATTTGACTGGTTTAAAAAAAATACTTAATCCCAGAATTCTTATTACCAAACGCAATTTTGTGTAAGCCCACTTTATAAAATAAATTGCTGCTTCCTTCCCTGCCTCCTCCCAAAGACTCTCTGATGAATCACAAGACCCCCCCTCCCCTTGGAGAACAATTTGCAAACAACTGCTCCAGAAAGAACCTAACTTCCCGTCACTATGGGAATTGTTCAATGGACCTCGCTGCATCTGTGCAATAAGAGACTACGCCAGAGTTAACAAGACAGGCAGATATAGCTGCAGCAACATGGAAAAGTGCGTTACCAGGTGAGAAAAGCAAGGACCCTACAGAGAAGGGACCCACTGAAGACCACGGACACTCACACACACACACACACACACACACACACACACACACTGAAACAGCCTCAAGGACTACACACTACAGTCCCAACCGTAATCTCCTGTGTGCGTGGGGAGTGCTAGTGGAGTCATGTTTTCAGTTTGGCTCTGGCATCTGAGATTTTCTTCTTACCAAGAAAAAAAAGTGTTCATATGTTGTATGAGCAAAAACAATGACCAAAATAGAGCATCCAAGGCCTTCCCAGTTCTACGCTGCATCTGGCTGAAGCGAGTCCTCAAGTTCATTTTCCTTTGCAACGTTGCTTCTGGAGTCAGATATTGTTGGGGAAAGTCGCTGCCAGGACAGACAGCTTAATTGGAAAGGTAGGGAGACCTCGTCCTGGGCTGAGTGCGCCTGTCCCTGGGCTGTGTGACTGAGGACATGCCAAGCGGCCCGTGGCCTGAAACAGCTCCTCAGCAGCCTGCCCACACCCACAGTGCCCTCCATCACGTAAAACTGCTTTTCCCATCAGTGGGTCTTTGCAAAAACGCCCTGGGCACCAGAGGCTAAGAAGAGGCTCGCTCCCGTGGGTCAGCTTGAGTCACCATGTCACACTACTGGTAAAGGAGACAGAAAAAAACCCTTCCACAAAATCCTAAGTGACATAACAATCAGTCTGGCAGAACACAGAGCAATCACAGCCATTTTCAAGCTTTTGTTAATAAGGTCCCTGTTTGTTGAAAGCAGAGGAGGTGCATTTGAGGAGAGCTGACCTAGGATGTCGAGGCTTTGGACAACCAGTATATATATATATATATATATATATATATATATATATATATATATATATATATATATTTCCCCAAAAGTGAAGTTATAGAGATGAAATTATAAAGAAATGTGGAACTTGTGGAACTTTCTGAGAAGTTGCTGATTCAAAAGAAAGGGAGCATGTACAATGGGAAGAGAAGAGATGTGTCAGCACACATCCACGAGAGGCTGAAAGTGGGAAGGATTCTTCAAATTAGTCTCAAGGAACATTTATTCAGCAGCTATTACGCGACAAGCCCTGTTCTGATCACTGTCCTGTATGCTTTGTGCCTAAGTTTCTTCATCTCTAAACTCGACAAAAAGCCAGGGCAGCAATACCTCAGTTTCCTGCCCAGAGGAGGGGAAGGATAGTATGGACCTAGGAACCTGTCAAAACTAGGCTCAGAGGTGTTCAACGTGGTGTCGAAAGATGAACTTTGAACCCAAGGGGGGGGGAAGCCTTCCTTGTGCCCAATATATCAGTCAAGGTTTGGTTTTGAAGCAGCAGGAGAGCTGGAAAGTGGGATTATAAATGGGATAGAAATCTATGTGTCTCCAGGACAAGCACAGTGAGGCAGGCAGTCTGGTCTCATACAGATGCTCTGTGGTCCTCGGGGACCAGGTTCCTTCCAGGTTTTTGCTCACCATCCTGGCCAAGGCCTCACCTTAGCAGTTCAGGAGTGAGTGTTGTCTGAGCGCCCCATTCCAGAAGGAAGGAGCCTCTCCAGAAGTCCCACGCAGCACCTCCATTTCCATCTCTTTGGCCAGGACTCAGTCACATGACCACACCTCGCTGCCAGGAAACTGAAGACTACATTCATTCTTTGTGCTTCCTAGCCATTTCCTTCTGGACATGTGTCCAGCTGATAGGAGTGAAGGGGAGATTGAATATTTGGTATATAAACAGCAGACTCAGCCAAACCTGGTGATCAGGAGCTGAAAGAAAGAGCTCTACGCCGGTACAGAGGAGATGCTGAAAAACTGTGCATTGGTATGAATTAAAATGAATTGTTGTTAAGAGAAACAGAGGTGTAAGGTCAATGATCCCCAAAAGTGTGAAATCTAGGGGCAAAATCAAAGGCCATTATCTTGGGGCACTAAGAGGTAACCTACTCCGAGATGAAACCAACTGCAAACAATCCACTAAGGTCTGCTTTGTCCTGAATTCTGTCGTCACAAATAGATCTCAGGCTTCACCATGAGATGGGAATCTTCTCTGACATCAGAGATCATGTCTAATGATCTTTGCCGGGATTTCCACCTTCTTGGAAAATGCCATTACTAGGTAGACGCCTGCCACTATCTTCTTGGTGATTAGTCTTGAGTATGGACGGAGCAGCATCTTCGATTCTGCAGGACCCTGAAACCTCCCAGTCCCCAGCGCCCGCCCCCTCCTCCCCCCTCCTTGGTCCATCCCTGGACTCGAGGCACCACGAACAGGGGAACCTCATCTGCTTTACCCAACTATTGTGTCCCCAGCATCTCGTAGTGTCGGGCACCAGTGAGTAACTTTGAATGAATGAGTGGATCTATGCTTTTAGCTACCGGCACATGGATCCTCCAAAATGCTGCATTTGTCATATAACCTACTGAAGAGTGTCCAAGTGACTCCCTAACTCCTCGCACCCATCCTCTGGGTGCCCGCTGACAAGTCTTTCTCCCGCCCATCTCACGTTCCTTCCTCCCCAGCAGGCTGGTCTGCCTCTGCCCCTCCACACGTGGTGCTGAGGGCACAGCCTGGTCCTATTCCTGGCTTCTGATGTCCCTTTCTCACCAAGCCGTCCCCTCCCTTTCCACTGGGGACCGGCATAAGACAATTTTGCACACTTTGCCATCTCTAAATCCAGCCAATAATAACATTCCCTCGCTTTAGATTAAAATCGGAATGTTTCTCATTGCATTCCTCTTGACAGGTTACATAACACCTCTTTACATTTAATATTCCATTAGGTTGTTTCCAAACCCTAGCTCCGTTCTACAAAACAGGCTCAGAGAAGTTGGGTGACTTGCTCTAGGTTGCATGCTCAGCGTGCCAGAGCTCGGGCTCTGGCCTTGCTGATTTGGTTCCAGGGGTGGTGTCTTTCTCCTGGGCCCCACAGCGCCTCCTGCCACTGACCTCCTAGGTAATTGCTCCATAGTGGACCTGTCTCAGACCACAGCCCACGGCCAGAGAACATTCTTGCTTTGCTTCGCATGCTCACACATGCACACACATAGTTGCTTCCCTCTCCTTTGTGGTTTTTCTCTGCTCTCTCATCATTGCCCACAGAGAGTAATGCTATTGAATATGTGGGACCTGCCTCCTGCTGCTTGTCAGGTTATGAAGTCACAGTGACAGCTGCAAAAGTGAGGGGCTGCATTCTTGTTTACAAACATAACCAGCCACAATGGGGAAGCTGTTCCGAGTACATGTGGCAGAAAAAGAAATGGGTCTGAAAACCAGGACACTGCGAGGCCAGACTTGGGCCTTCCACCCACCGGTTGGATGGCCTTAGGAAAGATGCCTCTTCCCCCAGGGCCTCCCTTTCTCATCTGCAGATAGGACCATTGAATTAAAGATCTCACAGGCCTCCTTTCAATTAAAAGCTGCCCTCTGTTGTTGAATTATGCTTCCAGGGGACATGGCCAGATCCAACCCACTGCTCTGGTCAGCACTTCTTCCACTCCATCCCCAAAAATCCAAGAATCTAGATGTGCCCTCATTTCCCAGCTCCACCAACCTGCTTTACACAACACTGCTCTGGCCAGCCTCGGTGAGATGCCAGAAAGCCCCCCAAGGTCACAAACCAGCCACCCCTGGAAGGAAGGGTCTCAGGGCCTTATTGTTTGCAACTGCTGCCACCTCCTGGATGGCCTGTCTCTGGCTCTGCAGCTGCAGAGCATGCCCTGCCCAGACTTGGCTCCTTGAGCTCCCTGGGACCAGCAATGCATCAAGGCAAGTACATTTGTTTGTTATTTACACTATCGTCCCCAGGACCCCATCTGTTACCCTGAACCCTCTTTCTGATGTAATTGAGATTTTTTAAAGTTAGATGCATGAGAGTCCCATGTCTAATCACTCACGCTGTGTGCCCAAGCTCCAGGCTTCAGGCCAAGGCTCCGCAAAGGTAATAAATACTAGGCACGAAAACTAGCCCATCAGGCCCTTAGACAAGTGTTCTGGGAGCCAGAGCAGCCTGCAGCTTGGACCTGGCAGGGTGTTTTTTTGTTTTCTGGAGCAGAGGCTGGGGCAGCCTCAGCTGGTTAATCCTGTGGGTCAGCCACTGGAAATTCACAGAGAAAGAAACAGTAGGTCGTAGCTCCACCCACCCCACAGCTGTCTCCAGCTCTGCCCTGATTAAATCCGTAATCACCTGCTCACCCAGGAGGCCCTGACCCAGATGCTTAAAAAATATGGGTAGTGCAAGATGACAGTCATAGAAATATTAACATAACGTTAGAGCTAGAATGGATGGTAGAGATCATTTGAGTTCATGGAATGAAGATGAAAAATCCCCCCAAGAGTAACTTCCCAAGTTCAACCAGCCAGTGAGTGGTTGAGCCATAGGAAGTGCTGGTGTTGCCTGATAGACAGCCCAGGGCCCTTCCTTGTCGATTGCTGGGCCATAACTTACTTACAGCAGAGGTGGGAAGAGCAGGGGTAGTGGAAGAGCATGACAATTGGAGGGGGAACCCCGGACTCTAACCTTATCATGTGATTTGGAGCTACTGAGCTTAGTTTCCACATATGTAAAATATATGTGATACGATCTTGCACATAGGTTGTTGGGTGTACAAAATAAAATAACAAATATAAAGCATGTATAAGCAAATACCCCTTACAGAGTAAATGTTGAACATATATATTAGTTTTGATTCTCTATTTATAACACTAATAATCCTGCCCATCTATTTAGCCAAAAACAACAAGCCAATGCCTCAGAAACACTCATCATTTAGAAAACCAGGAAGGCTCACGTCATTCTATGTATAAACAGGATAGAAGCGACAGGGATCCACCTGGAGCAGTTTCCCAGAGACCACAGCTCCTCCAGGTAAACATTCAGCCACCCCCACGTGCCAGGTCTAGCTCAGTGCCCATGAACACATCAGATTCGGGGAAACCAGGAAAAGGCACTGATTTAGCAAAGAACTGCATAGCCCTATTGAACAGGCCAGGCACTATTCTGAATGTTTTACAATGAACTCAATTAACCAACCTAACTCAATTCAACGAGAAAACGAAAGCCATATGAAGAGCATGTCCATGAATCCCCACCACGCATCCTTACAATGCCTGCGTACATGCACTCCGCCTTCTTCCCTGTCACTGAGGGGAGCTGCCTGTGCTTCTAGCTGAGGCTACCCCTCCCCTGGCGCACTGGATCTGTCCCCTCTCCCCTATTCTACACCACTGCTCCAGCAACTCTCCCCTTCTCTCCTCCACAGTTCCTGGGTCACACTAGATCATTCAAAACAGCATAAAAATATGCTGGGTTTTTTTTCTCCCGTTGAAAAACAAAAAAACACCTAAAAAACCTCTCTTGACGTCACTTACCTCCAACTCCCTCTTTATTTCTCTCCTTCGAGCAGAATTCCCTGAAAGAGTTCTCTTTGCTCACTGCCTCCATTTCTCTTCTCAACACACTCCAATCAGCCCTTCACTGCCAACACTCCCCCGAGAGCACCAGGGACCTCTTCCTTCAGGGGTCTATCTCGGCCTTACTCTTACTTGACCTGTAAGCATATTTGGCACAGGAGACAGCTCTAACTGGAACACTTTCTTCTGCTGCCTCCCAGGATACCACACTCACCTGTTTTCTTCTGCTCCCTGACTGCTGCTTTTCAGACTTGTTTGCTGACTTTGCAACCTCACCTCAGCCTCTAAATGTTGATCTGAATCAAGTTCATGCTTAACTATCACTAATAAGGTAGTGATTCTAAATGCATATGTTTATCAATGACCTCTCTCTGATCTCCAGATTCACTTATCTAAGTGTCTTAAATATCTGCCTTTAACATGTTCAAAAATTAAACTAAAATCTGTTCTCTCGTACCCCACATATGATCCATCGGTAGACTCTGCTGGCTCTAACTTCATCGAAGTGCTTCTTATCTAACACAGAGTAAAAGTTGAAATTCTTACTTGGATATATATGATCCAACAACAAAAAGCTATTTGAACTAATAAGTAAACTAAACAAGGATACCATGTGTAAGATCAATATTCAAAAATCAACTGTTTTTCTATATACCAGCAATGAACAATTAAAAATAGTTTTTAAAACACTATTTATAGTAGCTTTAAAAACTATGGTGTATGTAGGTATAAGTTCAACAAAATATACCCACTGAAAGCTACAGACCATTGCTGAGAGAAATTAAGATGACTTCAATAAATGTTGAGGTATACTATGTTCATGGTTTGGGAGATTTGGTATTGTTAAGGTGGTAATTCTCCCCTAAACTGAGCTATATATTCAATGAAACCTCGGTCAAAAGCTGACAGGTCTTTTTGGTAGAAATTAACAAGTTCCTAGAATAGTAAACAATTCAAGTTCCTAGAAAAGAACCTAGACTAGTAAAACAATTTTAAAAAGAGAATAAAGTTGCAAGGCTTAAACCACTGTATTTCAACACTTACTATAAAGCAATAATAACCAAGACAATGTGGTATTGGTGAAAATCTGACTTCTAGGTGAATGAAACAAAATAGAGTCCAAAAATAGTTCCATACTACGGTAAATTGATTTTCAACAAAGGTGCCAAGGTCATTCAGTGAGGTAATTAGTCTTTTTGACAAATTATGCTGGAATAACTACATATCAGCAATGCAAAAAATAAACTTGAACCCTCAAACTATACCACATGCCAAGATTAAATCAAAATGGATCATGAATCTAATGGTAAAAATATAAAACTAAAAAAAACAAAAAACTGGATGAAAATTTTTTTAATTAAATTTCTTGGGGTGAGATTGGTAAATGAGATCATATAGGTTTCAAGTGTACATTTCTATGATATATAATCTACATATTGCATTGTGTGCCCACCGCCCAAAGTCAAATCATCCGCTGTTACCATGTATTTGGCCTGCTCTGCGCTTTACAACCCCCCACACCCTTCCTTCCAGTAACCACCATACTGTTGTCTGTGTCTATGAGCTTCAGAAAAGTTTTAAAATTTGAAAATTTTTAAGACCTAAGCAAATATTGCTTAGAACACAAAAAGCATTAACTATAAAGAGAATACATTTTACTTCAAAATTAAAAGCATGTTCTCTTTGAAAAATAACATTAGGAAAAAGAAAAGGCAACCCCCAGACTAGAGAAAAAATGTTCATGCAATACGTATATCTGACAAAGAACTTAGATCCAGAAAATATAAAACTCTTTCAACTCAGTAATAAGACAAAAAACATTTTTTTTAACAGGCAAATGAATTGAACTTTTACATGGAGGAAAAAATTAACTTCAGTTGTTTTAAGCCATAACACTCACTTACTACAGCAGCTATTTCCAACAAGCGGGGCAGGAAACAGGTATGATGGTATGTTTTCCTTTCTCTCTCTCCTCTCATAAAAAGATTAAAAAGTCCTCTCACCTCCTTCAGACGAAACAACAGTTCTCTGGTTGACGTGGGCCAGGGAAGGGAAGTGAGTCATTGCACTTCCAATGGCAGTCTCTCCAGGACTTGTGGTTAAAGGTGCAAATGAAACAGTCACTCATGAAACATATCTACAGATAGTGACTCCAGGTATAATCAGGAAAGTCCTAACCTCAGGATGCTGGCCTCACCGGGTATAACTACCTACCTGGAGAAAGCCAAGGGGAAGATTGACTTGTGTCTACACTTTTAACAGCAAAGTCTTATCTCACAGTCACTGTTGAGAAAATAAAGGAACACCTTATCCTCTGTGACGGGTTGACTCTCTCTTGCTGTGACTCAAGGATGGCCAGGCCTCTCTCGTCAGTTCATCTCCTAACCCTCCATCCTGGTTACTCAAGTATCTACAGCATTGTCCTTCCCTTCCACTTGGCGTGCTGCCCAATCGCTGCCCCACTCCCTCCTTGTCTCGTCTTGCCTGCATCCCTCCCTCCTTTCCTGGCTCCCAGGAGCCTGTTTGTTTTCTGTAGCCTGTGGAAGCCCCCACCCCAACCTTCCCACCTTCTTCTGGCATCTCCACGGCTCTTTTCCACTAGCTCTGACCAGAAAGTTTCCCCTTTCTCTCTCTCACTGGCTTCACAAGTGTAGCTGGGCCTTCTCTTGCTTACTAGGATCACTCAATAAATCCACAATGCTTCCAACAAAAACCAGGTGCTAAGCACCCTTTAAAGTTGGTGGCTCTTTATAAGGCCGAGCCGCTCTCATTCTAAGGTACAATAGAGGGGTGTTGCTCCCCTCACTCCTGCCGCCTCTGTTTCATCACTACAGGTTCTGTTCCATTTGGGCAACTTAAGGGTCCCCTGATGCTCCTTCTGCAAATTAAGAGGTGACTTTAAAGGAGGACCTTTGACCAGAATTCTAGCATCTGCTAAGGAAGCTTTGGGTTAATTAAATGTTGCTGTAATGCAGAAGACCAGTTCTTATGCACCTGTGAGCAAGCATTTGAGTGCGCGCACACACACACACACACACACACACACCATGCAAAGCCAAGTGGCAGCAGGAAGCTCAGGCCTCCCTGAGTGGGGCTGAGCTCCCAAGTGAGAGAGGACCATCCCTCATCCCTGACACCGGCAGTCCATTATTATCTGCTCGTTCTCTGTGACGGGAAGGAGGGAATAGAGAGGCACTTCCCTCAGAGTTCTGACATCCTGCCCTGATGCTTAGGTTCCCCCGACTTGCCAAAGGGAGAAAGCATAAAACATTCAGAGTATTTTTAAATTATACCCCACCCCCTTGCAGGAAGAGATTAACCAAAGAGCTTACATGCATATATGCATAACTCATGGACACAGACCATAGTGCAGTGAAGGCCTGGGGAGGGGGGGGAAGAGCAGAGGGGGGAGAAGGGGAGACATCTGTAATACTTCCAACAATAAAGATAATTTTTTTTAAATTTTAAAAATTATACCCTCCAAAAAAAAAAAAAAATTATACCCAAGGTATTTTTCATTTGCTACACATTCTAACCTTGAACCTTTTTTTTTTCTTTTAGAAAACTGAACTCTAGCTAGCAGCTTTTTCAATAGGGGCCACACTTCTAATTTATGATGGTTACAAAGAAGAGACTCATAAGCTAGTGCCAAGGTGCCCACAATCCCTGTCCAGGGCTCTTTTCTAAGGTACCACACACCTGGGACAGGTCAGCCCCAAGCCAGCGACTGACTTGCCACCTGTCTGCCTTAGCCGTCTAGGGACCGGAGGACGCCGGTTCCAGGTGCAGGAGTGGTTCTACGCACGCAAACCTGGTTCATGAAAACCACCTGCAAGAAGAAAAAGGCAACTGCAATGGCTATTTGCGTTACAAAAGGACTCTGTGCTTTAGAAAATGATTTCCCGTAGAATTCCCTTAAGCAGCAAGCACATCCATTACATTAAAATATGATCCTATTTACCAAAATTCAAATTTTATACAACGTTTCAAGATCATGTTTTTACATGGGGAAGTACAGAGCTGCCTAAATAAGGCCCAAATGGCATCCCTGGGGTAAGTCCAATTGTAGAACCAAAGTGAATTTTTATGTGTTGGTAAAAAGTGCCCCAAAACGTATTCAAATAGTATTAACCCAATCTGAATGGATGGATTCCTATAAAAAATAAAAAATAGAAATCCCACTTGTAAATAACTCAGGTAAACTCCCTTTGGGGCCAGAAAGCACTTACTCCAAGAAGCAGGTATGAGATCAGCTTGAGCCCCATGAGTGGAGGAAGGAGTGGGCCCAGCAACCAGAGTGGAGTGTTCATTCCAAACTGAATTGTATTCCCATCCCCCTCTTCCTCCGCATGTGGGACACATTTTTGTCAAAACAAGGGACTGTGCCAGAGACCCACGGTGGGCAGGAATGCTGTGCCTCTCAAGGGCAACACAAAATGGGTAGTGTCCAGAGCTCCCATGTACAGCCTGCCTGTGTCCTGTCCCTGAGCAGAGCATGGACAGAGGCTGAGGGCCAGGACAGGGCCCTCCTTCAGGCTGGGTATCTACATGCCTTGCTTCTCCTGAGGCCCAAGGGTCATGGATAAAGCCTGGGACAGATGCCTGAGGACACAATTCACCTTCTCATTCTATTGTCACCTCTTGGGTCAACAGCAGCCCCTTTTCTCTCTGGCGTCTTTGTAGTCCTGGCACCCACGAAACAAGACTGTCCTTGTTACCAGACGGGTCTGGCCTGGGACGGATCTGCCTTGGGCCCACCAACAGTGTGCAGGCTCTTGACTTCCTGTAGGAAAGATTTCGAAACACAGGTCCAGATGGCTTTAAAGAGTATGTTTATTAAAGCTGGGGACAGTGAGACAAAGGGAGGGTTTAAGGCAGGTGAAGCAACAGGAGAGGAAAAGTCAGGGAAGAGGGGGCCTTGGAGATAGAATGAAGGGGCTAGCCTGGATCGAGCTGCCGCTGCCTGCCGCTCCCCTGGTTGCGAGTCTTGTGGGGTCCTTTAGGGTTTAGGAGAAAAACAACAGAGATACACGGCATGGGCATGCTCTAGCGAGAGCAGGCTGTAGCTCCTTTGTCTTGAGGCTTTTTATCTGTCTTTGGCTGGTGGGGATCCTAGAGGAGGTCTCAGATGTGGGTCTTAACAGGATATTCATTAGCTCTTCAGGCGTGTCCTTCAATGTGTTGATTCATCAAAATGTGCGTATAGAGGGGTCAGAGGTTATTTTCTGGTTAGTTTCATTTTTAAAGAATGTCACTGAAGAGGGACCACACCCAGGCCGGTTTGGCCCAGACAGCCTGGAATGTGTAAACTATTTGCTCCCAAGTGCCCTTGGTTAGGGAAGATAAAATGTTGTGGTTCACTAGCTGGCTGTAAACCACTCAGATTGTTTGGCCGTGTTTAATTATATTGGCTCAGTTTCCCTTATTCCAGTGTCAAGGAATCTCCCCAGCTCCTTACTATCCTGCCTCAGTCTGGGCGGCCATGCGCCTCCCAGGCCCCCTGCGAGCTCCCTTGGTTCTGGACACGGAGCCATGACGCTTATACAGGCAGGCCCCTGCCTGCTCACTGTGCTGCCTTCGTCAGCCAGGAGGAGGGCATTGCATTTAATGGTGTGTTTTCCCAGCTTTCCTCTGCTGGTGCAGCGGCTTCATCGCAGTCTCAGTCCCGAAGAAATCTTTTCATTATGGCTCACAGCTGTGATCCTCGGGTTAAAAGAAATTACTCATGAAAGGGCAGCCTGGGGTAGAAGGCAGCAGCATCAGAAGAGGCGCAGGCTTCCAAGGGAGAGGGGACTTCAAGGATTTATTGACATGAGGGAGATCACAGCTCTGGCTCCAGGCCCAGCTGCTGACATTTGCGATAGATTTAGGCACCACAGCGTGGCTTGGAATTATTTTTTAACTCAAACTAAGAGGTCGGAGTGAGGTGTTCTGATCTGCTCGTGGTGGGTTTGCTGATGCCCAGGCGAAATTAAAGGGAAACAATGAGAATCGTTTCCTCCTACCTCTTTGCCGGTTCCTCTGTACTCCCCTCCCTCCTCCCCCCTTTCCCTCTCCATTCTAACCCTTTCTTGTAACTTGGCTTCTGATTCCTGCTCTCCTGGCTTCTCCATTTTTAGCTCCTCCTGCTCCTCATAGCACCTTCTCTGGAGCAGCCCTGCAGGAGGAGCAGAGCAGAGCCGCTCAGAGATAGAAGACGAAGGTGGCCGGGTCCGTGCTCAGCCCTCCCTCAGGCCTGGCCTGCCTCCTGGCCTGGAGCCCTGCCTGACACCCAGATCCAGACAGAGACAGAGGACCCATGCTGCCTTGCTTGCAAGGTGCTGCTTTTTTATTTTTTAGAGTCTGCCCTAAACTTGCTGTATCTTTCGAGTTTCACCACAACCCCCAGTCAACACCAAGGATGTCCATGTTTCCGTTTCACGGGGGAGCCCACAGAACCTCCTAAGGAACTGTTCACAGATCCAGCAGGCCAGACTGTCCAGGAGGAGAGCCTGTCACAGTACTGGGGTTGGTCTGCCTGACACTGAAATCCTAAAGTCAGGGGTCAGAGTGGAGGAGACTTTCAAGATTAGCGACTACAACCCTCTCACTTTCCAGGAGAGCATGCTGAGGTTCAGGAAGGAAAAGTGGCTTCTTCAAAGTCATATAACGCTTCTAAGGCAAGGCTAAGCCATAAACAACATCTACTGCCTACTGCACCAGGGAGAGGAACACATGTTACTTTTCCATGCCCTACTACTCGGTAAGCAATGTGAAGGGCTCTAGTGTTGCCCAACAATATAAAAAGAGCTTGCATTAATTGAGTGACTGCTAATGCCAGGCATCGGGCCTGTGCAGGGACGTCAAAAGTTCTGCCCCATCCACCACTCACTATGCTGCGAGCTATATTTTATTATCACATTTTAAATAATTTTTTATTTTTCAATTATACTTGATGTACAATATTATATTCGTTTCAGGTGTACAACCCAGTGATACAACATTTATATAACTTACAAAGTAATCATCCCAATAAGACTAGTACTCATCTGACACCATACATAGGTATTACAACATTACTGACTATATTCACTGTGCTGTACTTTACATCCCCGTGACTATTCTGTAACTACCAATTTGTACTTGTTGATCCCTCCCATCTGGCAACTGTCAAAATGTTCTCTATCTATAAGTGTGTTTCTACTCTGCTTGCTCATTTATTTTGCTTTTTTAGATTCCACATATAAGTGAAATCATATGGCATTTGTCTTTCTCTGCCTGGCTTATTTCACTCAGCACAATACCCTCTAGGTCCATCCAAGATTTTGTTCTTTATGGCTGAGTCACATTCCATTGTATATATGCACCACTTTTTCTTTATCCATTCAACTATTGATGGACACTTAGGGTGCTTCCATATCTTGGCTATTGTCAATAATGCAGCAATTAACATATGGATGCATATGTCTTTTCGATTTAGTGCTTTGGGTTTCTTCAGATAAATACTCAGAAGTAAAATTGCTGGGCCCTCCTTTGTCTCTTTTTCATTTTTAAACACTGAAGTTCAAAGCTGTTAAGTGACTTATCCAAAATCTCAAAGCTAATGCAATTCAACCCCAGTCCTGTTGGTCTCCATGTCAATTCTCTCCATGATCATAGGACTGTCCCCACAGCACTACCTGCTGTCCATAAAAGGGATGTTCCAGAAGAATGTGGTGCAGTCATTTAGAATCCAAGGCATGTGCTCAGTGGAGAGTGACAGCTTACTCCAAGCAAGCTTAGCCCCCTCTTCCCAGGATCTTGCTTTTGGTTCTCAGGGGAGAAGAGCTAAGTAGGCCAAGGTGTGTATCTTCTAGCTGAGCTGCTAGTGAACATGTCTTTTGATGACTCAGTGGAATGATTTATAGGGTGATGAAAAAGGACCATTCTGTTTTTCTAGTGGATCCTGAGAATTTGGCAAGAGCTGCTAGGGCTTTTATTCAGACTTTTCATGCACTGACCCGAAAGTCCATGCTATGCTCACTGCTATGGATTGTTCAAGCACACTGTTGCACCTCCTCTGTCCAGGGAAAGAGCCTAGGACAGGGCTGCAAGTGACACCCAAGGAGGGCTCTCCCTGCCCTGGGCCCCTGGAGCAGCCCCTCCCAGGGCAGAGCTGTCTGAGAGCCAGTGTCCTCTCAATGAGTTGGGCCACTGAATAAATTATTTGAGAACCCATAGAAAAATTGATTATGTGGGGAAGAATAAAAGAAAATCTTTTTTATGCCTTCTCCTCACTTTCCATTTCAGTTTTCTCCAAATTTGAACACGCATTAGGATCTCCTGGAAAACTTGTTTTCTGGGTCCTGTTCTCTCCCTGATTTCATTCAGTAGGTCTGGAGTGAGACCAGAAAGCAGCACTTTCCTCAGTGTTCCCGTTGATTCTGACCGGGAGCCTTGGGAGTCCCAATGTGAAGACCACCCCGAGTGCTTTGGGCAGGGGGTTGCAGTGTGTTGCTGTGTTCAGAAGTAGGCAGTGGAGAGGGCCCTGGCCCAGCTGCCAGGAGACCTGAGATTCCATTTAGCCATGCCTCTAGTGAGGTGGGGGCCTCAGAGAAAGGAGGTTTGGGAGCTCAAGTAAGTTGTTCATCTTTCCTCTGAGTGTATTTGTCTCCACATTTGTGAAATGCATGATGGGCTGAGTGGCTCTGAGGTCTCTCCCGGCTCTACCAGACCAGAGCCTGGGCACCAGCACCCCATTCCAGACAACCACAGAAGTCACTTCTGGAGCTGGGGGGTTATTGGCCAGGTTAAAGAGAGGGAGGGAAGGGGAAGCCAATTATAGAATAATTTTTATGTGATATGTGCTTTATGCTTATTACCTCAGCTAATCTCATAATAACCGTATACAACATTACTATGGACTGAATGTCAGTGTCCCCTCTCATATTCATATGTCGAAACCCTAATCCCCATGTGATGTTATTTGAAGGTGGGACCTTTAGGAAGTGATTAGGTTATGAGGTGAAGCCCCCATGAATAACATTAGTGCCCTAATAAGAAAGACACAAGAGAGATAATCTCCTCCCCCCTGCCATGTGATGACTCAGCAAGAAGTCGGTTGTCTGCAAACAGAAACAGGGTCCTCACCAAACATTGAATCTGCTGAGACCTTGATCTTGGATTTCTCAGCTTCCAAAGCTATAATAAATAGATTTCTGTTGTTTAAGCCATCCAATGATATTGTGAGATAATAGAAAATTTATATTGGCCTCTGTCCCTGGTTCCTGGCACAGAGCTCTAAAATGTCCTAAGTAATGTCCTTGTAATGTCCTAAGTGATAAGAGCATCTCTTGTTCTAATATTTGATCTTTGATCCCAGACACAGAATTCCTAAATCCCTTGAAATTTCCTAGGTGGTTATGGTGGTTTTTGTTTTAATGTGGTGACTTTAAGTGGGCTCTTGGATGGGGGCTGGTCACCAGAAAGACCAGGCCATGATTAAAAGTTTGGAATTTTCATCCCCACCTATCCATTCTTCGAAGAGGGGAGAGGGGCTGGAAATGGGGTTAATAGTCAATCATCCTATGTAATGAAGCCTCCATAAAAATCCCAAAAGTCAAGTGTTCAGAGAGCTACCAGGTTGGTAAACACCAAGAGGGTGACTCGCCCCAATGCCACAGGAACAGAAGCTCCTGCCTGCACTTGGGACCCTCCTAGACCTTGCCTAATGTATTTTTTTAAAATTGATTTCCAGAGAGAGAGGGAAGAAGAGGGAGAGGGAGAGAGAGAGAAGCATCGACGTGGATGTGAAACATCGATCAGCTGCCTCCTGCACGCTACCAGGGATCCAGCCAGAAACCCAGGCATGTGCCTTGACTAGGAATCGAACCAGCAGCCCTTCAGTGCACAAGACAATGCCCAACCAACTGAGCCACACCGGCCAGGGCCCTAATGTAGCTCTTCCTCTGCATCCTTTATCATATCCTATGATAAACTGGTAGGGTAAGCAAGTGTTACCCTGAGTGCTGTGAGCTGTTCTAACAAGTAAGTGAGTTGAAGGAGGGTGGGCATGGGAACCTCTGATTTGTAGCCAAGCTGGACATAAGCTGTAGGTAACCTAGGGACCTACTATTTGCCATTGGTATCTGAAGGGAAGGCAGTCATATGGGACTGAGTTCTTCACCTATGGACCTGATGCTATCTCCAGGTAGATAGTGTCAACTTGAGTTAAACTGTGGGACACCCAGCTTGATGTGGAATTGCCTGGTGTGAGAAACCCTCCACACATCTGGTGCCGGAAGTGTTGTGAGTGTGGTAGTAGTGTAAAAGTAAAGAAGGAAGAGTGCGTTTTTTATTTACAGGTATTTTTGTTGTAGTAGCCCAAACTGACTAAGACAGGTAGGTATTGCTATCAGTGTTTTACTTATGAGAAAACTAAAACTCAAGGAACTCGCTCAAGGTCACAGAGCTAGTAAGCAACAAAGCTAGAATCCAAAACCAGGTCTGATTTTCAGTTCAAATATTTTTTATACAGGCATTCTTTCATTGATATATTCAGAAATATTTCCTGTACATCAACTATATGCCAGGTGCCGCTCTAGGCATTGAAAGCACAGCACTGAATATGATGAAGTCCTTGCTTTAATGGAACTTACTTCCTCATATGGGAAGACAGATCACAAAGAAGTAAACACAATAATGAAGACAATTACGGATAGTAATGTGGGTGACATTTAAGCTGAAATATAAATGGCAAGACAAGCCAGCCATGCCAAAATCGAAGGGAAGGCTACACCTTCGAGAGGGAACAGATAGTACAAGAACCCTAATCAGGGATCTTATATGTTCATAGGGACAAAAATGAGAGTGCAGCTGGATCAAAGCAAGAGAGAGAGAAAACTAATAAATGAGGTAGGAGATTCGAGCAAGAGCCAGGGCACACAGGCCAGGAAGCTGGGATCTTCGTCTACGCATGATGGGGAGCCAGCAGAAGGTTAGGAGCAAGGGAATGACACAAAGTTATCTCTAAAAAGCTCACTCTGGCTTCTGCGTGGATGCTTACAGAGGAACAAAAATAAAATTCAGGAGACAAGGTAGGAGGCGAGGGAAGTAGCCCAGGCAAAAGCAGCGTGTGTGATCTGAGAGGGGGCAGCTTCTCTGCAGTGTAGACCATCTCCTTCCAACCCTGCTCTACCGTGTCTTCTCCCCATAGGTGTGCTCTAGGACAGCAGTTCTCAAGGCGTGGCCCCAGGACCCCTGAGCATCCCCAAGACTCTTTCAAGGTGGCCTGCGAGGTCATCATTTTTTCAAATAGAGATCTGTGTGAGGCTGGATTTTCTTCATATACTGCAACTGAAACAACTATCGGAACAGATTGCTGTGGAAGCAGCTATGAGACTGCAGCTGCCTTCTATTAAGCCGCACATTACAGAGATTCGCAAAAGTGTAAAATAAAGACTTTTCTCGCCACATTTCTTATTTGCTTTGAAAAATATAGTCATTTTTCATGAAAAACCATGTGTCATTATGTTAACATGCAAGCAATTATTGCTGTTATTTTTAAATGAATTAATCAATATTTTTCTGACTCCTCAGTTTTAATTTCTAATATAATAAATACTGACAGATATAACCAGCATCTGTGAAGCCTCAATAATTTCTACGAATGGAAAGGGGCCCAGAGCCATTAGAACCACTATCTTAATGACCCAAATGACCCTGCACAAGGAAGGGGGTAGCAAGGGGTATCAGACAGCCAACTCCTTGCTGAGACACCTCTGGGCACCTTTGGAGCTCTGCCCTAATGGACCAGGTCAGGGCTGCTCCAGCCCAGCCACTGCAGCGGAGTGTCCCTAGTGCTCTACAGTGTGTGGAGGGGGTATAGCAGCCAGCTCTGCACAGCGGCCCCCGCAGTGTGCCAAGGCGGGTGGGCTGTGCTGGCCCCTCACTGCAAAGCCGGCATATGTTCAGCCACATGGCTCAGCAAACCAGGAGAGGAACCACTGCCCTCTGTAAGGTGCCCTTACCCTGTGCAAGGGCCGCCTGCACTGCTGGGTGATAATGAACCCTCAGGGCATTTGTTACCACTTTAACATTTCCGAGGTGCATGCTGAGCTTGTAATCGCTGTGCCAGGGAAGGCAAGGGGCCGAATGCTAAGTGCAGCTGGATGCAGCAGGGAGCATCCGGGCTCCAGAGATCACTCCATTTCTACCCCTGTCTGGCAGATTTACAAAAGCCAGGGCTTCAAGGATGCCATGCAATGCCTGCCCATGGCTTCTGATCTGGCCAGAGTTGGGGGCAGGAGCTGGGGTGTCTGGTGGATGGAGATCCACATTGCCAAGTCATCCTTTGGAAGTTTATTTCAGGTTTTTGGACTAAGAAACAAAATCCTAACATGTCAGAGCCAGATGACCCTGGAAATCATCCTACTTCGCCTTTGCCAAAATGTTGTCCTCATAACATCAATCCACCCAGATGCTCATGAAAAATTTTAAAAAGTTCTGTAGTCAAGAAGTTTTAGAAAAAGTAAATTGTATTCATTCTCCAGTTGGAGACTCTCTCTGCACATTCACATAGCAATAGCCCTAAAAAATGCTACAGTGAGGAAACCCGCTTCACTTTATTCTAAGACAAATGCCCTAAGGAAGAAAATCACTTGCCCAAGGTCATATAACAAAATTCAGGATTAAAATCCAGGTCCCTTGACTCCAGCCAAGCACTCTTTTCCTGCACCACAGTGAAGGGAGATCCATTTGGCAGGTTTTCCAAGGCCTTCTACCACTGAGATTAAAAACAGAGGTCAAGGTTAAACCATCAGCTTAGATCATCCAAATGTTCTACCCATAGGCACTTTTCAGGTGTCTGTGGTCCATGAAGAAGAGATGAGTAAGAGGAAAACAACAGGGAAGGAGCTGATGAGAGAAGGGTCTACCTGTGTCATTGTCCTCTAATCAAGTTGCAAGTGCATATGGGTACAAGCTGATTTTGTCTCTAAGGACATCAACTGAGATTCTTTCACCAGCACGTATCCAGCAGAAACAGGCTGGCAAGAGGTAATTTGATTATGTTGTGAATTAGAGTTTTGCAAATATGCATTTAATTTAGAATTAATGAGATGCATGTTTTGTGAATTAATTGACAAAAAATGATTATTAAACACAAATTCACTGATGTTTGACGAATAGGTAGTAAATACCCATTTTGCACATGGCAGTTAATTTCCAATAAAGGCTTCTTTCAATAAGCAGCTGGTTTTAATTTAACAAATAGATTGCTGTCAGTTGAAATTGGAATGGAGAACCGGGAAACCTTGGTGGAGAGCAGGGCTCAGTACCACTCACTGGCCTGGCGACTGTGTGGATGAAAGAAGTTCCAGGACAGCCTCGGGAAGCCTACCCTCCACCCTCGCCCACAGCCCCAGCATGATTTCCAACAGCCCAATTCCAGGCAGTCAAGGGGCAGGCTGCCGAAGAAATTAGACTTTATGTGTAGTGTCCCTTCTACCGGGAATCCCTCCCCCATTGTCAGCCTGGCAAACCGCTCCACCAGCAAACCTCACATCAAACCTCGTTTCTAAGTAGCCATCTCAGAGCCTTCAGGCCCAGTTAATTCCTGCTCCTAAATACTCCGTGGCACTCTGTGCCGCTTTCGCATTTGTAACACTGCACTAAAACCTGCAAATTCCTAAAAGGCAGGTTCCTGGCATGCAGCAATAGCAACTGTAAAAGCAGTAACAACAATCCAGCAAGGTGCTACTTGCCTTCCCACTATCTATTTTTCGTTTATGTTTGTAAGAGCCTGGGTTTTACTGACAGCTATAAGACTACATTTCCCAGCCTCCCTTGCAGCCAGGTGTGACCATGTGATTAAGTTCAGGCCAATGAAATACAAGCACGGCCTTCTCCGTACACCCCACCCCACCTCCCATACACACCTGTGCTGTTCAAAATATGGGCATGATAGGTAGATCTCCAGCAGCCTGCTGGACCGTGATGTGACCGCAGGATAGAAGCCACACACTGAGGATGCCAGGGGCGAAACAGAGGAGCCTGGGTCCCTGGTGACTTTGGCACCACCGTATTATTCTTGGATCGCCTGTCTCCATACTCCTTTCACAAGAGAAGATCAACCCAAGAGTTTTAAAGCTGCTGTTATTTAGTAAGATACAGCTGGACCGACTTCTAACAAAAACAAACGATAGCCAGAAACATTTATGAATATTTACATGGTGTGGGTATCTCTATTCTATAAATGAAAAAAAAAATGAGGCCCACAGACATCAAGCCCAAGGTCACACAGCTGGTAATTAATCAGGTTTAAAATGGCATTTATGTCTGTCTGGTTCCAGGACTGGAACTCCTTTTTTTTTTTTTTTTTTTTGGTAAATATATCTTTATTGACTTCAGAGAGAGGAAAGGAGAGGGAGAGAGAGAGATAGAAACATCAATGATGAGAGAGTCATTGATCGAGCCCGCAACCTGGGCCTGTGCCCTGACCGGGAATCGAACCCCTATCGCCTGGATCCTAAGTCGACGCTCAACCGCTGAGCCACGCCCGGCCGGACTGGACTGGAACTCTTAACAAGCACAACCTCTCGAATGAACTGCCTGGTGGCTATTCAGAGAACCCATCAGTCTGAGAATGGTACTAGGACAAGCTGAGCTTCTAACTGTCCTTGTGTGTCCTCTCCCCTCCTCGTAAGGACGCCCGTCATTGGATTTAGGTCCACCCTAACGCAGCATCACCTCATTTTAACTTGATTATATCTCAAAGACCATATTTCCAAATAAAGTGACATTCACAGGTACTGGTATGTCACATCAACATATTTTTTGGAGAACACAATTCAGCCCACTACAAAGACTATTGATTGGCTCAATTGAATTGAACATGCTGACTCTCAAAGACCATATTTCCAAGTAAAGTGACATTCACAGGTACTGGGATGTCACATCAACATATATTTTTGGAGAACACAATTCAATCCACTACAAAGACTGTTTGCTGAGTTGAATTGAGCATGTTGACTCTCAGCAAAGGAATTATTTCCTGCAAGGAATCATAGGGGAGGCCAGCCTTAGTGCCGAGATGTAAAATTCTCCCACAAAAAAAGTATGTGTGTGTCTATGTGTTCTTTGTGGCCTGCTAGAATGCGGAATTCCACCCTTAGAGATTAATTCCTTGGGCAGACCCCTAAAAGGACAGCCTGTAAGTTAACTGTCATGCATACTGAACTTGAATTCGTCAGAGTGCATCTGCAGAGAGAAGGGCAGTGAGAGGGTGCAAGTGTGGTAGGGAAGGCACAAGGCAGCTGCTGGCGTGCAGAGCGCTGCCTTGGTGTTGTGAGCCTGTGTGGCTGTGGTGGGACCTGGGGAGGCAGCACAGGAAGGAGGACTGAGCCTAAAAAGGAGAATTATTTTCCTGGCTGAGAGGTTGGGCTCTGTGATTTTTAAGATTCCAAAATCCCTTTGAAACACTGAGACGCTCTAACCCCTGGTCTTCCTGAGAGGAGGTGCTGGGAATGAGTTGTGCCCGGCTCCTAAGTCAGATTCAGTCAGGGGTGAGGGTGACATGGTCAGGAGGGAGGGGTGAGAATACGCCCAGGAGAGGGTGGAGGAAGGCAAAGCGGGGATTCCAGCCCCGGCCCTTCCCCTTGGCAGCAGGGAGGCCTTACAGACTCACTTGCTCCCTGGACCTTCCTCCTTGGCAGTGAACCTTGGGCTTGGCTGGCGAGGCCTCTCCGTGTCTGGGCAGCTTTCTGGACTCTCACACCTCTCCACCTGGCCAGGGGCAGGCCCTGCGGCCACAGCGCAGGGACTCTGTTACGCACTTGGGAAAAGTGGCTGTGAAATCACAGCTTCTCCGAGAGGGATATGGACAGAGAAGAAAAGCGAGAAAGAAAGCGCACACCAGTGAGCCTCAGGACTTTACTTCAGGTTGGGGACGTGCGGCAGGGAAGGGCCCCCCTCGGGAGAATGTCTCTGCGGGCAGAGAGGTGGCGGCGAAATGAACCCTGATAGCAAACAGCTCCCACAGCACAGTCCATATCCCGAGCGAAGCCATTTGAAGACTCTGCCACCAAATCAAACCGCTCTCTCCCTATTAGCAGCCCGGCACATGCTGTAGGTATTTTTGGCCCATGCTATTATGCCTCTGGGTTATTGTTTTAAATTTGAGTCATTACAACTAAGTACTGTACTTAGCCTTTCTCAGGGAGCGCTGAGGACTTACTGTCACTCAGATGTCCTCCCTGCTGCCTCTCCTGAGCCAGCCTGACAAAAACGAAGGAGGCCATCCCTGTTCAGATGCTCCCGCACTCCAGGGCTCAGAATGGGCACCAAGGGTGCCCCTGGACACACTCATCACACTCCTTGGTTCACAGAGTGTCTGAGCCAGTACCTTGCCCTTTGGGAGAGGAGGCACCAGAAGCCAAAGTAATAAAGGATCTGCCACTTACTGAGTCCACTCCGTGTGCCGAGCACTGAGTTAAGTAAGACCACGTGGTATGTCCTGCAGGAACTTCAAACGTAAGCAGGGTGGGGACATCTGCTGGGGGATGCCCTAGCTCTGTCTCTGAGCTTGGGAAGCTGTGAGCCACCATGTGGGAACTGGGGGGTGGGGGGGGAGGCAGAGGCAGCTGGCAGCTGGAAGTATACTCCCACCACCAGGCGAAGGCTCCACCGTGAGCCACGCACAGGACACAGTGCGGGAGACCACCCCGGGCCCAGGCAGATGCAACTCATATTCCGGAGACGGGTGGCACTGCCTGGCACAAGCGAGCCTCATCCAGTGTCTCTCCCAGCTCCCATTATGGAAGAACATCGCTGAGCCGCTGGGGGTGGGGGACATGTGAGACCACCCGGGGGGGAGCGCTTTGTGCCCTGTGAAGTGCTGGAGAGTAAAGGTGCCATCGCTACCCCCGCTCGCACACCGCTTGGCTGCCAGACGGGGACGCCTCCTTCCTCCTGGGCCGCCCGTTGAGAATCTAAGTCCCCAGGCGTCTTTTCTTGGGAATTGGAGCATGTCCACTCTTTCTTTCCCCTGATCTGCCAAATGGCTCCAAAAGTCGTTCTCTGGGGAGTGTTTCCAGCTCTGCACAGGTGCCGCTGGCCTTCCCACGCCCTTTCCCAGGCAGGCAGCTTCTTGTACTCTGACGGTCTTGTAACTGCACCAGGAGCGCGTTAAACATGCTACGAGGGCATCGCTGCTCTGCCACGTCCCCGCTGCCCGGGAGTCCGGCCTAAGAATCGGAATCCAGAATCCTTCCTTTGTTTAGGCTGCGTCTCCCCTCTGCATTTCTAATCCCTCTCCCTTCCCTGCCCCGCATCTCTGGACTAGAGGGTCAGCTTGGCACGTCACAGCTCCACGCAGGGGCGGGAGACGGCACTCGGTCAGCTGAGCTCCAGTAGAGCCGATCGCCTGGGGTCTTTTCCAAGTCAAATGTTCTGTTCTTTCGGGCCCTATGATCTTGAAGACGGGAAGTGCATTGCTTTGCAGTCTTCTAGAAAATGGCTAAGCCTGGTTTCCGGGATCCCTTCCAGGAATTTGTCTGCTCTTTATCTGCGATCCCCAGCTGATGCCCTGCGGAACAGCGGTCCCCAGCACGTCACCGCATGCTCTGCAAGAGGTGTGCCCCTCGGTGAGTGGCTTTGGGGAATGCTGGTAAGAGAAAGGCAGTGCTTCTAATTGTGGGGCCCAAGAGCCCTTCATCTCTGAACAGGCATCCTAACCCCCTGAGGGAGAGGAGAGGAGTGGCACGACCCACACTTTTGTGTCCATAACTTTGGAGGATCCTTGTTAACATCTCCCACAAGAGGAATCCCATAGATACAACCGTTTGGGAAATTCTGTGACAATCACACTCCCACACCAGTGGTCATATCTCTTCCCTCTCCTCACCCCAGTAAACACTCTAGTCAAAAGCTTATGCCCACTGTGTGGGGTCAAGACCAGAAGCTTCCCTTGGATCAGGCAGATCCTGCAATTCCCCACAGATCTGCCCAACAAAACAGGCACATGGTCTGTCACCTAGGAAGGTATTCTCTTAAAGATATTTTCGTAGATGTTAAGTTACCTTTTCTCCAACCAGTGTGAGAGAGGAGGCCAACATGAAGCTGCAGACAAACTTTTCAGATTGTACAACACACACGTGCGCACACACCCGCATACACACGTGCATACACACACATACTCACACAAAACACGGATACACACGGGGCTTTCAGAGTGCAGTTAGCTCCTCAGAGAAAGACAGGTGACCGCCCCAGAGGTGCCTGAAAACTAGAGCAATTTGACATCTAGAAGGAAAAAAAAGGCTTTTAGTCATGGAACACCTGCTTTAAAAATACCTCTTGAGGAGAGCTTCCATCTATATTAGAATTCATAAAACAAAAACACTCTAAATGTGTTATTAAAATGTTAACATCAGAAACTGTCTGAGAGAAGCAGAGAGACTCCAGTTACCCAAAGAGGCTTCAAAGGGAGGGAAATCCCTGAGCAATTACAATCCCCAGTAAGCTTTCATTTTTATATATAAAAATACAGCAATGGTTGGAAGATCATAGATACTGAGTTTTGGGTTGCTGGGAAGAATTACTGGCTCAAGTAGCAGTAGGAGAAAGAAAGGGGGTGATAAAAGGAAATGAACTTGAGCTGAGATTTGCTGCACCACATGCCAGGAAACTAGAAGGGGCAGTGTCGTGCCTCCCTACTCACCCCCTCTCCCCATTGCAGGTGGACCAGGTCCTGGTCCTGGAAGCAGAAACCAAGTCCTAGAGAGGCTGAGGTGCCTATTTCCATGACAGCGTCTGACTGCAAAAGAAGTGTGCTCTCTGCCTCTCCCACCATGGTCAGTGGCAAGGGCCCATCTGAAGCCAAGGGGTACAGCCACTGCTGAGCCCAGCTTCCTGACAGCTTGGCCACATTGCATGCTCAAAGCTTTGACATCTTGGGATAACAGCCACTCTCTTGAGCAAGAGTCTATGAGTGGGAAGTGAACAGTGAGTTCCAGTTTCTTTACTACATGTTCATGGTGTTGCTGGATATGTCACAATCAAGGGGCCTTATCTCTGAAGCCCTTTAGAGTAGAAAAGAGAACACGGGCTTTGGAGCCAGATAAACTTGAGTTTGAATCCCAACTCTGCTAACTGGTTAGGTGAATACAAGCAGGCTACTTAGCCTCTGAGCCTCAGTTTCCATATTTTGAAAGGTATATGTGGTTAGGATTGAATAGCAGCAATGCTGGCTCACATGGATTTAACCTTACTAGATGTCCTTTGCACGCACGGACACATTAACTTCTGACCATAACACCATAATGAGGTTATTATACCCATCTTACAGATCAGGAGACTGAGGTGCAGGGCTATTAGAGAGCTTACCCAACACCACAGGGATAGTTGGTTTTGAAGCCAGGGTTCTCAGCCAGGCAGTGGGAACCCAGAGTCTGTGCTCCTATGTGCAATGTGTCACTGGGTAAAATGATGTTGGGGACAGTCCCAATACAGGGAGAGGCCCTGGTGTTGGATGCATTTGAGTGGCCCTTCGCTGCCTTTCCTTTCATTGTCCATTTTCAGATTTGCCTGCTTTTATCTTGAGGGGCTGGGGCAGGAGTTACTTTCAATGCATGAAAGACTGAATCAAATGGTTGAGAGAAGAACACCAGTCTAGGAAACTTTACTGCAACTCTGTGCAATCCTGCCACAGCTGTTTACACCTATCTAAGAAACACGCTGGCCATGACGGGAAGAAAACTTGGAGATTGTCTAGTTCATCCTCACACTCATCAGTTAGGGAGACAGAGGCCCAGGGAGCACAGGGAGCCACCGGGTCTGCGCAGCTCGTTTGGCATGGAAGCACCACAGGGCACCGGGGTTCTCAACGGGGCCTCTGTGGGGAGGACATGGGATATTGGAGGACCTGGAGCATGGGCTTCTCTGGAATTTTGGGAGATAAACTAATGGGCACTTGGCCAAACTGCTGAGACTAGCCAGGAGTGGCCTCCGTGAGAGGCAGTGAGTCTGTAGTTCATCAACCCAAACTTCTGTTATGAAGGAGAGCTTCCTCCAGCCTGTTCACTGGGACAGCAGGTGTTTGGGCTCCAGACACCCTGCTGACCACCACCTTTCTGTCCTGTGCCAAAGCTCCAAGGCAGAGCGCTGTCTGCGGCCTGCTATTCATGGCCTCAGAGCCATCCAAGGTAAGAGCACCAGGCTCTTTGGAAACCCACGTGGGTAAATAAGGCATAAAATATGTGCTCACTTAGGATCAGCCTGTTCCAATAGACTAAAGTACGTAAGTAAAGTCAACACCCCCCCGCCCAGTGTTTATTGAGGTCCTGAGACCCATAATATGTGTAACACGCAAATACCTTTTATTTCACATGAATGTGAAAGAATGGAAGCTCCAGCTGCGGCTAGGGAAGCTCGTAGGGTGGAGGGGCCAAACAGAGGTCAGTCACAAAAAACCCTCTGACTTTCATAATGAGCAAAACATTATAATGGATAACCCAGCCAAGGGCTTTAGAAGATAAGAGTTTTGTATATGAGTTTAATAAAAACATGGTCATTTAGAAAAAAAAGACTTAATGAGATAATAATGTCTATATAAATTGAAAAGCAAGAGCCCAGCCAGGGTAACTCAATCCACTGCTAGTGTCTCCTGGCTTCGTTTTCATTGCTCTTGTCTTCTTCTAATGACTCTGTTATGTTTTTTTACTTAGGGTTCCAAGTCATTCATGTTAGACCTGTCCTTTCTGCTTCGTACAAGTAG
This sequence comes from Miniopterus schreibersii, assembly GCF_964146895.1. Classification (NCBI taxonomy): domain Eukaryota; kingdom Metazoa; phylum Chordata; class Mammalia; order Chiroptera; family Miniopteridae; genus Miniopterus; species Miniopterus schreibersii. Next base: position 75,327,802 of record NC_138105.1, on the reverse strand, counting down.
AACAGCAGCCAATAATGTTAGAGCCAAGCCTCACATGAATAATATACTACCCTTGCCGTATGTTACCCGAGCATGCCGAGAATCGGAGAGATAAAGGACTCACTTAGGTTTGCGCAGCTGATCTAAAGTGGAGCCCATGATGGGGGTCTTTCCCCTCTACCCCCGGCCTTAGGTCTTTGCCCAAGTTACTACTGTACTTTCGTGAATACCTCTCTCTCTCCCCCTTTCTTTTTCTCTCTCTCACACACACACATTCAGATGGATATAATTCCACTGGACAGGTTCCCGAGTGACAGCTTGAGCTGGTCAGCCCCATTAATTCATGTATCTACAACACCGCAAATGCACAAACCAGATACATGGTGAGGGGCCCCCGATTTTAATTACATCTTATGTCACAGCTGCAGTCAATTTTTGCTTCAGCATAATAATAACCAGGTTGCACGAGCCGTGAACACTTTCTGTTGTTAATTTTGCTTAGGAAAATGGAGTTTTTACTACCATTTTGGCAGAAAAGCTTATCATAACAATTATGATAAAGTGGTGAGGATTGGAAACATCTGCAGGAGTGAACTTGGAGACAGAAGGATGTCAGTTAGTCTGGTGGTGCAGGAAAATCTGGGTTAAGGCTGTCATCTGCTGAGAACAATGGGATGTACAGGGGCCCAGGCCTCCCCTCACCAGCTGCTGGGTCACTGAGGGACAATCCAAGCCCTCGGGTGACATGGGCTCACTCCACTGAAGCACCCACCTTCTGCTGTGGCTTTGGGAGAGATCTGACATGAGGGGGCAAAGGATTAGCCTGGGCTTAGGAGAAAGCAGCTTAGAGAACACCTCATGGCACAGATGCAGAAACTAAGACCGGGGAAAGGAGCGACGCTCCCAAGATCATACAACTAATGAACGAGGCCTGAGCTTTCTGGCTCCTGGGCCAGGGCACTCGCCCCTCTGCCTAAAATAAACCCAATTAAGGCTTCAGTAAGGCAATGAATGGGATGGGATGGTCTGGGATCCCTGGGAAGAGCGGTCAGATGGTCTCTCTGACAAGTCAGAGCCAGGATAGATGAGCAAATCATGATAAAAGTGTCACCATCTGTGGCACTGTTGGGGAATCAGGGAATAGTCTATACCAGGGATGCGGGTCATTGGTGTCAAAGAGGAAGAGGGGTGACAAAGGAATCTGGGTGCCACCAAGCAAAATCATAAGGAGAAAATAAATGCAAATATGCCCTATCCCAGGGTCGCTGCAGGGGCTTCTTCCTGGTGGACACCGGTGCATGTCACTGTCCTGTTGCTGAAGAGGTTCATGAGCAGGGAACCTACCCTTGTCCTTCTGGAAGGCAGCTGAGGGCTCTCCCAAGAGGTTTTTCAGTGCTGCACAGCCACGGTTAAGACTGAATTTCCAGATCTCCTGCATTCATGGGCATTTTCAGTTGTGAGATTATCCATTATCCATTTAATAAGGGGTTTTGGGGAAGAAGCAAGCTCTATAAGAAATGCACACATTCATCCTTGGGCACAGCCCTCTTAGAAATGCGGAAATGAGATCAATTCTTTGCCCATAGAATTAAGGATATACAATATATGGTAGTCGCATGTCTCAGGACGGAATAGATTTCTAGGAAATGAGGTAGGGAGACAATGACTAGTTCCAGGCGGACTATGGAAATAGTTTAGATAAAAGAAGGCATTTGTTGGAACTTATTTGGTAGCAGTGGAAATTAAAAAAAGTAATAAATGGACATATTAGTTTTTTATTGCTGTGTAAAAAAATGACCACAAATGTAGCAGCTTAGGACACCTATTGGTTATCTCACAGTCCTATAGGTCAGATGAGACAGAACTTAGCGGGATTCTCTGCCCAAGTTCTCACGAGGCTGCCACAGGAGTCAGCTGGGGCTGGGGTCTCACCCGAGGCTCCGGGTCTTCCTCCAGGCCTGCGTGGCTGTTGGCAGAATGCATTTCCTCGCATCTGTAGAATCCGTGGAGACCGTGTCTTCGAAGCCAGCAGGGAGCTTTCCATTCCAGGCGGTTATGATGGAGTGTTATATAAGCTAACATAATCACAGTAATGACTCTCTCACCATAATCACACTTCCTACCCACACTCGAGGGGAGAGAATTACTCAGGGGCTATGCACCAGGGGCAGGAATCTTGGGGGCCATCTCATAACTCTGCCGACCACGATGGGGGAATTATGAGGAATAAAGAATTAATCAACGGCACTTGTTTTTGGTGAATGGGGGGGGGGGGAGGAGTACAACACTGGCCCTGATAATTAGAGTATCTTATGGACGTATAGGGCCATTAATATTTTAAAGCAACTTCATGCGTGTGAGCTCTTTTAATCCTTGCAGTATTCCTGTGAAACAGGTAGATCAAATATCATTACTTTCATATCACAGGTGGGAAAATGGAGGTCAAAGTAAGTTAAATCGTTAGCCTCAGGTCGCCACTAGCTCAGCCACAGCCAAGACTGCAAAGTCCGTTTCCTGACTCCAAACCCACTTCTCCTGCACCATCCAGAATCATTGCTGTGGATTTTACTGGGATGAATTCCTATTCATCCAGCCTTTTTGTTCTTTTGGGCAGCTCTAGTCCAAGCGTGACTGGATCACAGAGATCTCACCCTCCATAGCTCATGAGAGGGATCTGGGCTTCACCAATGTCCCAAGGCTCTCCCTGTTACCCTCGCACTGGCCACGCTGGAAAGCACAGCTCCCTTCTGCATGAGGAGTCCCCCCCTTCTTGATGACACAACAGAAGCTTATCTCCAAACGCCAGCTTTAGATGGCAGTGAAAAGAGCATGACTTGACTCGGAAGATGCCATAACAACGAGGCCACAACCCTAGTGCACTCTCGATAGAGTCGCTGTTACCATTTCCAACAGCAACTGCCTCACTTGGGAGATTAGTGGTTAATTTACGCACCACAAACTTCTTCAAGTTCCCTAGGATGCACAGAGTGGTCTAGCTGGCAGAAAGCCAACTGACAGATGAAGAAGGAAAAGAATCACTCACGCCTGGTCTCTGGACACTCACTCACACGCGCACTTACACAGACCTGGGCACGCACGCACGCACGGGTCTCGGGATGGCCCCGCATGTCGGGTGGCACGCTAAGTCATGAGTTACTGGAAGCAGCTTGCCCTCCCTACCTTGTGCAGCCATCTGAGCTGCAAACTGCAACAACTTTATCAACTCATTAATTGTACATCACTTAAAGGAACCTGTCATGAAGGGGGATTCAAGTGACGTTAACAGCAAAACCTCTGTGGTGATCAAAACACATCATTAGAGACATGACAGAGAAGAGGAAGCAGATGAAAGGACTCCTCTCTTCTCTTCTCTTCTCTGGCTTCCTGCTGCTCTGGACTGAGAAACTTTTCCTGCATATAAGTTTGCTCAGCTGTAGAACTGGAGGCTGGGATGGGGAAGGCGTGAGACGGGACTGATTTATTCTACTGTGTACTAAAAACTGAGGCTTTGGGAAAATTACTTAATTTCTCAAAACCTATTTCCTCAACTATAATATGTAAAAAAATCTTTAAATCATAAGATTGTGAGAATTACTTAGGTTAATATATATTTTTAAAGCCAGCACAGAGACAAGCATTCAATAGATGTTAGTTCTTCCTTTCCACCCTCAGGGTCTTTTCCCACCCCCTTACCTTTTATTAAAGATTTTAATCATCAGTCTTTTTTTTTTCTTCCAAAGGTTAAGTGATTTGAAGTGTTAAAGCACCATAAAAAACTGTCTTAGCATTTAACAACCTGTCTGTGACACCACTTCCCAACCCCTCTCTTGAAATTATTAAAGAAAAAATATATAAATGCTCATGTACTTCTTTGTCAGCCTCAAAATCACGTGCTCCTTCTGAGAAGTTCTTCTTTGTGACTGGTGAGGACCTCAGACATCCCTCCCACTGGCATCATGCACTGAGCAGAAGTAAACAGCAAGCTGTCGTTGGCAATCAAGGCTGCAGCTTCCACCAGGATAAGCATTTAGCCACATAAATACACATGTCTAACCTGGCTCATGAGGATGATCATAAATGCCCTGCAGTGTGTTGGCAAGGCAGGGTCAAACCCTACTTTGCAGTCTGAGGACCAGGAATGGAAAAGAAAAAATATATGTGTGGCCAAGGGCACTGAAAAGGGATTAGATTAAATAAAACACAGAACTGGCATGCCTCCTGAGCTGTTTACTCCTGGCCTCACAGGAGAGTAGAGATAGCAGGAGCTCCAGGAATGCTATCAGGAGCATCAGAGATCTTTGCAGGCTCTGAAAGCCCGACTCCTGGCATGCTCTCTCTCATCCCCTAACACCTCACAACATCAAAATCATAAAGGGACCTGTTATAATGGGATTTGTTCATTTTCTCTTCTGTTTAAAGATCTATGTGCAGTTCATCTCCCTACAGCAAGTAAGAATGCTGCTTACTAGAGAGAGAGGCTCTGAGATCCTGTGAACCAAATTCCTTGGGTTCAGATGTATCCATCGTCAACTTTCTCCTTATATAAAACCTTTTTATAAGAGATGTATTCTTTGGGCTTAAAGAATAACATATAGAAGCCATTACCATCTGAACATGATTTGTTTATCAGATCACTAGCAATAAAATAGAACTATTATAAATATATACTGTAATAAAAGTTATGTGAAGTTGTTCCCCCTCCCCAAAATATCTTATTGCACTGTACTCCCCTCTTCCTGTGATGATGTGAGATGATGCAATGCCCACAGGATGAGCTGAAGTGAAGTAAATGACATAGGCAAGTGACCTGGCATTAGGCTACTATAAGGGTTACTTGAACACAAGCACTAGGATACTAACACAGTAGGTCTAATACCCAGATGCTACTAAGTGACTAATGAACAGGGATTCACATCCCAGGCAGGAGGGAACAGGATGGCACGAGATTTCATCACCCTACTCAGAACTGCTTGCAGTTTAAAACTTAGGAGTTGTCTTATTTCTGGAATTTTCCATTTAATGTTTTCAGACCATAGTTGACTACAAGTAACTGAAACTATAGAAAGCAAAACTGCAGATAAGGGGGAACTGCATAATTCATGATTTGTCCTAAGACGGCTCTACCTTGGTGCTGTCCGAGGTGCTGAAGACTTTTTGTTGGTTTCAGACTATTTACCCTCCCTCCTTTTAAAATATCTCCTTTTATTCTACCTGTTGCACAGAAACTGTAAACACTTAATGGCCACTCCAAAGTGATGATGATATATACTGCATTGCTAACTCACTCTCTAATGAATAGGTAACACTGAATCCAAAAACGTCTAGTCTGTGTGCTTTCTGGACACACACATCATCCTCAGGGCCTGGATTCAGCAACTCGGAATTTCCTTCACCCTTTTATCCACTCTTCCATTCATCCATTGAATATTTTGAAGCTCCAATCATTAAGAAAAATGTATGGAAATCAATAAATGGGCCTTACCTCTGGCTCTAAAACAAAGTCATGGAGCAACAGAAAAATCACTTCCGGACTTTCTTACACAGTTGGGAGGGATGTGGAAGGGAACCATGGGCCAAAATCACACTGAAAAAAATTCTAAATCAATTCAAGGAATTAAATAATCATGTTTAAAAGATCTGAAGTTTATACAAAACCCAAAAACATCTGCATGAGGAAAAAACACAATATCAAAGTTAGAAAACAAATGACAAACTGGAAAATATAATTGAAGCACATATAAAAGATGTATAAACAACACAATAGAAAACAGGATAAAGTTCACAACAGACATTTTATAGAGGAAAAAAAAAATATATATATATATATATATACACTCTTAAGCATGGGACTGGATGGTCAACCTCTCTCATAATATGATAAATATATGTTTAAATGACACTGAGATACCATTTTCATATATTAGATTGGTATAAATTCGACAGTTTTGTAAAACATTAGGATGAAAAAGCTGTAGGGAAACAAGTACTCTCACAAGATGCTGGGAGGAGGGTAAATTAGAACCTCTATGGAGGGTAATTTGGCAATATCTATCAACATTACAAACGCATAAAAGCTTTGACCCAAAAATCCAGCTCTAGGAATTTATCTCATAGTCTCACATACATGTGAAATGACGTACACTTATGATTCTTCACTGCAGCATTTTTACTGGTGGAAAAAGATTGAAAATACAAGAAATACTCATCAATGGGATTTAGTAAGTTATAATGCATGCACACAATAGAACGCTATGCTGGTATAGCAATAAAAAGAAGTTCTGGATATACCGATACACATGAACCTCTAAAACATCTTCAAAGTGAACTAACAATGTAAATAATGGTCCAGAAAGAACATCATAAGGGGTAAGAGAGATTATTTACATGTATTTGCTTATAAACACAATCTATTTCTGCAAGGATAAGAAGCTGATAGCCCTGGTTGCCTCTGGGGAGGAATATTGGGGGACTTAAAAATTAAAGATGCGGGGAAAAACTTCCCTTTGTGGGCTTGTAAGCTTTTTGGTACTTGAGCCATGTGAATGTATTGCCTATTTAAAAAATAAGGATTTTTTAAAAAATCAAAGCTATCTTAGGGAGAAGGTGATTGTCATTCATGATGGCTTCAGTATTGATCTCTCCCTCATCTAACTCTTCTTGCTTTTAGCGTTTGCACTACCCATGTGTTGCCTTAATAATAAGCTTTTTTACTAAGTGCTATACCATGCCATTTAAACATATATAATATCAATAAATGGTGTTGTGAAATTCAGTGCTTTTATGTTCCCAATTTTTTCACATGAGTATATCTTGTCTTCTCTTTTGAGATTTTTTTTTTTAGCTTTCTGCCTGAGTAGCATATGTAAAAAGAAAAAGTCTTAACAGTCATTGATTACCTTCCACGGGCCCAAGGCTGTTATGATGTCTAATTTAATCTTATAACAATCCTAAAGCTGAACAGTATTCCTCTCCTTATTATACAGGTGATAAATTTGGGGCACGGAGAGGATAAATGGTTTTCCAATGGTAACTCAGCTAACATGGCAGAGCCAAGACCTGAGTACATTTTTCTCAGTTTGCTCAATACTGCCTCCTTGTGCATTAGAAAAGTAATGGTCTTTGGATTTTCAATCTTGGATTATTTTATTGACCTATCAATGCTTCAGATTTCACATTTGTAAAACCAGGTTTCATGCCTGTTTTGCAGGGCTAGATGGGGATGAACATAAATGCACATAGCTGGTAATAAATGTTCCATAAATGTTGGTCTCCCCTACTTTTGTATTCCAGTACCTAGAAGATTACTAGGCATTTAGCTGTGCTCAAAAGTATAAGCAAACTGTTTTCTTGAATCAATACAGTTGCCATAATAGTTCTAAGGCAAGAGAAGCCTCCCAGGGGAGGCCTGCCAAAGGTAATCTCAAAATGTGCTACAACAGAGCCTCCTGGGATAGAAATGGCAAGTTCCTTCTGCTCTGAGATGTCCCAGTCCCCTCATGGCTTAAGAGCTGAAAGGATCCTTTAGAGGGATCTGTCAAGACTGACTTTATACTTTCATCCACATGGGGCACAAGCCAGTTTAAGCCAAAGGTGGAGGCTTATTGTGCCAGCTAAAATCTCACTGTTTCCATCCAGAAACGGGCGGAAGTCAAGTAACATTTGAAATATAAATCCACTCCAGCCCACTGCTTCAGCAAAGAAGGTAAACAGTGACCAGAGCACCTACGGAGCACGTGTAATTTCACATAATTGGCCAAAGGCTCCATTGTTCCATGATGCAAATGAAAGGTCATTACTGGGCAGTAGAGAGGGGTGGAGGGCGGGAAGAATGAGAGGAGGAGGCAGCTTAATGCTTGCAGGGGAGACTGGCACTCAGAGCTCTGCTGCAACGCGCATTGGCTGATCTCACTGAGGTGCTGAGCCAGTGATAGACGGGAGAGTTAACGGCACCCTGACAGCAATAGCGAAGGCGCTCCCTGCCAGCAGAAGACCTCTGCTCTTACTTCCATTTAAATGGCTTCTCCTATCATCGAATACCTGCTTGCCAAGAGTACCTGTTACCTGTTCCCTCATGACTCAGGATGAGATGCTCTCACTCCAAAGGACCGGCTGCCTGCCTACCCCCGATCTCCCCCTGCCCCCCTTCTCTTCTATTAATGTGATTTACCTAGGAAAGCGCAAAGCTATAAAACTGAGCTACAAGGAAAATTGAACTTGAGAGCCGCACTGCAATTTCTACCCAGTTTGATGTTTTTCATCGCTTCTAAGTGGCCAGCAGTCTTCACTGTTTTCGGGGCACCGCAGTGTCAGGACAGACAGCCTTTTTATTTAATTGACTGTCATTACGCTGCTGTGTTTATGCCTTGGAAGGTCAGATGAGATATTTAGGGCCAGTGTAAGGTTTCCCAGGGACAAAGACCAAGGGAAATGGGAGAACAAGGCCGTGGCATGGTCCTGGGATGGGGGGGGGTGGAGAGGGGATGACAGGCAGCTGTGCTGGGATCTCCAGGCTTCAGACACTGACTAGCAGGGAGGTGGGTGACTCTCCTAATACTTGCAAGGCCAGCCAGGAAGATTCCATGACATTGACACATACCATGACTTTAGAATCATTTTAAGTATCATTCCATTTGAGACCAGATCTAATAGGCTGTTTGTTAATCTCACTCCCATTTTGTCATCTCTCTCAAATATGCAAGAAGAGTCCCATGATTTAACCTAGGTAGGGGAAAAAAAAGTATTTGCATATTGCCATAGCACAGAATTATACTGAAGAAAGAATCTTTAAATTATAAAAAGAAAGCTGGACATAGCCATTTGCTGTATGACAAGATCAAAGGTGCATTTTAGACCTTTTCAAGCGTAAGTAACTAAAAAAGGCCCAAAAATGAAAGGAAAGAAAGGTCCAAATGGCTTAGTAATGACACAGCCTTCCATCTGGGAAACACAAAGTTCAATGTCGACCTAAATCTGAGTGAAATAGGGTTGGGAGGTCAACATTCAGATTTTAGGGGACTCATTTAATAATACAGAGAAAAATACTAAAAATCAGGAAGAAGAAGAATCCTAAATTATCTGGGGTTTTTTGCTCCCCCATCTGGTCAAAAGATAAGCACATCCACACTTACCCCCCCCCCCTTCATGGAATGTGGGCAATGGGCAGGGGTTTGGGTCATTATTTGGAAACTCCAAGGGAACTTGAAAGGCAGGTATCAGTATCCCCACTTGGCACTCGAGAACCCTAGAGTTTAGAGAAGCAAATGACTAGTAGATATTTAAGCTTAATTTGAGTCCAATTCTATCTACAAAATTTCTCCATTCCACATCACACTGCTACACACAGAGCAGGCCCGATGTGTCTTGGAAGAACCAGGTGTCTCTCTCCAAGGTGGCTCACAGTTCCAGCCACCTAACCTTCAAGGACCCTTGACAGTGTGTAGCTCGCCAGGCAGGACATTCGCAGCCCGGCTTCCCTCCCACTCTTACTGCCACCACTCACCCATCTGGGGCTCCTCTTCCAAGACCACATTCTCGCTGCCCATCTCTCTCTGCTCCCTCCACTATGCCCCTTCTAGCTCAACACGGGTAATAAAAGCTGAGCGTAGATCAGGTTTCAGAGGTCAGTCCATTACCTACAGACCAGGATGGGGGCTGGTTTTCACGCTCACACCCAGGTTACCTTTGCTTCATCAGCAGGATCGGCTGGCCGCACACTCAGGCAGCCCACCATTTGTTCACGGACCCCCCTCCCAACACACACGCACACGTACACTGTACAGAATTCATGGGGAGCCCTACAGGCAGACCACCGGTGATGCAAGAGCCAAGGACAAACTTACAAAGCCAGCATCCTTTCTTGTGAAGGGTTATTATCTGTTATCAGATATTTATTCTCTCTGGTCCTAGGTCCCTCCTTCAGGCAAAATCACCCTCTTTAGAGTTGTGCAGAATTTCACTTCTCCTTGGTCCCCTTTGCTTTTTGTTTCCAGCTTTGGGCAAATGAGAGGTGGCAGAGAGTAGAGATTAAAAGTACATTACTTCACATATGTGTTGGCCAAGCAACCTGGGGCGAGTTATTAAAACCCCTCAAAACCTAGGTTTTCTCTTTTTTTTAAATAAGGAAGCCAATATGGTTCCCACATCATGAGTTTGTTGTGAGAATAAAATGACATAAATTTAAAACACATAGTGTGCCCGGCCAGGCGTGGCTCAGCGGCTGAACGTCGACCTGGGATCCAGGCAATCGGGGTTCGATTCCTGGTCAGGGCACATGCCCGGGTTGTGGGCTCGATCAATGACTCTCTCACCATTGATGTTTCTATCTCTCTCTCTCCCTCTCTTTTCCTCTCTCTGAAATCAATAAAGATATATAAAAAATAAAAATTAAAAATAAATAAATAAATAATAGATAAATAAAACACATAGTGCTTGGCAAATAGAAAGCACTTAATAAGGAATATCGGGCACTATTAATGTACTATTAATAACCAAAGAGGTCCTCCTACTTCTCCCTCCTCCCCCATCTGGCTCCTCTCTGGCTTCTCTAAACCCTCCCAGTTTCTTTAAAACTTCAAATCCCTCATCCCCACCCCAGCAGCTCCCCCTCCAGGTCTCCTAATCTCTCCTGCTGAGACTGCAAATTCTCCTGCCCCCACCTCTCTTAGGTACTTATCTCCCAGACTATTGTCTCCTCTCAATATCCACATTAGCATAAATGTTATTATCTCTAAAATCCAATTAATTTCAATTACTGTGGCCCCAGACAGATTGCCAGCACTCTCAATTCATGGAAGAGTTTTAAGGAAGTAGGGGTTGAATGTCATTCTTACCTGGCTCTGAGAACCATGGAAAACAGACAGATGGCCAGCTACAGACCACCTCAGACCCCACTTACCCAATCACCCCAACTTTCCCAAGATTTGAGCTTTTTCTAGAGTGAAGACTGTCACAACATTGTCTGGCTTTAATTGGTCTCTGCCTAGACATGGTTATAGGTTGCAAACACATAAAGTGGGCCAAAAAATGGGCAGCAAATGAGCAGCAAGAGAGATGCTAAGAGATGATCTAGAAGCAAGTACAAACCAAAGAGGGAATAGCCAAGAACTGACTGCATGTCTTTACGATCCTAAAACTGCAATTTAAGTCAACATATGCAACATCAAATAATCGAATTTTGATTAGCCCTACCTGGTTTTCTTTACGAAGCCATTCAACAGTCACAGGGGTCCACGGTGCTCCTGTTGTGGGTGGTGGGAACCGCACTGGGTGTTAGTCCAGCGGGGTCAGACAGGACTCGGGTTCTGGCTAGGAAAGAATTCAGAGCCAAGACCCGAACTATAAGAGAACACTTATTTGGTTAATCACAGAGGTAAAAGAAGTAATTCCTAGAAGAAATGGGCTTAGAAAACAAGTTATAGAGGTAAAGGAATGTCCCTTGGAGCTTGGGAGTGAGGAAGCTAATGGTAATGGTAACGTGCCTGGGGGAGGGGAGAGAAGGGGAAGGGAAAGGCATGGGTGTGCTCCCAGAGAAAGGGAAAGGCAAGGGGCTCTGGCTCCTCTGACTTAATGGTTTTAAGGGTGGAGATTTTAGGGGAGGTCCCAAGGGATATTCAGCAGCTTTCCAGGTGTGTCCTTTCAGGGTTGTGATCTCCACTGACTGATTGGCCTGCACCAGGGCAGGGGTGTCATTACCCAATGCAGCTGGTCCTGAGGTCAGCCGTGGCTGGTTTTGCTGCTTTTCTGGGCCTGGAGCTGAAATACAACTGAGGCCTAGATGTTGCTTCTAGGGGGGAAAGGTCAGGGGGTCCAAATATGCTAGGGGAGGAAAGGCCACCATAGGGGCTAAGTCCCACCCTACAGTTGTCCATGGCTAGGCAGCTGGGGCTTTCCACCCTAGTGACCTTCTGTACCTGGCCCATCCTCCTTGCTCTGCTAATGTCTGTCTAACTGCCTACCACACACCTACCATGTGAGAGGCACTTTGATTCTGGGGCCATAGCCAGACAAGGTCCCTCTTGAGTTTGGTGGAGATGAACAGCATACAAGATATGTTGGCTGCCGGCTGGGCATGGCTTAGCAGTTGAGCATCGACCTAGGATCCAGGAGATTGAGGCTTGATTCCCGGTCAGGGCACATGCCCAGGTTGCAGGCTAGATCCTCAGTTAGGGGCGTGCAGGAGGCAGGCGATCAACGATCCTCTCATCATCGATGTTTCTATCTCTCTTTCTCCTTCTCCCTTCCTCTCTCTGAAATCAATAAAGACATATTTTTTTAAAAAAAAGATATGTCGGCTGTTATTTTGAATTATCAATACCTCTGCTCCCTCTCATCAGCACTGGTAATTGAGAAGACACAGTAGAATAAGAATGTTTTGCTCTAATTGATAATTTGGTATTTCAAGGTTGGATGTAGCCCCTGGGGCTGAGGAGGGCTTGGGCGCTCTGTGGGCACTTCTAACCGAGATTTTGTTTAAGGCTGGCCTTTTTCTACATATAATAAGTGTTGTAACTTGATCACTGCCCGCTCCACCTAGGTATGATTGTCATGCCCATGACAATGACATATCCTGATGTCCCCAAGCAGCCATCTCCAACAGAGCCCAGCATCAGAACTAGATCATATTTTCTCGCTCCTTTGTGTTTCCAATTTTCTTTGAAGATCCTTCCCCCCCCGCCCCCCGCAGTTTTTCAGGAAGCATATTAATAACGGTTCCAGTGAGTACTTAAATGCCAGATCTCATGCTAGAAACAGTACATACATTTAAGCCTGAAATTAGATATTATCCTCATTTCCACAGAAGAAGAAAGGGGGGGCCAGAGGGATTGTGACACTTCCCTCAGTCCCTCAGTTTGTAGGTGACGAAGCTTGTACCAGTCTCACTTTGCCCATGGAGCCGAGCCCAGGCAGTCCATACAGATAGGCACACGGGCTTGAGGAGGCCCCGGGCCAGGTCCTGGCCACAGGCTGCCACTTACCAGCTGGGCTCAGTTACCATCTCTAGTCTGAATCTCCAAATATATAAAATCAGTATTTTGACCTCTCTTCTATATATGTTATAGCCAGAGAGGCTAAAACTTGTCAGTGAGACTCTAAAAGACTCAACTCCTAAAGCAAGGAAAGTGGGAAAGGGAATCTCCTCCACTCATACCAAGTGAGCATGCTGCCCCCGGACTGGTGGCTCAGGATGCAGGCCTGCAGCAGGCTTCACTTCTGACACTCTGCTGGGCACAGTGGCCGTGGCTTGGGAAAGACCCTGGATCCAGAGGCCAGAGCCCCGGGAGCTGGCCAGGAACGGGGGACAGTGTCTGATGTGAAGACACAGCAGGAGGTTGCGGACTTACAAGAACGTTAACATCATGATTTGTGGCCCAACATTTGGATTTTTGCAGTTGGGACTCTGCGGCTGCTTACAGAGCACGACTGCTCCTCGGACCCGGGAGCTGTCTCTCTGCGCTGACTCTGTTGATAAGTAACCCAAAGGCTTTTGTTCTAAGCACCTGGACTGGATCGAAAACAAATGATAGAAGTTTGTGACCTTGTTTCCCCAGTAACCCACCTTTTAGCTCATCAGCTCCTGGCAACCTTTGCCTTTAAAAACCTAGCCCTTTTCCCTACATCTTAGAACATGTCTTCAGGTCACACAAACCTGACTTGCAAATCACAGTGAAATAAAATTTTCTCTTCATTTATCTTGGGATTTGTGTTTCAAGGGCCAAGCCCCCCATGAGCCCAGACACCCTTGCTTCTCCTGGGCTGCGCCAGAAATCGGTGGCCAGAAGACCCCTGTGCGCAGAGGGGCCGGTGCCTTCTTCCTCCTTTCCCTTTTCCAGCTTTTCAATTAGTTTCTTTTCTTTATTTTGGTTTAGCCCCTGTTGGCCGCACCCCTCCCCAGTTAAGTGGTTCTCTCAGAAAAATGCAATCCCTAAAGACAACAGCACCAGGTTCAGTTCACAAAGGTCCAGCGGTTGCAGGGTGATAGGGGCTGGACTCCTCGGCAGCACCTAATGAGCGCGAGTGGCTGGGCGCTAAGGCGAGGTCATCAGGGGCCTCTCTGGTAATGAACGGGGTGGAGCTGCTGGAGCCTGGGCATCCTGCCTTCCCTAGGAGTCCAGGACGCCCCTGCTAGCATAGGACGGAGCTGCTCTTCCCTCCCAGACCCCACGGGGGCGCTCAGGCTGCTGGGGAGAAAAATTAACTTTCCAGGGCCCAGCCCCAGGTGACTCAAAAAACTTCCTGAATTAGAGAGTAATTCCCTCCTTCCCACCTCCAGGCTTGTCTCCACTCTCTCCCCCAGCAGCCAGCTCATCAGCATATAGAGTAATTTTGATAGAACCTCTGTAATGCTCTCTCTCTAAAGAAGGATTTTAATACCCTTCTGAGTGACATTTAATATGATAACAGTATGTAAGTTTGACAGGAAGCTGTTTTCCAAGAGTTAAACTCCTAATGGTCCCACAGATCAGACTGACAATGGCTTTCCTGGTCACTATTAAATTCCCTGTGATTAGAAAATGGGCTGGTGCTATTGATTTAAGCTCTCTGAGTTAAGCTGAGCTTTAGAGGCCTTTCACCAGGCACAAAAAGGGCATTTAATATTGTATTTCACCTTCCCAATTAAAGCACTATTCAGAGAACAAATAACAGCCAGCCAGACATGGGCCCAGGGTCCTGTAAGGAAGGTGGGAAGCATATGTGCAGAATAGAGGCCCAGGAGCAAGCTTTGCTGCCACTGCAGACCCAGGAGGGTGTCATACACCAGCACGAAGGCCGACGTTCCCACGGGCACCCCACTTCCTACTCGCCAAGGATGCTGAATTTCATCTCAAAGCTCCTATAGATGGAGCGACCATCTGTCCTAGAATTTCCGGTGTAATTTCCATTTCAAGGATTTTGTCCTGTGGTCTCCTCAATAACTGTCAAGCTGCATATACAGACTTTGCACCAAGAAATTATCTCCAAATCTCCAAATGTTAATGATTCCAGGTTACCTTTTCAGGTTAAGTAGGGAGAGAGTAGAGGCGACCGAGTTTCTATTATAATCTAAAGCTCAAGAGAAAACAGGGAGCCCTAGAGGAAAATCTTGAGCAATTGCAGGACATTAAGTGCTTTGTGTCTTTCTGAGGGGAAAGCACATGCGTTTTCAGGTGCATCCACAGTGCTGACTCGCTGCCTGGACAGTGAGTAGTGTGGGGGACTCTGTTCAGCCCTGAGCACCCCGTCTTCTCTAGAAAGCCTATCTTGTCAAATCCCCACCAGCCTGGGAAAGCCTTACTGAACCCAGATGCTGCCCCTCCCAGGTGAGGGTCCTGGCACCCTCTGTCTTCTTTGGTTCTGTCCAAGGGGCTCAGTGTCTGTGCTGGGAACTTGTCATGCATTCTGTCGGTGTTTTACCAACTTTTTTTTTTTACTATGGTCCACAGTAAGAAATATATTTTTACACCACAACCCAGACATGACATGCATTCAAAACTGAAACAAAATTTCACCAAATAATACCCATGCACACGAGGTGCACTTTTATGTCACAGCCTGCAAGGTCGATGTGACTCTGACAGGTCTCCCCACCTGCAAAGTGGAAACGCCTCTGTTACTAAAAACCATAAAGATGCATTTATTAACTTATTTCACAAATCCCTAGAGAGCCTGGGGCATGTGCCCTTGTCCATGTTAGGTTGGGAGTAAAGAGGACTACAGGAGTTTCTCCCCTCAAGCAGCTCACAATTTACTTGGAGAGCTTTAACAGGCATGCAGGAAAATGTAGAGAGAAGTGACAAAGAGATTGTTGTTCCGACATCGGATGGTTGTGTGCTGTGGGCGCAGCGAGGAGGGAGATGTGGAGACGCGAGACGTGCACAAGGGAGGTCGGGGAAAGCTTTTGGAAACTCCTGTCTCCCTCAAGGGAGGGACTGTAGCTCCTGCATCTCCCTGTCCCCTATAGGCACCTGCACATTGCAGGCTTTGAATAACTGTGCATTAAATGACTCGATGGTTAGATAATATTAGGATTGCTACCAGACCCAGTAGCTACTGTCTGTTGAGCAACTAAAGTGTGTCTGGCAGTGTGCTGAGCATTTAACCTCGTCGTCACATTTAATCCCCATGACGAGCTAGTGAAGAGGTTGCTATTATCCCCAACTTACAGGTGAGAAAGGCAATCTGCAGACATGATTGATGGCTTACCCAACGTCGCACAACTTAAGTCAGTGGAGAATCTAAGAATTAAATATGGACTCCTTGAATCAAAGGCGCATGACCTACCCACTCCTTCAGAGGACGGGATGGGTTTCGGTAGCTTTACAACAGACCCATGAGGGCTGAGAGTCTAGGAAGGACTCACTTTTTTTTTTTTTGGACAAGTGTTTCTCCCAGAAGTAATTCCCAATGAACACTGAATGAAATTCTCCGTCTCATAGTCTGTTGCCAGGGAACCTAATCTAAGCCAACTGGCACAAGGAGTGATCCTGGAATGCTGACTATGAAGTAGGAATTGGGACGCGATGACTCCCTGGCCAGCTGGCTGTGTGGCCCCCATCACTGGTGGTCAGTGTAGCATAGTCTCTGGGGTGCTTCAGCAGTACAACTGCAAAATGTCTAGCAAAGTGACATGTGATAGGACACCAGTGGAAGGTGATACCAGTGGCTGGGTGGGACCCCAACCCTGGAGAGGCATGACCGGAAATTGGAATGACCTTGGAACTGGTGGCTGTGGCTGAGTGCCCCTGGTTCGCACACTGCAGACAGCTGATCAGATGATTCAAAGCAGCACTTAAGGGAATTTTCAACTCCTGCAGCAGAAGGGCCATTGGTACGAAGAAGTGGACTCAGGACTTAACCGCGTGAGAGCAGCAGAGCGCCAGAGGAGGTTGGTTCTCAGCTTGCAGGTCTCTGGCACCAGGGTCAAGGCCATACCAGAAAAGGAGTGAGGTTCAGACTAAGAGGATGTGGTTACCTGGGTTGATGCAGTTGAGAGTTTTGAAGGCCCAGCTTCTCCCAAACCTGCTGGACCTACAGAAGGGCCCTACCCCTTGTGATAGAAAGTAGTGAGCCCCCTCTTGCCCAAGTGTCACACAGAGGCCTCAGATGAGTCAGGTGCCCTGCAAGACCTTGCTGGAACCCTTCATGATCCTTGCCCCAATCTCCCCTCCTGTTAATCAGATGAATCAAATCATGTTATAGCCAACAAAGCCAGCTAAGGGAAGAGAGGGCTATACACCAACAGAGTGCAAAATCTGGCTAATCCACGCAGGAGGAGGTGAGATGTGTGTGTTGGACAGAGGATGATGGAAGAGAAGGGTAGAACAAAGTTGGATAAAGGAGATGTCTTCACATGCAGATGTATTCAAGTCCCTCATAATGCAGAATTTAACACCCTGGCAAGAATTTTAGGAGAAGGTGCTAATAAACTGCCAGGTTGAATCCTAGAAGCTTGGAAAAAGCAATGGCCCACGCTAAAGAGATGCACCAGGACTTCCTGGCAGGTGATGAAAGGGCTCAGAGAAAGTGGCCACAACAGGGTGGATATAGGCAGAACACTACCAGTTAACTATGTCCCATGGAAGGCTAGGAGGACTCTCCACTTACCAAAGGGATAAGGAATGAGCTGAGAAAAGGGACACCGGCGTCATTAAGACGCCCAATGGTATCTGTCATCGTTTAGCTGAAACTGGCAGTAGGAGATGCTCTCACAGCACTGGGCTTCCTGACAGCAATGGGAATGGTAGGATCTCAAAAACCAAACAGATCAAGGTGGAGGACAGTAAACGACTACTCACTTAACCAAAGACCAGCCTCCGTTGCAGCTACTGGGCCAGATGCAGGACCTTGACATGAGCGGATTCACAAAGACTCCAGCCCATGATAGGCAGACATCGCTCCAGCAAATGCACCCTTTCCCCTGCCTTTCTCAAGGCGAATCTAAGGAGTACACAGTCACAGATCACGGTACGCAGATATAGTTTTGCCCCAGGGCTTTGTTGGTTCTCCTTCCCTCTACCAAAGAGACTGACCCTCCTGTACATTCCACAGATTATCAAATTACCCACCATCTCGGTGACATCATGCTAATTAGAGCAGATGATCGAGAAGGGGCAGAAACGTTGGAGGCCTTGGAAAAGCACATGTGCTCCAGAGGGTGTACATGAACTCTCTGGTTTTGAGTCTTGTCACAGCTGTAAAGTTTTCAGCATCCAATGGCCTGGGGTATAGAAAGATACACCCCCCCCCCAAAATAAATGACTAATTATTACATTTCACAACTCCCACCACTAAGAAAGGAGCATAATGCTTTGGTAGGTTTCTTTGGGTTCTGGAGGCAGCCTATTTTATACTTAGAAAACTGCTCTGACCCATTTACCAGGTGACATGAAAGGTGGCCAGCTTTAAGTGAGGTCTGGAAAAGGCTCTGTCTCGGGTCCAGGATGTGACACAAGCAGGATGTGACTTGGCCGTACAACCTGGCAGGCCCTGTGGTATTAGAGGTTTTGGTGTTTGGAAAAGACATCAAGTAAAGTTGATGGCAAGCCCCCAAAAGAATCATAATGTGATGCTTAGGGTTTTGGAGCAAGAACATGCCATCTGCAACAGACATTTCATTTGAAAGGCAGGAATTGGTTTGCCACAAGGCCCTAGTAAAAATGGACTATGTGATTATGGGCATCAAGTGGCCAAATCTGTCCATCATGAGCTGGGTTCTGTCATAAAGTCAGGCCATCCCAGCATCAATCCTTTGTAAGCTGGAAAAGGAACATCTGGGCATGAACAGAACCTCTCATTTACACATAAGCTATATGAGCAGATAATCTCAATCTCCGTGTCATCTACCATAGTTGCACTGGTGTCTCTGTCCCAAAGGTCATACCTATTGCTGGGGCTGAGAGACCAGGGGAGACTCCCTGGGTCACCTTGGTGTGTCCGTATGAGCTGAAAATGGGCTGCTATTGCACTATAGCCCCATCAGGAGTGACCTTGAAAGAGAGCAATGAGGAGAACTCTTCCAATGAGCTGGACTTTGGGGGACGCCTCTTGCCTCCCATTTTGTGGAGAGACACATGGCCCAAAGTAAAAATATTCATAGACTTAAGGTATCTTTATTGAACTGGCTGGTGGGACTGGAGTCCTGAAAGGAGAAAGATTGGAAAATTGGGAACAAGCTCTCAGGAAGTTCATCTAGATGGACAATAAGAATGAATAGAAAGTGTGAAGATTTTAGTATCACAGGTTAATAGCCACCAAAAATCACCTACAATGGAAGAAACACTAAACAACCAAGTGAACAGAATGACTCAGTCATTTGACATCAGCCTGTATTTGTTATGCCCCCCCCCCACTTAGTACAGGTATGAGGGGCGTAAGAGTGGGGTAATCATGGCAGAAGAAAGGAAGCTCTGCATGGGCCCAACGGGAGGTATTTTCATCACCAAGGCTGCTGTAACTACTGGTGCTACTGACTATCCAACCTACTAGCCATAGGAGTCAAAACTGGGCCCCATATTTGACATCATCTTGAGATGGATTAGGCCCTTGGTGGCAACTCTTGATTCCTTTCACCCTGAAAGGGGTAATGATTCAATTCAACTAATATAAACAAATTATCCAGTATGAGCATGGCTTTTCTACCCTTAGGGCTTTTGCTAACTCAGCTATCTGAGGATTAAAGAGGATATCTTTAGCTGACATAAAATCCTAACCAGCATGGCCTTTGGCCAAGGGATCCACTTCACGGCAAAAAAAAAAAAATAAAAATGCAGTAGTGGCGGGGAGCATTTGACCATGGGATCCACTGGTCCTGCCACCTACTGTACCCTCAGGTGTTACAAGCCTAAGATACTAGCGAAATGGCCTCTGAAAGAAGAAATTGAGATGTCAACTTGAAGATGATACCATTGTCTGGACATAGTATGGATGCTAAATGAATGACCACTGTGTGGTACTGTGTCCCCTAGAGGTAGAAGACTTGAGTCAGGAAAATAAAGGGTGGGAGGAAGAGTGAGCCCACTTACCATCACCCCATATCCCCCTTGGGGATTTCTGCTTCCAATCCTACAACTTTAGGCTCTACAGATCTACATGTCTTGGTTCCCAGAGGAGGAATGCTTTGACATGGGGTCTCAATAAGAGTCCGTTAACCGTTGAGCTGCAGCTGCTAACGGTCACTGGGCTCCTCATACCAGAAGGCCAACTGGCATGGAAAGGAATCATAGACAGAAGATAGGGCTGCTACCAGACAACGGGGACAGGAAAGAATGAATCTCTTTGGCAGTAAATGTATCCACTGAGGCATCTCTTAGTGCTGGTATGCCCTCTGTTAACAGTAAATTAACACACAGTAGCCATGTCCTAAGAAGAACCTGGTAACCAGGGTTCAGACCCCTCAGGGATGAGTGTCTGGTTAACCCCACCAGAAAAATCACTTAGACTAGTGAAAGTATCGGGCAAAGTGAGGGGTATGTAGAACGGTAGGAGTATGGTGAGGATCAGTTATGGCTTCAGGATCAACTGTAGCCAGCGGCGTGCGCGGAGCTTGATTCCTGGGCCGTAGGGCCCTGGGGTCCCCCCATCTCCGCGCGCAGTGGGCTCCGAGCCCTGAGCCGTCGGATGTGAGCTGGGGCGAGCCGAGGGCATCGCCCGCCGCAGGCCAAGCTTCTGGCCGCCCAGTTGGCGGAGGCCCCGAGGCCTGGGCCCAGCAGCCACAGGACGGACCGGGCACGGGGCCTGCAGGGGGAGGGGAAGGAGGGCGCGCACGCAGCCCGCGCGCCCCCGCCGTTACTGTTGCAGGTCCTCAGGATACAGCTGTTACTAAGCCTTCAGAAATCCACCCTGCGGGGGCTGATCTTCTAGTTACAGCGGCGCTGCGGTGAGAATGAAGAATATCAAAAGGCAGCTGTCAATGACACTCCGCGGGGGCCGAGCCATCCGCAGGGCCAGCAGCGCCCCTGAGCAGATCGCACCGGGCGAGAGCGGCTGTGGCGGCGCCAGTGCCCTTGGAGAGGCCCCGGCCCCTGTCGCCCCTGGGGACCTTCCCTGTGGACAGGTGCCCCTCAGCCCTGCCCGAGAGACTGTACATGAGGCCTTGGCGATGGAGTCTGACTTGAAGATGAGGTCTGACGGGGAAAGTGACCAGGCCTCAGCCGCGTCCCCGGGCGAGGCGCACTCAGCGGCGCCGGCGCGCGGGCACAACCATCCCCTGCGCAGCGTCTCCACGGAGGCCGGCAGCCAGCGCCTGTCACTCCCCGCTGACAGCCAGCCGCCCAAGGGCTGCCTGGGGAAGCCCACCCTCAACGCCCCCATCTTCGACAAGCCCCTCAGCCGCCTCCTCCAGCATGTCAGCCTGTCCGAGATTGGCTTTGCGAAACTGGAGACCTACGTCAAGCTGGACAAGCTGGGTGAGGGTACCCACGCCACCGTTTTCAAAGGCAGGAGCAAGCGCACAGACAGCCTCGTGGCGCTCAAGGAGATCAGGCTGGAACAGGAGGAGGGGGCACCCTGCACCGCCATCTGGGAAGCGTGCCTGCTCAGGAGCCTCAGACACGCCAACATCGTCAAGCTGCTGGACGTGATCCACACCGAGAGGTCCCTCACCCTTGTCTTTGAGCCCCTGGACAAGGACCTGAAGCGGTACCTGGACGACTGCGGGAACGTCATCAGCATGCACAACGTGAGACTGTTCCTGTTCCAGCTGCTCCGTGGCCTGGCCTACTGCCACCGGAAGAAGGTGCTACACCGAGACCTCAACCCCCAGAACTTGCTCATCAGCAAGAGAGGAGAGCTCAAGCTGGCCGACTTCGGCCTGGCCCGGACCGAGTCCATTCTGATGAAGACCTACTCCAATGAGGTGGTGACGCTGTGGTACCGGCCCCCCGAACTCCTCCTCGGGTGCACACACTACTCCACCCACATTGACATGTGGGGTGTGGGCTGCGTTTTCTACGAGATGGCCGCAGGCCGGCCCCTCTTCCCGGGCTCCACCGTGGAGGAGCAGCTGCACCTCATCTTCCGCGTTTTGGGAACCCCAACGGAGGAGACATGGCCGGGCATCCTGTCCAACACAGAGTTCAAGGCACACAACTATCCCAAGTACAGAGCCGAGGCTCTTGGGAGCTGCACGCCCCGGCTTAACAGCAGTGGGGCCGATCTCCTCACCAAGCTCCTGCATTTTGAAGGTCGCAGTCGGATCTCCGCGGAGGATGCCATGAGACACCCGTTCTTCCTCAGCCTGGGGGAGCAGATCCACAAACTTCCTGACACTACTTCCATATTTGCACTAAAGGAGATCCAGCTCCAAAGGGAGGCCAGCCTTCGCCCTTCATCAGGGCCTGACAGGCAGGCCAGCTTTCCGTGAGGTGGACACCGAGTTCCAAGCCACACACCCAGGCCCCAGCAGGCAGCAGCCGGGAGGATGCCGTGCCCCTCACAGGCGCCCCAACTGCGTCACCCCTGCTTGCAGCCTGCCTACCGCCTGCTTCGTGCTCACCTGCCCACGTTCCCTGCTGCCTGTCCAAACACCTGACCATTGGCCTCTCAGCCACCCACTGGCCTGTCTGCTGGGTGCTGACAAAGCTCTCATTGCTCCTTTAAAAAAAAAGAAAAAGTAAAAGAAAGCAAAAAGAGAAAAAGAAAGAAAGGGAAAAAAAAAAAGATGAACTAGCAATAGGAGGTATGATTTATCCACTAATCCTCTGCCTGTAAATTCTTAGACAATGAGACCCATCTGAACCCTGAAGGCCCGGTTTCTAGATGAGATATAAGGAGTAAGTAGATCTGCACGGCACAAAAGGGGGACGATAGTGGACACTGTTGTTGTCTCCCCGGGTTCCCTTTTCTCTGAACATCAGCCCACCTGCCGCTGGGAATATTGCTGCTGAGCGTTCAGAGCTGCATCTCTCCCTGGGAATTGTCCTTGGCTGGAGGGAACTGGTTCATCCAAGGTTATTCTTCCTCCCAGGAGGTATCCCATAGCCAACCAGTGACTGGCTGATGGAAATACGTAGCCACCACACCCTTGCCTCGGTTTGGGACAACTCCGAAAGTCTGTCCCAGCTCCAGAGCTCTCTGTGGGATCAGCCCAAACCTCAGCGGCAACGTCATTGATTGCTAATCAATGATTGCTGATCATTTTCTCCTTCTGCCTATTCTGTCAGTCTCCTTTTCTCACAGGGGTATCTCCTACGAGCAATCTATAAGTTCTCTACATGTATTTCTTTGTCCCAGGGTCTGTGTCCAGTTAACCTAAGTCAGTACATTTCACTTCCCTGGGTTGAAGTTTGCATCACATCAAATGCACTTTCCCGTAGGTGTGGGGATGTCCCCACCCACCCACCCGCACCTCTCCTCCAGCAGGAGGGAGAGTTAACACAGGGCTGATCCCCCACAGATGTCTAGGGGCTTACAGGGAAGAAGTCTGCGTATAACCAGAGTCCATCCCAGCTTGGTAAAATCACACGGCTTCCATAAATGAAGCCAGGATCACAGCCCTGGACTGTGAGATACACGTGCCCTCACCCGAACACGTGCAAAGGCCGCAGACTTAGGAGGTGGGGGGCCAGCAAAGCAGGGCTTCTGCAGAAACGTCACCACCCACATCCCTGCCTCAAGCAGTGGAAAGTAAAAGTTGGGGCTCCTTTTCCACAACTCTACCCACAAGCATCCTTGAAGTTCTCTCATAATGGGAATAAATAGTGTGTATCTGGACTTAACATCTGAGCAAGATGTGCTAAATGACCTCTATGGCCTCAAAGTTTACCTAATTCACATTTATACAATACTTCTCTGTTCTCATGGTTTTTGGTATATTTCTAAATTTTAGCATGTGCCACACTACACTATAATTATTTAGGAGGGGCCCTTCGCCTAACATACTGTGAGACCGTTCAAAGCAGGTACCCAGATTATATTCATCTTCACATTCTCAGGGCCTGGCTGAATGAATGTGGCTTCATGTGTGGGTCCCAGGAGGTGTAATAGATGACATGTCACCTCAAGCTCTCTCCAAATGGCAAACATCAAGCCAACCAAAAAGGCAATTTAAACATGAGTGCTAAAAGTGTACATATTCTTTGATAAAACACTACATACAATTTAAAATAAAGAAAAGCTATTTTTTCCTATAGATTTATCTGTCTTCTAATTTCTTCACACTAAGAGGCATGTGTCTGTAATGTTTCTTAAAAGAGAGAGAGAAGAAAACATCGATCCCTGGAGACTCTGCCCTTTGTTCTAGCAACAAACTGGTTTTAGGCTCACTTTGAAGGTTCTTAGCCTCTTACACATGCTTCTGTGGAAATGTACCAACAGGTCTGTGTGATTCAGGGTTCTCCAGAGAACAGGCCAATAGGAAATTTATAAGTATATATATGAGATTTATTGCAGGAATTGGGTTACTTGATTATGGAGGCCAAGAAGTCCTGCAATCTGCCCTCTATAGGCTGGAAAACCAGGAAAGCCAGTGGTGGAATTCAGTCTAAGTCCAAAGGTCTGAGAACCAGGAGCACTTATATCCAAAGGCAGAAGAAGATCAATGTCTCAGCTATAGCAGAGTGAATTTCCCCTTCCTCCAGGGTTTTGTTCTATGCAGGCCCTCAGAGAATTAGATAAGGCCCATTCTCATTGGTGAGGGCCACCTTTTTTACTCAGTGTATTGATTCAAACGCTAATCTCTTTGAGACACACCCAGAAATGAGGTTTTCCCAGTTACCTGGGTATCCCTTAGTCGCTGACCCCCAAGTTGACACATGAAATTAACTATCACAGAATCTAAAGTTCAGGTTGAAATTTACACACAACTGCACCAGGAGAGACTGTGAAGGCACCTGGTGCCCCAAAGACAGGACCCAGCTTGCAGCTGGGAACAACTTGCCTCTCTGCCTGCCCTCGGAGGAAGCTACTTCCTTCTCTCCTTTGCTGTGACAGTCCTGGTGGTCAGCACATTAGCCGTCCATGAGTCAGAAAGTCAAAGCAAGAATCAAAATTCCACTAATCCAAGTACATACGTTACATATTTATATGTGTGTTTTCAGAAACTTGGGAAGCATATACCTCATGGGTAGGGGAGTTTCTCTTGTCTAATTGAATTTCTTTTTACATCATGTACATGTGCTTCAATAATAATAGTAAGATATTTTTCACATGGGGAAAATATACAGCAATGAGGGAACCAGAAGAAGTCTTGCACTTAGGTACTGTCCCACCCAGAGTTTTCTAAGTCAACTGGGAAGGCTAACTAGCACAGAAGCTCTGTCCCTTCTCCTTCCCCATTCACCTTGCCATGATGGCTGGCAGGCAGTCACCAACGTAACCAAAAAAATGCAGGTTGAGCTGCCTCCTGCAAGGAAAGCCAGACTCCTGAGGCAGGTGCTCGTGAAAAGGAAAGAGGTTTTATTCAGGTGCTGCATAACCTGGGAGAACAGTGGGATCCCGTCTCAAAGACCATTGTCCCTTCCTGCCTGTGGTTTTTATAGGAATAGGGAGGGGACGGCTTCTTTTTCTATCCAACTATCTTGCTAGCTTTTGATGTGCTCGGGCCCTGTCCATTCATCTTCCTAGTTTTTGGCTGCTAGGTGTAAGAACCTCCCCCTACACCATCTTGGCCAATGAAGGACACTCCTGGCTCTCTGACAGTCTACAGTCACACTTAGGGAGGCCCAGGAGGCACCAAATCTTGACACTTGAGGGGAACAGCCAAGGGGGTTCCTGAATGTTAGAGCTGCAAGGGCTCTGAACACCATCAGGTCTAACCCCTGTGCTTTAGGAGTGATCCAGCTGAGGCCCAGCTACCTAGGATCACACAGCTATGCAGTGGCAAAGCCAGAAATAGAGATCCTGGCCTACCAGCTCCCAAGCCTATTCTTTTCAGCCTTCCACATTGTCTCTCCCATATGTAGCTGCTAAGGTTCAAGAACCTACTAACCCCTCTTCAGAAATGGGGAGGGGAAGGGTATGGAGGGGAGGGAAAGGAAAGGAAGAGGAGAGAAGGAGAGGAGAGAGAAGGAAACCAAAGGGAAGCAAAGAAAAAAAATAAAAAGAAAGGCTCCTCTTACCACCTAGGCAAAACAGGCAGAGAAGATAGCCTCTCTCCACCTTCCCAACCTCCCCACCCCCTGCCCCCACCTGCTTCTCCCATTCTCAGCTGCCAGCAGCCTTCTGTGGCATTGCTTTCACTCTAAGGCTACCTTTGTCCTTCATCTAGGTGACCTCTAGTTAAGAAGAAAATCACAGGGCAGAGTAAAAGTGGGACTTCCCCAGTCCCACTCACACTAGAGATGGCCGAAGTAAGAGGATCCCAGGGCATAAAGGACAAGCCAGGACCCCGGGGGACCCTTCCTGGATGAATGGCAGAGAGAAGGAATGCTTCTTGCTTGACCTGTGTTCACATAGCCAGTAAATAACTCTGTCTGCCTCTCTTCCCTCCATGAGTAACTCAGAGGGGAAGGGAACATCTCCTTCATTAAGAGAGGTGGCAAACACAGTGCAGAGCACACGTGCACATTAATTTTTGCCGGCTGTCACCTTTGTGTTCTGAACAAGTCAGATTCCTTTGTGTAACTGCTTGATGAAACATCCCATCCATTCTGTCAACACAAAGTATACAGTTAAACATGCACACCACCCCAACCCATGTTACACCAATGAGAAAGCACTGCCTAGCCCTAGGGGTGTGGGCTCCCAGGAGTAGCAGCCCAGGTCCAGCCCTCCTGCTGCCCTCCTGACCCAGACCAGCCTCCAGACTTTGCTATTCACTGTCCATCTTCCAAGGACAGTTGCTAGGAGACGGAGATACAGTTGGCAGGGTCCATTGCCTGGCCGCTGTGGGGATGGGGGAAGCAGAGCAAGGAGGGCCAAGAAACATAACACTTGGCCTACAGGTCACAGGTACCTTTTGGGCCTCAGAAGGGGCTCCTCTGTGGAGGCTCTTACCCACAGACAGGGGCCTCCCATGCTCAGGAAGGGGGGTCTCTCACTCCACCTCTGATGAGGCTTCTCAGAATATTTGTCTAATGTGTAGAATGTACACACACACACCCCTACACACACACACACCTCCATACATACACACCTCTATGAACATACCACTCTACATACCTACTCAGTTTTATACACATACCTATATATACACCTACACACACCCCTATACTCACACCCCTACTCACACATATCCTTACACACGTCTACACACATCCCTACACACCACGTCCATACCCACACACACACATACTTCTTTTTCATGTAATAATTATTAAGTCGAAGCACATTTATATGTCAATCTGGACAAGGAAGATATATGCTATATCTAAAAATTTGTCCCTCAAAATTCATATGTTGAAATCTTAAATTCCCCAAATTCAAAGGTAGCAGGAGGGTGGGGCCTATGGGAGATGATCAGGTAACCTAATCACTAAAGGGATTAGTACCTTTATAAATAGGTCTCACAGAGCTCCTGACCCCTTCAGTCCTGTGAGATTCCCACTATGAACCTCACTGGACCTTGCTGGCACCCTGATCTGGGACTTCCCAGATGCCACAGCTCTGAGAAATAAAACTAAGTTGTTTATAAGCTACCAGGCTGTGGTATTTTGTTATAGCAGCCACAATGGACTAAGACTTGTATTGGTCAGCTTGGGCTGCCACACTGGGTGGCTTAAATACTGAAATTTATTTTATCACAGCCTGGAGGCTGAAGTTCAAGATCCAGGTGCCAGCAGGGTTGGTTTCTGCTGAGGCCTCTCTCTCTGGCTTGCAGATGGCCACCTTCTCTCTCTGTCTTCACATGGCCTTTTCTCTGTGTGTGGAAAGAGATCTCTCTCTCTCTTTTTCTTCTAAGGCCACCAATCCTATCTGATTATATTCCCACCCTTAAGACTTTATTTAACCTTAATTACCTCCTAAGAGCCCAATCTCCAGATACAATCACATTGGGGTTTAGGGCTTCAACATATGATTTTGGAAGGGCTACAATTCGGTCCCTGACAGAAGGAAGCTTCCTGCCTCAAATATACCTGCATGGATCCTCCGGCCAAGTGAAGACTCCATTTGTGATGTAAATATATTGTAGAGCTCAACATTTATGGCAGTAAGGACTTTTTTAAAGTGGGAGCATAAAGACAACTTTATTTTCATCATACGACTGGGAAATACAAATTAGGAAGGAACTGCCATTCCCCACGGAGCCACCCCTTCCACTTTACAGAAGGGGACACTGAGGCATGAGAGTAGGAGGGGTGATTCCATCGCCCCCACCAGTGCCCTCCAGCCATACCCAGCACTGCCAAGAAATTGTGTCTTCACTCACCCCCATCCAGCCATGGGCCCACCTCTCGCCCCGGTCTGACAGGGCCCGGCACACAGGACCTCTCCCCAAGCCCCTGTGGGGGGGAAGAAGACACAGCAGCCTGCACCCCAGCCCACACTTTAATCTGCACCAAATTGTTTTTCTCACCTCAGCACTGTAACCAAGGCTGTGGCAGTGTAGGAACAGCCAGCGTTTCCCACGTGGTGCAGCTTTCCCTCTGGTCCGCAAAGCACTCTCCCCACAGGAACCTCCTTCTGTGCAGCCAGCAAGACATGCAGACAGGGAGGAGGGCTCCTGGTGCAGCCCAGTCCACCCAAACCCAGAGGCCACTTCACAGGACCACCCCCAGCCCCTTTCCCCTTGACCTGCCACTTACCAACTGTGTGAGCTTGGGCACCGTGCATGACCTCGCTGAGCCTCAGCTTTCCCATCTGTAAAATAGGATAATACAGCTTCCCTCACAGGCTCTTGATGAGAATGAAGCAAAGTAACAAACACGAGGGGTGTGCACAGTGACAAGCAGTAAATAAATCCTCGCAAAACGACACTCCTGACACAGGAAAAGCTGCAGGGGCGAGTGAAACCTGCGCGCTCATCCAGGCAGGTGTTCAGGGAATAGGAATGGGGATGAGAAAACTGCTCACAGAGGTGACACGTTTGCCCAGGGTTTTACAGCTGGCTGAAGACAGGGCTGGACTCCCACTTGGGTGAGTAGACTGGGCCCCTCCATAGTCTACTTTCAGCCCAAAGAAAGAGACTGTAGGGTTTGAGATTGAGCCAGTCTCTATTTGAGAAGCAGCAGCTATTCCTAAGGCAGGACTATAGTGTTTCCAAAATCCCAACAGATAGGAACTTCTGGATTTGGAAGCAAGTAATCGAGATTCTAAAAATCACTTAATTTTAAAAGTACTTCCAATAGTTTTTCTACTCTTTACCTGCCGTTATGAATATATTTCTTAAGAAAGCTATTTAATCAACAAGATGCAGTTTAGTAGCATTTACAAAGACCTGTAGCCTATAGTGAATTTTCAAACTCTAGAAAATGCCAATTTTAGGTAGTATTCAAATCCGTGACATCCAGGTCTCTCAGACAGGTTAACAGCATTGCATAGGATCGTGTGTCAAATTGCCAATTTAAGGTCTCACTTTGCTTCCAGAATTGTTATTTCTTGGAATAGCATTCCAAGTATCTGTATACAGTATACTGCGCACATAAACTTAGTAATATGTATTTTCTTTGCAAGAGTGACTCACCGTTAGGAGCAGACAGGGCCATAAAAGCAGGTGCTAGCTTGGCCATGACGGCTGATCCGATGGTTACCACATCTCTTCTACCTGCTCCAGTCCCGCTCCAGTAACATCCACCTCAACCCTTGATTCTAACCCCCAGCGTTCCCTGCTTGCTGTCTACTCCAGAGAGTGGAGAAATCAGTGGATTTCTTCAAAGCCGTGAGATCTATACATTGATTTTAGCTTATATTTTTTCCCATTTTCCTGATTTCTCAACTGATTTTTCTCAGGATTCAGAGTCAAAAAAACAAATCTCCCCAAGAAAAGCCAAGAAGGAGTTCCCACATGAAGTCATAAGCCAGGAATCTGATCTCCTGCCCGCCCAACGACCCATGCTCTGCAAGGGCCCCTGGCTGGACACAGGACCCAGAGGTCACACACTAGACACAGTGGGCAGTAGTTTAGGGAGTTCATTCATTCAGTGGAGCAACGTGCTGGACTAGGCACCTTCCTGGGGCTGAGCCTCTGTGAGTTCCTTCTGACTACTATAACAGATTACCACAAGCTGGGATGAAACAGCAGAAATTTGTTCTACAGTCCTGGAGCCTCAAAGCCTTAAATCAAGGTGTTCAAAAGCCACACTTGAAGGCTTGAAGGAGAATCTTCTTACAGTCTTCTAGAGAAAGAACCTCACCTCTTCTTGGCTTTAGTGGTGTCCAGAAATCCTTGGCACTCGTCGGCTTGCAGCTACATCATTCCACTTTCTACTTCCATCTTCACATGACCTTTTCCACTGTGTATCTCTGTCTCTAAACCTCTCTGCTTACAAGGCCACCAGTCATTGGATTTAGGACCCACCCTAATCCAGCATGACCTTGCCTTACCTTGATTATATCTGAAAGACCTTATTTCCAAATAAGGCCACATCACAGGCACCAGGAGTTAGAACTTCAACATATTGTTTTAGAGACAGAATTCAACACACAGCAGTCTGCAACAGCAAAAGAGTTAGACATGGTCCTGGCCAGACCAAAATTTACTAAGTAAATGGGCAGGAAGTACATTGAGTGTAAAATGAACCACTTCGGGTGAGGGGTGAAGCATGGACTACAAGTGGAGTAAGAGGAGAGGCAGCTCATTTAAAACATAGTGATCAGGGAAGGCTTCCTGGAGGAAGAGGCATCTATGTGGAATGAGCAGGAGTCAGCCTGGTGAGGATGAAAGAGAAGCAATGAATAAAGGCCTGGGGTTAAAGGAGCAAGGTCATTGCTTTGTCCAAACTGTTCCCTTTGCTCAGGAGACAGGTCCTCAACATCCCGGCCTTGGGCCTCAGCTTAAACGTCACATCTTTGGAAAGACATCCCTGGCCAGCCTTCATCCACTCTTCTCTATCCACCACCCAAATTATTCCCTGTTAGGCACCATCACAGCTTGCACTGGTTATTTATTAGCTCACTTATAGCCTTCCTTCAACACTAGAAGTTAGCTCCTTGGTGGCTAGGATCCCACCACCTCTTCCATACATATACCCGTAACACTTAACATGTGCCTAGTGTATCATATGTGATAAAAATGAATGAATAAATGACTGGATATACGGAGGAACAAACAGAAATAGGTTCAATGTGGCTAGAGTGTAGATTTTGAGGCAGGAAGTGACAAGAGAGAAAGCTAGAGAGAAAAACATGAGCCAGAGCATTCTGGTGGGACATCAGGTAGAGCCCCTAAAGCAGGATCGAGGAGGGGCAGGGACTTGTTCTAAGAGCAATGGGGAGCAGGGGTAGGGTGGGGTGAGGGCAAGTTTCTTTATGTAAGCGAGAGCAGGCAGGATGGAACTTGGCATCTAGCAATGAGCACAGATTGCAGTGGAAATAGATCCAAAGGAGCTGGAGATCTGCACCTGACAAGTGCATTGCACATAGTAGATACTCAGTAAAAACTGTCCAGTTGGGTGAGTGCATGAAAGCCTCTTAGGGGAAGCCATTCACGTCTAGTTGGACACCAAAAGCCAGGAAGAGGTCATAGAATTCCTGAAAACTCTGCAGCCCTGAAGTTCTCTCCTCTTCAGAATTGTGGGGGCTGCTTTTCCCTTCTTTTCTCTTCCACCCCCTAGACCAGGGAAAGGGAGGCCTGCACACTGCTGGGAGAAGGCGGCCATACCAAAGAGGCAAAAGCCAGAGGACGCAGGAGCTGGAAGGAGAAAGTCAGCACCTCCCTGCTTCAGTCATCTCGGGCGCTTCACGGGCTGCAGCCAGGAGACAGCACCTCCTGCTGCGTGAGCCCCAGCGGCAGCCCCGTCTAGAAAGAAGAGCTGGAGCAGCAGAGCATTTGAAGGCCTAGCAGCCTGGCTGGGTTCCGTGGGGCCAGCGGCCCGCTTCCCACACTCCCTGCAGGGACTGAAGGTCCCCAGGCACCTGCAAACCTCAGATCTCCCTTCGCATCTGCACAGCAAGGGTTTTCTTAGGCCCTTGGGTGTTCCCTACCTTACGATGAGCAGGAACTGAAGAAGACAAGGCTTGGTCTGGTTTTTTTCAGCATGCCAGGCAGTGGCCACGGCTGTATTTACTATTATTACTCAGTGCAGGGACTGGATTTGCTGGGTGAGGCCAGAGAGCCTCTGGGATCCCAAACAAACCTGGATGTTTTAATTAATTTCCCATGGAGATGCAAAAGCTGTCATTCAATCACCAAGCAGGTCAAGGCCCTCCTCTGTGCCCTGTCCCCAAGGGGTTACAGCAGCCAGAGAGGGTTTGGGCAGGCCAGCCCTCTCCTCTTGCCCACAGGGTGTGAATCAGCGTAGCCTCTGTGCAAGGCAACTTGCAAGACTTATCAAAATTACAAAAACATGGGCCCTTTGACATGACTTTTCCATTTCTAGGAATTTAGCCCACAAATCTACGCACATACATGTGAAATTATATATTTATCAAGCTTTTTATTGCAGCCTGGTTTGAAGAACACAGGCTTGGAAATAGACGAAATGTCCATCCGTAGGGGACTGGTTAAAAAAGCAATGTGTGTCCAGACAATGGAACACAAAACAGCCAGGAGCAGAAAACGTCCTCCACGCACTCCCGTGGGAGGGTCTCCAAGGATCTATTGCTTCCTGACAAATGCGTTAGCGTAAAGCCGACAAACGCACCATCTCACCGTTTCCCTGGGCAGGAATTTAGGTAAAGCTTAGTGGAATAATCCTGGCTCAGGGTCTCCCTGCCACCAGGCAGCTGTTGACTGCGGTCATCTCAGCCCCCGACTGGGAGAATGGAAGCCCTGCCTCCTCTCCTAGCCCAGTCCTGTCACTGCTGGCAGGTCTCAAAAGATCAGTTTCCACACTCACACAGCGCGGCCGGGCCTGTTCCCCGCCTGGCGCAGGCCTCTCCCAGCCTGCTCGAGTGTCCCCAGGACACGACAGCTGGCTTCCCCAGATAAGGGATTCAAGAGGGAGGAAGAGAGTTCCCAAGACAGAAGGCGCGGTTTGTTTGTAACCTAATCTCTGAAGTGACACCCATCACTTTGGCTGCTTTCTGTTCACTGGAAGCAAGTCACTAATTCCCTCCCGCAGCCAGGGCGAGGGCAGTTCACCTTGGAGGAGACAAGTATCGAAGAATCTGTGGACATATCTTCTTTTATTTTTTAAAAACATCTTTATTCTTGGTTGTGGACATGTGTTTAAAATCACCACACCAAGAAAGATTCCTAAGCAAACATAATAAAAAAGCAAAGTGCAGAGCAGTTTGTATGGTTGGCTACTACAACATAGACAACTAGAAGAAAAAGCACAGTTATATGTGTCCACTTGCAGACACAGGAGCTGTCTCTGGAGGGATACACAGTAAACTGTAAAGCTGCTTGCCTCCAGGGAGGAGAGTCTGGTAGCTTAGAAACCGGGGTTGGAGGGAAAATTTACGCTAGTTATCCTCATGCAACTCTGAAATTCAGCAGCACGGTAAATTACCTGTTTTTAATAGGCATTAGGTAGGATGCAAGCATTTTGTTATTCCATTAATGTTTACTGAGCTTCATGGAGCAAAGCCCTAGGGAGCGTCGTACCCTTGAGGAATTTGCAGTCTCTCTAGATAAGTGAGATTCCAGCACAGTTAAAACCTTTTGGAAATAACTTCTCAAAAAATAAGTTAGAGGTCAAGTGTATGGCCCAGATGAAAGCACTCCTGTGGGTGGTCTTGGCAGGCTCTGGAGGGGAGGAGGGCTTCCCATGGGGCGCTGATGGAAAGTGCAGATAAGCAGAGAGGGGGGGGCAGGTCTGGGGTGGGGCGTGAAAAAGGGACCAAAGTGAGAGGAAGGTAGAAAAGGGGAAGGAGGGACTTTGGCGAGACCTGCCCAATAGAGTCAGAGCAGAGGTTTGTGTTCTTTGTTTACTGCTTTCCCCTGAGGCCTTGGTTCTGTTCTTGGCTTCTATTGCTTTGAAGGGAAGGCTCTGATTCACACTCAGCCTCTGCAGGCCCCTGTGCTAGAGAAGTCATTCTGATCCTAGGAACAGAAATCCATTCACTTCAGATCCAATCAAAAGGTTTCCCGAAGGGTTCAGGGGAAGCTTGTAGAACCCAAGTAGGGCTGAACTCGGTGGCTCAGAATTGGAGAGTGGGAAATCAGGATCTCCATCTCTCTCTCCCTCTCTCTCTCTCCTTTTAGGCTGCAAGCTCTGATGGGCCTGCCTCTCTCTACACATCTGTTCCAATTCCCACGTGCTGTCCATCTCCCCTTGGTTAATCCTAGTTTCTGCTCCCCCCTTTACCATAGGTTAAATTATGTCCCCTCCAAGTCCATATGTTGATGTTCCGATGTCAAATACCTCAGAATGTGACCTTATTTGACTATAGGGTCACTGCAGTTATAATTAGCTAAGATGAGGTCATTACAATGGGCCCTAATCCTGTATGTCTACTGTCCTTAGAAAATGAGGAAATTTTCACACAGACACACACACACAGAGAAAATGTTATGTAAAGATGAAGAAAGAAACTGGGGTGATGTTTCCAAACAAGCCAAGGAACGCCAAAGAGTGCCAGAAAGCCACCAGAAGCTAGAGGACAGGTATTGAACAGATTCTTCCTTGCAGCCCTCACAAGGAGCCAGCCCTGCCCACACCTTGATCTTAGACTGCTGGCCTCCAGAACTGGGACACAGTAAATTTATATCGAGCCACCTAATTTGAAGCACTTTTTACGGCAGCCTTAGCAAGCTCTTCTACCCCCTTTGCTGGCTGGTTCCTGGCTTTGGTTTTCCCTGGAGCACAGCACGTGCCGACCAGCAACCCCAAGTCTGTCCACTCACATGACCTGTGGCACCTGTTCATGGAGGAGCCTGGTCCCATCAGCCGTGAGAAGGACGGATCGGGTCCTCTGCTATAAACTGGCCCCCAGGCCCATGCCCACGGCCGAGGAAAGGCTGAGAAGGGATGGAGTGTCCAGGAGTGTAGCCCCACATGCAGCATGCTCCTCCTTTTACCAGAGCCCTGGAGCCCAGTCCTCAGCCTGAATGAGAGGGTGATAGGAGTAAGGGGTACTTGTGGGGGCTCGAACTGCCCACTGCCCTGCCTCATTCAAAAGATTGTAAAAGCCTCTTATGTCAGCAATTTTCAACCCTTTTTCATCTCACAGCACACATAAACTAATTACTAAAATTCTGCGGCGCACCGAAAAATAAATTATATTTTTTGCTGATCTGATAAAAAAAAATAAGTAATTTTGATTCCCTCGTACTGGATGGCTACTGTGTTGGCTGTTGTCATTTTTTTATTTGACAACCTAAGGGAAACGAGGTCAGTGCCCCTGGCTGAATAGTCAGGCCCTACATGGTTTAAAACTTCTTGCAGCACCCAGGCTGAAAATCGCTGTGTTATGTGATGGGTGCGATGTTGGCTGCTGGGATAATCAAGTTGAAGAAGACACTGCAATTTTCTGAAGGAGCCCATGGCCGAGAGGGAGACAGACAATAATAATAAACACCCGTGCTTCCAGAGGCTCACTCTGCATTTGTGTTTTAAAGGCATTTCACAATCTGATCCCCTGGACAGCTCGACGGGGGTGGGCCCTCTGCGCCTCTTTACAGATAGGGAAGCTGAGTCCCACAGCAGCTGGCAGATGGCAGAGCTGGGACTTGACCGTGGTCTGGCTGGTTCCCCGCCCCCAGCTGCCTTGTGTTCATCTGTGTAAACAATGGACCCTCCTGAGAAGTCAGGACGAGTGTCATACAGAGCTAGAGAGGAAGTGTTCTGGGAAACAGAGGGATGGAGAAGCTGAGCGTGAGCTGGGCCAGGACACCTGCGTGGGAACAGATGCGAGGAGGCTGCAGAGGAGTGTCTGGGGAGCGTCTTTCTGGCATCATTGGGAGTGAGAGGCAAAGTAGGATCTTGTGGAGGAGCCTGGACAGGGAGTGAGGGATCAGGGGGAGAGGGCGAGGCCTTGGACGGCAGGCGAGGAGTGTGGAGTGAGAATAGCAGGGACCACAGACTTTTCAGCACAACATGATCTAAGCCAATTTTAAGAAGGTACCTCCGGAAGCCCTAGGAAGATGGACTATAAAAAGTTAGAAATGGGACACCCGAGACTGTTGTGGAGAGGGCTGAAACAGAGAAGGCGTGAGTAGAAAGGGTGACAGGCTTGAAGAGACTCTGGGGAGCAAAGTACAGAGAACATTTTCTACGTAGGCACCTAGGGAGAGGGAGGAACCGGAACATCGTGGGTCTCTCCTGTGTTTCTCCCTTGGGTGGCTCTAAAATGTTCCTCTATTACAAAATGCCAGTTTCTGTACACAGTTTGTTCCATTAATCTTTCTACCCAGCGCCCCAGTTTTGGCCTGCACACACACGCACGCACACACTCTCTACTCTGACCTATTGTCATTTCTAGCACCTTCGTTTTATTGGGACAATCTCTTTGCCGCAAGAGAAGGAATTCAGAATACCTTCTTCAGGAAGGCGAGAACTGTTCATATTCTTGACCTGATTCCAAAGACCCAGCAAATCCTTGGAGAGCAATTAATTACATGGTTATCTCTGTGTCTAGCTTAGAGATTTCTTCCAGCCCCTCTCTCAGTCTTTGCCTCCAGTCCTCCCTAATCTCCCCTCTCCCCTCCCCCACATGGTACTTACTGGTCAGGAAGCTAAATTTCATTTCCCTTAGAGGCAGAACATTGTTTTGTTTTTTAAAGGCACTCACAATCTAAGAGCTTTAATTTTTCCTTTGTAACCGTGTTGATGCTATATTTAGTAATTTTATTAACGAGATCGTTTACGTAAATTCCATACCGGAGCCCTGCTGAGCAGCAAGCTAACTAATTCCGTTCTTCTTATTAGGAAAAACAGGCAAACCAAATGAGATTTGAAGGCTAGACGAGTGAATTTGCGTCTGTGCTGAAGTCGGGCCTGGGACCTCAGCACACGTGACTGGGGACCTGAAGAAGGGAACGCTGTGTCCCAGCCACCGGCACTCAGCTGGAAGGAGATGGGCAGGGGAAGAGGGATAGATTTCCATAAAGGGACAGAAATGCAGCACCAGGAATCCACCTGGGCGCAGTGGGGCTCTGAGAAGAGCACACGCAGATCTAAAACGGAATGTCCCTCCACCTGGTCCCCTTCTGCAGGTCTCAACCACGGTTCACAAGTGTGGCCCAAGAGAGGCGCTCGTGGCCTGGTGAAGTGTTTGCCTTGGCTCCGTTTGCTCCCTGCCACCCTCCAGCTTCTGTTTGGCTGCTCCCGCCTGGCAGGGAGGGACCAGATCTGATAAACCGGCTCCTTCAATCTCTGTGTCAGCACCAAGTGTATATACGTGGGCTTCTTAATAAATACAGGACACCCCCACTTCCAGCAAAGCCAATAAATGAAAAACCTGATTTGTACCAGAGACTTCAAGGGGTGGCTATTAGCTTTACAAAAAGACAAACTAGAGAATTCTTTTAAATCCCAGCTCCCTCGGTGCATTGGAAATGAGATTCAATTTAGAAAAAAATTCAATAGATACACAACTTTTGAGAAAGCTCTGCTGCTGAAAAGAGGCACAGCAGGAACTAGACGCTGATGGTGATTAAGAGAAGTAAGGGGACATATTTCCTTCCCTCCCGGCAGGAGTGATATTTCCGCAGAATGAGAGCCGGGCACGTGCCAGGCGCACACACACACCTTCGCCAGATCCAGTCCTTGTGCAGCCTGAGACAAAGAGCTTCTCTGCCACACCCCTGAGTTCACAGGCTCAGAGCGCTGGGAACTGGCCCACAGCCAGTGAGGGGTGAGTCAGACTCAAGACTTGGGGTTTGTGCCAACAACCGATCCCCTATGCCCCACAGTTTCCTCTTTCTCAGAGACATGTTTCCATGGATTCTAAGGCCGGCTCTCCTCCTCTAAACACACCTGCCACAGGACATGACAAGCAAACTCCCCTCCCAGTCAATGCGCTCTTCTTCTGGAAAAGTAATTGGACCACCTAGGGCTGGTTCTCTGTCTGGGCTATTAGATTGTTAGACTCTAAGGGCCTCCCATAGGGTCATGTGAAACAGGCCTCCAGCCCTGGGTGCAGCCAGGGTCAGAATCAGGCAGTGGGCAGAGGGTGAGAGCAGCCTGGGAGCTGACCCCCAAGAGCGCCCTACTCCTTGACAAGCTAATCCCCAGCCTCCCCTGCGTGGCCATGCCACTCAGCTCAGGCTGTGAGCAGAGAGGAAGTCGGGGTGAAACTCCCAGGCCTGACACTCCTTCATCTCCAATGCAAATGAAGATGGCAACCCTGGAAGCCAAGGGTTGCCAGAGCAGACCTACAGTTGAAATTTGAGCTTTGTTTCTGGTAGTAGTTGGTGCTACCTTAACTCATACAAGCCCTGATGGGGGCTCAGGGAAAACCTGGGAGAGCGAGCCACAGGATGTGGGGGGGCAATATAGCCAGGTCAGAATGCTGGGACCAGAGAGAGCGGGTTTCAGATGCAGCTCCAGCACTTGCTTTGATATTGATCCAGCTCCCGTCACTGTTTTCATTATAAGGTCTGGGGTGGAGCCGGGTGAGGCCCACCTGCCCACACCCCTGCCCACCCACAGGAACCAACAGGTATTGGGTCAGTTCGACTGATTGCACTCCCCCCCCCCCCCCCCCCCCCGAGTACACACACTCAGCACAGGGCCTAGTGCAGTGAAAGCTGTCTCTCCTCCCTTGTCCCCTGGGCCCACTCCCCTTTCCAGGAGGGTCCCTGATAGGATCATTCTCTCCCCCTTTCTTCTTTCCAGCCCCACTCCAACAGCTGGGGGCAAGAGCCTCTCACCCCTCCCCTTCTCTGGATGGCTGTCTTTCTTGGCTAGTCCACATTATTTCAGACAACCATGTGGCTCTCCAGGAACAGAGAGGGATATCTGCTTACCCACCCTAGCTGGGACTGGAATGAAGGTAGAGAAGTGCCAAGGATGCAAAGTTTAAGGAGACACTCTTGTGACACAGCAAACCAGTGTTTTTGTGGATGCCCAAGTAGGAGAGTTTCTTTGGTGACTATAACCACTGGACAGAATGTCCAACCGAACTCGCTTCTGAGTAAGGCTGGATCCCAGGGACCCCCAGGCCACGGTCATGGCCCAACCACCCTCCATTAACCGAGGAGCACTCAGCTCTCTCTGTCACTGATGCTTCTCACGAGAAGAAACACAGGCTCTGGGTACAGAGCCAGGGCACTCTCACAGGCAGACTCTGGGAAGCCATGGTGGGCAGGAAGGAGGGAGGGAATCCATCCTTGTTGGAAGGCTTGGGAGACATTTCTGCCATCCAACTCTCAGTGAGCCCCAGCCTCTTCCTTCTGAAGAATTCAGGCCTTGCTGTGTTCTCCCAAAGGGTGATGGTGAGAGAGATGTCTTCCCTCCTCTGCCAGGCCCACCTGCCTAGCCCCCGTCCCAGGCCCAGGGCACCACCCTCCCGCATGTCCCCCCCTCCAGAAAGCTGCAAACCAGTAGGGGAAGCCACGCAATCTTGTTTTGGTCGTTGTTACTGAGAAACACTGTTGTTTTCTTATTTCCCAGTCTCTTTTAAAAACTATTCGGGAAGGCTATATGACTGCTGAGGGGAAAAACACATCTCAGCAACAGCTAATCGACTCTCGTCCTAACTGGCTTATGCTTTTCTGTGCAGGCAACATTGCTTTCTGTTCTGTTTTGTTTTTTAAGTGAGCTATGGAGGAGCAGAAATGGGGCTCAAAGAATATAAACAGGGAGCTAGAGCTTCAAGGCCCGGGAATTCCAGTTCCAGCTCTGTCTGCTTGTAGGGCTGCTGGGCAATGCATTCCCACGGCCTTTCTGACTGTCATGCTTCTTATAAAACAGGAATAAGTCTCATTGTTTGCTCGGTGGAGGGGTGGCAACAGTGGACTCTCACTGCAGGCATAAAGCTTTAGAGTGGGAGTGGGGTGGGGGTTGGTAGTAACTGCCGGAGAAACCAGGACTGTGTATAATCCCCCAGCACAGTGATCACCCCCCTCTCAGCCAGAAGAGAGGCTCCAAGGGGAGCTGAGATGTCAGTTTGAATCCAGCCCTCGCTCACCTGTGATTTTCCTGGTCAGGGGCCCCAGTCCCTTTATCTGTGGAGGAAGGGAAAGTGGTCGCCTGTCCCCTGACAAAGAGAGAGAAAAGGAAACATATTTATTAAGCACATGTTTGATCCACAGCACCCACATGGCTTGGATTTTTTCATTCCTTCTTCGTAATTCTATGAGGCTGGCGTGGTAAACTCCGCATCCTGAATGTCGGCACTGAGGGTCAAGGGCATTACCCAGTATATCCATGGCCTCACACCTACTAACCGCAGACTCAAACTCAATACCTCCTTGAAAGCTCTTTAAAGTCAGAGGGATATCAGCTTGTTACAGAACAGGTCCGGCCCGTGCAGGCTTCCACCGGCCTGCTTTCTCTGCTCCCCTGGCTCGAGCTGTGCTGAGTTGTAAGCTTCACCTGCAAATGCCCTTTCTCTGATGGTCTTTCTTACCCTTTCCTGGGTCCCCCTCCCCAGAGGGTTTGCCCTTCTCCAGCTCCTAGACCCCCAGGGCCCTCCTCCCTTTGGTAGTAGTACCAACTGCACTTCCCCAGGCTCCGGAATCAAGGGAGAGGTTCCCATGACTCCAAACGGCCACCAGCAAGCCAGGAAATGTCCTTTTGCAGTTTTGCTCCTGTGGCCACCTTGGCCCAGAATTTACCTTTTCTCCTATCAGCCTGGCTGAGTCTACTCCTTCAAGACTAGACTCACAAAGCACCTCCCGTGGGATGTCACCACAGGCCTCCTTCTTACCGGCCCCGGGCCTCGGGTGCTGCCTCCATGGGACTTTGTGACATTTGGTTCAGGCTCCTCTGAGACATCCAGACGAGGGGAGAGAGAAGCAGGCACAAGGGAATGTCCTACCACTAGAGCAGGGACCGTGGTTTATTTTGTGTGTGTATATCCAAGGTAAGAGGGGAACAGACGTCACCTGGGATGCAGAGGAACGGCTTCTGGACACAGAGGCAGGACACATGCCTGCCAGGCATGAAAGGGTTTCTCATGAGCCCCGGGACCTCTCCAAACCCTTCACCTGCAAGGACTTATCACTGGGCTGTTGTGAGATTAAGCAAAATGAATCTGAAAAAAATCATAGCGGCTTGAGAATGACACCTACAGATATTTCTGTTGGATCCAATAGGTGTTCAGAGGAGATAAGGTAGCTCCTCTTGCTATGGGGAGAACTGGAAACACGGGAGAGACAAACTCATGAAGTGGTGGCCTTTAAGCTGACCTTAAAGAGCAGGTAGGATTTAGACATGCTAAAATGGGGTGGGGATGGTGGAGGGGGCCAGGTGAGGGGGCAATGAGACCAAAAGTAGAGAAGCCAGCATCAATTCAGCCAACAAATTTTACTGAGTAACCATTACGTGCCAACCACTGTTATAAGTGCTGGAGAGTCAGGAGTAAAGAAAACAGACAAGGTCCTTGCCCTGAGGGCTTACATTCTAATTGGGAAGGACAGACAATAAATATAAACAAGAAGAAGACACAATGACTTCTGATGGGGGGCATACTCTAGATAAGATAGTAAAGAAGTGATGATCTCTCAGCTCAGAGAAGAGAGTGGAGAGAGCTAGGCTGAGGCAGAGCATGTCCAAGGAAGTGACAAGTGCAAAGGCCCTGGGGCAAGAATAAGCTTGGCACATTTGAGAAACAAACAAACAAAAAAATGGCTTGTGTGGCTAGAGCAGAATGGACTAGGAGAAAGGTAGGATGAGATGAAGACTGAGGTCCTATCTAAGGGACAGTAAGTTGTCCATTTGGACAGGAGTTGAAGTAACAGATGATCCTAGAAAACTTTTGGGACTAAAATTCAGAAATCTCAGACCTCAAATTAAGGTGGATATAATTCATTCCTCAGGGCCATGAATGCACAAGCCAGGTGTGCAAAGACGATTCTCAGGGTCACCCCCAGGCATTTCTCATAAATAGGGTGACTTTGGGGGCGTCAGAGGCACGCGATCCAGAGCATGTAGGCAGCAGGGCAAAGGGAGACGCTGGACTGTTGGCCACATTCTGTGACAGAATATCTGAGCAGAGAGTTACCCAGATCCTCTTTGTCACTGAAAAAGGAAATGTAGCCCGGAGAAGGAAACTGAGGCCTGGAAGGGGTGAGAGTAGAAGACGTAACTGATATGTATCAATCCTGGTTCTCCTCTATTGCCAGGAGTGACAGTGTGTCACTATGGGGCAGACCATTCAGTGGCTGGCGTGTGGTTGCAATCCCGCCGTGGCAGTCACTTACTAACACAGGGGTGCTGTGGACAGCTGCAGCGGAGTGCCAAGCCCACGTTGGAGAGAAGCTGCCAAAGAGGGACATGGGCTCCGGTCGTGTTAAGTCCTGAGCTAGTCGAGGTTGCTCGTGTGGCAGATCCCCTAACCTGCAATGACTAGTACACAGTGCAGGCAGAACAACCCAGCCTGCTGTGGCTAACGTGGTTCCTGCTCCAGGAGGTCCGTATGTTTTTAGCATGCATGTGTGTGTGCCTGGGGACATGTCTACAGGGTTGCACACGAATAGCTCTGTGTGTCCACCTCTGGGAGTCCACCGTGCCACCAGGAGGGCTGTGGTGCCCTCAACGCACACCCTGGCTGAGCCCAGGGAAGTCTGCCAGTGCCAAGTTCATGACTTGCAGAGCTGGGGCTTGGGACCAAAAGGGAGCACTGCCCCTGCTCATGGTCCCAGGGTGCGTTACAGAGTTCCCTGAGTTTGTTTCCAAAAACTCCCTCCAACCACTTCTACCCTTCCTAAAACTTTAGCCAAGGGAGTTGGCTGCAAAGGCCAATTGGAGGTGGGCTGCCCAAGAGCAGAGGGTAGAAGCAGCAACAGTCGAGACCCTAGAGACCTGCAACAATATCGTAGTAACTATGTACGCTGCCAGGTGGGCACTTGAAACACCGGGGGGCCACGCTGTCGAGTACGTGACTGTCTAACCACTCTGCTGTACATCTGAAATAAATACAGAATAATGTTGAATGCAAACTGTAATGGAAAAATAAGTATATAGATATATGTTAAGGGGAAAAAAGAAAAAGAACCTAGAGACCTGAATCCTTTCCTCCCTTTCCCCACCCTCCTGCCCCAGGAGGGGCTCTGTGAAAGCCAGCGACTTACACTCACCATTTGTACCTCATTTTACAACAGAAGGTCTCTTCTGGACTCTGTCTCCTCAATAACACCATGAAGGAAAGCTGAGCAGTGATACGGACCCATTTCACAGATGAAGAAACAAGGCCACCCCACAGGTGAAGGTTTTAGCTCCAACAGCTGGCGAGTTAGGAGAGAGGAACCCATGCCGCTTTCTCTTGCCAGCTCCGATGTTCCTTCTCACGTACCTTCTTGGATTGATACCAGCTGGCCAAGAAAACGAAATAAATGCTAACTTTTCCACTTCTCTGAAAACATGCTCGGCCACCCCTACACAATGCCAATAAGATGAGAAGAAATCATTTCATCAATAGTTCTGGCCTCCCTGGGTACAATTCTCATTAAAGTTAGACTGCAGGGCCTTCTGGAAAGGGCAGAAAATAAACTAAGGGCATTTTTGGATTGGGGAAAGTATTGGAGGGGAGGGCCGGGAAACGGGGCCATGTGGTGGCGGGCACAGCAGGGTCACAGGCCCTGAGGAGACAAGGCTGGTGAGGATTTTTAATGGAAGCGCCAGCTGCCCAGCCTCTGCCTCATTCATTCCTTTCCTCGTCTTCCGTTTGAATACTGTGCTTTCCTGCTGCTTCAGTCTCAGGCCCCCTTGCCACATTAACATGTATATTGCTTGGTTAAGGGCTACTTGGCCAGTGGTTCTAAATAACTGGGGAGTGACAGGAAGGTGACGGGGGCAGGATGGATGAGGGGCTCGCCAAAGCTCCTGACTACCTTTTTCATTTAGAAGCAAATGGCCAACTGGCTTCAACAATTCCTTTTCCAACTGCACTCTCCTAAATAGAGTGGGGCAGCCACCCAGCCTGCCTCCTGATCTCTCCTTCCCCTCTGACCATGGGGCCCTGTATTCACTCACAGCCATCAGCTGTACTTATTTTCTGGGACCAGGCACTACTGGACACACTGAGGGTCACAGTCACTACCCTCAGGGAGCTCGCAGCCTCCAGAGACAGACACGAAACCACTAACCCACAACTTATGTCGGTGCATTAAGTGCCCAGACCTGGCAAGAGCAGAGCAGGGTGCTCTGAGAACACAGACAAGGGCACTCCCCCCTGATGGGCTCTGATCCAGGAAGGCTTCCTGCAGGAGGTGAGTCCTGATTGGAGTACGAATAAAACTAATGTTATCCTGATGAATTAGTAATCCAAAACCACCATCCCCTCACCCCAGGTTCCATTACATTATTTTGTTTACTTCCCCCTCCTGGCATTTTCTGATCAGACACACATACACTGGCATTTTCCAACCATACATACACAAACTAATAAATAAACTCAAAATATGTACGAATTTTGATTATTTATTCTCTTTCTAAGCTGTGTCTCTCTCCGATATAATGTAACCTCCAAGCGACCAAAAACGCTGTATCTTGCTACCTGCTCTGACTTCAGCATCTTGCATCATGTGGGGCACATAAGAAGAGCTCAGTGCCATTTGCGGAGTTACAGGGTGAGTGGATAGATGGGAGAGCATGCTGGAGGCAGAGGGACCTGCCGCTGCAAAAGCAGGGGCCATGAGGTGATGGAGGGCACTGGGGCATCACCCAGAGCATTTCTGGGGCTGGAGTGAGGGCTCAGTAAGAGAGGAACGACTGAGGAAGACAGGAGACAGATCGTACAAGGAGGAGAGGAGAAGAGGGCCTGGAGGACAAGTG
Source organism: Miniopterus schreibersii (assembly GCF_964146895.1). Classification (NCBI taxonomy): domain Eukaryota; kingdom Metazoa; phylum Chordata; class Mammalia; order Chiroptera; family Miniopteridae; genus Miniopterus; species Miniopterus schreibersii. The sequence continues at coordinate 75,282,986 of NC_138105.1, read as the reverse complement.
GCAGCTGGGAAACGGGGGAGCTGTTAGTGCTAATCCAGGAGACAGAAGCCGAGTGCAGGAAGGACAGCACGGTGGCTTTGAGGGGCCAGCCCTGGACCTGGGCTCTGGGCAGCTTCCACATCCCTGCGGGTCCAGCTTGTCTCCCCCACCGTTGCCCTCTGGGGCCAAAATAATGACAATGCAAATAGTCTTGAGCACCCCTCTGTGCCAGCATGTGGTCTAGGGTTTGATACGTCTCATTTAATCCCACCACGTACTCCGAGAGGGCCTATGTGACGGCTGTCCCCCGGGTCCCCGCTGACACCACGGGCTTGTCATCACCCACATAACAGACGTGGGACGTTCAAGACGAGGTCATCGCCCCTCACTTCACAGGGAGTGATCCTGGACACTGAGGTCAAAAGGATCTGCCCCTATCACAAAGACACATAGCTAAAGTAAACAGAATAAGTGTAGTTTCGTCCAGTTAGTAAGAGCAGAATCCAGGGCTGCAAAAAAAAAAAAAGGGGGACACTTTCACCCAGGCAGGCCCGGAGCTGTGCACTTGTTCGTGGTTTCTCCCAATTGTGTTTCACAGACAGGTAAACTGGGTGTGACTGTCACCCTTCTGTTTGCTGATGGGAAAACAGATTCAGAGAGGCTATGGGACTCACAGAAAGTCACACAGCGAGTACAAGGAAGAGCGAGAATTTAATCCCCAGTTTTTCTGACTGCACAGTCCACGTTCTTTCAATTCTGTCACCCTGTGGGATGCTGAGTGCCAGTTCCCTGGACCCATTAGTTCATGCCCCAGTTACGTATTTCACTCCTCCCCCATTCCATGGCTTATTTCTTCCTTGATAAGGCGTAGAGGAGGGGATGTTTCAGGCTGGGTTTGGGGATTTCAGGAGCTGGGGCCTCTGTACAGCTTGTAGGACAACACCAGGGGCCTTCCTCCAGTGGGGAAAGGAGGAGACACCCCTAGTCACCGCCTTCACTGGTTTCCTGAAGAGCTGCTGCTGCTTGTGAACATCTCCCCTTGCAGCCTTCAGGCTTCTGGTTAGATGCTGACGCTGACCTTCCAAAGCACGTGCACACACGCGCACACACACACACACACACACACACACACACCAGCCATCTGTGATCGCTACCAGGCAGCACAGGACCGGGCACATGCTGCTCTCAGTGAAGCTGCTGTGGGTTCAGACCCAGTTCCTCCTCCAGGTGTCCTGAGGCCTGGCCTGTGGCTGTACCTCTCTGAGCCTCCGTGACCCTCTTTGTCAAACTGGGCAATGAGGCACTTCACTGGGTCGAGGCCCATTGGAGTCGACTGCACTGAATTTCTGAGCATGTGTAGACCGGCCTGGTTTTTTTCTCTTAATCCCCATCTGAGGATATGTTTTTATTGATTTTATAGAGAGAGGAAGTAAGAGAGAGAAAGAGAGACATTGATGTGAGAAACGTTGAGCCACTGCCTCCCATACATGCCCCGACCAGAGACTGAACACACAGCCTAGGTATGTGGCCTGACTGGGAATCGAACTTGCAATCTTTTGGTGTAGGGACCACGCTCCAACCAAGTGAGACACCTGGCAAGGGCAGGCCTGGTTAACAAGGCCTCACTTCTTTCCTTTTAGGAGGTTGTTTAGAGCCAGGGAGGCTCAGTCCCGTGCAGAGGCAGAGTTCTCAGTTTCTGCCCACCCAGAAAAACTGTCTCCTTGGGCTGTTCATGAGTCTGTGATGCCAGCCTGCTACACGGCAAACAGCGGCCACTGACCAGCTGCATAGCTTTGGGACAACCTGTAAAACTCCTGGGGTCTCCTCCCTCAGGCAGGAGTGTAGGTCCAGTCTCTCAGCATCGTTCAGACCCAGGTCCACAGGCTGAGAAGGGGACAAGGCTGGTGAGCGAGGCCTGGTGACTGTCTTCTGTTAAAAGGCGAGTCCTCTGGGGGAAGTCACAAATTTCACCCATTACAGAGTGTTTTAACACCTTCTAGGACAACTTTCTTTCAGTCTTGCTACTCAGAGATGTTCAAGCCAAACATAGAGAGAGAATAAGCTCAGAGATGGAAACCGTGAAAATCACAATGACGCACTTGTCATCAACACATGTTTAATGAGCACCTGCTGAGTCCAAGCTACTCTGCCAGGTGCAAAGGAGGCTCCTCACCCTCCAAAAGCCCACATTCAAGGTAGAGCAATAGGATACATTTTTGTGAAAAAAAACTTGAAAATCTAAAGCTCAGTGCCTCCTAGGTGAACAAGGAGAGCTATGGAAACACAAGTGTGGGCTAACCAGACCCCGGCTGTCTGTCCCTCTCTCCACTCCACCAGCAGCCCTGCCTCTCCTGTTCTCCGCCTGACACTGAGAGGACCCCCAGCCTTCAGTGGGCCCAGCCAACCCCTTTAAGCTCCTCCCACGAAGAAGGGCCTAGACACAGGTTCCCTCTCACCAGCCCCACCCCAATAGGACTTCTCCCTTGACAATAAGATCCAAGCGCCTCAGCAACTTAATTGTCCAGACATCCTACTACCACTCAGGACTAACCTAACCATGAGTGTGCCTCTGTTCTTGCTTGCCTCAGTCCACTCAGGCTTTTATACAAACTACCACAGACTGGGTGCTCAAACAACAGGCATTCGCTTCCCACAGTCTGCACCCTGGAAGCCTGAGATCAGGTGCCAGCACATCCGGCGTCTTGTGAGGACTTGCTTCCTGGCTCACAGGCAATCGTCTTCTCGCTGTATCCTCACATGGCAGAAGGGGCAAGGGAGCTCTCTGGGGTCTCTTTTATAAGGGCACTAATCGCGTTCAGGTAGGCGCCACCCTCATGACATAATCACCTCCCAAAGGCCCCGCCTCCTCCTGCCATCACACGGGGGTTAGGTTTCAACTAATGACTTTGGGAGGGGGGCACAAACATTCAGTCCTTAGCAATGCTCTTCCATCAGCCTCAGAAAGTGACCTCACTACAACCCTCTCCACCCTCCCTCTCCTGCTCTCCTTATTAAAATTCGGCTCACCCTCAAGGCACAATTTAAATGACATCCAAGTCGTGAAGTTTTCCCTGATCCTCCAAGTGAGAATTAATAACCACTCTCCTGCCCCTTCACCGTTCTCATCTCTCTGCCCGGACACTGCACTGTCTACTTTAATTGTAATAACTTGTTTACACATCTGCTTCCCTCATTGGACTGAAAGCTCCTCCAGGGCAAGAGCCATATTTTACCCAGGGTGAGTCCTAGGCCCTTACTACTCCAACGTGTTTGTGAATGAGTGGACCTGGGAGCTCACTGGGAATGCAGAGTCTCAGGCCTTGCCCCAGACCCACTGAATCAGACTCTAGTTTTAACAAGATCCCCGGTGCTTTGCATGCACAATAATGTACGATAAACTCTGTCTACAGAATACCTCATGCACTGTGCCTTGCACGCTGCAGTCATTCAGAGAACGTTTGATGAATGAATAAGTGAGTGACTATGGAAAGGATCATCGAAGTCCACCCAAAGCTTTATCTCCTGAAACCTGGTGATCCTTCCTGGCTGTTTAAATAGAGTCATCCACACAGCAAAAAAACCTCCCTGATGCTCCTCTAACTTTATTTCTCTACCTCCGCCTCCAGAATCAGGCACCTCCCACCTCCCATGGACAGCCATGTCCCAAGCTCAGAAGTGTAATTAGAAAAAATACTCTTGACAGCAGCTCATCCATAACCCACCCCAAAGCCATGCCTGTGCAGGGGAGGTAGTTCATCAGGGGCTGTGAGTGATGGTCCAGCCAGCGGGCCACAGCGGAAGGGGGCCCCACTCTTATCGATCATCCTTCCCTCAATAACCCTGCAGACCTCACAGCAAGGCAGGAATGGCCCCTCCAGGTCTGCGGGCAGCCAGCTGCACTTCATCAACCTGGGCACTGCTTCCCCTCCATGCAGCACCATGTAGCTTCCAGGGTCAGAAGACGCCCACAGACCTGCGGGGAAATCCCCATGAGACAGGCCTGTCACCGGGGTGTAAAAAAAATGGCAGGTAACCTCTTAACCACCTGCTCCCCAGGGATGGTTAATTTTATGTGTCAACATGACTGGGCTAAGGGATTCCCAAGTAGCTGGTAAAACATTATTTCCCGGTGTGTCTGTGATGGTGTTTCCAAAAGAGATTAGCATTTGAATTAGTGGACTAAGTTAAAAAGATTACCCTCACCAGTGCAAGCATCATCCAATTCATTAAGGGTCCAAAAAAGAACAAAAAAGGTGGAGGAAGGGTGAATTTGCTCTCTGCGTATGCTGGGACATCCATCTTCCCCAGCCCTTGGACATCAGGGCTCCTGGTTGTCAGGCCTTAGGACTCCGACTGGGATTTACACCACTGGCTTCCCTGGGCCTCCAGCTTGCGGACGGTGATCCTAGGATTTACTTGTCAGTCTCCATAATCTCACCCGCCAATTCCTCATAATAAATATCTCTCTCTATATTTCTATAAATATGCTATTGGCTCTGTTTCTCTGGAGAACTCTCACACAACACTGTACTCTCATCCCCCTCAAACACCTGGGAAACTATACAGACGAATAGTTTGCCCCTAAAACAAATAGTAATCATCACCTGAAAATAAGACTTGTGGAATCTTAGCGTCAGAAAGTCCACTGAGACCACCCTCCCCCCACAAGTGCACTTTCAATGAATCAGCCAAGGACTGCACACATGAGGAATACAAAAGAAAGAGAAATCATTACATTATTTATATATTTGATTTTGTGGAAAGCTTTACCCCTTTCAAATGGCTTTCATACCCATTATCTCCTGAGTCAGGCAGGCAGGAACCATTATCACCATTTCACAGATGAGGAACCTGAGACCCAGGGAGGTTAAGCCTCTTCTTATTTTTTGTAATTTATACCCTCCCTTTGTCAGAAAGGATTTTCAGTGGCTTAAAATAAAACCATATTTACATAATGACAGCATTTGAAGTTTTAACTGTAGAAACATTTCCACATTTGGTTAAAAACTACATGCCGAAAACATGTTATGACAATTTAAGTACTTCAATTTATGAAGAAAATCACCATTTTCAGGTTTTATTTGCTCAATTATCTTATATTGAACATTTTAGAAAACATAACAACTCCTATACATGTGACTATGAAGTATGGAAGAAATCAGGAACTGTACACCATGGGCCAGGGAAGAGACTCTATGCCAAGAAGCAGAAACGAGCTCTTCGCTGTAACCGCCTTTCGTGTGCCTCTGGGCTTCCTAGCAGGCAAGGTAAAAAGGAGACAGCAGTGCACTGCAAGATCTTGTTGACAGATGGAAGAGAGCACATTTATCCATAAGGAACAGGAGACCCTAGTCCTAGCGCTGAGTCCTAAACAAAATGCATCAGTAGAGTCTAAGGAAGCGGAAATGCGTAAGATATTAAGTTAATTCTTCAGCAGTGACCGAGGGACATTCGGAAACACTTTTATACCAAGGCTTTGCATCTAAATCAGAGTCAGTGCCCTGTCCCAAGTGTAACATCTCACAGAGATCGCATAGATTCTTTGGTCTCTTGTAGCTACTGCCTAAACTCTTTCCTCCCTTTCTCAACCAAAAGTTTGCAAAGAATAGTCCACATTTGTAGTCCCTGCTTCCACACCTCTCTTCACTCCATTCACCAAAACCACACTTCTGCCCCCTTAAGGTAGCTCTCCACAGGGACTTCTTGGTCCCCACCAATGGGCATGCTTGTCCCTTCTAGCATTTAATACTTTCCTGTCCTTGCTGGGGGAGCGCCCACTGCCCTGGCTCTCCTGCGGGGACCGTGCGGCTGTTCATTCCTTGAGTCCTGGAGGGCTTCTCCGCAGCTGCAGGTCTTCTCAGCTCCCGGGCACTTTCTCCCCTGGTGAGCAGAGGCACTGCCCGGGTGCAAACCCCACCGGAAGCCGAGGAGTTCCACATCTCCATCTCCAGCCAGACTCCCCCCTACCCCTCAATCAGATTTGCCTACACACAGCTGCCTGCTGGGCACCTCCACCCAGAAGTCCCCAAATCCCTGGCTCAGCGTTTCCAAACTAAATGTCCACTGGCTGTGCCCCATCTCCTGCTCTCTGCACCCATGCACAGCACCAGAGGACTTCAGATCCCTCCCTCAGCCCACGTCTGCTCCCTCATCTTCATTTCCATGGAGCCCCCAACAAGTTCTGCTATTTTTACTTCCTAACCATCCCTCAGAGGTGTCCCTTTCTCTCATCCCCTCTCCCAATCCATCTCTGGCCTCCCTCAAACCCAAAGGGATGCTAGAAACAGTACAAATCAGGACAGGCACCTTCTCTGTTTAAAAAGAAAAAGATGGCTATTCACTCCCTACAGGATAAACCCCAGCCTTCCTGCCGTGGCCTACTCAGTCCCAAACTCACCCCTGAGCACCCCCTGCCCCACTAAAGCCCCACGCGTGCGATCTCCACCAAACGCAGCGCCCTGGGCCCGCGGCTCAGCCCCGCGGCTGCAGCCTGCTTGCCCCTGCCGGGTGTGAATGCTTCTTTCTTTTCTCCCAGTTAGCTTCTGTGACCCAGGTCAGTGGTCCCTTTGCAGAAGTTTCTTTTAGCCTCCCAGGTTAGAAAGGGGCTCGTCTCAGGGCTTTGCCATCTTCCATCTGTCTCCGTCACACTGTCTGATTTCGGCTTGTCCACGTAGCTGTCTTCCCAGAGATCATAACCGTAATCACTGGCTTGATGAATGCTTACCCTGCATACGCTGCTGTGCTCAGAACTGTGTATGTGTTATCTCGTGTGGATCTAAGTCCTGCGAGCGAGAGCCTACTATTATCCCATTCGCCAAATAAAGAAACTGAGGGCAGAGAGCGTTAAGGAACAGCAGGCATGTGGCACAGCTGACGTTCAAACTCAGATCCCTGTGACTCTGTAGAGTCTCCACACTTACATTCAACCAGCTCCCAGATCTTGTCTGAGCAGAATGCTCCCCAAAAGCCTGTGACAAACACAACCCTTGTGAAATCAAAAATCAGAACCGTAGCTGAGGGCGCAGGCCAGCTGCCACTTTCTGATGGTCAAAAAAGAAAACACAAGAAAAAGCCAAAGAGAAGCAACTTTAAGAAACAAAGCTCAGGAACCTAAACATTACAATAAGCCTCAGAAAAAGACTATATTTTGAAGAACCTGTTATTTAAGCAGTTGTCATTTTGCTGAGCCGAATGTTCAGTTATGGGATACCAGCTGCGTCTCAGAGCTCTGTATAAAATGGACTAAAAACAATGCCATCCAAAAGTGTCCCCAGGCCAGCTCCCTATGGATGCCCAACTCTAAGCAAGAGGTGTGAGTCCTCAAACCTTGAAGATCTTCACTGTGGTGAAGATGGTCTTCCCAAGCTGGGGGGGGGGGGGGGGGGCGTCGTGGAGGAGGGGAGGGAAGTCCTCTGAGAAACCCCATATGATGGACGGGACACTGCTACAAACCAGTTCCTGGGGTGAAAAGACAACGTTCCTCCTTATCTTATAGTCTCCTTCCTCCCACCCCCCAACATATGCACTGGAACACCTCTTCCTGCCACTGTTGTGACGTAGTTCAGCCACTCCTGTCACTGCGTTGCCCCAGGTCTGGCGCCTGCGTTGGCCTCTGTTGCCGCCGACTTGCTGCAGGAAGGCCCCGCCTGCGCTCGCAGCGGCCAGCAGCCAGCATCCATCGGAGCCCCGGTGCCTCAGCAGCCAGCAGGCGGATGGAAGCAGGAGTCAGGACACATTCCTGTGTGAGACCCTGGAGCCTTTGCTCTGTGCTCCACGTGCCAGGCTACTAACTGGGCAGCCTGTGTCAAAACCCCTACAGTCAGCGATCACGAGCACCCCTTTCCCCAACACTGCTCAGAAGAAGAAAGGGCAGGAGCTTCAGGATCACATTATGAGAGTCGGGAGCTCTTCCACCCAGCAATAGCCGCCACCCCTCTTTCTTGCATTTATTTATAAACCCTTCTCCCTTCATCCTTCCCATATCCTGCCTCTTAGTGATTCTTACATCTACACACTTGGCCCACTTAACACCCTCGCTTCCCAGTGCCTAACATCACCTCCAAGAATCAGCTCGGTAATCAGCTCAGTGCCACCTCAGCCAACTAGTCCCGTGCCCCCGACCCAGGTTATGTCATTACTAACTGCACCGTCTCTGCTTCATTGATGCCAAACATCCAAATGACCAGCGTCACAAATGTTCCAGGCTACTCTCTCCAGTGGCCCTGCTTTCACCATTCCCGATCCTCCCGCACGGCCAGATCGTGAGGCCTACGCTCACTGTGCATCACCCTTCTCAGTTTTTAATGTTATGCTCCCTTATTAAAATCAGTCTATCGAATAAACCATCAGTTTGTTGTCCCCCTCTCTCTGCATCACAGAAGTTACCCGGAAGCCCCTAACCTTGGGTTGAACCCGACCTCGGGCCTGCATCCAGCTGAATGGAAATGACGGAGAGCGTGCAGACACCTTGGCTGCCCTCACCTTCAACCACGACCGCAGCGCTCGGCTGGGCCTCAGCCCTGCCTCCTTTCCTGTTGCTCCGTGCTCCGACTCCAGGTGGTAATTCCGCCACAACCCTGCACTTCTCAGATCTCCGGCACCCCTTCCCACCTCCTCACTCTTAGACGATGGCCTATTTCACTGAGAACACAGAAGCCGTCAGAAAACATCTTACTACTCCTAAAACCGCCGTTCCCAGGATCTGCCTTTTCTTCCATCCCAGAGAAAACTCTTCCTAGAGGTCGACCCTCCACTTGTCCAGAGGATCCTGTTTCCTCCCACCTGCTTGATCCTTGTAGCTGTTCTATTGCTCTCCTGCTTCAGTGATTTTCAACCTTTTTCATCTCATGGCACACATAAACTAATTACTAAAATTCCGCCGGCACACTAAAAAGGTTTTTTTTTGCCGTTCCGACAAAAAAAAAAAAAAATAGGGGTAATTTTTATTCATTCACATCAAACCCTATTGTTGTGTTGGCTGTTATCATATTTTTATTTGTCAATCTAAGGAAAGAGAGGTCCATGCCCTGACTAGTCAGGTGTTGCATGTTTTAAAAATCCTTGCGGCACACCCGTGTGCCACGGCACACCCTTTGAAAATCGCTGCTCTCGGCAGGCATGTTATACACAAACATGCTGAAATAACATGCATCTTAAAAAAAACCTCCCTACCTCCTGCTCCAGCTACTACCTATTTCCTTGCTCCTTTTATAGCAAAATTTCTGTTTTCTGTAATTCTTCTCTTCACTTCTATTTTCTCTTGAACTCTCTTTGGGGCAGATTGTAGTATTGTTCCCAGCTATTGGCTCCTCCTTTCTCTGCAAAGGATTACGTGTCCCTGATGGTTGCCATGTGACCTGGGGTGCCTCCCACAGGTGGGATACTTGTGCCACTCCGTCACCAGGCTTGACCACGTGGCCGGCTTTATCCAGTAGACTCCGAGCAGACTTGGTAGGAGCCATGTCGGAGCAGACGCTTTGAGAGGCAGGCCAAGCTGCCGGAAGCAACCTCGCCCTGCCCCTAGGCCGCAGGAACTGCACGCCGCAGGCTGGAGCTACTCCTTCAGCCTGGATTTTGAATGAGAAGTTATAAGCCGCATGCCCGGAGCTGCCCATGGACAACAGGAACGCATTGCTGCCTGACAAGTCCTGAGAGTTGGTAGTTGATTCTTACTGCAGCCTTGGCAAAGTCTGACTTTCCATGCAAGCTTCTGTGGAAAGCCTGCGCTCTGAAAGCCACTTTCGTGTTACCAAACCCACTGACCACTGATCAGTCTCGGGCTTACCGAACCGTGGGCCATGCCATCCTGCTTAGAACACTTTCCTGCCTCGGTATCGGAAGACTCACTTTCTGTGTTTTCTTCCCACTTCACCAGCCCCTCTGTTCATCGTCTTTCCTGGTTCCTTCTCTTCTTCCTGAGATCTAAGTGTTGAAATCCTAGAACATCTCTCTTCTCTACCATTTTCTCCCTAGGTAATCTCCCCTGTCTGTGTCCTTGATACTAAAGCTGATGTTTCTAGCCTCTATTTTTCCCCTGAACTCCAGGCTTCAGTAAGTAATTTCTTACTCAGCATCTCCGCTTGCATACCCAAAACAGGACAATTACCTCCAACCACACTCTTCCCCATCTCAGCAACCATCACCACCTCACACCGGGTGCTCCCTTTCCTTCACATTCCGCACCCAGTGCTTCCGAGCTCCAGCACTTACATCACTGTCACTCTGATCTAATCCTGGAGTATCTCTTGCCTGGTCCCTCCTGTTTCTACTTCTGCCACCTGGCACTACTGCCACACACTAAGCAGCCAAAATAGTTCATTGTTTTGTAAGGTAAGTTAGATCCCATGAGTGCCCTTGCTCAAAACCCTGTCAGAATTTCCCATAATTCTTCAGGGAAACGCCAAAGCCCTATTCACGGATGCTAAGGCCCTACAAGTTCTAGGCCCTGGCTGTCTTTCCAACTTTGTCTTCTGTCACTTATCCCCCTTGCTCATCCACTCTGGTCAAACTGACCTTCTTGGTATTGCTGGAACCCACTGCACTTCCCCATCTCGGGCCTTTGCACATGCTGTTCCCTCTGCCTAGAACACAATCTTTCCCTTGGTGTCCTCTCACTGGCTTCTTCACGTCACTCAGTTTTTGCTCAAATGTCTCCTGTTCTAAACCATCCTATTTAATTAGCCACCCACTCTCTATTATATCTTATTCCCCGATCTATGTTCTTTCTAGCACTTAGCACTGATAAGAGACAGTATAGTTTAGTAGTTAAGAGCAGGCTCCCTGGCTTGGGCAATTAACCTCTCTGTGCATCAACTTTCCCATCTGTAAAACAGAGATCAGAGAGTAACAGCGCTTATCCTGTAAAGCTCTAACAAAGCTTAAATGAGTTAATACCTGTAAGATACTTAGAAACACGGTAGGATGCAATGGTCACTGGTTATTTTTACCTGACATGGAATTCTCTAAGTGTACATTGCTGTTTCCCCATAGAGCGGGAACTTAATATTTCTGTCTCACTGCTGTGTCCCAGCACCCAGAAGGTGCAGAAACTGTGTTGATGGAACCTCCTCTGCAAACTTGTCTTAAGAACATGTACTTCATTTTGTGCACTGCTTTTAAAAAAAAATCACATTTGTATTGGATTTTATTTCATCTTCCCCACCTCCCCTCATCAGTATTAGTTTGATTAATTTGAATTGATCTTTAACTGCCAACTTTTCTGTTGAAAGTTTCCTCCCTCTTTCTCTCAGTATTAAGCAAGATAAAATCAGAAAAACTGATAAAGGTTCCTGACTTGAAAATAATCATTCTCTAATTTGTCTGTGTATGAAAGTTTCAGTCTTCTCCTATTGGATTTACATAAAATGATTATATCACTATTTGGATTAATATTGTGTAACCCGGCTGGGGTCACTGAAAGTAAATGTCGGACTTAAAATGATGACTCATGAGTTCCTGAATCCCAGTTACAACCTGATCTATACAGTTACACACTGCTTAACGGCGGGCTGTGTTCTGAGAAATGCACCATCGGGCAATTCCGTCACTGTGCAAACGTTACAGAGGGCACTTCCCCAAACCTAGACGGCGTAGCCTGCTCCGCACCCAGGCTGCATGGCACAGCCTGTTGCCCCTGGGCTAGAAACCTGTGCAGCCTGTGACTGTACAAAACAGTATGAGATTCGATCAAGCACGAGAGGAAATGATGCCATCAAGAGACACGGAAACAGGAGACGCACGAGGCTGCTGCCGTGTAAAACAGCCAACGGTTTTACAGCAAACTATTATTTTTTATAAGGAGGAAGAGTGCACTCTAAAATAACGATAAAAAGTATAGTGTAGTAATTACATAAACCAGTAGCAGAGTTGTTTATTTTCATTATCCAGTTTTATGTACTGTGCGTAATTGTATGCGCTATGCTTTTATGCGACTGGCGGTGCAGCGGGCTCGCTTTTTCCAGCATCACCACAAACACGTGAGTACTGTGCTGCACTAGGACATTACGATGGCTATGACGTCACCAGGTGCAGGAATTTTCGGCTCCATTATAATCTTATGAGAGCAGCATCATATATACTGTCCATCGTTGACCGAAATATAATTATGCGGCACATGACTGTAACAAGCAAAAATCCCTTATATAGCATTCGGTGTGCATGAAAGCAATCTTTGCAAAGCAATGATTTAATCTTTGGTACTACTCTAAAAGATAAGGCGAGGCCCTCGTTGTCAAACACAATTCACAGAGAGGAGAAGGGTCCTGCCCTAGGTCATTTGAAGCAGGGCATGGTGCCAGGAAAGAGCTGTTTATCACCACTGGCCTCCAGTGGAAGCTCCCCAAAGACAGGGGCCACGGAGAAGCTTCGGGTGTGCTGTGAGTCACGCTCCACGCTATGCAGCTGGGACCCGCTCTCCTCTTTCATGGAGCCTTCGAACCAGGAGCCGTTAAATTCTGAAGGACCTCAGAAATCATTCTGGCTACACGCAGCCTGCTTTTCCATTAGGGGCCTGGGTGTACTAGCCGAGGTCCTGCTCGCTGTTGTAATGGATAAGCCCTCCCAGTGTAATGCAGGGAGCCACGCTTCTTTCGCCCACGGCTCCACCATCTCCTGTGTGTGGCTTCTAGGGCTGCCGAGGGACAAGGCAGAGCAAGGAGGTCACGGGTGGGAGGTTCTGAGCAGCCGGGGCTGGGAGCTGCACACATCACTCCCCTCCACATCTCCCTGCCAACGCCCTAACTTCAGAGGGGCTTGGAAATGCAGTCTAGCTGTTAACCCAAAGGAAGACAACATGTGGCTGGTGAACAGCTAGTGTCAGCCACACCAGGCCAGTCACGTAACTTTCCTGAGCCACCCACCCAGCGCAGGCAGCAGGGAGCAGGGCGAGGCTGTGCCCGGGACCTGTTGCTCAACGTGAAGATCTGCTGACTGTCCTCACCTTTCTCCCGCTCGCCTCTGTGTACCAGCTTCATGAGACAAGTTGCTACTATTTCTAAGCTCACGTCGTCCTTGACTTTAATTCCCTGAGCTGTGAAAAACAAAAAAGAAGGAAAGGGAAACATTAGCTGTCAGTTTTCCAGGTGAAAGAGCACCTGAGAGGAGAGATTATTAGGAATAGAAAAGAGAAAGCTGTCCTCTTGGAAGTGCCTGGCATCCTACCCCCAGCTGCAACCAACTCTGATGTTTCTCCCAACAGTCCCAGGGAATAGAATATTAGAACTGAAAGGACCTCAGAAATAGCCAAAACAGAGGGAAGAAGCTGCCACTCATTAATCTGCCATGGAGCCTTAGGCAATACCCCTGGGCCTCTCAACTAAACGAGTTAGAACAATGCCTCACACCAGGTTGTCGTAAAGGTTCAATGTGACACTGTAGACAAAATTAGCTGACCCAAGACCTGGAATACAGAGGGCCCTCAATCAACGCTAGTCAGCTTTGAACCTGACTAGAGCTCTGTGCTGCCAAACTATAGAATGTTCTGACCAGGTGAGGCTAGCTTGGCGCCTAGGCTAGGGCCCAGGTCTGTTGAATGGCCCATGTGCAGTATGTAGGGAGCCAGGGTCACCTGGAGAGGTTCAGGAGTGCCTGCCGGGAATGAGAGCGAAGGCCAGGGCTACAGCTGCCATCACACACTTGATTGTTATGCCAGAGCTAGCAGCATACCTGGGGTTCCCCCCTCCCCAAACCACAGTTCCTCCCTCTGTTCAACACACCCTAAGCCAGGAGCCCCTTACCCACCACCCCCACCAAGCATCTCAGGCCCCATCGTGAAACCCACCCAATCACAGACCAATTCCCATTTGCACTTCCGTGTCCTTGCTACGTGACTTTGGGTATTTAATAAATGGTAGGTATTATTTCTATTATTGAGTTCATTATTATTTGCAGGGCATACTGATGTTACCTCCCTCTGAGGGTCTTCACTGCCTCTGAAAACACATACTACCCGTGACCAAGACACAAAGATGTATTGTCTCACAAGAGGAAGGCGAGTCTATTCGCACAGGGTGTCCCTGAGCCTCAGATCCAGCCAGACTCACAGTACACTCTCTCCCACTGTCCCCAAGGCGTGGAACGATGCTGAGATATCTCTCCTGGTAGAGGTCTCCAGTGTTCTGATGAGTGAGATCCTGGACCAGGAGAAAGGGGGCCTGAAAGCTGGTGATAAGATTATTGGCTCTGGCGCTGGGATTTATGAAGTTCTAAGTGGTGGTGAGAAAGAAAAGACGTCATGGAGCTCAGGCCCGCGAGCCCGGTGCTGCCTGCTGTGTCAAGACCCACAGGGGCATTTCTGCACAGCCCTGCACCGGCAGGCTCCGGGAGGCGGCCGCCAGGGCACTGCAGTCCAAGGCTCCATGTTCTCCATGCCTGATCAGTCGCCCCATCCTTGACCCAGTCAATGGCCTGAGCTGTCATGTGTTCCCAAGGTCCTTACCACTCATGCCCACCGCCCCAGAGAAGATGTAATGGATTTTTCTTTCAGATTCCCATAGCATTTGTACACACCCTGTTATTATGAAGAACCAGTTACACTGTAACTCTCCACTCCCTTGTCTCTGTCCACACTGGGGTCAGGTATCAGGTGTTACTCCACATCTGTAGTAAGCAGGTGTTCAATAAATGTTTGCTGACCAACAACTGGCCTCTTTTGCCAGACACTCAAGCTCCTGACCCCTGACTCTCAGGGGGAACTGGATCCCATCTCTCTGCTGACCTGACTTCCAGACACACCCAGTGTTTTCCTGGGCCAGCCATTCTGACATCAAGAACTTGCTTGCTCTTCAACTGTGAGAGTGCCTTCCCTAGTCCTACTTGGCTCCCCACCTCCACATCTGAGCCCTGCCATTGCAGGCTCAACCTTCCCACGACCCCAGTCCACACAGCCTGGAGCCAGGCTGGCCCCAGGCAGCAGGGACCTATCGGACAGGCAGCGAGGTTGGCATGAAAAGGGCAGGGGTTCACCCTGGCTGGGTGGCTCAGTTGGTTGGAGTGTTGTCCTGTACACCAGAAGGTGGCAGGTTTGATTCCCAGTCAGGGCACATACCAAGGTTGCAGGTTTGATCCTGGTTCAGGGAGCATCCCAGAGGCAACTGATGGATGTTTCTCTCTCATGGTGATGCTTCTCTCTCTCACACACTACCTTCCTTTCTCTCTCTTAAAAAAAAAAAAAAAAAAAAAAATCATTAAAAAAACATCCTTGTGTGAAGACTGAAAAAAAAATAAGAGGTCAGGGGTCCACCCCAAGTTCCCCAACTCAGGAATAATGCCATCTATCATAAATCACCTGCCTTGGTCACTCCTCAGCTTGTCCAACTATAAATGGATGAAATGATACCAAACTCAGAGCAGAAATCAGGAATGAAAGGGAGGCTGGAGGCACCTTGACAAACTGTGTTTGTTCAGTCAGCTCTGCCTTTGACCACGGCAGAGAGCCAAAAATCATGTAGACAGTTCGCCTACACCAATGTTTGGGTAAGGCTGCCTCCACGTGCTCCCTCTACCCCGGATGACACCTCGGTCCAGGGAAGGGACCGTTGGCAGTGGGCCTCTGACATTGACATTCCTCAGGGTGCAGAAATGCCCACAAGTGGGCTATGCAGGGAGCAAAGGAAGGTGGAGGTATTTCTTTGGCATTGTCAAATAAGTGGATCAGCAAAATGGGAAGTGGCAGCGAGCAGAGACTGTCTGTGTTTTTTCAAGCTTGTGATCGCATCTCACATGCTCTGCTGAGCCGGTGAACAAAGCAGCCCTCAGAAAACTGGTGCTCAGCGTGGGCAGCACTCAGCCAGCCCCTCGGAAGCCCTGGCAGCCCCAGCTCTGCTCCACTCGCTCACCAGTGAACGTGACCTCCCAGGAGTGAGTCCCTCACCGGCTTCAGTGTCCTTGGGGCTCCTGCTGCACACCTTTTCAGTTCAATATTTACTGAACACTTATTAAGGCCAAGCATGACCCTGATCCCTTTGATAGCCACAGAAAAGAAAGACCCACCTCTCAGCACTCAATGACCTCCCGGTCAGGAGAAATAGTTGAGAGTTTTCTTACCCAACACTTCCAGTAGGTCACTCTCCTGCTCAAGAACTTGCAATAGCTCCCTATCGCTTTGGTATCAAGAACAAACTCCTCTGCCTGACATCGAAGCACCCATCCCCAACCAAGGCCCACCTTATGTTGCTAACTGTAGCTTAAACCCTCCACCCCTGCAGGTAAAATGTAATTGTGCCAGGCCCTTCCTGTCTTCATTAGGTGGGCTGTAACTTCTGTGATTCCTGTCACTTCTAAACTCCAGCTCACTGAGAGTGAGCCACAGTCTGCACTAAGTCCTGCTCTAATTGCTTCAAGCAGTCTCTCTTCCTCTCTCTCACTAGATTATAAGGTCCTGAAGGGCAAGAGACTATTCAATTAAGCTCAGTTCAACAAATATTTATTGAACACCTACCATTATCCCCTGACTGTATTTGTTGATGTGTTGACTGACAGGCTGGCCCAGGCTCCTCCAGGCAGACAGGCGGCTTTTATGATAGAGAATTTAAGCTACAACCTTATGCAAATCTCCGCACTGTGCCCTTTTCTTAATGCCCTCAGGGCATCCCTGAAATTTGATGAAAGTACCACCTCGTCTCAGAGCCACCTGGAGAAATAGGAAGCCCTGTCTCCTCCCCTATAAGGCCAAGCACCCTGAGGGCTCCACCTGACACAGCAGTAACAGGTGTGGTAGTGCCACCTGACCTGTGGGGACCTCATTCCCCCAGAGAAACTGGAGCCCCAGTGTTTGTTTCCTCTGGGCCGGAGGACGAGCCCCTGGCAGGGCAGTAGCCTCCTCACGAAGACTGCTCCATCCTGTTCCACTGCCTCCAAGCTGCTGCAGACCCAGCCCCTTTTCCAGGGCAGAAGCCTTGGGTGCTCCCTGTGTGTTGGTTCCATTTCTCCTCTCAGCACCCTACCCCCAACCCTTCCTCCCTTCCAGAGGGAGAGGAAAAGCGGCTGGATTCCAGCTGCTCACTTTTTTGCATGTTGGACGATTGCCATCTAGTGGCCGAGTGGCAAAAACCACACTCCGCTCTAACCCCCAGAAAGCCCCTTCCTCCTCTCTTTGAAAGAGGGGAGAAAAGCGCTCTCCTTTTCAAGCCCCAGAGGTCTTAAAAACTACAAAGGCCGCCAGGAGCTCCAGCATTCTCAGGAAATTACTTGAACACCTGCCAACGTGTGGATCGGGCCCTCTCTGGGGTGCTAGCCTGGGCAGAAGGCTTTCTCCAAGCTAACTGCAGAGTCGCAAGACAGGGAGAGGGAGGCAGGGAGAGAGGGAGGAGGCAGGGGCAGGGGCAGGGGCAGGGGAGGGGCAGAGGCAGAGGGAGAGATCACAGGCCCAGGGCCTGAGCCACAGAAAGCCAGGCTGAGATGCACAGATGCCAGGCTAGTGAGGGGAGGGTGTGCCAGAGACGCCCCAACCCCATAGCAGTTGAATTATCTGCAGGGTCCAAAATGAGGAACCTGAACCTTCACCGGGGCTCTGGCCTGGAAGACAGCAGGGACGCCATGGGGCAGCCCCCTGCCTTCCCCTGGTGCGTGGGTGAGCTCCTCGGTTCTCCAAGTGCACATTCCTGGCTTCACAGGGACACTGGTCACCTGCGGGGCTCCCCTGCTCCTGGAGGTGGCCCACCCTTTTTCTCACTGACATCCCTCCATCCCTGACTCCACCCTCCATCTTTTTGTCACCAAAGTAGCTCTCAGTGAACAAAATATCCACCTGGGCTGAGAGCAAGGCAGACAGGACTCCGGCAGCCCCTCTCCTCCCACCCCCAGGACCATGGTGGCTTCAGCTCCCAGCCAGCAGTCCCTTCCCCTCATGCCCGCTCCTCTAAACTCTCCTCTCCCCACCCCTGCCTTCAAGCGTCCTTGCTCCATTCAGAAGAAATATCTTCTCGCTGGAGGAAATGAAAATAAAAATGCAGCCCGGCAGGGTGGTGCCCCTTGCCTCTCCCGAGAGGGGCTGCGGTCCCCGCGCCCTGCCTGGGAGGCCCCTGCCTTCAGTGAGACCCGCCGAGGTGATGAGGGCTATTAAGCAAATTCATTATTGACTATTTCACATTAGATTCCATTTTTTTCCCCTTTGATGCCAACATAACTAATAAAAATGCACTTTATCTTCTTGGATTTATGGGCTCGTAAAGCTGCTTTCATGTACCTCCGGGAATTGGGATAAGGGAGAATTAAACATCTCAGCGAAAGCTCGCTCAGGTGAGGGGGGGGAGCCGCCGGAGGGGTGGGGGGAGAGTGAGTCAAGGACAGGAAATAAACTGAAGTAAAAACCTGGCAAAAATATGGCTTTAATATATTGTAAAAGAATAAAAACCTCATAAAAAGTTATCACCAGACATGAGGAGTTCGTAATGCCGCCTATTGTGGATTCTGGGAGGAACTTTCTGGGAGATGAGAGTCATTAAGTAAAAGTGAGCCCGGAGCCAGCAGGGAGAGGCAGGGAGGAGCCAGCAAAGAGCCACACACAGGGTCAGCCGGCAGGACAAGCTGCCACCCTCGGTCCTGTGACAGGGGACAGCCTCCCATGGCGTCAGTGGGAGATGGCTGGACCCAGTGCCTGGGGCGGGAGCTGGTCCTGGCCTCTGCCCAGCAGCCATGAGGCTCGGGGTGAATCTCTTAATCTCTTGGTTTTCTTTTTGCTTCTCTGCTAAAAGCAGAGACGAAAGCCCCTGGCTACCTTCTTCCCCAAGTCATTGCAAGAACCAGATGGCACAGGGCAAGGCACGGAGCTTTCTTAGAGTCAACCAAGAAATTTAAAAGCCATTCCTGTCATTTCTTTTCCTTCATCCCCAAAGTCAGTTATCAACAATCTTGTCATTTCTACCTCAAAAATCTCCCCCCTCCTCTTCCATTTCTCCACCTCCAGCTGCCAGGTGCAAGCCACTGTCACTGCTCACCTACAACAGCTTCCTAGTCAGCATCTGCCAAGTTCACTCTCCGCACAGCGGCGGGAATGATCTTGTAAAAATATAAACCATGTGGTCTTCCCTGCTTGAAGCTCTTCGGGGGCTTCCCACTGAATTCAGGACCAAGTTCAGAAGCTGAACCTCATCTAGAAGGCCCAGTCTAGCCAGGCCTATGCTTCCAGACGCACTCCTCACACCCGGCCTGCTTTCTGTTCCTCTGCCACGCTGGCCTTGCCCTGCCCCTGGGCCTAGTCTTTATGTAGAGAGCTCTCCCCCACTCTTTCCATGGTCACCTGCCTCTCTGGATTAACCTCAACTCAGGTGTCGCTTGGACTTCCACCAAATGTAAGCCACCTGCATTCTGACTATGCTTTTCCTACGCCACAATCGAGGTACAACTGACATCACAATTTGAGTGATATATTTACCTGTGTATTTAAATTTCACGACTCTCCTACTAAATTGTAACTCTTTGAGGACAAAGAGTGTGCCTATTTGAAGGCCAGTTTGGCCAAAGATAGTAAGAGGGAGCTTGGTAAGAAACGAGGCCAACTTCTGCAGGCCCTTCTGGGTCATGATAAAGATTTTTTATTTATCCTACATGCTAAGGGATGCTGTTGAGGTGTTTTAATTAGTGGCTGTGAGGTGTTTTAGAGCAAACGTAGAAATGGGGAAAACACTTGGAACGCTTTTGCAGCTGGTGAGAAGTCTTGGACTAACGTGCTGGTGTTGGAGGCCGGCTATCATTTTGGAGAGTGAATCCACATGGTTTGGGACCACTTTGGATGAGATATTTTCACTGTCTTACCAAGTGAATGTATAATAAAGAAGATCCAACAACCTTTATTTCCCTGATACACATCAATGTTTGTAGACGCCCATAACAATTCTTCCTAATGACCCCCCTTATTCATCGCGTAGGGTTTATGTTCCTTTTCTTGTGCCAAAGAATTATTAGTGACCCAAAGTGCCTTGATAACCAGTAGGTACATTTCCCCTTTCTGTTCAGTCCAGCTTTGTTCTAAGTAGTTCAGAATTCCCCGCCTCACTTTCTTGCGTTTGAATCCTGTTTTAACCACAATCCTTAAAAGTGCTGTGTTGTAGTAGATGGAAACAGTGCTGCTGGGCTCCTGGAACTAGCTGGGTCCCTGAGAACCTGTGTGATTTGAGAGAAGTGGCACCCCCACCTCTTAGAGCCATGCAGATCCCAGTTCCTCTGGGCCTTTCATTCATCCAGCACCATTATCGAGGAACTACTATGTGCCAGATGCTTTCCAGGTGTTAGCACCAGAATGATAAATGACAAAGAAAGCACCTTTGTAGATGAAATGCTTTGAAAACCTAAAAACTGTGTGTAAGCATGGGGTGTCACTGCAGCAACCTCAGGACAGGGGAAGCAGGGACAATCTCAGCATTTCAGACCAGGGACTCCGGTCTCCAGAGAGCACTCGTGTGAGCGACTGACTATTCCCTTACCTTGTCCTCATTCCGCTCGTGGAGAAGTCATGGTTTGAGGGAATTTTCCTGGCAATCAGCTCATGCATGATTTATAAGTTTATGGTTCTAAGAGGCATCTGAGTGTCGGGGCATAGATCTCAGTAATTAATCCTAGGAGGTCCCTAATGACAGAGGAGACTGTGCTGTGTGGAAGTTGCTTTAATACTAAACAGCTTGTGTTATCTAACAAATGAGAACATTTCACACCCAATAAATGTCACTTTGATAAGTGCTACTAGCTGTCGTAAATCTGACAACACACATGCAAGACCTCGCCCACACTTGCTCTTTCCCGGCCCAGCTTCTGCAGGTCCTCTCACTCCACGCACTTTGAGGAGCCCACCTCTGTCTCCACAGCCACCCCGAGGCCCTGCAGGGGGACACACAGCCAGCCTCCCCCTGGTACCAACACCACAGAGCCTGCATCCACATGGAAGCTTTGCAGTTGCCTAGCAAATTTGGGCCATTTTAAAGTGCAAAAGTGGATGCATTCAAACAGATAAATAAAGCAAAACAAACTCAAACAAAAAGCCCACGTCCCTGCTTTTTTCTCCGTTCTTGTTCAGGACACATTGGAGACTGCTGGGAGTTGGCTGCGATGATAAAAATCATCCAGCTCATCATCGAAAAGCATTTAAGTGATTAAATGTGTTTTACTGAATCGAGGAGACTGCAAAGATCCCATCTTTCCCCTCCGGGCTAACAGTGGGTCTGTGCTATTTGCTGCATGGAGAAGACGCTGTACATCCCTGCCTCTCAGCTCCATGCGTGGCCCGGAGGAGCGTGGAAGGAGAGGGTTCTGGGTTCCATCACTCTGTGATGAAGGCAGCAGTCAAATTAAATTTACACAAAACAAAATTGCTAAAAGAGAAAGGTACTTTATGATTCCAACTATATGAGCTACGGAGACAGTAAAAGGATCAGTGGTTGCCAGAGGTTGGAGGGGAGGAGGGAGTGATTAGGTGAAGCACAGGGGTCTGTGGGGAAGTAAAACTCTTCTGTGTGATGCATTTGTCAAAACCCACAGAATGCACAACACAGCCCAGCCGGTGTGGCTCAGTGGTAGAGTGTTGACCCGTGAACCAGAGATCAAGGTTCGATTCCTGGTCAGGGCACATGCCCAGGTTTCAAGCTCAATCCCCAGGTGGGGGTTCACAAGAGGCAGCAAGCAGATCTATGATTCTCTCTCATCAGTGATGTTCCTATCTTTCTCTCTCTCTCCCTTCCTCTCTCTGAAATCAATAAAGATATATTTTTAAAAAAACAAATATATTTAAAAGAAAGTAAAAAGAATGTACAACACAAAGAGTGAACCCTAATGTAACTATGGACTTTAGTTAATAATTACATTGATTATTATTTCGTATATATTAGTAAATATTAATTATATCAATATTGACTCATCAGTTGTAGCAAATGCACCACACTAATGCAAGATGTTAATAATAAGGGAAATTTGGGAGTGGGGCAAGGAGTTATTATGGAAACTTTCTATACTTTGTGCTCAATTTTTCTGTAAACCTAAAACTGCTCTAAAAATAAATTATATTAATTTAAAGAGAGGGGGTTACTTACGGCTCCTTGGGCTCAAGATCACAAGGCTTCTTGAAAGTACCTCAGTGCTCACCTTTAGCAAGCACTGTCCTCAATAAGCACAGGATGACATGGTCAAACCAAGCTCTCATTGACAGTTGATGAGGGGGATCCAGATGGCTCCCAGGGGGCTTTAAGAAGGTCCTCTCCCAAACCCACTGACCACTTTCTTTATTGCCTCCCCTTGCTTGAATCTCTTCACACCTGAAGTGTCACATTCCCCTGCTAGAGTGTGAGCTTTAGCATAGCAAAGTGGACTTGGTCTATTTTGTTAATTGCTATATCCCTAGGGTCTGGAACTGTGCCTAGAACATAGTAGTTACTCAACAAATAATTGTAGAATTAATAAATAAGTGAATATAATCACATATCTACCTATTCACGAAATCTCTCTCAAGTTCCTCTGAGTCACCATCCCAGGAGATGTGGAAAAAGTGGATACTTATAAAACATGGTGCCTACCTTTAAGGGGCTTATAGTCTATTGGATAGAAGTCATCTAATTTGTAAATAATTACAGTTCTAGGCAATACATGATAATCATTCTAGGAGTCACAGTCTGCCCAGTGTTGTAATATACCTGTGATTACATAAAGTGTCAGTCACAGTGCCTGGCAAATGGGAGGCTCCACTAGTGTTTAGCAACTCCCCTTTCTAAAAATGCCTAGCAATACATTGACTATCAAACCCTATTCCTCTCTATTTTCATGGCAGAATCCCACCATCTAATGCTACCTATGGGACTATTGGTCCCACCGTTGATATATAACAACTCTTTTTTTAATTGCAGTCTTATAGTTTACGAGCCTAAGGTACTTTCACACACACACACACACACACACACACACATTTGGTACTCCCAGCCCTGAGAGTGATAGGAAACAGCCTATTTGGGATCTAGAACAATTTCAAGAATGGAAGGAGAATGAAGATTTGCAGGGTGACTGGGAGTGCTTCATGCAGTGATCTGGTATTTCCCTCCCAGAGGGGTGCTAGAAGGAAGGTGCTATCTCCAAACTGCTGAAGAGGAAATGAAATATCTGAAGGAATATGACACTTTGAGCTAATAAGAATCTGAGTGGCAGTTAAAATCCATCCAGGTCACTCTGATTCCAAACACCAGATTCTTTCCAGAGGCCAATTTATTGGGAAAACCTAGTAGCCCTAAAATCTAAAGGTTCCAGGAGTTCTGTTGTGGATGGAGAATTAGAATTTGAATTGCACACCAAAGGCCAATTTGATAGAACAGTCATGTTTCTCCTTCCTTTCCAACTGATAGGATGTCCCCAATATCCTCCAAGACTGCCCCTAAGTGTTTACTGTGTGCTGAGTATTTCAAATGTATTATCTCATTTAAGTTTCTATGATCTTGAAAGTATTAGTATCTCTATTTTACAGATGAATTAGTTGAGACTTAGAAAAACGAAGTAACTTGCCTAACTTCACACGGTTTAGGAAGAGGCTGAGCTTCATCACCAAAACACTAAAGCCTCTATAGGAAATGACTTTTCTCAAGGTCTCAGGCTTATACTAGCAGTATTAGTCAGAATTAGTCAGTATTAGTCAGCTCAGGCTGCCACAACAAGATACCATAGGCTGGCTGGTTTAAACAATCAAAACTTAGAGAGATCCAAGATGGGGGTGGACTAGGTGGATGTTACACTCACCTCTTCCCAGGACCAAACTGGAATTACAGCAAAAATTCAGAACAATCAACCTGAACAACCAACTTAAGGCTAGCTGAATAGAAGTCTTATAACCAAAGATTTACAGAAGAAGCCACATCTAGACTGGTAGGAAGAGCAGACTCAAAAAGGACTGGCCCCACTCCCACGGGCAGCAGCTGATATTCTGAAGGGATATCTCAGTTGCAAAAAGTCCTTGTGAGGAGCGTGGGGTCTCAATCCCATGCTAAGTTTCCCAGCCCAGAGTGTCAGAGCCAGGAAGAGGTACCCACATAACATCTAGCTATGAAAATCAGGAGGGATTCTGTCTGCCAGTGAAAGACAGGAGGCTGCTAGAAACACAGGCACCCTCCTAAAGGGCCAATGCACAAAATCTCATTTGCTGCCACTCACCCTGGGCTCTGGCAAAGGGAGGGCAGGTTGGACTAGAGTTGGGGTTTGTGACTCTGAGGAGAGAGCTGAGGGGACAGCTGACAGGATCCCTGTGCTGAGTCACTCTCTCACACCACAGATACCATCCTTCTTGGGTAGGGCATTCTCCTTACGCCATCAGCCTGGGGGAACATA
Organism: Miniopterus schreibersii; assembly: GCF_964146895.1. Classification (NCBI taxonomy): domain Eukaryota; kingdom Metazoa; phylum Chordata; class Mammalia; order Chiroptera; family Miniopteridae; genus Miniopterus; species Miniopterus schreibersii. The sequence goes on along the minus strand of NC_138105.1, from coordinate 75,258,725 downwards.
TTGGCCAATGATATATCTGATAAGGGGTTAATATCCAAAACTTATAAAGAACTTATACAATTTAACACCAAAAAAACAAAATCCAATTAAAAAATGGACAAAGTACCTAAAAAGACACTTCTCCAGAGAGGACATACAGATGGCCAATAGACATATGAAAAGATGCTCAACATCACTAATCATCAGAGAAATGCAAATTAAAACCACAATGAGATATCACCTTACACCTGTCAGAATGGCTGCCATCAACAAATCAACAAACAAGAGCTATAAAGAATGTGGAGAAGAGGGAACCTTCATGCACTGTTGGTGGAAATGCAGTTTGGTGCAGCCACCATGGAAAACAGTATGGTGTTTCCCCAAAAAATTAAAAATGAAACTGCCTTATGACCCAGTGATTCCACTTCTGGTAATATATCCAAAGAAACCTGAAACATTGATTCATAAGAATATATTCACCTCTATGTTCATTGCAGCATTATTTACAACAGCCAAGATCTGGAAACAGCTCAAGTGCCCATCAGTAGATGAGTGGATAAAAAAGCTCTGGTGCAGTTGCACAATGGAAGACTTACTCAGCCATTAAAAAAATAAATAAAAGGGGGAAATATTACTTTTTTGCAACAGCGTGGATGGACCTGGAGAGTATTATGCCAAGTGAAATAAGCCAGTCAGAGAAAGACAAGTACCATATGATTTCACTTATGTGGAATCTAATGAACAAAATAAACAAACAAACAAAATAGATACAGACTCATAGATATAAGAAACAGGCTAACAGCTGTTAGAGGGGAGGGATTTGGGGGCGGAGTGAAAAGGCAAAGGGATTAAACAAACAAACAAAAACTCATAGACAACAGTTTGGTGATCAGCAGCTGGAAAGAGGGCTGGAGGCAGATAGAAGACAGTAAAGGGGCGATAAATGGTGATGGAAGGAGACTTGATTTTGGGTGGTGAACACACAATACAATATACAAATGATGTAGTATAGGATTGTACACCTGAAACCTATATAATTTTATTAACCAATGTCATCCCAATAAATTCAATTAAAAAAAATTTTTAATTTTTAATTAGAAAAAAAATACAATCAAAATTTATTTTCTCACCATTTTGGAGGCTGGAGTTCCAAGATCAGAGTTCCAGTATGGTCAAGTTTCATCATGAGGGCCTGCTGAGGACTGAATGTTTGTCTTTCCCCCAAATTCACATGTTGAAACTCTAATCCCCAAGGTGATATTTGGAGATGGGGTCTTTGGGGAGTAATGAGGCCATGGGGGTGAAGGCCTCCTAATGACATTAGGGATGCGAGAGGGCTTGCTTCCTCTCTCTGCTCTCCACCATGTGAGGATGTGAGGAGAAGACGACCTATGCAACAGAAAGTGAGATGCTGAGTCTGTCAGCACCCGGATCTCAGACCTCCAATCTCCAGAGCTGTGAGCAATACATTTCTTCGGTTTAGGCCACCTGCCTATATTATTTTTGCTATAGCAGCCCAAAGTGACTAACACAGGACCCTACCCTCATGACTTCATCTAACTCTAATTACCTCCCAAAGGCCCATCTCCAAAAACCAACACATTAGGGGGTTAAGGCTTCAACACATGAATTTTGAGGGGACACAATTCAGTCTACAGCACCTTCCCTTGGCTTAATCTCAGTATCCCTCATTGCAAAACCGGGCCATTTTCTTTCCTTTTGTGGAGCCAAGAATAGCCATTTAAGACGGGCTTAATGTCTTTCCTTTGAGCAGGGCTTAGATCCTGACTCATTACGCATTTTCAGCCTTAGAAGAATCGACTCAAGTTATTAACAGGGGGAGACGATCCCCTCTTATTTCTCTCCTCTTTGTTTATTCCAAAAGGAAAGAGTAACAAGTTCGCTTCTGTTGTTAGAATAACAACGAGGACATTTTCTGGCAGTCAGTTCATAAGGAAATTTGTCTTGTAATTGGAGCTTCAGAAGCTCACCGGCATCGATGGCATCCACACTATAAATTAGCCTCCTCTCTACATTTACAAATTTTATTGTAATTATTGCAGCTAGTAAGCATACAGTCCAGCCAAATTCTTCATTTAAAACTCAGCCATAGCACGGGCTCCCCATAGCAGGGACACAGCAGGCCCCAGGGTCCTGTGGCATCACATGAAACAGTGCTGTGGGAGAGTCCATACGGCACAGTGTTGACACAGCCACAACAGGCAGGCTTCTCTGTGAACCCACAGAGGCCCTCCCTGCCCTGCTGCCCTCCTGCCAATGGCTTCTGGACCAACTCTGGCTCCTCCAGGCTTCCTCCGTGCAGCAGAACACGCCTGGCCCATCCTCTGCTTTCCCTCCACAAAGGACTGGAACGTAGCACCATGCTATCTCTCCAGTCCCAGACCTTGGCTCCCTCAGCCACCCAAAGCTTCCAGCCCCTTCCTTTCTTTCCAGTCCCTGTGACCTCCAAGGGGAGCTGAGGTTCTGAGGCACTGGGAGTGGGTCTGTCTTGCCAAGTGAGGATGCTGGCTCAGATGGCCCTGGGCCTCAGCCATGGTCTGGCAAAAAAACTGAGTGTTGGCACCATGGGGCAAAACACTGTCCCAAAGAAAAGGCATGCGACCAGAAACCCTGCCATAATTCCAGCAGAGTCATCTGGCCCTCAGGCAGGCAGGCCAGGAGCGCTCCTCCTGAATAGGAGTGCTATAAAGAAACCAAAAGATCATCTTGTCTAGATTTTGCCTTCCACAGAGAAGGAATCTCAGGAAAGAACAGGCCAGGAAGTAACAGTCATGCTCTCCACAGCCAGAGGCCAGCAGGTGTCCCCTGAAGTTCACAAAGCCACAGAGGCCAGGCCTGGCAAAGACAGACATGCCGCCCACACACAGACCAGGAGCATCGCACAAATGAGAACCCAGTCCCCTGCCTCTCTCCAAACGGTCCCTTCCTTCCCAGCTGCTGCTTTCTATTGAGAGGTTGGAGTCAGGGCTGGGGAACTGGCTTCCCTGCACTTTCCTCAGGAGCTGAAGTTGCTTTTAGCATGAGGCTTGGGAGGGGCGAGAGCAAAAGTAAGAAAGCAGGTCTTTCCAGAGCCCATTACCCCCCCCACCCCCCCCGCCCAATTTTCAAATGGGACTGATTTGGGCTTCATATTATCCTCTCCTCGGTTTCAAACCCCTTAAGCCCCACACAGGCAGCCGTGAAGTTCTTACTAACAAGTGCTCCTCTGGCCCCCTTGTTCACCTTTGAAGGAAGGAGGCTCCTCCTGTGCTGTGTTCCAGCCCATTGCGCGGCCCAAATCTTATCACATGAAGTCCCTACTTTGTTAATAGTTTGAGCACCCTCTGCATTTACAACCTGGGTGATGGAATAAAGATGACCAAGGGTAAGTTCTGGGCTGATGCAAACTGAAACCGCAAAGATATTAGACTGAAAGAGTCGGGGAGAATGTAAGAAAAACCTGCTGCATAAATTGAGGCAGGGCCGCTCTGCCTGGAACTTACCAAAGTGAAACCACACGTGTGAATTTTATTGCTGGCTCACGGCACGGCCCCCACAGCCCCTTTCCTCAAAAGGGCCGTACAATAACCATTGCTCACGTTCCTGAGCTCTTGCCGGGTGGCAGGAACCGCTGAGTGCTTTACGTGCAGCATTTCCTCAGGTCGCCCGGCAGCTGCTGTCCTGCCCGTGGCGCAGAGGAGCTAAGGGGGCTTGGAGACTTTAAGAAACTTGGCCTGGCTCTCCAAGCTTATAAGTGGGAGGCCCAGGATTGGAGAACCCAAGTTATGCTGGCAGGCTGGGCTGCACCCCGACTCAGTGCTCCTGATCTGTTTGCTTCCTCTAAATAAGCCTCCAGCTGGCATGCGGGAGAAAGGGCTGCGGAAGATGCTGCGGGCCTAGGCGCGGCGGCTCCAGCCAACGGAGCAGCAGATCAAAGAGAGGCACTGGCCTGCCATTCAGCTCCAAGCGTCAGGCTCTGCTTCTGTCTCATCCTCTCTACTACTTTCCAAGTCAGTGAAAGGGGCTGGTCGGAGGGTCTCCCTTCTGTCCCTAGTGGCTCCCATCTCTGGTAACACTGGAGGAAAAGAAGAATGCTATTTGGGCAGGAGCATGGCGTGGCCATCTCCCCATTACTGCCCCAGCGCCTTCCATTCAGCTGCATATATGAATAAGAATTCTACATCGAAATGAGCAGAGCAGAACAGGAAGAGTTTCTCCTAATTCCCTTATTTAGAAATATTGAAGTGGAGAAAGCTTTCAGGTAACAGGGTTTCTTTTCTTTCACACTCATCGTTGATTAATGTCATGTTTTGCCAGCAGTGGGAGGACACGGCAGGGGAAGCATGAACGAGGAGCTCACATCTGGGGGTCTGGTGACTCAGCTTCGTTCTCATGGTTACCCTGATGTCAGAGAAGGCCTGGTGGGTGTGAATAGCCTGAGAGAACATTGCCTGCCTAGGACCTCTTAACCTTCTGGGTACATATCCCTACAGTGTCATGGGACTGGCACCTAGCTGGTTTCATAGAATAGAGGCAGCCAGGCAGAACAGTTATTGTGCTGGTCGCAACACGGGGACTTCATAATGACGCCACGAACTGGACAATGGAGCTCCCCAGTGGACGGGTCACAGATGACTGCCATTTTCAGTGCTTCCAAGGAGTCTGCAGAAGATGGAACATTTGCTGACCTGATTTCCCAGCTCGTGAGCTGAATGTTTAAATTGGGTTTGGGGGGGTAAATGGGGGTCTGTGGCCTCTGGATGAAAGTTCTGTATTTTAGACTAGTATTCCCACCTAAGATGATTATAACATGGGCATTTGTCTGCATTGCCATAGAATCACTGGTCTGTTGACTTTGCCAGCAGACCAGATAAGCTTCCTTTGTCAAGTATAACGGGGGAACCATGATCTCCCATCCTTAGAATTAGAGGGTGTCATAAAGTAGAAAAGCATGAATACCATGTCTATGAAGTCTCTAGAGCAAATAAGACCAGCCAGGGCATGAAGAACAGAACCTCAGACTACTCCTTAGATGGACCTGAGGGGTGTGTCCCTAGAGACCAAAAGGAATTCGGAGTTCTCAGAACCAAGACATGCCCTTATGATAGCGAAGTCTGGCACCATCGGGTGAGAAGACAGAGTTGAGCAGAACGAAGAACTGAGGCAGGTAAAAAGAGTACTGACATTGATCCTTGAGAGACACAATCCTGATCCTAGTATTTATGCCCTTAACAACTTCATGTCCCAGGTTTCTTCTGGAAAAACAGGGATCCCATGCTTTCCTCATATAGATGCCACTGGACTTGAATGAGAAAGTGAAAATATACATGAAGATGCAGTGCCTTTGCAAGTTTATTCAGAAATTCATACAGTGAATATTTGTTGTGCACATACTAAGGGCCAGGCACCAAGGAGGCCATGACCCAAGCAGACATGGGCCCTCAGGGCAGTCACAGTCTAGAGGAAGTTTCTTATTCCTTAGAGTTCAAAGATTCTGAATTGTCTAGGCAGGATGGCCCCAGACCAAAGTATGACTTGGGAAACAATTTGCTTTCATTTTTCTGGGTATTCTAAGGTTGGTCCATATGATGCCCCAGAACCCAGCAGTGGCCCCCACCCCAGGCCTCCCACTGTCCAGCAATGCTTACATTTTCCTGACCACCTCCCTGGAGCAACATCTCTAACTGTCCTCACCCCCTTTCCTCAAAGCCTTGCTACTAATGGATAAATCTACTTACTCTAATGCAGCCCAATGAGGCCAGGGATTTTGTCTAATGTATTTGCTGCTGTTTTGCCAGTACCTAGTTTTTGGCATAAGGTAGGCACACAATGAATGCTGGAATCAGTATCCTGTCTATGTCAAAGCATTAGATAGCTGAGAACTCAAACAGATCCCGTCAACAAGGGAGCGAGTGAGTGGAGGAGCTGCCAGTGTTGGGTGAGGCTATCAGCCAGAGGAGGTGCTTTGAAAGGTGACCTTTCAACGGCTGCTGAACACAGCTGCTATTCCACCTGTGCAAAATGCTTGTCCATGCACCCAGGCTGAGCCAGCTGTGAGGCGGTGAAGCAGCACCCAGTGAGAGAGTTCAAAGGTTTGAGTCATGAATCCCATGGTTGCCTCTCCCTACTCCTCCATCTGGCTTCACTTTACAGCAACAACAACAAAAGTCTGGTATGGCTGAGAGTCTGCGAGCCCCCAGGATGGGCTCTCCACCTTCCATTTACTTCTCAGGAGACAGTGCCATCACTCTCCTGGACAATCAGCGCTTCCTCTGGCAGGGACCAGGTTGGAGAGCAGGAGCAAGGCTGACAGTCCGACATGGGGTAGAGAAGTCCAGCTCTGCCTCTGACCAGCCATGTGACCCAGAGCGACACACAGCCGCCTGGGCCTCAGTCTCCTCAAATGTAAGAAAAAGGCAAAGGGTCGCTTTGAGAGTGAACTGAGGTCTCATGTTTGACAGTGAAGATGAAGTCTGATGGCTGAAATGACATAGGGGTCCATCACTGCCGTGCATGCCTCCCATCCACATACCAGGACAATTGAGGGCGTCCTATTTACAGGTAATCTGTCACTATGATTTCTTACAACATCATCTCGTTGGTGTTCAAGTGTTTCTATGTTGTAAGGCCAATAGAATACAGGATCCAAGATGGCCACATTTTTGTCTGGCATGAAATAGGTGCTCAATAAATACGTTAAAGGATTAAATGAACAAATGAATGAATGGGTGACTTCACAGTACCTTTCTAATTTTCTCTCTCATTGCTCCCTCACCCAGATTCTTATACCCAGAAACATTGTCTTCTTACTGCCCCATGTTCATACCTGGTTCAAGACTACCTCCATGATTTTATTTCCTATGAACCAAACAACAAATATCTAATGTGCACCTATATTGTGTTTGGGGGCCCATAGGGAATAAAAAATAAAAATAATAAAATGTAGTTTTGTCCCCCAAGGAGCTAATAATTTGGCTGAGGTGGGGAATGCCAAGTGAACAAGGCAAACAGTGTTAGAGGAGGGGAGCAGAGGTGCACAGAGGTTTCTTGAAGGTTGTGGTATTTGAACTGGGTCTGGGAGGACATATATCCTGAGGCTCCCCAAGCAAATGCCACTTAAAATGAGACTTTCTTTCTTTCGTCATCTAATTGTCCCTAAATAGTTGAAGTCTGCTGTTTTAAATAGAAAGCTGGGTATGCAACTTAGCGATAATACACAAGTTTGAATTTAGAAATTATGGCCGACTCCACTAATTGCCTGCCCAATATCTCTCGTTGCTCTCTTCCTTGCTGTCAGAAACCCAGTCCAGTTTGGGGGTGGCAATGTGCCCAGGTAAATGCATTCAATTTTCCATGCTTCCTCCCAGTCAAAGGAGTTCATCTGGGCAATGAGATAAAGCAGATGTTACTGGGTGGGGCTTTTAAGTATCAGTAACATTCAAGGTAAATAACAACCAATCATAAAGGATACCTGGTGTAAACTGCTGGGAAACAATGCCCTGTTTCCAGGAAAGTTCTTTGAAAGGAACTGGGCCTTTCTCTTCTTCCTGCCTAGAACATGGAAACCCAGTCCCTGGGGACGCAGGAGCCATCTTGCAGTGACAAAGAGGAAAGGAAGTAAAGATGCTAACAATGACAGGGCAGGACAAGGGAAGCCTAGGTCTTCAATGACCTTCTTGACCAGCTGCACCTAAGGACTGCCTATTTCCAGAACACATGTTACATTCGATAAATTAACCCCTTATTTATTTAAGCCACTCTTAGTCACATTTCCTATTGCTAGCACCTGAATGGAATTCTAAATGATGCAGGCATCAGGCTGCATTTAAATGTAAGAGCGTGGTTGGCTTATAATCTACAAAGGATTTGAGGCTTACTTGTGCCTGGCCCCTCAGCCCCACTCCAATGCCTGTCTTATCTGAATAAGAGTAACCCCAGCATCCAGATGACCACAAAATAGATGACCCCTAGGGTCCAGCATACACCTGGTCTGCATTGTTACTCTTGCATCTTCTAAGTCCCATTGACAAGTGTGCAATCCTGTCCCAACAAGACAAGGAATGATGCTGTTTCATTGGTGAGCTGCAGGCTGTCGGAATAAAATACTCTCCTCCACACTTTCAGCCTGTGCCAAACTCTGCCTCGAACAGTGAGAAATTGTAACTCTGAACGTTCTTCTCTGGCTAGAAACCTGTTTTCTTCTCAACTGGCTCTTAGGAGGCCAGGAGGTTGCTTGCTTTGACTTGACTGTGTTCTGCCCATTTTTTGTGAGTCTGTGTCTCTGTGGAAAGACCCATTCAGTTGGCGATAAAGCAACCTGGTTAGGGTGAGCTCTGGAGCTGGAAGTTGGACCTCAGTTCAGTTCGTACTCGGGAAAAGTTCAGGGGGCTGGAAAAAGGAAAAAGGCATTTGAGGGACAGTAGCCAAAGTAAGGAAATATTTAGGTTTGTGCATGGGAACATCAGTACAGCAGTCTCACTGGGGTAGAAAGGCCATTTATGGGAGATTTGCAAAAAAAAAAAAAAAAGCTGGAAAGATAAGCTAGGGCTATACTGTTGGATGCTGGGCTAAAAAAAAAAACCTGGGCTTTATCACATAATAATGAAAAAAAAATTAAAATTTTATAATTCTTTTTAGGTTTCAAATGCTATCACCTATTTAAGGCTACCTGATTCTCACACAACCTCTGAGATATGTGTAATCCTGCTTTCTCTTTGTTTGAGGGAAAGGACTAGAGATGTAAAATGACTTGGCCAGTGATCCACAACTAGAAGTTCTGTAGTAGATTGAGACTCAAAACCAGGTATTTAGCTTCTTAATCATGGTTCTTTTCACTCTACTCTGCTGAGAACCAGAGTGACACGACTTTTGTAATCAGGTGTTATGCAGACAGCAGGAGGTAAGTGTGGAAGCAGCGGGGCCAGCAAGGGCAATTTTGGAATAGCTCAGTGTTAGGTAAAAGCGTTTGAATTAAATTTATATCAAGAGCATGAGGAAAGAGAGGGAAGAAGACAAGAGTTCTGGTAAGAAAGAATGAGCACTACAGAAGTTTTCTCACTCAATTTCTACTCAACCAACTTTCCAGATGGACCCATGTTCTTCATCTCTTCCATAAAACAAAACGGTTGATGCCCATGAGAGAGCGAATGCTTGTGATGAGAAGGGGACTGTCTGGTTCACTGAACCTCTGCTCCCACCAGATGAGTTTGTACCTAATCTTGTTGATTTCAGTTATTCTTGTTATGTAATGACATGACTTAATTAAATACTACATGTGCTGTTGTTGTTACGTAAACCAAGTCTAATGCTTCAAGAATAGTCAATAGAGATGAGCCACTTAAATGAAGTCTTCAGATTCCTTTGCAAAATCTTTAGTGTTCACTCTGCTTTGAAGAAAGCTGAAAATCTTAGATCATGCATTAAGGATATGGATTATGCAAAAAAATTGTCATAGAAATCCAACCAGCAGACTCACACTCAAGGAAAGGCCTTGACCCTACATCAAAAGATTGGCTTTCTCTCGTTAAAATAAAATGTTTCAACTGCTTAAGTAGCATTTCTCAATTTTAATTGATTCTTTTTTCAGTTAATTGACTATCAATTCTGGCCCTAGGGGATGAGAGGGCTCCCTCTGCAGTTAGAATCACAGAAAACTGAACAGAACGTTGAAGATCAGCTAACCCAGTGGCTCTCTAATCTTTGCGTGTAGCAGAATCACCTGAAGGTTTAGAAAACACAAACTACTGGGTCTCAACCAAGATTTCTGATTCAGTGGTTCTGAGTGGGGCCTGGGAATTTGCTTTTCTAACACACTTTCAAGTGAAGCTGCTGCTGCTGGGCCAGGGATCACACTTTGGGAACCAATGAACTCACCATCACCAAAGAAGCTCTAAGGTTTAGGGATGTGAGGGGGTTCCCTCAAGCTCACACGTGGGTGAAAGGACAGGAAAGCTGAGGCCGGCAGCCAGGTCTCCTGGATGTCAACACAGAGATCTTCCCACTGCCCCCTGCTATCAAAATGGAAAGTATAATATTTGTGATAGATCAACAGATGGCGACAACTTCTTTAACACTCTTTTCATCCACAGGTAGCATCGACATCCCCTCTTATGATTTGAGCTGGTTCTATAACTGCATGGCCTGTACCGTATGGTAGATGTGATATTGCACCCATGTCTAGGCCCAGTCTTAAGACAGTAGCAGCTTCTACTTACTGTCCCTTGAAACTTTCACTCCGGGAGCTCTGAGCTCCCATTTAGGGAATCTGACCACTTGGAGGCCACCGTGCTGGAGAGGCCATGTGTAGGCACCCTGATCAATAGTTCTAAGTGAGTCCAGCCTTCCAGCCATCTCCAGCAAGGAGAGAGACAGAAGAGTGCACCGTCTCCCACTCTCCAGACCTGCCAGCACTCCAGGGAGTACCTGTGAGTGACCTCTGTTGATGCCATGTGAAACAAAATGATTCCTCGGCCCAGATTCCTGACCCACGGCCATGAGGTATATTAAAATGGTTGTTGTTTTAAGCCGCTAAGTCTTGGGGTACTTTGTTATACGGCCTTGGATAACTGGAACAATATTGAAAAGACAGAAGCTGTGAGGACCTGGGGTTCTTATTGACAGGCTGAACTTGGAGACAAAAGCAACCTGTGTGAGATGTAATAATGGGTGACTGATTAGATGTAGGTGTCTAGTGAAAGTGAAAGGCAGCATTGACTGAGGTTTTGCCCTGGAGACTGGGAGTACACGTGGTGATATGTACCAAAATAAACAAGTCGGGGTTAATTTTTAAAGAATATTTGGGGAGTAGAGAGGTTGATGTGGGGATGAAGTTGTTAGGGACGATTTTAGACAGTTCAAGTCCAGCCAGAAAGTCCAACCTCCACTGCCATTCCCTGACGCCTTTCATACACCCTCTCAGCTCCCACCTCTGGCCTTCCAGTGCTTAGTTCCCCCCACACACACTCCTTCCTAAATTCAGATTGATCTTTGTGTCTGGCTGGCTCATCCCAGCGCTGCTTCACTTACTGTTTTGCACTATCATTGGATTTTTTCACGTGCTTCTCCCAAGTGTAAAGTCATGATAAACACAATTTGCCTTTTACCCTCTCCATGCTGAACACATTCCTGAGCACACTTGGTGTCCCCAGCACTCCTGCCAAGTGGGGATTGTGTAGAATCAGCAGGAAAGAGAAGGGGGTGCGGGTGGAGTGGGAGCAGCAAGGGCTGGGATCTTCTCAATGGCAGCCTCGGTGAAGTGCATCTCTGAAGGTGACTGTTTTGAAGAACAATAGTCATCTCAGCCTGCCACATCGCGGGATGTTTGTAAAGATATCACTCTTGTGCATGGATATGAACCTATATACTTTCTGTTTTATCTGTTTGACGATTCAGGTAAATTTTTCTCGCTAATCTTATTCTCAGAATTGGTATCCAAGTTCAAAGTTCAAACCAAGTCTTCCCTCTGACATTTTGCTATTGACAATCCCCTGGGAGCGCTTCACCCCTATTAAATTAGTCAATCAGCAAATGCTTTTTGATCTCCTTACTCTGTCAAGCACTATTCTCTGGAGAAAAAAAAAATACAAAGTTCCCTGGGGGTTGAAAGAAAGAAAGTTCAAATCCAACTGAGCTCAAATCGAGCTCTGCTTCACAGAGAAAGGAGCATTTGAAATCACCCTGTAAAAACCGAACAAAATTTAATAGAAGTGATGGGGAGGGATCTGCAGGCCCAAGGGGCACGTATCCTCAGATAAAAAGAACACTAGGTAACCTGCGTTGGCCAGAGCATGGGGCATGTGCAGAAAGGTGGGTTGGGGACATTTACATGGGACCTTGGATATCAGGGCAATGAATTTGGCTTAAGTTTGGTCAACAATGAGAAGCTATTGAGTTATGAGAATTAGATGGACAGAATTTGACTACTCTCCACGGTCCCTAGCATTATGCTTTACATATGGTAGGTGATTATTAAATATTTGTTGATTGATCAATGAACTGCCAAAGCCAGCACGGCTGGTGCCTGAATCTTTTGGAGACTTAATTCTCTCCCTCTTTCTTCTCTGGCACTCAGGCAACATTTGTTCTAGGAAATGACTCTGGCTTTAAAGACAAAGGAGAAGAAAAACCCCCAATAAAACAGAGACCGTCAAAGCAGAACCATTTTTAAGTGGAATGATGTCTCCCTACCCAAAACTTTACCGCAAGGCCCCATTAAGGAGCTGCAGAGCCCCAGCACGAAAGAACCATAAATTACAAGACTCCAGACATCAGGGACAGAGAGCCACAGTTCCCACCGGAGTTGGCTGTGCATTTCTCCTTGCAAAGCATCCAAAGCAGATTGAAATCCTGGCCGAGAAGCTTGTGGAAAGAGAGAGCCAAGGCAAAGGGCAAAGGCATTAAATAATATATAGATTTTCACAAAAGATCATTTCTGCTTAACTAGCTGGCTGCTCACGTTGGTGGCCAGGTCCAGGAAGGACAGAGGCTGCGCTGCTGACAGTGGAGAGCGCAGGGCTGATGCAGTCAGTAGTGGCACAGTGACCGTGTTTAATGGCCTTTTAAATGCCCTATATTGGAAGTCCAAATTTCTAGGAGGGCTATAAGGTCAAGACAATTTATCTTTGTTTTGTTAATGCATATGGAAACATGTTTCCCTGCTCTAGGATACAACCACCTATCCAGTGGTATGTTAAAATTCCAGACATGCCCGCCCCACTCAGGATACTTTCCCACCTCCAACATTTCAGAAACAAGTTCATCCATGAGATCCCCTAATATGCGAGGGTCCCCATCCTCAGCCTTCTTCAAGAACCCCATCCTCGCCACCCTTCGGGGCCAGTGCCCTTCCATGGAATGGAACCCTGGCCAGCGCAGGGAGAGGCCTGCAGGCAGCACCCATGTCGGCTGCATGGTTTCATTCAGCCTTGCAAAGAACGACCTGCCCGCTCACCGAGGCGAACGTTGATTTATGCTGAGTGCTAAGTGACTGGAAAAGAATGATGACTCACTTTCATCGTAGGACCTTTCTACTTTCACAAAGAGAAAGCAGACAATTTTAAAAGAAAAGCAACTTGCCCTCTGCTCATCCTCGTGTGTGTAAATCCCTCTGCCTAACCGTCAAGGCCCTGCCTTCCAACGCCTGGCCGGCCGCCCGCTGAGCGTCCACCCTTTGACGCCCTCCTTCACCTCCACCACAGCGCGCCCGCCTCTGTTTCTCTACGCACGATGCTCTCCTCTCCTCTGCTTTCCAGATCCATCCCGCTATATTAATCTCCCCGTGAACACTCACGGGCTTACCAAAGAAAGGCAGGACACTATCAGACATTTGTTTTCCTCTCGTTGCTTGGGGAGCTTACAATTTTTACTTCTAAATTATGATTTTTACAAAAATATCTTTACATTGATTTTTTTAGAGCGAGAGGAAGGAAGAGGGAAAGAGAGAATCATCAGTGTGAGAGAGAAACATTGATCGGTTGCCATCCGTACGCACCCCAACTAGGGACCAAACCCCGAAACCTGGGCATGTGCCCTGACTGGGAATCAAACCAGCGACCTTTTGATACACAGATGACACTCAACCAACTGAGCCACACTGGCCAGGGCTAAATTACAATTCGTTTAGGCGGGAGAGCCTGCCTTTTTATCTGTGCCTCACAGTGAGCACTACGGCTTGCAAAGTGGAAGACTCAATGAACACTTGCTAACAACAGGACCAACCTAAGTGTTTAACTTATTAGCCCACAGAGGCCAGCAGAGTTGAGGGGAACATTCAGCTCATTTGAAGAGCTGAGAGCCTTTAAGTGAGCCATCTACTCACCACTCACCACTCCATCTTTTTATTTTTTATTTCATTGGTTGTTGCTATTGTGGCTGTCACTGTTCCTTTATTTGATGATGATGGTGATTGATGATATGCTGATGACGACGACGATAATGATGAATGCTTAATATTTACTGAGCATTTACTAAATACTCAGCACTCTTTTTAGCCCTTAACCCATATGGCCTCATTGCAATCACAGGAGAAGTTATCGTCCTTTTAGTGCAGAGGAAACTGAGGCAGAGAACATTAGTAACCTGCCTGAGATCATTCAGTGGAAAGAACAGCGTTGGGATTTGAATCCAAGCAGACTACCTCCAGAGCTCGAGCCCTGAGAGGGGCGCCATTCCTCACACTTCCTTTCCCCTTGTTTGCACAGTATCTAGAATGACAGGGATGTCATAACCTTTTCCCTGAAGGCATTTGAAATTATTTAGCACTTTATTTTTTTGAAGTACTTTCTCTTGCATTAACTCATTTGATCTTGACAAGAGACCTCTGTGGAAGGGAGGCTGTTTCTATACTTATGAATAGATAGGGAAATGGATGCCTTGCCTAAGAGTACAAAGTAGGTCAGTAGGGTCAGGAAGTCATGGAAACAGAAACACAGATGCTAGAGGACAGGAAGAGCCAAGACCATACAACCCACCCTTCATTTCGTCGCAAAGCAACCAAGGCACCAACAGGCGACTGGCTCAGGATTGTGCCACAAACACATCTAGAACTAAATTGTGTGACATCTCGACATGCTCTTCCATGGCAGCACCTTAGCCCTGAGCGCGTGCCCCAAAAATGAACAACAAAAAGGGAGTCCTGGTCAAGTATGTTGGGACCTTCTACAGGCCATGTCTCCTCAGAGAATCACAATTCACAGGCTTTGAAAAACCATGCAAAACACATTATAAAATCACTTGACCAAAGTAATAACTTCCGTTAATATTCCTTTTTAGAACTAGTATTCTATGGAAGTCAATGTGGGAAACAATGCTTAACAGTTATGTTGAGATACATGTATATAAATAAATGCAATTCTTTTTTCTGCTCTTGAAATTAGATGTTAAAATGGTTCCCCTTTTTCTTTCTTCTTACCTCTGAAACTCCCTCCACCATCACCGAGTCACATTCCTCTACAATGAGACAAACATGGGAAAAATTTCACCCACTTAGATGAAACATAATAGAAAATTAACTCTCTCCAAAGAAGCACCTGTATTCTTGCCTGTATACACACCACACACACACACATGTGCCTTGAATTCTGATTTTTTAGTTTCTTAGGGCGGTCACATAACTGTCTTTGTGTGAGGATCATATCCCCACAGTTCCTTTGAGATTAGTTTGTGAAAAATTATATTAACCTGGTCAGGCCACCATAACAGAACATCACAGACTGGGCGGCTTAAACAACAGAAATGTATCTCTAACCTTTCTGGAAGCTGGAAGTCCAAAACCAGGGTGGGGCAAGGGAGCTTTTATTCTGAGGCCTCTTCTCTTGGCTTGCAGGGGCCACCATCTCACCGTGTGCTCACATGGCCTGTTCTTGGTGCTGGGAGGGGTAGGGGTGGGTGTGTGTGTGTGTGTGTGTGTGTGTGAGAGAGAGAGAGAGAGAGAGAGAGAGAGAGAGAGAGAGGGAGAGGTCCTTCGAGAGCAAGGCTCTGATGTCTCTTATAAGCACACTGAATCCTATTAAATTGAGGCTCCACCCTAATGATCTCATTTAGCCTTGATTGCTTCCTTAGGGGCCCCATCTCCAAATACAGCCACACAGGGGGTAGGGCTTCAATGCATGGATTTTGCAGGGACAGAATTCAGTCCATAACACGAATGGAGTTTATAGTGATGACAGCAAAGGAGGTCATGTTTATGGTGACCAGAGAGGTCTCGGTGGCAGATCAAATTTGCTTTTAAAAACTGAAGAAAGAAAGAAAAAAAAAAAACCTGAAGAAAGACACTTGAACAAACTTATTCACACCCTGCTGCCTAACATCTTTTTCCCAAGTTGGGGGGTGGGGGGCGGAGCATGGAAAATAATTTCAATGAATTGTAACAGCCATGTCTGAAAATTTTAATCTCTTATGAGCCGAAGTAAGGTGGCAAATTTATATTAAGATATAAATAACTGACATTCTTTCTCCAAGCACACCTTTGTGGCAGGGGGAGCCTGGAAACCTGAAGTGGAGAAGGGGGTGCTGACCTCACCAAGGACAGACCTGCCCCCGTGCATCCAGGGAGCTCACTGGGGGGCCCAGCCACACTCTCTGGTGGCCAGAGCCCCAGGGGCCACAGCTTCTCCATCTGACCTCCGTGCCCCCACAGGCAGCACCGTGGGCCACCACAGCCTCCCCCTGGGCTCCACCCCCACTTCCCTGCCAAGAGCAGCCAGCCAAGCAGGAGCCCGGGGCGAGAGGAAAGGGCATGTGGGCTGCAAAGGGCACCGCGCTCTGGGGGGCTGAGGGCGGCCTTGGATGTTCTGAGAGGGGCCTCACTGATCACTTCCTTCTCATTATTTCAGGATTATTGTAATTTCATGCAAACACTCCTTCCCCACGCGCTTCCGACGGCCACGGCTCTTGTTTGGTGCTGGCCCCCAGCGATGCTAATAAACGGCTTCCGGATCATTTTTTTTCATTTTGCACATTTCACTCCCAGTACTTCGTGTGACTTATGTAGCCCCTGCAGCTCATATTTCTATTTGAATTGCAGGGCAAGTAGTGAGTTTTAACATTCCAACTGCACACACATTCTTCTTTCCCTCGAAATGAAAGATCATTTGAACTTTGAATTGCATTAGCATGACATTTTTCTACTAAATTACCCTGACTGCACTCAACAGCCTGAAAGGAAACAAACCTCTTTTAACTCTATAGGCTGCGTGAGCGAGTCAACAGCGGAGGAGACGCCCACGGAGAGGAGGAGGGGGCGGCGGGCAAGGCTGGGCGCTCCCCGGGGCCGTGGGGGGCCCATCTGTGATGTTGCCCCGACTGGGAGCCATCTCGCCCCCCCACGCCAGGCCTCGGTCGGGTCATCAGGATGGATGGGGGAGGAAGTTAATGGTTCCCAGCAGCTGTCGCCTTGTTAAAAAAACGAGCTGCTGCTTCTCCTATGGCTTTTAGAAAGTAACGTTTGCTTCTTGTATTATAATTGTGGGAAATGTTCATTGTGGGAAATCTGGGAAACACAAAAAGAGTAAAGAAGAAAATGAAAACCACCCATACTCTCCCCACTCGGAGAAACTATAGCTTCTCTTGGGTGGTATTTTCCAAATCCTTTTGGGGGAGGGGAAGGGCCCTACTCAATGGCATATGCACATAGCATAATTTTGGTTTTTTCCATAAATTCTAAGACCTATATATATAATTTGACTCACATATATATGTGTATATATATATGATTTGAATCTTTGACATTTTTTGTGTGAGCATTTTCCCATTTTTTTAAAGACTCAGGATTTACAATGGCTGCATTATATTTTACCATAGGAGCAGATCACAACTGATTTAATCATTTCTTTATTGGTGTACATTGATGCCACTTCCAAGGTTTGCATTTATAAACAATGTTATAGTAAACATCTTTTTGCATATATCATCTGAAAACTGATAATAGCTACTACTTTTTAAGCACCTACTATGTGCCAACCATAATAATAGACACTTCCCAGAGAATATATTGTATATAACAGTAATATAATATACCACAGTATAATGATCATGATGTATATTAGCTCCTGTACTCTCCCTCCGAGGTAGTCATTATCCTCCACAATTTATGGACAAAGAAACCAAGGTGCAGAGGTGAACTAGCAGGCTCAGCGCCATGAGGCAGCAGGGAACAGCTCTGGGGTTGGACCCCAGTGTTATTTGACTCCAATGTTCATGTTCTTTCTTTTTTTGTTTTGTTTAGTTTTTTTAATCCTCACCTGAGGATATTTTTTCCATTGTTTTTCAGAGAGAGTGGAAGGGAGAGAGAGAGAAACATTAATGCGAGAGAAATACATCGATTGGTTGGGATCGATCCTGCAAGTGAGGTACATGCCCTTTGCCAGAATCAAACCCGGGACCCTTCAGTCCTCGGGCCAACGCTCTAACCACTCAGCCAAGCCGGCCAGGGCCCACGCTCTTTCATCTCTGCCCTGGGTAATTACCACAATGTACTCACAACTCCCAAGGCCTTTCCTAGAATGCAGGAACAGGTGTCCAAGGTCCCCTCCATAACAACCCCAGTGCGCCTCAGAAGTCCCCATTGGCACCGGGTCAGAATTCCAGGAGCGCAGCAGGAGCTTGAGACTTGATTCCATCGAGGAGCAAGCGTTGGCTTTCTGGAGGCCGGTTGTGGGAGTGGAGAGTCTGCTTTGGACAAATGCAGGCACAGGAGCCTCAGCTGCTCGCTGACGGGGCCCGTAGGAGCCACCTGGGCAGACACTTCAGACTCAAGTCCTTCTGGCTGCAGGGCTAGGGTCAGCACCGGGAGGGAGACACATGGAAAAAGAAGTGGTATCTTCTCAACACTTGCAGCACAAACCCCAGGGACGTGCTTGACGTTTCCTGTTTAAGGAGATCGCATAGGCCCCCTGCAGGTGGACAGGAAAGCGTGTGATTCCTACTGAGTGAGCTGCTGGCGCTAAGCTAGAGTCTGGGGGGTTGCATCACAGTTACCCTGCTAAAGGCACACAGAAACGTTCACATCCATGAAGCTCCACCATAAAGGCATCGCCTCCCACTCTCCTGCTCCCCAGGATCTATGCGAGGCAGCCTTGGCCTTCCAGCGGTATGGATGGGATCCCTGGGTCTCCCCTCACCTTCACCACCTCCCGAGGGAAGATCTGAGTGAGCTCCCTGGCAGCACAGGCCACGCGGTGTGACCGTGCAGGCACCAGCCGTGGACGCAGCGGGCTGTGTCCCATAGTTCACAGACTCTGTGCGGGCCCCAGGGGAGCTGACTATGCCTCGGCCCCTGGGTTCAGGCTATTTCCTGGTGCCTCCTTGTTTCTCTCCCAAATTGTGTGACATAAGAAAGACGGAGTAACACATTTGAAAAGAAAGACGGAGAAACAGATGCCCTCAGTGCTGCCCGAGCTGCTGGTGAGGGAGGCGTTGTTCCTGGATGGGGCTGTGCCCTGCCTCGGGCATTCCAGCCCAGGATTCATTCACTCCAGCTGATGAAGATCAATACACTGGTATAGAAATTACTTTAAAAGCACTCAAAATTCCTGCAGTGACCGTTGCTGAGAATGCAGGCGTTGAGGGATCGGCGATAGTTGAGAAAATTACGCAAAGTTCTTCAGAAGTAGGTTATGACCCTATGCTGGGAGATTTTGCGAGGATGACTGATGAAGGAAGCACTGACCCAACTAAGGCTGTAGGAAGCGCTTTGTTGGCTGCGGCCGGAGTGGCCTCTCTGTTAACGACAGCAGAGGCTGCAGTCACAGAAAGTCCTGGAGAAAGACCCTGGAACGGGCAGGTGGTGCAGGAGGTGGCGTGTTCTCACCCGGGATAGTGCTTCCCCGTCACCAATGAGAACCGTGCGCGGCCGCTCAAGGCGGTGCCCCTCAGCTATGAGTTGAAGAAAATGACTGAAGGAAAGGCTGGCTGGTGTTTAAGAAAATCACTATACCCATGAGTTACAGGTTCAGTTGACAACATACGATGGTTTGCTGCTATCGTTGCCCATGCCTACAGATCCTTTATTTTGTATTTCTGAATAAAAATACATTTGTACATTCCTGATACCAGTGTACTGCTTTCAACTCCAATCACTGAGGCATTTTTATTACTATTCTGTTAAAATCAGGGTGTTAGTGCTTGCCATCACCTGATGAGGACTTAAGCAGCCTTTCCGTGGAGTAAGAATAATTGTATACAAAGTAGAGAAATATCCAATTATGTGATCTTTGTGTAATAAAAATTTGTTTAAAGTTAAAAAAAAAGTAGGCCAGAACCTGACAATGTGCCCCTTGGCATTGTGTGTGTGTGTGTGTGTTTCATTAGCATTCAAAAGTTTTTACCGAATTTGACCAAATTTCCCATAAAATAAATCAAAATATTCCTCCAGTTGCATTTGTGACTCTGTCTACTCTCTCTGAACAAAAGATCAGATAACACCATTATCGCATGGTGATATCTTCTATCATTTGTGTCAATGTCTGTGTGAATGAATAGGTTTTCAGAGGTCTACAGGCTTACTTACACCAAACTGGACTGACTGAACTCTACAGCCCCAGGCCCAGGCAAGTCCCCTTGGCCATATAGAAAGACATCAGCCAGGGGATTTTTCAGTAGTTACCAAGCTACTTATTGAGTGACTCCATATTTACTTTTATCCTAAAACATCATAGAATCTCATTTCTTTATTAAAGTGTGGCAATTTTTGGTGTGATTTACCTTCTGCCCATTTCATGTATGATATCTCTCTGTAATTGTTGGTTTGCCTTATGTAATAATTTTGATGTTCATAAGAAACATAGTGGCCCAAATCTGGGGACATTCCCTTTCAGATGAGATATTTCCAATATTATTTTTAGATACTGTATATCATGATGCAATGAGCTCATGCTCACAGTTTTAATTATTTTTAACAACTTTATCAAGGTACAATTAACATGCAATAAACTCCACTTATTTAGTGTATGATTCGATAAGTTCTTACATTTGGAAGCACCTATGAACTCATCACCTCAATCAAGATAATGAACCTATTCGCCAAACCCCAAGTCTTCCTTTTTCCCTTTTTGTGACCCCACTCCTCAAACCACTGCCCACCCCTTGCATCCCCAGGCAGCTACTGATCTGTTTTCTTTCCCTATAGATTATTTTGCATTTCTAAAATTATATAGCACACACTCTTTTGTGTCTGGCTTCTTTTACCTGGCACAGTACTTCGTGATTTATCCAAGTTGTAGGTTTTATCAGTACATTCCTTTTTTTTTTTCTTTTTTCTTTTTTCTAAATAGTATTTCACTGAACAGATATACCATAGTATATTATATTCACTCAGTCTGATGAACAGTTGGGCTGTGTTCAGTTTGGGGCTATGACAAAATAAAGATGCTATAAACATTATGTATAAATCCTTACATGAACATATGTTTTCATTTCTCTTGGATAAAATCCTAAGAGTGGAATAGTTAGATCATGTAGAAGGTGTGTGATTGGCTCTTTAAGAAACAGCCAAGCTGTTTTCCAGGGTGGCTGTGCTATTTCACATCCAGCAGCAGCTGAGTGTTCCAGCTCCCCCGCATCTTCACCAGCACTTAGCATGGTCAGTCTTTTTAATTCAGGATTTTCTAATAGGTGTCTAATGGTAGCTCATTGTGCTTCTAATTTTTATTTCTTTAATAAATAATGATGTTAAGCATATTTCCATGCGCTTATTTACCAACAGTATATTCTTTAGTAAAGTGCTGTTTAAATTTTTCCATTTTTTAAACTGTTTTTTTATTGAATTTTGAGAAGTCTTCATAAATTCTGAATACAAGTCCTTTATAAGATTTCTGATTTGTGAATCAGTGCTGTTAGTCAATGGCCCACCTGTTTAGTATCTTAACAGTATATTCTGAAAAGCAGAAGTTCTAAGTCAAATATATTAAGTTCTTTAGTTGATTTATTGGGGTGACATTGGTCAATAAAATTATATAGGTTTCAGGTGTATGATTCTATAATAAATCATCTGTATATTGTATCGTGTGTTCACCACTCCAAGTCAAGTCTCCTTCCCTCACCATTTATCCCCCATATACCCTCTTCTACCTCCCTCCACCCCTTCCCCTCTGGTAATCACCAGGCTGCTGTTCGTGTCTATGAGGTGTGGTGGGGTTTTTTTTCATTGCAGTGTTATTTACAATATTAAGTATTTCTTTAATGGATCATACTTTTTGTGTTATAGCTAAGATATCTTTCCCTAATCTGTGATCACAAAGATTCTCTTCTATGTTTCTTTAAGAAGTTGTGTAGTTTTGGGGTTCACAGTTAGGTATATGATCCATGTTAATTTAATGTTTTGTATATGGTGCAAGGAATAAATAGAATTTTTTGTTATTGTTTGGGGTTTTTTTTTTGTTCTGTTTTGTGTGTGTGTTTTGATTGTCTGTCTGTTTGTCTATGGATATCCATTTATTCTAGCCCAATCTGTTGAAAAGATTATCTTTTCTCCACCAACCAAATTGCTTTTCCACCTTTGTTGAAAATAAATTGACCATATATGCATGGTCTATTTCCAGACTCTCTATTCTGTTCCACTAATATATTTGTCTATCTTTACACATATACCATGTAAGTTTCAAAGCCAGGCAGCGACAAGTCCTCCAACTTTGTTTTTCTTTTTCTAAGTTGCTTTAGCAGTTGTATTTCCTTTGCACTTTTCTATAAATTTAAGAATCAGATATATAGGGTGTCCCAAAAATATGTATACACACGCTTTGAATAATTATAAAGACAGTGTTTATTAAAATGCATTTTCTTTTCAAAATTGAGCTATCAGCTATTACAGTGTGTATATATTTTGGGGGACACCCTGTATTAAGGGAGACTACTACCCAGTGGGAAAGGGGGTTTTGACAAAACTCAACTTAGCAACTATTGAAGACATATAAGTATTTCATAATTACACCTCAACAAGTTAAAATGTCTCAATTAAACTGGATATATATTGAGGTCTTTAAAAAGAATATGGCAATGATATAGCAAACCATCTAAACAAGTTTGTACCTTTCCATTAGTATTGTTGGCAAGCCAGCTCTCCAAAAACAGAAAACAAAACCAAACCAAAAAGCCCTGATTTGCGGCATTTGTCAATTTTCGTGGTGTAAATCGTCCTACCTATTACAGCTGAAGTCAAGAGAGCTCAAGAGGTTTGCAAAATGGGCTCTCACTGGCTGGCACGACCCAGCGCCGGCGCACCACTGCCTTTGATCTTTCTCCTAGAAGTGAACCCTAAACAAAATAATTTAAACTAGAAAAACAGCTATATGCACAAAATTGTCACTGCATGGTTGCTTAGGATAGCAGAAAATACGTAAATAATCTAAATCGTTTGTTTATCCACTTGATGAAATATCATCCAGCTATTAAAATAGAAAAAGAATGGAACAATATAGAGAAACATCTGATGTAATGCGAAGAGAAGAAAGAAGAAAGAAAATGTTATGTTCACTATAATTACATTGATGTAAAATATGTATGATTATGGCCCGAGTCTCCAAAATACACAAAAATAAAACCGATTTTGTGACAGTCTTGTGATAGAGAGGAATTTGTGATTCTCCCATTGAAAGGGCTTTTAAATTTGTTATAATATATATGTATATATATTTAATACAACCAAACAAAATCAGCAGTAGTTGACTTAACCCCATCTCTAAGAACAGATGCATTTGCACACTGGCTTAGACCAAGGGCATCCAGGCAGGGGCTGGAGCACTGCTCCAATAAGCATTAAACCACCATTAGAAAGCTGGTGAAGAAAGTACCAGAACTCCCACGAAGAGGACCTCCAGGTGAGGCCCCCACCACCACCCCAAAGGGCCGGCTGAGGGAACAAGTGCCCATTCAAATGCTCCTAAGGAGGATGGGTCTGTTTCGCTGTAGGCCTTTTGTTTACCCGACTGGGTCTGAAGCCGGGTGAGGGGTGCAGGGAGTCTTCCCCAGCAGCTCTTGGCTCACTCAGCCTTCAACCTCTTCTCTAAATAATTGTTGAGAAAATATTTACTGTTTCAAGTTGTGCCAAGTTGTTCGCTTGTCTGGGGCACCCAGGTGTCTCTCTCTTTCTCTCTGGCCCTAAACATATTCCACCAATTTCCCTCAATTCCATTCAAATGAGCAAAAGTTAAGTGAGTCCTGACTCGCTGCCAGGCCCTGGCTGAAGTCTGGGGACACAGTGAGGGATAAAGACTCTATTCCCGCCTCTGAGGACCTGCTACTGTAAGCTGCTCATGGACCAAAACAGCAGCCCATTGGGGTGGGTGCTGCTGCATGTGGGAGGCTGACGGGTCCCTTCCTGGAGCCTTGCCCAAGGAGCCCAGGGCCACATGTTGACGGGATGCCCTGGTGCCCTTAGATGAAGCCTGCTCCAACTCTATTAACCTCTCAAGCTTTCTCTCCATCTGGGCTCCCTGCGCCCTCTGCCAAGGTCTGGCCGTTCCCCGCACGGCCTGTTCCAAGGCAATGCCAGCCGAGAAGGCTGCAGCTTGCTCAGCTCGGCATCGGGTGGCCAGGCGTGCCTGCCAGCTCGTGGGGCTTCCTCACCCCCCCGCCCTTATCTGTCTCCTCCAAGCAGAGCAGGTGGCAGAAACCTGGCAGCGGGGAGAGGCCACATCCTGTGAAGACCCCGAAGCTTGCCAACGAAGCCCAGGTGCCTCTTGCCACCGGCGCAATGAGGAGGGAGAGACGGAGAAGGGGGCAGCTCCGTGCCTCCTGGAAGCTCCTGGGGCTCGCCAAATGCAAAGAGCTGAAGAGAACACAGCAATGATTTGCAACAGGGACCAGGGGAAGAGCAGACTTGCAGGGGTGCTCTCGGAAGGTGTTTGGTTTCTGAGTCGGGAGGGTGAGCGTCAGTGGCCCTCCTCCTGCCTCCTCTGCGCAGCCCAGCCTGAGTCGCGGGGCATCTTCCCAGCCCTCCAGCCGCCTACACAATGTAAGCCGAGGAGAGGACTCTCCTCCTGAGGGTAGGAAATGATGGAGATAACAGTTACCCAACACTAGGAACACAATCTTGCCACTTGTGACAGCATGGCTAGATCTAGGGGGCATTATGCCAAGTGAAATACGTCAGAGAGAAAAGACAAATACCATATGATTTCACTTAAACGTGGAATCTAAAAATCAGAATAAATGAACAAAACAGAAACAAACTCATAGATACAGAGAACATTTTGATAGGTGCCAGATGAGAGGGTTGTTGGGAGGACGGGTGAAAGGAATTAAGATGTGCAAATTGCCAGTTATAAAAACAGTCACAGAGATTTAAATTACAGCAGAGGGAACACAGTCAACAGTATTGCAGTAACTATTTATGTTGTCAGATGGGTACTAGACTTATCGGGGGATCACTTCATTAGGTATATAAACATCTAATCACTATATAGTACACCATAAACTAATAATATATTGTATGTCGACTGTAATTGAAAAATTAAAAATTATTTTTTAAAATAATAATAATTTTTAAGAATGCAAACAATAACAAAAAAACAACACTAGGAAACAGAGATTGAGTTAAGAGAGTTCCTCTACCTCCTTCTCTGAGGAAAGACCAAAGAAAGCAAGAGCTCTGCAGATGCATGAGGAAAACACGCCATCAGGTACAGTGGAACCGAATGGCTAAATCAAAATTCCTAAAATGCATCATTGCCCTCAGACACATGCAAAGAAATGCGTTTCACCATCCTATAACACTTCTATCAGCAAGAAGGTTCACCGAACTCTGATCCCTCCGAAAGACTGCAGCCCCGTAGACTCTGCAGGTGCATGGGATGCTCTGTGGAAACTGAGGCTGTCAAGTCCAAGCTGCAAGTGAACCAAACCCGCGAGGAGTCAGTCCCAACACTTGACAGAAGTTAACTGATGTTGCGAATGGTATGTGGCCTGTGCTGGCACCGGGCTTGGTAAACCAAACGAAGAACTCATCAAAGGTACTTATAAAACATTCAGACTTGGGGAGATGGATTTTAATTAGATGGAAGAAAAAGCAAAGCTCGTTCCCATGGAAACCAGCTTTTATCTGTCTAGGTTATCTCAAGTCAGGGACATCAATCCTGATGGCTTTGAATGGCTCTAAACGGCACTACAAATGTGGATATAGGAGTTAATCTCCTAAATATAAGTAGACTTATTTGTACATTTTGACTATAACACAAGTATTTTATAGCTGCCGTGCAACAAGAAGCAAGGCATTAGCTGGAGGTGTACCAATATAAGATGTGTTATCTTTTCAAGTGATCGTTTATGTTGCTTTTGTATATTTTAAGTAAAAAGCATTCAACTTCTAAGCCAGGAATTAAACACTGTAATACTAACACAACACTTACTGAATTCTTGCTATGTACTATGTGCTTTGCATGCATTCTCTCAATTCATCTTTTTAAATACCCTATGAAATAAGTGCTATATTATCCCCTATTTTACACAGAGAAAAACTGAAGTTCACCAGCCTGCCCCACTTTTCCCCCAGATATGGAGTTGCAACTTGAGCTTGGGGCTTTGTGGTCCTGTTTTCCTAGAACCCATAGATATTTCCCACCTGCCCAAAGAATTTCCCACATTTATTTTTACTATTCCTCTTGAGTTGTTACTCCACAGTGTTGAATTTAAGCGTAATTTGTTTATTAAATTGTGCATTTATTCAACAATAATATAGTAAGTGCTTTCTCTGTGCAGGAACTGACCAAATGCAAACAGAGAGAAGACAAGGGTCACGCCCTTGGGATACTCACAGTCTAATAAGAGGACAAACAGTGAATAAAAAATTTAATCCACTTTTTTTCTTTTGAAAAGAATATTGGACTATTGGATCAATTTATGGCTGTCCATTGTTTTCTGATGGGCAGATCCATACTGTAGCAAGTAACACTTATCAGTAGCCAAGGGGACAGGCACACGTCCACAGGGACCTCCCCTTTGCCCTAGTACCCGAAAGCGATCGCTAAGAATGTCAGCCGCCAGAGAGATCATTAGCCTACCCGGATCTCTGTTCTTACACTTTAACCCAGGCTTCCTTTGGAAGTAGGATGGATCAAGGACTCCTTTTGTGTCAGTAGAACTGATCTGTAGTGGTTCTCATATTAATTTCGACTACCACCACCCCACATACCCCATTGTAGCTAATTCCTACCCCATGTATGTGAAGGCTGTCTCATTGTTGGAACCATCTTGCTATTTATTCAGTCGTGAAACAATCACTTACTGTGGTCCCATTTTATGATAAAATTAACAGTCCAGTCTCTGCTCTCAGGGGGTAAAAATAAATGAATGCAAAAAAAACACACCACTCAGAAAGCATATATGCACCTCTATGTTCATAGCAGCACTATTTATAATACAGCTAAGCTCTGGAAACAGCCCAGTGCCCATCAATAGATAAGTGGATAAAAAAACTGGTGCATATATAATGGAATACTATGCAGCTGTGAAAAAGAGAAGGATCCCTTACCCTTTGGGACAGTATGGATGGACCTGGAGAGTATTATGCTAAGTGAAATAAACCAGTCAGAGAAAGACAAATATCACATGATCTCACTTATATGTGGAATCTAATGAACAAAATAAACTGATGAACAAAATAGGTCCAGAGGTGTGGAAGCATGGAATAGACTGACAGATCCCAGAGGGTGTGGGGATGGGGAGAGATTAACCAAAGAACTTATATGCATATATGCATAGCCTATGGACACAGGCAATAGTGTGGTGAAGGCTTGGGGGCAGGGCCTGGGTGGTAGTGGGGCAAAGGTAGGGAGGTGGATATGGGGGGCATCTGTAATACTTTCAGCAATAAAAAAAAAAGACTATCTTTAGCAGTAAGTCTGACCATAACAATCACAAATATTTCATTCTCTTTCTCCCTCCCTACCAGCTTGAGAAGTATTTGACATCCAATTAAGCAACAGAGAGGCTCTTTGTCCCTGGGTCGAATGAAAAGGTCTTTTTGCCCCAAAGCCTCTGCGCACCAGCCCCGCCGCGGGCTCCACTTCACGCTGGCCCCCTCTCCAAGCAGCTTCCACCTGGCGCCATGGCCTCTTTCCCTGACTGCTTCCAGGCCCAGGCGCTTGCTCTCTGGCCATCACGAATGCTTTAGGCCCAAGAGAGCGGCTTCAGTAATTGGCCTGAGCCGCACACCACCTGAGGCCTGTGTACTTTTTGTTCTCCATCCCACACACCCCTGTTTTACAGGCCTGGAGTTTGGAAGCGATTTCTGAACCACCCCTTAGCGTGCTGCAAGGCGCAGGAGGTGGAGGGGGCAGGGGAGCGCCGGCAGTGGTCACCGCTTTCCCCCTCTCCCCAGCCATATGCCACTTTCCTGCCCCCTCTCCCTTCATCACCTCTGAAACTCCAACCGGGCTCTTAGTCCATACTCACCTCCCTCGCCAGCCCCCCCCATCCCTCCCCCCCTCCATACTTCTTCCCCATTTATGAGAATTTCCATCTGAAAGGAAATTTTTTCTCCTTTAAAAAAAAAATCTCCTGAGTTGGGAACACTGCCGATTGTAACTATAGTGATGCATCAATCAAGCCTCAATAATTGCACAGCACAGGGTTTCCTGTTAGGGCTGAGCTACCTGCCAGAAAATGGCAGCAATCAGGCTATTGGCAGCAGACAATCAGGCATCATTTGTAATTCTTTATAGCTGCATGTTTTCTGTCCGGGAATTGGATTCTAATCAATCAGTTGTCATGGCAACCCAGCATCCCACAGCTATCAATACAGGAAAAAGATGGGAGAAATTATGAGGGCAGTGAGTGCCATATTCCCGGAAGGGAGTGCCAGGTGACCCCACTAGGTGCCAATCCATGAAGCAGGGCCAAGAAAGAGCTGGAGACCCCCGAGGGGGAAACATCATAGCCGGTCCAGGGAAAAGCTGTTGTCTTAGTCAATGAGTAGAAGCAGGTGGGTGATTTGGGGGTCACTTCATTGTCCTTGGATACAGTTGAGCTTCCAGGGGCAGGCAACAAATAAACAGTTTGAGAAAAAAGACAAGCGCTAGTGATAGAGGAGAAAGGGAGGTCAATTATCCAATCAGCCAGCAAGTGTTCATGGAGTTCTCCGTACGTGTGAGGCCCTTCAGGTGGCAAATACTGACTGTCTGGTCTCAGTCACCCATCAGAGACAGCAAAAGCCAACCAGGCCCCACAGCAGTGCTTGATGTGTCAGAAGAGGGGTACCAACTTTGTGTGGCACTACAGGGTAGATCAGACACTGGAGCCTCCTGCGTGACCCAGCATGACAAAGGTGACTGATCAAAACTATACACCAGGGCTGAGCTCGCCTACCTTTTGTTAAATTCCAACAACATGGGGAAGCAGGTTTTATTGTTTCTAATCCACAGGTGAGGAAACTCCAGCACAGAAGGGCTGAATAAGCTGCCCGACCTCATACAGTTGGGAAGGGTGGGGACAAGACTGTCCTTAAAGCTTAGGCCTATTCTTCACCCAGCACCGTGTGGACAATGGCCATTCTGCAGCTAAGGGCCTGGGAGGGTCACATTCACTCAGACTCTCAGGAGCCCTGAAAACCACACTGACAGTCCCAAGACAAGATTTAGCAGTGGCTTTGCCAGTAATTCGGAAACATCCCCCAGAAATATTAGTCCAGCTCAGTGGTAACTCTAGGGACTCTAGTGGTGACTCATTTTATCTCGTGTCCTCAATTTCCTTCTCTGTGAAATGTTCAGATGTTTTCTCTATAACATTCAGATGAGACAGTGTCTATGAATGCTATTAGGATAGTTCCTGGACCCAGAGTAGCTTCTCCATTCCTTCTTTCCTTCCTCAACTCTACAGCAGTACCCTAGATCTGCAAAAACAAGCAGCCTCCTTCAGTGGGGTTAAGAGTCTGCTCTAGAAAGTTTTCTAAGCTTTCCAAAATGCAACCAGAAGAAGCTGAGAATGTGTTGGCTTCTACATCCTTAGTCTCAGGCCCTGAATTAGTCAAGGTTTTCCAGAGAACCAGAACCAGTAGGAGATACATATGAAGAAATATAAAAAATTGGCTCGTGCAATTATAACGGCTGACAAGTCCCATGATCTGCCACCTGCAAGATGGAGACTCAGGAGAGCCAGTGGGACGAATCAGGCCAAGGCCAAAGGCCTGAGGACCAGGAGCACTGGCGGCAACGTAAGAGCAATGCTGCAGCTCAAGCAACCAGGCGGGAAGGGCCCGATTCCTGCTTCCTCCACCTTTTGTCCTAAGCTCAGGCCCTCAAGATTGGGTGATGCCCACCCACAATGAGGAGGACCATGAGCTTCACTGAGTCCACCAGTTTGCATGCTGCTTTCATCTGGAGACACCCTCACACACACACCCAGAAATAGTGTTTAGCCAAATATTTCCGTACCCTGTGATCCAGTCACATAAAATCTCCATCACAGGCCTCATAGACCTCCCCCATCTTGACTTTTTGGGAGGCTTTGAAAGATAAAGTCAAATGGTCCCCTCCCCCAAGATAAGCCCCGAAGTGCCAAGCCCACCTCCTCTCTATCTGGGCAATACATTGTGATGAGATTTCGGCTCATCAGGCAATTCCTGGTATGACACTGTGGTGTTTCCAAAATGACACATGGAGCACTGTGTGAATCTAGTTACCAACCAATTAACGGACCAAACTGTTCTTATTACAGTAATTGCATGCTTTAATCTCACTTTTTTTTAACCCAGATGATACCCAGGCGTATTTTATGACACATAGCTTTCTTGCCACACTCAGTGAACTTTGGTGCAAAGGTTTTATGGGCTGAGAAGGGGCTTTCCAAAGCAGTGCGGTAGAAAGCGTGTAAGCCTTGGGTTCCATTCCTGTTTCTGCCACTGATCGTTGGCTCTGTACCCTTGTACATGTGACTCCCTCTCTGAGCCTCAGCCTCACCTGTGGGTGAAGGAGCAGCATTTCCAAGTTGTCTTCCTCAGAGAATCTACATATTCATGTACCACGTTAGCATGTGTGCACTTACATTCAAATGTAAGTAGGTAATTGGGGGAGGATGCTTTCAGCAGTGAAATGGTCAAAAACAAGTTTGAGAAACATTGGGTGAAGCCATGTTTTTCAGGTTTCCTTACCGAATGAATTCCTGGGGATTTCAGGAGGCTATTGGAAAAGAGGGATCTAAAATGCTGCGCTTTCCACATTTGTTTGACCTCTAAACCATTTTTTGGTTTGTTTGGCTTTTTTTGTTTGTTTGTTTTCGTTCACTGAGCATCTCTAAAGGCTTGTGTTCCAAGGATCAAACCTGAGAAAACACTGAATTAAAGGCTCTCTGAGCACTGTTTGCAGTGAAAACAGCTGGACTAACCTGGGTATCCACTCTTGTTGAAGCTAACCTCCTCTCCCTCCGGGAAAGCGAGGCAGCCTTAGAAAGCATGGCAGACCCCTGTGTGCTGGCATGGAAATTTTCCAACATGTTTGATCAAATGCAAAAAGCAAGATGCAGACTTTATAAAATGGCCCCCTTTGTGTATGTGAGCCTCAGTGCAGGTGGAGGTGAGTCGATGCAAGGTTATATGTAAATGCCTGATGGCATAGCCACTTCCTCGACAGGTGCGTAAGAAACGCTTTACAGCGGATTCCTTGTGTAGTGGCACTGAGGGTGAAGAGCAAGGGCATTTTTACTCTTCATTTTATACCATTAACTACCGTTAGAATTTTTTTAAACCAAGTCATGTATCATTTTTATAATTTAAAAAAACTAAATTTTTTAAAATATGTTTTTCCTGATTTGAGAGAGAGAGGAATGAAGAGGGAGAGATAGAAACATCCATCAGCTGTCACCTGAATGCCGCCTACTGGAGATCCAGCCCCCAACCCGGGTATGTGCCCTGATGGGGAATCAAACCAGCAACCACTTGGTATATGGGACGACACTCAATCCACTGAGCCACACTGGCTGAGCATTAAAAAAATCTAAATTTTTAAAAGCTATTTAGAAACACTTTCTGTTCAAGTTCTATAATTTTATGGTTTCTTGAGCCCCACATTGAGGCTAATTTAGGCCTCTCTTCTTGATGAGAAATGGTCAAAGCTTTACACCCTTGGGTCCTCTGGAGTGCTGACTCTTCTGTACTTTCCAGCCTGAGTCTGCAGGCAGAGATGGATGGATGGATGGATGGATGGATGGATGGATGGATGGATGGATCCCCTAAGGAATAACTGTACCCTCTCTTTGGGGTCTCACACTTGGGAACTGCATCTGGGTCTCCAGACGGCGAGAGAACCCAGCCACAGGGGTGAGAATAGAACTTTGAGTCCCATTGTAGGCAAACATTAACAGGCAAGCGATAATTAAGTACAGAATCCTAGAATCCAAAAACATCTGAGCTGGAAACATCATTCTACAGAGCATAAATTTGAAACTCCAAGGAGGGATACGGACGACCACACCACTCATCTCAAATCCTGATACTGAGTCTGGGAGAATTTCCACCATGTGACGTTTCTTTCCAAAACAGAGAGGACACTCTCCCCCTGAGTTGCCCACAGAGAGACAGGAGGACATTTCCAGCTTTGAGAACGGCCAAAGCTAGACACAGTGGACTGAAGAAACAAAAGCCAACCAGAAAAGGCAGAACCAAAATGAAGACAAATCTCTTTAGCTAAATTAGCTCAAAGTGAAAATCTTGAGGAAAGGGTACCAAGGAAGAGTAAAGAAACAGAAACAGACACAAATCAAAGATCAACACAAATTTGTACCAACTGCTAAAGGAAACTGGTGAGAAAGATTTTGCCAGTTGCTTTTGGTATCTGCTCTGCATACCTGTGAGGGATGAACCCGTCAACAGGTTATACGTGTTGTAATCCTAATGGTAACTGTGCAGCACAAGAACAGTGTAGGTGGAGAATGAGCTTTTCCATCTGAGTTGTCCGAACGATGGAAAGTCCTCTTTCACTGCCAGCACTGCTGTGTGTTCGGAAGTGGTTACCTAAGTCTTTATAAAAAGCACTGTGTGCCTCCCCGCCTTACTAAACAGAACGTGCTGCACACCACTGAAACTTTTCCTTGAGTATTTTGTTTGTTTTTGCATTCAGAAAGGAAGTCCTTTTCCTGAGTTTTTACAGAGGCCCTTGCACCCGCTGAGGTATAATGGGCTCTGTCCCCAGTTTCCCATCCCCACCTGTGTTCCTTGCGTAGGTTTACGAAGCACTACTAGGTCTAAGAGGTGCGTTCAATGCAAGAGCAGAGGTTGCTCTTGGAAAGAAGACAAGAATCTGGGGAAAGGGGACATATGAAGAGGTAGAGAGCATTTTCTCTTTTAACTCTGCGTGTTTCTGAATCACTCCATTTCTTTTTTTTTTTTTTACAAGTAAGTTGTTTTTACAACAAAAAAAGTTTGTTATCTTTGTACCAAGCAAACAAACAGAAGAATGGGTGGGTAAAAATGAGAAAATAGCACCCTGACCCTTGTTCCCTCATTTGATAGAGCCCAAGGGCATTTGGGGTTGTAACGATTGCTTTTCTACAGATGGGAAAACTGATTCCTAGAGAGACTTAACAGACTGGTCCAAGGCCACCTAGAAAGCTAGTGGCAGGACAAGTATGAACTTGGGTGTTCTGGTTCCCAGGACCCACACCCTCAACTTGACAACATGGGCCCCTAGCCAAGTGCTGCCTATCTGGAGTGCCAAGCTCAGTCGATCTGTTTATCTGCCTGTTTGTCTGTCTCCCTTTTTTCTCTCACTATCATTATACCTGCTCCTAGCAATCTCTGCTCCCTTCTAATTTGCTATTTCTATTGTATCATGAGCTGGAAAGTCAAACACCAACTCTCTCTGCTATGGAAGAAGAGGAAATAAGGGTCCCTCTGCGGGCAGGACTGAGGCTCTCCCCCTGATAAAGGCATGAGCCTTAGCCCATGTTCCCTGGGACGACCCAGCCTGCTCTGAAACCCCTTCCCTTCCTTCCTCATTTATGCCAGTGTTCCAAGTAACTGACGTAAACTCTATGATGTACATAGAGTCTGTCCATCTGTAGCCAGAATGCTAAACACAAGCTGAGCTAAGAATGAATTGCTTTTGTGATTATCTTAGTCAGTATAAGAGAGTGAAGAAATGGAGAAAGAAAGACGGAAGGTGATAAGACGAGATTTGGAGAAACTTTGCTTCCAAGATTAAGCCATAAGAATAGAAGTGGCATTCATGAGAGGCACAGGCAGGTGGCATGGGATGGTGGCATCAGTGGGGAGAGGGGGAACTCTAGTGTTCTCTCCCTATAACCTTCATCAGAACCCTAGGCTAACCCTACCCAAGATACAATCCAAGTACAATGTGCCTATTATAAAACATAGTTTCCAGAAAAGACCTCTAGCTTCCCCTTCAGAATATTGCCATCCTTAAGTCCCTCCTGTGCAAAAATTCTGGGATCACCTGCATTCAGGAAATCAGCTGGTCAGCCCTGGCTTCCCAGCCACGCTTGGGTAGGGTTGTCCCCAGGGACAAGTCAAGATATCATGACAGGTAAAAGATCCCTGGAGTCTTCCCAGTGCTGGAGGGAAGACATTTCCTACCTTACAACCCAGGCACCAGCCTGCTGAGCCCAGGCCCCCAGTGAGTAGGCACCAGAACTTATGGGAGTCCATCGATCCTTTTTGTGGCCCCTGGGCTCCTATTTGACATCAGCACACATGCGCAAACTCCCACATGTCCTTCAACCCTGGCCCACCGCCTACAAGAAAGGGGAGACAGAAGCCCTGGAGTTGTCCCCTGGCTGCTATGAGATATTGCAAGGGGTGGGGCGGATAGGAGAATGCCTGTGTGCTGCTCAGTTAAAAAAATAAAAAGACCCATAAGGCTGGTAATAACCATCCCTGTGAAGAGATATGAGCACCACTAAAGCTATCATGCTGGGAAAAAGGAATGATTGCTCATATCTTCTCCCACTCTCCCCGCCGGTCATGGGAACCTCAGACACGCACGGTGATTTACCCTGGGTTCAGCTGGCGCTGATCAGGAAAATAAAGGAACGGGCAGAGGTGGCTTTCTTCTGGTTCAGGCAGGCACGCCAGCCCTTGCAATGACCTAGCCCTGTGTTGGGCCATATGGCACGGTGGTCCCCAAGCCAAAGAGCTCAGAAATACCCAGGGAACGAAGACACATCCTAGGGCTCTGCCCCAACCTGCAGAATCAGAATCAGATGTCTGCGGCATGGTGTAGGCCCCTGGGTGATTCGGTTGCAGCTCACCCAGGGGCTAGCATTTAGAAACCACTGCAGTAGGGAACACAATAGGAGTTTAAGGTGCAGTTTGTCCTTATGGAACTTATAAGCAAAGAGATAAGGCTCAGTCATAGGAGGCAGATTTAATTATTCCTTCATCTGTGTTCCAATAGTGCTCTCATATGAGTCTCTATTACAGCTTTTGTTTCCTTGGATTGGAAATAATCATTAGTCTCTCTCCTTTACGAGCATTCTATGAACTATTTGAAGGCCGGAGCTGTGTTGATCCACCTTGGCTCCACTTATTCATACCATCATTTAACCACTCATTCATTCCTTCACTTCAGCAAGTACTGAGCCTCCCAGGTGCCTGGTGCTGGCAGTGCAGCAGAAAAGAAGGCTGCCGAGTGCCCGACTTCCCCAGAGCTTTCATTCCACAGAGGGTGACCTCGGGGTGCAATGAAATAAACCACTGAATGAATAAGACCAGTGATACAGGGAAAAGAAAAAAAAGTCATGGGGAAAATACCAGCCATGAGGCCAAGAGGTAATATTTAAAATAAGGTCAGGGGTCCCTGGCCAGTGTTGCTCGGTGGTTGAGCAATGAACCAAAAAGTCATTGGTTCAGGACACATGCTGGGGTTGCAGGCTCAGTCCCCAGCAGAGGGCGTGCAGAAGGCAGCCGATTGATGTTTCTCTCTCATCAGTGTTTCTATCTCTTTCTCCCTCTCCCTTCCTCTCTCTAAAAATCAATAAAAAGATATTAAAAATAAATAAATAAAATAAGGGCAGGGAAGGCTTCTCTAAGTTGATGATGTTAGAGCTAAACCTCAGGTGAAGATGACACACAGTTAGCGGCATAAACATCTGGAAAGAGCACTCCAGGCAGAAACAGCAAGTGACAAGGCTCAGAGGCTGGAAGGCACTGGCACGCTGCAGAAATGGGGGGGAGGCCAGGAGGCTGAGCCCAGGGACACACGGAGAGAAGCAGAGCGGCAACCGGGGAGGAGGGCAGAGGCCAAACAACAAGCAGCCTTAGGGACCATGGTGGGGGGCGGAGGGGCTCTATTTTATTTTCTGTTTCTATCTGATTCTAAGTGCAACAGAACACCACTGGAGGGTTTAACCAAGGTGATCAACCAGTATAATCCGATTTCCTCCTTCAACACTCACTCTGTTTCATGGAGCATGTATTGCACGGGGGCAGGAATGGGCCCAGTGGGAGGCCGGTGAGAAGACTATTTTGGAAGTCCAGACAGGAGATGGAGAAGTAGAGGTGCGAGGGGCAGAGGAGCAGAGGAGTGGAGTGGAGGTGTGGAGGAGTGGAGGGGTGGAGGGGTGGAGGGGTGGGGATGTGGAGGGGTGGAGGGGTGGGGATGTGGAGGGGTGGAGGGGTGGGGAGGGGCAGAGGGGCAGAGGGGTGGGGATGTGGAGGGGTGGAGGGGTGGGGATGTGGAGGGGTGGAGGGATGGGAATGTGGAGGGGTGGAGGGGTGGAAATGTGGAGGGGTGGAGGGGGGAGGGGGAGAGGAGCGGCCGGGAATAGCACACAGTTTGGAAGCATCTCCCAGCCCACTTGATAGACTGGTCACGGGGGCAGAGGGAAAAAATCAGAGCGACTCCTAGACTGATGAGTGAGCCCACCACCTGGCACTCAATAATGAGCCTCGACGATGCTTACACAACAACTGGAAAAATGAGAATAAAACAACTCAGCGTCAGCACCTGGAACATAACTACACGCCAACCCGTCTGGAGCAGACAGAAGTGCTTTGGGCCGTCAGGAAAGATGTCAGTGTGGATTCAAATGCTCTAGGAGTAGGGTTTGAAATTGGACTCAAAGGATGGGTAGTATTGAGACAGAGAAGTGAACACGAGGGGTGAGTCTAGACTAAAACATAAAAATAAGCCTGACAGGTTTTTTAATTTCTTTTTAAAATTCTGGTATATTTCTAAGGGGTGGGAGTTTCGGGGCAGGGAGTGTGGAGACAACTGTGCTGGGAAAGGAGAGGCTGGAGGTACAGTTGGTTGAATATGAAAACAGGAGCAGAATGTGAAGGATGTTGAAAGCCAGGCAGTAGTTGGGATTGAAAAGGCGCAGAGAACCAGGTTCTTGTCCAGGGAAGCAGCAGTGGGCGATTTGCGCCCTGAATTTGGATGGGCTGGGGCTGGAGGCGGGTGACACGACAGGGTGAGACAGCAGATCGGATAGAATTACAGTCATCCACTTGCTGGGTTCACCAAACTACCCTCTCTCTGGACAACAAACAACAAAAACATAATGCCCACGCCTGGGCTCCAACACAGGAGAAATACAGTCGTGCCAGGGGTGCTTGGAGCTGGCCAGAGGGGACAGGAGGAGAGGGGGTGGACATGTGGGCAGGTGGGCAGGGGGAGAAAGCAAATCAGCCCCAGACAATGAAGAGCCCTTGAAGAGGGCACAGGAGTTTTCAGCTGCAGGTAGGCGGCTGGGTGCCCTAGACCAATCTGTGTATTTTCCATTTCCTTCAGATTCCAAATTTAAGTCGAATTCTTGGTCTTGCCCGGGGCATTTGCAGCAGCCTCGAGTGGGCCCTGTCGTGGGGACAATCGTGCTTGATGATCAGAGACTTAAAGACCAGCCATCACCCAACCACATAGCCTCGCAGGATATGCAGGTAGTAGGGACACTCTTAGTAGAGAGCGGAGGTGGGGGCAGGTGAGTCCTTTGCCTTTGACATTCAATATGCTGCCAGAATGTGGCCCTTTCCCATCATCTCCCTACAGGAGGAACAGAAAGGGCAGTGGGCTCCGGAGCCAGGTCTCCCAAACGGAAAGGAAAGGACAGAATGAGAGAGGCAGCAGCAGCCTCTGGTGGGAACTTGCCGCCTTACAGCCAGAAGCCGGCTGACTTCTCCAACAGAGGAAGCGGGGAAGCAGGCCCGGCAGCCAGGAGGCAGCAATAAAAGGCCCGATTCTGCTAAAGAGGCTGGAATGGCTCTAAATGATAACCATCTGCTCAGGGGCGCAGTGGGGCCTGGCTGGTCAGAAAGGATCCACGGTCAGGCCGCACTGGGTTGCCTGGCTGGTTCCGGGGCAGCGAGTCTTCCCTGTGGTGAGACACAGATGGCAGCTTCCACTCCACTATTTGTTTTTGAAGCATGACAACTAGTATCAAGTATGCAGCCTCCTGACAAAGAGCCAGGGACCTGGCATGTCCCTTCTCTCCCCACACTGTTTGCCTGTACGGTTCTGCAACCCAAGAATGCCACGCGTGTGGGCACATATGGACACACCATCAATCATTCAACAATTTATTGAGCATCTTATATGTGTCAGGTATGATGCTAGGATTTAGGGACACAAGGATGAGTTTGACAGGGTCCCTGACCTCCAGAAGAAAACAGCTAGGTACGCAGATCCAACTCCTTACAATACGGTAGCATTGTTACAGAGAGAGGGGCTGGGGCAGTTAGAGAAGTTTTACAAAATATGATATGTCTGCACTGTATCTTGAAGAAAAGAAAGGATTTTCCCAATCAAAAGGGGGGAAAAATAGTAATAAAGACATTTCCAGAAGAAGAAAC
Source organism: Miniopterus schreibersii (assembly GCF_964146895.1). Taxonomy (NCBI): domain Eukaryota; kingdom Metazoa; phylum Chordata; class Mammalia; order Chiroptera; family Miniopteridae; genus Miniopterus; species Miniopterus schreibersii. The sequence continues at coordinate 75,220,522 of NC_138105.1, read as the reverse complement.
AGCACATAAGAGATTCAAAATCTTGAAAGAGTTGATGGAAAGGTCCAGGGATGACCATGGCCAGCAGCAATGGCAGAGAAGATAAAAGTAGCCCATCAGTGGGGGCAGGTTTAGGGGCCTGGGTTCCTGAGCAAGGTAGAGACACAATCCACAAGGCATTAGAAACAAATAGGGGGTGACATTTGGTGACGAAGGAAGGACCTAGAAATGCTTAGTCATACCCATCAGGTCAGTGTCGTGCCCTCGACATTTTCAAGGGAGTTTGCACACAAGTGGCATGATCACTGGTTGTCAAGGCCTATGTTACGCCGATTCAGGACTCACCAGGAGAAGCCTGACTAGAACGTGTGTGCCTTAGGCTCAAAAACCTGTGGGGCCTCTGTTGTCTCTGGACCAAACATATGGGCTTGTCTGTGGAAAGACCTAGAGAGAAAGGCTATTGTGCCTTAACCCTCCCACTTGGAGGCTTGTGCCAGAAGAGCTGTGGGCAGACCGCCCTCTGGAGGCAGGAAATAGAAGAGCTGCCAACCTATGTGGGGAGGACCTGAGCAAGCTGACCAAGGAAAATGGGCATTATCCTATGTCCCACATCACGGGGACATTCTGCCCCCCAGTTTTTCCCTGTCATCTGTCCGTGCGGCCTCTGAAAGAATCCTAGATATAAGCAGGGCTCCTTCTTCAGCTCGGGCAACTGGGGTACCTTTCACTGGGTTGAGTGTGATTCCTTCCACAACCCAAATGCGAATTAATCCAACCCCCCGTCTTTCAGGTGTCCCACGGTTCCAAATTGCCAAAGGATGTCTAAGATGCACAATATCACTGCACCCAGCACCCAACACAGCTTCAAAATACAGAAGACAGAACTAAAGCATTAGCATTCCCCACTTTGCTGCCAGGCTGAAATATAGCAGAGTGGCAAATACCTAGGCAGGGAGAAAAAAGGGAATCCTAAACTAATGTGGGAGAAACTTACTATTGAGCTGACTTGTGCCACCATATGCAAATCTTACAGAAACTCAAAGTGTTAATGGGTCTGAGGTAGATGACAGAAGAGGCCATCCAAGGGATCGAGCTTTAGTTCAGTGACCTGGCCCACTAGTGCTGGGAGGGTGGGGCTGAGTGAAGGGTGGGGAGGGACTGTGAGTGCACGTTGACTTAGGAGGCCAAATAAGAACACTATCCTCAAGCCATCTGGGTCCGGGAACTTCCCCGAGCTTCACTTCCCCACTGCTGTCTAAGCACCCTCTTCTATCACCAGATCTACTTGCAGCAAGGCTTGACTTCCCCAAATAATGCCATAACCAATCAAACACCTCTTCAAAGGAAATAATTCCTTGAGCCTTCCAGCTATGAATAGACTCTTCCCACTTAGAGCTCCTCCAGCCCTTACCTGTGCCTTTCTCGTAATTATATATGTGCATAACTTCTTTCTCCTCTTGGAAGATGATAAAGTCCTTGAGGACAGAACTAAGAACAATGAAAATTGGGATTATTTTCTTCTTTATATGGGAAAGAAGCTCCACAGAGTACTCCCATGGAGTCCAGGGTCATGTTCATAGCTCACACTGTTCTTGATATCACCCCAACCAACCCTGGGTGAGAAAGAGCTGGCAGAGCCAGTCCTACATGCAAGCAGAGCATTAAGTAGCCTGGATGGCAGCTTTGGGGAATGCCAGGAACGTCCCAACTGTGCTCCCAAACTTCCCACCTACAGTACCTGAAATTCTGTCATAATAATATATTCCTTTCTGTCTTTGATGTTTCTCTTTTCTGCAGCTCCCTCTTTTTTTTTTTTACTTAGATTTTAGAGAGAGGAAGAGAGAGAGAGAAACATTGATTTTGTTGTTCCACTATTTATGTATTCATCAGTTGCCTCTTATCTGTGCCCTGACCGGAGATCGAACCAGTAACCTTGGGGTATCAGGACAATGCTCTAACCAACTGAGCTACCCAGCCAGGCCCCCGAAGCTCCCTCTTGAATAAACTCCAAATACCCATAGAAGGAGAACATCGTAAGCTCTAACCAAGCAAGGGATTCACTGGCCATCAGATGTAAGCCAAGTCTTATAGGAGTGTGGGCCAGTGTGAGTGTGTCTAGAACCCAGCATTCAGGCAGGGACCTGAGAGTGTAAACACCCTTAAGGGGGAGAGCTTGTTGTTTGTTTCATTTACCTCTGTAACCCCAGCACCCATTAGGAAACACAGAAGGTGCTCAATAAATGCCTGTTGAAGGTAATGCATAAATAAGCAAATGAGAAGCCCAGGAGACACAAGTTCTCCAAGGCTAGGTCAGAGGCCGAAAGCAAATTCCCTGGAGGTAGGAGTGATGCTTTATTCTTCTAGTATGACCCTCATGGTTTCTTGGACAGCATAGAAGTGCCCCAGAAATTCACTAGAGCTAACGTATCTACAGTTTTTCTAAATGGCTCTGGGGCCTGGCTTAGGAAGAGCCTGCCTGGGTGGTCCAAAAATGAGTCTCGCCACCAGGGGGCAATGCAGACCAAATACGAGGGTTTTCTTGTCCAAATCCCTGGGGTAGCGGGCTGACAGCAGGGGGCCCCAAAATGCTACTTTGGACCACTAAATACACCATTCCGTCCCTGTACACTCATTACAACAAAACCTCACATATAAGCAGCTTTGTTTCTCAGACCTATAACAGAGACAACAGCTAAAAAAATCCACACTGAAATCCACACAATCGATAAAGACAGTGGGCAAAAGGAAAAAGAAAAAAAAACACCAAAAACTGCTGTTGGCACTGGCTCACTGCTAGGAACATCCCCTACTATATTTTTCTAAGCACTAAGGTATGATCCCTGGGGAACCTGCAGCATCCTACGCATGATTCATATTTAATTGATAATTAATAGGCAAGGAGTACTGCCTAACATCTATGAAAAGCCCGCAGACCCTTTCTCAGGAGCCAGGCCAAGCCCTAGACTATTAGCCAGTATTTGGAATCAAACTGGGTCAGGATCTTAGACAGCGAGCTGATCCCTTCATTGTTAGATTGTAAAAAGGGGTGAGAGCAAGAAAGAGACATGCCCCAGGTAAAGAAGGAAGCAAAAGGGAATAGTTCTAGTGACAGAGCGGGCACTGCCTCCCGTTAGGCATACAGAGCACTGCATTCATTTCACCTCTTCCAGGCTGCCATTAATACCCATTCCTCGCATGGGAAAGTAGACTTAGGGAGGGAGTTAAGCAACACTCTGCTTTATTTCATTTGGTCTCTCAGTCAACATTCATTGGGCTCTTCCTTGGGGCCAGGAACTGTGCTAAGCAATAGGGATACTGAAAATAGAATACAATACCTAAGGTGACTGGGACAGAGGGACGCAGATATCAACACAATTGAGTGTTGTGCCAATCGTAGGATTGTAGCTCAGCTCTCTGTTAAGTACTGTGATACACTTTGCTGCCGCCTACTGCATGGCCAACCCCCTTCCCCAGGGCAGAGGCTGTTATGTCCTCTATATCTCCAGTATTTAGACTAGTACCTTGTACTCCATAAATGACTGGTGACCAAACAGATGAAGAGATGGATGATGGATGGATGGATGGATGGATGGATGGATGGATGGATGGATGGATGATGGATGGATGGATGGATGGATGATGGATGGATGATGGATGGATGGATGGATGGATGGATGATGGATGGATGATGGATGGATGGATGGATGATGGATGGATGATGGATGGATGGATGGATGGATGGATGGATGGATGGATGGATGGATGGATGATGGATGGATGATGGATGGATGGATGGATGATGGATGGATGATGGATGGATGATGGATGGATGGATGTGTCTGTAGTAGGCAGTTAGACAGGCAGGAGCAGAGCAAGGACAATAGGCCAGATATGGAAGGCTTTCTGCCCTGGGTGCCCAGCAGTGGACAATTTGGGTGTCCCCAAAAAATGTACACACAATTTAACAGCTGATAGCTCACTTTTGAAAATGAAATGTATTTTAATCAACACTGCCTTTATAATTATTCAAAGTGTGTATATACATTTTTGGGGACACCCTATATTTGAGTCTTGGCTCTGAATTCTTTCTTAGCCAGAGCTCAACTACCCATGTTGCTGAACCGAGGTTCAATCACTGGTAATATTCTGGTGGCGTTTCGCCGCTAACAGATCGATGAAAGTGAATGAATAAATGGATGGATCCTGGAGACCACGGGTCAAAAAGGAGAAAGAAATGAAGGAATATTCAGTGAGATGAATACTTATAACTATATGTTCATTATCTGCTCAGATATTTTATTTCTTTAGTATAAGTGCCTTGAAAGCAAGGACGTTTCCCTGTGTGTTTTCTGTCACCTGGAGAGCCTCGCACAGTGTCAGGGACCCTCCGGGTGCTCAGTAATGAAATGGTATTTTTCATGCTTGACTTCATTTTCTTTCAAAATCCTTCAACAACTTTGGGGGTATAGGGTAGGGTTCTCTACCTTTTCATGCAAAGAAGAAGACCAAGCCACAAAAAGCAAAGAGTCTGGGGGTCTGAACTCTGGGTCTTGGGGACCCCTGCCCCTAGAGCAAATCAGTGAGAGAGCATGTTGCCTTTAGAAGAGGCCCCAGAGGCCCCAGACCCGAGAAAGGAGCACCCCCCGCTGGATCTGGAGGAAAGCCCCAGGCCTGAGTGTCTGTGAGCTAAAGGAATCCACAGGCATGCTCCAGTGGGATCAGCAGGCCCCCACTGCCAAGAGGGGATTGTTTGAGCGAAGGTTGGCTGCTCTGGAAGAGAGAGGGAAGGAGGAGGTGGGAGTGAGAGCCCATCCTAAAAGGAGCGGCCCTGGCAGAGCAGTAAGTGTGTCTCCCCCCATCCAGCCCAGGCACATCCTCTGCGCGCCTTCCCTGTCTAGCGGGGGCTGAGAGAGGGCACCCTGAGGACTCTCACCCTGAGGATCGGGCCTGCAAGAAGGCAAGAGTCAGACCCAAGGTGTCTGAAGTGCTGAATTTTGTCCCAACTCTGGAACTACTAGGCTTGAATTCCCTTGAGGCACCATCTCTTTCTCTGTGCCCCAGTTTCCCAGTCCCTGAAATGCTGTCATTGAGAAGATTACGAGTTATTGCATGAAAGTACCTCACAGTGCCAGCACATAATATGTGCTCGGTAAATATGTTCCCTTCCCTCCTCCCTTCCTCCATCTCCTGATGTTGTTCCTCAGTTTCCCCACGAGTGAAATGGGAACAAGAGCGCCCATGTCGGTACTGTCTTGGGGATATTATGAGAACCAAATGAAAGACTAGATGTAGAAGCATCATAGTGTCTATAGGTAAAAATGCAAAAGCAAGGTTAAATTAACACAGGATGAATGAGACAGGCCAGCTAACCCAAATCCTCTGAGTAAAATATCTGAGCCCCACCCAACCTTCCCTGCTCCCAGCAGTTCTCTGCTTGGGGTATCTCCCTCCCCACCCTTCCCCATGCCCCACCTGGTGGAACTGTGACCATTTTGTGTTGGGCCTAGAGATAGGGAGCCATCACAGACGCTCACATGCCTCCCATCAGTGCAGGCATGCTGCCGGCTGCCTGTGACAGAAAGGGTCACCCCATTGGCCCCTCGATGTCCTGCAAAACAATTTAAAAATAAAAACCATGCCTCTGCTCAGTACCCTTCCATGGCTCCCACTTATCCAGATCTGAATTCCTCAACCAGCTCTGGAGGCTCCCCTTGGCTTGATCCAGCCTAACTTCCCACCCTGATTTTGCTCTCTCCTCACCCTACCCTTCACCTCCCTGGACTGGTCTACTCATCAGTACCTGAGAGTAAGGCAAGGCCTCACACACCTTGCATCCCCATTTCATGTGGGCTTGAAAATGAACCCTTAAGCCCCTGCAGTTCCTTCTCGCCCTCACTCGGGCCCACAGGAATGTCTCCCTTCCCCAAGCTCAGCATTTTACCTTTTAGTGTCATTTTTCAAATATCAAATGAAGTCTGTGCAACTACACTGTAAGCTCCACAGGGACAAGAGTGTGTATGTGTTTGCATTTATGTGTCAATATTTATATATTCAAAAATACCCATCTATTCATATCTATGTCTATATCCAGATTTAGGCAGATGATATATAGATGATAGAGATAGAAATAAAGATAGGTAGAGACAGAGACAGAGATAGAGACAGAGATAGAATGACCAGGAACACCCTCTCTGATACTGTATTCATGCCTCATTAAATGAGACTTTGCTCCACCCCTCAAGAAATGGAGTCTCTGTCTCCTTTCCTTGAATCTTGGCTGGCCCTGTGACTTGCTTTGACAACTAGACAGGACAGAACATAACAGATGTGTCCTGATGTGGCTTCCTAGTCTAGGTCTCAACAGCACTGACAGCTTCCACTCTTGCTCTCTTAGACTAGAATTCTGCCAGTGCCTTCTCGAGGATGAGAGACCATGTGGAGAGAGAGGCCTGAATCACAGCAGGCACAGCAACCATACATGTGGGCGAGGCCATCTTAGACCACCAGACCCAGCCAAGCCACCATGTGACTATAGCCACCATGGTGACCTCTGGAGAAAGCACCAAGCATCGCACCATCTAGTAGTCTTGCATTTCCTATCAGGATCTTCTAGAGCTGAGCCCAGCACAAATTGTTAATCCCCAGACTGGGGAGGAAATAGAATGGTTGTCTTTTTAGCCACCAAAGTTTTGGGGTAATCTTGATATAAAGCAAAAATGACAATGTGTGTGTTTATGTCTTCGCGTGTCTATGTGAATAGTTGAGTGCCATGTACATATTAGCATGAGAATTAGAGTGAATGAATGAGTAGATGAGCGCAAAGCCTTAATACGCTCCACTTCTAGATGTGGCCTTTGTAATCCATTAATACAGAATTTGTTCAGTAGAGTTGACTTCACTCGTTTTTTCTCAGGAAGAGAAGAAGTACCCAGGGTGTGAAAGAAATTCACAGGGTTCTTAGGAATGCCAAGGGCATAGGGAAAGGGCCCGACCTATTGGTTTCTTTGACACACAAAAGGCTCCATGGTGCGGTGTCAGGGAAGTGAACTGGAAGCCTGGCGAAGATTGCTCAAGGCCTGGTTTTACCACTTGTTGGTTGTGTCCTTGAGTGTGGTTGGTTTCCTCTCTCTGGGCCTCAGTTTCCCTATCTGTAAGTGGAAGCTGCAATTAGATAGCCCTAAGGCCTCCCTCATCTGCAGCATTTCTAAGTTGTTGGTGACAATGTTTAACCCTTTCATTCACCCCATGGCCTGTTCCTTTGAGGGTTAGTTTACAGGGAGCAGTGTAAGGACAGGGACTGTCCCTGTTTCTTCGGGGAAATAGGACTTAGAAAAGGGAGTTGAGGCCCCTGAGATCACCCAGCAAAGCAGGAGGAGAGCTAGAATTAGGGTATAAACTGCCTTTTGGATGGCCCAGGCCTGGGTTACACTGGGTCTCAGACCTGCCGGTCTCCTGTGATCCGGCCAGCAGACAGCTGGAACTACCAGGAGATGGTGTTTTACAAGGTGACCCTGAGTAGGCCTCAGCAATAGCTGTGGGGAAAGATGACTCTTTATCTTGTACGTCTGACTGGATGCATTCTCTGCCCTCCATTGTTTGCCACCAGTTTCTGATGATGATAATGGCAGCCTTTAGGGGAGGTCATTGTCCCAGCCACCTTACATAGACGACATTATTCGCCTCCTTTTAAATTGGAAGAAATCAAAGCCCAGGGTGGTGAGCTGATTTACTCAATGTCACGTAATTAGGAAGTTCAAAGCCAAGAAAGAAACCCAAATTTACCTGATTCCAAACTCACTATCTTCCTCACCGTCCCATACAGTTCCTGGCGTCTGGAAGCCTCCTCTTTCCTGCCGGGTCCTTTCTAGAGCTAAGGCCAAGGGAGGGGAGGGGAAGGACTTTGCACCCAGGTCATAGGCTGTTAGGAAAACTGAGATGGCTATGAGCAGGGCCATCTTGATATGGCTGTTGTAGATCCACCTTGGATAGAACCTGGGTTGGATCCACTTCGTCCCAAATTCTATCCCTCTAGAAAATTGAACTGTTGCGTAATCCAGTGAATAACAATTAATACCTGGAGCCCTGCCTGGAGCCTCACAAGATGCGGCTTCAGTACCTCCTCCCCAGCCAAAAGCAGCCAGGGGGTCACTACCTACTGGGCACACATGCAAGCAAATACAGGGTGCGGTCCCTAGCCTGAAGGAGCTTAACCTTGGGTCCACACGAAATATACGAATATATAAATGCTGAGCTTTGTGGTATCAACTTACAGTGCAATAATGAGAAAAGAAAGATTGTTAAGGACTAAAGGGCAAAGGGAAGGTTTCACGGGAGAAAAGGACTCTGAGCTGAGCCTTGAGAAAAAAGAATTTGAACCAGAGGAGAAGGAAGGGCTCTCTTAACCATGGGAACAGCATCAGCAAAAGCCTGGGTGGGAAATGACCCGGTTTATGTAGAGACAGTGAGAAGATAAACCTCTATGGGGTCTGGGCCTCGGAGAAGACAAGGTGGATGGCCCCAGAGTGGGCCAAAAACCAGAGGTCAGCAAAAGGGAGACCTGAGACCACCTTGGCTGGCCCATCTACCCACCCATTTTGCTTTCTAGAAGACTGGAGCCTTGTGCCTCTACTCACACAAACTGACAGACAGACAAACAAATGCATGTGAGTGTGCCCATGCACACCCCCCCCCCCCCCACACACACACACACACACACTCTACTGTGTGTTGGTTCCTGTCAGAAGCCAGCCTGTGAGATTGTTGTGGATTCCAGAGGAGGGGGTGGGGGGCTAAGATAGCAGATTGTTGAGACTCTAATTACATATCTTTGAGGTGGAAATTTAGTAAAACCACAGACTTGGAACAACATAAAAGTGCATAAAACAGCCTCATCCGTTCATTATGCAAAGGAATTGCTCATTTACAGAGTTTGGATTACAGTAGAGAGCTTATAAAGCAAAAAGATGGAGCTTTATGGAATCCCATAAGCACCAGCATGTTCTCATCAGGAAGAGCACACCTGTTGGATGGAGCCTAACCCATGCAGGTGGCAGGTCCCCCATCCGCTGAGGGACGGCCCCACAGTGCCACCTACCTCCAGGAGGGATGAGCAAGATCAACAGCCAAGAGAAGCCACCTGAGAGAACTGCCTAGAACACGTCTGGGATCACAGAGAGAGGGGTCGACTGAGGAGCCACTTATTATAAGACAAAATAATATAAATAATGTCATATTGGGAGCAAAGGACTTAGTATATGTGCTGCCGAAGCGAGCACATCAAAGGACTTAGAAAAGGGAGATGCTACATAGGTATTACCTTATGCACTAACAGAGCCATCTATTTGTGATTCAAGGGATCCCCTGAAACCTGGATCCCCCAATTTTAAAAATCTGATTCTAACTCACCTTAGTTTTTCTGCATTTTATTATCTACTTGTCTTTTCCTTTACATTAAAATTGCTTTTGGGAATGATTAAGTCTGAAAAGAGCATGTCTCAAAGTATGTTCTGTGGAATATTAGTTTACAAGGAAAAAAACATTTGGTGGTTAAATTAAATAAGTACATTTCGGAAATTTCAGATTAAATTCACACCCCATCACATCTCCCTTGGAATGTATCATGAATGTTAGCATGAATGTGTTAAAGGCTCTGAGAAGTCTTGCAATAAATAAATTTAAATTTCTTTAACTTTGTTTAACTTGGCATTTCTAACATTGAAGTAATCAAGAAATCTGGGGGTTTTAGGGGGAGGGGGTTGTTTTTATTTAGAAAACACCAATTATCATCCTGAAAAACAAGCATTTTATAAAACAAGCTTGACTGGTTTTTCAGTTTTTGTCATTGGATGTAAATTTAAAAATTGTTCAGTGATTTTTCAAGACCTATTACTTGACCCTTTTGTTTCAGCCTGGTCAAGCTCTATCCTAACCCTCTTGTATAGAGTTGTATTACTTACCCACAAAGAGACTTGATTACCAGGTTTCTAGGTGGGACCAGGGGACTCTTGAACTATGGGTTCTCTGGGACTTAAAAAGGCATGTCCTAGTCCCCAGAGAGGGAAAGAAAGTCACAGTGCTCTGGGTCAGGGGCACTCTGCCACATTTGAGTACCAAAGGGAAGACAGATGAGAGTGTCCTATGTATGTTTAAAAATAATGGTGACACTGGATACAACCCAAAAGGCTGTCGACAGGTAAATGGAAAAATAAGCTGTGGTATATCCATACAATAGACTACTTTCCATTAAAAAAAAAAAAAAATGGATGAATTAATCTCAGCATCATTGGCCTGAGTAAAGAGGATTACATACTGCATGATTTATTCATATAAAACTCTAGGAAATGCAGGCTAATCTATAGTGACAGAAAGCAGGCCAGTGGTAGCCTGGGGATGAGGGTAGAGGGAGAGAAGGGTTGCCAAGGGGCCCCAGGAAATAAGAAGTGGGAGATGGAAATGTTTGGTATCTTAATTGTGGTAACGGTTTTATGAGTGTATACATATGTCAAAACTCATTAAATTGCGTACCCCTATATGTGGTTTATTGCATATAAGCAATATCTCAAAAGAGCTACAAAAATTTAAATAAATTAAATAAAAAATTTTAAATTATTTTCCAAAAATATTTTTATAAAAACTTGAGCAATCTGTGCCTGGCTTGCCTCTGATTAATGCTTCTGGTCATCAATGATTTTCAGATCATCAAAGTGTGAATGATAGATATTGCGGATGACAGATCATCAAAGCAAGTGAATAAATAAGTTCAGGGCATCGATAGGCTCCGTTTGTAGACACTGCCTTCCCTATCCCTTTATAGACCACGTACACCACCGACTCTGCTGGTCCTTCATTTTTTTTCTCATCAATGGAAGAGGCCTTGGAAGAATTTCATCTGGTTCCTAGAAATTGCAAGGATACAGAAGAAGGAATTTGTCCATTGGCTTTCACTGATGGCGGTGTTTCCCCAGGGCTAGTGTGGTCTAGGGGCTGAGCTGAGCTGGACCTCTCAGGTCAAGCCCTGGCTCACCCTCTCTGCTGTGGAAGAAATGTGTGGCCGTTTCTTCTCTCTGTGTCTTTGCAGAGTCAGATACTTTAGAGATATAACAGATTTAAAGCATTAAATCTTCAAAACCTTAGGGAAACTAAGAAAAAAGAGTTTCATCATTTCTAAAATAAAAAGTAGGAAAGTTCCTTTTCTTTTTTAATATATATATTTTTATTGATTTCAGAGAGAGGAAGGGAGAGGGAGAGAGAGATAGAAACATCAATGATGAGAGAGTCATTGATCGGCTGCCTCTTGCAAGGCCCCCACTGGGGATGGAGCCCGCAACCCGGGAATCGAACCCCGATCGCCTGGATCCTAGGTCGATGCTCAACTGTTGAGCCACACCCGGCCGGGCCCTTCTTCTTATTTTCTACCCTCACCCACGGATATTTTTTCCATTGCTTTTCAGAGAGTGGAAGGGGGGGAGACATTGATGTGAGAGAGACACATCAACCGGTTGCCTCCTGCACTCGTCCCAACAGGCCCAGGTGATCAAGCCCGCAACTGAAGTGCGTGCCCTTGGCCAGAATCAAACCCGGGACCCTTCAGTCCAAAGGCTGACGCTCTAACCACTGAGCCAAACCAGCTAGGGCAAGTTCCTTCATATTCTGACCTTTTAGGATTCTTTAGATTTTTTTCTGCAAATGAGAATGGTGCTGTGAGTGCTCTAAGCAGGTGGATAAGAGTTGAGGAAGAGGAGAGATGAATGGCGACAAAGGGGGAATTGGCCACATCAAGTGCCTTCGTAGTCAAACAGACCTGGAATAGTCTTGGACAAGAGGTGTGACCTTGAGGGAATTCACAGCTCTGAGCCTCCTCTACAAACTAGAGTTATTAGTAACTACCACATAGTCTCAAAAGCAAATGAAAATAAAATTTGTAAAAATTCCCAGCATGATATCCAGCATAGATTAAGGGCAAAATGTCAATTTCTTCCCCACCTTCCAGAGACAAATTGTCTCATAAACATTTTGCTAAGAGGAGGTCTGTAAGCTCCCTGGCAAATACAAGTCCGAGGTTTCCCAAATCCTCAGAACTGATTCAGAGGTAAAACCTAAGCCCTCCCCAAACACTGAGGCTCATAGATCTCTACCTTTGCTTAATGGATCCACTGAAGTCATTTTCCTCTGGTGGCCCATGGCCTCTGGGAGTGAACCCGCAATGGAACAGGAGCTCTCTCCCCAGCCATGGGGTCTTTCCTTCCAGCCCACCCTTCCAGGCTCTACAGAGCACCACCCCCACTCCACCATCAGCTTTGTTTCCTTTCCCTCTTTCCCCTCCTTGCTCTTTGCAGGACAGCCCAGCTCTACAGCATCTCCAGAGGTCAAGATGGTGAAAACAGGTGATGTCGAGTGAGGGGAGAGGGCTTTGTGTGTTTTGAAAAGTCAAGACTATGAGAGCGGGATGACTCTTCAGGTTGTGTATTTGTTTCCTGTGCCGACAAAGTACCACAAACTGGGAAGCTTAAAATAATAGGAACTTACTCTCTCACAGCTCTGGAGGCCAGAGTCTTAATTCCAGGTGTCAGAGGGCTGAAGGTTTAGGGAGGAGCCTACCTAACCAATTCTACCTTCAGGTGTTGCTAATAACCCTTGGCTGTAGACCCGTCACTCTAAACTCTGCCGCCACCATCACATGGCATTCTCCCTGCACATCTTTCTGTCCCTGAGTCTGTGTTCTTTCTGCCTCTTATAAGAGTATCGGTCATATTGGATTAGAGCCAACCCTAATCCAATATAACTCAATTACACCTGCAGAGACCCTGTTTCCAAATGAGGTCACATTCTGCAGTCTGGATGGGCATTAATTTGGGGAGGACACTATTGAACCCAATACAGGGTCCTCAATGCCCAGCCCACCTCAAGGAAATGGACCCTAGAGACTAAAGTGAGTCGGTCTAGATTGTATGGCCAACTAATGACAGAGCTAAGACTGGAATTCAGGCCTTTTGTTTCATATCCAGGATAACATCTAAGGCACCAATATGTCTCCAGTGAGCACCCATTTGGCCCCAAGCTGATGGTGGGGAAAAGGGATGGTTTTGTTTCTGGAAGCTTCCTGTGCTGGACTTGGCTTATCATAATAATGACCACCAGGGCCATGATCTGTAGTATCTGTGACTATAAGCGGCAAGCTTAAAGAGCGAACTTTGGGCCAGCCACTGTTCTTAGCAATTTAACATGTTAACTTCTTTAGTCCTCCGAACAAGCAAGGTCTGTCTGAATCCCAAAGCCCATTTCCTTCCTGCAGCACCAAGCTGCCCAAATGAGAACTGGGAGTGAAAATGGCACTTTGGACGAGCCACACCCCCACTGAACGCCTATGAGTAATTTAAAGCTCCAATGGAATCTGAAAATGTCCACCTAGGCTGGGAATGGGGTAACCACAAAGGACGGTTGTGTCTCCAAAATTCAGCTGCTAGCCAATTAGCTGGGAACCTCCCAAAGCCAAATCTTTGGGTGTACCCACAGATTGAGACAAGGATGGTCAATTAAGCCCATCCCAGCTAATTGCTGTGGTTTCTGGCCAGGATAGCCAACGGCTGTGTGTCAGCAGCTTGTGCCAGTCAAGGTGCAGATGTGGGACAAATGTCCCTGGCACACCGCTACTGCAAGACAAGGAGGAACAGAGAGGAGAAGAGCAGCTCAGGCCACCCGTGCAAATGGCTCAGATTTTAAGGACTGCTGGTTGGCTCCCAGTGGCCCTGGCTCACCACCCATTCCATGCTGGGGGGCTGGGGGCAGTAATTAACGATTATACAATGGCATCAATTAAAGCCAAAGATAGGGCTCAATGGGACACACTGACTCAGAGGGGGAATGCAGGAGGGGAAGGCCATCTCTTCCAGGGCCTGCGGGGACAGAAAGTGCTTGGGGACGCCATGGGAGATAAAAAGGAACTGGAATGTCCTTTGCCTCTGCCACTTCCTTGGTAATGATAGTTCTTACTTGAGGAAAGGCAGATGTGAAGGATTTAGGCTCTGGCGAGGGCTGATTTCGAGGTCACACCCTGGGTTGCCGGACCAGGTATTTAGAGGAGTCAGAACAGACTGCTACTTGTGCCGACCTGGCACATTCAGAGGACAGAAGTGCTCCTTGCATTTGCTGGGAGACTAAGGAAGCAGCAAAGAGCACCGACCGGGGGCCTGCGGCCCGCAGCCCTGTGACTCTTTGCCACCGCCTTGCCATGGGGCTGGGCAAGCCCTTTAGCCTCACGGTGCCTGAGATCCCTCATTTCTCAAGTAAGGTTGACGCTGATGTCTGCCCTTCTCCGTGGGCTGCTGAGACTCCGAGCTACACAGAAGCATTCTGGAAAGGCTATTTCGGTGGTAGGGACAGAACGTACTGATGACTAAGAGCCAAGAGGAGCCACTCGGCCACTAACCATCTATGGGAAACTGGGAAAGTCACCATAAAACTCTAATAGTGCTCTCAGCCCTGGGTCATGGAGTTTTTTGCAAATCTAACCAAAGTGATGGATCCAAGGCCCCAGAAAAATGCCTAAGAAAGCAATAAGGTTTGCCCATGACCTCGGGAGCTTCTGGCCTCTCTAGGTCTGTTTGTGGCCTCCAGCAAATCCCTAGGCCCCTGACTGAAGGTTTCTGCCCCGGGAGCAGGAGCTCGGCCGCAGCAACGCAGATCTTAGTAACATATCTCTAGAAAGAACGCCTCAATATCAATGAGGACCGTTCCAGGCAGACGCAAAGTGAGGAAATATATTATTTCTTATACTTATCAGGACCATATGAAAGTCCCACGGCACTTGGTCTAACCATTTCTCAGGAGTACTGAAGGGTAGCCTGAAGCCCTTCCCTGACATCTTCTGAGCTGTAGCTTGTGCCTCTGCGGGCTACCCATCCATATGTTCCCATCTACTTCCAGGCTCTCAGAAACTCATCAGAATCTGGCACGGAGAGCCACCCCTGCTGTTCTCAGCACAGCCAAGGATTGATTTCCTTTTTATATCCTTGCTGCCATTTCAGTGGGATTTGGGAAGCAGGGGAGGCAAACATGTGAACTCAGGCTTGAGCCAGAAGCGCCTCATTTTTTAGATTATGTAAACCTCCACCAGCTCCCTCCTGGGAAGGCCAGCTGAGAGGCAATGCCTTGGTTTGTTTTGGCAGTGTCATGTTGGGCCATCCGCCTCCTTGTCCCCCGGCAGCCCCTGAGTGCCAGTGCCCACACACAGCACCATCCCAGCCATCCTGAGCCAGGGCGCAGCAGCCAGGTCTCGGTTGATTCACCTTGAGCAGGAACGCCTCAGCATCACAGGGACCATCCCAGCAGCGAGCATGTCCCCTGTGGCTGAGATGACTGGTTGACTAGTGCACTCTCCCGGGAGATTGTGTGGTCTCTGCTCCTTGGACAACAGTGAGCACTCATTTTATGCCTGGGCATGTGGGCTTGCACCCTAGATAGAGGCAACACAGCCAGATGTCAAGAAAGCAGGCTCCAGAGGGGCTCACTAGCTGTGTGACATTGAACAAATTCCCTAACCTTTCTGTGCCTCAGCATTATCCACTGTAAAATAGGGGCAATATTAATACTTACTTCATATGGCCGATATAAAAACTAAATGGGTTAATATATATGAAGTGCTTAGAACAATGTCTACTAAGCATGGTAAACACTCAATAAACACAGAAACAGAACCAATAGGGTGTGCGTGTGTGTGTGTGTGTGTGTGTGTGTGTGTGTGTGTGTGTGTGTGAAGGAATTGGCTCGTGTGGGTGAGGGCTGGTAAATCTGAATTCTACAGAAACTGTGGGTGGGTGAGGGCTGAGGGAAAGTTTGCTCAGCATCTATCGTGTGCCTCCTCCTCCCTTCCCATGTCACCTGCTCTACCCCCAGGCCACCCATGCTAGAGCTGGCTAGTGTGCTAGCCACAGGTGCGGTGTTCACAGTTTCATACAGGGCAATCCCTCTGTCCTGCAGCCACCTCTCTTGCCCTCCTTAGTATCAGGTAACATCATACACTCACATCCAGATCTGTATGTTGGACAGAATTATATTCTGAATGTGAGAGGGAGAGGCTGAATGGTGGGAGGCTGGTAGATGCTGGCATCATATCTCCTGGGTTTGCATCCTGGTTCTGCTCCCTAATAGCTCAGGATCTCAGACAAGACATTTAACTTCTCTGGACCTTAGTTTTCTCATCCATAAAATGGTGCCATTAGCAGTACTTCTCTCACAAAATTGTTACAAAGAATGTATGGGATAATCTACACTCTGTTATACTGGCTGTTTTACGTAATTCAACATTTTAAAAATTTGCAGAGAGAGAGGAGAGAGGTGACTCACCCGAGGTTGAAAAGCTAATTGCAGCTTGGGGATCAGTCCGCATCTCCAGACCCCTTGTTCACAAAGCCTCCCTCTCTGCAGGGCATTAACGGCCCTAAGCACACAGTGTGAAATGCCAATATTCCCAGGAGGCCTACTGCATGTTGTTATCACCTTAATGTTAGTGATGTGAATTGGTTTGCCACCTTTTTAAAAATTGAACTCTGGTTAGAAAGGAGTGTAGATTGGGGTTGGGGAGGGACAGGCTTCATGTCTGTGACTCTGGCGGCCCTGCCTCAGAAAAAAAAACGTGTCCCCTCTCCCGATATCAGGAACAAGGCTGAGATTCAGGTCAGAGGATTGGACCGTACAATGAACAGTACTGCTCCCAAGCCCCCTGCTTTGTGTTTGTGTCTGACTCTCCCAGAGAAGGAGGCTCGGCAGAGCTTATGACCTGAGACTGGCCTCTGCCGTAGGCCTGGGCCACCAGGCGGCAGGGGAAGGAGAGACCACCGCAAAGTCCCTAGCAATAGCCCAGGCAGGACAAGCCATGGACCATTCATTCATTCACTCACTCAGCACAGTTGGTTACCTACTCTGTCCGAGGCAAGTGCCAGTCCCAGACCTCAGGCAATGGCTGCTCTGATGATCCTTTACTGCTGGCAGCCTCGCAGGCTCGTGATAGCCAGAGGGATGCTTAATCCAGGCCTTGAACCCTCAGGACCAGCACCGTCAAACAAACCACGGAGATGGAGCCAGAAAAAACACACTGACAATTGTGCAGTGTCTTCCTTCAGGGAAGGGAGGCCAGGGCTACAGATGGGATTCCTCCCCTTCCCTGCCTCTTAGAGAGAAAGTACACAGAATAGGTTGTTGTTCTTCTTAATTAAACCCTCTAAGTTTAGACCTGCTTTTCTGAGCAACTTAGCTAGGGAACAGTGGACTAAAGACAATATAAGAAGGAAAATATTGTCAAAAATAGGATGCCATCTTTTGATTATTCAACTCACATTTTCAAGGACTAACTATGGCTTTAAAACAGTATTTCATTTACTCCTCATGAACTCTGTGAAGGCTGAAGATTACAAGGATACATTTGTTTATTGCCCACGGCTGATACGAGGGCCAGAGCCAGGATTTGAAGCCAGCCCTGTGACGCAGAGCCCAGTCTGCCCAGTGCAGCTCCCGGGTCTCCCCAGGGCCAGCCAGCAGCCGCCACCCCACACTCCAGCCCAGGCACTGGCTCCCCAGCCCTCTCCTCAGAGGTGTTGCATTTTGTCTCCAAGAAGAAACCCTACCCTTCCGCAGAGACCCTTGCCCATCTATTCGAGTTACCAATTCAGCCAGTATCCCCACCAAATAATCTCTCTTGTTCAAGAAAATTCATCAAACCGAAAAGTCACCATGAACTCCGTGATGCTTTGAGATGAATCCATAGTTTAATAATCACAACAGCATGTACGCGCATTTGAAAAACAGTGTCAAAGGAAACATTACTTATTCACTGACTAAAGCACTCCCTGTGCCCATGAATTAGAAAAGCCCTGAAATGACTCACCTTGAAGTTGCCGGGGTTTGGACTGGCTGAGGGCACTGCTTTCCATCCCATAATCTCTCCCACCTGCTGAACCAGCAGAGCGATCTGGAAGGCAACATTTGCTTTCCTTTATTTCCCCCTGGTTTATTTTCAAGCTAGAATTCCACCCCCAGCATGGTCAGTGTTACCCGACCTTCTCCTCACAAGGCCATGAGCCCACAATTATTCTGACCATCTCTTCTTTTTCATAACAGTACACAACACAACAGCACATTTACCAGTATTAATTTAATTGTCAGATCAGCCCCAGGTGGGTATATGACTGTCATTTTCCTCAAAATACTGAGGCTCAAAGACTTACGCAAATGTCCAGCTGGTGTTGCTCAGTGGTTGAACGTCAACCCATAAACCAAGAGGTCACCGGTTCGATTCCCAGGCAGGGCACATGCCCAGGTTGTGGGCTCGATCCCCAGTAGGGGGCATGCAGAAGGCAGCCAATCGACGTTTCTCTCTCATTGATGTTTCTATCTATCCCTCTCCCTTCCTCTCTCTCTAAAATCAATAAAAACATATTTTACAAAAGGACTTACTCAACTTGCTTAAGGTTGCTGAACTACTGAGGAAGCAAGATTCAAACCCAGGTTCAGTTCGTTCTCTATCCTACAACCTCCCCCTCCCTCCCTGCCCTCCTTCTCACCTTTCTGTCACCTCCCTTATAGCCATGAGATGGGAGCCCCCGAAAGCTCAGGACAGGTGCCTGGGTTTGGTTGCAGGTGGAGGCCCACGCGCCTGCTCTCCCTGTCCACACGGCCTTGCTCTCCAGCCCATTTGGTTTCTAAGGCGCCACACCAGCGTGAAGTGACAGCCCTGTTGGTGCTGGGGACTGTTCTGCTCTCCACATCCTGTCCTAAGAGGCTTCAGGAGGCACAGGAGCAGCCTGTGTGGGGAAGGAACGACAGTCTTAGGAAGCAAAGGCTCATGGGAGCAACCTCAGGAGGGCAGCAGCTACAAAGGGCATTCAGGCGGGCTCAGCCCAGAGGTTTCTCTGGACCATCTGCTACAGAGAACTCCCTACACACAGGCCAAGGAAATTGCTTCCTTTGCTCTCTCTGGGCACTACCTTCCCCTCCAGGAAATGCCTTCCAAATGGCCCTCTCATCTTCAGCTGATGTCCCACCAGTGGTGTCCAGGGGCCCAGCACCCCAGGCCCGCCTGCCTCCAAGGACTCCTCTCCTCCGCCACCCCACCCCCCAAAGATCTCAGCAGCTGCCACACGCTGGTGTTAATTCGGAGTGCCTTCCAAGCACCTGGGTTAATTGCCAAACAAGCAGCTGCCTAACAAAGAGGTGTCCCTCCCCCTGCCCAAT
Source organism: Miniopterus schreibersii (assembly GCF_964146895.1). NCBI lineage: Eukaryota > Metazoa > Chordata > Mammalia > Chiroptera > Miniopteridae > Miniopterus > Miniopterus schreibersii. The sequence continues at coordinate 75,201,319 of NC_138105.1, read as the reverse complement.
AGGACTCAGGTGGAAATGGAGTTGACACCCTGAGGCGGAAAGGCTGTGGCCCATCTGGCCCTTTTCCCTCCCCCTTCTACACTAAACACTTTCGGGCAGGAGGTGGCTGGCCGGGCAAAAGCCTCTAGAGACCCCTCCCCAGATTATTCCAAGTGAGAACCCTGCCCCATTCAAGCTCTGATGGGGCCATCTGTGCCTGAGCTCCAGGAAAAGGGGAGGCCGTACCCCATGCCTCCAGGGGCCTCCAAGCTGTGAGGAAGCTCTGCCAAGCACTAGCCCCCACACACCTCTTTCAAAGCCCCCCCTTCCCACGCCAAATATCACCACCAATTCTGCCGTCCCCCGCCTGCCTGAACCTGAGAGCAAACGCCAAGCCAACCTGATTTCCCGCTACCCACACCGAGGAAGAGCAAAGGCCTGAGGGCAGGAAGGAAGGTTTTGGCTACTGATTGTGCAGCTGCTGGTACATCCAGACAACCAGGCTGGCGACACAGGAGGGATAAGAGGAAGGGTTAGGGACAGAAACCAGGAGCAAGCCTCCAGTCTCCTCCTGGACAAAGGGGTGTCAGCGGATCCTGAGAATATGGGGAGGGAAGGGGGTCCTGCAATCTCACTGACTTCACAGCTTCGCCTTCCAGAAAACTCCAGAGTAAAAACGCACCATATAGCTCCTTTGGTGCAAGTCTTTTATTGATGAGAAAACCCAACACTCAGAAATGCAGATGACTCGGTCACAGCGAGCTCCTGGGAGATTCAGGACAAGAAGCCATCCCTCCTGAGGCCACGGCCAGCACTCCCCTCCTTCATCTTCTGTCATCATTCGCAGCACAGCTCCCTCTGCATGAGTCAGTCCCCTTCAGTTCCCGGTGCCCCGGGTTCCCTGCGTGTAGAATACTCTGCCCCATAGAAAGAAGGAGAAACAGGAGGGCAGGTGTGTGGGAGACAGTCCTGGGGGTGACTGTTCAAGGGCTCCCCATCTGCGTGGAGAGGGAGCAGCGAGTGAAATCGGAGTCCCACATGGGAAGAGCCTGTGAGAAAAGCCGTGGGGTTCAGCCCTCGGCGCTGACACTCACTAGCTCGGCACCTTGCTGCAGAGCTTTACCCCTTTCATCTCCTGACTCCAAGTGTAAAATATCTATAGGAAACCCAGCTTCAGCATCATTGCGAAGGGTATGATCTGTTTTATGTTTTTTTTAATTTATTTTTTTTTTTGTCAATGAGCAGGGAATTTTATTTTTTAAGTCTTTACTGCTGAGAGTATTACAGATGTCCCCCTTTTTTGCCCCATTGCTCCCCTCCACCCAGTTCCTGCCCCACCCTAGGCCTTCACCACCCTACTGTCTATGTCCCTGGGCAACGCATATGTGCATGTAAGTTCTTTGGTTAATGAACTTACCCCTTCGCTCTAAGATTCGTCAGCCTGTGCCATGCATCGAAGCCACTGGCTCTATTTTATTTCTCGGTTTATTTTGTTCATTAGATTTCACATATAACTGAGATCCTGTAATATTTGTCTTTTTCTGATTGGCTTATTTCACTTAGCATAATAATCTCCAGGTCCCTCCACGCTGTCTAAAAGGGCAATAGATCCTTCTTTTTCACAGCTGCATAGTATTCCATCATGTAAATGAGATATCTGTTTTAAAAATACTGCCCTGACAGCTATTAGTTGGATCTGTCCTTCATACTGGGCTTAACAATTGGAGGGTTGTGAAGAGTTCTCTATTAGCCTATGGACCCAGACTTCTGATCTACCCCAAACTAAGAGGAAAGCCTGTAGATGAAGGTAAATGATGCAGATTCCTTGAGCTTGGACCATCCCCAGGATGTAAGCTTGCTTCCCCTGGCTCTCTTTATGGAAGGATAAGTGTAATACGCTCATCCTTGCCTTGGTGCCTGCTCTCCTCCTGAAATGCTCTCCCTTCCACCTGTTCAAATGCAGCCATCCCTGTAGTGAAGACCCTCCCCGGGAAGACTACCCCTCATCGACATTCCGCTTCTCTAACCTCTCGCTGTGATTCAGCATCTCATTTCCTTTCATCTTGTCTTTTAACGAGACCGTAAGTTCCTAGAGGCTAGAAATCACATCGTGTTAATTTTTAAATCTCCTTCGTGGTAGTCTAGTGCAAAGCAAGCATGTATCTTAACCAAAGGGGCCTCGGTTTGCATAAGACCATTTGCCTGCGCTCTCCCTCACCCTAACTTTCCTGTTCTGGGTTCTTCTACATATAGTCAAAAAGAAGCTATAGTTCCAAGGAGGTGAATATGAAGGAGAACTTATCCACTTGCATGACAATCTGAGGCTCCCTATGTTTGTTCACCCATTTCTTCATTCATTAAAGAGAGGAGAGTAGCTATATCTCTGCCAAATATAATTCATGCTGGGGGGACTTTGAACAGAGATGGGGAAAAGCCTGGGAGATTCACCAGACCTTGAGCCAGCAAATGCTGTAGAATTATTTATATCAACAGTAAGTGCTGGCTGCTTTTCGTACATTAGTGATTCTAAGAGCTTTACTTGTATTTACCCAAATTAACCTTACAACTGTCCTTGAAGTAGGGGCTGTCACTATTCCCACTTTGTAGATAATGAAACTGAGGCATAGAGATGTTAGGTCACTCACCAAGGTCTCATGCTAGAAACCTACACAGTCAGGTGGAAGCCAGGCATCTGGCTGGGAGGCTGTGACCCGGAGCATTCCACTGCTCTGCACCTCAGGTCAGTCTCAGGGCACCGGAGAGGGGAGGCACACGGGGAAGGGTATGACGCCACTGAGAGACTTCCGAACCCTGGTGAGGTGGGGCGATTGAAGAGCCAGCGACTCACCTCTGGCCCCTGTGAACCCTCTTCTTTCAAGGACATCCTGAGCCACTCCTGTGAGCTGCCACTTGCAGCTCAGCTCATCCAGGGCTTCCTAGAGGCAGCCTGGCATTCCTGTCTGCCTGAGATTAGCCAGGCTCCAAACACAGGAATCTTTGATCACTCCCAAGCCTGTCCTTTTCATTTCTATGCAATTCTGCCTGGCTTCGATCTCGTACAAACCCGAAAGACGACCCCCCCACTTTTAGATCACCTAGTAACAACCACAGAGTCTGTTTCCTCTGTCCTGTGGGAGTTCAGTAGCAATGCAGAGGAAGAAGCCCAGTGAGGACATGAAAGATAATTAGAAGATGCTAAAAATGAGTGGGGTTGCAGGTAAGGGGCCCACCACCCCTTGGGCAGATAGGGAACCATGACCCTGCTGGGTATCCTTAAAGACAGGAAGGAGAGGAGCTCAGAGCTTCAGGCCTGTATGCCAGTGGAGATGGCTAGCACGGCCCAAGCAGACACTCAGAGCAAGAGTTCCTAGAGAAACCTTCGCCCATCGGTTCTATCGTCACTCATGGAAACTCAGCACCTAATTCATATTGTCAGAGCAGGCACAGTCCCAGAGAGAGCATGAACCCAAGCCAGCTTTCACTCCTGATGGCATGAGACTAGCAGGCCAGAAGTCTTCAGTGGCGATGGAAGCAGCCGGCGACACACTCTCCAGGCCAGCGCTGTCTTCTGAGGCTTGACAGTTCCAGGTGCAGCTCACTGATGTAAATCACCCGAGTGCAGGGGCAAAGGAGGAGGGCGGATTGCAGCGGGTAGTGTTTACTCTGGTGCACCAAGTATCAGGACGTAGCCCCTGCCCCCCACTTCTCTGACTCCCCCCCCCCCCCGCCCGGCCACTCTCCCCTGGCTCATTTTGCTTCAGCCTCACTAGCCTCCTTCTTACACCCTGAAGGCATCGAGCATGCCCCAGGGCCCTTGTACTTGCTGTCCCAGCTGTCTAGAACAGTCTTCCCCCAGATACCCAGACAACTCCCTCTTCCTTTGCATTTCTGCTCACACATCACCCTATCAGATGGGTGCCCTGACCTCTGGATATACAGTTCACCCTCTCCTCACAGCAGCACTCTTGTATCCCTTAGGACTGCTTCATTAGACACTCAGGGCCACCTGAGGGGTGTGTGTGTGTGTGACCTATTTGGCCCTGACAGAACACAGACTCCATGGGAACAAACTAGGTTTCTGTATCTCTGTACCTGGAACAGTGCCTGACCCAACGGGCACTCAGAATACTTATAGAATCAAACTGGATTCCCCTCCCTTAGTCTCTGAGTGATTTGCTTCTGAAACCATGGGCCGGTGGTTTCCTTTTTTGTGGTTCATGTTGTTTGTTTTCTGGACCCATAAGTAAATGTAGAAGGTGCTCTCTCATAGTCACTGGGCAATCCCAGCCCTAGAAACACGGCTTCACCTCTGTTCCTGCGACCCCGGGGTGACTCCACCCCACCACACACTTTCCTGGTTCATTCTCCCCTCTGCTCCCCCCACCCCAGCTTGTGCTGTGCTCCCCACCAAATATGAACTCCCTTCTGCTTATCTAAATCCCACTCAAACTTTCAAACTACTCTCTAGCTGACTTTTTTCTCTGTCTGTTCACTGGCTTCTCCATTCTCTGGGCCCCAGGTCTCTTCCACGTTTAGCACTGAAAGTTCAAAATGTCCTTGTCCTAATCGGACTGTAGCTCTTTGGGGACAGACAGCATGCCTCCCACATCTTCTGCCTTCTCCTGGAACAAATACCATGCAGGGAGATAGTTCTTCTGTGTTGAACAATTTGTCAAAAAATTAATTAAATTATAGGGCATGGTGGAGCAGCATTTCTCTTTCTTGCTGATGTGGCTCCCGCTACCTCCATGTTGGTGTCTCTTAGATCACTGGGTGAGATAAGGGAAAGCATGGGAAAGAGAAAGTCTAAGGCAGATCCATGCCCATTAGTCACTTAGCATTCATTTGAAGACAGATTCTAGAATCGCAGAACACCCAGCTGGAAGGAACCTTGGAAGGCATCTGGCTCAAACCCTGGTGTCAATTCGGGTACTTAGATGCAAGCAACAGAAACTGGCACAGGCTTAACGGGGCAGGAAAGAAATATATTCAAGGGCTAGTGGGAGGGCTGGGGAACAGGGCCTGGAGCTGTGCTTCCAGGAGCAAAGCCCAGCATCATGGTCAGGTGAGTGCCGTTGCCACTCTCACGGGCGCTGGACTTCACAGCTTGTACTGGGGCTGCTGCTGCCTGGGACACAGTCCTGTTTGGGATGCTACCAGGAGGATCCCCCACTGTCCTTGCTTCCTTTGATTTAGATTCTGGCCAGTGCACATCTGATTGGGAGAGTCTGAGTCACCAGTCTCCACCCCAGCTGAAAAGGAGGGCAGGGAACAAGCATATTTTCGCATTCTTCAGTGAGATGTGGGCTCTGCTTCTGACCAAAAATTTTTAGGTAGTGATTCACCAATGGAGGAAGGGATTCAAGCGCAAATGTCCATCCATCTACCCCTCATACTACAGCAGAGGCAACAGTGATCCAGAGAAGGAGCGAATGACTAGGTCACATCATATATTACAAGTAGCTAGGACAGCAGCTCAGGTCTCCCGACTCCATGTCTTATATTCTTTCCACTCGCCTATGTGTAAAAGCAGCAGCTAGTGTGAAAATTAATAAAGGAAATCTCAACTAAAACTGGAGTTGGCGTTGTGAAGGCCTGTAGAGGGAGCTCTCATGCCCTGCCAGTCATCAATCACCCCAACAGGAAGAGATGTCCCTCGTACCTTGCACTTCCAAACAGGAGGAAGAAGATTTTCCTCTTGCCCAGCACCAATCCCAGCCAACTGAAACACCACATCTCAGCCAATAAGAAGCCATAGTGCCCGCCGGGTGTGGCTCAGCGGTTGAGCGTCGACCTAGGATCCAGGCTATCTGGGTTCGATTCCCGGTCAGGGCACATGCCCGGGTTGTGAGATTGATCAATGACTCTATCATAGATGTTTCTATCTCTCTCTCCCCCTCTCCTTTCCTCTCTCTGAAATCAATAAAGATATATTTAAAAAAAAAGAAGAAGAAGAAGCCATAGCCACCTGAGCTCTTATTTTCCTCCAATGAAATTTCATTTTTCTGCTGATGACTTTCTTGTCTAACCCTCCTTTCTGTAAAGCCTCCCATCTTGCATAACCCCTGCGAGTATCTCTGTGCTTGCTAGATAAAATGCTGCCTGACCCACGAATAATTTAATAAAGCCAATTAAATGTTCACATTTGCTCAGTTAAATTTTGGTTATTAACACTAGTTTAAAAGTTAGAGGCAAAGCAGGACAAACCCTAGAGAGCAAATGGTCAGTGATTTGTGTCCCTGGCAGCTAGTTTAGGGACTAACTGTCTCCTAGATTTGATCACCACTGTTTTTCAACATTTACTCCTCACAGCAGACATTACCTCCTGGAGGGCAGCTCTCCTGAGTCCCCAAGCGCCTTGGTTCCCTGATTTAACTCTGCCACAGCCATCATTATTTATGTTGCAGTATCCACGCATGTGTCTGCCCCCTCACCAGGCTGTGAGCCACGTGAGGTGCAGCACTGGCCCAGGGAGTATTGTGGATCATTCATCGCGAATGTGCACTGGGAACGCTGCAGGGCAGTCACATTTATGACAGTCCCCTCTCTCTATAATATTGACCCCCTTCCTGGGTCAACACTTTACTTGCCTTTCACTTCATGTTTTCAGGATACCTGAAATCACTTTCTCCGAGCATTCTTGTAATAGATCCTGGTGACAGCACAAAGCACAAACCCCAGAGGGTGGCACTTGAGATGGCCTCATAAGGCCTTGGCCAGGTTTCCTCCTAGCGGGTGGTAGAAAACAAATGGCAGAGTTGGCAAAGCAGATGTGTGAGGCCAGGAGGCAGAAGTCTAAGTGAAGCAGCCCCTGACAGGACAGAAAGAGCAGGCAGGTGTCTGATGGTTTCTAGGCCCCTGGAAATAACAGGAAGGGGCCTGCAAAGATGCTGAGTCAACAAGAAAGATGTCACAGGAATGAGGTAGGAGCTCCCTGGAGGGACATGCAGCCATCCCTTCACCTTGGAATAAAAATAGTTTAATATTTGTTTGAAAATATTTTCAAGTTCACGGTAGCACTCCCTACTCTTCATTTCAAGTTTGCCCAACCTCTGCACTGACCCACGCATGAAACTTGCCTTGCCATCTCTGGGGCTTCCCCGGGGCTCCTCCGGGGCTATTGCCCAGCTCAGAGAGTCCTTCCTGATGCCCACCCTTCCGAATTCTTGCATCCTGTAAACCCAGCCCAGCTGCTGTCTCCTCCAGGAAGCCTCTCTAGGCAGACCTAGCTCCCAGCTGACACCTCAGGGCAATGCTTGCTTCTACCATTGGCTTCGACACTTTTGCCCCGTTGTCATCTATAGCACACTATTTTCTGAATACAGGACATGTCTCCCAAGCTAGATTATAAGTCTTTCAATGGTTAAACATGTCAGAAATTCCCTTTTTCTCCATAGCACCTTGCACAGCATCATGCACAATAATTATATATAACAACAGTTAAAACAATAAACATTATTACCAGAGGAAAAGGAGGGTATGGGGAGGTAGAAGAGGTCTAGGGGGGATAAGTGGGGATGGAAGGAGACTTGACTTGGGGTGGTGAACACACAATACAATACACAGATGATGTATTATAGAATTGGACATTTTTTTAATTTAAAGAAAAAAACTATATTATAAACAAAACAACCCATTGAAATAATATCATCAAATTCTTTATTCTACATTATTTATTTGGCCTCCATTTTAAGTGATTTATTGACTTTTAGTAACCTCTTTTTAAATTCAATATAATTATCAAAGTAATGGATACTGAGGTATTACACACAACATAATACAAACACCAGAGGTTGGCCAGCCAACCATTCCCAGACGTTTCTCCCTGTAGCTCTGAGGCTGGAAAAGCTAAGATGCTCGGCTTCCATTATCCTTGGAGCTGAGGAGGGGCAGAGGGCTCACATTCGAATTTTGGCCAGCAAGACAAGCAGTGCTGTCCCTTGTCCCTCATTCTTTCTTTCTGCCTGGAATGCAGGCAGGGCTGCTAGAACTTCAGCAGCTAACTTGTGGCCAAGGTGACAAATGTGAGGAAAAAGACATAAGAGTTTCAGAGATGCTGGTCTTCCCTGACATTGCCAAGATGCTGAGCCAGGACTAGAAGCCATGCATTTTTGAGATTTCTAGTAAATGGAGGGGGAATCTATATTAATTAAGCCACTTAAGTCAGGTTTTTGTAATTTATAGGCAGCCAAGAGCTTTCCTAACTCATATACATGTACATTGTCAAAAACAGAGAAAAACACAAAGATGAAAAATCACCTGTCACCCGACCACTATGTTGTTTGTTGCGCATGACTCCATTTTTTTTACATATAAACTACATTCTTCAATAAAAATGAGATATTTTAATTATACGGTTTTCTATAATTATTTAGCTATATTATGAACATTTTAAAACCCTGCCATTAAGTATTTTATAGCATTCTTTAGGCAATGTATACTATAATTTATTTTACTAACTTCTTTCCCCTTGGTTGGATATCAGATTCTTTCTAATACATCACTTCTTATAATCATCGTTGTGGAAATATCCTTGTTTTTGCATAACCTCATAATAATTTTATTAAGATTTTTTTCTTAGAAATGAAGTTTGTAAAAGTTGGCATATCTTTAAGGTTTTGATACACTATCCTAATTTTTCTTCTACAAATTTTATATTTTTCCCAGTAGCACAAATTATAAAACATAAATTTTTAACAAAATATTTGTAGAAGTTCAAGAATAATTAACGGCGTTGCTCAGCAGTTAAGCATCGACCTGGGATCCAGGAGATTCCGATTCAATTCCCGGTCAGGGCACATGCCTGGGTTGCGGGCTCGATCCCCAGCAGGGGGCGTGCAGGAGGCAGCTGATCAATGACTCTCTCATCATTGATGTTTCTATCTCTCTCCCTCTCCCTTCCTCTCTCTGAAATCAATAAAGACATATTAAAAAAAAAAAAAAAAAGAATTAAAGGAAAATATATGCCTAAAATAACACCAAGCTAAATAACCAAGCTTTACAAGAATGTCAGAATTAAAAATGTTTATGTGGGGATTCAAAAATGTATCTCACCATCGCCACCACCACCATAGCCTCCATCTTCATCTCTATTTTAAGAGAAAGACATGGACAAAAGCCAAACAATTGAATTCCAGTATAAAAAAAAAAAAAAAACAGTCAAAATGAAGATGCAATACACCCCCGAGGGAGTTTGCATGAGAGGATAGAGGGGTCAAGTATTTGAAGCACATTTTCCTGAAGGACATGGCCAGATTAAGGGAGATGGTGGAGGGAGCAATATTGGGGAAACAGGGAGACATGGAGAGTAAGACTATTTTCTAGAGTAGATGAGTTAGAGGTTGGGGGGAATTGCTGAGCACTAGAGAACAGGTGAGGAGAGGAGATGTTAATAAGAGACCCTATGAACCTACTTCTATCCCCCTGAATGACTATAGGAGATAGAGGTAAAGATCTGATGTCTGCTTAGATTGTTGTTTTTTAGATGTGATGAGGCTCCATGACTCTTCTATGTGAGATAAGATTTTTACAAGGGTTACTCAAGATATAGTTTACTCATCTCTAGCTTGTTGCCCTCCACTGCCATCCGTTCTTTCTACTCTCAACCTGTTTCGTCATGATGGCAGAGAGCATCTTAAGACTCACTCGGTAAAGGCCTCCAGCATCTTCAACATCACCACATCCTCAGCCCACGCATCAAACAGGGAAATGTGTCAGTTTTGTCGGTGTCTGGAGTGATATCTCTCTCGCAGCCCTGATATTGTTAATTTATGACTCCTTTTTAGTTGTTGAGATCAGCCTAGCTAGGGGTTTATAACTTTGTTTATCTTTTTAAAGAATAAGCTTTTGTTCTGGTTTGTTGGTTTTTTATTTTCTCTATTTTTGTCAATTATCCATTTTATTGATCTCTGCTCTTTATTTTCCCTTCTAGGTACTTTGGGTTTGATTCACTCATTTTTTTCCTAGTTCCTTAAAGTGGAAGTGCAGCTCATTCGAGTTTCTATTGTTAAGTCTTCAAGTTCACTAACCTTTTCTTTTGCAGTCTCCAAACTTCTCTTAATGCCATCCAGTGGATTTTTCATTTTATATTTCTATTTTTTTAATCCCTAGAAATTTCATTTGTTTCTTTTTAAATATACTTCTTTCTTTACTCATATGTTCCTTTGAATTCTTGAGGATATTTCTGTTAGTTGTTTTAAAAGCCCTTGTCAACTAATTTTATTATTTCTGTCATTTCTGTGGCTATTTCTATTGGCTGATGGTTTTCCTGATTACGAGTCTCATATTTCTGCTTCTTCATAGTCTAGTAATTTCTAATTGGATGCTAGAAATCATGTTTTATATTTTGTGTGCTGAGCATTTTTTAAAATTTATCTTTATTGTTAAGAGTATTACAGTTGTCCCCTTTTATTTCCCTCCATCGACTCCCTCCACCCCTCTCCTGCCCCCTCCCCAGGGCTTCACTGCCCTATTACACTTTATTCTGGCAGACAGTTAAGTTTCTTATGGATCTGCTTAATCCTTTCAAAGCTTCTTTTTAAGCTTTATTATAATGGCTTTAGAGAAGTCCTTATACTATCACTAGCTTAACCCCACTATTAACCCCTCTGAAGTTTCCACTGTAAACTCTGAATGCTCAGTGAGGACCCTAAATTCCAGCTGGTCAGAACTCAAACATCTTCCAGACTGTTCAGTTCAGTGTTTCCCTGATAGCATTTCACCCTAGGCATGTGTAGTTTATTACTGAACAACAGATTTAAGGGGACTATTATGCAGATTTCTGGAGTTCTTTTTCCATGCAGCTCCCTCATCTCTGGCACACTGTTCCAGAAATTCTGATTACCTTAGCCTTCCCAACTCTGTTCTCTGTTTACTCCACTCTGAAAGGCTGCTGGGTTCTATTGGGATTACCACCCTGTGCTGACATCCAGAAAGTGCCTCCAGACAGAAGCTGAAGCAATCTTAGAGCTCACCTCATTTGTTTTCTTTCTCTTGGGACCACAGTTAAGGACTGTCTAATGTACAAAAACTATTGCCTGATATATTTTCCCAGTTTTCTAGTTGTTTAAAGCAGAAGGTAAGTATAGTCTCAGTTACTCCAACATGGACTGATGTGGAAGTTTTTTATCTGTATTGTAAACTAAGCTACAAAACCTTCCTAGGTTTGAGCAATAGAGAGCTTCAGAGCAAGCACCCAGAGACCTGGTAGGGCTCTGCCAATAGGGCTAAAGGTAAGACATCCCCAAGACGATAAAATGACTGGAAGAAGGTTCAGGACTTCTTTTATTGTCACGCTTTTTACCTGGAGAGTTTTTCTTGGTTAAAGCTCTAGAATTCATGTTGCAATATTTAGTTATCTTAGACCTGACAAGGACTGAATTCCAAATGCCCAGGAGCAATAGAGGAAGTTATTTGAGGACTCACTTGATAGAACTGAATTCACAATTTATGTTTTTATAAATATGTTTTATATTTATATTTAAATGAGTATTTCTATTTCTAATAAAATGAGTTCAAACTTTATACTTTTCCTTGTTTAACACAAGTCCTTCTGACTGACTCCTTACTTCAAGTTAATGCAAGCTACCAGTTGAAAGGAGACAAGTCCTTTCAATTCCCTTCTCTAAGGATCTCACAGAATAAAGGCCATATGGCCAATCTTCATTTCTAAAATATCAAAGAGAATTAACTGTGTTTGTGGTCCCCTTGGTCTAATTAGACCAGGCTAAACCTTAAGAGGTCATGTCACTGCTATTACCCTAGTTCCTCTCCATCACCTTGCTCCTAGACTATTGCCACCAGTCGTCCCCACTCCAATCCAGCCTCCTCATGCTGACTGATAATATTTTCTATAATGAAACCCTAATTGCATCACTCCCTGGTAGGAAAACCTATATAATTTTACATTGCTACAAAGTTTTCCACAATTTGGCCACAACTTTCTCTTCTGATGTTTGGTCCTATGATTTTCCTTCACGCTGCCTTCTAGCTAGACATTAATTTCTGGTTCCTGTGCATGAACTGTAACTTTCCAGCTTTCTTCTCTCTCTCAGTTCACACTTTCTTTCCTCTCTCCAGAATAATTTTCTTATCCCAAATATTTGAATATAAAAACATTACCTATCTTTAAAAGCCCACTCTAAAACAATCACATTCATGAAAACTTTAATATTCTTAGAAGAAATCTCTCTCCTCTCTCACAGGGCTTAATCAGAACCTCATTTATCATGTGTCACTGTCTACTTTATAACCCCTTGGGCATAGAGTCCGTATATCATTCTTTTTTGTGGTTCTTTCAGCTTCTAATGGACTGAGTTGCACATGAGGGCACTCAGTGAATGGTTATTGAGAGGATGAACAATTATATGTCCGTATATATTCCTTATTGTTCTTGCTGAGAAATTTAAGATGAATTTGTTTGAAACATATGAATTTGCTATAGGTCAAAAATAGTCAAACAGTCAAATCAGCAATTTAAAATGGTTCAGTCTTATACATTATCTTCCGCATTTAATATGCCCTACCTGTAGCAAACTATATTACATAATTAAAATCATAAGATATCCAAATTAATCAGGAGCAATGGATTTTCACTAATTAAATAAAAATGTCAAAAATAATTGTTGGGCTTTCAGTCAAGATGGCAGCATAGGTAAATGAAGTGCTTGCATCCTCCCACAACAACATCAAAAATATAACAACCCTGCCCTGGCCAGTGCGGCTCAGTTGGTTGGGCATCATCCTGTGCACTGAAGGGTTGCTGGTTCAGTTCCCAGTCAGGGCACATGCCAGGGTTGCAGGGTTGATCCCAGTGCCAGGTGTGCAGGAGGCAGCTGATCAATGTTGCTCTCACATCAATCTTTCTCTCTTTCTCCCTCCTTCCCTCATCTTCCTCTCTAAAAATAAAATTTTAAAATCTTAAAAAAAAATACTACAGACTTGGTGAGTGACTCAGTTGGTTGGAGTGTCGTCCCATACACCAAAAAGTTGTGGGTTTGATTCCTGGTCAGAGCACATACCTAGGTTGCAGTCAGGGCACCTACCTATGGGAGGCAACCGATCAATGTTTCTCTCTTTCTCTCTCTCAAAATCAATTAAAAAACATATCTTGTGGGGTAGAGGTAGGTCAATGGGGAAAAAAAGGGGACATCTGTAATACTTTCAACAGTAAAGATAAATTTTAAAAAAACATATCCTAAGGTGAGAATTCAAAAATAATTATAATAATAAATAACAAAAGGCTAGCAAATACTTAAAAAAATATACAACTAAACGACAGAACAACCATCATTCAGAACCACCTGAAATCTAGCTGAACAGAAGTCCTACAACTAGGAATATAAAGAAGAAGCCACATCAAGACTGGTAGGAGGGGCAGAGACGAGGAACAGGCTGGTCCCACACTCACGTGTGCTGGATAAAAATCGGGAGGGATATCTCAGCTGCAGAGGGCCCCCCGAGGAGCTGAGGGGTCAAAGCCCAACACCAGGTCCCCCAGCCCAGGGTTCCAGTGCCCAGAAGAGAAGTTCCCATCACTTCTGGCTGTAAAACCCAGCTGGGCCCTGGCCAGGGTGGCTCAGTTGGTTGTACACTGAAAGGTTGTGGGTTCGATTCACAGTCAGGGCACATAACTAGGTTATGAGTTTGATCCCCAGTTGGGGCATGCACTGGAAGGCAAGCGACTGATGTTTCTCACATCGATGTTTCTCTCTCTCTCCCCCCTCCCCCTAAACTCAATAAGCATGTCCTCAGGTGAGGATTAAAAAATAACTAAATAAAAATAAATTTTTAAAAAAATGTATATGCCATTCCTGGGGAGATGTTTACTCTGCTTTGCTTTCAGGAGAAAAGTTAGAGAAGCTTCAAGCTAAATGATCTCTATAGTGTCCTCAATACTTTCTCAGTCAATAAATCTCCTTAGGTAGCCAAAAGCCTTGTGTTTTTCTCCTCAAACCTAGCTCATAGTTTTCAAAGTCAGTATGCTGTTTGTGATGTCTGGGGTAGCAGGAGATATGGGAAGTTGAGTTACTGGCACAAGTTGATAGTGGAGCATAAGAGAGCTCATCTCAGCTCTCTTTGTAATCCATTTAATTAATATTTGTTTGGCACCTACTCTACAACACAATCAAGCACTTGACAATACAAAATTCATAATACCCAGCACTGCCAGGTACTGTGGGAAATACAAAGGAACTTAAGGAGTCGTCCCTGCACTCAGGAAAGTTATAAGCTGATTAGGAAACCAAGATCAACACACAGGAGATATTAATAACCATGCAGGCTTAGTGACTAAGGGTGTAAATGAGTCTCCTCAGATGTAAGTGCTAACATATGTGATATTTCATTATAAAATGTTACATTGACAGGAACCAATAGAATCATTTACTGCATGAGATTATTGGTTACAGAAAATTGGCAGTAACCAGATCAACAAAATCCTAAATTTCTCAACCATTTGTTAAAACTTGGAAATCGTGTTCTTTAAGGCTTCCCTTGCCAGGTGATTTCATCTCTATTCTTTTACGTCTGTCCCACCCCCCGATGCGGAATGAACAGTGAGTTTGGTCTAAGGTTTGAACTGCTCACCAAGGAGAGACCAGCGAATGTCCACATCTTCGCACACGGCCTTTGAAGGAAAAATGAGGCACAGCCAGGAGGAGACGGCCTGATGAGCCGAAAGGAGTCGTGGACTGGAAAGCAGAAGGCCTTTGTCCTAGTCTTAGCACCGACCTCCCTGACTGCTGTGCTTTGAGCGCGTCACTTCCCCCTCTACACCCTACTTCTGGGCACCTATAAACCAAGAGGGGTAGGAAGAGATTTAAATTCAACATTTATTAGCCCTGAGAAAATGCCCTTAAATGACTCCATTAAATGCCCGTGGACAAAATTGAAAACCTACCTCTGAATCATGGGCCCCCAGCCTGTCTAAAAACAGACAATTCATGGCGAAACATCTCTTTTCCAAACCCTGGCCACATATCTAACCAGACAAACCAGGTGCCTCCCCTCTCCGATGCAGTGAAAGTCTTTCTTTGAACACACGCTAAAGGGGATCATTTGGAGAACTTGATCATGGCTCTGACCGCCTTTTAACTCCCTAAAAACCATCCCTCATAAAGGCATCCGGAGGGTTTAATGTGATTCTGTACACAGACGCTCCCAACTAGCCTGGCTCTAACGCGTTTCTACTAGAAGCTTATTGCTGGGGGCTGGGGGTTGTGACAGAGACAAGCCCCTCTGTGCTGAAACCCGCCTCCCCTTGTGCCTCTGTTTATGCTCTTAGTTCCGGTGCCTGGGTAGATGACAAAGGAGGGTCAGCTCTGACTCACCCAGTGCTGTGAATGTCTTGACCCCGGTGGGCTGCAGGGCCTGAGATGTTTACTTCATTTCCCTTTCACTCCAGACTCAGCTGGGCTCCCAGAGAAGGCAGGCAGCCCACGTGACTCATCCGTCCAGAAATATTTACTGAGGGCTGCTGAGCAGGGAACAGGAAGGAACATCTCCAGTCCGGGGCCTTGGAGTTGCTGGGGGACGCAGTGAGGACCAGCCTGTCCCCACCGCCTGAAACAACACCAGCCCTGAGAAAGAACACTCTGGAACCTTGGAGTGTGTAGGGTGGGGAGGGGCTGGGATGCCAGCAGGCTGGAAAGTGCTCGTGGCCAAGGGGCTGCCTTGCAGAAATGCGTTTAAACATTTAAGGAGGGCTGACATTTCCCCAAATGTGAATGGTTGGGAGGACATAGAGGACTGTCCTGAGGTAGGGCCGCAGAAATACGTGTGCAGGCTGGCCCTTTCCCTCCTCCAGCCCCGACCCCAGGAGCAAACCTAGAAGCCTCAAACTTGGGAGGAAGAGAGTCAAGTCAGGGTGTTGGATATTTGGGGGATGGGGCTGCTGCCTCCCCTTTGTCAGAGCTCTTGGGGGAGCTGCTTCACAAAGAAAGTGAAGGGTAAGGAACAGCATAGACGGAGGCTGTGAGCCTTGGCCAGCTAGGGCGCCTCCGCCCCGCACTGCCCTGAGCTTTGGCCCAGCCCAAGACAGAAATAATAACAGCTGCTACCAATTTCAGACCACTTTCCAGGGGTCAGGCGCTGCTAAATGCCTTAGTTGCATGATCTCATTTAATCTTCACACCACCAGCAGCCCCCGCTTTCTCAGGGAGCTGTAATTATCTCCACCGAAAGTTGAGGGGTTAAGTAACTTCTCTGAGTTTACGCAGGTAACAAGAGAAGGGCAGGTGCTAATGCGGGTTTGTCTGACTCCAAGTTCTGTCTTCCCTTGTACCCGATCCTGCTTGCCAGAAAAGAAGATGGAAACTCTAGGGGGACCAACAGGGACATGGCTAGATCTGTGGTGCAGTTCAACAGTGATGGACTGTACCACAGCCATGGGCACGGAGGGCTGGCTTCCAGTGCCTGTTGTTCTTGGTATTTCTGGACCCAGCCTTCTTCCAAGTGCCCTAGCCAACTGCAGAGGAAGAAGATGAGCACTGGGAGGTGACCTCTACCTTCACCCTGTGCAGTCTTCAGAAATGTCATTAAGAAATAAAACCTCTTAATCATTTTCAATGCTATCAAGCCTTGTTAGGTGAGATTCAACCAAGGGCGAAATCTGTGACACCCCCTCCTTTGCTCGTGTTTGCTGCACTAAGAGGCACACAAAGCTGATTTTGTTTTGTTTTGTTTTGTTTTGTTTTCAACAGATTTAATGAGATACATGCCATACAATTCACCAAATTAAAGCCCTGGTTGGTGTGGTTCAGTGGTCAGAGCATCGTCCTGAGCACTGAAGAGTCGCGGGTTTGATTCCGAGTCAGGGAACATACCCAGGGGAAGGGAGTCGGTTTTCAACCATAGGTACAGAGGAGTCTTGGTTGCATCCCAATTCATTAAGCAATTCATGAATTGGGATGCTGCCCAGTTCATGAATTGCTTAATAAAGCCAATTAGATCTTCAAATGTACTAGGTTGAATTTTGTTCTTTAACAGGGGCAGAGAGGTGTGTCTGGAAGAACTGATTTTGTATTCATGAGGCTCGTCCTCAGGTACAAGAGAAGAAAACAGTGAAAGTATTGGCAGGTGTGTTTCAAGGTATTACAGGTCATTGCAGGTGGGCATTGGGTTCCGTGCCTGGGTCCTGGGGCAATAGGCCCAAGAAATTATGGAATTCACAAGTCAGGAAAAAACAGAGTCTTGAGAAGTCAAGATGAAGGAATTGGTCCATTCTAGACCATAGGGGCAAGGGTTTAGAACTGGCCAGAATCAGCAGAGTGATTTTTCAACTGAAACAAATGTGGGCATGAAGTGAAACTTTCTCTAGAAGGTCCTTGGTCCAAAAAATTCCAAAATAAGTGACAGTACTTTCCTCCCGTGTGGCCCAGAACTGAAAATGTCTGCTTAGGAGATAGAGCAGAAGCTGTGCTACCAGCTGGGGCTCACCCTCAATGCAACCCTGAAATTCCAGGACTTCAGGGCTAGAGGAACAAAGCTTAGCAAATTTGCAAGCTCTGTGACAAGACAGCATTCTCAGAGAGTGCAGGCAGTTTGCACAGGTGGATTCTTGCCTGGTTTAGGTAAATTCACAGTGCCAGAACCAATGCACAGTGCCAAAATTAACCTCTCACTGGGAGCTTTCCTTCACCTGAGGTTAAGTTCATCGATGGGCTGTGAATTCCAAACAGCTGGTGTCACTGAGAGACATATGATGAAGTAGAAGCCAAGATTCCCTTTGTCATCCCCCCCGCCGCCCCCCCCCCCCAGGTAGAATGGTCCTTGGGCAGCACTAAATATTGGAATTTAAGAACATAACTTTGCCTGGGGTAACTGCTGGAGGTTGAATTTTTCTGTTAATTGGAGCTGTTAAAGACAAAATGATTCATTCCGGCACTTGTTAAAGAACTGTCTGGTAAGGCAGACTCTATTCAGGGGAAGTATACATACCTTCCTTATCTCCTGGGGCAGATACTTTTGAGAAGGGAGGTTGTTTCAGTAATTCCTAGGCTACAGGTTAGATTCCTTTAACGATTAGCATATCTACGTGCACAACTAAGCGTGTTATGGAAACTGGGCAGGCTCGAGCAAGATGCAGTTAGACCGATTATTTTATTCTAGTACACACTGACCCCCACCTGGCTTCTTGGCTATAAATCCTCACTTTTCCTTCTATTCGAAGTTGAACACAATCTCTCTCCTCTACTGCAAAACCCCAATTGCTGTGGTCCCTGCATTGCTCATGATACTAGAGTATGAAGTTTCACCATCCCCCTTGGACCCTTGCTGATGTCCAGATGTCTGCAGGCATCAATCACCTCCTGACCTCAAACCCCTCCTGACCTCAAACCCCTCCCGTTCCCCCTTCCCCTGACATAAAAGAAGCCTGAATTCTGTACTTCCTCAAGATGGTTCGAGCTTTTACTTGATTACAAGTGGATGGAAAGTTACCAAGAGGAAACATCAGGAATAGGGGAAAATTTGGCTAACTTGTCCGAACAGAGTCTTGCTGAAGGCTGGCCAGAATAATCAGATATCACCTGGGGATGATGGGGGATGAGGAATCTGACCAGAAATCTCAGATGATCAGATACCAAGGATAGGGGATTCTGGCTGAACTGACCTAGCAGGATTCTTGCTAAAATTGAGCTCTTGAAAACATGTCCAAGAGCTGGGACTGTTGAAAAAGTGTTTAGAGGAGACTGCTTAGAGTTTGGTCAAGGAGAGAATCTTTGTCAGGAGTATGGGGATCTCCAACATCTGTACTTGATAAGCTATGTGTTCTATTAATCAATCAAGCTGTTTGAAAGTGAGACCGTTGAGGCTTGGCATTGGTTTAAGGCCCTAAAGAAATTCATTATCCATCAAGAGTCCCAGGGTACAGCAGCTGAAGGAACCCCAGTTCGACCCAACATCAGGAAGTTCTATGGCTGAGTCTCAACACAGTAAGAAATGGAGGAAGATGAATTGCAGACTTTAATTTCCTTAACTTTAACTCATAAAAGCAAGCGAATTTGATTATGGAGATTAGTGTCTTTGAACTTTGACTTGGCAAGGAAATTGACTTTTTGAACTTCGAGTTCTCCCTGGGGATTTGATAATGGGGGCATTCATATTCAAATCGGGCATTCCTAATTGTTGACATTTTATTATGGAATTGTCTTCATACTTTTATAATTGGAAGATCTCAGTGAGTCATTGAATTACAACGAAGAACCTGATATGCTATGTTGGAAAATGTCGTTAGACATAATTTGGGATGGGAAAGGGAGTCAGTTTTCAACCATGGGTACAGAGAAATCTTGGTTTTATTTAACTAGTGTCTTCTGGGGTAGACTCTGAACTGCCCTGCGGAGGTCCCAGGAAGCACAACCTTCTGGCTCAGTGCTGCTCTCCAGCCCCGGGAAGTGGGGCCGCCATATCTCGGTGACTCTTGGCTTAAGGGCTAAACCCTGTGGGTTAAACCCCCAGGGTTGTTAGAAACACATTGTCCCCATTCCTGACTTTTCTCTGTCTCCCCACAGGAGCGTTTCTCGGTATATTAAGCAGCACATTTGCCTGCTGACTCCATCTACATTCTCCAATCTGGTCTTTGTTAGTAATAAAGGTGTTGTGATGATTTTTCAATCCCATCCACTTTTTTTTGTCTTATTGACAACTGATCATGAAAGCAAAGTAGAAAATAATGGTGTTATTTAAATCCCCCAAAGAACAGCATCTTCAAATTGCGTAGTAGTTGACAAGGCTTATTTCACATACTTATACACACACCTGTGTATAATATACAAAATATAAATTTATAAATATTATAAATAAAAATATTTTTAAGTTTTATAATATTTCCCATATATTATAAAATAAATTTATAAAATATAAATATATATATTGGTGTATATATGAAATATATAAATATAAGATGTATATTAAATATATATACACACACATATAATTGGCACATACACACAGTTTTGTTATTTACAATTATACATGTCTATAATGTACATCTACTTTGATCTTTACCTTGCTGAATAATATTTGTAAAAATGTCCCTGGTCCTCAGACTGAAAGCAGTGATTCTCAAACCTGACTGTGCATTAAAATCACCTGTTAAAGCACAGATTGGTGGTCCCTACCCCCAGTCTCTGATTCAGTAGATGGGGGTGGTGCCTGAGAATTTGCATTTCTAATAAATTCCCACACTTTGAAAACGACAAGAAAACAATAGGAGTATACTGATGCCACAGACACAACTATCCTTAGATAATAATTTAATGTCATACTTAAAGGACCTCTCTCTCCTTGTTGACCTTAATATATGTTGTAATGTCCATAGACATATAAGCTCAGAAGTTACGAAGGCCAGCCACTAGTTGAGCACCTTCTTTCTTTGTTTGCTGGCAACTGGAGGAGTAACTATATTCCATGGTTGAAGTAGCCAGTAGCCAAGGAACACTTGGTCAGATGCCACTTTGAATGGCAGCCTTCAAGTTCTGCAGAAACTATGACACTTTCCCAAACAAAAAATGTTGGAATGGCTGACCACAGGGACCACAGATGTGTGTGTCTCCACCCAGGGAACCAGCCTTGAGTCTCCTTTCCCTGTTGTCCTTCAAAATCTGGATATAGTGACAAAAAGAGAAATTGAATAACTGCCCTTCCATTGGAAGTTTGGACAATATCTCCATTGATACATAAGACATTCCTCTTACCACAGGCATCATTTACATTAAAAGTAATACATCTCCTCTGATTCAAATGACAAGCGGTTGTGATCATGATCTCTGCTTTCAGCACATACATGAAGAGGAAAAGTGAAACTGCTCATTTTGAAAAGGAAGGTACAGGGTCTGAAACTGACACATAAATGGATAAAACCCCAAAAACAAAAACAAGTATTAAGAGAATGAAATCCTTGCATTGTTAACAAGATAGTGGCAAAGCACTCTGACACTTTCAGAGTTTAAGAGTCTCTGCTCTGGGGCCTGCACATCATGTCCCTCTTCTGAGAGATTCCTTGTATGTAGGTAAGTGTGCATGTTGCCACACGATGCCACACAGTCCTGCCCATCGCTGATTAGACTGGGGACAGAGCTTGATTCAAATAGCCAGGGCCATAGGGTTCTTGATTCTTGAGAGGGATGGCTGGCTTAATCAGATCAAAAGCAGCTGACAGAATAGTGTAGAAATGAAAAGACAGAGAAAAAGCAACAGGAAAAAACTGAGAATTAAAAGAAACCACAGGCAGAAGTAAAAAGGAAAAGTATAGACGGGGGAGCAGGAAGGAGAGGTGGAGGAGCGAGACTGCTGAAGTGTCAGACAGGTCCCCAGGGTGGTTCTCCTTTGCAGCTGCTATGGTCACCTCTTCTACATCCCCTGAGAACCCTCACTGGGGGTCTGCAGAAGCTTTCCTTGTCCTTCCATAAACTGAGGTAAACTGAGTGTGTTTCCAGTTCTTGCAAACACATCTTTGCCATAGAAAGAGACAAGAAGAGATTGCTACAGAATATAATCTCGGGCCCAAACCAAACAGATGAAATGTAATATGAGTAAATTATAATATGAGTTGCTTCATTTCAATTTTAAAAATTAATCAGATCTGTCTGGATGGTAGAGGAGACATTAATCTATTGAAAATCCAGCAATACAATGCATCTGCTAAAAAAATAATAATAATAATAATTTTAAAGCAAATTCAGTCTTAGCTTGCCTTAACAGAATTTTAGTGTGGAGAGCTAGAGAGAAGGGAGGAGAGGAGACGGGAAGGGATAGGAGGAGAGAATGTCCCTAACTAGGCAGCGTGTGGGCACATAGCAACAAGAGTAGTTAGTGCCACCCTGGCTGGTGTGGCTCAGTTGGTTGAGTGTCCTCCAATGCACTGAAAGGCTGCTGGTCATGGAACATACCCAGGTTGCAGGTTTGACCCCTGGTCAGGGCATGTACCCGAGGTAACCAATGGATGTTTCTCTCTCACATCAATGTTTCTCTCCCTCTTCTTTCCTCTCTCTAAAATCAATAAAAACATCTTTTTTAAAAGAGTAGTTAGTGGTAGCACAGATTAGGTGGCGTCCCAACATCGTTCCTAGATGTCCTGTGCCTCCTACATAGCACCTCACCTCCCAGAGCATTGTATTCACCACACCTTATCTTTTTTGCTCAGTGACCATTTTCCACGCCAGACTATAAGCTTCATGAAGACAAGGGCATATCTGCCTGGTTCACTGCTCTGCTCCTAGCACCTAGCACCTAGCACCTAGCACCTAGCACCTAGCACCGTGATGAGCATGGTTGGTTCTCTTGAAATATTTATTGAATAAGTGAGAAAAATCACATCATATGAGTAATGGCAAAGTAAAATGGTAACATTAAATTTGGAAAGAAAGAAACCCAGGTGGACTGGATTGTGATTTTCAAGTACGTGCAAGATTTTCAGGTGGAAGAGGGAGGGAGCTTGTTTGGGTTGCTCAGGTGAGCAGGATGAGCATGGGGTGGTAGGCATGTGAGGCCCCAACTGGTGCTCATGCCCCAGCTCACAGCAGTCTTATCACTTGGACCTGAGCCATCTTTTCATCATTTCTAAGTCTGTTCAGGAGTCAACATTTAATGGCCTATTAAGTGATAGTCAGATATTAGGGAGAGGGTTGTTGTTGTTTTTCACCAAACTCCCCAACCTTTACAGATGTCAAACATAGAATGGTTTGACTCATAAACTAGTGAGTTCTCTGTTAATATAAATCTTCAAGCAGAGTTGGATAACTACCTGCTGTGTGGGATAATAAGGATTCTAGTGTTGGGTGAGGTGGGACAGGATGACTTTTAGCCCCGTCAACTCTATGGAATTTGGAATTCTATGGAAATTCTAGCTGCAGGCTGAATGTTTCAGCTTGGACATGAGGAATGTGAACCAAAGAAAGCAGTGGCTGCTGCCTTATTCTGTGGCCTGTTCAGTATGTGACTTAATTTTACTGAGTCTCAGTTATCTCAGCTGCTAAGTGGGGTAATAATACCTGCCCTTCCTCCATGAAAAGGTTGGCAAAGATCAAATGAGACAATGTTTGGATTTCAAAAGTATAAAGTGCTCTACAAATATATGAAGTCTCTGCCCTGGAGGGAGAAAAGGAAATCCTGAAGGACCACATCTTCTGATGTCCAGGCCAAGACTCTGTGAGTCTAAAACAAGTGTTTTTCCTCAGTTCCCTCTAGACAGCCTAGAGGTACTCTGCGCCTGTTCATCTTTCCCTGCTTGGTGATAATAGGGTGGTTAACTTGTTCTCTTTAGTTGTGGTGGTTTTACTTGGTACATAAATGTCAAGTTCCACCTGGCTAGAAGTTAACATACAACGTCTCTTCTCTTTCTTCATGAGTACAATCCTGTTAAATTATCCCTTTATGCTCACATTGATTTTTTCAGTTTTAAGTCCTAAAATAGCATATTCTGTCCAACTGCTTTCCTACTTTTAAGGCAATGAGAATGGTGCCTGGCATTATGGGAGTTTAATGCAAATCATAGTGAGGCTGGCTGTGCTTCAAGACAGCGAGAGCACCGCCAAATGGGTGTTTAGCAAGGACGGCCGGACAGTCCCAGGGGTCTAAATAACCTCACATTGCAGCCTTTCATTCCCAACCCTGTCACCCACACGCAAGCCAAATGGGACCACGAGACAGGTTTTATTATCCCCATTTTACTGAGAGGAAAGACTGAGATTCAAAACAATTAAGCGCCTTTACAATGAAGTACCTCGGTCCCACTAGTGCTGGACCTCAGCTTACAGATTTGGCTTCCTACTGGCACGTCGCTCTTGCTACTAAATCTTCAGGCATCGTCAGCTGCTGCTCCCTTTTCCATGGGCTGATTCTACTCCAGTCCACTCACGATCATGGCATGCAGATCCTTCAACCGCCGGCCAGTCTTGCTAGGAAAGGCTCTGACCTTGATCATGGCACCTGCTCAGACAATCTGAGAAAGGCCCAGGCAAAGAAAAGGTCCTCAGGCTCTGGCCCATGTGGCTCAGTTGGTTGGAGCATTGTCCCGTACACCCATTCCCGGTCAGGGAGGCTCGATCCCCAGCATTCGGGGGAGTGTGGGGGGCAACCAGTAGATATTTCTTTCTCTCTCTCTCTCTCAAAATCAATTTAAAAAATTTTTAATTAAAAAAAAGAAAGTGATCTCGGAATAATAGGAAGTAATTAGGAGAGCAAGCTTACCTCTGTTGTAAAATTCCAGTGGCCAGCACTTAAAGCTTATCAGAATAGGAACAAATATAAGCTAGGAGCTTAATGTCTGCCTGAGTAAAAGGGAGGCAGCTGCCACAGGTATACATTGACTTGCAATTTAAAAGAACTTTCACATTGTCACCTGATTTGGTCACAAATTTGGTGACAACCCAGTGAGGTATGTATGACAGATGGGGGTGTGGGTGCTGGGGTGGCTCTCTCTACTTTATAAAAAATCAGCTGAGGTTAAATGACACCCATGGATATGTAGCTAGTAAATGTCAGAGCTACCCGTGAACTCTGGTCTTTGGACAATACTAGAAGATTTTGTCTTGCCCTAGAAGAATCTCAAGCATTGGCCCTGATTTACAGAATCAGAGCAATAAGATTTAGGAAGTTTCTTTTTTGTCTCCCAGAAACAATACCGTGGAGGTCAACCCTGTCCGTGAGTCCCTCTGTGCAAAAGGCTGACCCTCCATCGGTATCAGTAGCAGGTTCACTCACATTGCCCTTCAAGGTGATGGAGGCTCTTTTCCCTCGATCTGGCTCTGCTATGAGAACCCCAAAGACAGAAGCTGGGAGTATTTGTTATCACCTTTTAAACCAGCTCCTTCCCTGTGCCTAGAGGAAGAGGGACTTTCCCAGAAAACACTCTTGCACAAGAGGCCCCTCTTTTTCGTCCCTCCCTCACCAGCCTCCACCTCAGTGAAGAGTGCCTCACCTGTCACCAACACCCCTTCCCAGCCAGCACAGCCAGCCTGCAGCCCACACCTCCTGTTTCCTAAGCAGGCAGCCCTCCGCTCAACACAGACTCCAACCAGGGCAGGCCGGGGAAATGCAGGTCTACGGGGAGGGGAAGCCTCAGCTCTTCTAAAGGGCTGCGAGCCAGCAGAGGTGGCCCGAGAGTCCCCTCCCCCTCCCAGCACTGGGCTCAGCCCTGTGGCGCAGGGAACCTCAAGGCTGCAAGTTGAAACAAGACTCCCTGCCTCCGTTCTCAGCAGCCGGCCTTTAAATAGGATTAATGAGAGAACATTCTAAACACTGTTCTGAGAGGTTCCAGAACAGGCAGCCGAGGCTTCCTCTCAAGCTGCCCTTTTGCACCGGCTCCCCTGCCTCCCCTTGACTTCAGGCTGGCTCTCTACCCGCAGCGCTCCAGCTCTGCTCAGAACCTGACCTTGGGATCTCAAGGACAAGATGCGGCCCGCCGACCTCCCAAGTACCTCCTCTGCCCACTGCTAGTGCTCAGAAGCTCACTCTTGCCTCATTCATTTAGCTTATCTTCTTTGATAAAACTCAGAGCTAGGAAGGAAGCAGCACTAAGCTGTGTGTCATACACACCTTGGTGTGAAGAGCTCTATTTATAGCACTAAGAGTATCCCCAAGAATTGTAGTAAATGTCATTTAATCTGCTCTCTGTGCCTTCCTGTATCCCTGCCTGTGGAATTATATTGTCAATATCACTCAAACATGCCAAAAACTGAGGATATAAGGGCAAGAGACTTAGCTAAGGTCGCACAGCTACTAAGTACAGTGTCGAATTCAAACCCAGGTCTCACCTCCAGTCTACAGGCTCAAAATGCTGTTCATTTCCTATTGCACGTTGCTGAGTCGGCTTCAGGCTGAATCGCAAAGCTGTTTCCAATGGGAAGATTTAGGGTAGAAGAGGCCCTGAGTCTGTCTTGGGGTGGGGCAGGTGGCGAGGAACAGCAACTGCAGGGGGTTCCTCTATGCCAGGTGCTGTGCTACACAGATCATAAGTATCGAGTTATCAGACCCTCACAACAACACTGGGGGGTAGGTACTGGTACTAGGAAACCTGGAGCTAATGGATGTTGTTTCGCACTTTGCCTCAATTGTACTCAAGACAAAAGGGAAAATTCCTCCAAGTTCATCAAGAGCCTCCTCTGGGTGAAATGCTCACCTGGCTGCTGCAGCAGTCCTTCTGTGCTGTTGCCAGCAACCTTCAAGCTAAAAAGAGTCAGGAGCTTTTAGTCCCAGCTAAAAAGAGTCCGAAAATGCTAGAAGTGACCTTGGAGATAACCTGGTAAAACCGCAGGCACCTCCACTCCTCTGTCCCTTCCTTACTCTTCTATTTTTGCCAGTGATAAGCCTTCTGGTGGAGGCTGGAAATAAAGCAAAGTATGTGGTCGACACCCAGAGAATTTGATACACAAAGTAAAGGGAGTGAGGTTAATCCCAGAAGACACGTGGGGAGACCAGCAGTAGTAGCCCAAAGGTGCAGTGACCTGGAGGATTCAATCAGAAAGCCAGGCAGGCCAGCAGGAGCCCAACGCCAGGACAGTCCTTTGTCCCAGGCTCTCCAGTCTCTGATCCCACCAAATCTTAGGGGACAGCATGGGCCTTTCCATTGTCTAGGACTTCCTGAGACATGACTGAGTCAATGTGTAAATTAAATTTCAACACACAGGATCTCAAAAGCCTTTGCTATTTGTTTCTCCCCCCTGGAGGGAGGAAATGAGCACACCAACATTCCCCATGGGGGAGCTAAATGATTTATCAGGAGTCCTGGTCTCATGTGTTCTTTTTGCTTAAATGAGTTTAGGGCTACAAGCAAATGTGAGCTTGATGGACCCATTCGCCAAAGGCCTCCTTGGACCTGACAAAGGTCATGCCAACTCCTTTGTCCGCATGTTGTTCCTCAGCCCTGGGGAGAAATTAGCCCAAAGTCAATTAGCCCATTAGTCACCCCCCATGTGCTCAGCAGCAGGCTGAGAGTTATTAGTGATAGGGTATAGAAAAAAAGAGGTGACCCCGGCCTTCATTTAGTCATTACATATTTGTTGAGTGTCCACCATGTGCCAGGCATTGAGCTGAGCACTTAAAAATCTAGTAAGAAAGTGAGATTCCTTCACCTGAAACAACAGAATACAAGTCACAAAGTGCACAGTGAAGGAAAGGATAGCAGGACATGGATGGGCTCTTCAATGGGAATTCAATGGGGTGGGGATGGGGGACCCAAGAGGGCTGGTTCAGGGCTTGGGGGGGAGTCTTCCAAGACACTGCCGTTCTGGCTTGAAGGGCTACAAGGGCTTGGAAGGGGAAGGAGCCTTGGTGGAGGTGAGGAAGCAGCATGGAACCAAGGGGACATACACGTTGGGGAAGGAGAAAAAGAGATGAGTAGGTAAGGCTGGGGACACATTGGACAGGTGCTTGAGAGCTAAGCAAAGAAGTTTAAACTTGGTGATAGAGGGGCAATCTTGTTACAGTGGCCCTGGAAGGCTCCGGCTCAGTTTGGGGTCTCTAGACTTGAGTAGAACTGAGAAGAGTCAACTCTAGACAGGCAGCTGGAATAGCAGAGAGAGCAAAGGTTTCGGGTGGACCGGATTCCAATCCTTTTTCCTCCATTTACTAGTGATGGAATTTGGGGCACATTATTTAACAACTCTGAACTGCAATTACTTCATTTAGAAAATAGAGATAATGATTTATATGGTTATTAAATAAGATACTATAGATAAACATGTCCAACAAAAATGTGGTGCATAATAGGCAGCAATGACTATTTTTCTCCACGGTTTGCCCCTTTCTCCTTGAAGACAAAGATGAGGTGTAGGTATATCCCTGTATCTATTCCACCTGAGCCAATTGGTCAAAACCAACCATGGTATCTCATTGAGTTTGCCAATGATTGTCAGATGCTGTTGTGAAGCCTGTCCAGAGTCAGCTGAGAGCCTTCCAGGAAAGGTTTCCTTGATCCTAGGAAAGAGATGTAGGCACAAAGGTACTTTATTTCACAATCCATTGCTGGTTCTGAGTGTGACAGGTAGGCTGATAGATCCAACCTGCAGTCATGAAGCAACCATCCTGAGGGCAGAGCCCATACTCTGGGGGCATCAGAACAGGGAGATGGAAAGACTTGATCTCTGATGACACTGTAAAGCCAAGCTACAAAGTAACCTGGGAGTTGATTTTTTAATTTATTAATTCATGAGATTTTTTTTTCTATTGTTTAAGCCAGTTTGATTAGGCTTATTTGTTAGTTGTTAAGTGGAAGCATCTTCCTGATTCATAGCTTTAGAGAAACTAGTCAAAATCATGGAAGAGATAGATTCCAGAACAGGTGATGGACTTGGACCTTTCAGAGCTACGATATTGAATTAGAAATAGCCTATTTCATCCTTCTGAAAATGGTGTTTGGGGTTGGGAGAAGTCAAATTAGAACACTTCCTTCTTATTTTTCTGTCATCTAGTTCAACTCTGCGTTTACACAGAAGGGTTTGCTAAACGATTATCATATGAGCCTTGTCCACTGGTGGCTAAACAAAGTATATTTGCACTAGAAGCTAGTTAGTGCCGTTTGAGTCCTGACTTTGCATTAGCCAAGATATCTGTTCACTGTTCTCTGCTCAGGGGAAGGCTCACTGCCTGTGGTCTTCACTGTCCAAACCAAACCACACTGAGGCACTGCATCAGTTACGGGGTTTCTAAGGCAGGTATAGGACGCATGCCTTAGAACCTTGGGGTCCTGGCTCCAGTGAAACTGGGCCCATTTCTTCTCCTGCTCTTGGACTGTTTTCCTTTCAATGAAAAAGTGGGGTGGACATATTTCCTAAGGTAACTTGAGCACGTCAGTTGGGATGAGTCACCCTTGGATAGGAATTCTGAGGTCAGCAAGTTTCCCCCAGTGCACCTAAGAGTTTGTCACCACTTCCCTGGTCACCTGAACCCAAATACATGTTAAATATTCAGCATAAAGATATAAATAATCATGCTACTGATGAGGAAGAAAATAATGAAAATGATAAACAATTCCTTGAAGTCATGTAGTACTTTCTAGGAAAGGATATATACTACTTGCATTTTATCTCACTTAACACCCAGAGAAGTCAAGGAAGAGCTGTTCCTCCCAATGCAAAGGAGAGTTTACTGAAGCCCAGAGATAAGAGGCAAGGGGCCCTGGGACTTACAGGTGAGAAAGGCAAATTCTGCTTATAAGAGCTACACATCCAGGGCAACTCCTGAGGAACTGTTTTGTACCCTGGAGGGAGACAGGACCCTGATGGGCATCCTCGAAGGTCAGGAGCTATTGGCTTGGCCTGCAGGAAAAGCAGCGTTCTTGTACTTTCTCAGGGTAGTTGGAAGACAGATGGAGTAGTGGAAAGACTGTTCATCCCTGAAAGTTTTTCTCAATGATCTAGCATCATAACATTTTCTCATCTACTTTAGGAGAGTACCTAACCTCAGTTAAATATAGTCAGGCTTTCTTAAGGCCCTAGATTTTTAGACTTAAAATAAATTAAACAATTATTTAACATTTTTTACTTTTCTTACCCCTTTCGACTTTATTAATTCTTTTCATCTTTGTGTCATTGCCACAAGACAGGGCAAATGTGACTGGGCCCATTTTACCAACGAGCAAACTGAGTCTCAAAAAGCTTGTGACAAGAGCACACGTTTGAAAAAGCGGGAGTGGATGTGGATCTTCTGTGTGTGAGTCCATTCCTCTCTGAAACATCACCCTGCCCCCCTCCATAGAATTCATTCAGGCATTTTAGAGCATTTGCTAAATGCCAGCAATGTGCTGGGGATTTAATGCCATATAAGGAACAAGTGGTCTTGAATGAGGAACTTACAGAGGAGTTGAAGGTGAGCGGGAAGGCAGACAACTAGTTGAACTGTGATAGGCAAAAGCCCGTTAGAAAGGCAGAGGTATTTCCAATCCAGACAAGCTGCCGGGCCAGCTGGCCCACGGACCCGGTCCTACACGGCCAATCTTAGGTTGCAGAGATGAAGAACAGAATGGTAAGCTGGAACAGTAAGCTACTTGAATCTTAGGTGATGAGTAGACGAGGGTGGGAGAAAACTCTTTACGAGAACATGCTTGATAACCCAGCTTTCTAGATTCAGTTCAGACAAGGGAAAGCCTGAGTGACACGGATGTCCAAATGGGATACCCAGGGCCCAGGAACACCAGCACTCCTTCGCTTGACAAAAGAAGAGGAGCCACACTGAGAATCTCACCAGGGGTTTTAGGGGCAGACACACCCAGCCATTGCATTACCATACCCAACAGCTGAATCAGGGAGCTAATTATGGCCTTGTACTTCTGGAGACCACATTCCTGAGGCTTTTATGAACACATACACACACACACACACACACACACACACTATACCATCACAGCTCTCCTCCCCCCATTTTCTTCCTTACTTCCACCTCCACTGTTACCTCTAACACCTGGCACAGGGTGTTTCTGCTGTTCCATACTGGATCCGGGTTCCACCCCTCACCCAGGCACTGTCCACCCCCTTTGCCTAACTCCGTCATTATAAGAGGGCTGCACGTCAGCCCTTATCTTCTACCTAGAATGCTTCTGTCAGAGAACCACGTGTACCAGTGCTGAAAGAGGGCTCTTAGAGAGTCTCATTCAAACTACTCACTTTGCAGATGAGAAAACCGAGGCCTGGCCAGGGACACGACTTTTCCAACAGCATTTAAATAGTCACGGTAGGGTCAGAACCAGGAGCAGCAGACCACCTGAAGCTTTTTTGCCCCTTCCATGGAATCCCATAGCTGAAGACATAAAAATGAGTTTGACTGAAGTCTAGAGCCCTCCTGATCCCTTACTCTACCTTCCAAGATTCTACCTTTTATTTAAGGGGCTGGGATATCTAATCTATATTAACCCATTCAGCAAATATTCCTGAGAAACTCCCAACTGTGAGGTACCACATTTGTCTCTGGAGATAGGTATAGAGTCCAGTCCTTGACCCCAGACCACTCACATTCTAGGGAGGCAGCCCTGCAGACACAGCCACATGCAAGCAAGCATACATATGCCGTGTCCATGAACGGGCCACAGGAAGCAAGGGGCTTCAGAGAAAGGGGCCTCATTCTGACTGGGGTGATCCGAGAAGCTGTGAACAGGAATTGCATTTTAGGTCTCAAATTTTGACAGGTAAAGAAAGGCTTTTCAAACCGAGGGACGAGTACATACAAAGGTGGGAAAGGAGAGGTGAAGTTGAGAAGGCTGAGTAGCCTTAGGGGTTGATACAGAGAAGTTGTAGTATTACTCGTAATAGCTACCGCGTGTAAATACTTACCACTTACCGGGGATTCTTATGGAATCCTCACAACAAACTACAAACTATGAACTCATTATTTAACAAATATTTATTGAGTGCCTAGTATGTGCCAGGCAAGTTCTAGGTGTTGGGAACACATCCATGAACAAAACAAGACTTAGTCCCTCAGCCATGAACACAAGAGAATAGTCCCTGCCCTCGGGAGTTTACATTCTGGGAATTGTCACCCCCGTTTTATAAGTAAAAAAACCCTGAGATCTAAGGAAGTTAAAGCACTGCTCAGGGTCACACAGATGATAAGTGTCAGAGCCTGTCTGTGCTCTCAAACCTCATGCTGTGCTGCCTTCCAGAAGCCCGGAATTGAGAGCTGGGAGTCTTCAGGGTCTAGACCTGGTAATGAGGGTCTCCCGCAGGGTATTGAGCAGAGGGTGGCAGAAACAACAGGGTGTTGCTTCCCTTAGGGCAGTCTTCCTCCATTCCTCTTATAATCAGAGGTCAGCTACTCAGTTTTCCCCCCTACACACACACACACACACACACACACACACTCACACACACACACAGTCACATACACACACTCACACACTCACACAGTCACACACACTCACACACACACACACACAGTCACATACACACACACTCACACACTCACACAGTCACACACACACTCACACACACACACAGTCACATACACACACACTCACACACACACAGTCACATACACACACTCACACACACACACACTCAGTCACACACACACTCACACACACACACACTCACACACACACAGTCACTCACACACACACACTCACACACACTCACACACACACACTCACAGTCACACACACTCACACACACACACTCACACACACACACACACACACACACACACACACACTCACACACGTCTCTTTTGTTGCTGCCTGGGCAGAGCCAGGCCTGGGTTTGAGAGGATTAGTCTCAGTGCACCCTCAGGACCAGAGCCTCATGCAACACCTGGCACCCCGTTTAACTGTCCTTGGAAGCTCGGTTTTCCTCCTCGCTCAATTGCCAAAAGTTGAAAGTGAGCGTGGTAGAGAAAATGATAGTGTTAGACAGGTACTGGGTGAAATTAATAGCTATAAACTTGAAACAGGTCTCGGCTTTTCCCTGAAACTCAGTCCCTGGGAGGGACCTGGAAAAGCTGGCCTTGGAAATGTCTTGGGAGTAGGAGTGCCAGGGCTCGGCTCCCGTCTGCAGCCCTGGCAAGGGGAAGCCCTGCCCCGCACTGGGCTGCTGGTCAAGTCTCTGAGCCTAGAAATCTAGCCTTTTGGCGGGGCTCGGGGGTTGGAACGAGGAGGCCTGGCTGGTAAAAAGACACTGGTGAATAAGAAGGGGTGCCAAGGAAGGTGGGAAATGCGGAGCAAAGGGGAAAGAAGGGAGCGGATAAAGGAGACCTGAAGGAGTAAGAACGGCGCGCCCGTAATAGAAGGAAAACGGGAGGGGGCGAGAGTTAGATGGGAACAGTGGGGGAAAGGAGACAAAAAGGTCCAGCAGGCACGGCCACTCGGCGGGTTTTGCTGGAAGAGAGAGCGGGGAGATAGGGCCCCCGGGACCCGGCCCCCGCCGCGGACGCAGAGGAGCCTGGAGTGCCGAGCAGTCCCAGCTGTCAGTCAGAAACAAAGGCCGAGGAGCGGCGAGGGCCAGGCTGCCGGCCTCGCCTGGGCCAATGAGCGGCGCCGGCTCGGATATCGCCCCGCCCCTTCCCCGCTCCGACCAATAACCGGCCCCGTCCCGCCCCGCCTGCCGCGGTTCTGCCCCGCCCCGGCCAATGAGCGGCGCCGGCCCCTCCCCAGCCCGCCCCCTGCGGCCCCGCCCGCCCGCCGCGGCCCCGCCCGCCCGCCTGCCCGCCCGTGGCTCGGGGACCCCGCGCAGAGGCAGGCGCGCTGGGAGCTGGCGGGTGGCGAGCGGCGCGCGGGCGGCGCGGCCGAAGTTTCTCCGCCTGCCTCGTCCCGCGAGCCAGAGCCACCCCGCAGCTCTGGGAAAAGACAGACGGGAACAAACTGCAGAACACACTGAAAAATAATTCTCAAGCCAGCCCGAGGCACAGGGCGCAGGTAAGGCGCGGGGAACGAGGGGTCTCCTCCCTTCCTTAAGGGTCGGCTGCCGCGGAGGGCGCCCGGGCTCCGGTGACACCGCGCTCCCCGCGGCGTGCGGTGCGTCCGCGCGTCCGTCAGGCTTTGTCTGTCTGTGCCAGGTCCGTCTAGGTGTCTTTGTCTCTGCACGTAACTGTCAGGGTCTCCCCTCCACCAGGGAGGGTGCTGCTGGCTGGTCCCAGCCCAGGAGAAAGAATGGTACTTCCGTCCTTCTGTCTTCGTCTCTCTCTCCTGCAGGCAGGGTTTATCTCCGCCCCGGCCCCAAACCTGATCTTAATAGACACGAGTGTTGGGTGACACTGGTGTCCGAGGCCAGAGGTGATCGTGAGACTGGAGGGGCCCTGGCCCCAGACGGAGCGTCTGACAGCTGAAGCCTGGCCACTGAACTTGGCCTGGAACTTGGGCGATGGGCTGTGTCCGCACTGGTGGCAGGGACACTGATGCAGTCAGAGGTTTGGAATATTTCACTGAAGGAGTATGTCACACGGGATAAGGTAGATAGAGAGGGGGTGATGAACCCCAGGATTTAAGTGGGGGGTGATGAACCCCAGAATGTAAGTGGGCCCCTGGTACTGCAAGTCACCAGGATCAGTCCTGAACATGCACGCACACACAGCATGCACTTATTTCTCTCACCCACCACAGGCAGCCAGCCCCCCACTCTCCCCACGCGCACACACACACACGCACACACACACACACACACACACACACACACCCTTCCACATGTTTAAGGCACCAAAACAAGAGCCAGGTGATCTTTCTCTTTCCTGCTCTAAGTGGAAAGGATTGAACTGTGGAGCAAATGAGTGTTCTCGCCCACGAGTGTGGCAGCCCTAGGAAAGTATCCCAGACTTGTTAGCTTCAGACCCTTCAATTTCTTAGGAACAAGGAGTGCTTGGGGATCTGAGCATCTGAAGTTCCCAGATCCTTCCTCTTCCATTCCATCCACACTCTCCTCGGCTCTGGTCTTGGGTGCTGGCAAATGAGTGAGGAGGCACTGAATTCCGGAGAGCTCTTGGCAGGAGCTGTGCCAGATAAGGGGCTCCTGCTCTGCTGGAAGTGCAGCCTAATTATAATTGTGGGAGCAGAGGAGCCCAGCCACAGAGGGATGAGCTTTCTGCTTGGCAATTCTTGAGAGACCCTTGAGAACAGTCTGTGGGTGGGAGCAAGAGAATGTTTGTAACCTGAGCTTCCTGTAAGTTCAAAAACTATTTTCTGTGTGCTTGCTGGGGAAAATACAGGTGCTGGAAGAATGTATGTATATGTATGCATGTGAAAATGGGGATTAGAGACAGAGTTCGCAGGGGGAAGGGTGTCTGTGCTCCAGGGTGGAAAAGATCCAAGTCCGTGGGTGGAAGTCTGTGGGCAGAGGCATACACGCTAATCAGGCGTGGTGTCTGCACCTTGTATTTATCCAGCGCCTTTCTTCTGAGGCACTTTCTGCACATCACAGACGTTATCTCCTTTGTTATCTCCATTATCCTCACAACATAACTACCAGGTTGGCATGAAGCACGGCTCACTCTCTGTGTTTACCAGTGAAGAAACTGAGGCATGGGAGGGGCAGGGCCTTCCAGGAGGTCCACAGCTAGTGGGAGCAAAGTTAGACTTAGCAACTGGGAGTTCAAGTACAAGGCCTCAGCTGGATAGAGGAGAGTGGGGGACACTCACTCGGCTTGAGGTGAGAAGAAACTCAGGTGGAGAAAGAAGGGTGTCTCTCGAAGGTGTCTGTAGGAGAGCAAGAGGGAGGACGGGACGTTTGTTATTTAAATGGCAGCCTCTGTGTGCTTCACGAGGTAAAACCTGTTTCCACCATGCAGCTTGTGCTTGTGTGTGTGTCTGTGTGCCTCAGTAGACGTGTGGCAGGTGGCTGCCATCAAAGGTGCGCTGCTGTGCAGTGTGTGTGTAGGGCATGTGTCAGGGGAAGATTCGCCAGGCAGTTTTGAGAGGCCGTGTGTCTGCCTGTATGGGCCAAGAGGTGGATGGGCTTCGGCCATAAGAAAATGGCTTTCCAATTCCCCAAATTTATTTGTATGCCTTTCCACTTATTCAGTATTCATTTAATAAATATTCATTGGGTGCCAACGAAATGCAAGGCTCTGGGCCAGGCAGTGAGGCTTCAAAGAGGAGTAAAGTAATGATGGCAAACCTGTCATTAAGCAGCTTAGAGACAAGCGTAATGGGTAATAGTTCACAACATCTAATAACATCCACTACGTGCACTGTGTGCCCAGTATTTTTTATTCATTATCTCATTTAATTCTCAGTGCAGCCCTGCAGGGTATGTATGATGATCGGAGGAGGAGACCTACAGAGCGCATCTGGGATGGCAAATGGAGGAGGGAGTGAGGATTTGAACTCCGCTCAGCCCCTGGCTCCTGCTTCCTTTGAACATAGAAATACGTGTTTCTTCCCTGTAAAACGTTCTTGCCCGGTCCTTCCACCTAGCTAGCTCCTGCTTGCACTTCTGGTTTTAACCATGAGGATCACCTCCTCCAAGAAACTGTCCCCTCTCCTTTCCTTAAGCCTAGGTCACGGGCCTTCCTCGGTTCCTGCCATCATTCCATGCTCTCCCTTTACTCACTGGCTCCTGAAGAGCCAGCAACATTCTTAGAGGCAGAGATTGTGTCATGAATTCCCAGAGGAAAGTACAGTGTCTGGCTACTCTGTGTAGGCCCTTAGTAAATGCTTGTTTAATAAAGTGATGGGAAAGAAAAGAGCTGTCAGAGACCCTTGGCAGGGAGCATTTTTCCCAGCAGCAGATTTGTGCAGGGGGCACACTTTGCTGGCGTGGCCTCTGGTATTCATGCCTCTGCTTTGGGCCAGTTCCTTCAGAGGCTCTGCCTAGACAGGGCTTCTCCATCCCAGGTCCTGCCTCCAACAGTTCGGGAGCCTTAAGGAAAACCTAGCCCCCCCTACACACATACCTTCTCTATCTGCCAACCCACTCAATCTCCAGCTCAGTCAGCGGACAAGTACAATTATAAAATGGGAGATGCTAGGTGTGATCTAGACTTGGAACCCCAGGGGCAGTGGCTCCAGGGCAATGATGAGGTGTTGCTGGGACTTTGCCAACAAAGAAGTGTCCAACGGCCTGGGGAATCTTTAGGAGCTTTATGTGGTTGGTCTTTGAGTTTGATTTTGAATGGATCTTTGTGTTGCTGCAGTTGGAAAGCCACTGATCTAAATTGGATACTCTTACTCTGCTGCTGGGAGTGTGAATTGCTACCATGTTTGGGGAGGTAATCTGGCCATGATTTGCCCAAGGTCACATGGTCACAGTCTGGTGACTCCCTTCCCGTGCTCTTTGGATCACCCCCTTATTTCTCATATCAGGGTTGCCACATGCCTTCTTAGGGACTGTGATGATTTTAGTTTTTCTTTCAAAGATCATCACTCAAGTTTGAAAAACTCTGCATTTCACTGTTTGTTAAAGGTCTTATCTATGCAAAGTGCCAGGCTGATGGGAGATTTTTTAAAATGGCTAAATAATGGTTTAAGATGACATTTTGTGACGAGAATTGGGAAGGGGAAGCAGCACACATGAATCAGTGACAAGGACATTGACACTTGGACTGTGCTAACTTTGAACACAGCAGCTGCTCAGCATGAGGAAGGTGAAGATGTCAGGAAGAAGGTGGTCAAGGACTCAACCTCAAGAAGGTATAAGAGCTTAGACATAACTGCAGCCAGGTCACAGCTCCAGGATGCAAGCTGAGAGCTGAGGGGACAGGGCTTTGCCTTCTAGAGGGGAACCCTGGGGGTAACCTGTTACCTCCTCCCCTCCCCCCCAACCAGTCACCCTGCCCAGAAGAGCTGGGAATGATGGGTGGGAGGGCTCACCTCTTACAACTGCCTCCAGCCAACGAGTGTGCAGACTGGCCTTGGACCCCCTCCTCCAAGGACCGAGAGCAGTGCGTGGGGATGTGTCACGCCGAGCATGGCTGAGTCGGGCTTTGGGCGAGCTGCCGTTTGGCACAGCTGCTTCTGTATCTGTGATCTCCATCCTGCTTCTCTCACTCTCTTGCTTCCTGCCAGACATCGACTTCCACCAGACGGCGAACACCATTCCTAGGCTTCCTGTAATAATGATTTTAATAGCCCTTTTTATCTGTCCAGGACTTTACACCTTAAAAGGGACATTATTATTACCAACTCTGTGGGAAGATTTCTTCTACAATTTGACAGATGAGAAAACTGAGGGAGCCCGTTAGAGGTCAAAGAGTTTACCCAAGGTTTTTAGTGGAACGCTGGGGTTTGAACCCAGCCATCCTGGCCCCCAGTCCTGGGCGATAGCCACCCACCATCAGGCCTCACTAATTGAACAGATTTAGGGTCACGGCATTGTTGACAAGTGTTTAATGTCTAGGAAAAGGAAGATATTTTTAAAATCATAAGAACTCAGTTACTTTCGTAATTATTGTAATCCAAGTGTGATGAGAGTCAGAGTTTTCCTCACTTTTTCTCTGCCCGCCCTCTCCCTAAGTACTTGTTATGCACTTATGTTAAGTCAATAAACAATAGACTAGGGAGTATTGAGCATAAAGGAATGTCTACTTGAGACTTACTTTAAGAAATGAACTTTACCTGTATCGGTTCTTTCTTTATAGCTAGTAAATTCATAAGGTTTGGTTCCCTCCACGTTGAAATTATAGCAAATTTTGCCTTTATAGAATCTGAATTAATGGCATTCCATTGGAATATCAGACTTGATTCCATTATCTGTTTCAGTGTTTCCACTTTGTCCATGGGCATTAAATAAATTCAAAACTAAAATGGGCCAGCAGCCTCTGCCCTGGCAATGTGAGCAGCGTGTGGAAATCAGGCTCAGGGGGTGATCACACATGGAGGCTGCCTCCAACGGGGAGAAATTTAGGGGAGATTCAGCTGGAGCGTGGATAGGGAAGAGGGTGTAGTGGGTTTGGAGGGAGATAGAAGAGACAGAGGACAAGCTGTGTGAGTGTGTGTGTGCGCACGTGTGCGCTCACTAACACCTAATGCTAATTGTTCTTCTAATCAAGCCAGCAGAGGTGATTTTTCTTACTTAGTGACAGACCAAATTGGTGTTTGAACAGATGATGTGAGTTATATCCAGTACCTGGAACAAAGGCAGTAAAGAGCTACCCTACCCAGATCACCCATAGATTTGCTTCCATGTCAGTGAATTACTGTGGGAGATGTGTGCCTTCAGAATGGCAGCCAGCAGACACACACACACACACACACACACACACATACACATTCAGTCATCCAGTCTTGTCATCTCTCCCTCTGAGACATGCTCTCCTATGGTACCCACACTCACCACCTCACCCCACAACAGGAATCCTCAGAGACTCCAGATGGTGGGACCTGGCAGACCCACACTTGGGTCTCCCTGGGTGACTTCTCTGTGGCATGACCCCTCCCCGACACCCCAGAACCTCAATTTCTGCCATGCCCAGAGCACCCAGTCTGATTGCCATCAGCCCTTTAGAGCTGCCACTGCCCCCAGGCCAAAGCATCCTCTGGAAGAGTTCAAGGTCTAGGTGAAACTCCCAGCCCAGGGGATGTACAAGGAAACTGCCCCTCAAGGGTGTCAAAAGTGGAGCTAAGATCTTGGTGGGGTGGGTATTGCTCTGGAAATCCATTGCCGTCTAAAGACAAACCCAGCCCCATGCATGAATATAACCTTGTGCACAGACTGTGGGTGGCTGAGGCAGTGCCTGCCAGGCCCCAGGGCAGGGCTATGCACCGGGCTGGCTGGCCTGCCGGCTCCGGGGCATCTGCACTCTCCTTGCTGTGGCAAAGCCATTTGCTGCTCAGTCAGCCTCCTCCTGGCACCCTGGGCTGCTAAATTGGTCTCAGCTTGCTGTACTTCCACCCACCACCTCAGTCATTATTCACTGGCAGCGCTCAGAGAGTGGGTGTAAAGCAGCCGAACATTATATTCCTGCTGAAAAGAGAGAGAATTGAGTCTAGGCAGGCAAGGAAAGGAGAGAGGGAAGGAGCTAAGAGGAAGCGAAGGAGGCAGGGAAACAAAGCTTGGGTTCGCCAGCACCTTTTCCCCATGACCCCAGTAACACTGGAGGGTGGAAAGGGTGGTGAGCAGTGGGTGTGTGGGTCCCGGCTTAGCAGGAGGAGAGGCAAGGGTTCTAGGGTAAGAGGGGTACACTCACTACTGAGGGGCAGCACTTGCCTGGTCTGGGGGGGAAGAAAGGACATCAGCTGTGGGGAGAGAAAGACCTCACCCTCCATTAGCTTCCTGTTCCTTAAATTCTACAATAGTTGCTGTCACGTACCAGTGAGCATCTGTTCCCATGTCTTATTAATTCTCATCGCTTTCTTTCCTCCCTGCCTAGACTATAAACCCTTGAAAGAGAAAGTGTGTCATGCCTCAGGTGTGTAGCACCAGGCCCTGGACACAGTCAGGGCTCAGCCCCAAATGGATGAGACTGATGGTGCTGAGGCCTGCTGTGGCCCTTCCTACCCAGCCACCAGATCTCCCTGTACTTCCCAACGGCCACAGGGTCTGGGAACAGAGGCAGCCAAGAGTAGAAGGAATGACAAGGGAGCTTCAGGGCTTGGTCTCTCATCTCAGAGAGGAAACTACAGGGAGGGAAAGGGTTACAGACCGGCCAGGGAAGCAGACACCTAGAGCCTCCCGTCCTGGTGCAGAGGCTCCGGGTGCCCTCCAGCCGTGAGGCATGATGTGATGCTCCTCAATGGCTCATCCACTGCCCGCCTGGCATTACACTGGGGCTGGCAGGAAGTGGTAAAGAGTGGTTCTCAGGGCAGACAGCAGAGACAGCATCAGGCAAGGGCAGAGTGACCTTGGCAGGAGGTTCTCTGAGTCACTGATAACATTTGTTTGGTCTCCCAAGGAGAGGGTGGAAGGTGAACAGAGCAACAACCCAAGCTAGCTTGGAACCTGGTGGGCCCCCAACCCTTTTTCTTCCCTCCCACTCTCTTCTCTAG
Organism: Miniopterus schreibersii; assembly: GCF_964146895.1. NCBI lineage: Eukaryota > Metazoa > Chordata > Mammalia > Chiroptera > Miniopteridae > Miniopterus > Miniopterus schreibersii. Next base: position 75,161,001 of record NC_138105.1, on the reverse strand, counting down.
TAAGACAATGGGAAAACCCGAGGACAAAAGCCGCCACATTGCTAGGGAGGCAAGGACACTGGGGAACCACACTCCGAATGTCAGGGGTCAGAAGTCTGGGGAGTGAGCCCTGGAGCTGCTCTTGACCTTCTGCCAGTGGCTAAGAGGCAGCTGTCTGAGTGTCTGGAGGAGGCCTGTGCGGTCTGCCCATCACCTCAGCAGTGAGGCCAGAGGCGCCTGGGCTTCAGGACACTTGAAGCACTCAGGACCCTCCCTTATTTATTGCAGCCTTCAGACTCCCTTCTGCTCCTCCCAGGAAGGGCATCTCAGCAGTGCTCGAGGAGGAGGGAAGGATTAGACTGGGCTCACATCTTGGGGAGACAGCCTCCCCCTCCTTGCTGATCAAATTCCCCCAGCCCCTACTCTCAGCGGCGCCAGCAGACAAACCACACTGCAGGCAGGTGGGGAAAAAGAGAGCCCTAGGCAGCCCCAGCCTCCACCTGCACTGTAAAGGGAGCTGCGCTGAAAGCCAGGAGGGCTTCCAGCTGCCTTCCTCCTCCCCGGCTGGGCCTGCAGCTCCCCCTGCTTGAAGGCTCTGCACCAGCTGGGGGGCGCCTGGGGGCAGGATGCTAGGCTTTTCCTGACGCGACATTTCCTCATCGACCTGGAAGACTGGAGCACTAGGCCTTCAGCTTCCCCAGGCCTCCTCACAGCACCAGGGCCATCTGTTGACTTCGAAACTTGCTATTGACAATGGAGTTACTTCTATGCTAGAGTTCTAGCAGAACCTCCAAGCCCAGGATTCCAGGATGTATCTGGAAACTAAAGCTCCTGTATTGAAGAAATGACCAGTACTCTGCATAGAAACACAGAATCTCAGGGTTGAAGGGCTGTTTAAGTCTCATTGTATCTGCCCCAGTCCACCCTCTCCCCAACAAAAACTTCTCCCCCAAATTGTTGTCTCTTCTCTACTTACTTCCAAGAACTGCTGTTTTGGACCCAAGAACACAGTTCTTTCTATTTTAATTCCATTCCTTTAAAGTCATAGAATGTTATATTCATGTCAAGCTCTCTGCCAGCTCCCAGGGAGGAGACCCTTCCACAAGGCATAGCTGGCCTGGAAATGGGGGAGGAGACAGATACATTAAAAATATATCACTATATAAACATGTAGAATTTAAGTAGGGCCCTATGGGCTGGGTGTGATTTTAAGAGATGGAGGGAGAGGGTGGCAAAGATGGGGACAAGAGGCAGGAAAACAAAGGCAAGATGAGTTAAACTGAGGAGCACTCTGCCTTCCCAGCTTGGGGTTTGCGTGCTATTTGGTGGCAGCAGGGAGCCCTGGTAGTAATAAGAGGACTGGCATGTAGCAGACCTGGGTTTTAGGAGGTTCATCTAGCAATGGAGTATAGAATGGAGGTGAGGGTGGAACACTTTCTAGATATAACATTATTTATTAGAACGCTTTTCTCTCCTCCCTGCCTGCAAGTTGATAGCACATGTTCCTAGAGATCTCATGCAGCCTGGAAACGTGGGGGAGCCAGGGTTCAAGGAGAGGGGAGTTCCTAGTCCAAGATCAAAGGTCAGGGTTAATGTGCTGTGTGGAGGAATTATTTATAACAGGAGACATGGCTAGCACCTTGCTTTGGACTGCTTTGGCCCTGGAACGAATCACAGCAGGCTTTCTTTCCTTTTTTTTTTTTTTATGGGTGAAAACACAGAGGTCAGACTGGAGGGCCTTGTTCAGGGTCCCAAGGCTGGTTAGTGGCAGAACCAGGGCTGTGCTCCCACTTCAGGACATTTTCCTCTCAGCCACTGGTAATTGTGAACAAGGACTGCAGGGCCAGTAGAATTAATCAGACCCTCAACCTGGAGTGTTCAGCAGGTGTGCCCCATGGGACACACGAGAATGTATCGATAGTGGGCACTCTCAGTCTCTGTGGATCCCCCCCCCCCCAGGTCAAGGGATGCCCTGGATGTCAGTAACAGCTAATGCCCATCACCTCCGTTTTATTCTCCTATCTTCTTTCTTGTTCCCTGGCTGCTTCAGACATTTTATTTCCCTCTGTTCCTCTGCCTTTTCTTTTATTCTGAGGGTTCTGAGAAGTTCCCAGCTAATGTGACAATGAAGCTTTACTATCCGTTGCAGCTGCTACCAGTTGGCACCTTTCAAAAATGAAAAACCAGTTCTCTGCCTCTGTCTCATATAAGCTCCATCTAAACCAAATCCAAACAAAATGCAAAGGTCGTGGGTGCCAATCAGCCGTGCTAACCGCCCAGGGCGGTGATGCCACATGGAGAGAGCCTCCCAGACAGGAGGCAGGTCTCATCAAGCAGGGACCTCCTTTACTCTCAGAGGAACAGGGTGCCAGGGAGTCCCCTGCCCACAGCTCTGAAGCTCTCAGAACACCATTCCCCATCTTATTCTGGAAGGCTCCTCAGCCTGGCGCCTGCCGAGAGCTTCCTTCTTGCTTGCTAACAACCTGCACAGTCAAGAGAGGGCAACCCCAGGGCAGTGTCCTGTGAAGTCTCTAGTGAAGTGACACCTGGAGACAGCACCTTCTTCCAGAAATAATTCAGCTCCTGCCATGTCAGTCCTCACCTGGATGGCAACCACAGCCCTGGCAGAGAGAGCAGGCAAGTCCTAAAGGTGAGGCATGGGCTTTTTCATGCTTGTCGATCCCATGAAACAAGTGTGGGCAAGTTTGGGAGCGGACAGCAGAAAGAATCAGAGACCAGTATTTGGATCCCAGCTATCCGTGCTGTCTGTTAGCTGTGTGGTTTTGGGCAAGTCACTTAGCCTCTCTGAGCCTCATTTTTCTCATCTGTAACATGTATTGTGTCCCATATAGAAGTTTTATGAAAATTCCATGGGCTAGTATAAGTAAAAGAATGTGAAACATAGGAGCTCCATTTGCGTTAGCTTCAGCCCCTTCCCAACAGCTCCAGTGGAAGGAAACCAGGCATAAGAGTAAGTTCTCTATTCTGGAAGGTCCTGAGCTCGTTGTCCAGGCACATGTCCAGGGGTCAGGGAGGGACAACTTTGGAGCCAGGCAGTGTTCTCTGTGACAGCTACCTTCTTATCTGCTTACTCTGCAAACAGAGACCATTGTAACTGAAAACAATACAAGAGGGAACCCCTCCACCTTTGCCACTGTGGGTGTCCATCCACACTGTCAATCTGACTAAATTTTGACTTGTGATACTGTGCAGAATCGGTGAGTGAGACATCACTGAATGTCCTAGGTGGAGACTCAGCACTGAAACTGGATCTCTTGCTCACTTTGGCTCATGCCACGTGTGTGAGGGAGAGAAAGGAGGTGAGAGGCAGGCTGGGAGGCCAGGGCTCAGCTAGGGGTTCCCTCCACCTCAGGGAGGACCCCAACTTCCACTCCAGCACTTGTGTGGAACAGAGTTTAGAGAGGACGGTTTCTCCCCAGGGTGAAGGGCTGGATAGAAGGGGCGTACGCCGCGTCTCTGTCTTCCTTCCTCCTGCCTCTTGCTTCAAAGCCAATGTCTTTCCCATCTGGATCATTTTCTGGATTATGTAGCACGTAAGGTCAGGAAAGGGGGAGAAAGAAAAACAAATAAAGTGAAACTTCTCTGTGCATTCAGTTTAGGGGGAATGCACAGATGTGAGCGGGCCCAGGTCCGGCTGCATCACACAGGAGAATGCAAGCGACCGAAGTTGAAGTCTGCACTGGAAAATTAGATGATTTATTCCGCCTAACTGGCACTCAGCAGACGGGGGCAGGAGCCGGGGTGGACCAAGGAGAAGCCGCTCCCGTTTGACACATGCTCCCCGACAGGGATCCTCCCCGTGAAACAAGCAGGGTGGTGCTGAACACACCTTCCACCTGCCCTCTCCTCTTCCTCTGGATTCTTTTTTTTAAGTAGAGGAAACTTCTTCACTTTAAAAGTGAGGTCCCGAGAGTGGAAGTGATTTTCTCTAGGGCACATAGCACACGGCCCTTAGGTTTTTGATCCAATGAGTCCAGCAATTTCTCCATCCTAGCGTGTTGGCCTAGAGGCCAGCCCAGTGGCAACAGCCTCTATTCTAGGACCAGGAGGCTTTGAAGAGATCTCAAAGAGCTGCCCAGGGACAAAGAAGTCATGGGACTTGCCTGGGGCAGTCTCTGCCCCTGACCCTTAAATCAAGGGGAGGTGGGAACCCCTCACCTGCCCACCTCCCACCTGCAGGACTGAGACAGGGTTTGAAGGACTGGCCTCTGTACAGTCCCTGGGACAGTCTCTATGACTGAGAAGCTGACAGAGACGTGGAACTTGTTAAAGAACCACAGGCCTGCTGAACATGTCTCTGCCCAGTAGGTCCCTCGGGAGATGTGTCCAGGATGGGGAGACAGGGCGAAGAGTTGGCAGCACAGACCCTCTCCGCACACCTATTCCACCAGCAGCTGAGGATTGTGCTCTGTTACCTAAACCCGAGCAACTGAGCAACAGGGACAGGGAGGCACGGGTGTTTCTGGGAGCAGTCAGCTGCAGATCTGTCTCAGCACAGTGCTGCTCCCTGCCTTGCCCAGACCTGCGCTGGCTGCACAGCGCTTCTGAGGCAGCCAGGATGGCAGTCTGCAGGGGCACAGGGGCGGAGGACCCCAGGAATCAGCCACTTCCCTGAAGACCAGAAAGGTCTTATAGAACTCAGCCTTTGCAAGCAAATGTTTCCACATTGAGTCACAGAAGGGCGCCGACAGAAGGTAGAGTCTGGCTTCTAAGAGTGGTTGGTGACTATGAGAATTTCTTTTGCCAGAAAACCACAGGGTGTTCTGTGTGTACCATCCCCTGTGCAAGACTGAGCCTCGCGCAGGGCAAACCAGCCCCGAGCTGCCTCAAATTCACTCTTCCTGCCCAAGCCCCTGAGCTGAGATGACACCCCGGAGCCCGCCACCCTGTCCTCTCCTTGCCCCTCCCTAGACTCCGGTAAAAGGACCCCACAGGTGCTCCTTCAAGGAAGTAGTGAAAATGTGGGCTGACAGTGGAGGCCAGGGACAGGGCTGCAGCCCAAGAAGACGGCAGGGCTGAGAGCCACAGAAATGCCTCCAGGAAGCCCTGGGGCTGGGCTGCTGTTAGCCCCCTGCGAGCCTGTGACTGGAGCACAAAACACCTCAGGGGAAGGAGATGCTATTGCTGAACACAGCCCAGCCTCTACCCTGTGCTTCACCAAGACCAGAGGCTGGAACTGCTTCCCCCTGCACATCTAGTTTCTGACTGTCTGCTCTTCCCCTTGAGTGTCCAGAGTTCTGCCTGGCAGGCTCTGTGCCAGGACCCAGGGACACCGGGTGTCCTCAGGGGTGTTACTATCCTCGGTTAGATCAGTGATTTCTAAGCACTTTAAGAGCAATTCTTTTAAACAGTTGATAGATGATTACTCATCTTTTAAAAAATCTAATCTCTAAAGGTCCCAAATGGAAATGTCCCCAGTTCCTTAGACAGTGAAACAAAAACAGTAGAGCCCAGGGATCTGCAAAGTTGGAGAAAAGTCTATCAGGAGTTTGAGCCTAGCCTTAGAGCCCAGCAATGTCTCGAGTCACCAAATCCCATGTTTAAAAACAACAACAAACTAGCTACCATTTATTAAGCTCCTAATTATATCTTTGTGCCTTTACAAGTAAAATTTCACTCAATAAGTACAGAAGTCCTGTGAGGTAGGTACTGCTGTTAGCACCAGCCTGCAGAAGGAAGTAGAAGCTTAGAGAGGCTGTGGCAAGGCCCAAGACTAGGGGTGACCCCGCAGCACAGGGGGTGATGAAGGAGGGGCTGGGCCATAGGGCAGTGTTGGGGTGAGGTCTGGAGGAACTGCAGGCCTGGGGGGAGGTGGGTGGACAAGGGGGCCTGGGGATCATCACCAGTGGTGAGGTCTGTGCTAGAGGTAAAGAGCTAGAGTGCTGTTGACCACACTCAGGTTCAACGCCTGAGGCCTCATGTGCTGCGTCTGTCAGGTGGGGGTAACAGTAGTGCCTCCCTCTCAGGGTGCAGCTAGCACCAGGTCATGTGTACATAGTGCTTAGTCCAATACCTAAGGAAACACTCAGCAATGAGAGCTGAAGAGAGAGTTCTTCCCCCTGCTTGACATCACTGGCCTCTGCTATCCAGCTCGGGCACCCTCCTCTGGCCAGAGGAGATGGGAGGGGACAGCAGCTATCCCCCAGAGCTTTTCCTGGGCAGCGGTAACCCCACTCCTAAGCCGTAGGAGGCTGGTGATCAACCTTTTCAGAGGAGGCTTCTGACAGCTTCCAGGTCCTGGTTCTTCTGGGAGACAGAGACTTAAGAATCCCCAGCTGTGCGGGGGAGGGAGGGAGGCAGCGGGAAGGAAGCCTCGCTCAGTGATCTGCCAACACAGCTTCACTCCCTCTTCTCTTGGAGAAAAGAGCTGCGAGGCTGAGAGGGAGCTGGAGGAGGCAGGACTAAGCCCTGGGAGCAGGGAGAGGTGAGAGCTGAACAGACACTACAGTCCAGCTCCCCGCTACCCGAGAGACCTCACCAGGAACAGCTCAGTGAAGGAGACCCCCACATCTGGGACCCCTGCTGAAGCCACCCCGCCAGCCCCATCCTAAAGGTTACACCATTTTGCCAAGTCTGGAGGCTGAATCAAAAACCAGGCAAGCTCAGGAACACTTTTTAGAGCCAGGAGGGAAAGGAGAGAAAGGGAGGGAGGGAGAGAGGGAGAGCAAAAGGGAAGGTGGGTGAGTTTATAGATTTAGCTTCCAGCCTTCCTCTCCTTACTGTCTTAGTCACCTCAGGCTGCTGCTATAACAAAATACCATAGATGGGGTGGCTGAAACAATAACCATTCATTTCTCACAGTGCTGGGGGCTGAAAGTCTAAGATCAAGGTGCTGGCAGATTTGGCGCCTCCTGAGAGCCCACTCCCTGATCTGCAGAGGGCCGCCTTCCTGCCGTGTCCTCATGGTGGTCTCCTCCTCTTATCTTATAAAGGCACTAATTCCATCATGGGCTCCCTCAGGGAGGGCTTCATCTAAGCCTCATCACCCCCCAAAGGCTCCACCTCCAAATACCATCCCTTTTGGGTTAGGGCTTCGACATATGAATCTGGGGGAGTCCTTTTTCAGATATGTGTATTAGAAGTTCCTCCTTCCACTCTCTGATTTGCCGTTTAATTTCAATGGAGACCTCCGAGGAAGAGAAATTCTTAATTTGTCAGTATTTTTTCTTTATGGTTAGTGTTTTTTATGCCCTGGTTAAGAAGTTGTTCTGCTATGTTTCCTTCTAGGAGCTTTAGTGTTTTACCTTTCATATTTATGTCTACAGGTCATCTGGAATTGTTTTTATGTCGTGTGAAACAGGAGTCAAAATCTACTTTTTTTATAAATAGATACCAGTTGACCAGCAGTGAATAAAAATAACTTTATTTTCCCACTGCTCTGCATTGTCCCCTTTGTCATAATGCAAGTGACGGGACTGTTTCTGGACTCTGTTCTGTTCCAGTGGTCAGTTTCTCTAGCTTTATGTCAATACCACGTTGTCATAATTACTCTTACTCCATGGGTCTTGAAATCTGGTAACACGCACCTTCCATCTTTGTTCTTTTGAAGATAGCCTTGGTTATTCTCGCCCCTTTGCATTTTAATATACAGGGTGTCTGGCCAAAAATCTATACACACTTTAATAACTGATAGCTCAGTTTTGAAAATGAAATGTATTTTAATAAACACTGACTTTATAATTATTCAAGAGCGTGTATACATTTTGGGGGGATACCTATATAAGCTGCTGGGATTCTGATTGGGACTGTATTGACCCCATAGATTGATTTGGAGAGAATGAACATCTTTAGAATATCAAGTCTTCCGAATCCATGAACCTGACATATATCTGCCTTTGTTTAGATTTTCTTTAATTTATCATAACAATACTTTACAGTTTGTAGTGTAGAGATCATATACAATGTCAGTTGTTCCCATATACATTTTCTAAATGATATGTTTTTTTGTTTTTTTATTTACTTGTTGCTAGTACATAGAAGTGCAATTTTTTTTGCACACTGACCTTGACTCCAGACACTTTGCTAAATTTATTGTGAGGATTAAATGAGATAATGAATAAACCCCAGGCATATTGCAAGGGGCTCACTAACTCTTGTCTGTGTGCAAAAGAACTGAGGCAGGACAGGGACTTGGTACCAAAGGTGCAGTTAGTGAAAGAGACCATCAGGATGGAAAGGTCCGTGAGCCCTTGAGGCAGGATTTGCCTGGCCAGTTAAAGGAGGGAGAATCCCTATGGAGAGAAACAACACAAGAAAACTACCTTGGATGGACCTTGAAGGAGGTTGAAGAGACCTGAGTGGATTGTAGTGATGGCACTGAACTTTACAGTTTGTAAAGCCCTATCACATCTACTCTGTCATTGATCCTCACAGCACAACCATGAGGTCACATGTAAAATCTTTTCATGTCATTTTCAGAGTTAAGGAAAAGGCTCAGAGAGTTAAGAGGCTTGGCCAAAGTATCTCATGAGGACGTGAGTTGTAAGATAGATTTCACCACTTAATGGAGAGGTTTTCTAACACTAGCAGATGGTAGCATTGGTCTTGACCAGCTAGGTCATGGGAGCAGAAAAGGTTATCAGGAAGGTAAGTGGTGAGAGTGTTGAAATCGGTGTTTAGAAGACCTTTGTGCAGAATGAGAGGCAACAGGCCATCCTGAAGGTTGTGGCCACAGGCTGGGCATGGGATGGTGCAGGCCCTGCGGGAAGGAGGGAGCAGTGCAGAGGAAGGAACCACAGAACAGGCCGGGTGCACTGGGGGTCAGGCCCCCAGTTCCCCAAGTGCAATGCATACAAGTAAAGAACATGCCTATGGGGCTTTTGGATCTCAACTTTCCATTAAAAAAAAAAAAAAGGTGGAACTTTCATGGTTTCTACCCTTTCTCAGCTAATCTCATGATTAAAGCTAAACCAAAACAGTAAACTGTCCCGCATCTGCTCTGCTGGACCCCCTCTTCCAGGGCTGTGGGCTGTGGGCTGGCTCCCGGCTCCTATTACACACGGACCTCATTAATCTTCAGAGGCCGCTCCCTCCGGCCGCCCAGAGATGACCCGCCTTGGCTTGCTCTCATCCTGTTAGCTCAGTCCTTTCATCCGGTGACTCCCTTTTAAATGGCTCCTCTGTGCCCAGTCCTCCCTCAGCATGAGGCTGAACTTGGCAGTGGTGGACACCAATAATCCTTTCTCTCTTCTCAAAGTGCGTTTGGTCGTTGATCTCACCAGAGCCTCTCAAAGTGTCTGTATCGGAGAGAGCAGTCCTGCTGCTGCCTCAGAGAGATGATGAAGGGGAGCCCAGGAGAGAATGACACTCAAGACCACTCAACCAGTCGCTGGTCTAGAGGAGCAAGTTCAAGCTCCTAGTCCATTATAATTTCTACTCCACCATTTAAAAAAAACAAAAAAACAGAGGAGGTGGGGTGTCTGTAGCTTGGGTGACACTGAGATTACCTATATTGAGGTAGTTTTGCCTCTTAGACAGTCCAGCTGTGAACTTGGAAGATTTCCATGGACCCCATGGACCCCATGGACCCCAGTCCTAAAGGGAGTACAGCCTCCAAAGACCTCTCTCTCTCCTCTGTCTTCCCCCCCAGTGGAGAGTCCTGGGCTGCTTTGAAGGCCAGATGTGCTGAGGGCAAGGTGGGCAGGCAGTCTGTCCCCTGGGGCCTGCAGTTGCAGTCGGTGTATTCAGGCCTTCCTTCCAGCTGGCCTGTTTGGAAAAGGCTTTTTGTGGAAACCTCTCTAGACCTCCAACTATACCACCTCTTTCCCACGAGACACTCCTGAGACACAACTGAGCATTCATGAGATGTCTCCTCTGAGACCAGTGAAGCCACTGGAGAAATCATTGGGCTCCGACACTTTTTTCTAAGCTCTTCTCCAGAGCTGTCCCCATTCCACCCACTTCTGAGGCCCAGGGACATGCCATGGCAGGTGAGGATGGAAGGAAAACTGCCAGATTTTACTTAAAATATCAAACGGGACTAACAGTCATTGAGCACCTGCTCTACGCGTCAGACACTGGACCTGTGCTATCACACATCTAATCTTTAGAACAACCTCAGGGTATACATATTAGTGCTTTTCAACTGAGAAAGACTTTGTCCCCAGGCATCATTTGCAATGTCTAAAACACTTTTAATTGTCACAACTGGGTGGGAGAGGGTGGAGAGTAGGTATAATTGGCATCTAGTATATAGAGGCCAGTGATGCTGCTAAAATTCCTCCAATACACAGGACAGGACAGCCCCTTACAACAAAGAATGATCTTTGTCAACAAGCCAAGACTGAGAAACCCAGTTGCAGTTTACAAATGCACACAGAAACACTAGAGTTCAAAGCTAAGCAGCTTCCCCGAGACCTTACAGCTGGGTACTGGCCAAGTGACATGCTATCCACATCTGTCTGACCCAAAAGCCGATACTTCTTTGGTTACAAAGTGCCCTGTTCAAGAGCAACTGCCCACTAGGTCCCATCTGTCCTGGGAGAGAACAAATATCATTGTTTCTCGCCCTGCAATCAAACAGGCATCTGCACCCACCCACCAGAAGTCTGTGAGCCCAGGGAGCAGTTTCTCAGGTACAGGCTTTCCTGTCAGTGCTCTGGACAGTTACAGAGCTGTGAGCTCGGCCTCTTACCTCCAGAAATTTGGGATCTCACCTAATTGGTTATAATATGTGCACATGGAGGAGCCTGGCAAGTGCCAGTTGGGGGTATTGCCCAAAGCCCGGGGGCATCAGAAGGACTATGGGTCCTGGTGGGGATCAGGGGTGTCTCCCTACAAGAGTGGGGCAAGAGTAGGTCTTGGGAGCCTCTGGTGGGGCCTCAGTACTCAGGGGAGAATTGAAGTCCTGACACTGGGGAGAATGAGCCTGATTCTGAGGCCAGGCCATGGAGGGAGGGAGCAGGGCTCCAGTTTGGCAGGTGGGTGACAGAATAGGCCACTCACTCTCTCCTCTGCGTCTCCAACTTCATGGTCTGACATTTGCTCTGCATCCTCTAATGACTTCTTCATGGCCCTAACCTTAAAAAACAGTGGAAGACTATTTCCTCTGAGCTGCTGAGACAGAACAACCTGCCATTGCACCCGCCCCTCAGCAGCAATTCAAAGGAGACATAAACAAAGCCTGTGTGCAGGTCCCAGAAGCAGACCTGGCTGGTGGAGGTAGGACTCAGTGAGGGAGGAGGCAGCAGGTAAGCCTGAAAGGTACTTGAGAGCCGGCTTGTGGAGAGCCTTGAAGGCCAGGCTAACGGCTAAGACGAAGGCAGAGGCTGGATCTCCAGAACCAGCTGGTTCTGGCAAGCTCGGGAGGGGAAAGCAGTGTCTGTCTGGAGTGATGTAGCTGCCAGTGTTTAGAGAAGGGAGCTGTCGGGACGCCCCCGCCCCTTCCTCCCTGCTTGCTCTGTGGAGGCCCCCGATTCTCCTGGTGCTTCTTGAAATAACATTAGCACAGTCGCCGCCCCAGCTATTAGAGGGGGAGGGCGGATCTGCATTCAGGCAGCGCTACCCTTTATTTCAAGTGTCCTCACTGCTAATGGAACACGGGGTCTGAACACATGTGCACGCGCCTCCATGCACGTGGCACGGGAGGAATTATCCCAGTGAATGTCAGCGAGTGGACAGGAACAATGAGGTACAGTGAATGAGCGAGTTGTTAGGGGCCTTTCATTAGGCCTGAATGACAGTTGGACTCCCAAGGAAGGGTGCCAGCCTGAACAGTATCCACATCCCGAAAATGAGAGGCGACTTTCACGCCTGACACCACAGGGCTGCAGAAGGCGCGGAAGCCCCTCCAATTAGCCCTATTCCTGGGCAGATTAAAGCGGGAGGAAGGTGCGCCCTCATCGTGGGAAGCACTCAGATCAGTGCCCAAAGAAAGAACTGAGAAAGGGGGGAACCCAGCCTCCTCTTTTCTCTGATGAAACTTGGTAGGGGTAGGGGGAACGAGGCTCCTTCATCTCCCCTCTTTCAGTGGCAGGTCCGCTGCTTGGGATGGAAGCTAAACTGGAAAAAGGAGATTTTTGCCAATTACAGCAATTTCTGAGGCAAGTAGCTAGGTGTCTGCCATTTTTTATTTGCCTAACACCAACTCATTAACCTTTCTTCTCCCAACCTCTTTCAGCCTCTCTGGCTTCTCTCCCTCCTTCCTTTAACACCCATGTAGCTGAGTATGTGGAGACCAACGAAACAGTGTTAGTCTTCGAGAAACCCAAAGACTAGTGCGGAGTGATAGGTAAAGAACAAAAAATTGAAGAGAGAGAATGGAGTCAGGCCCCCTGATGGGAAATGACTGATGAAGCAGCGGGGGAGACGTAGGAGGGCTTCTCGGAGGAAGTGGTATTTGAGCGGGACTTTGAAGAGCAGGTTATCACAGGCTCAAAGCTGGGGTCACAGGGGAAGTTGTGAAAGAGATTCTAGATTGACCAGCAAGCAGCCTGAGCAAGGCCGTGAGGGTTATATGCAGAGTGGTATTGGGAGAAATGGTGAGGAATCAGTGGAGGGTGAAGGGTGGGACAGAACCGGAAAGAGGGGTTAGGGCCCAGGTCACGTAGGGTCATGAATGCCCTGGGAGCTCAGGTGTCTGAGGGAGGAAATTAGGACCCATTGCAAAGGGGAGAGGCTGAAAGGAAGTCAGCCTGAAGTGATCAGGTCTGTGTTTCAGAAAGGTAACTTTTAGTGTTGCAGCGTGGAAGCTCTATCTGAGCCAGAAGAGACCTAAACAGGAAGTTTGCTCGTTCGTTCATTCACTGAACATTTCTCAAGCTCCAGCTATGTCCCGGGCACTGTTCTAAATTAGACAGTCCAAGGGACTCGCAGTTAATGGGGCTGTTTCTGCACGTCTTTCCCGAGTACGCGCTGGGACACTCCTGGTTGCATGGGAGGCTCTCACACATATTGTCTTCCTGCCAGCTTCCCTCCAGTCCCAGATTCCCAAACTGCACCAAGTCAGAATTGGCAATAGACAGTGATAGCCCCTCTGGGAAATTTCCAGAGTGCTGACAAATCCTGTTGTTTTGGATCTTGCAGGAGATTCTTGGCTCTGCAGAGAAAGGGGTGCTTTTGGGACAGTTTGCCTGCCTGCGGTTGCCTGGGCTTTCTAGTATTCTCCCCTTCTCCCTTCCAGTCAGCGTGACCTCCAGAGCGAAAATGCTCAGTTCAAAGGCCAGTTCTTAAACCATTCTTTTCTCGGTTTTGTCCTGTTGAAATTAATACCAGCCTTATATACTTTACTCCTAGGGATAACTTCAGTAATTATCCACTGTTCAAGACATTGTACCTTAAAATGAATAAAATAAGTCTACTCCTGAATTATATTATTTGTTGATAGCCTACAGGCCTCTTACACTTATTTTATTTTATTTTACTTTTTGTGCTGATAGTGTTGGTGATGGGAGGGAGTAGCTGGCTGCTGGTTTAGAGATGTCTCTTCCTATTAAAATGTGCTCCAGTCCCTGAAAGCTGCCTTCATTTCTGCAGGCTATGAGATTTCTTCTACCATGCGAAAGTGCACTCAGCCGCACACCTCCCTCTAGTCAGCGGCGACTTCTTGTAGTTAATAACAGCTCATCCAGCATGTGACATCTGCACAAAAGAAATCAGATCTCCATAACCAGCAGCTATGATATAATCTCTGCATTTATCTCTACTGCTGTGTCTGCATGGACCCTCACCTCCCGCACTCCCTCCCCTCCCAGTCACTGTATTTACATCACAATGAAGGCCTTTCCGAGGGAGCGCCCCAGATGGAACCAGCCAGCACTTCCATCCCCCTCCTCCCCCCTCCCCCTTTTCTTTATTCTTCCCCCTCCCCAGGTTCCCCTTCACCCTTTGGGATCCTACCCCTCCCAAATGCCCTTAGCCCTCCTCCTACCCAGGTGCTGCCCCCACTCCCTGCTCACCTCTCTCTCTGGGGTCTCCAGGAAAGCTTCAGTCAGGAAGAAGTGGGGATTGGGGCTAAGTGATATGCTCAATTCTTCCTTTTCTTTTTACCCCCAACTTAAAGATTCATCTACCCCCTCTACATGGCTTCTACTTTGCCCCCAACTCATGGCCCTACAGACACTTCCCTCCAGGAGCCCAACCCTGAGAGGTAGCCCCTTCTCTCTCTCTCTCTCTCTCTCTCTCTCTCTCTCTCACACACACACACACACACACACACACACACACACACACAAACAGCCACTCTATTTTGTTTTCCATGACATCACCCCAGGGAGCCACTCAGTGAGGGGCCAAGGGTCAGGTCAGGATGTCACTAAGACTCATTCAACCTTCTTTTGTACTAACTACCACTTCCGACTAGATAAGACCACCAACTCATCGGTTTTCCTGGAATTTTCCCTGTCTTAGCACTGGAGATTCACACCCCACAGGCTGCAAGCAAATCTGGAATTCCCGCAGTCCCAAGCAAATCTGTCCAGAAATACAAAAGGCAGCGGTAAGAGCCCAGGCTTCTTGGAGAGTCTCAGTTCTTTGGTTTGCCCATCGGAATCTGGGCTCAAGAAGAGTTTACTCTCTAGGTGACAAAAGCACTAGTCATCAGTGTAGAGTCTTCTGAGCAGGAGAAACCAGGAAGGATGGGTCTGGGCGAGGGTGATGGGCTGTGCCTAAGATGGGTGGAGGTGATATGACAAAGGCATGGAGAAGGGAAAGGGCTACATGGGCCCTTAAGAGTGCTCAGAGATGCTGGCAAGGAGGTCACTCTAGATGTGAGATGCAGCCCTGTGTGTCAATGACCCTGTGTCCTGGACCAATTGGGAAGCATGCTTAGTTGGTATAGCTTGCGATAGTGGCAGGTGAGGTGAGATGAGAGGTTGGGGTTAGATTGTACAGGGGTTAGGTTGAATGCAAGTTAGATTTGTTACTTTCTGAGGTGATTATATGTCAGTAAGGGCAGGCTTTGTTCTGCTCACTGCTGTGGCCATGGGCCCTGATAGTGACTGCATGCAGTAAATGTTCACCAAATACTTGTGAATGTTGAACAAAAGCACACATGCTCCCAGCAGCCCACAGATACAGTGACAGATCTCTCTACCTGTCAAAGCAACTACTGACATATGCCTGGGAGGTGACACGCAGCTGTGCCTGCCCTGTCAGGCATATCAGTCCTGCTTTCACCCTGCTTACCCCATGACTGGGCTGTGTGGGCAGTGGATGACTGTGGCCTATGAGCTAGAAGTCCTGGGTTCTAGAACCAGCTCTTCTAGCTGTGACCTTGGAGCTGTGTTACAATACCTGTCCTGAGCTGGGTGAGGACAGATGAGATAAGGGCCCACTGTGTAGGTGCTTGAAGTACAAGGTGCCGCAGCACCCTACGTATCACTGTAGGCAGAGCAGCTGGGAAGTGGTCCATTTAGCTGGCACTCACTAGTTCCTAGCTGCTTCCCACTCCTTGTCCCTTGTAGTCAACTGAACACTAAGTGGCTGAGGGGAGGGGGCAGGGGACCTAGAGACGCCAAACCTCCCTCCTCAATATTCTCACTCTTGGCCTGGCCTTCATAGGAAGAAATATGGCTGATATGTAAGGTGACTCCACATCCCACATCCCACTTTCTGTCTGCAGTCCGCATGTGTTAATACCAGTGCCCCCATTCACTCTTTAAAGTGTCCAAATTATATCGTCACCCTACTGGCAGCCTGTGCTGTGTTCACAGCTTCTGTGTTCCTGGGAAATCTTATGTTTGCAAACCAGTGGCTTTAGTTGGACACAGAGAAAACCAAGAGTGGCTGGCAGCTTGGCTAAATCACATGTTTATGTGCACACATGTCTCCTTGGCCATAGTCACCCCCAGCTTTTAATTGTACTGCCCACAGGACCTGGGGAAGGAGCCCCATCGCCAGCACAGTGGCGATAGGGAAGGTATTAAAGGGGATTCTCGCGCCCTCGGCCCTCTTCCACCTGGCTATAATGCCATGGGTTACAACAAGCAGGCTGCCGGCTATCCTGCAAGGAATCTGTGTGCGAGGGGGTTAGAGCAGACTCCCTTGCCCTGGTTTTGCATTTTGAGAGGACAGCACAATACCTTATACCCCTGATCCAAACTTAAATATCTAGTTTCCCAACACTCCAGAAGTGCCCTCCACCCTTACTCCACATTGTTATTTTCATGAGCCCTAAGTGGCTACCTTGGAAGATGGGAGAGAGGAAAGAGGGAGGGAGGGAGGGAGGGAGGGAGGGAGGGAGGGAGGGAGGGAGGGAGGGAGGGAATCTTCTCTTACTGAGGGAGGCTAAGATTTTCCCCAGGGCCTGGGGTGGATGGGAAGGTTGAGGGGATGGGGATGGGGTGAATGCAAGGTTAGGAATTACACAGATGAAATCTAATTAAAATGCTCATCTAACTCAAATTCACATGGACTTACCCAGTATTTCCTCAGAATATAAGACAAAGTCTACCCTCAAGGAACTAACAATAGTTCAGGTCAGGCTATAATCAACAAAATGATAAATTACCAAGAAAATACCAGAACAGTGGTTCTCAAGCTTTATCCTGCACCAGAATCCTCTGGCGAGCCACTAAAACACAGTCTTGGGCCCCAGGAATCTGGGTTGGGGTGGGCCTGAGAGCGTGCATCTCTAACAAGGCCCCTGTTGCTGCTGGGCTGGGGGCTATACTTTGAGAGCCATTGCCAAAGAGGATCTAGGGGTTGACAGGCCTCGAATTCACGTTGGAAGCTCCATAGAGAGGCAGCGTTCCCGGTGGGTCTTGACAGGTGAGCAGGGTTCAGGATACCCTGTGATGACAGCTGGCGATTACTGAGTGCTTGCGCTGTGCCTGCCGGGCACCAAGTGTCATTGTTGAGCTTGTTCTGTTCATTTCATCATAGAAATCGAGTGGAGTAGATGCAGTCCTTGGCCAGAGACGCCAAGGGATTGGGTGACTCATTCTGCCATGCCAGCAAAAACAGCACAGGAGGTGTTGCTGAGGGTTAAGATCCCCCAGTTAGAGGTCTCTCCTCCTGCCCAGAGCAAGTCTTCTGCTCTGAGATCTCCATCCGATGCCGATGTTGTATGCCCAGCCCTTCCCCCCCAGAGTTCAGGGAATGGGTATCTGTGGCCTCGGATTTGATTTCCCAACAGGGCATAGGACTTGGCATTGCCTCCTTCAGGCACAGTAAAAAGGAGAGGTGCTTGTCTACCTTTCCTGGAGAAGCAGCCAAGGTCAGGGAGGTCCTTCCTGGCAGAGGGCAGACCGTGTGGAAAAGCACTGAGAGGCGCTTTGGGGAACCATGAGCCATTCAGCATCACTGGAGCGTGAAGCACAAGAAAAGGCAGGGGCCAAGCAGGAGCGACCTTCAAGTCCCAGCATCTCCATGTGGCTCATCAGAGCTTCTTTATGCAACTCTGGTTATGTCAGAGGGTAACCCCATCAGTGAAAGTATCACAGGGGTGGAGGGGACAGTAATGAGGGACTTCAGGAGCAGCCGTGGCCAACCCTGCAGGATCCCCAGGCTTTGCAGTAATTATCTCACTGTCAGGGCGGTGGGGGCTGTGGGCTCCAGCAGGGGAGCAGGGTTACTTGCTGCTGGGCAGAGGCTGCTTTGCTAGATGTGAGACTTCTAGTTCCCCAGCAGGTACGTGCCCTGGAGGAACAAGCGGTGAGGTAGGAATGAGGGCAGAGGTAACACAGAAGTCAAGATTCCGTAGCCAGACACATCAGATGGTACCAAGAGAGGATTAACTCAGGACATGTAGAGACTCGTCAGGAACGATCGCAGGTTCCTGTGTTGTGCACACAGATCCCATCAGACAGGCCATTCCTTTGAGCACCTGAGCCACCATTTTCAGAAGCTAGAGGAGAAGTGAGCCCTGGTGCCCCGTGGTGACCTAGTCATGGACATGGATGAGGCTCACCTTCTGCTCACACGTGGGAGCGGTTGCTGCGCTCATAGCAGCAGGGGTGAAATTTGCATGAGCTTTGCATGTAACTGTGGCTTAATTTTGGGAAAGAGAAGGGCAGGTTGGGATTGGTGGGCAATCATGTTCCTAAGGAGAACCATCAGTCAGCTCTGTTAAGACACAAAACTGCCCACTGGGGAGGGGGAAGGCTCAGCCAGCAGCTGACCGCTGCGATGTGCACACAAAAGGCTGCCAGGCGGAATGGCTTTTGACTCCTCCCAGCAGTGGGAAGCCGAATTGCTTCTGATTGTTCACCGGATGGGATGATTCAGCCTACCGGTGATTTCCCTTTCACTTTCTGCCTTTCCAGGGAACCCAAGTGCACTTGGCTGAGAGCTGCGTGGGCCCCTGATCCCAGCCCACCTGCAACCTGCTGCCCCTTGACCCCCCTCAGCCTCTGCACATTGCCCACGCTCCTCCGCCTCCTTCCTTCTCCACCCTCACCTTTTTTTCATTCATCCGTTAACTCAGAAATATGTATTGAGCTTTGCACAGGGAGCCCTCCAGGCATCAGCAAAGCAAGCATCGGGAGAGCTGCAGACTGGGCTGAGATGATTAACCAGCTCCCAGGCTCACCCCTGCCCCAGCCCCTGACCCTCATCCAGAGCGGCAAATGGCAGGAAAGGTCAAGGACAGTAATACAAACAATGGAATTCCAGATAAGGAAAGCTGAGTCAGGCTGTGTACTGAGGCAGGGGACAGAGGGTCAGGGGGAGAGTCATCTTGAAAGGGGAGCCAAGTAGCCCTGCAGGCAGAGAGGCAGGTCTGGCTCAGCCCTGCTCTCCACAGGGAGATGGGGGTGGTGGTGGGGTGGTAATCCTTCCCTAAAGACCTGCTCCTTTAACTTCAAGACATGAGGATCTAGTTCTTGCATCTTTCCACACTGCTTTATAATTTCACAAGCACTTTGGTGCAAATTTATGCAGTCTATACTGTCCTTCTTATTGTGGTCAAGTATTTTCATATCTATATATATTTCATCTAATCGTGAATACCTCCTCTGTGAGGTAGGTATCGGCTGTGTTTATCTGACATGTACAGAAATAGAGATGCGGGAAGGTGAAACCTTATGCCAGGTGACAAATCAGATCCACTAATCTGTGAGCCTCTGTCAAGGGCCTAATACCATCCTGCAGGTAGCCTACTGAATGGTGCCTGATGGCTCCCTCCTGTGGTCCCATCACTATACAGGCACTCAGGGGGATTGCCTGAGGGGGCAAACAAGTCACAGCAGGCAAGGCCAGAAACAACCTGCTTGCTGTGTGTTCCAGAGTTGGAGGAGGCCAAACCGAAAATAGAGCTGAGCTTCCCTGATCTCCACCAAGCATTGTTCTATTATAGGACTGTCCCCAAACAACAGCAGGTCTGGGCACTTTGGGGCAATCAGCACCATGTGGACAGAGAAGCAGGAGGGAAGAACATGAGGGCAACTCCAGAAATAGGGTGAGCGAGGTGGCATCTTCTACCAGGGTGTCTCAGGCAGTGTCTTAGCTGGGCTGCTCTAACAGAATACCACAAACGGGGGCTTAAACAACACACAGTTACTCCTCACAGTTCTGGAAGCTGGAAGTCCAGTATCAAGGCATTGGCAGATTCTGTCTCTGGTGAGACCTCTCTTCCTGGTTTGCAGCGTCCTCACATGGTGGGAGAGAGACAGAGGGAGAGAAAGGAAGACAGAGAGGTAGATTGAGAGCAAAGGAGCTCTCTGGTCTCTTCTTATAAGAGCACTAATCCCATCATGAGGACCCCACCCACATGCTCACCTCACCGCAATCGTCTCCCAGGCTGACCACCTGATACCATCTACTGGGGTTAGGGCTTCAACACATGAATTGTAGGAGCACACAGACATTCAGTCCATAATAGGCAAACAATAGAGTGAGAACCTTTGCCTCACTTCGGTATGAAAGAAAACATTAAAAACCACTCATGTGCTGGAGGCTGAGAGAGCCAGCTGTGATCCTCAGTTCAACTGGTGCTGCTTTTTAAAAATGCTTTTTATTTACCTGTCTTGTCTTTCCACCATTCCCTTGAAAACAGAGATTGCCTTGGTTTGTTTTTGTTTTTTTGTTTTATTTTATTTTGTGTTTTTGTTGTTGTTTGCTTTTTTTGTCTCAGCTGAAACTTTTGAACTTGACTGGGATGTGAAGGACACGAAGGAGATAGTCAATTTCCTTCTCCCCAAGGTGACCATTGACTCAAAGTCTAAGAGCTAGAAGTTCGGGTTGAAGCCAGATTTGGATTCTAGCTCTCTAGACCTGGCTTCTGATCTGCATGTGTGGGACCCAACCTAATCCACATCTCCCTGAGCCCCACCTGCTCTTCCACACACTCAGACAGTGATCCCTGAGAGCTGATTTTGTGAAAACATGCACTGAGAGTGTGTTGTATCCTTAGCACTGTGCTTAACACTATGTGGGACACAGTGCAGCTCTGGTTTCATTGCTGCCTTCAAGGAAGTTTAAAGATAATGAAGAGATAACCCTCCACCTTAATGCGAGAGCTGTCCCCAGGCCTTGCATGCTGAGTACCAGGGGAGCTGAGCACCATAATGCCTGCATCCAGTGGAGGGATTTCCTGTTGCCTACAAGGCTCCCCCGCCGAGGTGGGGAGACCCAAGCCAGGCCAGGAAGAGGCAGGATTCTTCCTTTGAAAGGAAGCTGAGGGCTCACTGTGAGGTTGCAGTTCTTTGTGAGAGGCTTGCCTGTCTTCTTCTAGGCACCCTCCATGGTATTTGGCATGTGGCCTACCCAGGAGGGCAATGTGAATGAATAACGGTGAGTGTGTGTTCTCCAGGTTCCACAGATAGATCTGAACCGAGAAAACAAAGGCATAGCTCCCTGGGCTAAGACTGGAAATTGTGCTGGACTGTGATGCCCCCAGAGTGAGGAAGACAGCTGCAGGCAGAGCTCTGGTCCCAGCCCGGCAACCATCAGCCTTTGCTGGAGGCAGGTCAGCTCCCCCATAGCCCACGGCTGGGCCCATGCGGAGCCTGCCGCAGCTTCGTGCTCTGGCTTCCCAGGCACTAACCCCCAGGGGAATCATCTGTTATTGGAGCAGTGCCAAGAGTTGAGAGCTCACAGGATGGAATCCCAGCCATATCAGGCAGCCTTACACACGTGAATGCGTGCACACAGCACACACACACACACACACACATTCCCTTACACATTTGGCCCATACACGGCAGGGAGCTGCTCACACAAACACACACACCAATCTGGAAAATGGAACTCCTGTCCTCTTGGGAAAACGGAAAGGATACTGGCTTCAAGTCCAGAACTTTTGATATAACTAAATCCCTTCCCTGCTCTTGGCCTCTGTGCAGCTTCTACGTTGTGAAGGAGTCAGGGTAAAGGATCTCTAAGGTCCTGCACGGCTTCCATGTTATGGAATTTTGACCAGTATCCAGGCTGCCTCAGAGCAGGAAGTTTCTTTGTCACCTGCAGCAGGACAACATCTCTGGCCAGGACTCCTTCACCGGACCCTGTCACTGGGGTCCTCCCTCCTGCCTCTGCTCTGCCAATGGCACACTCTTCTTGATGACAATGATGTGCCCCTCCCCCACCCTGGACTAATATGGGAAAGTGGAATTTGGGGCTCTGGTCCCACTGTTGCTGCTCTCCTTTCATGTATTGGCCAATATGGGTCTCAGATGCCACCTCTTCTTGACAGTCTCAATTTAAGGGGGAGGGGCTTTAAAAACTAGGTGCCTTCCAAGACTTAAAGGAAAATAAATATTACAAAAATTTACACACATGTGGCAAAGTAATCATATACAAGAGGGTTTTAGCAACAAAATGGAAACACCTGAATAGGAAATGGTCAACACAGTGTGCTAGAATGACTCTGCAGCAGGTGAAGGAGCAACGTGAGTGGGTCCCAACCGGCAAAATGTTAAAGCAGCCGAGGTTGCAAAATGATACTAGTGTTAATTCTGCATGAGCTACTCAGGTTATTTTTGTAGCATTTTGGTATTTTAATCAATTAAGATGAAAATTAAATAGAAGAAAGAAAGCTCTAATAACATCATATCAGGACCAGGGGCAAGCATTGGTGAGGTGTCTACCCAGAGCCTTGCTCATCACGGCCTGGGTGGCTGCCCCTCTGACTGCCTGGCCCCTCCTTTTATTTTATGACCCCCTTTGAAGTAGGTCTGAAGTCTGTCCCAGTCCTGGGAAGGGGGACTGTGGGGCCTGGAGTCTGAGTTTGGGAGGGGCAGGCTGCACTGAGGTGATAATAATTTCTTTAGTTTCATTTCTTCCACTTGCTCCCACTTCCCCAATCCCTGAAGGAAAGCCAAGAGTCTTCAGTTAAGACAAGAATCTAAGACCAAGTTATTTGTTCCTCCTCAGAGCCCCAAGCTCATGTTTGATCCCCTGAGAGCAGGATATATTAATCTTTTTAACCTGGGTCAATCAAGGGGCATTCCAGGTAAAGGAACCCTAAGAAGTCATAGCCAAATCTTGGAGGGGAGACACTTTTTTTGAGGAGGGGTAAATAGCTCACTCGCTTCTCCAGAGGTCTCAGAGAAGACCTGAACTGAACCCAGCCCCTCATGTTGTGGTTGGAAACAGCCCAGAGAGGGCCCGAGGCTCTGCAGCAAAGGGGAGGGTTACACTTGGCACCCCGTCTGTCTCTCCCCAGGGACAAGGGCATCGTGGGAAAGCCACAGTCCTCATACCACTGAGGCAGTGCTGGTGGCCAACCGGGTAGATCTGGGAGTGCAGGGCACTCCTGCCGTAAGCCATCTGTATAACTGAATATCTTAGCGAACTGGCCCGGAGAACCATGAAAAATAACACTAACAATAACCAGCACTGGTGATTTTTCCAAATACTTGCTAAGCTCTAACTTCCTTCCATGTTCATACTGTGAACCCTGAATTTAAAGAAAGAAAGGCACCTACTAAGAAGGGCTCCTGATGGCTAACTGAGCTCAACTTTTAAAAAACACAGCCTACCAGCCATTCCTGCACATGGGCCTCCCAAGCAAACTGCACTCGCGGAGAAGCTTCTGCATTAGACTGCCCGCCTTGACTGCTAAGCTGCCTGCCTGCGCTGTGCCTCTGCTCGCTGAACCAGCCCTTATATAGCCGTTCCTGGCGTCCCAATTCAACCAATAGGGCTGAGGCTGTCCCCATCCAATTGGAGCTGTGACCAATCAGAGCAGCTCTATTCTGACCAATCAGGGACAAGGGGCAGCACTTCCATCTGTATAAGCCAGCTCCTCTCTGGTTAGGAGAATGTACCTCGGTTTTCTAACATCTCTGTTGATGAACATTTCAGTTTGCAAACACCATAAACTTGGAGGTCAATGCTTTGGTTTTCGAACATGCCTCGGAAGTCAAACATGCCTCGGAAGTCGAACATGCCCCATGGCTTCCACTGAGGGCAGGATCCTGAGGCCTGGCTGTCAGCTGCTGATCCCTCGGTTTTCAAACATTTCGGAACTCGAACTGTCTTCCGGAACAGATCACATTCAAAAACCAAGGCATCGCTGGCCTTTCCAAGATTGAAGAATGGATTTCTCCAGCTGGAGCTGAAACACTGAAGAAAGGTCTCCTGGCACACTGAGCTGTTCCACAGCAGCGATGTTTTAGAGGAACAGAAAGACAGTTTTTAGAACATTCAGTCAATGACAGGACTGAGGTCCTAAAAACTGTCTTTCTGTTCCTCTAAAACCAGACTCCTCAACCTCATTTCTATTGACAGTTTGGGTCAGATAATTCTTTGTCACAGGGGCTGTCCTGTGCTCCATCTACTAGATCCCAGTCATTAAGTCATGACAATCTCCAAATTTGCCAAGTCACCCCACTTGAGAACCACTGCTCTACCTCAGACCTTTGCACTGCTCTTCTCCCCAAGGGACTATTCTATCAAAATTCTCATCAGGCTGCCTGGTCCTCAGAGGCCTTCCCCAGGCACTGCCAGTGAAGTAGTAAATGCCCCCTCACGCCCACACACACACCTGTTCCTCTTATCTCTTTGGCTTTAGTTTTTTATTCTGTGTCCTTACTGTTCTCCTTTCCCCTCTCCCCCTGCACTTTGCATACTTGGTCCCTGTCAGGAGCTGAGTAAATATTTACTGAATAAATGATTAAATAAATTCCTCACATGTAGCCCCATCTTCTAGGCTCAGCCTGCAGGTGACATTGCACAGCAGTTAGTGGGACACACCCAAATGGGTGGGCCTGAGAGTGGGCAGCACAGCTCACCCTAGGTGCTGGAGGAGGCTGCGCACAGAGCTGGCACAGCCTCCCCGAGCTTGTATGCACTGGGCGGTGGCACCTCCTTGGTGGGAGAAGGCCAGGCAGAGCAGAGATGCCCTGCAGCATGGCTGTGGGTGCCTGGTTGACCCTCCTGCTAGGGAGTGGAGAAGAGGAGAGATGGGGAGGGTGAAGGAGGGAGAGAAAACGGGGAGCAGGAAGGGAAATGTGGGGGGCTGAGAAGGAGTGAGGTGGCTGGAGGCTGAGCATCCTGATTTTGTGGTGACCTCTCTAGACCTGGGGCAGAGGGGAGGGCAGATATGGATCCTCACACTCCCTGGGCCAGAAGTTTGCATTGGTATGGGCAGGGCCAGAGCTACTCTTCCCTGTGGTTTGGGTTGGGAGGTTGTGTAGCATTATTTCTCACCTTCCTGAGTGTAGACAGGCCCCTCTTCACCTCCATGCCTCTATCTCCATGTTTTAGAAGGGATGCTCAGAGAAGCACATGTCCTGTGGCATCAGCCCTGGTTTCCTTTGAGAAGGAGGGTACAGAATGGAGTGGGGGGAGGGGGCTGTGGTGGGAGTAGAAGCAGCCTGAAGCTGAGAGTGTCCCACAGGATCCAGGACATTGCTTGCCCTGGTGTAGCAGCCACAGTCATTTGTGGGGGGCGAGGGGAGACGGGCTGGCACTGCGTCTGGGGGGAAGTGTCCTAAGTTCTCTGGCGCCAGATTCTGAGAAGTATAGCCTGGGGGGATCCTTTTCCACTAGCTGTTCTCTTCTCCTCTCTTCTCTTAAGACCTGAAGTCTAATTCTTGCTGGATTCCTTCTTTGAAGCCAGTAGGAGGTCATGCAGAACAAGGTTACTCCAACATACTCAGTGTGAGGTTCCGTATATGATTCCTTCCCTTTTTCCTCCCCAGTCCTTCCTTCTTCCTTTCTCCTGTTTGAATCACCAGGATCTTTGTGCTTATTTCCACCCTGAGTACATACTCCTGGCCAGTGGGATATGTTTCCCAGGAATAGAAATGTGCCCCTGACCCTGTCCTTCCTGAGCACAGAGATGCAACCCTGTGGGTGGGTGGGAAAACTAGGGCTGGGGACTAGGCTGGACCACAGCCAAGTTTTCTGAGATGTTCTCTCCAAGTTGAAAACAGAACAAGTCCAGACATTGAAAGGTAATTAGTTTAGCTCCAAGTGGATCTGGGGATAATCTCAAACTTCAAAGCTCCTCTGTGTGTCAAGACCTGGGGAGTGGAGGAAGGGCAGGCATCAGAGACTAAGTATGCTGTCGGAGGACCAGAGGCCACCGTCCTTCACCCATCTCTTCTCCATTGCTACCCACATCATTGGATTTTTCCTCTCCTTCCCCTAGAGCCTAGAACAGTGCATGTGCTTCACAAGTCATCCAGGCTGCTGCTCAGGGAGCAAAGGGGCTCACCTGTACTTAAAACCTTGTTGTCATTCACCCAAAAGGAAATGAAGCTATAGCCAGAGGCGATGACCTTGATTTCTTCCCCAGGCTTTCTCTCCCCAACCCTGGAAACTCCCTTTGCTGTCCAGGACTGACCCCTCACATCTCTGAGCCCCTCCTAAAGCCCTCAGCAATGTGCTGTGGCATGGATTCATGGAACTTAGGTCGAGGCCCCACCAGGATCCCTGGTCAGTTGAATTCCACAGTCCAGGTCTCTGAGCGTGTGCCTCATCTTCCTCAGTTTTGTTCTAGGAGCTATAGATGCGAAGTCTTTGCTCTCACAGAGCTCATATTCTGGTGGACATGTTCAGAACACACATTTAAAAATAAGATTATTACAGGTTAAAGCAAGTGTTACAAAAGAAAGAAACAGATTGGGATGACAAAAAGTAATGAGGGAGATGGATTTTCCCCAGGGTAACCAGAATAGTGACCTTGCAGAGGTGATATGTGAGTTGAGAACTGAAGGAGGAGAGAACATTCTGTGTGAAGAGCTAAGGGAAGACACTTGTCAGCAAAGGCAACAGCAGGCGCAGAAGGCCCTTGGTGGGAAAAGGCTTGATGTGTTCAACCAACAGAAAAGAGCCGAGGGGCTGTAATTGTAGTTATGAGCAAGGAAAGAATGGGGTGAGATATGATTGGAGCAACAGGCAAAGCCAAGGCCTGCTCGAGGCCTGCAGGACTTGGTAAGGAGTCTGCTTTACTCCAGGAACAGTGGGAAGCCTTGAAGGGTTTCACCAGGGTGTGTGATGGTTGTGCCGCTTCAGATGCTTAAGATGAACAGACTGGGGAAAGACAAATTTGCAGGCGAGAGGAGATGGCATTGGAACAGGAGAACACAAACAGATCCATGGAGCATGTCTGCCTAATACTAGTTATAACTGAACGTGTTCTATGCTTCTCAAGGGCAACCCCTCTCCTCGTCCTTGCATTGATCACACATCTGTAGCGCACCTGTCACGTGCTGAGCATTGCCCTTGACTTCTGTTAGTCTGCTCCATCCTCATATTCGGCCTCTGAAATAGTTACTATTCTTATTTTGTAAGCAAAGAAACCTCAAGGAAGTTGATTTTCAAACCCCGATCTGCCTGATCTCCACAACACTATCCATACAGATGCTCACAAACGTACAATTGGATGGGTAAAAAAATAAGTCGCCAGTTGCCCAAGGGGTGTACTGTGCAGAGTGCAGGAGAGTCTTTTGGCTGAAAATAGCTTTCCTACACATGGAAAACAGAAGAATTTTTGCCTCCAAAGACCTGAAGGCCTCAGCTGATTAAGAGATGGGTGACCTGGGGGATGAGAAGTATATTCTGTCATTGTCACCTGTTAAATGAGCACAGGAACTCTATATTGTCAGGGAATGGGAGTCAGGAAAGTTGCATGTGGAAGAGTGAAAACTCATTCCGGAAAAGGGGGGCATTGAAGACAACAGGGATGGTGAACGCTGGAGGGAATAATGGTAATAACATAATAATAGATGCCAAAGAAAATGCGCGCCGTGTACTGAGTGCCTGGTCCACACCCGTTAGCTTATCGTGGTATCTCACATGCGCCTCATAACGAACCTCGGGGGCAGGTATGGCTGCGGCTCCTTGATTCTAGGAGGCCGTCAACTTAATAAAAGCTTTTCCTAGGACAACATACATTACAGTTACACAGTGATGTTTTGCTGTGTTGTGCTTTTACTAATGGAACATAGAACATATTTATTCTTAACCCAACCGCTTGATCCTTCAGGACGACAGTGCACAGTGGAATCCAGGCCTTCACGCACGGAGTTGCGTCTTCTGGCTCCTTCCACTGTGCACATGCGACTCTCCATAGCCTGCCTGGGACATTTTTTGCCCCTTTAGGATCAACAGTATCATTTAGAATGGAATAAAGAGCGCAGGGTCCTCCTGATTTCCTGTTTTATTAACCATATAGCTTTGTCTTTCCTAATTGGCTCAGCTATGTTTTGACTGGCTAAGAAACACTCCTGCAGTGAATGACAACAGCCTTTCTTTGCTTTGAAAATCATGTGACCTATGCTCACAGATTTGCCTAAATCTGTGCGTGTGTTGGCATTGATATCCCAGTGTATTCATTCCTCTGTCCAGTGAAGGGCAAGGTCGTTGTCATTGTTTTCAAAGTTTATTATAAGATGCGTTCTTATTACTTTTTTAAAAAACTAAGTGTATCTTAGAATTAGTTTATGAAGCTGAAGATTGAAGAGGTTGAAGATGTTAGAGAGTTTACCTCACATGTCAGAGCTGGCAGGAGGCATAACTGGGAATCTAAACCATCTATCACATACATCTCAGCGTTCAAGGGTGTAATTATTTCCCTCCTCTTTCTCTCTGGAACCCTCTCCAGTCAGGCCTTTCCTCCCGCCACACCACCAAAACTGCTCTTGCGAGGCCACTGATGACCTCCCCGCGGCCAAGTCCACTGACTGCTTCTCAGTGAGCAGTACTGACTCCATCCTCAGAGACAGCTTCTTACGTGGCTCCCTCAGGTCTCCTGCAGGCGCTGGAAGCTTCTCAGTTTCTCTCCCTCATACTCCTCACAGTGCTGCCACCACGGGTCAGTCCTCAGACGTCTCTCGTCTTCCTGCCTTTGCTTCCTCGGTGGCCTCTTCTAGTCCCGTAGCTGGCTTCTCCATGCAACAGCTTCCACATAGAAACCTGCAGCCGCCGCAGCTCCCACCCCTCCTACCGCCCACTCTCCAGCACCCTCCACGTCTTCTCCGACATTTCCACCCCCACTTCATCCTAAACTGGCTCCTTCTGTGATCTTTGTAGCTCTATAAACAGCAACAGGCTTATTCTAGTTACTCGACTGGACTCTTCTCTTTCTCTTGCTCCATGCATTCGCTCCTGTAGCAAATCCTATCAGCTGAAACTTAAAATTAAATCTAAAATTTAATCCAAATCTACCACCTGGCCCAGCCATGGCAGTCACTCACCTAACATAATTGGCTCACCACGTCCACCCAGGCCCCTCAACAGCCTCTTCTCCACCCAGCAGCCAGAGGGACCCTCTGCAGCCTCAGCAGATCATGGTGTTGCTGCTTAAAGCCATCAGAGTAACAGCCAAAGCCCTTAGGCCACCAGGCTCTGTGTGGCCCAGGCCTGCTAGCTCCTGACTTCTCCTCCTGCTAACTGGCCTCCAGCCGCCTGGTCTCCTCGCTGGCCTCCCACGTGCCAGGCACTCTCCACCTCAGGGACTCGGGGCTTTCCACGCGGGGCTACTTCTGAGCTGCTTCTCTCTCCCCCACATTCCCATGTGACGTGCTCCCTCATTTTGGGGTATCTCTTTAAGTGATACCCCAACAGAGAGGCTTCCCTTATGCTCCCTGTATAAACACACCCCCCCCGAATTCCGTCCCATGTGCTCTGCTTTATTTC
Organism: Miniopterus schreibersii; assembly: GCF_964146895.1. Lineage (NCBI taxonomy): Eukaryota > Metazoa > Chordata > Mammalia > Chiroptera > Miniopteridae > Miniopterus > Miniopterus schreibersii. The sequence continues at coordinate 75,132,036 of NC_138105.1, read as the reverse complement.
CCGTAGCACCTCTGTCACTTGAGATGGTCCATGTTGTTTGTTCATGGCCCATCCACTTTGCACTGTACACGAGCCCGTGAGCACAGAGACGAAAGTGTCTTAGTCACTGCTGTGTCCGTGCTCAGAAAAGCGCCCTTGGGAAGCAGGCCCCTGGTGAGTGTTTGTTGAATTTGGGGACAAAGGAAGAATGGAGAGCCTAGAGACAGGACTGAGCTTCTGTTAAGAGACACATGCACTTCTCCACTGCCCAGACCCTGCTGTAAGAACCCCCTTCAAGTCACCCCCCAGGACCGCAGTGACTAGCCCTGGCTCACCGCTGCTCGGTGTCTCTTCCAGGTCTGCGCTCTTCCAGGCTCGGCGAGGCTGTGCTATGACCGCAGTACCCTCAGGGAGCCAGGACTGCCCCTCGCAGCTGCACCAGGTTCCCGCGCTGCCCTGCCCGGCCCTGGCCCCGAGTCGCCATGGGCAGCGTCAGTAGCCTCATCTCGGGCCACGGCTTCCACAGCAAGCACTGCCGGGCCTCGCAGTACAAGCTGCGCAAATCCTCCCACCTCAAGAAACTCAACCGGTACTCGGACGGGCTGCTCAGATTCGGCTTCTCCCAGGACTCGGGTCATGGCAAGTCCAGCTCCAAAATGGGAAAGAGTGAAGACTTTTTCTACATCAAAGTCAGTCAGAAGGCCCGGGGCTCCCACCACCCTGATTATACTGCACTGTCCAGTGGAGACTTAGGGGGCCAAGCTGGGGTGGACTTTGGCCCGTCTACCCCACCGAAGCTCATGCCCTTTTCCAATCAGCTAGAAATGGTAAGTGGGGGTCTCTGGAATGGCAGGGGAGAGCAAAATGGGTGGAGAGCACAGGGCAGGGAGGGATGGCAGTGGTGACCGAAACATTTAGATCTTCAAAAGGCCAGAGCAACTTGGTGAGGGTGGAAATTCCCAGCCGCACTGCAGAGATCAAAGGTTAGGCAACGGAAGCGAGATGTTGGTCAGTCTTGGGTGAGCCCGTGAGCGAAGGGGAAATGAAAGGCTTTCTGAGCTCCCCCGGGATGTGCTGGATTGTCAAGGCAGGACCAACAGCAGCATTTTCAAGTGCGTGGGAAGGAGGGGGAGCTCTGGTGTCATCTGGAAGAGCAGATGGGGAGTCCGCTTGGAGAGCTGACAGCTTCTCTTGCTAGCAGACTCCTCATTTGCTGCATGGTGGCGTGGTGGCTCCTCTCAAGCCGGGCCAGCCGCCGACTGGCTGGATGAGGGCAATGAGTTTCTTGCCATCATCTTTAGCAGAAATGAGGGCAAAAGAGTCCTTCATACTCAGAAATCCAGTCCTCATGCCAGATCAAGCTCTCATGGGGCCAACCAGTGGATGCCAAAAACCATGTTCCTATTTCATCCCCAGGCCCCACACTGGCTTTGATACACTAGGAAGTGGCCCCGTATGTCTGCACAGAGCCTTAAGCTTTTTAGACTAAAGGGATTATAAATTGCATAGTACTCTACCAATGAAAATGACAATTTTAAGGAAAGGGTTATGTCAAGTGTCCCTCCCAACCCTTTGAGGAGATCACCGGGGAGTCTACTGGAAGGGGCAGTGGAGGTGAGCAACGGGTTGACTTCTACAGGGACTCCATGCTCACCCAGCCTAACGCTCCTGTCCACGCCACACAGAGACAGAGCCAGAGCTGTCCATCTCAGGAGGCTGGGACAAGCTGGTGGCAGGTGGCAGTTCATAGGGGATTGTTAAGGACATCCTCCAGGCACAGAACTGCTTCTCCTCAAGAGATTCAGCACATTGGCTGCTTCAGAGCACCATGCGAGGTCGTCTAGGATTATGGCCAAGAAGGGTGCCATGTGGCTGGGTGGGGAGGGAGACATAGGTCATATGGTTCTTTTCCTCCCTAGGCCTCCGAGAAGGGTGCCGTGCGGCCTACAGCCTTCAAGCCGGTGCTGCCTCGATCAGGAGCAGTCCTGCATGCCTCCCCCGAGAGTACCAGCCACCAGCTGCACCCCGCCGCTCCAGACAAGCCCAAGGAGCAGGAGCTGAAGCCCGGCCTGTGCTCTGGGGCTCTTTCTGATTCCGGCCGCAACTCCATGTCCAGCCTGCCCACACACAGCACCAGCAGCAGCTACCAGCTGGACCCTCTGGTCACAGCTGTGGGTCCCGCCAGCCGTTTCGGGGGCTCGGCCCACAACATCACCCAGGGCATCCTCCTCCAGGACAGCAACATGATGAGCCTGAAGGCGCTGTCCTTCTCGGATGGGGGCAGCAAGCTGGCCCACCCAGGCAAGGCAGACAGGGGCTCCTCGTGCGTGCGCTCGCCCATCTCCACGGACGAGTGCACCATCCAGGAGCTGGAGCACAAGCTGCTGGAGAGGGAGGGCGAGCTGCAGAAGCTGCGGCGCAGCTTTGAGGAGAAGGAGCTGGCCTCCAGCCAGGCCTACGAGGAGCGGCAGTGGCGCTACCAGGAGGAGCTGGAGGGCTCCGAGCAGAAGTGCAGCAGCAAGCTGAAGGCGGCCTCGCAGAAGAGCCAGCGCACACAGCAGGTGCTGCACCTGCAGGTGCTCCAGCTCCAGCAAGAGAAGCGGCAGCTCCGGCAGGAGCTTGAGAGCCTCATGAAGGAGCAGGACCTGCTGGAGACCAAGCTGCGGTCCTACGAGAAGGAGAAGACCAGCTTCGCCCCCGCGCTGGAAGAGACCCAGTGGGAGGTGAGACTGGGGGTGCTCCATGTTTGGTGCCCGGGCCCCTCCCCTCCTCCAGGTTCTGGCCAGTGGTGTGTAGACACAAGCCGCCCAGCACACTGCACTAAAGGGCTGGCTTCATGATCCAAATGAGGGGCTTCCTGGTAACCATACCAGGGATGCAGTTAGTCCGCGCTTCTCACTTTCTCCCTGTCTGCTAGGTACACTCTTCCACCGGTCCCAGCACCGGTGGAAGAGTGTACCTAGCAGAATTGAATTTATTGACCAAGTCACTGACCAAGAGGCTGAACCATAAGAAGCAAGGCCTAGCTGAACCATAAGAAGCAAGGGCCAGCTTGCTTCATCTGCTCACAGCAGGCTCAATAGAAGCACAGCCATACCTGAGTTCATGCTGGTCCAAGAGCCAGGAGAGAGAGAGGATATATTACTTTTGAGGGAAGGGCCTCCACCCACTGGTGAGAGTGACCCCATTTGTGGCAGGTCGCAGTGACAGAATGGATCACTCCCCCTAGAAGTGTCAGTGGGGATTCTATCAAGCGTCTGAGATGGAAACAGGACAGGAAGAAAAGGGCTCACGTGCGCACATGCACACACTCAGGCACACTTGGAAGTGAAGGCTCTGCACCTGGCCACTGGAGAACCAGCTTGACCCCCACATCCTGCTGCCTGAGGGCAGCTGTTCTCACTGGGAGGCCCCTGGAGGTGGTGCTGGGACCGGTGGGAGAGTGTACCTAGCAGCTCTGTGGTTCACCCCAGGCAGACTCCACCCTGGAAAGGGACTGAATGCCATTGTGTCTGGTTGGACCAGCACCACCACCCTACAGCACAACCATCTGCTTGCACTGGAGCTCTCTGTACTTGTCCTGGAAGTTAGAAGGACAGTGTTACCAGAAGTAGAGGAAAAGGGCCCTTTCTATGGAAGAGATGGATGGAGAACTGGACAGGTGGGAAGGGAGTCGCTTCCTGTTTGCCAGGTTTCCCAGGGTGGAAAGGATGTGGGCACAGCAGAACCTGCCCTAGCCACTGTTTCTCAGCCTGGGCTTGGGGACACCTCAGAGATATAAGCTATATAAGCCAGTGCTGGCATTAGGCATCCATCCTTGTTTGTCCCATCCAGAGCTAAGCTGGACATTGCTGTGAGCCTCAATCAGGCTATATAGCAAAACAATAAGTTAAGTTCAATTAAGCATTTATAATAGCATAGACATATTCAAACATATTTATAATAATAATGTATAGAGTGTTTATTAAGTGTCAGGCCCTAGGTTCTCTCATCTACTCCTTACCCTATGGAGGAGTTACTGTTACTAATCCTCCATTTACAGTTAAGGAGACTGAGGCACAGAGAGGTTATGATGGCGAATAGCTAGTTAGATGGCTTGCCCACGGCCACCACATAATAAGTATCAGAGCCAGGACTTGATGCTGACAGCTTGGCCCCAGAGTTCACATTTTTCATCACTGCACCATATTGCCACTATGCTAATGGTCACTCAGGTCATAAGTGGTCAAGTCAGGATCCCAAGCTGGCCCATGCCTCCACCATGCCTCTGTGCTGCTCCCTCCATAAACAAACACAGGCTTGTCCCTGAAAGGTATTCTCGGTCCCGGTCAATGCTTCCAAGGTGGTTCATGACAACAAAGGGGTTTCTACCATGAGAGGAAAAGTGGGAAATACCAAAGTGGCTTCCAGAATCCCTCCTGTTAGAGCCCCAGGCGCTGGCTTCATTCTACCAGCTTTCCCAGGGCAGCGGGAAGTACACTGTGACACACAACCAGACTGGCCTTGGTCTTCCTCTGAGCCACTCAAGACCCTGAATGGCCCAGACCCAGAAACACACCTATCTGCTTTAGCACCTTTGGTTTTGTTTGCAGGTCTTTGCCAACTTTGTTGGGGAACAGGAATAGAAATGGTGGAGGCCCAGAGGCAGGGAGGTCACAGTCGCCATCATTTGGTAGATAGGAATCAGGCCCTGCCTCTGAGCCAGGCACAGTGCTCGTCACGGGACGAATGTGTGGATGTGGTCTTCACCCCAGTAGGGAGGACAGGAGCTGGGTGTGTGCAGGGGTGAGGTCAGAGTGTATGGGCATAAACACAGCGATGGAGACGTAGCAGACATGGAAATCAGTGCCACTGATGTTAAATGTGGATGCTGGAGATGCTGGCAGTGGGCAGATTAAACCACTGACCATCGATGGACACATGGCCATAGGTATCGACTGAGATTTCTACTCTGAATTAGGGTGAGGGAGTCATGTGGACAGACCGAGCCAGACTGCAGAATGAAATGAGCTTCAGGGAGGGGCTTGGCCCTCATGGGTCACTCAGACCAGCATGCCTGGGAACCCTCTGGAGGCCCCGTGTCAGGACAGCTTCATTCTGTGAGGCAGGGAAGAGGTAGCCTGCCCTGGGCGATGCCCTCTCACCTCCTGGCACTCTCTCTTCTCTCCCTCCCCGCCCCCGGCAGGTGTGCCAGAAGTCAGGGGAGATCTCTCTCCTGAAGCAGCAGCTGAAGGAGTCCCAGATGGAGGTCAACGCCAAGGCCAGTGAGATCCTCAGTCTGAAGGCGCAGCTGAAGGACACGCGGGGCAAGCTGGAGGGCATGGAGATGAAGACGCAGGATTTGGAGAGCGCTCTGCGCACCAAGGGCCTGGAGCTGGAGGTCTGCGAGAACGAGCTGCAGCGCAAGAAGAACGAGTCCGAGCTCCTGCGGGAGAAGGTGAACCTGCTGGAGCAGGAGCTGCTGGAGCTGCGGGCCCAGGCCGCCCTGCAGCGGGACTGCGTGTCCCGGGGGCCCGGGCTGGGAGCCGGGCCAGCGCCCACCTTCTCTGAGGACATCCCTGCGCTGCAGCGGGAGTTGGAGAGGCTGCGGGCCGAGCTGAAGGAGGAGCGGCAAGGCCACGACCAGATGTCCTCGGGCTTCCAGCACGAGCGACTGGTTTGGAAGGAGGAGAAAGAGAAGGTGATCCAGTACCAGAAGCAGCTACAGCAGAGCTACCTGGCCATGTACCAGCGGAACCAGCGCCTGGAGAAGGCCCTGCAGCAGCTAGCCCACAGGGACGGTGCGGGGGAGCCTTTGGAGATTGACCTGGAAGGGGCTGACATCCCCTACGAGGACATCATCGCCACCGAGATCTGAGGGGCCTCCTGGGAGAGGGAGAGCTAGGACCTGGCATTGGAGGCAGGGGTGCAGAGCCTGTCCAGGAGGGCTCCCCTCTCCTGCTTCCCTGCTCAGTAACTGGGCCTCTCTGAGAGAAGCCTGCCCTGACGCAGACCTGGGATCCTGAAGGGGAGAGAAGTGGAGGGGAGAGGAGGGACTGCCACATAGCCTCTCTTTCCTTTTCCCGTGGTCCAGTGCTCACCATTCTGCAGCCCACCAGACCTCTAGCTCTCCCAAGAGATGGGCCCAGGGGTCTCCATCATTTGCTTAAGGTCTCCCTAAACCTTGGCCTTTATTCAAATATTTAGAGATACCCTCCCCCAGGGATGGTGGCAGCTGTGGTGAAGGCCAGTGACCTCTCTTCCCACATTCTCCCTCCCCTGGATACACTGGGATGCCTTGGAAATAGAAAGAAGCCATTGGTGATCAGAATCCTTGTCATAACCTGAGCTCTTCCTCTGGCCAAGGGGGTGCAGGGGTTGGAGTGGGGTGTGGAGAACCTGGCTTCGCTACATCAGCACTGGCCTGATCCCAGCAAGCCACAGAAGGGAGAAAGAGCTGGGTAGCCCAGGAGAGTCTACTCAGCAAGGACCACAGGGGGCAGAGGGAGAAGCTCAAGGCCAGACCCTGCAGGTCCTGATAACTGGAGGTGAGCAGCTCTGGGCAGCTGGTGGCCTTTAATCTCAGTGACCACTTTTCTTAAAGCCATAGATACTGAGGACCTGGGGAGGTGCTAGGAAGGGAAGATTGAAGGCACCATGACACGGGGTGAGTGTGGCTTTCCATTTGAACAAAGGAGAGCCTCCAGATGGTTCCTGGTGGGGTCTGGAGGCAGGGCTTCCCCGCCTGGTTGAAGTTGGCCAGTGACCACTTTGAACTTGTTTTCTCCCCCAAGAATCAAGCCTTTGCTGGATCCAAAATAACCTATATCCGCTGAGGTGGTTCAGGATGACCTGGGCAGCGGCATACCTTTTCCCTTCACATCGCCAGTGCCAAGTTCAGACAAGAGTCCTTCCTGGTCAGGAGGGGTGGCCGGAGCCCCAGGCAGGGAGAGTGAGAGGCGCAGACACAGCCTTATGAAGGTCCCCAGGGCCACTGGCTGGCCTCCCTCCACCCTGAGCCCCACAGAGCCCTGGACTGTGGAGAAGCCAGAGGCTGCAGCTGCCGGGAGCTGGGCCAGTGCTGGGGAGGCTGCTTTCCTTCCGAAGGTGTGCAGAGCTGGGGGAGGACAGCAAAGGTAGGGTGTCTCAGTTGCTTGTTTCAGAATTTTTTTTTTTTTTCTTTCTTGTGTTTTCAGAAGCAAGCCAGATCTAGCAGGCAGTCGGGCTGTTCCATGTGCTATTTTTGACTCTAGCCACAGCTGCTGTTCTTAGGACAGCCAGCCCTTGCCGGGTTCCTGAGCCTCATGCCTGCCTGCTGGGAGGGCTCACGGAGGCAAGGGGGATGGGGGATGAGAATGGCTGGGTCTTAGCAGCTCCACACCTACCCCACCCACCTCCCTGACCTCTGACCTTTGGCTACAGCCCTCCCCTACCCCCCACCCCATGGGAGTGGAGCTGCTCTTCCTGCCCCTGACACTCCAGGACCCATCACGTTCCTTCCCTGAGTCTGGGGTGAGGGGAGGGCCACCTTCCCTGCGGTTGGCTCTGCCTTTCCATCCCCAGGGCTCAGCTATGCCTGAGCATTTCTGGAATTTGAAGCCATGGCTCTTAGTCATAAACCAGATTTAAACCTGGAGTCCACAGGCCAAGAGCCCCTCCCTGCCTGGAGGGCACTACCGCCACTGGGCATAGTGCAGACCCCCAATCAAAGATGTCCCATTGCCTGTGCCATGGCCCTTCCTCCCTCCATTTCCACCAGCCCGTGCCTTGCGTTCTTCCTCCCCGTGAGACAGCCCCCCAGGACAGAGACAGGGGCTGCTGCCCCCTCCCCAGGCTGGAGACACCCCTCCCAAAGAGCAGTCCTTCACCTGAGAAGTGGTGGGTGCTAACTGGGGGAGGTGGGTGCTAACCATGACGTGACAGTGCCCTGCACCCCACATCCCTGCCCTCAGCCAACTCATGGATCCCTCCCTGAGCTGCCACGAGCCCAAGGCCCCAGTATGGCCCACAGTAGCACCAGGGTGCATCAGGGTCCTGTAACATAGCAACCTCACCACCCTGTGGCTTTCTTCCCCTCCCTTTGGAAAAACGTCCTTACTCCTCCTGGACCATGCCAGACCCAGCCTCTCCAGAAAGAGGCTGTGAACAGCAGAGGCTGAGCAGGGACTGGGGAGGTCCAGTCCGACTGCGTGGGCCTCAGAGCAGGCAGCCTGGCCCCAGCCAGCGTGAGCTCTTCACTGCCCTTCCCTCTTCGCTGCCCTTCCCTCTGAGCACTCCTGCTGGCATGAGAGCTCACTCAGACCCACCCACTTGCTCCCCAAAGAATACCTGGCACGAAATGTTCCAGCTGTCTGCAGAAAGCAGCATCCAGCACCACCTCTCCAAGGAGGGGATTCTGCCCCTGGGACTTGGGATGACCAGACTCTCACCAGTGCCCACTGCACGTGTCTCCTCTGGCCACCAATAGTTCAGATGACTCCTGCTGGGCACACTCTGCCCACTGTGGGCACTAACCTCTGTGGGGGCTGGGGGCCATCTCTCCCTGAGAAGCAACCGCTGAGCCTCAGCCCCTGCCCTGGTCTTGTCCTCACCTAGCCGAGGCTGCCCAGAGGTAAGCCAGGCTGGGCTGCTGGAGCAGCAGCTTCAGGAGGGTCATTCCCTGTGGGCCCCGAGTTCTCCTGAGCCAGAGCCGTTCACCCTGTGCAGGTGGGTGCTCCCCTTGCCTGCAGCATGGAGGGTCCATGCTGCGTCTGCAGGCAGAGCCGGAACCCCCAGCCAAGGCTGCCTTTGGATGGACTAGCATTTGGAAGAATATGTACAGTTATTTTTCTCTTGGTTGTTTCTTGTTTGGTTTGCTTTGCTTTTGACAGCTTTGTTTTATTTTCTTTTTGATGCCCCTTTCGGCTATGTAAACTATTTCTGTTTTTATTTATGAATAAAGAATGCCATTTCTCATGCCCTCCCTAGCCCGTTTTATCTACTCAAGCCACCCTCCTTCCCCTTACATGCCGCCCAACAAGCCCCTCTCCATCTGAAGGGCAAGGAACAGTAGGGAAGCAGGCCTGGAAAGGGACAGGCCTGGAAATGACTCTTTCAGCTATAGGAGGGGCAGCAAACGGGGAGCAAAGGCTTTCCCACCCCCATCTCCTCTGGAGCACTGTCCAGGACACAAGCCTTCCCTGAGCCCCCAAACCTGCTTATTATTTTAGGGGGGGAGAAGAACAAAAGGGAAAGAGAGAGAGACTGCTGCTTCCCCAGAACAAGCAGCTGGGGCCTCAGCATGGCCACGCCGGGCGCAGGCACAGGAACCCTCGCGGGGCCACAGACTGTGCCGCCGAGCTTGCGAGGGGGAGCGCAGCCGCGTTCCCCCGGCAGCCTCCGCAGCAGGTGCCTCCCGAGTGCGGCGAGGAAAGTCACGCTGCCTCCAAACCTCTCCGCAACCGTGCGTGGCAGGTGGAGCATCGGGCCTCACCTTCCATCCCCTCGCGCGAGCCTGTGTTCACTCAACAAATACTGAGCTCCGCCTCGATGGCAAGCTCTGCCCTCGATGCCGGAGATACAGAGGCGAACGGGACAGCCGAGGCCCTTTGTCCTTACAGACCCTACGCTGTGGAAGCCACAGAGCAGCTGCTCCTCCACCCCGGTGAGCGGTGAGCGCTGTGGGGGAGGCGCACAGGGCACAGGGCGCGCTGTCTGGAAGGTTCAGGGAGGGGGGAGACTGCTCCAGGGAAAGGAAGGCTGGAGAACCAAAATGTCTCCTTCTTTCAACGTTCTGGGAGACTGCTAGTCACTGTCCTTCCCTAACTTGGACCTCCCCCTGCCCCCCCCAAGTTCTCTCTCTAGGAAACCTCCCCTTCCCCGGGGCCTCAGCAGACAGTTCTTTAACAGGCGGCCACTCCCAGCTGTCCTCTGACCCCAGCATCTCACTACAACCCCTGTGGCCCTGAGCAGCCCGAAGCCTCACCTTCCTCTCCCACTAAAACACCTGCACCCACCACTTCCAGTGAAGACCGCCGACAGGCCTGACGCATGCAGCATCGCGCTCCCGCGTCGCAAGAGAAAAACAAGGCTGTGTGAAATGGCATAATCCCTGTATGGACGCCTCAGTTCAAACAGCACCTTTCCGTATAACTTGAGTGAGAAATGTTCAATTGATTTATTCATCTACACATATTTTTACATGTCTGTTTCTTTGCCTCCGCAGACATTTATCCAGCACACTGTATAATCAGAACTGTTCCCCAGCCTGGCTGTATTCCACCAATCTCGGCTTACAGTGGGAGCGTCCTTGGCCCTGTGCTTTTCTTTGATCCTGTCTCTCTAATCAGACCCTAGATCCTGTAGTGTTCACTCCGAAAAGCCCTCGCCTCCTTCCTCTTCCCTTCCCTCACCCACTGGCCCAGCTGAGGTCGTTAGGGTCACAGAACGCCCAAGACATCTTAGACATCTTCTACTTCGACCCACCTCACTTTGACAGATGTGCTAGAGAGACTAGAAAGGACTTCCTCAAGGTCACACAGCTAGTGAATGACAGACCCAGTCACCTTGACGGCCCTGCTAACCCTGCTGGTTCCTTTGCCACACTCTGGTCCATTAACTGCACTGGCACACAAGTCGGGTTTATCCCCCGTGCTGCTCCCACCAGGCCCTCCTTTGCTCAGACCCTTCAGGAATCCCACTGACCGCAGAATAAAGTTCAATGCCCTCAGCTGGCTTCAAGCCTCTCCACTTTACGGTTCCAACGCCTACCTCGCCAACCTGAATCTACCTGCAGATCAAAGTATATTCACTGAAACATCCCATCTACCATCAATATAAGCTCAATAAACACCAAGATGTTCCCCCGGTCCGGTTATGCTCTGCCCCCATCCTGTTCCACCTGAGACCGCAGGTGCCTGGATGGGAGGCAGCATGGCACGGGGTCAGGTGCTCAATCTGAGGGCTCAGAGCTGGCTGCCCTCACCCCCAGGCTCCACCCTGCTGCACTGTGTGACCTTAGATAAGTTACTTAACCCTGTGCTTCAGAGGGTTGTTTTGACAATTAAATGAGATAATGCTAATAAAAATAAGCTAGAGTTGCTATTATTACTACTATCATAATTTGTTAACCACAATTAGTATTGTTTGTTAATATAATGTTACTGCCTTGATCTGTGATGAACTACAGTGGTGTCCCAGCAAAGCTTCAGCCCTTGGGGAACAGCTGACTCTATTCTGGTCAGCTGTCTCCCCCCACCCTTCTCCCCACCCCTGCTCTCAACTCCAGAAGGCTGGCTTGAGGGGAAAACCCACCGGGGAGAGGGCGCAGCTGGGGGAAGAAAGGAACAAAGAGGAATTTGCAAGGGGGTGTCCTGGAACAGGCCTGGGCCTGAGCCAGCCTGTGGCACCAACCCCCCCCCCAAAGGGAGCAGTTAGCATCCGGCTTCCCACCCCAAGTGCAGCCTCTCCTTTCTCACGGCCCCTCCCCCACTCAGCCTTGTCTCACAGCACCAGCCTGAGCTCACACACACTCATGTGTACACAGGCGCACACACACGTGCACACACACACACACACACAGGCACAGATTTCCCCCTACATTGTCCCTCCTGCTCCCCACCCCCACTGCCTTAATTAGGGCTTATTGAGCAGTAAGTAGCTCAAGAGGCATTTATGATCAGTGACAGGTGAGGCAAATGAAATATTCCTTACACCAGAAGTACAGGATGATTTGCCAGCCGTGACCCATCACCAGTGGCACCTTCTTGGGCTGCAGGGTCCAGCAAGGCGCTCCCTGTGTGTACAGCCTGTGGGTTCAAAGCCAAGGCTCCCTTTGCTAGATTGGTTTTTCCAGGCAGGAAGACAAGCGCGCAGCAGAGCAGGCCAGGTGGGCGGGGGCACTGCCCAGGACCACAGAAAGGTAGTTAGCGTGCACTGGCTGGGCTGATGACTTCCCAAATCTGCACTTGCATCTAATCTGCACACGGATAGATGCTGCGGCTCAGGGAGCCTAGGCCCCCAGGGTACAAGGCCTGGTTGTGACCATAGCACAGACACCAGGCTGCCTCTCCTTCCACCCTTACTACAGTCCAGATCCACTGTCCCTGACAGGCCACAAAAAGGTGGTCTGAGCCCCTCTTGCCCACCTACCGACTGATGAAGGGAGGCCGACCATCCCCTCAGCACATCCCTTCCCATCTCAGAGTCCTGAAATTCCACCTTAGAAATGCATGTCTTTGGGCCAAACTTTCAGAAGTATGAATATTCCAGGAGAGGTGGCCCCCGAATAAGTGAATGGAATTCCGAAGCATTTCCCAAACTAGAGACAAATGGGGCCCTGGGAGATCGCTGGCTCTAGCAGGGAAGCTGGGTGTGGACACAGTAAGGGAGCAGGAGTGAGTAGCCGAAGATCAGCTGGTCCAAAATCACCTTGTGTCCCCCCCACCGCCACCGGCCGTCAGAGTGGCCTAAGCTCTCCAGGGTCACCCATCCTCCAGCCCCTGAAAATGCCAGTCTGAGCCTGGTCTACTCTGGCCCCAGCTTTGGCCACTATCAGACTGGAGGGAGAGGACCACCCACTCAGGCCTCAGGACCATCCATCCAAGCCCATTCTGTATAGACAGAGAGCCCAGTGAACCAGGCCTGCCAGGGAAAGAGGTAAGGAGGTGGCTGAGCACCTTTGCCCACCCTCCAGCCCCACCAGCCCCACCAGCCTCCTGCCCAGCTTCCTGCAGGGCCCCTGTGAAAGCAAATGCTTTCCAGGGAAGTTCTGGCTCCGTCTCCCATCTGGCTGGGCCTCAAAGGCTATACTTAGAAAGCGGGAGGGGCCACAACGAGGCCCATTGGCAGCTCGAAGCCAGAGCTGGCATCACAGAAAGCATAGCCACGGGAAAACCAAAGGAGCCCCAGCCCAAAGCCGGCTTCCCAGTCAGTTACCAGCTCCCTCCTGCTTCCTGAGCCTGAGAAAAGCAACTGTTCTCAGGCTCAGTTTCACACTGCCATCTTGAAATATCTTAGTTTAGTAGGGTATTTTCCTATTTACGATTCCCAAAGGGCACAACTATATAGAAAAGATAAAAGCCTATCAAGATACTTTATTCTTCTTACACACACACACACACACACACACACACACACACACAGGGTAAACCTGCAAAAAAGACAATGCTCCTTTTCTCTAGATTCCGGATATTTTTAAATTGATGTTGAAATTTAGGGCTTGCAAGGTGTGTGAGTGTGTGTGTGTGGGGGGGGGATGTGGTGGGTGTGGGTGTGGTGTGTGTGTGTATACATGGGTGCGGGTGGGGAGGGGCTGCAGGGCACTACATTTCTTCCATTTTATCCCTACCCCTCACCAGGAAACAGGTCAACCTCCAGAAAGTGCCTGTGACATTGATGAGGTTCCCCAGGAGGCGGGCTCTAGGACAGATGCATGCAGCCTCCTCGGGGGGATCTGTCCTACATCCCAGCCACTGCCCGTGGTCCCCCGGGAATAGTTGTAGCTGTGGGCTCAGGAGCTCTTGGAGCTGAGGGCGAGTCTCAGGGAATCTCAGCTGAGGGCTGCAGCCACTACACTCCCAGCTAGGGAATGGGTCTCCTCCTGGAGGGGTCCCCCCCCACAGCCTCTTTCTCTTCCCCCCACTCCTCTCTGTACCCGCATTGTTGCCTGCCCCCACCTCTCAACCCTGCACCACACACCAAAGCCGTATGGATGGGGGCCTTCATCCTATCTCTCGCCACCCCACCTCCAAGTCCTCACGGATATCACCAAGACCAAACCAAGAGTCCTGGGTAAAGCCGGAGGACAACGGACATGCACAATGCCCCTCTTCCTGCCCCCAAAGACAACGGTGCAGGCACTCAGCATCCTCACTGCCAAGAACCAAACTTGTTAGGAACTTCGGCAAGTTACAGAGAAGAGAAGGAACATTTGTTGAATATCTCCAACATGCTGTGTGACAGGCACTTTTAAGGACTTCTCGGGTGGTCCCAGCAAATCTCCCATGGTGAGACTTTAGGCTTGTGCAGGGCAGCTGGGGCACCAGAACTGGGACTGGCAAGGAAAGGGGCCTCGGGGCGCGCTGTGCTGTGCGGTTCTGAGTCGCCCAAGAGCCAGCCCAGCAGTTCAGCTGTCAGTAACCTCTGAGCAGCAGCCCCAGGAGCCAGCCCAGCACGTCCTTGGCCACAGTGGGTGCTCCGTCCTTGGCAGAGGGCTCTGAATGGCAGTTAGACTTCCCACAGGCTTCACTGCCAGTTCCCCTAAGTGTCCTTGAGCAAACCCCTCAACCTCTGAGGTTCCCTTCCCTAATCCACATGTCCTGACGATCCAGAGGGTCCTTGGTGAAGACTCTCCCCCTCTGGCTGCTGGCGAGGCCACCTCAGGCTATAAGTGACAGAGGAAGTGGCCATTTCCAGGCGATTGTGTTCCACACAGAGGAGAGAGAACAGGCTGGACACTAATGGCTGCACGTTGGGGAGGTGGCCTGAGAGGGCTGAGGGCTCCCCATTCAACCGCCTAAGGAGGCAAGAGATCATTAAGCTGCTTCAGCCTCCCAGGCAGGAGGCTGGGAGGAGACTAGCATGGGGAGGGGTCCCCTGCTTCCTGTCCCAGGAAGGGCAGGCACGGTAACTGGCCCTCCTTTCTCTCAGAGGCACCGGGATGCTGTCCCACATCCACAGGGACAGCACGTTGGTTCTGTGGCTCCAGGTCTACGTCCCACGGGAGTCAGTCTACATCCCACAGGAGTCACAGCACTAGTCACAGCACAAGATTCTCACCTGGTGGTCTTTCCCCCTCACCATGCTCCAATCTGTCCCCTGAGGCACCAGGACAGGCAAGGAGTGCCACCAGCCAGTGTCTCTGACAGTGAAGGCCAGAGGAAACTGACAGGCTGCTCTGTTGGGACTGGGTGCCTGGCTTGTGGGTGGGACATAGCCCACCCTTGGATCCCAGCAACCTTCTGACCCATGAGGTTGCCCGCCACTGGGGCGTGGGGGATGGCACAGTGCACAGCGGTACAGCAAAGAGCCTCACCAACGGGGCCAGCGGCGGGGACAGAGCTGCCCCAGAGCCTGTGCTTTGAGCCCGGCTGGGCCTTGGTCCCGCTGCCTTCCAGGAGGGCTGCTGGCTGCCTGGAAGGAGCTGAAACACCTCTTCCCTCGGTTTCCTCCAGACGGTGAGCTCTGGAGGGTGCTCATTTCTTTCAGATCCCCACCCAGTGCCCAGCACAGGAGGCACCCACATTCAATCCGCATGCCCTGAGCAGAGGGGGAGGAGTGGGGGAGAGGGGGAGCCCCAGCTGCGCTCAGGACCGGCTTTGTGGCCGCGGAGACAGACGTGAGTAATTAGAAGATGGACTGTGCAAACAGCACGAGGAGCCAGGCGGGGCCGGGGGAGGGTGCTCTAGTCCCATTTCATTAGGTGGTTTAGGGCCCTGGTCATGCCTTAATTACATGGGGTGGGGGTGGAAGGCACTGAGGCTGGTCTCCCCTCCCCCAGCCACCGCAGACCGCCTGCTGTCAGAGCCAGGTCCTGCTGAAACCGCCCGGGAGGGTGGCGGAGGGGCAGAGGCCCCCACCACCACTTTTAGCTTCCTGCCCCGGGGGGGCCGGGGAGCTCTCAGCCTGTCTCCTCTTTAATTAAACTGGGGTAACACCACCTACCTTCCAGGGGCCTGTTCGTGTCCCAGGGCTGCCTAAGCAGTACCACAGCCCAGGTGGCCTGAAACAACAGAATTGGATTGCCTCACATTCCGAGGCCGGGAGCCAGAAATCAAGGTGCGGGCAGGGCAGGGCAGGGCAGGGCGCAGCTCCCTCTGGAGGCTCCAGGGGACACGGGTCCTTCGGTTTCTCCCAGCTCCGGGTGGCCTCAGGCGAACCCCGGCAGCAGGAGCCTTCCACCCTCCCCTCGGCTTCCCCCGGCTGCTTTCGAGCCTGTGTCTTCACACGGCCTCGCTCTCCCCGTGTGTGTCTCCTTTTTGTAAAGACACCAGTCATGTTGGATTAGGGGCCACCTCATCTTAACTAATTACAGCTGCAAGGATCCCATTTCCAAATAAGGATCTGTTCTGAGGTCCTGGAGGTTTGGACGTCAACACAGCTCAGCCCATCACGGGGGTTGGGAGGCCTGAGCCCGAAAGGCCACCGTTCGGGGTCCCTGTGCGGGCGCCGCCTGAAGCAGGCCCCGGGGAGCGGAGCAGGGGCCTGGGCGTGTCTGCAGGCGGGCGGGTTAACCCCTCAGCTTGTTTAAAGCCGCCCTCCGGTGAAGAAGGGGGTGGGCCCGGGTGGGTAACTCACTCGAGGCAACTTGATTTTCCTCAGAATAGCCCCAGGTCCCAAGAGTGTGGAACTGGGGCCCGACCCCTTTGAAGTGCAAATGCAGGCCCCCCTGCAGCCCCCCCTGGAATAATCTGGCCTGGCATCTGCCACCGCGCCCGGAAGTGCGCCCGCCAGCTGCTCCCGCTCTCGGCCACCGGCTGCAGTCAGGTGGCTGGAGGACCAGGCCCCAGGCAGCCCCAGGCCCCGCAATCACCACTTAGCGGGAGGAGTATTAAGGGGCTGAGTGTGCGACGTGCTGGCGGCAGCTGGGCCTGCCTCCCCATTTGCTGGGATACCTGCTGTCCCCGCCAGGCTGGGGGGGAGGCGGGGGGCACAGTGGCCCTTTGTTTAACAGGCAGCCCTGCGGGGCATCGGGCTCGGTCACAGAAGTCACAGAGGGGTAATGATAAGATTCCTACGAGTGGCTATGATAAGAATCAGCAAGTGAACTTGGTGATGAGGCGGTACAGAGGTCCTCTGCCGCAGAAGGGGTCCCTGCTGGCTGCTCCATGACATTATTTGGCTTCTCCTCAAACCCAGGGCCAGAGCCAGCACCCAGACAAGGGGTGTTCTGCTTCAAAACCCACCGGGGCTCCGATAGAGCGGCTGCTGCTGATACTCAACCTCTGGTCAAGTTAATTACCTCGAGCCTCAGTCTTCTCACCTGTGAAATAGGAACCATAATGCCTACTCATCAGTCACTGGGAGCAGCTGGAGCGAGTGAAGGGAAAGCACCCACCTTTAACTGGCCGCCCCTCCCCCCACGGTGGGCTAAGTGAGGGGAGAGGGAAACGGTAGTGTTGGCCTCAGGTCATCTTGGTGCTAAATGGAGGCCTTTGGGAGGAACGTTTGTCCCTTTCTCCCTCTACCCTTATCCCATGGAACTGTTCCTTCTCAGCCCTGCTCACTTTGCCACTTTGTGGGGTCACTTGCCTGTTTCAGGGCCCCATTTAGGATCAGTCTGGGCTGAGGTTAACAGGCCCTGGTCCTCAAACGGCTCCCAGGCTGAGGATAGACAGGCATCACCTGAGATGCAAGGCCCACCAACACAATGGATCGTCAGTGGCCCGGCCAGGAGCCGAGGCAACTGGGCTTAGGTTCTAAGGACCCCCTCTTCGGCATACACAGCTGTCGCCTGGGAGTGAGGCCAAGGCTGCCTTCCCCTTTCCCAGAGCCCCTCTTTAGAGGAGGGCACCCTCTCTTAGAGGGGACAGGGCGGTGCCACCAAGACTCTGGAGCCTGCAGGATAAAGGAGCTGACACCAGCCTGTGCCTTCCTGGGCCCCTCAGGGATCTTAGTCCTGACCCACAGCAGACTGGAGAGAGGGCATTGGAATTGGGTCTGTATGAGTGTTGTGTGGCTGCGGTAACAAAGAACCACTGACTGTGTGTCTTAAACAAAGGAAATGTGTTGTTTCACAATTCTGGAGGTCCAGAAACTGAGATGTCAAAGTCCTGCCCCAAATCAAGGTGTGGACAGGGTTGGTTCCTTCGGAAGGGTATGGGGGAGAATCTGCCCCGGGCCCCTCCTAGCATCCGGTGCTTTGCTGCTCATCTTTGTCCCTCCTCGGCCTGTAGCTGCACAACTCCAGTCTCCAAGTGTTGCTCTCCCTGTGTCGCCGCCATCTTCACACGGCAGTCTTTTTTTAAGGGACACCAGTCATATTGGATTAGGGCCCTACTCCAGTATAATCTCATCTAATCTAATTATATCTGTAACAACCCTATTTCCAAATAAGGTCACATTCTGAGGTATGGGAGGCTAGGACTTCAGTATAGGAATTTGGGGGTACATTATCCGTCCCATAACAGGACTTGGGGGTAGAATAAGATTTTGAGCAGAAAAGGAGCAGCCCCTTGTATGATACCAAAGCCAAGATGAGAGAGCTGGAGGTGTAACACACTGAGGAAAAGGCAAAGAATCAAGTGTGCCTGGGCCCCAGGACCTCGAGGTGGGAAGGAGGCCGCTGTCTCAGAACAATCACTGTGGCACACCTGTCTGTCTGCCACCTGGGAGACATGAAAGGCCAGCCTCAGCCCTGGCTTTTTCACGGTAATTGGGAATCTGCCTGTGAGTGATCTAAGGGGGAGAGAGAGAGCTCACCACGGGGAAGGGCTCTGCCTCTAGGGGAAACCACCCAGGTAAAGCCCTGGCTGGGTTTTTGATCCTGCTACTGTTAACCTCCATTCCTCCACTTCCTCATCTGTCGAACAGGTAACTAGTTGTGCCTGTATCATAGTGTTGTTTCAATAATTAAATCAAGTGATTCTGTATTTCAATCTCAGCCTGGAATGCAGTAAATATGTACATTCCGGCCATTGGTACACAGCCCTGGGGAGTGCATGTCCTGAAAAGAACACACAGGCATCTTTGGGTATAAACGAGTTGGGACTACAGTGAGACCCCGGGGTGGAAAAGGGCCGGAAGGGGAAAGGAGCCCCTTGCCGACTCCCACTCAGGGCTTCTAACAGGACTTCAGAAGGAGGGCACACAAGGACTGGAGTGCCTCCCTGCCCCTAAGAACACCCCCTTTTCCCATGCAGTCCACTGACACCTTGTGGTGAGTAGTGGAAACGCAGCGAGAATCACTAGAGCTTTAGACTCAATCCTTTCTGCGCCCGTAACAACTCCCTAGCGTCGCAGCTGCGGAGGCCTGCCTGACGCGACCCTTCCCTACCCACAGCCCACAGCTCATAAAAGCAGCCCTGGGTGAACCTGCGTCCCCAGGGCTGCGGCTTGGGCAACCACGGCCAGTCTTGCCTGAGAAGATGAATCTGTGAATTGAGGAGAAGGGGGCAAGAAGGGAACAGAGAACAGTTTGAGATCACATCTGACCCTTTCTTGAAAACCAGGAAACAACTGGTATTCCCTGAGGACGCCATGATGTGAGCCACCCATCTAGGAATTAAGATCCAGGCCCTCTTTTCAACTGCATGGATGGTGCTTGAGGGCACAAGTGAAATCAGTTATACAGGGAAAGACAAATGCTGTATGGCCTGACTTATATGTGGAATCTAAAAATACTAAACTGGCCAGTGTTGCTCAGTGGTTGAGCATCAACCCATGAACCTGGAGGTCACGGTTCTATTTCCAGTCAGGGCACGGTCCTGGATTTCCAGCTTGACTCCCCAGTAGGGGGCATGTAGGAGGCAGCCGATCAATGATTCTCTCTCATCATTGATGTTTCTATCCCTCTCCCTTTCTCTCTCTGAAATCAATAAAAACATTTTTTTTAAAATAAAAATTCTGAACTCACAGAAATAGAGATCAGATTGATGGTTGCCAGAGGCAGGGGCTGGGGGTGAGAGAATTGGGTTAAGGGGGGGTCATAAGGTATAAACTTCCATTTATAAGATAGTTAAGTCCCGAGGATGTAATGTTCAACATGGTGACTATAGTTAACAATACTGTGTTATATATTTGAAAGTTACTAAGAGAGTAGATCTTAAAAGTTCTCATCACAAGGAAAAAAATCAAAACTATGAGGTGATGAATGCTAACTAATCCCACTGTGGCAATCATTTTGTAATACAAACATATATCAAATCATTATGTTGTACACCTTAAACTTATACAATGTTATATGTCAATTATATCTCAATAAAACTGGGGGCAGACAAAAGCCCATTGTTGCCTAAGCAAGGTGGTAAGAAAGAAGCCCCACCATATCCCTAAAAGGGACACTGAGCACAAGCATGCACACTGGCCCAGGCCAACCCGGGGTCCTGGAATTTAGAAATCACATGGGCTCCCTATTTTCTGGCCTCACTGGGGACCCTGAAATAAAAAAACCTATCTTTGCAAAGTGTAGACCCTGGATTTCCAAAACAAACACAAACGGCTAAAAGGTTGGGAATCTTGTGGTAACTTGGTTTACATTAACATAATGTACATTTTAATGCATTAAATTAGCAAGGCCTTTTCCCCCTTCTGGTATTAGAAGTTAGGATGGTGGTTTCCTTGGGGAGGGGGTGGAAAGAGTCGGGCACTGGAAGAGGGCATGATGGGAACTTCTGAGGGGCTGACAATGTCCTGTCTGATGAGTAGGATCTGGTTCCACAGGCATGTTCGCTTTGTGAAAATCCATCAGCTATACATTAATGATCTGTGTGATTTTCTGTATGTTACCGTAATGGAAAGTTTTTCTTAAAATTAAGGTTTTGTTTTTAATTTTATTTTTTTAATAAGAAAGAACACCCAGTACTAATGAGGACACCCATACACTGATGGTGGGACCACAAGTGCCATGAGTACTTTTTAAAAGCACGTTGCCACTGTAAGTCAAGAGCTTTGGTAGTGTCGCATTCTCTGTCTACACTTTTGGAAATCTCTTTAGTAAATATCTCAGAATACAGAAAAGTATTTACATATCAACAATACATATATTCACAGCACAAATGAAAAGTTGAAAATAGCCTGTTAAACAATAGAGGAAATATGGTATATTTATAAAGTATTGTAGAGTCACTAAATTGTTTGAATGCTTAATAAGTGCAGCTTCCCATGCAATTAAGTAAAAAGCAGGATGCAAAATTTATGTATCTTTAGTTTCAACTGTATCTAAGCACTTAGTCTCATAATAAATAAAGGTCTAGTGTTTAAAAAAAAAAGGGGGGGAGGCATTAAGTATATCTTTAAATAAGAATTCTACAAGTTACTCATCGCCCAAGCAAACCAAATTCTTTGGCATTGAGAAACCCACCCTCACATACTGCTGGTGGGAATAAAAATGATGTGGCTGCTTTGTGAGCTCTGTGGTTCCTCAAAAGGTTTAACAGAGAGTTACCCTATGTCCCAGCAATTCCACTGCTAGGCATAAACTCAGGAGGAGTGAAGCCTACGTCACATAAGAACCGGTACATGGATGCTCACAGAGGCATTATCCATAATGGCACAGCGACAAAGGACCATATATAATGATTCCATTTATATGAAATGTCCAGAACAGGCAAACCCATAGGGACAGATAGGCTACTGGCTTCCTAGGACTGAGAGGGTTGGGGGGAAATGAGAAGTGACTTCTAGTGGGTACAGGATTTTTTTGGGGGGAGGGAATATCAAAATGTTATAAAACTGATTGTAGTGCTGGTTGCACAACTCTGCAACTATACCAAAAACACTGAATGGCACACTTTAAATGGGTGACTTGTATGGTATGTGAATCGTATCACAACAAAGCTATTGAAAATAAAACCCACACGGTAGTAGCCATGCTCCTACATGACCTGTACTGGTCCAGGGCACAGCCGGGGCTTCAGGTCCTGACCTGTCAAAGCAGACTCTCCTGTAAACTGTGGCATGCACGCTGAACCTGCGATGAAATTTCTGCAGGCCAGCCCTTATTGGCTTAAAACACCTTTCACACGCATGCTTTTGTATCTTTCAGAATCCTTGGCGAACGCACAGGTAACTGCCTGGTCTTTTCACAGGTTGTCAAAGCACTTAGGGGTATATTTCCTGGGCTGAGTCTCTGGCTGGTCCAGAAATGAGCACGTTTCAGCCTTTACCCTGCACCTCCCTTCCAGTGGGGGTGAGGGGTGGGCTTCTAGCTTGGCTCACACTTCAGCCTGGTCTCCTCATGCTTCCTTAGGGCTCAGCCTCCCCACTCTAGTCCTGAGATCTCATGATGAGGGAGGAAGCACAGAAAGAAGCATGGAGAATGGATCCCTCCACCCTCCGAGCCTTTGATCCAAGCAGATGAAGTAGGTAAGAGTAGTGGACTGATGCATAGGAAGGGGCTTTGAAGTTCTTCTAGGGGACCATGTTTCCCCTCATTGCAGTTCAAGTAATCCAAACAAAAGAACTTTATTTTGAAATTACTTTTATTATATGAGCTGTGTTGTTTTAACTATGACACCATACAGATTGAACCGCATAGCTCATTGTTTCCTAAGTGTATGTATTGAGAGTTTACAGCTTACACATCTGTCTTCTTGACATGATTCCCATTAACTTGTATACCTGGTCTGTGGGAGAAAGAAGCCATAATTGCTTTGGGCTTTTGCTTAACAAGATGGGCGGACAAAGCCATGACTGTTAAGGGATTCTATATAACAAAATGTTAAGTTTCCTGAGTAGCAGGATGATGGGATTCTTATTTCTTTGTACTTACCTGCACTTTCTGAGTCTTATTGGAACAATGAGTATTATTAAGTAAACCATTGGTGAAACTTCCCCAGTGCTAGGTTACACATGAGTGCTACTGAATAACAGGTCCTGGGGAAAAGTACAACAGAACCAGAGAACAGAATGTCTCAGCTCGGAGCATACTGAGGTTTCCAGTAACCGAAGCTGGAATCAGAGTCCCGCCTTCCATGGAAGTTGATTCTGAAGACCATGTTCAAGGTTTTCATGACCTCAGTTCCAGTTACCCATTTGGAAGAACAGAAGTATAAAGACCCCTGTTCCAGAAGGATAGATCTGGGTCCTAATCCTACTCACATATTGAAGAGGTGAATAATTTCATCAACGGATGGTTGAGGGAACTAAAAATATTTAGACTGAAGTCTTAGAAAAAATGGCAACTATCTTCAAAGCAGTGGATAGTTATCAAATGGAAGAGCCCTGGGAAACAGGCCACAGACAGCACTATGTGAAGTTACAGAGGCAAGTTATACCTTGATTTAGGAAGAACATTCCAGCCATCAGAGAGGTCCGTCCCTGCAGTGGACTGCCTCCTGAGGAAGCTCCACTATCACCAGAAGCTGGGTAGCACTGTATCAAATATTAAAGGGCTCTCAGTCATCAGGAGAGAGTTGGACCGGATCATCTGTTTGATCCTTCTAACCCAGAGCTCCTGATTCCACGGGGCTCTTTGCACCAGTTTTGGCTTGTTTTCGTTTATTTTTATTAGAGCATGTTCCCCAAATTAGTGTGTAGCTCAAAAACACCAAACAACAACAAAACCCCCGCCACCGTTTGATTCAGTGAACTGCCCCTGGAAATTGCCTGTCTCCATGACTGGAGCTGTGTTCTGCCCGCACATGCCGGCTCGGGAGCTGCTGCCCTCTTGTGGAAAAGCCGAACACAACTGCTTAGAAAGCAAGCAAGATGCATTTGGAGATTATTGTCTATGCACGACCCCATCTTTCCTTCTCCCAACCTCTTCACTTTTTGCAGTGACCCCTGAAGCTCTTGACCCTATGTCATCAGGGCCTCTTGTTTACATTCACAAAACAACTGTCCCTTAAAATACTGTACTTTTAGCCACAATATAAAGTCCTGGTTTCCACGGAGTGGTTGGAATTTGCACCTGCCTATTTCAAGTTACGGAGTGAACTTGGATGTTAACACAATGCTATGGAAGAGCACTAGATCAGGTTTAAAGGCCTAGGTTCTAGCTCATGTTCTGCCATTCCTTCACTGTGAACAAGTCACAAATTTATTACATTTATTAAAAACTCTGCCCTGCTGTCGTGGCTCAGTGGTTGAGGGTCAACCCATGAACGGGGTTGCTGGCTCGATCCCCAGTAGGGCGTGCAGGAGGCAGCCAATCAATGACTCTCATCGATGTTTGTGTTTCTCTTTCTCTCTCTCCCCCTTCCTCTCTGAAATCAATAAAAACATATTTAAATAATAATAAAATAAAATAAGCTCTGAAGTTTGGAGACGAGATCCTCTAGAGTAAGTGGTCTGTCCTATGCATACTACTTGCAGCTGCTCTTCACAGCAAATGGCTGTGTTCTATTCTCGTCTAGGGACCCTCAAAGGAGACTGGCCAACCCCAGATCTTGTTTATCTGTGCCTTTCACCTCAGGGACTGCCACTGGCAGAAGTCTTTCTTTTCTCTTAAAAAGGAACTGTGTTGGACTGATCAGAGAGGAACCAACAATTCCTAGGTTGCTCAGGTGCCTGAAAACATTGGCCAAGTTTTCCAGACAGGTTTTGCCATTCTTGCTGAGAATACAAAGCCCTGTGACTGATTAGTCACTGGAAGTGATCTGTCATTGTTTCTCAGCGTCAGGCACCAGCTCACTGTTGCCACAGCAGGGTTTCATATGGGGAGGGCAGCTGAGGACACCATAGAGTTAGAGTGCTAGGTAGGTAGGTGTTCAAACACCAAACTGGAAAATGGTTTGGAATAAAATCACAGTTGGTAGTTGAGTGAGAAACATGACTTTTATTTTGTGTTATGAACTTTCAAGACACTTTAATGAGAGTCACGGAAACAGAGAATAAAGATTACCAGGAAACTAGTGATTGTGGAAACTCTTGGGCATCATGAAGGGCACCATAAACAATATCTTAGCCTGGAAGAATAGACCTATAATTATATAAACTATGGCTGAGATCATGTAGTGATCTCAAGGAATGTAAGGGGCAGGGAAAAGCAATTTCCAGTGTAGAATGTAAGAGATGCAGCTCCTTCAGGGCAGAGCTGTAACTACCTGCCTCAGTTAGAGTTCCCATTTCCAGGAACTAAACAGTCCCCCACACTAAACAGAGTACAAAGAGTATTTTGCATTAAATATTAACTTTATACTACATCAGTATATTCAGGACATCTCTCCATATTGAAATATATATTACCTATTTCAATCTTTATAATGACTCCATAATATGCCTTTGTAATAATTTACTATAATTTATCTAATTAATCCTATTAATGGGCATCTGAGTTGTTTCCAGTTTTCTATATTACAAACAATACTGTAATAAAGCCCTTAGAAAATGCTATATTTACACTTCTATTCAGTTTTTACATAAAAGTATTGAATTCCTCTATTTTTCTTTCACTTTTTTCAATTACAGTGACATTTGATATTACTTTTTATTAGTTTCAGATGTACAGCATAGTAGTTAGAAATTTATATAATTTACAAAGTGATCCCCCAATAAGTCTACCCACCTGGTACCATATATAGTTATTACATTATTGACTATGTTCCCTATGTTATACTTTATATCCCCATGACTACTGTGTAACTACCAATCTGTACTTAATCCCTTCACCTTTTACACCCAGTCCCCCACCCCCTCCCATCTTGCAATCATATGGTATTTGTCTTTCTCTGTCAGACTTATTTCACTTAGTATAACACTCTCTAGGTCCATCCATGTTATCCCAAAAGATAAGATTTCATTCTTTTTTTTATGGCTAAGCAATAATCCATTATATATATGTACCACCCCTTCTTTATCCAATCCTTTATTGATGGGCACTTACATTGCTTCCTATCTTTGCAATTGTAAACAATGTTGCAATGAACACAGGAATGCATGTTATCTTTTTGAATTAATGGTTTGGGTTCCTTAGGACAAATACCTAGTGGGTTGCTGGGTCATATGATAGTTCTATTTTTAATCTTTCGAGAACCCTCTGTACTGCTTTCCACAGTAGCTGCACCAGTCTGCATTCCCACCAACAGTGCACAAAGGTTCCCTTTTCTCCACATCCTCAAGAACACTTGTTGATTTATTGATAACCATTCTGACAAGTGGGTATCTCATGGTTTTAATTTGCATCTCTCTGATGATTAGTGATGTTGAACATCTTTTCATATGTCTATTGACCATCTGTATGTCCTCTTTGGAGAAATATTTATTCAGGTCCTCTGCCCACTTTTTAATTGGATTGTTTTGGGGCTTTTTGGTGTTAAGCTGTATGAGTTCTTTATAAAATTTGGATATTAATTGCTTATCGGATGTATCATTGGCAAATATCTTCTCTCAATTAATGGTTGTCTTTTCGTTTTGTTGATGGTTTCCTTTGCTGTGCAAAAACCTTTTAGTTTGATGTAATCCCATTAATTTTTTTCTTTTATTTCCCTTGCCCAAGGAGATATATCAGAAAAAAATATTACTAAGCAATGTCAGAGAGTTTATTGCCAATTTTTTCTTCTAGGAGTTTTATGGTTTCAGATCTTACATTTTAAGTCTTTAATCCACTTTGAGTTTATTCTTGTATATGGTTTAAGAACATGGTCTAGTTTCAGTCTTCTGCATGTATCTGCTCAGTTTTCCCATAACCATTTGTTGAATAGTGTCTTCACCCCTTTGTATATTCTTGCCTCCTTTGTCACAGGATCAACTAATCATATATATAGGTGGGGGTTTATTTCTGGGCTCCCTATTCCATTCCATTGATCTCTGTGCATGTTTTTATGCCAGTGCCATGCCATTTTGATTACTATGGCCTTGTAGTATAGTTTGATACCTCCACCTTCGTTATTCTTTGTCAAGATTGCTGTAGCTATTCAGTGTCATTTGTGGATCCAAATAAATTATAGGATCATTTGTTCTAGTTCTGTGAAAAATGCCATTGGTATTTTTATAGGGACTGCATTGAATCTATAAATTACTTTGGGTAGTATGGACATTTTAACAGTGTTAATTCTTTCTATCCATGAGCACGGGAGGTAATATGCTTCCATTTATTTTTATCTTCTTCAATTTCTTCCTTCAATGTCTTTTTTTTTTAAATGTTTTTTATTAATTTTTTAGAGAGAGGGACGAAGATGGAGAGAGAGAAACATCAATGAGAGAAAAACATCAATTGGCTGCCTCCAGCACGCCCCCTGCCAAGGATCAAACCTGCAACCCAAGCATGTGCTCTGACTGAGAATCGAACTGGTGACCTCTTGGTTCATGGGTCAATGCTCAACCACTGAGCTACATCAGCCAGGCTCCTTCAATGTCTTATAATTTTCTGAGTACAGGTCTTTTACTTCCTTGGTTAAATTTATTTCTAGATATATTATTCTTTTTGATTCAGTTATAAATGGGTTTTCTTAATTTATCTTTCTGATAGTTCGTTATTGGTGTATAACAATGTAACTGATACCTGAATATTCTGCTACTTTACCAAATTCATTTACCAGTTCTAATAAATAGGGTTTTTTGGTGGAATCTTTAGGGTTCTCTATATATAGTATCATATGACTTTCATTTTTAAAATGCGTTTCTTTGTACTTAGGTTTCTCACAAAAGATAATTTTCTTTCAAGAACTGACATGCTAAGCTTTTGTTGTCTCTAAATGGCATTTTTAGTTTAGTGTGGTGAACAATTCTCTGTTGTCCCCTAATATTGGATTAAGCTAACTCTCCCTTACTAGTATAATGGAAAATTTCAAAAGCAGACAATGTTTTGTTGACCTCAGATACCTTGCATCATCCACACCTGCTAAAAAGAAAACATCCTAGTGAGGCATTTACTACATTAGTCTTAAAACATTTTTTTATTTACAGGGACTCTCACAAACTGAAGTGACAGTCAACTGCCAGCAACACATGTTTCATGAGTCATGTCGTTCGCCTGAACTTGGAAGATACTTTTTCTCCTTCCAAATACTTTAAGCCAACTGAAGTGAAAATTTTTTTCTTTTTAAAAAATTTGATCACAGTGAGGGTTCATATTAAAGCATAATTTTAATGGGTCTTTTAATTAACTTTTATTACTGGTACAAAAAGATACACTAAGAAAAGTTTTCACTAAAACATAAGTAACAAACTAATAAGATACTACTTAACCAACTAATCCTAAGCGTTATGTAAAAGTAGTAAGTCAATCTGCCTTAATAAAGGTTTAATAGAAGTAGCCTACTCTGAGCACCTACCATGGACCAGATGCTGTTCTAGTGTTTTATAGACAGTCTTTAGTCCTTGGAATAACCCTAAAAGGAACATAAGCAAACAGACCCAAACTTGTCAAATTACTAAGCAAGGCTATATGGTTAGTGGCAGCACCAGGATTAGAACACAGGCCTGGCCAGTTCTTGCCATGATTGAGCCCTTTCCTCTACATCTCCAACTGCCTTGCTGAAGATAAGAGACAGGATGCCGCCCCAATGCCATACCCTGGTGCTTTACCCAAGGTGTTTCCTTGATATACTGGACCTCTATTTAAAATTTTATTTGAAGCAAGCTTTGACTTGCTTCAATGTGTATTTCATTTTCTACTTATCACCCACTTTCATTTCTGGCAGATGGGTTCTAGAGGTCCTGAAAATGTCTGTAACAAAGAACTCTATAGAACACCTGCAGTAACTCTCAACACTGGATCAAACTACAGTATGCTGGAAGAGATATCACTGAACAGGGCAGCCTGAAACAGAGGGTACACAACCTGGGCCATGTTCCTTACAACCCAAAGGTTTCGTTCACAATGCTGGTTATGGTGTTCTAAACTGTGAGTCAAAGAGGTGCATTATTATATATATTTGCTTGTTGCTATGATTTTTCTGATTAGAAGATATAAGCCACTTTAGATCACTTCCATTTAATTTAATATTTATTTTCATTTTATATCCAGATGTCACATTTTCTACATTAAAATATAATCATGCTGACTCCCCACACACACACCCTCTAAGAAAAAAGTGAAGAACTTTACACAACTTGAAAGATGGAATGCACAGAGAAGTTGCTATTGCACCCAAGTAACAAAGAACACAGAGACCACACAGTAGACATGGCAGAGTGCATAGAAGACAGCTCAGGGCTCACAGCAGGAAGGAGCAGGAATTAAAAGGCTAAAGCTTTTAAATTCTATCACTTGTGCCATAAGATTACCCTGAAGAGGCAAAGACAGGTCAAAAAGCAGGACCAAATAAGAGTGTTTTCCAAAGGCTGCTCTCTAACAGTTTAAAATGTCCATACACAGGAGAATTTTTCCTCCCACCGTGCCTTCAGCATCTGGCAAACACTTTAGAAAATTACACCACTGTTAGCATGTCCAAATGTAGAATGGGAGTAGGTTTTTCTTCTCTTTTTTTAATTGCACCCCAAACTCTTTCCAAGCAACAATTATACTGATCATTTTAATTATGATTCCTCTGCATGAAAACCCAGAAAGGATCATCAAGACAAGGCATCTCACTACTATCCGATCAACACCAGCTGTGCAAAAGCTGCATGATTGTGTGTTACTCAGAGGGAGGGAGAACAGTAAGACACAGGAGTCTCAACTCCTTTTCTAATCTATTAATTAAACAGGAAAGAGCAGGTGGACAGTAAAAACCATCTGCTTAGAGCAGCAGCACAGAGCTAGAGGTACACTAACAATCCAAAAACAAATGATCAGGAGAGAGCTCTTGGCTCTTCTGAGGAGGCTTTCAGCCCTGATCCTGCCCCTAATTTGGAGAACAAAGCATTATAACTTCAGATAGTGATACTCTCGAGAGGGTGGAGAGGGAA
Source organism: Miniopterus schreibersii (assembly GCF_964146895.1). Taxonomy (NCBI): domain Eukaryota; kingdom Metazoa; phylum Chordata; class Mammalia; order Chiroptera; family Miniopteridae; genus Miniopterus; species Miniopterus schreibersii. The sequence goes on along the minus strand of NC_138105.1, from coordinate 75,102,648 downwards.
GGTCTGAGAGACTCAAATAATGAAGACATTATTAGGCAACTAACTACCCCACTATTTACAAATACACACATGAGTAAGAAAACTTCACCTCCATCCCTGAAGCTACTTTAAATAAACCACTGAAGATCCAGGTTTTCTGAACAGGGGACATTTTAAAGTCTGTTAGCAGTTTAAGACATTGCAACACTGGCACAATATGTCACCTATTCTTTGTTTTTAATTGCAGGGTAACACGGTAAATGCCAACACAAAGGTGGGGATGGAGGAGTGCAAAGGAATCAAGAAAACAGAACCAGTATTACACGAGAGTATCGAACCAGCGATGAGATGGCAGTTAGTGCTTTGCGGAGTCCCGAGGGTAGAACTCGCTCAGGGTGCTCTGAGGGATTCTCTTCAGCATTTCTTTGGGGAAAATTCGGAGCAGCTGCCAGCCAATGTCCAAAGTCTCATAGACAGTGCGGTTTTCGTAAGGACCTTATAAAAAATTGAGATCGGATGAATAAAGGCAAGCTACTTCCAACTTATCAGGTTATTCAGGGTGAATTCTGTTATATGACCAGCACTGTGAACATGGAGTATATAAAAGGAAATAGAGCAGTTAGGTCTCCCCAAACTGGATGTGATTAATTGTGGAAATGAGGGCACAGATAATAAGCACCATTGCAAATCAGAGGAAAGGGAGAGGCCTGTGGGCTAGAGACAGCAGGCAGGTAGTCTATTGCGCAATGGAAACCAAACCCAGTGTTGTGTCCAGAAAGTAGTGAGAAAAAGTTTCCCAGGAACAGAGGCTGAATTTGACAGATACTTAAAAGCCTGAAAGGCCAACTGAGCATCTGAATAGATCAGTGGTTTTCAATGTTGTTGCTATTTTTTTAATAGCAGAAATAAACCTTATCATGCAAATAAACCTCATTTCTTAACTAAGGAATCAGAGTGGCCGAAGTTCCGGATTCTTTTCTTTACCAGAAGAATTTCATTTTTACCTTTTAAAGTACGAAGGTCTGCATTAAAAAAACAACACTCATATATATTTGGGGGATTTTAATGTTAATAAAAAAATGCATCATGTAAATAGAAAAGTGCACAAATCCTAAGTGTGTAGTTTTATGCATTACTACAAAATAAACACATCTAAGTACCACTGAGGTCAGGAAGAGTATTAGCAGCATTAGTAGGAGTGGCAGGAGAGAAACCAAACCAAGCAGCTTGAAAACCCTACACAGGCTATGAAATAAAAACTATTTTGGACAATCAATAAAATTTACTCTGGAAATTGTATATAGGGAATCAGGGAGAATGGTGAAAAAACTAGCATTAACAGCCAGGGATGATGAAACCAAAGGTGTAGATTTGGTCTTAAGACTCAAAGTGTGGTCCAACTCAAAGAGTGACCAGAGGTCAGTAGCTTCAACATCACCCAGGAACTTAGGAACAATGCCCCATTACTGAGCTTGAGCTAACCAAGACAATGGTCACGCCAGAGGTAGACAGAAGCTGAAGAGGGAATTGCTAGGCAGGTGGTCAGTTGGGAAAAAACTTTTGTTCTGACCATGCCAAGCCTTAGGGATGGTGGCATAAACAAAGGTGTCCCAGTTGAAAATGTGGGATTCAGGCTTCAGAAAGAGGGTAAGGATCATACATGGCAATTCAGTCAACCTATAGGGAAAAAGCTAAAGCTTGGGGGGTAAGGGGATGGGGGAAGCACAGGCAACTAAGTCCCTAGGAACATAAACAATTAAGAAGCAGGAAGATAAATCAAAAAAGGAGATGAAAACAGATGGGTCAGAAAAGTCCCAAACTCCCAAAGCCAGAGGAGATGGTTGCAGAGAAGTTAGGAGGAAGGGGACATGGCAACGAAAGCCAGTTGTAAGGAAGGGAGAAAATAAGGTGGGAGCTAAATAACTGGATAATGGAGTTGAAAGCAGAGGGGAAGGCACCAGAGCACTAAGAACAAAGACATGACAGAGTTGAAGGACCTTTTTCTCTAATCAGAAGGAAAATTATATAGAGACCAGTGTAAAATCTCTTAGATTGGGAAAGAGGTCTTTAAAACTATATATGAGGCTTTTATATTTGTAAAAAAACAGTCATCTTACCCTGAGCAATAAAGTTCCTCTCAAACTTCTGTAGAAATTCCAAGTAAAGAAGATCATCTGAGGTAAGGGCTTCTTCTCCAACCACAGCTTTCATGGCTTGTACATCCTTACCAATAGCATAGCACGCATACTAAAGAGAAAAACGGTTTACATAAACAGAGAGAAGACTGTATATATGTTAATAGTAATCTGGGCTACTACCAATAAGTGTATTGCTTTAGCTGTCTTCATAAGAGACCACAGAAAGAATTTCACGTTATTTACAAACACAATTCACATAAATAAAACTCATGAAATACACTTCCTCAATGTGTCAATGAGCTTACACTTTATAGAACATTTGAAAATCAGAACTCAGCCCGGCTGGTATGGCTCAGTGGTTGAGCATCAACCTATGAACCAAGAGGTCACGGTTCAATTCCCAGTTGGGGCACATGTCCAGGTTTTGGGCTCGATCCCCATAGGGGGCATGCAGGAAGCAGCTGATCAATGACTCTCTCATAATTAGTGTTTCTATCTCTCTCTCTCCCTTCCTCTCTCTGAAATCAATAAAAACATATAAAAAATTTTAAAAAAAGAAAATCAGAATTCGTACCATGGAATAATCCATCTTGAAGTTCTATTCAAGAAAAATACTTGTGCTATCAGGTGTACCATTTCTACTTTAAGGTTAAAAGTATTTTTCTTTATTTGTACGTGCTATACAGTCTCATATGACTATGGAAACCAAGGATTTCACAGAATATATAAAGCTGTATCCCTTAGTATTCCAGTGGTTGCTTAATATGTTAAGCAAGAAATGTTAGAGTATCCTTTCAGGAATACTCCATAATTATTATTGTAGTTATTAATAAAAACTTATAATAGCCTTATGGCTTGGATTTTTATTTAGAAGCTACTTTACATAAGATTAAATAAAGTTTCAAGCATATGATTTAAAAAAATTTTTTTATATCTCTATTGATTTCAGAGAGAGGGAGGGAGATAGACAGAAACATCAATGATGAGAGAGTCATTGATCGGCTGCCTCCTGCAGACACCCACTGGGGATTGAGCCTGCAACCCAGGCATGTGCCCTGACAGGGAAATGAACCTTGATCTCCAGGATCATACATAGGTCAATGCTCAACCACTGAACTACACTGGTCAGGCAAGCATATGATTTTTAATCTTGGTTATCAGCACCCATCCTTATGAAAAAAAAAAAAAAAAGACTGCTTGGTTCTAATGAATATTTTTTTGTTTTTGTTTTTAAAGTGTATCTTTATTGATTTCAGAGAGAAGGAGAGGGAGAGATAGAAACATCAATGATGAGAGAGTCATTGATTGGCTGCCTCCTGCACGCCCCCGACAGGGGGTCGAGCCTGAAACCTGGAAGGAGAAAAATGCACCCTGACCGGAATTAAACCGCAATCTCCCAGATCCTAGGTCAACACTCAAGAGCTGAGCTACACCCAGCCAGGCTCTAATGAATGTTTTTATATTTCACATGAAGCTTATATTAAAATTCTATGTGGACAGGGAAAAGAAAAGTGATATGGGAGAAAGACAAGAAGTATAAGACAGCAGAAAAAATGGACCAAGAAAGGCATTTACTTCTTTAAATGCCATCCTTAAGATGATATACGTACCAGCTGGTTAGATACATCGGCATGATCCTTTCTGGTCATACCTTCCCCAATAGCAGACTTCATTAACCGTGATAACGAAGGTAGCACATTAATAGGAGGGTAAATCTTGGGAATGGAAGGAGAAAAATATTATATTTAAGTACAAAATTTAAGCTTTACTGGTAGTAAAGAAGCAGTTCAAAACTCATTATTATCCCTTTAGTTACTCTTCTATTCTCTATATCCATGAGATCGGGGATTTTTTTGTTTTTAGATTCCACATATAAGTGAGATGATATGGTATTTATCTTTTTCTGTTTGACTTACTGCTGCAGTTGTTTCCTAGATGAGTTTTAACATGTTTTCCTGGTATGAAACTCTTTATGACATAATATTTCTTTTGAGAATCAAATCCAAAAAGTGAAACCTATACAACAATAGTACAAGATTATATATTGAATAACTGAATTTTCGATATCTGCCTACACTATCAAATCTAAGTGGTCTTCTGAACTCTGACTCATTATGATATACAAAATAAAAAGATTAACAGTAATTCCACCAAAAAGGTGATCTAGTAGAGAAACATCAAAAATTTGTTTTTGATGATTCACCCATAAAAAAAATAAAATCTTGTCATTTCGACAACATGGATGGACCTTGAGGGCATTATGCTAAGTGAAATAAGTCAAACAGAAAAAGATAAATATCACATGGTTTCACTTATATGTGGAATCTAAAAACAAAAAAAACCCCGAGCTCATGGATACAGAGAACAGACTGGTGGTTGCCTGAGGCAGGGAGTGGGTAGACATAATGAAGGGGGTCAAAAGGTACAGATTTCCAGTTACAAAATGAACAAGTCACAGGGATGTAATGTACAGCATGATGAACATAGTTAACAAAACTGCATTGCATATTATATCTGAAAGTAGCTAGGAGAGTGGATCTTAAAATTTCTCATCACAAGAAAATAAATTTTTACCTATGGTGATGGATGTTAACTGGACTTACGGTGATCACCTTGCAACATACACAAATACTGAATCATTACACTGTACACTTGAAACTAATAGATTAATTATCCCTCAATAAAAAAACAGAAAAAATTTTGTTTTTGTATTACTAACAAGATTGGTAGGTTAGGCTATTATGGAATAGAATACCCAAAAAAGTTCCTTAAGACAACTGATTCTATTTTAAGGCACAATAAAGAAAAGTGGAAATTTAATTCTTAATTCTAGCACTCTTATCCACACCAGGATTTTGTAGTTGTCACTGATCGGTTCTGTGACTTTAAGTGAAATGATATATAACAAAACCACTTTTACCACAGGCTGATTGATATAAAAGAGTTAAGTGCCTATGGCATCTCATCAACTTTAGGACAAAATGACACTGAGTTAAACAATGATCTTCGATGATCTACTGTACAAAGAAATGACAAGTTTACAGCCATGTCAAAATCAATTTGCTATTCTCCAAAAAAAAATAAAATAAAATAATCCCTAAGAGCACAGTCCAAGTCACTGAAGAGTAACTAAAGAGTAGATTTGTAAGCTTTACGGTGCCGCTCAAATGTCAAATACCTGTCTGTTGTGTAGCTGTCTGTCCACATAGATCTGCCCCTCTGTGATATATCCAGTCAAGTCAGGGATGGGGTGAGTAATATCTACCAGCGGAAGACATGTGATGTTAGTTAAAGTGTCCATTTCATATAAACAAACCCACAGGATGTCAATCTGTATTACCTACAGCATTACCTAAAACTGTACTATATAACATCATTTTCTGTGATGATGGGAAAGTTCTGTATCTGTGTTATACAATATGGTAGCCACTATGGCTACTGAGCACCAAAAAATGTGGATAATGTAACTGGAAAACTTTACGGTATTTCAAATTTATCTAATTTTAAACTTTAGAATTTAAGTAGCCAAATGTGGCTAGAAGTTACCATATTGAACAGTATTTGGTTGTAGCATAGGTAGATATGTCTTGGCACATGAGGTAAATTAGCTGCATTCATAAAAAGTACTATTTCTTCTAGTTATGTGATCTCTCCCTCAAATATTAAAAAAAAATTCCATTTTAAATACCAAGTCCCCTTACAGGGACTGCTAATGGGATATATACTGCGAGAATATTCTTAACTCACAAATTATTTCAACATGGAAAATACAGAGATGCTAGACAAGTAAAGTGACACAATGCAGGCAATGCCAAAAAGGTCACACAAGTCAAGACATTTCTAAGTCTGCTAAATTACAAATAGTAATTTGTAGCTACTTCCTTAGAACAAATAATTTTCATGTCAGAGGCAGTATGGTATACCAGTTAGTGTGAATTATGAATTCAGACTGCCGGGGTTCTAAAGCTATCACTTCCTAACCTTGACAGATCCCTTTACCTCCCTGTGCCTCAGATCTCGAAGTTGCTATGAAAATCAAATGAGTCAATATTTACAAAGCACTCAAAACAGTCCTCGATTATAGTGAGTTATCACTGTTTCTGAAATATCTGCTAAAAGTGCCTTTAAAAACCAAGATAAGAACTAAAAGGCTGAGTCTTTGCTCCAGGGCCACCGTGAGCATCCACTAGACAGGCACTGCACTGTGTGCTTTCACACATAGTAAAGGAAACTAATTTTTAACGAGCCTTTGGTGATCATCTGTCTCTAAAGTCTTGTGGCATTTATTATTTGTGCTTTTCATTTGACACTTAAGCTACCTTAAATTATTTCTGTACATACATATAATATCCAATTAGACTGAACAACTTAAATTAGGTAGAGATCATAGTTTTTTTTAAATTACTTATATCTAGACCAGTGTCCTGCAAACAGCAGGCACTCAATAGTACATAGTAAATGAAAATTTAAAATTCAAATTATAAAGAAAACTGGGATTTTTTTCTTACACAAAAGGATAATGATAATTATGAGCAGTTTTCAAATGAAAAATTCTACTTAGGTACCAATTACTGGCTACCGTAAACCCTTGAAGGATAAACTCTCTCAGAAAGGTAGTCTTCTCTCTTAGAATCAAAACCCTTATAAGGGTTAGGTCTGCTATAATCCAAAGACCAAAAACTTACCATCGTTAGGCATGGTGAGAATAGGGATTTGAGTAATAGAGCCGTTTCTACCTTCCACTCGACCAGCGCGTTCATATATTGTGGCTAAGTCTGTATACATGTAACCTGGGAAACCTCGTCGACCAGGAACCTCTTCCCTGGCCGCTGAAACCTGACAGTAAGCCAAGGAGCAGAATATCACACACCAGAATATGGAAAGCAAAGCTTTGTTTGAACATGACTAATTACAAAGCTGGAATATTATCTTTTTCATTTTAAATAGTCTCTAAGAGATCACTTAGAAAAATCTAGCAACACAAGTTCAAATTATTCTGCAACAAAAATGTTGAAAATTGGGACCAGAAGTTTTTTTGCTAAGATTGTGTTGCCATAACACAAATCTTCAAATAGCTTTCTAGAAAATGTGCTTGCAATTTTAAAAACCAAAGGAAGTTAATTTTAAAACTAAGAGAACTTATTAGTTCACAAGATTTATTTTATGCCAAGGACCTTGCCATATATATGTAAGCTAAGCCTGAAAAGGTCAAAGGGAAGGAAATCTATACCAGGAGTAATTTGACATACTTTACATTCATTATTTCATCCTACCGACAACACTATGAGGAAGGTAATGTTGTTAATGCCAATTTGTAGTTAGAACCAAAGGTCAGATAAATGATTTCCCAAACTCACAGAGCCAGGAGTCCATTCACTGCACAAAAAGTGAATAGTAACTAATGGTCTTTCTCTAAGAGACATCCATGCTAGAATATAGGCATACCTATTAATCTACAACCACTAAAAACCCAAAAGCATTAAGGCCAAGTTTAAGTACTACTTTGGCACCTTCAAAAGAGTGTGCTACAGCAGCGCCACTCAAAGTGTGGTCTGCAGACCAGCTTTTATCAATGTGCAATGAGAAAATATAAAAAATAAAATAAGCATTTAGAAAACTTTAATGGCAATTTAACAGAATAATGTTATGTCTGGTGACTCTAATAAAATAAATCTGGGCTTGTAAGTTATGTACTTTTTAATTTCACTTTTCTAAGTTCATTTTTATTATATTTTAGAAAAAGTATTGGTCTGTGATGGGTGCAGGGTGGGGGGAGTCCTCCACTAAAAAAACACGGTAGCAGAGAGAGATATGGTGATGGATCTCAGGGAATTTTAAGAAGCTTTTAACGTGCTTAAAAAAGTAGCTTACTCAAAATTTCAGTAACTTACATTAGAACAAACACCCTAAACTTCTGGGTGATAACTCAAGAATCTCAATATTGTTCCTAAATAAACACTGAGTTTTCTGAAAGAAAAGGTTCTAAGAAGGGTGTTGCCAGAATATGGTCTTTATTTATTCAAATATTAATATTATAAAATTCTGAAAAAGGTTAAAAATTGACAGTGTACACAGAGGCAGAAGTTCCTGGGAGAGTAACTGAATAAATAGCCTGCATCATTTATCATTTACTCTCTTTTAGAATCAAGTCTTAATCCATGGAGACAGTGACAGTATGATAAATAGGTTAATAATTTAAATCTTCTAATCATTTCAACTAAAGTGACAGACGTTTTAAAAACATAATGAAAGAAAAATGAATACTTGCAAAGGGACAAGATAAGCCTGAAAATTAAGCCATTTTAATTAAGAAAAAAGTTACCTCTCGAAGTGCTTCAGCATAAGAACTCATATCTGTTAGGATAACCAATACATGTTTCTCACACTGATAGGCCAGAAATTCGGCTGTGGTTAGAGCCAAGCGAGGAGTGATAATTCGTTCAATACTGAAATGGAACATTAAGTACTATTGTCACTCAAACAAAAAGGCCAAAAACAAAAGAAAATGAGATTCTGGAAATAACGGTACCGTCTCCTTCTAAAAATTTTAAATAAATTGAGGGGGGTAAAGCAATTATTACTTTAAAAATTCTTAAGTAAGGCAGTTACTTTATGTATTTACATAATAAGAACTACTTTCTTCTACAAAGTTGAATTGGTTATTTTATAAATGATTTCTCCGAACTATATAGTTCTCAAAATAGAGAGGGGGGGGGGGAGGGAGGGGGGGGAGGGAGGGAGGGAGGGAGGGGGGGGAATAGGGGCCAGATTTCTCAGATAAGATAAAAAGATCATTTATTGAGTACAAACTGTGTGGTAGGTAATTTATATGTATTATTTAATATGCACAACAACCCTGTGAGACAAGTGCTATTTGTCATATTTTCTGGAACACGAAATTGAGCTTCAGAGCCAAAGTGATTTGCCCAAAGCTAAACAACTACCGAAAAATAGAACTGGAATTTAAATACAGGTATCTCATTCTTAAGCCCAAGTTGCTTTCATTATAATATTTTACCTCCCTAGTCTTAGGTAACAGTTTAGACCCAAAGCTTGGATGAACAGAAAGAAATAGCTCTATTTACATACGTAGGGTCATTAGCCAAGTTCAAAAAGAGGCAGACGTTGTCCATGGAGCCATTTTCTTCAAAGTCAGATTTGAAGAACCGGGCAGTTTCCATGTTTACCTAAATAGCAATCAATGATTTCATCAGTACTGGGAGAAGAAACATTCTCAATATGCATTTCTGATGAAGACCAAGCTATAGATCTGCATTGTTCCTTCCTTTAAAGTTTTCAAGTACTCAAAAATTTTTCACAAAAGCCAACAGAGTAAAAAGCCTGCTTTGGGCACAAAGAGAATTATTATTATTATAGTCAAATGCCAAATTTTAATCTTTAGTTTGCCTAAAATGCCAAGTTGCAACTTTTCTACCTAGAGATAAATTCAGTGATACATGTGTAATTTTCTAAACTATTCTAACAACATTAAGCAATTAATTTTCTATTTCATACTAAACCAGAAAATAATTGTACTTACACCCATAGCAGCAAATACAATTGCAAAATTTTCCTCACTGTAGTCCACTACATCTTTGGATTTCTTTACCAAACCAGCCTGGCGACAGATCTGAGCTGCAATCTGAGGAGTACAAAAGCACTGAGTTTAAATCTGAAATAACATTTCTACAACAAAATACCTTTATCCTAAACTTTTTGAAATTGTAATTATAAATGAAATTGGGATGTTTTAAGGGCTTTACCCAACAAAACTATTTTGCACTTTTTGCAAAGAATCCTAAGAGTAAGCAAGAAGACAGCTATCATGAGTGGATAAACAGTACATGGATTATATAAACAGTAACACTGGGGACTCATGTTGAAAACCCTTTAGTTTCTCACTAATGTGAAGCATTTAGAAATTGTTCCTTGTAAAATTTCATATCAAACAGATTCTAGTTCTCACCTCATTGTGTGGTAAGCCAGCAGCAGAGAAGATAGGAATTTTCTGCCCCCTAGCAATACTGTTCATTCCATCTATGGCCGAAATGCCGGTCTGAATCATCTCCTCTGGGTAGATGCGACACTGAGGATTGATTGGCTGGCCTAATGCATTTCCAAAAGGGAAAATTTTAATATGTCTGTACATGAAGACTAAAACCATATAAAGCATTTCTTTCTATTCTTAAACTATCAGTTATTGCTGAAATATGGAACTGTTTAGATAATTTTTTCCATTAGTCTTACGTAAGCTCACGAAATACATGGTAGCAGAACCCAAGTTCCTAAAGTGAAATAAAGGTATAGCAAATAAGAAAGCAATCCTAATTTCAAAGCCATAGCTTTACTATTTACATTTCACATATACTCTAGTGATATCTTAAGATATTTACATAAAATTTTAAGGTGATTTCTAGGAAAAATAAATTTATTAAATAATAAATAATTATGAAGCATGTTGTTATAAAAATCACTATCTGGCAACAATATAAGCTAGACAGATATAGGCCATTTTTCACAAAAGATAGAAATCCATTAACTGTCCTTACCCATGATGTCAAGGAAGTCTTCAGCCAGTACAACAGGACCTCTGTCGATCGGTTTTCCCGATCCATTGAATACCCTACCTGTAAAGCAGTACGACAGTACAAGTGGACAATAGCACAAACATTCGTTTTTTAAAAGACTTCATGGAAACATGTTGAAAAGAAAACAGATCTCTGATCAGAATGAATAATAATATCAATTTACCAAGCATGTCCTCAGACACTGGTGTTCGGAGAATATCCCCAGTAAACTCACAGGATGTTTTCTTGGCATCTATACCTGAAGTCCCTTCAAATACCTACCAAGAAAGAGAAGTAATCAGGAGTGTAAAAGAAATTTAAATCATAAGCACTTAGATTTTGTCAGCCCTTATAAAGTCAAATACATAAACGTACACTATTTTTAATATCACAAACACAACCTCTTGACAAGGGTCGTGCCGGTAAGACATTTAATCCTATAAGCAAGCTAACGTTTTTTACATTTTTAAAGAATTAAGTTTTTAAAAAAAGAAAGAATAAAAATATGCATCAGAGACCGTAGGTGGCTCCACAAAGCCTAAAAAATTTACTATCTGGCCTGTTACAGAAATTTTGCTGACCCTTGCTCTAAATTACTTTTTAAGTGAACAATGTTCTCTGCGAAAAATGGCATTTCCCATAATCAGTAACACTAAAAAACCAAGAATTATAGGAGACAATTTAAAGAAACAGACGCAGATCTTGTTTTGGTTTCATCCCATAAGCTGTGATTTCTGCTTTTCATCTCTCTCTTTCTATTTGATTACCTGCTTCATTTTACCCATTTAAAAAAAAACAAGCCATTTTACCAGTGGAGCTATTGGGCTAGAATGGACGTAAGTGGCTGACATTTGGCAAGAAACATGCAAAAATAATCCCACTCCCCCCCCCCCCCAGATACACTTATTCAATGATGACTAGAAAAAACATGCGGTGTTCCTTACATTTTTCTGATTAGGAAAAAGTTCAACTGGCCAGGTTTTAAAAGTGATGCTTACCTGAACCACTGCTTTGGAACCACTAACTTCTAGAACTTGCCCACTTCTCTTCGTGCCATCTGGTAATGTTAAGTGAACAATCTCAGCATACCTGGGAAACTAAATAGGAAAAAATAAAGGATCAATAACTAACTATAGGGTTGGGGTTAGTTAGATTTAGGGTTAGGGTTTAAAGCTCCCCAAAATACTCCATATGCTCTATCTTGATCAAAGCATATATCCATATGCAATCCCACTACCTCCCTGACACACAAAGGTACACCCAGGAGTTTATGACATTCTCAAGTAGTTTAAGTCCTTGAAACACTAATCACTGGTATACACACTGGCAAACCAGCATAAGGTACAGAGAGAAGGGTCTTAAATCTGTGAAAACACAGTAGTTAATATTTTTCTTCTGTGTATATTTTAAAGTTTTGAGACTACAGAAAGGTACAGAACTTACAAATAAGCATGTTTCCCTACTCAGAACTGATGTTTGCTATGTGTATAATCTGGGCTGTTTGTGTAATCTCCTGTGTGCTTTGGGAGCAGGGGGATAAATGCAACTAAATAATAAAATAATGACTATTACAGTACAATAACATTAATGTTCCCCCCTCAATCTAATTCTCCTAACCAGATATGTATTCCTTCTATCCATTCTTAATATTTTAAATACATGTTTCCAAAAATATAGTGAGGTTTCATTTATATAAATGGCAACATACTAAATATATCACCCTGCAACTTTTTTTTCACTTGACCTTGTGTTTTGGATCTGTCATGGTAATACTGACCTTACTTTATCAATATAATCTATTGAAAGATGCACTACTATTTTGTGTGAAGAAAAACATCTGCCAATTAAACTATCACAGACCATTGATTTTGGAAATGCTAACATGTGAATGTATGGGCATCTCAGAATTAATGTTAGAATAGATTCAGTAAAAATAAAGTCAAATGACGCCACATTTTATTCAGCTGTTCCACCAATGGAGTTCAAGGTTGTTCCAAATTTGCAGTTACAAACATGCTGCCATGAACATTCTCACATGTGCACTTCACACAAGTGTGCCCGAGTTCCTCTAAGGTATTTAATTACCTAGCGGTGGGCTACAGGCTGTGCCCATCTTCTGCCAAATTACTCTGCAAAGAATTGCATTAATTTACAATCTCCCTAGCCAGTATACAAAAGTATTTTTCCCTACATCTCTGCTAGCTTATATAATTATTATTAAACATTAATTTTTGCCATTGGTAAAGTAAAAAATAGCATCTTTCCAATTTGTATTTTCTTGATTCTACTAATATTGAGCATCTTTTCACATTTACCGACAATTCAGACTTCATTTCCTGACTGTTTTATTAAAATCTTTTCTTCACTTTCAACTGGATCTACTTTTTCTTATTTATTTGTAGGAGTTTTACAGATTCCGGATACTGATCTTTTTGCAAATATCTGTTCCCAGTCACTTTCTTATCTTTTAATTTGTTTATGGTATCTTATCGCATGAAGTTTTAAAACTTTTTATGTAATAAAGTAATTTTTCCTTTATGATTTGTGCCTTTGTGTATTATTGAGAAAAATCTTCCAATCTGAAGTCATTAAAATGGCCCTCTGTACTGTCTTCCAAAATAGGTTTCTCATTTCAGGCTTTTAATCCATCTGGACTTATTTTTGGTATTTAATTTTACTTTTCTCATTTTCATTCTTTTTCATATAAGAAGCCAAATACCCTAATATTTACTGAGTAGTACAAAATGTCTCCCACTGACTTGTAATGTAGCCTTTACCATTTGCCAAGGCCAATTCTCGTGTGTGAGGAGAGTTCTTAATTTTGCTCCACTGATATACTTGCTTACTCCTGCACCAAATCTCTATTCCTGATTATCTCTAACTGATTTTGTTACCTAGGGGAATCAACATCTTTGCTATTCTGTCATTCATGAACATGGAATCTACACTTATTTTAAGCTTTCTTTTATGTCTTCCAAAAAAGTTTTATAGTTTTCTGTAAGTAGGTACTAAAATTCTAATTAGTTAATCTGGGGTACAGAACACTACTGATTTCTGTAGACCAGTCCTTGTATCCAGCAACTCTGCTTTACACATTGTTTCTAATCGTCTGTCCACTGAATGACTTGGGTTTTCTGTTTAGTTAATCATATCACCAAGAAATGATTAGCTGTGCCTTTTCTTTGTAATCCCTTTACTCCCTAATTTCTTTTTCCCACAGCACTGGTTAGGTTCCAAGCACAAAGGCGGGTAGTGGTGGTGACAATAAGCATTCTCCCCTTGCTCTCCCCTTAAGCATGCTGTTTGCTGTGGGTTGTGGAGGGCGTCCTTTAAGAGCCTAGAAGTTTGTTCTAGTCCTTATTTCCAAGAGACTTTTTTTAAAATGTGTAATTTTATCAGATACTTTTTCTGTATTTATTAAGAAGGGCATGAGCTTTTTCTAGTTTAACCCATGAATTAGCTGAATTACACTGATACATTTTCTAATATCAAGGATCTCTATATATCTTGGAAAAACTCTACTCTGTCGTAATTCTGGGGGTTTTTTGCATATTTTTGCTAATATCTAATACATGAGTATATTTTATTAAGAATTTTGGAATCTGTGTTTATAAGTGAGAATAGCTATATTTTTCTTTTATTACCCTTTGTCTGGTATGGGAATCAAAGATGTGCTAATTTCATTAAGATGAATTGGGTAGCAGTCTCCATCTTCTTCTATACTGATACAATCTGTATAACATTACCTGTTCCTTGATCCTATATGTATGCTTTAAGTCAAAAACAAAAGCCAAGAACTAAAAACAAACCAAAAAAAAAATCACTCTAAATCTGGTGGTATAAAGCCTTCTTAAAACTACATAAAATTCACCAGCTTTTCCTCAGCTGGAAGTATACCCCAAACATACATTCAATTAAGTTTTAGCTCTCTTGAAATTACTTCCTCAAAGATGTTTTCTAAGTCCTTTACATTATTGATTCTCATAGCATTATACACTTACCCCTGACAGCACTGACTAATTAGACATTTATGGGAAGCCCTGGGGAGGGGGGGCAGAGTAGAGGGAGGCAGAGCAGGGAGAAATAAGGGACATCTGTAATAGAGTCAACAAATTTTTAAAAAGAGTATATCTAAAAGCTTGTAAGCAAAATAGGGCTAATCACTACTATTTTTCTCAAGAATAGCCTGGTACATAGGAGAAACATTAAACTTTCGCTATCCTCCAGGCTCTGAAAAATAATCCACTTAAAGATCTATTTTTTTTAGTATGATGATTTACTGAAATTAAAATATTCCAGGATGGACTATTCCATTTGACCAGTTCACATAAGGCACTCGAGTGGGTTTTCTCCTAGTTGAGAAAACTCTGTGGGAATGGGATCAACCTAGCATAGGCCTTTGCTGGATGGGAGGTAAAGGGCAGGGCAAAACAAGGGGAATAAAACATGATTAGAAACATTCCAGAAAAAAGTTATTACTTTATCATTATCCTAAGTTTGTTTCTGGCCTGCCTTACCATTTATAGCCAAGATGATTTCCATGTTCAAAACACTAGCCAAGTGCAGTGAAGGCCTAGGGAGGGGGCAGGAGCGGGGTAGAGGAGGGTCAATGGGGGGGGAGGGGAGGGAGAACATATGTAATACTTTCAAAATAAAGATAAATTTTTAAAAAGACCACTAGCCAAATAGTATGACGTATCTGTGATTAGACAGTTTTTTTGAATTTGTGAACTTCCCCAAAGTGACTGAGTTTTTTCTTTTTTAAGTCATTCAAAATTGTGTTAATTATTCTAGTGCCAGTTACTGCTCTAAACAAAGAAAAAGATTATGACTATTAAAAGGTAAATAGTAGCTTTGAGGATTCAAGTTGCCATTGCAATAAATTATAAATGGAATGGGCATATTCTTACAAGTAAAAATAAAATAGATTTCACTTTATTAAAAATACTCTCTGGGTAGGAAGTATCTCAATATTATTTTGTTGTCATATCATAAACCCTTTTTGGAAGTGACTTGTCTATATTCTTTTTTTAAAAATACGTTTTTACTGATTCTGAGAGAGGAAGGGAGAGAGGGAGAGAAACAGATCCACTGCCTCCTACACATTCCCTACTGGGGACCAAGCCACAACTCAAGCATGTGCCTTGACTGGGAATAGAACCTGTCGATCCTTTGGTGCATGGGACGATGCTCAACCAACTGAGCCACACCGGCCAGGGTGACTGTCTATATTCTGTCTAGTAAAGATACTTTTTCTTTTTTGTCAACAGAAAATGTGTTTCTTTCCAACCAAGAATATACTCTTTTGCGGTATTTGTGACATTATAAACAATTCAGTTGTATGATATACAAAACAACTTGCTGTATTTTTTCTGATAAATTATAGTGTGGTTTTGTAAATTCTCATATTTTTGGTAATTGCCATAAATAGGCTTGCTGTCAAATTCTTTATATATTCTTTAATTTTTAGAGTATTAAAGTTTAGAACCAAGAGGAACTTCCTTTATTCATTCATAGCCCTTACAATTTTAGTACACAAGACAAAAATATAACAAGTAATTACAACACACGGCAGTCTATAAAAAGTCATAAGATACTATATATCTATATAATATCCTACAGGTTAAAAAACACACTCATAAATATTACTGTTTTTCCCCCCGTAACAAACCTGTGAGGTAGGAGTGACAAATTTGTGGGTTTTTTTGGTTTTTTGCAAACAAGAATCTCTAGGTCACAAACAGAACCCATAGTGGATCCAGCACTGGAATCCAGTCTTCTGATTTTTTATCTAAAACTCTTGTCTCCTACACAGCACTGATATTCAGACCAAGGAATGGCTTAAAAATCATAACCTAAAATTTAAAGTATACTTAAACAGGGCTTAATGCCACGTTTTAAACTTTATAAGTGGTTAAACGATGATGGTGGTATATTACCTTAACATGATCTAAGATCACTAACGGACCATTGACTCCTGATACTGTCTTGTATGCTGGAAAAAAAACAGAAGAGTCCACTTTAGTCAAATAGAACAGCCTAAATCATCTCTCTGGGATTACACAAAAACCTCTCTCCACTTTATCACACCCATTACAATATGGAACACTCAAACAGTTACAAAATTTTTCAATGAAAAATTTATTAAGTATGTCTGTGCCTGTACAACTTTTCATAATCCACCCACATCCAACCAAAAACATTTTGAATCCTTACTATGAGTAAGTCACGTTTTAATAACCCAGGACACAAAAAAGTGACAGAGGAACAGATTTCCCTCAAGAGTTCAGTTTTATATGGAGAAAGGGGAAGTTAAGAAACTCTAACAGATGTGCAGAGGGTTTGTGGGAACACAGGAAAAACCTAGGTGTCATTCTCACTTTGAAGAGAAAAAGAAAGCTTTGTAGGAGGTGGCACTTACCAAAGTAGATAAGGAATGGGAAGGGAAAACTTAACTTTAAGCACAAGTGACAAAACTCACGAAGGAAATCTGAGAAAATGTAGTCTGTTAAGGTAAAAAGCTATCATTAAATGGAATCTTAAAAACTATAGGCAAACTGCTTTATGAATTGAGGGAGTAGGCAATGGAATGAAAGGCCAGAGGATCAAATAAAGTAAGTATCCTTTAAAAAAAAAAAAAATCAAATGTTACTGTCAGTTTAGAGGCTTATATTTTCCACTGGAAATTATACCCTAGGAATGAACTGCCAGTCTGCAAGGTAGCTATCCCCAGGGTAGCTATCCTTCCACCATATCACACATCACACAACTTGTTAAGTATAATGGTAATCAGGTATAAAACAGAACACTCAAGAGAGAGTAATTCTAATACCAGAACTAACTTAATTTTGTAATCAGAACAGCTGAAAAAACAAATAAAATGAATATATGAGGAAAACTTAGTATAAGGCCTAAAATAAGTTCTAAGAAGTATCAACCAATTGGGAATTTTTCACTTGCTCGAAAAATTTCACTTTCTTATTGAGTCTTGCAGAGATTTCTGTCACAGATGTAGATTCCTGAGAATGAGGAAACCATTTAATAACCAGTCTGTCCACCAAGGGGCTCCAGGACTCAACACATAATTTCTTCAGCCTGGGAGCAGTGCCCTGGAAAAAACATGGGGACAGAGCAGGCAAGCACTATCAGGGCCCCTTGGCTTTCATACTCATAGGACATTTAAATCCCAACACCAAATATTTGCTTGAATATCTATGTAATTGTAATTATCTCATTGGAGGCTTCAAAATGACTTTTTTTTTTAAACTGTAGACAAAAGGAAAGTCACAAATTTAAAAAGTTAAGTCACTTGAATGGATAGAATTAGTCATTACTTAAAAATTATTAGAAAGACCCAAATGTCCTATTTTCTGCTACTTTTATGATAATCTACTCCATTGATTTAAAATACTCAAATACCCTTAAAAAGAATTCCTACCCCTGAAAGAGTATCCATTGTTCTCATTTTAGAGTTCAAACATTCTATCAATGACTTCTAAAATTGCTATGTAGAAATGCAAAGTGAGCTACATTAGAAACATGTTTTCTTAGAACCCAGTTTTTAAACATGGACGTTTTCAAAACTTTTACTTAAACAGTTGGGGATGAAAGGAGGGAGTAGGGTGGGTGGGGGGCATGATCTAGTTTTGAGATTTATAGGCAAATGTAACATCAATAAAATCCTTCAGGTTCTGAAAGTGTCTTTATTGTTTGGACAAGATTTGCATCTCCTTTAAACTTCTATCCTCTACAACAATGATGTTTCAGAATCTCATGTTGAAATTCAAGCTCATTCAAAATTACGAAGTTTTGCCAGTCACGAGCAAAAGCATGACCAAGAAAAGAAACACTAGTCATTGCTTTTCCCAGAAACAGTGAATAAAGCTGACTTCTACACAAAACAAGGTTCTACTTCATCAAAAGAGTTTCTAAATTTGCAACAAGTTTTTTAAATTTAAGTTTTATTTTTCAATTACATTTTACATTCAGTATTATTTTGTATTATTTTCAGGTGTACAGCACAGTGGTTAGAGAATCATGCACTTTGCAAAGTATACCCCCCCTCGATATTTCCAGTACCTACCATAATTATCACAATATTATTACTGACTATATTCCCTATGCTGTATTTTACACCCTATGCAGCCTTTTAAAAAGCCAGTAAGTAATCATTCAAATTAATTAATACCAACACTACTAAGTACTTGCTCGAAATTCTTATTTAATCTCCATAACAGATCTGTGAGTTAACTAATATTATCCCAAGTTTTAGAAGAGAAAAATGATTCTCAGAAATTAAGTAACTTGCCCAAGGATCTGAACTTATATAGTCTGGCTCTAGAGTCATTTGTTCTTTAACTCTGCACTGCAGCTCTAATTATAAAACTGAATTGGTTTTTTGTGGTATGGTACACTCATAATTATCTGCAAGACTACGTAGCTGTATCACTCAATATAATTTCATGAGTCTACATCTTTAGCTATGAAAAAATAAATTATTTTTACTACTTAACGCACTGTACAATAATTCCCTTTGTGGCCACATTTTGTCATTACTGCAAAACAATCTTTCTTCAATGGAGTGTAGCCACTGGAGAGTTTAAGTAAAGGAAAGAATCTAATGGAGATGCTTCAGCAGTTTTCCCTCACTGGAAAACATGAAAAACAGGAGGAGACTGCTTCAGATACAAATCAGAGGTTAAGCAACATGCTTGGTTTAAATTAAACTGACATACACAAAGTAAACTAGTAACTGTTATAACCCAAACTAAATTAAAAACATTACCAAACAAAAACTTGGAGAGTGCATCACTTTTAAAGAGCATCTTTGGAAAGGTTACCTTACTTCAGCTCCACAAAATGCTGGGAGGTAGGAAAGGCTGATACACCCATCCTACAGTTAAACTAAGGCTCTGAGAAATTTGTTACTAAATGAGAAGGCCAGGATTAGAAGTGTCTTTTTGTTTTGTTGGTTGTTTTTTTCCCTAATTCTAAAACTGGTACCCTATGACCATATAGTATTTCTGAATTTAGTCTCCAGTATAATTAAAAAATATGGAGATGACACAGTTCCAAGCACTTGGACTACAAATAAATACTAGAAGAAAGTTTATGTACAAACTATAGCTCTTTTCCATAATAATAAAACTATTTCCAAAAGAAGGGGGGGGAAAGCAGGGAAAATGCTATTAAACACTACCTTTTATCTCCCAGAATATTTTCAGCTTTCTTCACCATTATCATTAACAACCCAAAGCAGAGATAACAGTTTAGAGTAAGGCTGCCAAAGACATTAAGCTGCTCTTCAAAAAAGTAAAAACCCATTCAAAGATTACATGAACATTTCTATTTAACAAAATAATGACCATTCTTCTCTTGAAAATTTTCAAATGAACAAGAATTTGGGTCTGCAGGGAATGACAACACAGCAGATAACATGTTTACATTATACCCCAAACACATTTTACAACCAACAAGTCACATGTTTGACTCTGAACTATCAAGCAGGCAATATATATTTACAGAGTAACATTTAAAGCCAAACTCTACAAAGGTTTTTAAGAGGCAAATATTTTGTAAGACGACATCCTCTTCCTCCTGCAGGAGATGAGATTGTTCAACACTACTACAGCCACTTAATGATTGTGCAATTTTTAAAGAGAAAATTAAACAGCCATTGCACAAGAGACCTACTCCTTCAGCCTCCACCTTATTACCAAAACAAAAATCCAGAGCAATCACCTTCCATTGCACAAGAGTACAGCACAGATCCACACCCTGAACAGTGGGCACTGAGAGAGAAGTTCTAGAAAAAAGCAGGCCAATGATTCCTTTATTTGACTTTTCTGGGGCTAGCTCTGCTTTACACTGTAACCTAGCCAGGATCTCAAGAAAATGGAGATTGTCTAATTAAAAATGTTTAGCGTCCAAAGGCTCTATTGTATGTTATTCAACCTTGCTCAAAGTTTAAAAGAAAATCAAGTTTCCTTTCCTTGTGACTTTAGAAATTCAACTAAAGCGCTCAAGATTATATCAATCCTGCACATCTCATTTTCCATTTCTTGTTAATAGCCCCATAATCCTGAAATTGTTTTAAAACAGGATCCGATCTGTACAGTGGAACTGCTAATATTACTCCATTCAGGGAGATTACTCCATTCGTTAAACAAGCACAGATTAAATAACTATACCGTATCACCTAAGATGGTATCGTCAACCTTTAATTAGAAAAGTTAAGGGGTTAATCAATATTTATTCACAAGCAATTAAAACTGTTAACTAGAATCAAGAATGTGGCAATGCAGGAAAAAAGATATTCTGCAAATGCAATTAGCTGTTAGCCTACGTATGATATCATTTATGCTTTTTTAGAATAATCCAGACACAGCAGGGAATTCAACTCAACCAGGTATCCCAACTCCCTACTGATTCCATCCACGTTAAGAATCTATACACTAAACTATCAGAACAAGGGGTTTAAATGCAAGTTATACAACAAATTACAAGCCATGGTAAGTACTTCCATGTGTCAAGCACTGTACTAGGCACTGAAGATACAAAAAGGATTCTGGCCCTCTAAAGGTTCAGTTTTAAGCATTATGTTGCAACAATTCTGTCAGGAGGAATCTCATCTGCAGAAGTTCTTCAGTCACTGGCTAGGCACACTGTGATATCATACTCATCTCCCTGAAGAGCTTCCAACCTTACTCATGAACTCTCTAAATAATGTTATTATTTCAGTGATACTCTCCAAATTGACACTGAATGAATAATTATATGTAAATTGACTATTGCACCCTTAAACACACAAATGCAATTTATAAGGGAATTCATAACTGTTAAGTATAAATTTATTGTTAAAGTCCACATAAGAATGCAACATCTGTCAATTTCCTGAAACATGTATATCAGCTCACATAAACCTCCAATAAGCATTCTCTAAAATTCAGATAAGCTCCAGTGTAAAAAGTACATCTCAGCAAACCATAGAATCAAGTGTTTTTTCCTTTCCTCACACTGCAGTGCTGTCACATGACCCAGTGACAGATCAGGATGGGATTAGTCAGGCAGGAGAAAAATCCTTCATCTGAAATTTTTTAACCAATGAGCCACCCACAAACAGGAACTATGGCAATTAACCAGTGCAAATATAGTACTGCCATCTGGGGAAACATCAGGTGCTTTCCCCAAGTTTGGAGTCTATTTCCAGGGATTATCCCGTTCTTAAGAAAGGTGTGAAGAGGTCTGATGCTACACAACTGTATTGTTTAGTAACCAAGGGCCATTTCTTGAGCAGTTCACTTAAACCTGGTTTATTAAGGCCTTTTTATAGTCACAACAACACTTAAACATGCCTGTGTACATGCTTTGCACATGTGCTATATACTATGAGCAAAGATGTTTGACAGCCTTGCACTCAATCCAGTTAGCTTAACTGGTCGGGAGAGGCAATGGTAGAAAAAGGCCCCGCAAGAATTAAGAAACCTGAAATTTTAGTTCCTGCTAAGCCAATAATCAGGTGTCTAAAGCCTGGCAAGTCCTGTCCCTCCAGGAACCTTAGGCTTCTCACTGTAAAATGAGAGGGTTAGACTAGATAACCTGCAGAGTACTTTTCAGCTCTCGCGTTCAGTGATATGCAGATGTCCTGCTGCGGAACAGCCCCTCCACCGACCATCATCTCCCTCCGGCAACCGGCCGACCTCCATCCACGAAAGGCCCGACCACGTCAGCGATGGCACGACACCTTCGCCCGCGGCAGGGGCTGCCCTGAGGTCCAGGCCACTGAGAAGGGGCGTTCCCTCGACCCCTAAATAGCCAAATGAGGTCAGGCGAAGATACAGATTGGAGTGACACGAAGCGGCCTTCCCTCAGAGGCAGGAAGCAAGGGCCAGAGAATGCTCCAGCACGGGGATGTTGGAGAGGGCGGGGCAACAGCCAGCAGCCCACCAACCCCAGGAGCAAGCGCCCGCTGGCGTTCTTCCCCTCACGGAAATGTAAAGTACACTCACAGCTTCTTCTAGAGAGAGAGACGTGTGGGGGAGGGTAGACGGGGACGCGAGGGAGAAAAATAAGTCCTCCCCCACCTCCCAAGCCACAGGCTAAGCAGGTGAGCCGGAGCAAGGGGCTGGGCTAAGGAGCAAAGACAGGATCCCCCTTGCTCTCTGATACTCACTGAGGCGAGGCTGGGAGAGGTAGTTCCGGCTCGCTGCCAGCGTTTGCTCCCAAGATCCCGCCACCGCCCCGCTGGTGGCCACCGGTAGCTCGGGTGCGGCCCCGTTCACGATACCCCGCATCGCCCGCAGCGCCATTTTGTCTCCTCCGTCCCGACTGGCCCCGCAGCAGCGCCGCGCAGGCGTAGATATAGCAGGGGCAGCCCGCGCTCCCGGCTCCGCCCATGCGCGCTGCGGAGCCTCGGCCTCGCCCCGCCCCCGCCCCGCCCCCTTCGCGGCTCTCCGCCTGCGGCCTCGTGACTGGCGATCTCCGTGGGCGGGACTGAGCCTGCGCACCAGCTGGGGGAGCTGACCAGGGTGCTGGGAGGAAGGGCGCCTGGCCAAGGACAGGGAAGCAGAAGCGAAAGAGGGACCGAGTGAGAAAGGCAAGATTTCAGGGAGAAAAAAAGGAAATGGGGAAAAGGCACGCCTATAAGGGAGGCAGGGGGAAGAAAGGCAAGCATGTACAAGGAAACATCAAGTAATGTCCAGATTATAATGGCATTTCATGACGTTGAATGAAGAGAGCTCCAGTCCTAAAAACACTTTGAAAAACAGAAGCAATAAAAAACCTATTCAGGGATTATTAAAATAGGGTGCTATGTGCCATCATATCTTTTACTTTACTATCTTCCTGTTCAATTTGTTCACTAATCTATCATTCAAAAACCATATATTGGGCTGTTTTAGGGTGGTGGTAGCAGTGTGAAAAACAAAGTGGGATGTATTTGAAAACTAAGAGACTAACAGAAGAATGGCCAGCTGGCTGTGGAAGGTGACAGCCCAGGCTTGAGGCCTGAGTGGTTGAATGGACGGTGGTGGAGAAGGAAGTGAGGAATTTTGCTGGTGGTGGAGGAGGAAAGGAGATCTATTTAGTTAAGTTTCCTGTGGAATATTCAGAAGGATATTTCCATTGGACTATAGGTAAATATACCAGAAGATATCTGAGCTGAACTGAGATCAAAATCTGTGACTTATCACCCCGCCGGCGTGGCTCAGCAGTTAAGCATCGTCCTAGGATCCAGGAGACTGTGGTTCGATTCCTGGTCAGGGCACATGCCCGGGTTGCGGGCTCGATCCCCAGTCAGGGGTGTGCAGGAGGCTGCTGATCAATGACTCTCTCATCATTGATGTTTCTATCTCCCTCTTCCTTCCTCTCTCTGAAATCAATAAAGATGTGGTTTTTTAAAAAAAAAACAAAAAAAAAAACAAAAAAACTGTGACTTATCATCATGATGGTGATATGGAAATAAAAGAGATAAAACAGAGAGTGTGTGTATTGTGTGGGAAGATGCTAAAGATCAACTTTTAAGGTTAAAAAGATTAGGGGATGTACTAAAAAGTATACTGCAATCAAACTTGGACTGATATTAGAGTTATAGAGAATCCAGAGCACATGTCCTACAAGCAAGAAAAGAAAAGAAAAAAATCTCAAGGAGGGGTTATTGTATAATGCCAAAAACCAAAGAGAAGGCAAGTAACAGGAGCACTACTAGTATCCACTGCATTTGGCCATTAGAAGACCATTATGTTACAATGGGAAGATAGATGCTTAATGAAGAACAATAAATTGTTTTGCATAGGAGAAAGTTGTAGGGTTTGAACTGTATACAATGGTGGTATATCCTAAAGGAAGTGAGAATTAATTACATAAAGTTTATTTTAGATGCATCTCATTTCCATGCCCTTTGTAATAAATGCCCACAACCCTTTTGAACCATACCACTGAAGAAAATATGCCTTAATTTTGAGTGAGAACCACACCACTGAAGAAGGTATTCCTTAATTTTGAGTGAGATTAAACACCATTTAGTATATCTTTATAATTAAAGAAAAGAAAGGCAAAACAATAAAAAACACCATTTTGTTCAGTTCATGAGACTGACTACAATTTTTAACTAATATCCAAAGTTGGCAAGAAATTAAGGAAACAAGAATTTTCATATTTTATTGCTAAAAGTATAATTGATATGATATCTGTAAGAGCAATTTGGTGGTACTAGACTCAAATATTTCATTGTTAGAAACTTAGTCTATCCTTAGGAAAATTATATATATGTGTATGTGTGTGTGTGTGTGTGTGTGTGTGTGTGTGTAATATGAGTGTATATGACAAATATTTCTACTTTTAATTTAATAACCTCTGTTGTTTCAATCCTTTAATATGTGTTTGCCTCGATATTTTTCAAATACAATATATGACATCCTTTTTATAAAAGTTATAAATCTGCTTTTCTCATGCTATTTTTTTATGATAATAGATAAGTTTCAGATATGACAATCAGACTGTTGGCTATTGTTACAAACCTTTTATCCTTTTAGGAGTTCAAGATGTTTACTTTTTACTTTTTTTTTTAAATTTTTTACTCTGTGAGCAGGAATCAGTTATGGCCTCTAGTACAAAAGCAAAGCATTAACCTTAACATTTATTGAACAAATATTTGAACAACTTATTATGTGTATTGGATACTGTTCTAAGTCCTAGAGATAGACAAAGTCCCTATCCTCATGGCACTTACAAAAGGGGGAAATCAGAAAACAAACAACATACTAATAAAATGCCTGGTAGAGACAAGTGTGATAAAAAATAATAAAACAAGACTAGGGGTAAGAGTGATCAGGATAGAAGAGTTTAGATGGTATGGTCAGGGAATGCCCCTATCAGCTGTCTGAGACCTAAAATGAAAAGAGAAAGTCCTGGGAAGCTCCAGGAGATGCTTGATCCAGGTAGAGGGAAAAGTAAGTGGAAAAGTCCTGAGTCAGAAGGAAAGCGGGGCTAGAAAGGATTACACTGAGAGCAGTAGGAGAGAGGCCTGGGCCAGGTCAACAGGGCTTTAGAAGCAACGGGTGGGGGGTTGAATTTTACTCTTAGTGTGATTAGAGAGTTTTACAAAGAGATAACGTGACCTGATTAGGCTTTAAAAAGACTAAACCTTGTTTTATTGGGCAAAAAATGAACTGAGGCAGAAGGCAAAAGAGACATTGAAAAACCAGTTCGGAAGCTATTGTAATTGTCTAGGTGAACGGTGCTGACTCAGGCCAGAGTGATGGCTCTCCTCCAGCACACTGCCACAGCACCCTGACCTTACCTCTATCGCAGAGCTCATCACTGTCATGACAGCACTGACAACTGTCCATTCACGTTTTCTCCTCTTTTGTTACTTTCTATAACCTGCTGTAGAACAAAGAGATGTAGAGAAGAGGGAAGTAGGCAGAAATATTTTGAAGGAAAAAAATGATAGAGATAAGGCCAAGATTGCTGTAAAACAGAGGTCTTGAACTGGGGATGCATAGAAATCTGAAACCTTATGAAAAATGTATGCATATAGTCATTTTCCATGGAGGTAACCCATCGATTTCTATCAGATTCTCAAAAGAGCCTGAAACTCTTAAAGAAAAAATAGCTAAGCAGCATCCAGTAATGGGAGAAATGGTATTTTCATTTATTGAATCACGTGTGTTAAATTGTTTTTCTCTCTGGTAGTGTCAGGTAGTTGTATTACTTGGCACCATCTCCAACTTCTTAGACAAATACAATTATTTATTTTTATTTTATAATTTCTTATGGTCTAATGACAGTATCTGTGCAGAGTGCAGGTAGCTCAAAAATATTTGTCAACTGAAATTGAACATGAGAGTTTCTCAGAGATATTTAAAGCATTAATATTTAAACACTTTTCCTCAGGTTTCAAAAAGTATTTCCTTAATATATAAGAAAGACAAAGGGTAAAACAAATATTTTGCACATAAAAATATAGGCAGGAAAGTATGGGAAATGTTAGTTTTCCTAATAATAAAGAAATTGAAACTGAAATGACCGTGATGTTCTACTGTATCTGTTAAATTAGCAAAACTAACCAAGTAATTCTTTTTAAGTGCTGATAGAGTTAGGGACTAAGAGGTGTGCCATCACCTTTCTGCTGGCTTGATAAATTGGCCATTTCTTCTGGAGAGCAATCTGGTATGGGCCAAGAATCATAAAATTGTTCATCATGTTTGATTCAATAATTTGATTTGGTAATCTCGAAATGGGATTATTGACCAAAGGAATATGTTTATAGCTTATTATGGCAATACTATTACTCATCATAGTGAAAATGAAGTTGTAACCTGAATAGCTAACAACAGTGAACTGGACAAGGATTCCATATTTATGGATACTGGCATGCATATGATATATAGTTAGTAGAATTTAAGCATATGGAATTATGTATACAAAATAATACTGAGTGAAAGGAGCTAAACGTATACAGACCAATTACAATAGTGCAAAACATTTTTATACACTGATAAAATTCAGAAGACACTGTGCAGTGATAAATAACTGAGAATGCAGTTTGAGGGTGTGTCTTTTTTCCTTCTAAAATGGACATTAAATATCCAAAGTCACATCCGCTCACACAAAGAGCATTGCCTGGGGGAAGGGGATATGCAGCACTGTGGTTAAGAGGCTCTAGAGCCCCACAGCTAAAGTTCTGCTTGTCTACTTATCCTTGAACAAAAATTTGCTTGTCTACTTATGCTCTCTAGGCCCCATTTGCAAGCTGAGGGTCTAATAGTACCTTCTTCATAAACTTGTTGTAAGCATCGAAAGAGATTAATGCAAAGTGGTTGCCATAGCAAAGGCTAAATATGTTTTAACTAGTGTTATATAGTTTGATGGATTGCTTGATCAAGTATGTACATATTACTTACTATGTGTCAGGCTCTTTTCTAAGAGCTTTTATAAATGACGCCTCTTCCTGACTAGTTTGTATTAAGCAGGGACTATATCTTATCATTTTCTTGTGTCTTCTATCTGTCACACCCAGCAAGGTAACCTGCACATAGCACTTAATAAATACCTATTAGATGAACGAAAATGTGTCACTCCCTTCTCAAGGATGAGCAGTTCTCCACCAGTCTTGTTGATACAGAGGGGTTTTCCCTAAGGAATACTCACCCTGCTCAGCTAGTATCCTGGTTATAGTCCTTCTATTATATGTTGAAATCCTGTTCTTACTTTACCCCCAAGAAATGCAAGATTGACTGGCCCCAGCAGTAGGGTTTGTGGTCGGAACATGGGACTCGGAGTCACTAACCCCAGTGACCTCTGGCCAATCCTCAATTCCTTCTGTCTCTGAGTCTTCATTGGACAGTTGGGAAGAATTTATGTCATAGTTCTCAAGGATTTAAAAGCAGGCTTCCATAAAGCAACATCTCAGACAGAAATGCAAACACTTATTCTTTTATTACAAATGATTAATGCCGAAGAAAATTAGAGACAGGAAGGGAAGGAAAGCTCGTGCCAGTGACCTAATTTTCCCCGCATAATGTGCATCTCTCTTCATTTGCTGGAAAATCCTAATCAGGGAAAACACAGCAATGACAACCTGCAGCAGATTTAATAAATAGGCCTGTACATTTCCATGTAACAAGGCATAAACCAATATGATATCATCAATATAAAATTTTCAGGGTCAGATGGGAGAGGAAACTAATTAATTTGTATATATTTCTCTCTTTGTTGTTGTGTTGGCTGTTTTCTAATTTGGAGTGAGCTTTACAGGCTGGAAACTCTACTTTGATCTCCTGAAAGCTGAGATCTCTGGTTCTATTCCATGTTACTTTCTTTGTGACTAGGGTCACTGATGTGTTGTGGAAAGAAAGGGAACAGCAGAGGGCCCCCTCTGATCAGAACAGTGGCTACCTAAGAGCAAGCCCTGCAAGTGTTTAAACCTGTCAACCCAAGAAGGGGCCAATGGCTGGAAGTTCCCATTGCAGGTGCTGGCTGTTTCATTGTCTCCCAGTGTGAAGTGAGGGAAAGTGCCCTTGAAACTCCAGCTGCCCTTCCTTTGTCAAAGGCTTTCTTTTGTTGCCAGGTCAAGACAGCCCTTTCTCATTCCAAATGTTCCAAACAAAACAGAATCATTTATATAAATGCTGGTGCATCTATTTGATGGAATATCATTCTGACACTGAGGAAAATATTTTAAGCATGGGGGAAGTTTTACAATACATACAGTACTGAGTAAAAACTTTTGTACGAAATGGCACACCCAGTATAATTTCTATTATATCTAGGTGTACACTTACCCTCAGAGAAAATATTGGAAAACATACAGATGTTAACAGTGACTATCTCTGACTTATGGGATGTTTTGTATTCTTAATATTTGTCAAAATTTATTTTGCATGAGCATCCATTACATTTTTTAATCAGACATAAAATTGGGACTGTTAAGGTACATCTGTTTAAGATGGTACAGTTTTTATTTTAACAGGCAGCAGGTTAAACTAGTGGTAGAACAAGCATGGACAAATAAAACATTCTGTGTTACAGAGACCTGGAAGGGACCTGGGCCAGAGGAAGTAATGACAGATGACACAGAGTCAACATTCAATGAGAACCCATTGTTTTGCCTCTAAGACTAGTTTGTGATGGTTAGACCTAGGATACACCTTGGGGATCAACTAGACTTAACTCTCCCATTTACAGATGAAGAAACTGAAGCTCAGAGAAGTAGAGTGATTTCCCTAAGTCCCAGAAGTAGAATAGTACCGGGGCTAGGAAGACAATGTAACCCACCCAGACTTTAAACCATGTTGTGGTTGCTCTTTTCTCCATAGCTGCCCAGTTCTGGCTCTGTGGCCTGTATACACAATAAATCAGCTTGGGAGATTTCCTCTGATGCAGGGTAATTATAGATGATCTCTTCTACCCCCATTTAGGGGAACTTTGGAAGGAGAAACTAATTCGAAGATAGGCAGGGGCTTCTGAACGTCTGAAAAGAGAAGTAAGGTCCAGGATCTGACCTGGTATCTGCCTGAAGCCCCTTCTCTAGTGTCAGAGATGACCTAGGGACAAGCTGGGCTCAGAAATCTGAGATTCTCAGGAAAAATTCTAGGGATTTATTCTAATTTCCAAATTTCCCACTAGTTATGGCAATGTACCTACACTGCCTCAATGTCGGAATCTGACCAGTGACAGAAAAGGCCTCATTTTCTGGCTTACTTATGATGTACTCATTAGAGAGTGTAGTGAAAGCCTGAATGGCATTTTCTGTTGAGTGAACACTGATGATGAACTCAATGTGGTGCTTGCGCTGAAAAGCCTTGGAAGAACTCAAGATATGTTTCTGCTCTCCAGTGGTAAGTGCGTTGAACTGAGCTGTGTCCTCAGGCAGGCCATTTCTCTGAGCCTATGTCACATCTTTAAAGCAAAGATGACATTACTGCAAAGGCAATATTGTGGAGACAAGATTAATACACATAATATGAGAGTATATGCAAAATAGCATAGAATGGCATTGCGGATTGTCTAACCAGTAAGAGAAAGGTCAGTTAGGATTGGTTTAGGTCAGGTTGGTCTCCACGGGAAGGTGAATCTTTTCAGTAGACAGAATGTAGAGGGATTTGGATTAGAGGAACAACATTGGGTGTCCTATGTGAGTCTTGAACAAGGCATGTAAATTCTCATGGTCGGCAAAAAGTAACAGCTCTGACACAGTTCATGATGGAGGTTGCATTTAGAAGGGGAATTTATTTTAGGGAACTTAGGGTCTGGAAATTCCCCCAACAAATAGAGAAGTTTAGTCAGAGCAGAGTCCATGTTTTATGGTTTTTCTGATAGATAAATGCATAGAATCCAATATTATGTGCCTACTATGTGCCACTCTTCTAAGTTCTTACCGTTAGTGTACTCATTGGATCCTCACAAGAACTATCAGTTAGCAAACTGAGGCATAGAGAAACCAAGTAGTTTGTCCAAATTCTCACAGCTAGTGAACAGCAGAACCAGGACCCAAACCCTGCTAATTCAGGTGTTCCTTTTCCATTCCCTGGTGTTTACAGCAGGATACTAAAAAAAAAAAAGAAAAAGAAAAAAGCATGGTCTTTGTTTCTAAGAGACTTTACCACTGGCCTTTCATACCCCACTGAAAGTCATGGCTATCTCCACAGGCTCTCCGACATAGCACAATGGTTTTGGGGATGGTAGATTTTCCATCTGTGGTCCATGAATTAAGGTTCATAAGGAGTCATGGCTGAGGCTAAGATCCCAAGGGTCAGCGTTGGATTTCAAAACCCTCAGCTCTGCTTGTGGAATTCTGCTCCCATGCTCCAGGATGGGTAGATTTGGGATCCAAATTCCAAATGGAAGATGGAAATAACATTCCTATTCTTCAGCTATGAGGCTCTGGGAAAGGGCAAGTCTCCTTCAAGGTTTCCAATACCTCAGCCAGTCTTCCATGAAGCTCAGAGGCTAGAGTGTTCGTCATCATCACCATCAACAAGTAGTTACCGAGCACCTCTGCCGGGCAAGATGCTGAGGCCCATGGGCAGAACAAAGGTCAGGAGGCTAAAACCCTGCCTTTAAGTAGCTTCCGGCCTCGAATCACAGAACTATAGTTCAAGGAAAAATGTCACAGTGTCATAAAGTGTCATATCTCTGCTTCTGGTTTTTGGCTAGTCTTATTCTTAACCAACTCCTGAGTAACTCCAAGGTGGGCACTGAAGGAAGAGGCGTGGGAGCACTGACTGCTGAATGCAGCTGGGGCGGCATTTCCTGAGCAGAGCAGGCTTGAGTCAAACAGAGATGGCACATCCTGGTAATCAGGGGACAATGGCCAGACTGAAACTTGATAGTAAGAGAGGACTTTTGAAAAGATATGCTGAGAAGCAGGAAAGAACTAGAAAGAATGGAGGGAGCT
The DNA here is from genome assembly GCF_964146895.1 of Miniopterus schreibersii. Classification (NCBI taxonomy): domain Eukaryota; kingdom Metazoa; phylum Chordata; class Mammalia; order Chiroptera; family Miniopteridae; genus Miniopterus; species Miniopterus schreibersii. The sequence continues at coordinate 75,071,065 of NC_138105.1, read as the reverse complement.
CACCGGGGCAGCAGCCATGAAGGAAGTCGAAAGCGGGAGCAAGCACAAAACAGGCAGGACTGTGCACATGAGACTTAGTCTGTGCTGAGGACACAAAGGTTATAAATTGAGTAGCAGGTGAGAAGCAACAGACAGAAGAGCCCCCAAGGGCAAGCCCTACCAGGACAACTTACTGCCAAGTTCTGCGTTATAATGGGACAGCTGTAGGTCCCCTCCGGTTGCACTGGCCAGAGGAAATCCAGACTGAATTTGCAGGGACCTGGCTCGAGGGCTGAGGAATCCGGTTTCCCAGGGGCAGACTCTATATCTTCTTTGGCTTTAAACATTTCTGAGTCTGCTGTCTCCACAGGCAGGGCTATCTCTTCAAGGGCATTTGAGGTGAAGGGATGCTGGTTGTGGGAGGGGGGCTGAATTTGACGAATCCCCAGTCGACCGATTTATTGCTGAGTTTGCTGTGTCCCTACAATACAATCATTCAATAAGATTCCAGCTTATTTTGAGTTTGGTTTTCAAAGCACCTGATTTCCCTTGATCTGAAACAAAACCCTTCTCTCACTTTGCCATGTCCAGCAATTCCCTACCTTTTTTGGACACAGATCACCCCTCAGGGTCCACAGTGTCGTGTGCATCGCAGCCATAGAGTAATGCTTTCCTGGCCTTTTCAGAAGCCTGTGACAGAAACCAAATCTCTCCAGTCCAAGCCTGGAACACTGACATATGCTCCATATAAGAGGAAGTCTGAACTGATTGTTAAGTGTTTGAACAGTAAGAGAAACAGGAAGCAATGAGAAACCAAAACACCCTCCAGGTCTGAGTCAAAGGCCATCTACTCTGGCAGGCCATATCAGCCACAGCCAACGGTAAGTATAATTAGGCTATACATGTTATTTGGTCCTGAGAAAAAGCTGTCTGTCTGATGATACTGTGTGCCAGCCTCTTTCACTGGAGTGATAACAGAGCCACTGTCAAGGAGCCTCAGACTTCCACTGCAGTCTCGATTGCTCTCAACACCCCACTCTAGCCGGAAATCATTAGTCCCTATCAAGGGCTCAGAGTCCACTAGTCTATATACATATAGACTGAGCTATTACTTTTTACTGGTAAGTTTTTATTTAAAAAATTTTCCCACTATAATTTAGATAATAAACTAAAATCTCCCATAATTTTGTGATTTAGCAAAACCACTAACATAAATGACATGTATTTAATGTATATAGAGCTTTTATAGGTATATAATTACAATTACAATTACATAGTTTTTTTAACATTTTTGATTGTGGTAAAATATAAGTAACATAAAATCTATTATCTGAGCCATTTTTCTGTGTAAATTTCAGTAGTACTAAGCATATTCACATTGTTGTACAATCAGCCAATCTCCAGAAGTTTTTCAGCTTGCAAAACTGAAACTCTAAATCCATTAAACAACTTCTCTCTTCTTCCTCTCCCCAGACACTGGAAACCACCATTCTACTTTCTGTTTCTGTGAATTTGATTACTCTAGATACCTCATATAAGTGAAATCATACAGTATTTGTCTTTTTATTACTGTCTTATTTAACTTAGCATAATGCCCTCAAGATTGTCCATGTCCACGTTGTAGCATGTGTCAGAATTTCCTCCCTTGCTAAGGCTGGGTAAAATTCCACTGTTTACATATACCAAATTTTCTTTATTCATTCATCTGCTGATGAACATTTGGGTTGCCTCCACCTTCTGACTATTGTGCATAATGCTGCTAGCAATGTACATAAGGTTTTACATCCTACCTTTACACTTCCCATTATAATTATAATATCTATGTGTGTGTGTATGTGTGTGTGTATAAATATATATATAAATGTACATATATATAACATTTTTTCCAGGTTGCCCTGGTTGGTGTGGCTCTGTGGTTAGAGCATTGTCCTGTGCACCAAAGGGCCACGGGTTCGATTCCCAGTCAGGGCACATACCCAGGTTGCAGGTTTGACCCCTCGTTGGGGTATGTGCATGAGGCAACCAATCGATGTTTCTCTCTCACATTGATGATGTTTCTCTCTCTCTGTCTCCCTATCCCTTCCTCTTTCCAGAATCGATGAAAAGGCAAATCCTCAGGTGAGGATTAAAAATTTTTTTCTAAGTTGATATATAGCCTTCATGATAATGTTTTTTCTGTTTCATTAATAACATGACAGTTCTTCAGGCCCATGGATTTAAATATTTTTCTACAGTTGGATACTTGAGATATTTCCAATTTTTCCTAACTGCTATGATAATAATGTAGTACTTAGGATATGCTCCCCCCCATATTTTAGCTTTTTTTAGAATAGATCCCTAAGAAGTGAAATTACTGAGTAAAAAAGTATAAATGTTTTATAACTTAAAAGACAAAAGATAGAAAATTAAACTGCTTTCTAAAAGAATTGTACCCACTTGCATTGCTACTAATAGTGTCTACAAAGTTCCTTTTCACCATACTCACACCAGTTTCACTGGGTGTGGGGGTTTTTACATTAAAAAACTAGACAGGAGGAAGATAGAGCTCATTTCTGTTTAATAAACAACATTCTGATCATTAATAGTGATGGGCATTTGTGAGAACAACCCAGTCTTGGCTAACCTGTGAATACTAGCATGGTCACAATTGACTGAAATATATGTGTGTGTGTGTAATGTATAATATATATGTATGTATTAGAAACATGCCTGACATGTAGTAGGTGCTCAATAAATGATGGCTATTATTATTGTTGCCATTGTTTCTATTAATGCCCAAAATCTGATGACTGTCAGTCTGTGCCTGCTCTCTCAGACCCTCAGCTCCCCCAAACCATGGTTTTCCAATTATTTGGGGCTTTCTCAGTTTGGTGATATCTCAGAAGAGCTTTTTCTTCCCTGTGGAAGTGCTCTACCTAAACCCTCGGCTGCTGGAGTTCTCTACTAGACACAGTTTTGCTTGGCTGGTGGCTGCTGCAAGCCCTCAGAATAACCAAACCGCACTTAGGAAAGAGAGCTTGGTGGCAGAAGTGTCACCTGGACTCCAAACAGGACACTGCCTTGTGCTCAGAGTTTTGTAATTTTATTAATACAGTTTCCCCATCTTCTGCCCCTAACCCCCTCTCTCCATAGAGACTCAGGCCACAGGGTGTGTAAAGTGGCTGGTATCCCGACAGTAGAGAGAACAATGCCCAGCCCCCTGCCAGAGATGGTCACATTCTCCTCTTCGAACCTGTGAATGTGCTAACTTACATGGTAAAAAGGACTTTGCAGATCTGATTAAGTTCAAGGTCAGGGGATATTATCTTGTAATATCTGGATGGACCTAATGTAATTACATCAGTTCTTATAAGTGAAGGATGGGGACAACAAGCTGAGAGCCAGAGAGGGGGGCGGGGGAGGGACAGTGTGTTTAAATGATGGAGAGAGAGTTAATGCAGGCGGCCTCTGGAAGCTGGAAAAGACAAGGAAACAGATTCTGTCCTAGAGTCTCCAGAAGGATTGCAGCTCTGCAGACACCTTGATTTTTAGCCCAATAAGATCTCAGAATTCCAAGGTAATAAATCTGTGGTTTTAAGACATTGAGTTTGTGGTAATCGTTACAGCAGCCATAAGAAACTCATACACTCCCCCAATGTCCTTGCCTCCTCCCCCTATTTCTCTTTGCAGGTTTCTTTAAAGGTCTTTCCACCTTTTTAGTCCTTCATTGAAAGTTTCTAAGTTACTTCATACAATTAGGAGAGTCCCACCAGTTCCCCACTTAGAAAACCTCTGCTTCTACTCTTGCTCATGAGTTGTATTTGTTCTTTTGTAAACTGTTTATGGTCTTTTCCCCACTGACTCTTAATATCAGAAAAATATAGACCTATAGTGCCATTCTTTTTTTTTTTTCCCTTGGTAAATTGACCATTTTATTATTATAAAATGTTCTAATCCATCTCTGATAATTTTCTTTACTCAGAAGTTTATTTTGATAGTCGTATATGTACTCATATTTTCCTTTGATTAATGATTGCATGGTATATAATTTTTCCATTCACTTAGTTTTAACCTTCTAGTTGAATTGAGTTTTGTTTTGTTTTTTTAATTTATCTTTATTGTTGAAAGTATTACAGGTGTCCATTTTTCCCCCCCAATTGACCCCCTCCACTTCGCTCCCACCCCCTCCCCAGGCCTTCATCCCATTATTGACTGTGTCCATGGGTTATGCATATATGCCCATAACTTCTTTGGTTAATCTCTTCTCACCCTCCACCCCCTTCCCTCTTTCCTCTGAAATATGATCGTCTATTGCATGCATCAATGTCTCTGGATCTATTTAGTTCATCAGATTCTTTTGTTCATTAGCTTCTTCTTAAAGAAGACCCTTCAACATTTCCTGTAGTGTTGGTCTGGTGGTGATGAACTCCTTTAGCTTTTTCTTATCTGTGAAGCTCTTTATCTGACCTTCAATTCTAAATGATAGCTTTGCTGGGTAGAGCAACCTTGGTTGTAGGTCCTTGTTTTTCATCACTTTGAATATTTCTTGCCACTCCCTTCTGGCCTGCAAAGTTTCTGTTGAGAAATCAGCTGACAGTCATATGGCTGCTCCCTTGTAGGTAACTAATTGCTTTTCTTTTGCTGCTTTTAAGATTCTCTCTTTGTCTTTAACCTTTGGCATTTTAATTATGATGTGTCTTGCTGTGGGCCTCTTTGGGTTCCTCTTGTTTGGGACCCTCTGTGCTTCCTGGACTTGTAAGTCGATTTCTTTCCCCAGGTAGGGGAAGTTTTCTGTAATTATTTTTTTAAATAGGTTTTCAATTCTTGCTCTCTTTTGTCTCCTTCTTGCACCCCAATAACATGAATGTTGGGCCACTTGGAGTTGTCCCAGGGGCTCCTTATACTATCTTCATATTTCTGGATTCTTTTTTTTTTTTTGCTCTTCTGGTTGGGCGTTTTTTGTTTCCTCATGTTCCAAATTGCTGATTTGATTCTCATTGCCTCTACTCTTCTGTTGATTCCCTGTAAATTATTCTTCATTTCAGTTCATGTAGCCTTCATTTCAAATTGGTACTTTATTATGTCATTGATTTTCTCAGTTGTTTTCGTAATACTCTTACTAATATGGTTGAGCATCCTTATAAACAAAATTCTGAACTCTATATCTGTTATCTTGCTTGGATCTATTTCATTTAGTTCCTCTTCTAGAGATTTCTTCTGTTCTTTCCTTTGTGACATGTTTCTTTGCCTCCACATTTTGGCTGCTTCCAGGTGTTTGTTTCTATGCATTAGGTAGAGCTGCTATGTCTCCTGGAATTTGTAGAGTGGCTTTGTGTAGTAGGTGTTCTGTAGAGTCCAGTGGCTCAGCTTCCCCAGTCACCTGAGCTGGACCTTCTAGGTGCTCCCCTGTGTGGGCTGTGTGCACTGTCCTGTTGTAGTTGAGCCTTGGTTGCTGTTAGCATTACTGGGAGGAATTGACCCCCAGGCCAATCAGCTGTGAAGACCAGCTGCAACTACAGCCAAAGAGCTGCTGTGCTAGAGACACCCCTATGGAGCAGGATTTACTTCAGTGGAGCTTTGGTGTTCACCATGTGTGCCCCTTGAGTGTGTCATTCATGGATATGGAAGGGTTGTAATCCAGTGCGGTGCACTGTCTCTGGGGCCTCCCAGGAAGTACAAAGTCAGCCTCTACCAGTGCCTTGCCCAGGGCCACCCAGCATGAGCTACATAGCAAACTATAGTTGGCTGTTACTTGTGCTGGGCTTAGAGATATTTAGGAGAGGCCAAGCTATGAACCAATGCAGGCTGCCGCTAGTGCCAGGCCTGGGGCCATTTATCAAGCTGTATGGGGCCTGCTGCTGCTTGTTTGAGAGATCTGAGGAAAGTCCTAAGCATGAGGCTTGAGAGGCCACTTGCACAGAAAAGCCCCTGGAAATGGCCTGGATGAGCTGCAGGTGGGGAGGGGCGGGGCCTCCGGGCATCACGGGGCGGGGCCAAAGGTGAGAGGTGCTGGTGATTCAAATATGGCGCCTGCCTGCCGGCTGTGTGCGGGGAGGACTCCCCACAGGAGCCATGGCCTCCGCCAGCCCCTCTGCCCGGGAGGAAGCCGCCCCTCCACCTCTCGCCCCAATTTCAGGCAGGTTAGTTCCTCCCCGAGTGTCCCGGGTCCTTTCAGGCTGCTGCCCGGCGCTGGGCTCAGAGGGAGCGTCCGAGTGAGTCCGTGCCGGGCCCTTTGAGAGGGGCTGCTGGGGCTCCCGCAGCCTCTGAGACCCTCAGCCACAGTCCCCGCTGGTTTCACAGCCCGGAGTTGTGGGGGCTTCTCTTCCCGGCCCTGGAGCCCTGGGAGGGGGGCCCAGTGTGGGGCTGGGACCCCTCCCTCCTCCAGGAAACCTCTGCCGCCGAGATGTCCCTCCTGGATTAACCCGCGGCACCGGGTGTGGCCCCACGGCTGCATCTCCTCAGTTCAGCCCCGATCCGCCCACGTCTCCGCCCCTCCTCCCGGTCTCGGTGCTTCTTCAGGTCCCTGGTTGTGGGGCTTCTGTCCAGCCAGATTTCAGGAGGCCCTGAGTGGTGGCAGTTCTGCATTTTAGCTGTAATTTGATGTGGCGGCGGGAGGCGGCGGGTGCAGCGGTTCCCTGCGCCGCCATCTTGTTTCCTACAGTGCCGCCGGGGTCCCACAGTGAGCCGCACCCCCTGGGTAGCCATCCATGTAGCCACCCGTCCACCAAATGTCTACTGGAGGCTACTGCGGGCCAGGCATCGGGCTAATATCGGGATGCTAGTGTGCAATCTATGACTTTGCAGACGTCATAAATGTTGGACTTTTATGACTTGAGAACAACATGCATAGATTATTATGCATTTGTTTTTTGGTCCTGTGGGTGTTCTAGGATTTCTTTCTTTCCAGAAAGCAACTGGGAATGTGGGAGCCTCTTTGACTAGGGAGCAAGGGACAGGAACTGCACTCCGGCTCATTTTGTCTTCCAATTTATATTTAGACTCAGGCAGGAGTTAAAGAGTTTGATGATAGATAAGCGCAGATGAGAAACATTGCGGCCAGTGCATCTTTGCTCAGGGTAATTTCTCCTCTCTCTCCATTCTCTCCAGCCCTGCTTTCCTGCCTCTGACGCAGGGAGCTAAGGGTCTGAATGGAACCTGCTGGAGGATCCAATTAAATTTTTGTGGACAAAGGGCACACACAACTCCCTCAGATAACAGGTGGCAATAAATCCATCAGCACATCCACTTTCAGAGAACAGAGTCCCTGCTGAACTGCGAACAGCTGCCAATATCTCATTGAGTACCTCGCGCAAGATTGGCTCTATGGTAAGAAGTTTCTCTGGATAGATTTAATCCTTCCTTGTCATTTGTGTCTCTCAACAAAGAATTTTTATTCTAAAGTAAAGTTGACTACTGATTAGTTAGCAGATTCCTGGTTTTGTTTCATTTTTTGGTCTATCCTTAGAGTACCTATTTTAAGCCATTTTACGTCTTTTTTGTTTTCTTTTGCTTTCCTTTTAGTCTCTTTATTTCCCTCCTTATGTGTTCAAACTAAATTTGTATTTAGAAATGCCTTATTTATACAGGATCTTAGATGATTGCATGCATTTTCTGGTTAAAACTTATCTGGGGATTTGGTGCAGTGGGCACCTCTTGGTCACTTAAAATTGTCGTGTGGGTAAGGTTCTTCCAGCCCTGGTCTTAGAACAGAAGAGAGTAGCTCAGTACTTGGTATACTACTTGCAACACTTGAGGCTGACTATTGAATCCCAGTGAGAAATATTTAACATATTTACTTCTTGTATTATGAAAATAGTTGATAATAAAACATTTAAAAATTACAGAAAAAGAAAAAGAAGATCATTTAAATATTGTTATAACAGCTGACATTGGGGTATGTATCTTTCTAGTCTTTTGAAAATATGCAAATAAATTTTTTTCTTATATTATTGAGGTTAAGCTGTAAATACAGTTCAATTTTTTTTTAAAAGCTTAACATCATATTAAGAGTATTTTCTAAGTCATTGAAATTGTTTGAAAACATGATTTTAAGAGCTGTTTATATTTCACCATTAAAATGTTTCATTTATATTATATAAATAATTCAGCAATTTATAACTTTAAACCTAAATCTTGGACTATACTTCTGATCAGTTCATTAGGATATGTTGTTAGAAGTAGAGTTACCAAATCAAAGGATAAATGATCCTTAGAGTCTGATGCATTTTATGGCAGTAATATATTTTAAAATTTAAATGGTTGGTATTATTGACAGCATAACAGAAGCCATAGAAAAGAAAAGAAAAAATTTCCCAGAAACTGTTATTAACTGAAGTTTAACAAAATACTGTTACTTAATGCTGACTAATGATATGAAATCCTGAGTAGAAAACTAATTGTGAACATTAATATTTTGTTTACACAGAGTAACACACCTTTCTGAGCAGGGATTTATAGCTTAAACAAAAGGATAGGAGCACTTCCAGTATTGCAGAGCAAGGGGAGGTGGTGGGGGTACAAGCCTGCAAGTTAAAAAGCTTGGGATTTCATTCCAGCTTGACACCAATTGTGTGACCTGAGACAAACCTCCCAGCTTGGAATCTCAGATTTCTCATCCATGAGATAAAAGGGTTGGTCTAGGTTGGTGTTTTTCAGTCGGCAGTATGAGTCACATGAGATATTTTTGTGCGATACATAGACATAGACCATAATTTGTTTTTGGCACAGCACCAAAAGTTATTTTTTATTATTATTATTTTAAAATATATCTTTATTGATTTCAGAGAAAGGAAGGGAGAAGGAGAGAGAGGGAGCTGAAACATCAATGATGAGAGAGTTGTCACTGATCGGCTGCCTCATGCATGCCCCGACTAGGGATCGAGCCCACAACCTGAGCATGTGCCCTGACCAGGAACTGAACAGTGACCTCCTGGATCCTAGGTCGATACTCAACCTCTCAGCCACCCCTGGCAGGGCTAAAGTTATTTTTTTAAAACAAGTGTTTCAGTTTGTTATTTTAAGTGGATTTGGAGAAAAAGATTAAGTAATAGTGTAAGTTGTCCTCAGATATGATGAGATATGATGTAACCATCGAGGCGATAGGCAGGTGTCTGACCTTTGAGAAACAGCTAGATGGTCTCCAGAATCCTCATCATATGCTAGATTGAATTCCAGTATGAAAAACTGGTAAGCAGTGCTTACTTGGCAGGCATTGTGGGATCCACCTAGAGTTATTAAGCTGTATAAGACATGAACAGAGCCCTGGTTGGGTGGCTCAGTTGGTTGGAGCGTCGTTCCGTATACCAAAAGGTGGCAGGTTCTGTTCCCAGTCAGGGCACAAACCTAGGTTGTGGGTTCAATCCCCAGTCAGGGCACCTACGGGAGGCAACAGATTGATGTTTCTCCTCTCCCACATCGATGTTTCTCTCTCTTTCTCTCCCTTCCTCTCTTTAAAAATCAATAAACAGCCTAGCCGGGCATGGCTCAGTGGTTGAGCGTTGGCCTAGGATCCAGGCAATCGGGATTCGATTCCCAATCAGGGCACATGCCTGGGTTGTAGACTGCAGCCGATCAATGACTCTCTCATCATTGATGTTTCTGTCTCTCTCTCTCCCTCTCCCTTCTCTCTGAAATCAATAAAAATATATTTTTTTAAAAATAAAAATAAAAATAAGAAAACATATCCTCGAGTGAGGATTAAAAAAAAAGTTTTTGAGGGGAAAGTTTTCAAATACTATCCTATTTTTAGCAATTCTGTACTTTTTATTTTAATAGTGAGCTGCACTGGTCTGGGCAGACTTTCTCCCTCTTCTGTAAAGGCTGCAGAAGACCTTTACAGGTGTAACAGGACCTTCCCTAAGAACCTGGAGGAGAAGACGCCCCAGTCCGGTCCTCGCCATGCTCAGGGCGGTTTGGGACACCCCTCCGCGTTGGCTGCAGAAGGCGAGAGAGTCCCGGAAGCTGGTGCTGATGGTGGTGTTTGTGGCTCTGCTCCTGGACAACATGCTGCTTACCGTGGTGGGTACGTCTGGGGTCTTGGTGTCGGGGGTAATTTGCTCTGGGTCCGGCAACACACCCTCCTCTAGCTTTCAGCAGTGAATGGACTTGAGAATGTTTCCTTTCATGCTTGAAACAGCACGGAGGTTGCGGGGAATTGGAGGAGACAGCAGGAAAAGGAGTCTGGAGCTTGCCAACCATTGCTGAAAGCTCCAGAGGTTCAAAGAGAAGGAATTCAGAGAGTGTCTGACCAAAAAAGAGGCTGACTAGAGCAGAACTGGCATTCCTCCCTCCCCATGCTATCTTCCCAAGGTGCTAATGACTCCAAGTGGCCTCTGGGACAGTGAGCCTCTTCTCACTGTCCCCTTCCCAGCTTCTGCTCCACCAAAACAACATACTTTGTATGGCTATTGATCTTTATATCAAAACCCACCATCAGACTCCTGCTTTTTTTTAGTTGGTAGTCTACTCATCTTTACATTTGGTTATGCCAGTTCTAAATGGTTGCTAATATGTTGCCCTTCTTGGGTGTACACTCTTAAGCAAGAAGCTTTCTGAGACAAATTGTTAATCCAATATAGTCCATTCTCATCATTCATAGTAGTTATGCTCTCTAAAGTAGCTGCAAACACTGATTTTAGCCAACACTGAATCATTACTCCTAGGGGAACTAAATACACACACATCCCATATAGATTATAATCTTAAATCCTAAAAACATATATCCTGGTATATTCTATTTTTTAAACTTTTTAAATTGTTCAGTTACAGTTGGCGTTTAATATTATAATACTTCCAAGTGTACAGCATAGTGCTTAGACATTTATATAACTTACGAAATGATCCCCCTCTAAGTCTAGTCACCTGGCATTATACACAGTTATGACAATATTTCTGACTATATTCTCTGTGCTGTACTTTACAACCCCATGACTATTCTGTAACTATCAATTTGTACTTCTTAATCCCTTCAATTTTTTCACCCAGCTCCCCAAACCTCTTCCTACCTGGCAACCATCAGTTTGTTCTCTGTATCTATGGGTCTGTTTTCTATTTTCTTTACAAAAGAAAAAACAAGGTTTGGAGTGTTAAGTGCCTGTCTGAGGCCAGCTCACTCACAGGTGCCAGAGTTGGGATTTGAGCTCTGCCCAACTGCCCCAGAGCTGGGGCTTCTTGCCCGACACTGGCCTGCTGTTCCTGTCTCCATGCTCTGCCATCTCTGCATGAGAGCAGAAATAAAAAGGCAGAGCCTGCCTAGTCAACCTCAGCTGGGAAAATGAGCATCTGGTGACAAAATTTTCCCCTCTCTGTACATATATTCAAGAAAAATTATGACAGCTCCGCGAGTGTTGACTTTGTGATCACAAATACATTTTAGCCAGTAGGCGAATTAGTCCATATGGGATCTCTGATGATGAGGCCCAGTTGTATGATAGTTAGGATTTAGGTACTTTAGCTGATAGCATAACTTGGGGGGCACAATCTTTTAGTGGGCTTCAGGTCATGTCACTTAGAAACCTGCCTTGAGCATGAAACTGAACCTCATAGCAATGACCCTGGACCCACTAGTGGTAAAAAGACAATGTGTCCTTAGCCCTTACCACTTGTCCTTCTTGACTTTCAGTGCCCATTGTGCCCACCTTCCTATATGCCACAGAATTCAAAGCAGTCGACCCTTCCCTGTTCCCCGGCACCACCGCAGCTTCCCGGCACGCCCTCGCTTCTCCTGCCTTTTCCACTGTCTTCTCCTTCTTTGACAACAACACCATGGCTGTGGAAGAGAGTGTGCCCAGCAGCACCGCAAGGACAAATGGCACTTCTGGCACCATCCCCCCTGCAGTCACAGGAGCCATCTCATCCCATAAAAACAACTGCCTGCAACACACAGAGTTCTTGGAGGAAGAGAACATACGAGTCGGGGTCCTGTTTGCTTCAAAGGCCCTGATGCAGCTTCTTGTCAACCCATTTGTGGGGCCTCTCACCAACAGGTATATGCGTGGGTGCCCAGGGGCTCAGGAATAAGAGAATGGGCTGAGGTACTCCAAAGGTGGTTAGAAGGGAAAAAGAAACTCTTTCGTCTGCACCCCAGGACAGTCAGCTGCTAGAAAAGCTGGTTACCCCAAAGGATAGCATGATGTTGAAGAAATGCCATGGGCTTCGGATATTCTTAGTGATGTAATGACTAGAGTACCAAGAAGAGAACCAGTGAAGAGAAGTACACCATTCACGCTTTTTCAGTGCCCTAGAGCATGGCTCCCATAGGGTAAGATGGAAATGGGACAGGCCTATTGTGATCTAGAGCACTGGCTTCTTAGCAGGTGTGTTTGGGATTATCTTGATGTTCCAAAGGGGTATGCGCTCTGAGGAGGCTAGCCTTTCTGGAAAAGAAGGTTTGGGCCCTGGTCTGTGAGTAATTGTTCATGTTCGTTTATTTGCTTATATACATTCACGTGTCATGTCCATTCTCCACACCTGCATTCAGAGACGCATTTTACCATGTACTCAAATAACTGAGTTTCTTTTCCCAGTTACATGAAAACATATCGTCCAGGTATCTGGATGCCTCCTGGAACTGTATTTTTTTTTAAATTCCCTTTTAGGATTGGATATCACCTCCCCATGTTTGCTGGCTTCATTATCATGTTTCTGTCTACAGTTAGTAAGTAACTTGCTTCCTCTTTTCTTCCTCTCCCCGATTGCCCTTGATTTTATCATGGGCACTGCGGGAAGCAAGCAGGGGCAAGCTGGCCAAGTGCCTATGAGAGCAAGTGTTTGGTCTGGCAACCAGAGCAGCAATGGCAACGGTCTAGCTGGAATTTGTGTATTCTGCTCTAGGAGAAGACACTTCATTTCCTTCAGCTGCGGAAAATCATGAAGGCTGTTTTACTGGGTCTGCTCTAGCGTGTGTGCTTGTGTGTGTGTGTATCAGTAAACCCTTGAGTGAGTTCAGAACAAACCTTGTATCTTTGGAAAGAGGTCATATTGGAAAATTCGACCATTAAAGGTTAGGAAATGTTCTAACTTAGGAAAATAAATTTGCTAAAGAAACAGGAAAAAGAAAGACAAATAGTCTATCCGGTAACTGATAAATGTTCCTGATAAAATGGAGATGGGATAAGAACAGTAAGTGAGAAAAAAACAGGTCTGGAAATTGACCCTGAGAATTAAAATAAAGCAGGACCAAATGGGGTGGGATTCATACAGGGGAGGCAGCCTGTGGCCCCACTGGCGGCTCCTGGTGCCTCTGCAGACTCTCTGACCCGAACCACAGACCTCCTGTGCCTCCTGCTTTTTTATTGCTTCTCCTCAGGTGTTCCCTTCCAACACAGGGCTGGACACCTACCAACCAGTGCTTAATGAGAGGTTGTCTCCTTCAGGGCAGACGGCTGCCAAGTGCAGGTGCTGGATGGCGTTCTGTCTCAGAACTGCAGCGTACTTGCATCAAAGAAAATAAAGATACTCAAGTTAGAAATGTTTATTGAACTTCTAGAGGCTCAGCCTACACTAAACTTTAAATTAAAAATGAATAATTTGCGCTGTTCCGTCAAATGAGACGTAATTCATTCCATAAGAGTTGATGGCAAAATTCACTGAAGGAATGTCAAGTATAAAAAGGCACGTTTTCAGTCCCCAGGGCTTTATGATGCCATTGCCAAACAGAAAGAGTTTGTCCACCCAGCGCGAGCAGAGCAAAACCCTAAACACCGAGAATGGCAGTAGAGAAATATGGCTATGTTACTGTGAATGGCACCCCCAGGAGAATGGGGAGCTAAGGCTTAAAGGCCCAAACTCTCTGACGGCGTGCGCATTACAATTATATAGGGCAAAATCACAGGTCACCGTGGGTTAGGGGGCTCAGGATCATGCTGGGAGCTGATTGGTCGGAGGTGAGGTAAGAGTAATAAATCATTTCTTGGGAAAGGATATAGGAAGAACCAACCTTGAACAGATTGGAAATCAGAAGGCCTGGGAGAGGGCACTGGAGGCCAGGCAAGGAGAGACCAAGCGCGTGCATGTTTGGGAGACAGTGTGATCATGTCGGGAAGGAGTGGGAGATTATAAGACATAAACAAGCAAAGACCTCTGTAATAAATGGGCAGCAGGATTTCAAGTCTGCTGATGCAGACACTCTGGGAGGGAGCCTCTGTCTCTCCGGGCCTTTGCCCTGGAACTGGAGGTGAGACATGTCTGCACTTACCAGCCTTACCACCAGCACCCTGTAATTTAGTTTTTTATAACATATTTCTCTTTGGTTCTCAGTTTTGTGTATGTTAGTCTCTAGTAGACCAAATCTCTTCAAGGGCATGAACTGAATGTCTCTTTAGTTTACATCTGCTAAGAGACTAGCACAGCTGCCTGCTCAGCATTGCTTAGTAAACACTCGCTGATTTGATCTGGCTAACAGGTCTTCCATTGTAAGGTAAGGGGAAGGATCCGATTGGATAGCAAGGTATTACTTTAATATCTACCCAATGCCTATGGCCCTTCAAGTACACGTAGCTTTTTATCTCCATCCTTCAGATGACCCACTAGGGCCCAACAATGGCAAAGGTCAAATCTAGGTGTTGGGTATGGAGGATCCAGAAGTAGGGTGGAAGGATAAGTTCCCAGTCCAGGGCATTGGACTTCATAGACAGCCTGATTCCAGTGGACAGAATGTTGGAGGTTGAGCTTTGGGCAAGAAATGTGGAAATCCAGCCTTCCATCTCCCGCGTGGTGAATCTGTTTATGTTTCTGTGCTTCCTCAGTCTTCATACCAATTAAAATGCAGTCCTGATGAAGGGTGGGAGATCAGAAAGACAGCTCCAGGGAGCAGTGAGCCTGCTTTATTAAGACATATGCATAATGGCTCATCTTTGTAATATCACGGGCAGGTTTTCTGGTGGCCAGGGAACAAAGGCAATTTGCTAACTGGAGCGTTCTTGCTTTTCTCTTTGCCCAGTGTTTGCTTTTTCTGGTACGTATACACTGCTCTTTGTGGCTCGAACCCTTCAAGGCATTGGATCTTCATTTTCATCTGTTGCAGGTAACACCGACATCTTACACACACACACGCACACACTGCCTCGTTTACCATCTCTTACTACCGTCAGACCCTATTATACAATTTATATGAAAAAATTAAAGAAAATATCCTGGAAGGCAGAAATTGGGATTCAAAACCAAGATAATTCTGGAGTTGCTGGCAGTGCCTATAAATTCCTCAGGCTGACATGACTTCCTCCGATAATGTTCAGATGCAGCTAGCTCAGGCCAGAGCAAGCCCGAGGTAAAACAGTAAAGCCAAGCCTTTACTTAAGGCCACTCTGTGGTCTTTTCTCTGTCCCCTCTTACCATTTTATAGTAACAGTAATGTTAATACTGCCAGTAACACCCTCACAGTTTGCAAAGTGTTATCAAGTACAATATGAATGTAATCCTTTGCCGTTTTACATGAGTGAACAGACATGAGAGCCCAGCCCACGCTCTCTTCCAGGTATTTGATACTTTCCTACTTTTCCTCGGGCTCCCCCGTTAAATAGAGCAGTGCTCTGTGTTTGTAGGTTTTCCCTTCCTTGACCTAGTCTGTATCTATTTATCCAGGGAAATGTGCTAGGAAATGATAAGATGATATGAAATACTATGTCGTAGGACAATGGTATTCTGTGTCCCCTTCCCAGAGACTTGCACTTCCAACAATATTCTGAACAGAGGGAATGAGCAATGTGGGAGTTTGGGGGAATAGTGGGGAAATATTTGTAAAATGCTATGGGCTAAGTTTTGCAAAACCCCTGAAGCTGAAACTCTAGCTAAGATGATCCCTGATGATATAATAAGGTGAAGGCCAGGAACCCTGTGAGAGAGGCAGGCAGAGAGCTCCTGCATGCTGACTCCATCTGTTACCTCCTTCAGGTCTTGGGATGCTGGCAAGTGTCTATACTGACGACTATGAGCGAGGTCGCGCTATGGGAATCGCCTTGGGGGGCCTGGCTTTGGGAGTGCTGGGTAAGTGGCATTGGCCCCAGATCTAGAGTCGTAGGGTGGGGGTACTACAGACTCTCTGAAGATGGCTCCAGGAGGCAGGGGTTCCTAAGGTCATGGAAGACAATATTTTCCCTCTTTCTCTGTCCAATCATGTTTTGAGTCCTTATGAAATTTTGCCCTGGGAAGGTGAAATCCCTTTTCCTTTAAGAAGCTGAATAGCCCTTGAGGTCCTGGAAATGGTCCAGAAACCTAGTCTATTCAAGGGAGTGACTATCCCCATGTTAGCAGCCACTGCCTCACTTCTGCTTCTGCACATGGCCAGCTTTCAACAGTAGAACATGCTTTGTCAGATTTTGTACTAAATGCATTACAGACATAATCTTCAATTCTCAGCACCATGCTGCGACGGAGGGATGATTGCCCCTGATATAGAGATGAGAAGAGGGAAGGTTAGATAGTCATCCAAGGTCACACGGCCAGGAAATGCCAGAACAAGGATATAGATGCAGATTTTCTGGACTTGAATCCCAAATGTGAAACCATAAGGCTGTCCTTTCTTTGAGGTTCATCCCTCTTATGGTTTAATTGACTAGTCTGACAAGCCACATACTTTTACTGAGCACTTATTACATATCAACCACAATGCTAACACAGAGGGGATATCAGTAAGAAGCCTCAGACATGGTTCCTGCCCTGTAGGAGCTTGTGAGCTAATTGGGGAGAAGTCTCTTCCCTGGCTCGTACCCCACCCTCTGCCACCACAGGAAAGAGATGGAACAAAACCTCTGCTCCTTGTTAGTACCCACCTACCCAAACACCCGAGCTAAAACCGCTGGGTCCCTCTCTCCTTTCTCTCCTCTCACTCCCAAATGAGTACACCCATTGTGTTCTCTACAGCCACTTCCTCAAGGTCAGCTCCTCATCAGGTCTCAGTTGCAATATGGCACCAGCCTCCTGCCTGACTCCTTGCACAGTCTTTCCTTCCTCCAAGGTGCTCCAGAGGAAGCTCCCTATGCCCAGAGCTGGCAGCATTTCTCCCCTGCTACAAAGCACTGATGTTTCTCCCCAGCCTTCAAGGCCAAGTAGATGCTTTATCTGGATATATGGGGCCCTTAACTATTTGGCTTCAACCTTCCCTGCCTCTACTCTTCCTCTCCCAAATACTCATACCCTAGTAGAGTTGATTTTTTTGTATTTCTTCTCCAACCACACTCTCCTTTCTGACACCTCTGTCTTCTTTACACATGACCCTTCCCCACCAGTATTATCCACCTGACAAAGCCTGTGTGGCTTCCTGAACTCACTCCACTGTGCTCACACAGCTCTTTGTAGATGGAGCCTTTACTGTTGAACTTACTTTTTATCATGTTCTAATTACTTGGGTCGTCCCACCCACCACCACCATGCTCCTTTCCTCCACTAGAATGTGAAGACCTTGGAACCAGGTCTTCTTCATCTGAGTCCCCAGAGCCTCATGTGGAGCTCAGCCCCAAGTAGGCCGCAGTACACATTCACTGGTCCATGAGGATAAGTCACACTGGCTGGGAACTGGCCTTCATCTCTGCAATCTGGGCCTGCTTTGCCTTTGCAGTGGGAGCTCCCTTTGGAAGTGTGATGTATGAGTTTGTTGGGAAGTCTGCACCCTTCCTCATCCTGGCCTTCCTGGCACTGCTGGATGGAGGTAAGTCACCAGACAGGTGATAGTCCCGGTCAGGTTGGGAAAGCATTGTGCTGTGGTGTCAGTCTTGACATGTTTGAATGGATCAAGGACTGCCCCATCCTAGGAAAGAATGAAGAAACTTAGGGAGCTAGGTCTACATGTGATAGAGTGGCAGCAGTGTGGCTGCTATTGGAGCCTCCAACGAGTCAGTGGATAAACTGGAACTGTCTCTCTTCCTCTTTCTTTCTTAGCACTCCAGTTTTGCATTTTACAGCCTTCCAAGTTCTCTCCTGAGGTAAGTAGACACCAAGCCCCATTGCCAAGAGATATATAGAATGGCTACGGGCAGTGATCCAGGCATCCCTAGATCATCCCTGTCAAACCACAACAAGAGAGGTGAAGGGGAATGGAGTCGGGGGATGTGAGAATTGTACTTTGATTCCCAGATAGGGTCATATTTAGGGTAGTGTGTGGGGGGGTGTGGGAATCTGTCTTGATATTGGACAAAGGTGGAGGAAGGGCCTTATGAAGACTCAAAGAAACCTTATAGAATACACACACACACACACATATACATATGTATACACACATACATACCTATATATGGCCATGCACTGCATAACAATGTTTTGGTCAACAACAGACTGCATATACAATGGTGGTCCCTTAAGATTATAATAGAGCTGAAAAATTCCTATCGCCTAATAACACTGTAGCTGTTCTGCCATCATAGCCACGGTAATGTTGTAGCGCCCAGTGTCACTCATGTGTTTGTGGTGTAAACAAACTTTCCGGGCTGCCAGTTGTATGAAAGTATAGCACATACAATTATGTGCAGTACATTACAATAATGATAACAGACAACTATGTCACTGGTTTATATACTTACTATACTATACTATTTATCATTATTTTAGAGTGTACTCTTTTTTTTTTCTCAATCCTCACCCCAGGATATTTTTACCATTGCTTTTTGGAGAGAGTGGAAGGGAGAGAGAAGCATTGATGTGAGAGGGACACATCGATTGGTTGCCTCCCACAAGAGCCCCAATTGGGGCTGAGGATGGAGCCTACAGCTGAGGTACGTGCACTTGGCTGGAATTGAACCCAGGACCCTTTAGTCCGCAGGCCAACACTCTAGCCACTGAGCCAAACTGGCCAGGGCTAGAGTGTACTCTATCTACTTATAAAAAAGAGTTTGCTGTACAACAGTATGCTGTGTTACACCAGCAGCGGCCTCATATATCTCCTGTTTACTGAGTCTCATGTTTGCATGATTTTCTCTTGTGCTTGATTTAATTTTGTGTTGCTTTGTACAATAACATGCTGTACATGCTTGTTGACTAGGAGCAGTAGGCTGTACTATATATATCCTCGGTGTGCAGTAAGCTATCCTGTGTAGGTTTGTGTAAGTGCACTCTATGGTGATCACACAAAGACAAAATTGCCTAATCACATTTTTCAGAATGCACCCCTGTTGTTAAACAGTATATGACTATATACACACACACACACACACATACACATATATACAGTCATGAGTTTAATATATGTATTTAATACACAGGGTGTGGCAAAAGTAGGTTTATAGTTGTGAGCACATGAAACAGTTTATTCTTGTATTATTATTTATTAATTATTGTATTATTTTCCATATGAAAAAAAAAATATATATATATATTCAGAACCAGGAAGGAGACAATGACCTTAGGACTTGTACATTCATAGTTATAACATCCCAGAGCCAGAGAAGACCTTAGACGCCATCCAGGCAACCTCTCTCCCAAGAGCATCCTTACAGACCATCATTCTGTCTCAGTTAAATATCAGAGTTGGTATTTTTCTGACTCCAAACCAGAGATGGCTCTGGGAAATCCATATCAAACCAGGAAGGAAGGAAGATAAAAAATACAAAAAACATGGGAAAGTTTATTCTAAATACCTTGGCTTTATAGCCAAGTCAGACCAAAGTGTGGGTGACCTGGGAACCCACTACTTGTGATTGGCATCTGAAGTTGGGGCAGCCTTGAGGGACTGAGCCCTTACCCTGTGGGGTCTGTGCTGACTCCAGGTCTGTACATTCTCAGATTCTGTGAAAACAGGAGAGATTTATATACTATACAAATGGAAGTTTTTGTTGTCCATGTTCTCAGAGTGCCAAGGGGACTCCCCTCCTTACACTTCTCAAAGACCCTTATATCCTGGTGGCTGCAGGTAAGCTGACAATACCCCCCTCGGGTTGGGCGAGTCCAGACTTCAGGGCAGCCACTGCAGCTCACAGAACTGTCCCCCCAGGATCCCTCTGCTTTGCCAACATGGGAGTGGCCATGCTGGAGCCCACACTGCCCATCTGGATGATGCAGACCATGTGCTCCCCTGAGTGGCAGCTGGGTAAGTGACCTTGGTCCCCAACTCAGGCTTGAGCAGAGGTGTGTCCTCGGGACCTTTCTCGAGTAATAGAAAAGCATCACTAGGTCCAGGTCTTTAAGGTCACAGACAGACAATGTGCTTCCCAAGGAGGACAGGGTAGGAGGGGTTGACAGGGCTATGGAGCAACAGTTTCCTGTGTCGTAGAACCATTAATGATTTCTAGTCAGAGGACCTAGGTTTTCATTTCTATTGATTGGCTATGCAAACTGCGCAAATCAGAGACTTTCTGAACGTCACTTCTCTCATCTCCAAGATAGGCATCAGAATATTATCTAGTTCAAGGGTAATTTGAGGAATAAATGGAAGTCTTGTACCTGTAGAGCATTCATATGCACCACCATTACCATCCACATTTTCTCTCTTCAACTCCCCTTCCCCCACATTACTTTTTTTTTTTTTGCTATCTTTTCACCTCTAAAAAGTAGTTTATGGAATATGTTCTGTGGCCCTCACCTAGGGAAGGTGCTGGGCTCTGTACCCCAGTGGAGAGCTCTGGGCCCAGGAGAGAGGCCTCCAGCCTCTGCTCTGAGGACAGATGTCCTTGTGACCCATCTGAGCTTAAAGAGGAGGTGCTGGCCCTTTCCAGGAAGCCTGAGGACAGGGACAGAGAAGTCTACGTGCAAATCACTCAGTCACTGCAGGGAGGAGAGGCTTCTGGGGCCAGAGGGGAAGCCGATAAGGACCTGATACTGCTCAGCAAGCAATAAAAAGCACTAAATCTAATTTTTCAGGGGACGATTCTAAGCAAGGCTCCCAGCCCCAAATTGAATTTTCCTGGCCTGCAGCTGCCTCTGGCCATGACAATTAATTGTGTTAGTCAGTGCTCGGTGCCAGCCAGCATCCCCTGCCCTGAGGCTCTGGCTGTGTAGGTGGGAGCCACGGCTCAAAAGGGCCCTTCCCCAGGCTTCCTTACCCAAAGGAGAGAATATTAAAAGCAAACCAGCATCCGGCAGTAACTGGTGAATTGTTGACTTTGGACTTAATTGTAATCGGCACTGTAGTTTCTATTAGGCAGTGCCGTTGCCCCGTGGTAGTAGAGGCAGAGTGGCAGGTGAGGCCTGAGGAAGCTCACAGGCTGATTTCACACACTCCCCAGAGCTCAAGGATGCTTTGTCTTCCTCCATCCTTTACTGCAGTCCTCAGTGCCATCTGTCTCAAACTGCCTGGAAAGCTTGTTAAAACTCAGATATCTGGGCCCCACCCAGCAATTCAGTGAAACAAGTTTGCGTTCCTAGTAAGTTTCCAGGTGGTGCTGAGATGGCCTCAGTGACCACACTGAAACATATTGCTCTAGATGCAGAACACCTCTTACCTGTTGGGAATAAAGGATGAGGCTTTGGGAGGGACTGTCATCTGTGACTGAGCTCTCTCTAATGTCCCACGTGCCTGCTGCTCTCACTGAGCAAGCAGCGAGTGGAAGGAAAGCTCAGGCTTTGGAAGCAGGCCCGCCTGGTGGCGTCTTACTCGTTGTAACTTTGGATAAGTTTCCTAACCTCTTGTGAATTCCACTTTTTTATTTGTAAAAAATGGAGCTGCTTTTCAGAGTTGTTTTCAGGATTAAATGGATCTATGAATTATAAAAGGATTCACACCACACATGGAATATAGGATATACTCCATAAATTAAAATCATTACTGTTTTCGTAATTATTTTTGTTTAAATCATGTTGACAATTACAACTATGTGTAATCCCCACTCCTTGAAGATGTGCTGTGAAAAACAGGTGTGTGTCTATGGACATACAGTCTGGGACACCTATTTTGCACAAGATGCCACTGAAATGCAAGCTATTACCGGGTCCTAAAGAACAAGCCACTCTGACTAAGGAAAGCCTCATTTAGAAAAGTGCGCATGATTCAAAATGACATTAAGAGCATGATCTGGGAAGCTAGTAGGCTTCCTAGAGGAACTGGTTTCCAGATAATCAGGTAAACAGTTGAGCACTTATAACTTCTAATTTTTTTAAAGCAATTAAGCATAAACAAATGGATACAGTTTGAAACAGATGGCCACACTGTACAGGTTGACTAGGCAAATCCACTGAGGTATATACTTCACTTCCACCCACAGAAGAGAATATTAAAAGCAAACAAGCTATCAGCCTAACTGGTGAATTGTTGACTTTGGGTTTAATTGTAATCGTCACAACAGTTTCTAGGAGGCAGCACTGTTTCCTCTCAGTACAGGCTGGTGAGACCCACGGAAACTCACACTGCTGATTCCAAGTAGTCCCTTGTGCCAGAGCCATCTGGCTGCCACACTGGTGGTGTGGGTGGTGGAAACACCTGGAGGCGGAGTGAGAAGGCCTGGGTCCAAGTCCTGACCCTGTTTCTCACCAGATGATACTAATTAAGGCCAGTGCTCAGAGGGTACTTAATCTGTGGCAGGAGCTATGCAAAAATGGTTGATATGCATCATGTCATTCAAGCCCCTCAGCCAGCCTACCTAATAGGAATTATTATTATCCCCAAAGTTCAGAGGTTTCTTAGTCTGACCCAGTTTCCCATTACCCTCCCAAACCCTGGGCCTTATGGAACTGCCTGTCATGGGCAAGGTCCCAGCGCCCTCAGCCTCTTCTCTGTGCATGTCCTTCATCTCCTTGACCTAACTGAAACCTGGATGATTCCTGAGAACACGGTTTCATGCAGCCCTCTTGGTGGAAGTCCATGTTCCTCCTTTGCTCTCCTTTGCCGCTTCTGAATCATTTCTTCTTCATTCTCCTGTGAAGACGGCAACTCCTTTGAAGATCGTGTCGTTAAATTATACCACCCACCCCTCTTCATTGCAATCATCCACCAGCCCCTTAGTTATCCCTCCTCATTCATTAAAGCTGTCAACACCTGGCTCGGTTCTTTTTCACCTCTACTCCTGTCACCATTTTTGGTGACTTCGATAGCCAAGTGGATAACCCTTTAACATCTTGGCCTATTCCTTAATCTACTCTTTTGCAATGATCTTTTTCTCTTCACCACCTTAACCAATCAAACCTTTATATAATCTTGACCTTGGCATCACCATTAATCACCTCTGAATCTCCATTCCAAGCAGTCCAGTTACCACCTTACGTATCCCCTGCTCAGGTACTGTAATAGCCCCCTATCAACACATTTTGGCCACTTTGAGATCACTACTGGCCTCAGTTCTTGCTCTGTTTCCATCACCACTCACGTCTTCATTTCTTCCTTTACTCAGCTTGGATCCCATCACGCCGCTCCTTTGCCCACTCTTCCCCTGGGCTTGTCACCTGGCAAAGCCTTGATTCTGGCTACGCCCATCTGGTTGCCAGCAACTTGTCTGAACACAAGTAGTGAAAGATGCAACCACGCTGTTGGTCTCACCTTAGATTTAGGGCCGCTATAATCATTTTTAAAAATTTATTTTTATTTATAGTTGGTTTTTACACCGTCCAACAATCTTCCCATATTTTTATTTATAGTTGGTTTTTACACCGTCCAACAATCTTTCCATAAGTCCCCTAGTTGTGTTCTCCTTCCCACTTTACAAACTCACTATTTTACACTTCTCCATTCAGACCTCTTATACAACCGCATCCCTTCACCTTTGTCATTCTCAACTCCCAGTCATTGAGAAATGGAAGAAATGAGAAGGGAGCTCACACGCTTCCATCACTAGGCGTACTCACTGCCTGCACCTGTGCACATCACTGCCTTCTCTTTATGGCTGAAGCGTCTCAGCTCCTAGAGAAGCCCAAACTCCTTTTGTTCCCTTTTCTCCTGGATTCTGTTCCCTCTCACCTACTCCATTGGCTGCTCATTTCCCCCTTTCCTGTATCCTTCCTCTCTGCTAACTTTTAAAGGTAGGAGGCCTCAGAGCCTCAGACCTTAGGTTTCTCTTCTTTTCTACCTGGGCTTTGGTAGGTAAGCCCAGCCGTTCCCACGGCTGTAAGAACCATGCGTAAATCAGTTAGTTGAACGTATCTGTGTTGAGGGTCTTTGGAACTCTAGACTTGTGTGCCCAACTGCCTGATGTCTCCAGTTGGACATCTGATAGGTCTTTCAAGCTTTTCATGATCCCTCCAAGCTCTTCCTTCTTTTCCAGTCTCCAGCCACCCAGTTCATTAAGGCAAAAACCTGGGAGTCATCCTTGATTTCTCTCTTTCCCCCACTCCTATGCCTGTACCCAATCCAACAGAAAACTCCACTGGCTCTACCTGCAAAATGCCTCCCATTTTATTCACTTCTGCATAGTGACTTCTGAGCTGAGGCATTATCTCTTTTCTCCTGGGTTCTTCAGGTAGTCCTTTGGCTTCCACTCTTGTCCCATGAAGCCATTCTCCTAACTACAAACAGGGACTTTAAAAAAACAAATCAGAATATGTCATTCCCCTCCAAAACTTCCCATTCCATTTCCAGGCATATAGGATCGGGAGGTGTGGGACCCTATGTCATCTGCTCTGGGTTTCATGAGGATCTCCAACCCACAAAACAAACTGGTTTGCAATCCTTGAAGGTAATAGGGGGACTTCGCTGTCTTGTAGGAAGCAAGGTGTTTTAGAGTAAACAGGCATGTCCTGAGATGCAGTCCTGTGTCTTTCTACAGGTCTAGCTTTCCTGCCTGCCAGTGTGTCCTACCTCATTGGCACCAACCTCTTTGGTGTGTTGGCCAACAAGATGGGTCGGTACGTAGACTGGGAATCTGGGAAGAAAAAGAGGAATGTAAGGTAGGACAGCCTTTTGAGGTTGTCCCTGCACCTGGGATGAGGAACAACTTCTCTGAGGTTGAAGGTTTAGGACAAATACACACAGACTAAGACTGCCCACTGGGAGCATGGGGGTGCATAGGTGGTGAGGGCTATAAAGAGGAAGGGTGGTCCTGAGCTGGTTGCTATAGATGTGGCAGTGAGTGTTTGAGGGACAACCTATACTTTCCAGGTGTTTGTTGTCCAGTTGAAGAGATAAAATAACCCCACAGAGATCAGGTATAAAAAAAGCAGTACTGTGGGTCAGTGGTTGCCAAACTGTGTCCCACGGATCCCTCAGAGGCCACCAAGGGTTGGGGGCTAAGAGCTCTGAGTGTGGACCCTTTTCCTCCATTACAGCGAGAATAGCTTTAATTTTATCTTTGTAGTTCAGCATATAGATTTTTAAAATAAGTTTAAACACCACTGCTGTAGGAAATCAGAGAATGAAAGAAGTTCGTTGTTGTTTTTTTCTTTTTGTTTTTTGTGGTTTCTGAGATGGATTTTGAGACCAAATAAAATATGAATAGGAGAGAGGTTGTCTGAATTGGGAAACAGGGAGAATTAAGTTTGAGCATGACTTCCAAGGGGCCAGTACCCTCTCAGTCAACTGGTTCCTCTTCTAAGGGAACGGAGAATAGTTCCCATTGCACCTCCTCCACTTCTACTATGGAAAGAGGCATGGAGCCAGGGAAGAGATTAGGGAAGGAAAGGACAGAGAAAGGGCTCACCTGGGTACAAACTGGTCATGTAGAGATGCATTTATCTTCTGATGTCCAACAGGGTTCCTGGGATCAGGTGTGGTAGGACTAGCCAGTGTGGTGGTGACGAGGTGGTAGGTGGAAGGGATCTCTCCCTTTGGCACTATTTAATGACAGCTTTTTTCCCCCAGGTGGCTTTGCTCCCTGATTGGCATGGTGGTAGTAGGTACCAGCTTGCTTTGTGTGAGTATAATAAGGTCTGGTTGAGAGAGACGCCCAGATATTTAAATACCACTTTCCTTTAAAATGAGCAGAGGATTGACTTGGCAAGCACTGCGAGAAAGCCCATTTCTGACATACGCAGGAATTGAGCACTGAGAGAGATGCCATCAGGCATCCCATTGGAGAGAGGGAAGGCTGGAGTCAGAGGTCTAAGTCTCTGTGTATGGGCATATGAAGCAATACATGTTGGTATCAATTTATGGAGCCAGGAAGATGGTGCATTTTATGCCTTCATTTATTCATCCCACCTTGACAGAACCCCATAAGCCACTAGGTCAACCACTATCTGCGCCTCAGCCTCCAGCACCAGAATATTAGATAGAAGAAATAAGGGCTTTTCCATTTTCAAGGGCCCCTTCAAGCTCTCTGAGCCCTCATTGTCTCGTCTCCGTAATGGAGATCATAAGCACTCCTACAGGGTTGCCAAGGTACTCCGCATAGAACACAGCAGTGTCTGCATTATAGTGTGTCCCAGGGAATCTTAGCCAATACTATTAATAAGATATAAATACCCCCTGAGGAATGTTTCCCAAAGTTATTATCAACCACTAACATCTAAGTGGTACATTAAACCTCTGAGACGTGAGTGTGTTGGGGTAGCAAGTTTGGGTGACAGATGCCCAGGGAGGAAGGTGAGGAACCACCAGACGAGGAAAGGGAGGCTCCCGTGGATGGCAGGGCGGGCGGGAGAATGAGCTTCACAGACTTGCTGATGTGGCACCAAGCCATGGACCTGCTTACGGGTAATTGGTTGTTGGTATCTCCTCTCTCTCTTGCTTCAGTGGCTACCAGGTTAAGACTTCACCTAGGCCAGGGGGTGGGGAACAGGGAGGAAGAGCCCATACAACAGAAAAGGACCATGGTGATGATACGATGCAGTCACATCTGAGGTTCACACTTGATCTTGCCACTTATTAGCTCTGTAACTTTGGACAGGGCATTTGACCCAGCAGCACCGGCCTAGTTTCCGTATCGTTACAATGGAGGTAAAGAGTCTTCTTCATAAGGAGGTGTGAGGATCCAAATAGGTAGCATACGTGGCGCAGAGCACACGTGAGTGCCGTTCACGCGAAAACGCTTCTTGTTTCGCTGCCCCCACAGGGCCTGGCTGGACTCCTGATGACCTCTCCCTCCTTTCCCACTGCAGGTTCCTCTGGCTCGTAATATTTTTGGCCTCATTGCTCCCAATGCAGGGCTTGGCTTCGCCATAGGTAAGAAGTGCCCTCAAAGGAAACAAGAGACCCTGAATGCTGGCTTTGCATCAGAGCAGAGGAGGGCCGTGGGAAGGCTGACCTGGAATGGGTGTCGTGTTGAGTGGGGGGACAGCAGGCCAACGCAGTGGACTAAAGGAAGGGGTAGCGAGGGTGCACTGACAGGGAGGCGACTGGGGGCATTGCTGACAGAGGTGTCCTGTTTGCTCTGACCACAGGCATGGTGGATTCCTCTATGATGCCCATCATGGGACACCTGGTGGACCTGCGCCACACCTCTGTGTATGGGAGTGTCTACGCCATTGCAGATGTGGCTTTTTGCATGGGCTTTGCTATAGGTATGTTGGTGGGGCAGAGGCGAGCACCCAGGACCTAGTGTCCCATTCTCCCTTTTCTACAGTTTACCAGCTGGGAGCTGGGAGGCTGATCCTCCCAGGGTTCTGGAGGTATTTGACCCTGGGACATCTTTTGGGTCACCTGCTGACCCCCCCATGGTGTCTTCTGCGTGATCAAGGCTCAGTAAACACTGGTGACTGATTTATTCCTCA
Organism: Miniopterus schreibersii; assembly: GCF_964146895.1. NCBI lineage: Eukaryota > Metazoa > Chordata > Mammalia > Chiroptera > Miniopteridae > Miniopterus > Miniopterus schreibersii. The sequence continues at coordinate 75,043,615 of NC_138105.1, read as the reverse complement.
CAGGCCCATCCACTGGGGGTGCCATTGTGCATGCTGTTGGTTTCCCCTGGCTCATGGTCATCATCGGGGTCATCAACATCGTCTATGCTCCTCTCTGCTGCTACCTGAGGAGCCCCCCAGCCAGAGAGGAGAAACTGGTAAGGGGCTCTGACTACTGCCAAGAAAAATCTTGTTTCTTTCCATGTCTCTCATTCCTTTTCATTCTGTGCTCTTACTTCCTCCCTCTTTAATCTCTTTCGGCTTTGCCATGTTTTCTGATCCCCGTTTCATATTTGTCTTTCCTTTGTTTTCCCTTCTATACATAACCACTTCCTCTCTTACACCAGGTGGTTAAGCAGGGTCCTAAGTAAACAAGGTAAGAGGGAAGTTTGTAAAGAGTTGGGAGCAGGGACCCATCAGAGGCATTTTATAGTTGCTGTCATTACTAGCAAAGCATGAGTTACCAAATTATCTCCCTAAAATGGATAGAATTCCACTGGGCTCGTTCGTTCATTCATCCATTCATTCATTCGTATCTACCATGATCCTTACCAGGTCATCTCTTAAAATACCAAAACCTCAGGGAGAGAACCACAACATATGATTTTAGTTAACAAGATACTTTCCTCTTACTGCAGCATGAGCACCCTGAGGGTGTGGTTGGGTTAGGGATGGATATAGTGGCTGCTGAAAGGAACAGTGGAAGAAAGGAAGGTCTGATGGGTAGGAGGGGTGCCAATTTCAGCTGTAGCCTGCACAACTGCTGTTAGGATTCAATTACAAGATATCAGATGTTTGTCTTGACTGGGGTGGCTACAGCTAGGTGCCTTGGAAGGCCTGTGCACCTACCTGAAGCAGAAAGAGGGTCCTATGCTTGTTCCTGAGTCTTTCCTGAACAACCCTAGGCTTGGATGAGCTAGCTGGGAAGGGAGTGAGAAGACTGAGTAAAGATGTGCAGTGATTTGTCTTCCTACCTCTCCCTGCAGGCAATTCTGAGCCAGGACTGCCCCATGGAGACCCAGATACATGCAGTCCAGAAGTCCCCGAGGGCATTTCCACTGGGGGAGGACAGCGATGAGGAGCCTGGCAGTGAGGAGTAGCGGCAGAAGGTGGTCCCTGAGCCTGTCACACGTGGCTCTATGAGGCTCGAACTTCAGTGACCACCTCTTTCCCTGGAACCAGATTACCACGCTCCACTCAATAGGCTTCACTTCCCTCTCCCCTGGGTGTCTCTCAACCTCCCCTCCCACGGGTGCCAAGCCAGGTTGTCTCCTCCCCTGTGTAACCCACCACTCTCCCTCCAGCTTTGATGCCCCAGGTGGCCCATCTTTGGTGGGAGGGCAGAGTGATGCTTTCTCCTAGGCTTCTGGGAGGCTGATTAAACTTGCGCTATGACAGGTTCTGCAAGGGGTGACTCATTTCCTGGAGGCAGCAAGGAGCACAGTGTGCCCCTGAAACCAGTGGGGTGACTGACAAACCTCGTTTCATCTGTTGTCTCATTTTCTTTGGCATGTTCCCAACAGACTCTCAGGGTTTTGTGCCCTGAGTTTTCCCAGCTAGATTGAGAAAGCATCCTCAACATTGTACTGCTGCTAAATTGCCAGTTCGGGAAATCTTTTGCCTAGTGTTTAGTGGTTTTTTTCCTGTGGCAAAGACTATGGCTGATCATGTGACTTTTTTCTCAGTGAATGGAGGACTCTTTTCTTCATTACCAAATGGAAGGGAAAGAACCTGTTTCTCTTATGCTTGAGTTATTGGCATTCTCACTGCTTCCCCTGTGGGTTTCCACCTTTCCTAACCCTCTTAGACTCTAAGAAATAAAAGTAGGAAGACAGAAAAAAATCTACTAATCCCAAGATTTCATGGGAAGAAGTACAAAGCAGCTGCTCTAAAATCCTTCCCACTGGATTTCCCGAATCTTTCCTGAGGAAAGAATGGGGCATTGTTCACACTTGCCAATGAATGTTATTGCACAATTCAGACACGGCCAATTAGACGCTCTTTTATAGCAAAGGAAGTCTGTGGGCAAATACATCAGGTACTAGAAACATTTTTACTTTTTGCTGCTTTTTTGAAACAGTTATGGAGTGATGGGGTTTCAAAGAGATGGGAGACGTGGCACCCACTCTTAAGTAGCTTCCCACCTATTTGGGCAAATAGCATGTGCACAGTCTAACAATGATCAGTACTGTAAGTTAGTGTACACTCTGTTCAGGGACAAAAGGCAGGGAGGTTTATGATCTGGGTGGGAAATAATGGTGGAGCTGGGGGCAGAGGCAGGAATGGGAAGACCCGCAGGCACAGGCCGCTGGGTGCCTGGTAGCAGGTTGGGTGTTTGGGCTTGGCGGGGAAATGCTACCTGGCTCTCATTATTGCACCTGTGGAGGAGTGTGGTGGATTCAGTACAAGCTCCGAGTCATCAGAACACATTCAAGCTGAACTTCAGTGAATCTTATCACTTGGACAGTGGATGACTGATTTATGGATATGTTTCTAGGGGGTTGGCATTAACTAGAGTTGCCTGATAATGCAAAACCCATGTGCTTATGTCGTCATTTAGTCAGGATGATACTTGTCTCAGATTTTGAAGAAGCTCAATGATAAAATTAGGAAATCATGTGTCAAAATATGTAAGTTGTGCCCTAGCCGGTTTGGTTCAGTGGTTAGAGCGCCAGCTTGTGAACTGAAGGGCCCCAGGTTCAACTCTGGTCAAGAGCACATACCTCAGTTGCAGGCTCAATCCCCAGCCCCAGTTGGGGCACGTGGGGAGACAACCAATCAATGTGTCTCTCTCACATCAGTGTTTTTCTCTTCCTCTCTCTGAAAAGCAATGAAAAAAATATCCTCTGGTAAGGATTAAAAAAAAAAGTAAGTTGTAACTACAGTTCAGCCGGCGTGGCTCAGTGGTTGAACATTGACCTGTGATCCAGGAGATCAAGGTTCGATTCCCAGTCATGCACATGCCCGGGTTGTAGGCTCGATCCCCAGCAGGGGGCATGCAAGAGGCAGCCGATCAATGACTCTCATCATTGATGTTTCTATCTCTCTCCCTCTCCCTTCCTCTCTCTGAAATCAATAAATATATATTTTTTAAAAAGTTGTAACTACAGATGTAGACTGAGCAGAGGCCCCTGTGAGCTGTGCAAAGATAGGAGGCGGGGTACGGAGAGGTCAGGGGCTCTGACAGTGGAGCACTGCTGGTTCTCACGTCCACGAAGAGGAGGATTTCTAATAAAGGATGGGCTTGTTACAGAAATTGTTAACACATTTAAAAAATTAAGAAGATTTTTAAAAGCAGAAAGACATTCTTGACTTGCCAGTTAACATTGCTTGAGCAATATAAAAACATTCTTAAGGAGAAACCAATAGATATAATTTATTCAGACAAGAGTCAACACCAAACACTCCAAGTCAGTCCAGATACATTTTTTGTTATCGGTCAGAAATAGGTCATAAACATAGGCTGTGTATGAAACATACAAGGAGAATCACCTAAAAACAGACAGTGGAATTCGTCTTTATGAAATGGCATGGCTTTACACGTGTCATGAAGAAAAGAGTGTGGGCTACACTTCCCACATTTACAGATGACACTAAGTTCTTCTAAAAATGAAAATACCAATCCAGCAAGAATGAGCCACAAGAAGTTTTCTTTTATAGAAAATACCATCAAATGTCAGATGGCCTCCACTGTGAGGAGGCTGAGGACATGCATTTCCCCTGACGAAGGGAGGAGGGGTGGGGATTCCAAACTTACGCAAAGGGTGAGAGGCTCTGAACCAGTTACACTGCAGCAAAGAACAAATGGGCGGAACAAATGGGCTATTGTCGGGGTTGGAAACAACCAGCAGACGTTTTGTTTCCCAAGCCCAGAACCTGGGATGGAAGCCACGGCGCCTCGAGTGAAGGCCGTGACTGTGGAGTCGAGAGAATATGCGGAGGGCGCGCGTGAGATGATGAGTGGGTGGCGCAGGGAGACCCCAAAAGCGCTCGCAGGGTTGCAGCACCTCTGCTGGAAGTCGGGTGCCGTTTGATCCTTTGGACAGCACCTGCTGTTGCTTTGGGGTTTTAGGATCGTATTCCAGGTCTGAAATGTCACAGTAGGGACTCTTGGTGGAGGGTGTTTGTAGCCATTGCGCTGCAACCCAATAGACCTCTTCTGTCTAGAAGACCACGTTCTTTCTTTCCAGGAATGTTGCTGTGCCACCTCCTTGATCATTTCTTCTGTGTCTGCCTTTTGCTTTCTTTCTGGACATCCTGTTTGTTGGCTGTGGGCTTCCTGGATTGATTGGTCTTCTTTCTTTTTTCCTTCTTTTCATTCTTTTTAACTTACTTTTTTCTGCTCTCTGAGATATTTCCTCAATTCTACGTGCAGCTGTTCTTTATAATATTTTTTTTTCCACTTTAGCTATAATTATAAGAGCTCTCCAATTTTTTATAGCCTCCTAATCTCATTTCATGGTTGCAATATTTTTTATCTCTCAGAGTGGGTCAAATTGTTCTTCGCTCCCTGCATCTGTATGTTTCTTTGGCTCCGGTTGGCTTGTTGGAGCTGTTTTGCACTATGGAGACTCTCCTTTGAAAAGCTCCTGGAACTGTAATGACTGGGGCTATGAACTCCTGGGGTGCCTGGGTGGGAGTTGCTCTTTCATTGGAGAGCTCACCAGTATCAGTGTCCGTTGGTCTTGTCTCTAAATTTCTCAGTGCAAACACTTCCTGCTGGTGTGGGGGATAGGTCAAGTTAACGTATTTGGAGCAAAGTGGCTTAAGGGAGTTCAGGGCACATAGTGGATCTCAACTCTTCCCTCCTGGTTGTATTGCTGGTGGAAATGGGGTTCTTCTATGGAGTCACATGAAAAGCATTTCGAGGACCCATGTATGGGAGGGTGACTTGTAGTGGGTAAGATGCCGGAAGCCATTCCCTCCTTGCTGCTTGACACGGTTCTTCAAGGAGGAGACATCTGCACAGCCAATGCTCCATGGGACTTGGCGTGTGGCAGATCCCTCTTCCCATGCTTGTTCCCCTTCCTGACGCTCTGTGCCCTTGCCCGAGTCACTGCACCAGAAAAGGGCACTGCCCTAGCTGGAAACTTTTCCCTAGCAAGGGGAGTCGGATGGGACTGGAAAAGACAATGATTCAGTAAAAGCCCCAAGGAGTACGGGAAAATCTTGTGCCACTTATGAGGATCTCAGACTGTCAGCAGAAAGTTTAGGACTTGTTAGGCCCACTACCGCAGGAAGCTCCCCACCCGGGAAAGGCCTGGGTCGGGCCCCTGCTGATTCGCGGGCGCAGGGCCATCCACAGAGAGTCCACCAGCGAGTTCCCACAAGGAATGTACTACTGGGGGATGTTTATATTAATGGAAAACTCTGGGAATCCCCACAAGGAAAGAGCAGTCTAGGAAAGAGATTATTTCAATCTACACCTGACCCCTTAACATACACAGAATAATCATACACAGAATATTACAATGAGGACGGACTGCTGCAGGGAATGTCAGCGGGGAGACTGAGGCAGGTGCCAGGCAGGCGGTCAGTCACCACAGCTACAAACAATCACAGGCAAGCCACAGACCCTCACTTAGGACTCGCAAAACCTTCACATAGAAAAGCTGGCTGAGTTATTCTCCTTTTAGCTATGTGGTAGAGCAATAAAATAGTAACTTCAGAATATAAATAAAACAGTAGGTGAGACAAAAATTAACATACCTAAACAGATGTAAATTCTTTAAAAGGTCAGATAAGAAGGTATATTCATTAACTGTGAAAGGCCAAAACAGAAACCGGAACATAGCACGATGTCATGTTGTTTAACCAGCAACAAAATCAAATGGTATAAATACAGTTGTAACAAGGCAATAAAAAAGAAGCCGTTTGTCACGATGCTCTGAACCCTGCCTCCCTATACTTCCGTCATTCTTCGCCGACGCTGTCCGCATCTTTGGGGACCCCTGGACCGCTGGGGCTGGACCCTGGCAGTAAGACTTACTGGAGCTGGACAACCACCAAGGACTAAGAGGAGTGTCCCCAGGTGTCCGGCGTCTCAGTCACGACCAGACGGCTCAGCTCTGTCGTGCTGTGGAAGAGGTCCAGCCTTGTCTTCACCGCGCCCAGAAGAAGGGCCACAGTCCAGAGGTGCTGTACCATTACCGGGCATTGCAGGGAATCTGAGGCTGCCATAGGGCAGTTAGTCCGTGACAAAGCTTAGCCCAGCTCAGTCTCTGTCCCCATCCTGCCAGCTTAGTCTCTGTTCCCGGCTGCACTACGGCGGGCACCTTGCTTGCTCACCTAGGCCCACGCCTGGAGCCCACCTAAGCTTGTGCCCGCGTGGCTGCTATGGAGAGAACATGCATGACCCGGCAAATGAGTGGGTGAACACATGCTACCACAACAGGCCTGGGCTAAGCTTTAACTATATTACCTCAGGCTTGGGAACGGGGTAAGCTTTCTTTCTTTGTTTTCTTTTTTAATTGATTTTAGAGAAAGAGAGAGAAATTTGTTGTTCCACATATTCATGGATTCAATGGTTGATCCCTGCATGTGCCCTGACCGGGATCAAGCCTGCAACCATGATGTAGCAAGACGACCCTCTGACCCCGTGAGCTACCGGCCAGAGCAGCTTTCTTCGAAACTTGCCAATCTCTCCCCTGGTTCTTTGCGGGCTTGTGCAGGTCCTCCTCTTTATCCAATCCCTGTCCTAGAGTTCCCAGGGGTTTGTGTCCCTTATCCAGTCCAATTCTTTTCCCAGATAGATGCCTCTATTTTATGGTCACCATCTTGGCTCCTATAGGCGCCCAGCAGAGGAATTTCCCCTTTAGTGGTTCTCCACGCCCCACCCCCAGTAGCCTGCGGGGAACAGATCCGGGGTTCCCTGGGGAGCTTGGAAAGCCAATCCTTCCTCCCTACGTGGGGAAGGGTAGGGATGCTGCTATCTCCTGGGGTGTCTGATGCTGTAACTTCCAGACCTGACATCAATTAAGTGTAACTTTCAGACTTAATCAAGCCCAACTGGTCCAGCCCCCCTCTCTTTTGTTAACTCCTAGCTGCCTGCTCTAACAACCGTTTGAAGTATGGCACATCTCCTCTGCCTTCCACTGTGAGTAATGTCCTCAGGTTTGGGGGTTTGTTTGCTGGCCTCTCTGGTTCCATTTTTTTACAGAATAAACCCTTCTGCCCCAGTGACAGGTAGGCTATTTGCTGGCTTCAGGGTATGGTGGAAGGGATCTAGGTGTCCTTATATACACTTTTCCCCCCAACAATCTGCCTTTTTTCAGCCTCTTATCTTACACCACCTTCAATTCCTAATTATTTCTGCAGTTCTGTGACATAAATTAACTTTATTTTTTATTGGCATCTCCTTTTGCCTGAATTTGCTATTTGGACCTCCCATTTTGCTAACTTTCTGGTAGTCAATTCATTAAAAAAGGTTGATTTAAACATCTGCAATAGGGACTTTGACCTCGACTCCTGGCTCCATGCTGATGGGAGTAATCTATTGAACAGCCTCAGGAGGACTGTGGAAGCCGATGAGTCGTTTGTGGGTCCTCATCTGGAACAGATCGCGTCTCAGAACCTTCCCCATGAGGAGTTTTTCTTGTGGTGACTGAGTCTTGGTAGGCATCCTAACTGGCCCTTTCACTTTGAGATTTTTTCCTTTGCACCTCTGCTCAAGTCAGCACACACCTTCTCAAATTTACGTTGCAACTGGTTAGAGGAATCCTAATTCGGTGACTCGCCAGCTCTGGTCCCAACGAGTGTCTTTCGGTCCGTGGCATAGCTTCCTCGCCCATCGCTCCTCAATGACAGCAAACAGCAGTGAGCACGGAGCAGCGAGGGAGCGGCGTTTTCCTGTCTCATCCACTTTTATCCAACATTTTCATCCCAATAATTTCCATGAAAGACATTGTTGCTCTCTTTCATGAACTATCACCTACTTTGCCCAAATCTTTTCTTCTGAACCCTTCCATAGGGTAGCTATTGGAGCTTATATGACTCTCTATTCAAATCTTTCCTGCTTATTTAAAAGAATATGGGGGGAGGGGGGATTACTCAATTTAAATTTGCTCATGAAGACATTGAAAAGAGCAGGAATGGAGACAGGTAGGAAGAGAGTTTGGTGTGTGTGCCTGCGCTGATTGTTCACATTCACTGGTGTCTGCAGTCCCGTGAAGTTAATTAATTGCCTTATTTCTCAAATTGGCTTGACAATTTTGTTAGCAATTAGCTGGGGCAGAGCCACAGCTGAGCTGGCTTTTGTATGCACAGTAGGCCCGGTGTGCAAGGCTGGGGGGGTGACTTTGGGGATCGCCACTGTGTTGACACCTGCATCCAGAGCACTTTCCAGAAATTGTGGGAGCAGCAAATCTTACCATCCAGCTCCACCCTGGCAGCCCCTTGGCCCATCTTGGCCTCTGAGTCCAGGGGTTTCTAATGGCAATCGCTTTCTCTCACTCCCCACGGGTGTTCCTTTCACCTGATGGGGTCACAGGTTGTCCTACCTCTACTCTATCTGGTCACATGGGTACCAGCAGAAATTCTTCAAAGTCTCTGCCTGTGGGTTGTCTCCTCCCATAGTTTCCAGGACGGATACAGGTCATTTAAGGAGCACTCAGGATGGGGGGATTGGGGGAGTAAGGTGGAGTTAAAATGCTTAGATGATTGTCTTGACTCAAGTTCTAGGATTCCCCCCACACACACACACCGCACCGCAGGTCTCTCAGTCGTTGCTCCCTTTTCCTTTCCATTCTTCTTGGCTTCTGCTTCCTCCTCTTTTCTCCAGCTGAAAATTATGTGTGAAGGTACCAATTTTAAGTGCATGCTGGGTAAATGTGTGTGTGTGTGTGTGTGTGTGTGTGTGTGTGTGTGTGTGTGTGAAACTGCCATACAGGCCCTGCCCTCGCCTCCTCAATCAGCACCCGCCCCTTCCCCAGGGCATCCCCGTTCCCACTCCTGTTCCCATCCACTGCTTTGACCTGCTCTTGAATTTCACACATAGTTTTCCATCGACTTGGGTCTCTCTTTATTTTTCTCAATGTGATTTTATAATTTCAACTAGATTTCTTAAAGGGAAATCTATGAGACATTAGTCCTCTGAAATATGGCATCTCACTTCCCCCTCCTGGGTTAAGCGTTACTGTCTCCACTTTACAGATGAGAAAATCGAGGCCGAGAGGTTAAACAATCAGCTTGAGCTCAGTCACTTTCTCACATAAACGGCAGCAGAATCCAGATTTCAACTCCGGTTGGACTGGCTCCTCCTCAACAAACACCTTCTGCTCATGAACAGAACTTAATACAGGGCACTGTTTTGTAGCAGGGAAGTGTTACAAAAGTTACTAAAGGGCCGAGGGAACTTCTCTGCATATTTTGAGAAACGTGCTATGTTACCGTCATAGCTTCTCCAAGCTGGCTTTCCCTTCCTCCTGAGACACCTGTCGGATTCTGTCTGAAAGCAGCCTCAGACTCCCCATGCTTATTTACCACCCACTTGCACAAGCAGAAGTAAAGGTCAATTTCCCGTCCTTTCCAGAAGAGGGCAGTAAATCCCACACTGATCAGACCCTGAACTCTTCAAGCGAAGGATTCTGCCTAAACCAAGTTCCAATGAGACTTGACGCAGGTGACTATTCACTAATTTTTGTGAGCCTTATACACACTTACAAATTTTAAGTGACACTTATTTCCTGCACCCTGTGCTCCCTTCCCCCCTCGCTCTCGTCTGCACCCTTCATTCCCTTCTAGCTTCGGCCTGTCTGAACCAAGCCTCCCACTCCCCCCTGCTTCCCACCTCCTCCCAGCCCTGAAGGGAGCTGGTGAGGATTCTGTTCTCTTTGGGCTCTGTTTTCATCCACAGGTGATCCTAGAAAGTTGTTCAGCAGTTTGTGTGAATGACTTACCTCAAAGTAACTGCTAATGACTGACCTCAGTGCAAAAAACATTGCCTAACATCAAAACAGCACTGGGCAAATCTATAAGAGAATTTAAAAAATCACATTTATAACTACAAATAAAAGAAGCTCACACTTACTAAGTGTCAGGCACTTTTTAAACACAAGAGCCCACCGAGGCAGTTACAGCACCCACGTAGCCTTGCACTGGCAGGTGAGCTCCAAATTCACGGTGCAAAGAGCAGGGAGGAGGCGGAGACCTCGGGGAGCAGCACCACCACGGAGGAAGGTGATCTCTGCAACCCGAGAGCTTGCTTTGGTGCCAAACTTGCTGTTGATCTGGGTTCAGTGGGCCAGAGCCTTTCCCTGACCTACTTAAACCTCACGAGGGTGAATGACCTCCCACCTCTGATGTCTTGCAGCCCTCATGGCTGTCATTCACCTGGATTTTTATACACTCTGATTTTTATACATACATGAGTTTAGAAGATCTTGACTGATTGGAACTTAGAGTAGGAGTCCCATTGCTAGTGCTCACTGGCTGGCATGTCCCCAGTCTGGGTCTAGGTGTCGTCATCTATGAAACAGGGAGGCTAATCCTCACCAATCCTGTAGCTCTAGGCTCTGTGTCCTGCTTCATCTTTTTCCGGGTCTGTGTAGAGAAACGATGAGTGACAAAACCAGCAGTCACCTGGGGGCGAGACCAGGAATGTTTTCCTGGCCTGTGATTGGCAAATCTGTTTAATTTCTGGGTTTTTTGCTTTTGAGCATGGTCATTTTTCATATCAATACCAGATCTGTTCTGAGCAGTCAAAAGGGGACAGGAAGTTTTGGTTGGAGAAATCCCTAGGAGGTTCACTGCAGCACCCACTTTGACCTGTGCCTCCCTCTTCAAAAACAACGGAAGCATTACAGATGGTGGCACTGAAAGGCTGCAGAGAACCGGAGAACACGGCTCCCCAAAGGGCCATGAGACCCAGTCGCCAGCAGAGCCTTCCTCAGCATAAGACTGAATTCCAGCCAGACCTGCATGCCCTGGGATTTCCTCTGCCCACAACTCCTGTCCCTGGAACCCAGCCCCTCAGCACTCTGATCACCCTTTCCAAGGGGACAGCCATGCCATTCTCAACGGGCCATCTGATGTGTGTGGGAAAAGACTCCAGGCCTCGGGGTTCAAAAGCCCAGGGGCAAATCCTTGCTGCACCTGCAATTCACTGAGTCCGCAAGAGGGTGTCACTCACAGGCTTGTTTTCTATCTATATGTGGAGGTGCGACTAACACCTGGACCAGAGTCCTGGGGCCAGTAGGGTCGTGTGTGGGAAGACACAAATGGTAATGAGTCTGTTGACAGACAGGTCACAGGCCCCAAGAACTTTGGAAAGATGTCCCTCCTTTCCAGAACATCTTTGTGAGTTTAGTGGGGTCTTCTGGAGGCTGGATTTTCACCCAGAGGAGTGACAACTGTTGGGAAGGAGGAGGGGAACCCCTCAAGTACAGAACATGAAGGCCTCTCAGCATCCTCTGGCATTAATGGAGATGCACAGTGTGAAAATCAGATGCCACAAGCTCTTGCCTGTGCAGGACAGATGGGGATGCCCTCAGAATCAGCTGTAGTTGTAAGAGGTTCAGAATTTCTCCTAAAGCTGTTGAAAAAGTATAGTTTGGTGCACATTTAAACTTAGAGTTAGTATCAGCAACTTACAAATTAAAAGCAAGTTAAAAAATTTAATTATTTGAAGAGAACATCTGAATCTCTAAGTAAAAAGAAAGCTGTTATTTAATTTAAGTATTATCCCCATTCTTACTTTCATCTCCCTGCCCAGCCTGTAAACCTTTTTGTTTTATAGCATTCAAATTAATTATAAGTACGTGGTGAATGCACTAAATTGTATTATATCCAAAGGTGTCTACCGAGGTGGATTCCTGAGGTGGCATGAGAGACAGTCTGCATTAGAAACCCTTCACCCGCACCCCCACCTTTGTCCCTCTGTACCCAGAGGTGTGTGCCACCTGCTCTGCGAGGAATATTGAAATCCGTGCACTTTGCAATCAACCAAGAGTAAAAGAGTGCTTCCTGACAACTTGTTGAGAATTAATTTCCAGACTTAGCTTGAAGCTTTGGGGCTAACCTTGTCACCCCAGCTCCCTCCTTGCTGGGGAAGGCATTCAAATTCCTGTGGTCCAGCCCCTGCAAGTGCTCCAGCCTCAGCGTGAGGCAGTATTAAGGTGACCATCCACAGGAGCAACAGTTACCCTCTGGGCCCTGGTTATCATCTGTGGTTGGTCTAGATCAGACCTGTGCCTCCCAGAGCTCTATATGATCCATGGAGATGGGTGGGCAAAGTTTGGGATCGCCCCAAAATGTTCATCTAAAATCTGGTTTAAACCAAGGATTATGCTGCTTGGAGAGCAAAGACACGAAGCTGGGGACCACTGCTCTGGATGGTCTCTGAGCTCTGCTGTGAGCCTCTTACTCTCCCCAGTGGGCTGGTGGGATGAAGCAGTAGGGACAGGCCTCATAAATATTCACACTGAGGTGCAAGGGATGGCCACAGCTTCAGGCCTCCCTTTACAAGTCCCTTCACATTTTGATAACAGAAATTTAGCTTCCTCTTGGATTTCTTGGCAAATTGGCAAGATAAGTATTGAGAGGGAAAGGGGTACTGAGCCTGCCATGGGAGGCAGTGGGGAGCAGGCATTCCTTCCACAAACACCTATGGGCATCCACCATGTGCCCAGCACCGTGTGAGGGGCTGGTGTTAACCAGAGACATTGCTCTGGCCCTTGAGTTTTTTGCCTGGTTGGAGAGGGCTGGGTGCTCACACACACAGGTGGGAGGACATGACATTAAGTCAGTAAGTTGTGTTAGGTTCTGTAACTGCCACAGGGCCTGAGGGTGCTGCTGGAATCCAATGCTGGACCCAGCCTCCAGGCCCACCTGCTCCTAGCTCACTCTAGGATCTTAAAAACATCTCTTCCTCTCGGTTTCAGGTTTCTTAGCTGTTGTTTATGGGTGGGGGGGATGGAAAAGCTGAAAACAATCCAGATAAATAAATAGTGGCATTCTTATATAAGAAATATTATGCAGTTACCCTCAAAAACATAGATGAATCTCAAAACAATGTTGAGAGAAAAAAGCTGGATAAAAAAGACACATTCTGTAAGAGTTCACTGACAAGGTTCAGAGTCAGGTGAAGCTAATCTGTGCGGTTAGAAGTCAGTAGTTACCCTGGGAGGAGGCAGGGGCGTTGCTGCCCGGATGGTGATGTTCTGTTCCTTGATTTTGATCATGGATTTGTGGGTGTATTTATTCAAGATCTGTGTGCCTTTTCTGTGTGTATCTGATATTTTATTTAGAATTTTACTTAAAAAGAAATGAAGAAACAGCTGTGTTCTCCTCTCTGGATTAATCACATCAAAGAGCTTGGATGTGCCCTGAATGTGCACCATCCCTCACGGGGCAGAGGAAGTCTCCTCCCAAGTCTGCATTCCCAAAACAGGATGGTGGACTTCAAACCGTTTTCCAGGCCAGAGGGTTCCACAGAGCCGACCAGGGGGTTCAGGGCAGAGTTTTATGTAGCCCCAGCATTTTAAAGTATATTACATGTGTGGAGCTACCCCCAAGATATGCAGCCTCACCAACACCCCAAAAGGCTCCCTTACCCAGCCAGTTAAGCCCCAGGGTGACCATTATTTCAGGAAGCTTTATTTTCACTTGTTTTGCTTATTGGACATCCAGATAAGACTTCATCTGAACAAAGCTTTCTGAGGGAAACAGCTTTAAAAAATTTAAAGCTACATATATAAATGGCTCCCCTACCTCCTAGGAACAACACTTTTCTTTGGACACGTAAGAATTCCCTGTTTTAATACAGTTCCCTCTTTCCTGGAAGCCAAGTGGGAAAGTGGCCTGTAGACAGTGGGGAGAGCAGGCTGGAACCACGGATAAGGGGTTCAGAAAGTGCTGGTCCTCGGCCCTCCGCTGAAATGCCACCCTCCCTGGGGAGCGGTCTCAGGCCGGAGGGCAGAGCAGCGCTCCCTCCGCAGGGCCCCGCAGCACCTGCGGCCCGCAGCACCTGTGGCTGCGCTGCGTGTGCCCCGCGAGGGAAGGAGCTTATTCATTCTCCACCCGAGCACCAGGCAGACGGCCACGATTACGGTGGGTGCGGGGCAGGTAGAGTAACGGCTGCCTGGAGACCTCCAGCCCCAATCCCCCTAATGACTGTTCATCGCACGTGGCAAAAGGCACTTGGCGGGCGCGACTAAGGTCAAGAACCCCGAAATGGAGAGATTATCCCGGATTATCGGAGTGGGTCCAATTAAACCTAATGAATCCTTGAAAGAGAGCCTTTTGCAGCTGAAGTCAGAGTCAGAAAGGGTCAGAGAGATTCCACATTGTTGGCTTGGAAGATGGAGGAAAGGGCGGCTGGCCGAGGAACGTGGGAGGCCCCTAGAAGCCACCCCTCACCTTCCCCCACCCCTCACCTTCCCCCACCCCTCACCTTTCCCTCTCCCCCACCCCTAGCCCCCAGCCCCCAGCCTCCAGCCTCCAGAAGGAGCCCAGCCCTGCCCACACCTTGATTTTACCCCAAGGAAACTCATTTTTAACTTCTAACCTATAGGACTACATGGTAATAAATGTGTGTTGTATTAAGCCACTAAGTGCGTATCAATATATAACCAATACAGATACAAAAATTGGTGGAGAGAAAGTTGAATGATGGGTAAGGAGAGAATTAGGAAAGATCTCCCTCTCATTTTTCATTTATCCACCAAGAGGAGCCCTGAGCACGCTGTTGAAACTCCCTCTCCTCAGCCTCATCCAGCGTTTCCATGTTCAGGGAGTGTTCTCCAGGCGTAGAAAACTGTCACTCTACAAAAACGCTCAAGGGAGATCTGTGAAGTCGTTGTTTCGGTCACTTCTCTAACTCCCTTCTGTTCAGAATGCAGAGAGGCCGGTATCGCCACGTCTACCTCCAGGACCGAGGTCTGCTCACTGCAGCTTCTTACCTGGCCTGGGCCTCCGGGGGGAGCACCCCAGTGCTGAGCTGCCAGCCAGCTAGCTTTCTGCCATATAAAACCTACCTGGCCCTTTCATTTAAATCCAGCTGGTAACCCAATAAGCTGATTTATGCCACTTCATTCATTGCCTCTGCTTCCCCTTCTATCTGCCCCCATTCCTCTCCTTCCCTGCTCCCTGAAATCCTGGAAGGAGAATTTAAGTGTGCTAGTTCATCCATTCATTCATATATTTTCATGATCATCATTGTTATTTATTAAGCTCCTATGATGTATCAGTAACTGTTCTAGAAAAACAAAGTTAGATAAAACCTGGCTCCTACCTGTCCAACGACTCAATGTTAAAGAGGGGTCTGTGGTTGGGGCTGTTAGCACAGGATTAAATGCTGTGGGTGCAGGAGACACTTAAGTTCAACCATTCTGGAGGGAGGAGTTCACGGAGGGAGAGACTTGGCCAGAGGAGGTGATATTGGAGTTGGACTTTGAGGGATGGATAAGAGTGTGCTTCTCATGAAGGGGAGGGTGTGCAGCAAAGATGGAGCCCAGCACCTTGCTTTTCAGGAGCAGCAGGTCCTTGCCAGAGCCTGGAGAGCTGGGTGAATGGCGGGCATGGCTATGGACACACACACACACACACACACACACACACACACACACACGGCAAAGAACAGCAGGGTTTCTTTGTAATGAGACTTGAAGGCCAGTCAAGGAGTTCAGGCATTAACTTAGAGTCAGTCAGGATTTCTTTTTTTAATATATCTTTATTGATTCAGAGAGAGGAAAGGAGAGGGAGATAGAGAGATAGAAACATCAATGATGAGTCATTGATCGGCTGCCTCCTGCACGCCCCCTACTGGGGATGGAGCCCAAAACCCGGGGCCTGTGCCCTGACCGGGAATCGAACCTCGATCTCCTGGATCCTAGGTCAGGATTAGTGCTGAGCCACGCTAGTCCGGCCAGTCAGGATTATTTAAGAGTTTTACTCATGTCCTGACATGGCCAGGTTTGTACTTTTATTTTAATTTATTTTATTTTTAATCCTTGCCCAAGGATATTTTTTCCATTGCTTTTCAGAGAGAGTGGAAGGAAGAGAGAGAGACACATCGATTGTTTGCCTCGGGCACGCACCCTGACCCCAGCCGGGGATCGAGCCTGCAATCGAGGCAGGTGCCCTTGGCCAGAATAGAACCTGGGACCCCTCTGTCCGCGGGCCGAGGCTCTAACCCCTGAGCAAGCAGGCTGGGGCGCCATGTCTGTACTTTAAAAGCTCTCTTTGAAGTGGGGCTGCTATGAGCAGGGACATGAGTTAGGAGTCTCCTCACTGCGAGCAAGAAGAGAAGGCCCGGGAAGCAGCTGGAGCGGAGACAGCGGAGGAGCACGAGGAGCCCCGAAAAGTAGAATCTGGGGGACTTTGTCCAGGCGGAGAGTGAGGAGAGTGAAGACCAGAAGGACGCTGCAAAGCTATGGCCTAGTGCCTGAATTAGGGAGCCGGTTTCCACGCCGAAGCCTCTGGCCCAGACCGGGAATGAAAGGAGGAAGGAGCGAGAGAGGGGACAGACTTTAAATCAGGGGCCGGTAGGACATACAGACGTGGCTGAGGGCAAGCGGCCGGCCACAGTGAGTGAGTGGCTGCAGGTAACCATATTTACAACTTGAACAGTGAAAGGCACAATTCTGGTGTGAGTTCTCAGCGCTGCGGCAAGCTGTTGAGGGGAACTTGCAGCCAGGGGCACCCCTGAACTCCCGCCCAGAACAGCGAGGTCTCCCCGGGCCTGGGTGGCAGCGCCTGCCCTGCGTGTCTGAGAGGAGGGCATTACGCCAGGGCTTTATCTCTGGGAAAAGCCTGAGGGGGGAATCAGACAGAACTGGGGGCCCACCCCTGTCCTGCCACATCACCCCTGCACCTCCATTGTCTCCCTGGGAAAATGAGAGGAACATCTGCCTTCCAGGGGCTGTGTGAGGCCTCATAATATGCCCCGTGTGAGAACACCCAACATCTTGCCTCAGAAGCAGGTAGAGTCTAGATTCTTCTCTCCACGCTGATCCTAATAAGGGCCCCCTGACAATGAGAGTGCTTTTTTTCTCAGGCTGTTGGCAGCCCCGATGGTGTTTGCTTGGTCCTGTTTCTGTGTATCTGTGATCATCTCTGCACACATCTCCCAATACCCAGGTCTGGGATCTTCCCAGCCAGGAAATGGAGCCTCTGCTCACCCCAGTTACTTGATATTTAGTACATTGCTGGACAGCCCGAGGGCTCAAAAACCCAGCTGCTAAACTCTCTCATTCAGTGGGCTCAGGGGAGGGAGTTGGGGAACCAAGCTTGGGAAAAACAGCATGTTTCCCATTAGAAAATTCCTGTTCTGCCATCTTTCTTAGAAAGCACCCCCTGGCAAGTCAGATCCTCGGCCCATACTGACCTCCCATGAGCAGCGGGTCCCCTGGCCCGGGCTGTGCAGTTTCTCTGCCCACAGTTCCTAGTGCCCAGCAATATTTAGCTAACCTGATGTTTTCGTTTCCTCACTGAAACACCAGTCTGCTGGTTTTAGAAATCTTGCTTTTACCCTTCCTGTCTCCAAAATGTTTCCTAGGAAGAGTTAAATTTAATTCATCCAGGGAATGGTGGGAGCAATGGGAGAGTTAAACACCAAAGGTGCTGGCAGTGACGGGGCCTGGCAGGGAGAAGACAGTGACAGCTGGCAGGGCTCTCTGGTGCCCTGGGAGTCATATCTGAGCCTCTCAAGGCATCTGGCTGGTGCTTTGGACAAGTACACTGTTCAAAACATATTTGATGAGGAGGTGGACACATAAGGGTAAGAATGAATGGATTTAGCTCATTTATTCGAGAGGCAAAGAGAAGCATGGAGTAGCAATGGAAATGGGCTTGGGAAGAGCTAAACTGCTAAGTCGCAGTGTGGGGACCAGGCAGGGTGACCGTGCAAGCCAGCATGTATATTTCAATGTGTGCCTAACACCATTGGCCTTGGAAGTTGGCATCAGCCTCACAGAATTCCAAATGCCTGTGCCCCTTAACACAATGCAAGAAGGTGGATTTTAGAATATTGAGAAAATCATTTCCTAGAAAGACTTCTTGCAGGGCTTGTCTCTGGATGGGAGAGGCCAAGTAGGGAATTATTCCAGGAAAGTCACCCAGCGGGCTCTCTACACGTGGGGCTGAGAATGAGAGCAGCCTGAATAGAGCAAGTATGATGGTAACTCGAGTTTTCATGGGGTTCTGGTTTGATTCTCTTGAGGCATTTCTGGGCTCCGCTCAGGGGGTTGGGCTGCGTGTTGGGTGGCGGAATCAGTGGTGTCACGCAGGCAAGAGAGCCTGCGGTGATTGTCCGCAGCGGGCAGCAGCAAACAGGTTGCAGAGTTAAGAAGGAGCCTCCGAACAGCCTGCAGGCTCCTTGGGCTCCCAGAAGCATCAGGTCAGTCAGGGTCCTTGATTCTAGGGACTTCATTCCTCATTTTATTCCTCTATGGCCTTGACCAATTGAGGTTTTTCAGGAGTATCCTGCAAAACCTTGTACTGTACTCTGTTGGAAAGAACAGGCCATGATCTCTTTCTTTCCTCCCCAGAGTGTAGGACTATTTCATCTTCAAGGAGGTAGAGAGACCATTGAGGTTTCTTCGTTTTGACTTTCTCAGCTGCTAATTCATTCTTATGGTTTAGAAATTTGTTTTTACTGTTATGAGTTGCTTTAATTCTTACACATAACAGCTTAATTTGAACATGCAAAAGTATATCATTAAATGTCTTCAAATTGCCTAGAGAAATGTCAGCAGACCCAAGTCCCATCATGAGGGACAGTGGGTGTGGAAGACCCTGGGCTCACCTTTCCAAAGCCCCTTCTGTAGCAGGGTGATCTCCGGTCCAGAAGCTCAATGAGCCTCAGTAAGAAAGAGCAGGAGCTCTTATTTCCCTACTGATCTGAGGACACAGTGGCCTACCCCACGTGAGAGGCACTGCCTGGAGAGAGAAGCTCTTGGGAAGTGTAAATATGAGGAACATGAGAAGCGTTGAACCCCATGCCTAATTCTATGGAGAGTAAGGCATTTGGGAGCCCTCATTGTGGGGGATCCCTAACTGATCAAATCAGGGAAAACAGAAAGAGGTTCATTTGAAAGAGACACTAAAGGCGAGGACCAGGAGGTGACTGTGAGGAACTTCAGTGCTCTCCCCCCACGCTCCAGCCTCCTCAGAGTGGGGCTGCTTTTTAACTGGTATCCTCAGAACTTCAGGAACCAAATTCCCATCAGTTGCAACAGAAGAGTTTCCACTAAGTTCCATCTCACAACAAATAACATCTGAGGGAGATTACAGGGCAGGGGCTTAAAAATAGTTAATCAAGCCAAGACTATTGAACCAGTAACATCTTGAACAGTTATGCAGGCCCAGCAGTGTGTTAAGCACAGCATGGAATATATGGGGATAAAAAGGTGTGAAGCTCATTCCCCAGGAGCCCTCAGCTGCTTAGAGAACAAGGCCTCTCCATCATAACCTGGCAAAGAGCAGAGTCGTTAAGACCAAGAACCAGGTCCAAGCAGCATGCTGTGGAAGTAGGAGAGATGGACAGATCGAGTCTAAGCAGGGAGATCTGCTAAGGTTTATTAGAGAAAATAGAATCTAAGCAGATCTCAAAGCCTTGCTTTGCCAGATTCAAGGTGGGGATTAGGGTAAGATTAGTGACACACCTGACTGGGGTGCAAAATGTAAAGGAGTGCTAGAAAGCAATCAAGATTAACGACATTTTAATAAAATATTTTTAAACATAATGGCAAATTCAAGAAGCCTATGATGAACAAAACATAAAAATTTCCATAAAGACTGGATGTTTGATTCATGACCCTGCATTCTTAGACGACGGGAACAGTCATTTTCAATCAGCTTGTGGTCCTCAGTCCCCTAACTGGGAGAGTTTACGAGGGTTGACAGTGACCTGCAAACAGATTGGGCAACACATAGCTTTATAGAGTCATGCGTTTTGATTGCAGAACTTCCATTAACTTTTGCACCCAATTCCACATACGAGAGCATAGCTGATAAGTGTGCATAGACGCATGTATTTTTAATTTTGCCTCAAATCCAATATGGTTTGACAGAGCACAACACGTTGGTAAAGAGCCAGGGGCATGTGGAAGGCAAATAGGAAGCCTCAGAGTATATTCAGACCCAGGGGTTACAAGTAACATACATGAGAGGTTATAATAAGATAGAAGGCTGCAATGTTTAGAATAGAAAAAAATTAGGAAGGACTTTCAATACTGTTTTGAAGACATTTGGCATTAATGCTGTAGACACTTAAGAGACCATTGAATGTTTCTGAACAAGGATTCTGAGCAGTGACTTGGGGCCAGCGGTTGCGGAGGCAGCAGGGAACAGCAGTCAGAGAGGATATGGCGGGAACCATCACAGGAGAGAAGGGACGGGCTCCCCGAGCCAGGCGAGGCCCTCAACAGACAGCCGTTCAGAATATGCCTCCTGAGGGTAACACCTGCCACACTAACGTCCCCTTAGGACAGGCAGTGCAGGCCATCCTTGCTCCCGATGGCCTCTGGGTCACCTAGCCTCCCTCCATTTCTAGGTGGAGGTGCAGTGAGTTCCCAGAAGCCCGTCCCCTCCTTCCTGCTGTTCTCAGACGGTCTCAGGGCACCTTTCAGTGAAAGAGCCAGAACCGCCTCAGATGTAGGAGAGGGTGGGAAATCAGTCCTCAGCAACGTGGTGTTGTTGTTGTCATTTTTTGCCCTGCCCCCCCACATAGTGGGAACACTAAGAAAAAAATAAAGCTTTTGCAAAATGTGGACTGATACGGAGAAATAACTCGTTTTGTAAAATGCACATATGGACAGACCTCACCGATTCTGATCCAGTTTCCTGGAAAACCACAGTGGTCCAGGCTGCAGGAAGGGCCGGCCTTAACCTTTGTGATTAAAACCTCCTGCTGTGAAGGAGCCACAGAGACAAGATGGCAGGTTGGAGGTTCAACGACACACCAGGAGGCTGAAAAATGGATGTTTAAGTTTTGTCAAAAGTAGGGTACCCATTAGTACCCAG
Organism: Miniopterus schreibersii; assembly: GCF_964146895.1. Classification (NCBI taxonomy): domain Eukaryota; kingdom Metazoa; phylum Chordata; class Mammalia; order Chiroptera; family Miniopteridae; genus Miniopterus; species Miniopterus schreibersii. Next base: position 75,022,675 of record NC_138105.1, on the reverse strand, counting down.
TGACTAAGGGAACAGACAAGTAATTTCTGTTTGCATATTAAAGTCTCAGAAAAAGTTCTCTTGAACGACATTTTTAGGAAGCATTGTTCTAGTTAGAATACGATCTTGAAGATACAAAATTGAACCTCTTGAATTATTCCTAAAAAACATAGTTCTGCCAGGCCAGGCATGGCTCAGCGGTTGAGCGTCGACCTAGGACCCAGGCGATTGGGGTTCGATTTCCGGTCAGGGCACATGCCCAGGTTGCAGGCTCCATCCCCAGTCGGGGGCGTGCAGGAGGCAGCCGATCAATGACTCTCTCATCATTGATGTTTCTGTCTCCCTCTCCCTTCCTCTCTCTGAAATCAATAAAGATATATTTTTTAAAAAACACCAAAACATAGTTCCATCACTGTAGACAGCTCTTTCTTCAGTTGGCCTGAAATGCTAAGCTGACCGCAAATGAGACCAACTCCCATTTGAATGCCAAGCCCTGCGGGGTGCTGTGGTGCTTAAGGCCCTGGCTCCCTGGGAGAGTGAGGAGCCTCTTGGGAAAGTAGGAAGTGGAAGGGGAGGAAAAGTTACCCAGCAGAAGATATTATTTGTCTCAGCTAAGACCGCCATAACAAAATGCCAACAACGGGGGCTTAAACGACAGAAATTTATTCTCTCACAGTTCTGGAGGCTGGAAGTCCAAGATCAGGGTGTCAGCACGGTTGGGCCCTGGTGAGAGCCCTCTCCCTGCCTTGCAGACGGTCACCACCTCCCCATGTTCCCTCACGGTCCTTCCTCAGTCCTGCATGCATGCAGTAGGGGGGAAAGGGGGAGAGACGGGGGATGGAGGTGGGGGGGACAGGGAGAAGGAGGACTCTGGTGTCTTATAAAAGAACTAATCTCATCAGGCAGGAGGCCTATCTTCAGGACCTCATCTAATCCTAACTATTTCTCCAAGACCCCATCTCCAAATACCATCACATACCAGTTAGGGCATCAACATATGAAGTTTGAGGGATGTAAACATTCAGGCCATAACATTATTGAAGATCACAGTTGTGGGAGATTGACTGATTGACTGAAGTGAAACATGAAAAAAATTCTGAAACATAGGATGGAGATCACTTTGGATGCAGGAAGGTGCTGTGGAAGCAACCAAGTTTGAGCTACACTCTCAAGAAGGAGCTCACTTTGGGTTGGGCAAAGAAGCTCAGAAACATATCTTAGGAAAGCCAGAAATGGACACCTTGAGCAAAACCCAAATGACCGTGGGCAGGAGAGAGGCAGAGGACAGGAAAGAAGCTTCATGTTGAGCAGAAATGGGAGGTAAAGAACGAGAGGTTTGCTGAGCCTGGGGTGTGAGGAACCACAAAGGCCATGTTGGAGGGAGCTGGCTTCACCTCACTGGTGGTGTGGAGGGAGCCCAGGGAACGTGACGGCCCAGGAAGACCACTTTGGGGGGACTCTGCAGGGTAGATGGAGGAGACAGGTGAACTGGTGAGGAGGCTGCGGGAGTGCCCATGTTGTGGCTGGCAATTCTTGGCTGCATTTTCTCTCTCAAAGTTGAGGAGATTGCACAACCCGGTAGAGTGTGCAAAAGTCCCAGGGGCTCTTTCAAAATCTTTGTCTCATTTGGGCTAAGAAAATGGGAAAACAGCAAGAGGAGAGCCAAGAAGGAGCCCCCAGCCCAGAGAGAACATGAGCAAATACCTCCAGGTGCTGGAGACATACAACTCTGACAAGATATACTGATTAGAGAGTTTACTCTGGGGCTAAAGCACTCACTGATGAAAACCTATTTTCTCCTGCCTATTAGAAAGCATGAAGACATTCCCAATATTTCTGCGCTTCTCCCCTACCCACAGGGGTAGTGAACTAGAGAAAGCATAGGGAATTGGCCTGATTTTGTAAGATTCACTTTTCCACTAAAATATATATATATATTAACTTTCTATCCAAACAGGATATCGCTGGATGGTTCTCTGAAAAATCATTTCACAATTCACAGTGCTGAGCCAAATGCTCCTGAAATATATGACCATTCTTCCCCCGAGAGCCCTGATAAAGGAATTTCATTATATTTGGCAAGGAAAGCCAGAAACACATCCTTTTAGGTGAAAGAGGATCTGATTAAACTGTATCAGCCAAACTCTCCACACAGCTCTGTAGGCCTAAATCAACATATAACAGCAAGCCATCTCTGCCTCGATTTTCCCCACAAGTCTGTTACCTCCATGCCTTAGATATGTAAAGACATGATTATTCCTGACACTAAAGCCAGCGGCTCCTGGAGAGTGGTCCACTGTCGAGTCAGCCTTGTTCTGAAGACCCCCCCAGGATAAGAAGTTGACTGACAAGCCACCTGTCCTGAAAGTGGGTCTGTCGAAGCAATAGCATTATTATATCATGTGCTATCATGTGCCGAGTTACATTCAGCCCAAGACAGAGGGCTCTGTGTCTGGCAGTCTCTGCTGAAGGGTCTTGAGTCATACAATCACCTATCTCCTCTTCAGTTGGAGACAAACTTTAAAATCAGAGAGGTTAACCACTATGTACACCTGAAACTATCCCAAAAGGTCTGGGGTTCGACTCTGGGTCAGGGCACATACCAAGGTTTTGGGTTTGATCCCCGGTTGGGGGCACATACAGGAGGTAGGAGATGTTTTTCTGTCTCACATGAATCTGTCTCTCTTTCTCTTCCCTCTCTCTCTAGGATCAATAAGCATATCCTCTGGGGAGGGTTAAAAAAAATACAACATGTGATTCTGAATTGGATCTTGGGCCAGAAAGTTTTATTAGTGAGTGATTAGTAGATCAGATAGTAGTGATAATTTCTTCTTTGTGATCCCTGTACTGTGGTTATATAAAATGTTAGCATTTGGGAGAGACGAGTGAAACTGTACTAGAATTCTTTATATTATTTTTGCAACTACATTGTAAGTCTAAAATTATTTCAAAATGAAAAATTTTTAAAAAGAAAAGAAAAACAAAAACCGCACAAATGCTTGTGAGACTCTCCAGCCTTCCAGAAATAACAGCAGGTGGGGTGGGGAGGGGAGGTGGTCTTCGGTAAGGTGTGGGAGAGTGAAGATGTCCTCCAGGTAGAAACTAATACCTATGCCATTTGAATGCTATATTAAATATAACATTTTTATTCACATCTTTATACGTCTATTTTGGGGTAAGTGGAATAGTGCATATAAAATGCCTGTGGTGAGTGCCTAGAATAGATGCCAGTCACTGCTATCGTCATCTTCACTGTTGCCATCGTGGTTGTACAAGCTGGTGAAGGAAGCCTGGGATTTTCTGTTTACACACACGCATTTCACAGCTGCACATATCTTCTTCCCAGTTACAGATTTCTCAGTTTGATTCTTACTCAACTGTACCATAATTTGTTAGGAAATTAAAATTAGGTTTTATCTATTTCTTTACTTGTTTGTTTATTTATTTATCTATCAATGTGTCCTTAGATACTATCCAAGGACCACAGAATTAGTCAGAGATTCAATTTGAGTTTAACCTATGAAACCTTGGATGGAGGTGCTAAAGCAGAACTGAACCAGAAATGTAAAAAGGAAGAAAGAATTTTTTTCACAAAATGAAGGAAACTCAAAGAACATCGAATCACTGTACGCACAGTGCGCTTCTCTGGAGAGAACACACACCCTCAGAGTGGTGGCAGCTTTATGCAGGCCTCGGTCCTGAGCTCCAGTGTCTGCTGTGTGTGGGGGACCTAACAGGGGGACCACATAATTAAAGGTGAGAGGAAAAGGGGTGCCAAAACTAATCAGCGGAAAGAAATTGCCCTAGAGAGAGTGGGTGCAAGAGTATGGCATGCCAATACCTTATCTGCAAAGGGATGCTGTGGGGTTGGTTCTCTGCTGTGTCCAAGTCCTAAACCAGCATGCGAGGGCAGCCAGCGTGCACCTTCGGATGGCAGGCAACTTCTCCCGCAGGGCTATGCTAGCATCCAAGCAGGACCAACAGAACAACCGGACACACACACACACACACACACACTCTTCCCCCACTGCGCCCTGGCTCCCCCTGGGGAAGGCCCTTAGGAGTCCCTGTCAGACAGGGCAACCACTTCCACCCCCTTTTGCACCCAGCCCTCGCCCACCCCTGCCTCTGCGCCCAGTGCATGAGATGCCCCCTGATCAGCAGTGATGGGAGGGGTGCTGGAAGAGCCTGGCAGCCCCCCCAGTAGTCCCCACACACTCCCATTTGCTGATCTTTGAAATTCCTTAGCAGAGAGTAAAGCTTCTGCCCAAGAAACAGACACGGAGGGAGGCAACGGAAGACCAGGGAACAGGGAGACTTGGCTCTCAGTCCCAGGGGCAGCTTTGCTGTTGATCACATGCCCTTTTGGAGTCAGTGAACTCTCTCAGTGACAGGTTTGTGTGTCTAAAGTGGGGACAGCAACTTACTATGGACATCCCAGGAGCTGCTTTAATGGTTTAATGGCCTAACTAATGTGAAGCCGCTGTGTGCACGTGAGGAAGTGTCATTAGCATGAGAGCTGAGCAAATGCTCTCATTCCTGGGAGAGGGAACATACTGAGATGAAAAGGGGTCGAAATTCATCAGTCAGATGGTTGCAGAAGTGGGTGCTGGATACTGTACTCAGAGATCTATTTGAAACATAGCTTAGAAATAAAAAAGACTTTGAATTGTTTTTCGAGCATATAACAATCTGTATTTTTGTAGGTATCGCTGATAAAAAGCGCAGTGTGGTTGATTTTTTTATCCTGCGTTCCATGAAACTTAGATGATACGTCGAGAAAAAAGATGAGAGCAAATTTCCCTTGGCTCCTGGCTTCATGATTCTCTTGTTCGTGTTTATGGGGTGCCAGGTAATTTTCAGGTCTTAATCTCTGCAGTAAGATGCTCTGAAGGGCACCAACCTGTCTCAGTCAGGGGCCAACCAGGACACAAAAGCCACACAGTCACATGAACAGGGAAGGTTTAAGATAAGAAATTATTAACTATAACAAGATACTGAAGTTATGAGGAATTGTTTAGCAAGGAGGAAAAGAGCCCTACAGGCTATAGAATTTGCAGATCTAAAGAGCAGTCACTACCCTGCGGCTGAGATTCAGACCTCCTGGAGGGTACAGTCCTGGCTCACTCAATGGCCATGAAGTTGCTGAGGTAACACGCTGGCAGAACTTGCTGGAAACCTGCCCTCTGGGGTGTCAGGGAGGGCTATTCACTGGGAGGTCTCAGAACTCACTGCAAAACTTCGGAGGGGGCAGCTGGGCCCTGGGCCCTGAAGGGCCACTCACACAGGAGTGGGATGTTGGACAGACCCTGCACACCTTGGGCCTGGAGGAGTGAGCGCTCTGGGCCGGGAAGAGAAGCCCCCTTCCTGACAGTGTCCCTCCAGCGCCCTCTACTAACAAGGTTAACACTGTGCCAGCTCTCAAAGGAGAGACAGTCACAGGACCCGCTCCACTTACACAGATGAAGGGTGGCTTTTGAGTGGAGGCAATAAATTGATAACTGACACAGCCCGTGACATATAAGAGGACCATCAAGCTTCTAGACCCAGCACTGTGGCTCAGCAGACACCGGACATCAAGCAAGCCCACATTCCAAGCCTTAAATCGTATGACTTCAAAATGGGATCTGACATCCTTACCCCTCAAGGCCAGTGTGTGGATCAAACAAGATAGAGGGTGGGAACTGTGTGTCATTAACAAGAGGAATAGCAGCATGAGGACAGCCCGGGGTTTACAATGACGTGTTCATGTGACAGGCTGCCCGAGTCCCTGCTCTTCACTCCCCGACTGGGTGATGGTGGGAATCCACTTACTTCCTGGGCCTTATTTCCTCATGTGCAATGATAATACCAACCTCGTCACCTCATGTCATGACGAGTCAATGAGACAATCCACTCGGAGTGTTTGCACATATTAAGTGCAAAATACATGTTAGTTATTGTTCTTCGTTCCTATTATTAAGTTGCTTCAAATAAAATCGTTATATTATTACATTCCCCATGCTGTGCATCCACTCACCTTTGTCAACCCAGTGCCTACGATCACATGCGTTATGCTAAGTGTGTGTTAGAAGCCCGGGATCAGGGCCCACTTAGAGAAGGGGGAGGCATCACACTTTCAGGGATGTGGTTCCTCAGAAGGAAATGCTGTTCATTTTTCTCAAAACCAGAAAAAAACACCATATGCATTGAATTATGACCTTTCTAAAATCAGCCCTGAATTAGGTTTCCCTAATTCTGAGTGTTTAAACTCTAAACAAGCTTTTATTTTCAGAGAAAGTTTTGCAGCAAGAATTTCTCAACACATTTTCTGGATGAAAGGACTGAGGTTTTTTTATGTGTTTGTTTTAATTAACGTAGCTAAGTATGAAGTATGCAAACCACCAAATAACAATTCATTTGCCAGGAGGGGCATGAGAGCCAGACCAGGGCCCTCCAGGCTTCACGGGCTCCATCTGCTTTTGCACAGAGATTCTGGGAAGGAAGATGCCAACTGGAACCACATTAAGGCATGGTCAGAGCTCACTGTGCCCACACTCGCCTCTGAAATTGTTTCCTGATTATAGTCTGTTTGCCCTTCAACCCTTCTAGTAAAGGGATTCTCAGTCTTGGCACTACTGATGTTTTGGGCCACACAGTTCTTTTTGGGGGGCTATCCTGTGGATTGCAGGGCGGTTAGCAGCAACCATGGTCAATACTCACTAAATGCCAGTAGCACCTTCCCCTCTACTATGACAAACAAAAATGTCTCTAAAAGTGTGAAATGTCCCCTGGGGACTAAATCACCCTTAGTTGGGGACCACTAGGAATCTTCCAGAAGCAAGCTTTTCACCAGCTTGGCCAAGTGCACATTCTTTGATGTGACACTAAAGACATTTCAACAACCTGACGCCTCCTCTACCTCCCAGCCTATCTACTCTCCCTTTCACTCCAAACAGTACATCTTGCCCAGGGTTTCTGGAGCGTGTCTTTCATGGCATCTGAGTCTTACCACTCTTCTTACATTTCTGTTTCTCTCCTCTCCAAACACCCAAGGAAAATTTGAATAAGTGGAAAGATATAACCTAGTTTGGGATAGGAAAAAAAACCCTCATATTGCAAACAGATCAGGTCTCCTTAAAAGAATTTATAATTAATATGATCCCAGTAAATATACCAAGGGAATATTTTTAGTAGCTAGACTTAGGTTCTTCTAAATTGTAATATAGAAAATAAACAAGTGAGAATAACTAGAAAAATGTCAAAGAGAATTGAGGTACAAATCCTAACAGTTACTAAAATATAGTATAAAGGTATAGTAATTAAAGCAATTATGGGGCAATGTACAATTGCAGATGAATCAATAAAACAAAACAGATATACCAGAAATGTGGCCAAATGCATGTGTGAATTTAACATATGATAAAGAAGGCATTTCAATTCATTGGGGGAATGATGGATTGTTCAATAAATGGTGTCAAAACAACATGTTCACTATCTGGAAAACTAAATCCCTACCTTACTTTTTACATTAAATCCTTTCCTGGGTAGTTCATAAAAAAAATAATAAAACCACAGACAAGAAAAAAATAAATAAAAGTATTTTGAGTAAAAGCTAAGAAAAAAATAAAAGTATTTTGTTAAGAATAATTCTTAGGAGCCATAACAGGAAAATACTGATAATTTTATGTAATAAAAATTTGTGCTTCACAAAAACATAGTAACAAAGTAAAAGACAAAAATAACTGGCAATGATATTTGCAAGATGTGGTGAAACAATGGGCTAATTCCTTAAAATATAAAGAGTTCATGATTAAATAGGAGTCAGGTCAAATAGAAAAATGACCAATAGTCATGGACAAGAACTCCAGAAAACAAGGAAGTAAAAATCCCAGAATAGTCTCAAAATCAGTCTCACTATAAAAAACATAAATGAAAACAATGAGACTCCATTTTTATCAAAATGTCAAAGATCAAAAAAGCTGTTCATCAACAGAATTTTTATGAGTTTAGGAAAATAATACCCAGCTACACTTTAAAAGGAGAACAATTTGGCAATGTCTTTCAATGTCTTTGGAAAGTCTACACGCATATCCAGCCATTTCATTTACAAAAATGTATCCTACAGATAACCCGTAGGATACCTGCAAAGACTTATGTACACGGATATTCATTTAAAGACTGCTTAGTGGTTAGTTAACAGCAAAAAAATGAAAGCCTTCCAAATGTTCAACATGAGGAATGATAACGTTAGTGATGGAGCAACGGAATGAAACACTCTACAGATGTGAGGTACAATGTGGTTGATTTCTATGTGCTGAATGAATTGATTTACAAGATATTTTAATGAGCTATCTTTGAAAAAAAACAAAGGACCGAGTAGAGCTGTGTTCATGGTATTTGTGTGTGTGCACATGTGTGTGTGAATGGACTACTTCTGGAAAATGAGATGCAGAATTCACTAAGTTGACCTCTGAGAAAGGACTGATTGGGAATCCGGTTCAGGAGGAGAATTCACTTCCCATTGCTTGTTGTTGGGTCCTATTGATTTTTAAAATATACATGTTTTGTCTTATTTTATTAAAGATAATAAAACTTTTATCATTAAGAATAACAAGAAGAATAAAAATAAAGCTTTCATGAAGCTTTTTGTGGCTGCTCTTGCCCACACCGGTATCTCCCTTACATGTGTTTACACATATTCACTTATGTCTCTTTTTTAATTATCAAGTGTCCTCTTGTTAGTTCACACATAATTATTCACATGTCAGTGACTATAACACAAGGAATGTGAATTGTCCTTTTGTCCAGCGTGTCCACACTGTAGACACTCCCTGCCCATTAGTCACTTAGTAGCTGTCCCAGTTTCATTTCGACTTGTGCTAGCACAGGGTTTGTGTTCAAATCCCCCTTTCTTTACTTAAGAATGGCTCCAAAGCGCAAGAGTAGTGACGCTGGCAATTTGGATGTGCCAAAGGGAAGCTGTAAAGTGCCTCCTTTAAGTGAAAAGGCATATCTACATAGGAAAAACATAGTGCATAGTACAAAATACAGGGTTCGGTACGACCCGTGATTTCAGGCATTCACTAGGGTCTTGAACATGTCTCTCATGGGTAGGCAGGGGTTACGGTACTCAGTTCTCTGGAAAGCATAAGAATTTGGGTAACAGATATATTTTTAAATAAGTTACTCAAGTAATCCTTATAATTAAGCACCCTTATAAAGTATTGCTCACTTCATCCTCAAAATAAGCCTGTAAGTTAAGCAAAACATATATTCTTCATCTCCTTTGAAGAAATTGAGGCCCATTGAGTTTAGGTGACTTTCCCTTAATCATAAAGTAACATTTCTAAGCTCCAACATTGCTTTTACTATGAATATATATACACATATATATTTTGTTTCTTGTAGTCTAACTTATTTGCAGCAATTAGAAAAAAAAATATTTTATGAATGCTAGAATATCTACATCCTAATAAAGCTGCCATGCAGAACTGCGCATCACAGGGTGAAACCCTGTCCTTTAGGTCACGAGGAATGGAACATATTGGGGGTGGACATCACTCAGGACATAAACGCTCAAATACATTCCACCCAACTCTTCCTATTTTAGAATAAAACAGAATGAAAAGGAGAAGGGGGGATTTCGCAAGTCAGTAAGCTAACTTACTGGCCTGCCACTAAATTGCTGTAGAAATCTGTTTCCTTTTTCTTTTTCACCTCCAAGGCTTTTTCTAAGACATTGTGGGGTGGGGTGAGGAGGAAGGAACTGCATGAGTCATGCTGCCACTTGTCTTAAAAAAGAAAAAGTGGAAAATAATTTAAGGAGAAAGGAGAAGTAGCGCCTTAAACTCACACATCCACCAGAAATTTGGCCAGAGGTCAGGGGCTCAGGGCCTTCCGCACCACCCAGACGGCAGGAAGTCCCCCGCCCCATTCCCCAAAGCACCTTCCACGGCCTTCCCTCCCCAGCCTCAAAACGCAGTCAAATTCTGAATGCTCAGAACCTTAGGAAATTAGCTATTTCTCAGGACCAATTTTTATTTTAATACTGGAGGGTCTATGCCTTTAAATATACAAAATATGAACACATTCTAGCTGTTTGGGATAGAAATCAGATTAAAATATACCTTTGCAGCCTTTTGTACAGATCACATGGATCTACTTTTTCCATGTGACTGAGGGTCACCATTAGAAATACAGTCCTGGTGGGACTGGGACAACAGTGATTCCAGCCTGGGCCTAAGGACACTGGAAATTATAGAGATGACCTCTTTGTCCCTAAACTAAAATGGAATGGTCTTAAATTGATGTACCTATTTATTAACACATTTAAGGTCTTTTTTTGTTTGTTCGTTTTCACTATCTAATGTCTTGAATCATTGGTAATTTTTCCACGTCTCTTTCTTCTCCAGAGCTCGATTGAAAGCTCCTAAAAGGCAAGGGCTGTGCATTGACTCCTGACCCACAGAAACTGTGCAGTAACAAATGTGTGCTGTTTTAAGCTGCTAAGTTCATGTCATTTGTTATGTAACAATAGAAACAAATGCATTTTATTATGTGTCTCCCTATAATAAAAAGTAAGCTCTACGACAGTAGAGATTTTTGTCTAATGATCTTCATGAATATATACCAAATTCCTAAAACAGGTACACAGTAGGTCTCAGTTAATATTTATTGAGTGGATTGGGGAAGAAATGGGCTATTAAAATGGTGCCAAAGTGTTTTGTGCCAATCAGTCTCAGCCTATCAATAACCAGTGTTGTGGCTGGACTGGCCCTTGTAGTTCTTACTATGATTACAAGACACTCTCAGCAGGAAACTTTGAAAAGAAAGGTTTATTATTCACAAGTCCTGGAAACTACATGGCACACCAGGTGCCACACAGTGAGGTCAGGGGGATAGAGAAAGAGAGACTAGGGGACTCTGCTTTTATTAGGGTCCAGGGTAGGGGCTAGGGCTCATTTTATTGGTGAATTTAAAATGCTGAAAGAGCCCTGGCTGGTGTGGCTCAGTTGGTTGGGTGTCCTCCCATACACCTGAAGTTTGCCGGTTCGATTACCAGTCAGGGCACATGCCCAGGTTTCAGTCTCAATCCCCAGTAGGAGGCATGCAGGAGGCAGCCTCACATCGATGTTTCTCTCTCTCTTTCCCCCTCTCTCTCTAAAAAATCAATAAAAATATAAAAAATAAATATGATAATTATTTTTTTAAACAAAATAAAGTGCTGGGGGGGAAAAAACAAACATAGTGGCCCAAATGGTCATTTAATGAAATCAACCTCGATTTCTAAAACAAAGGATCCTGGGGCAGAGGGTGGGAGCAGCAGTGGCCTAGCTCTTCAATGAGTCCAGTGGCCGGCAAGACAGCCCTATAGCCCCCTTTGAAGTGGATGTCTCAGCAGTCAAAGCTTATATCATCAGGGCTTACACTACACAGTGTCTTAAGAATACTCTAACAATTTAGCAAGAAAAAAAAATGCTCAGAAGAGAGAAAGGTGCAAATGTTTAGGCTTAGGCTAATTTACTTTTACCTTTATTCCTCTAAAACATAAATACTACAGACACACTGTAATTATATCTGCAAATAAGCTGAGTAATGGAGTAAATACAGAGTTCTGAGGTGGGCAAATTTATAAAATATAACTCCACATAGAAATAGCTCAAAATAATAGCACCAGTTTAATTATGGAGTTGTTAACTATACAAGGCATGTTTGTCAGCAGGTAATTTTGTAACTTGCTATGATGTCATTTTAGGACTTTGAAAAATTTTTTTAAAATCAACATGATTAAAATTTTATCAAGTTCTATCCTAAAAGTACAAATTTGTTACACACATGCATGCATTTTGGGTTCTATTTTGCTTTGTGTTTAGTCAGTTTCCACATTGTGGATGACCTAGTTTTAAATACTGAATCTGCCAACTAGTTCCAGTAAGGATCCCTGTGGAGTTGAACTTCTTTGGTTCTTATTTAAAACATTTTAAAAGTTAAAAGACATGTTTCAGAGGATAAATAGAACATATTTTTGACTTGTTGACAAAATATAGTATTTACCAAGAGGCTAAATTGTTGATGTATGAGTGTGTGTGATGGTGTGTGTGTGAATATTTAGTGCGTGTGTGTGTGAACTCTTAACCCAGAGCACTTTATTTATGATTAATTTCCACTTACCTAACTTTTCCAAATATAATTCTCCTTTGAAGTGATGCTGTTATAAGCTAATTTAGAGAGAAGACATCTCTAGAGGGCCTCAGGGACTCAGAGTCATCGTGAGGCAATATGGTTAGAAAAACACAGTATACGGGGCCCTCTGAGAGTTGTGATACAGATGAAACTCAGCTCAGATGATAGTTAGGAATGTTTAGAGAGAAAAAGCATCACTAAATGGTTAAGTGAGAGAAGATTCACTCACTTATTCAACTCTTATTAAACTCCTTTAATGTGCTGGGCACTGTCCTGGGCACACGGTGAAAGGAGAAAAATTCTGAGATGTCCTGATTAATGACAGCAGGCTGGAGAGTGAGAGAAAGAGACAAGAGTAGTGAACAAGTTAAAACTGTGGGCCAACTAACAAAAGATTATTCATATTCTTGAATGTATGTTGGGCCTTTGAATCAACTTCTGTAGTGACCACCAGATGCCAACACATCCTGTGTGTGCGTGAACTTTCAGGACTGTTGCCTGCCACCAATCAAAAATAGTAAATATTTCTTCCTGACAGCCTGTGCACCTTTCACAGAACTGACCTGCTTCACCTTTTCCCATTCCCCTCATCTGTAACCAATGTAAATGCTTTCAAAACAAGTCACACCTTTCTTCCCCCCAACATAATGTATAGAAGCACCCACGGACTCCAGAATGCTGTCTGCTCTGACATCTAGCCCTGCTGCTGGTGGCTTAGATTTCACACCCCAGAGCCTGGTCCTTTTCTGGCAGCATCTGCTCCAAAAATCCTTTCTTTTACAAAAGCTTTCACCTGGGAAAGTTTTTTGTTTCACAGTGGGGTACACCAAGGAGCACGCCTGGAAAGATCCCTGTCTCATAGGGCTCACATTCAAGTGGGAGGTAGAGGTGAGACCTATGATAAATAAATGAGTTAATCCTATGTAAGAGGGTAATAAGTGTCTTGAAGAAAAACTGGGCTAACAGTGGCAGAGAGAGATGCTGTTTTAGAAAGTGCTGTCAGGGAAGCATCTTTGATAGAATGTTATTTGAGCGGAGACCTGAGTACAGGGAGGGAGGTGTCAAGAAGATGCCCAGAAGGTCATCCGGGCAGAGAGAAAAGCAAGTGAGCACGGGGAGCTTGCTGGGCATGGCCAGTGATCACACTAAGGTAAGCCCGGGATCACCCCCTTCGCCAGGTCATACCCACTAAGAATACAGCCACTCTGTGTCTGTTGTAAGCTGCCAGCCACAGCGATGGCTGATGAGCGGAGTGGGACGTGCAGGAGGCAGATGGAGGGCAGAAGAGGTTAGCCAGGCCGCAGGAAAAGGCCACAGAGAGGTCGGTGTAAAGGGCTTCACGTTTTCTTCACAATGAGGTGGGGAACCGCTGGAGCTTCTTGCTTGGAGGGGTAATATCTTCTGACTAACGCTTTTGAAAGTTTGAATGTTTTCAGTGCTTACTCTTGAGCTGTGTGAAAAATAAACTGAAGGAGGACAGTGGGAGCAGAGAGATCGTTGAGAAGGCCATTGCAATATTCCAGGGAGAGCTGGTGGTGGCTTGTACTGGGATGTAGCAATGGGAATTGAGAAAATTATCTGCCTTCTGGATATATTCAGAGATGGAGCCAACAAGATTTGCAGGTTGAATGGATGTAGGGTATTTGAGGAAGAGAGATCAAGCATGAATTCCAAGGTTTTTTACCTGGGTGGCTGGAAAAATGGACCTGCTGTTATCTGAGATGGGGGAGATCAGTTGGGAAACATAATTAGGAAATTATTTCAGAATTCAGTTGTGCATATGTTGCTTTAGATGCCTATTAGCCACCCAAATGCAGGTGCCTAGTGGACTGTTTAGTGGAGGAGTCTAGACTAGAGATATAAAGTTGGAAGTCACCAACCTGTAGATGGTTTTAGAGTCTGTGGGAAGATTACCTAGGAAGTGAGTATAACAAGAAGCCATATGAGGGCTGAGCTCAGGACCACTCCAAGTCATAGAGTTCAAAGAAATGAGAAGGAACCAGCAAAAGAAACCAAGACAGAGTAGCTACTGAGGTTATCAGGAAGGATAATCCTGATGCCAGTCCAAAGAAAATTAAGAAAGAGAGACAGAGGTCAATTCTCTTGGTTATAGTTGAATAGTTAAGGACTGAGAATGCCTGAACTTTGGATTTGGCACATAAAGGTAACTGGTAAATTTGACAAGAGCAGTTTTCATGGATGGCGAAGATGAAAGCCTGACTGGAGTAGATATAAAAGAAGATCAGGGGAAAAACAGAGTGGAAGAAGGATGTGGGGATAGTACCTTTAGACAGCTATTTCAACCAAGTTTTGTTAAAGGGGGAGCAGAGAATTGAAGTGGTGATTTGGGCAGGATGTGGTGGGTAAAGGAACTTTTTTTTACCGCAGCATATTTATATGTTGTTGATAATATGATCCAGTAGTAGGAAAATAATTATAATGTTAGGAAAGAGAAGGAACAACCCACAAGTAATGTCACTGGGCAGGGAAGAAGGGACAAATCCAGTGTGTAGATGGAGCTGTTGGTGGGAAGAGGGACAGATCAGCCATTGTAACAGAGACATAGCATATATGTGCAGGTTCATTGATAGATTTGGTAGCAGAGGCCCGGTCCTGTGGGGCAGCCAAGTTTTAGTTTTTCAGTAGTTTGCAACTCTAGCTACTACTAGAGTCACATGGGGACATTAAAAAATATCAATGAGAAATATAAATTAATACCACAATAAAATAGTACTACACACCTATGGGAATGGCTAAGATAAAATATAATGACCAAAAAAAAAAAAAAAGGCACAAACTCAAAGACACAGAGAACAGATTAGTTGTTGCCAGATGTGGAGGGTGGGGGTTGAGCAAAAAGGTGTAGGGGGTCAAAAGATACAAATTTCTAGTTATAAAAAAAAAAGGCATGGAGATGTAACATATAGTATGGCAGCGATAGTTAACAATACTATATTGTATTGCTAAGAGAGTAGATCTTAAAAGGTCTCATCACAAGAAAAATAATTCTGCAGTTATGTGTGGTGATGTATGTTAACTAGACCTGCTGTGGTGATCATTTTGCAATATATGCAAATACCAAATCATTACCTCGTATACCTGAAATGCATTATACGTCAACAATAATTCATGAAAAGAGAAAGGTTTTGATCACAAGAAAGAAACAAAACACTGACAACACCAGCTTCTGGAAAGGATATAGAGCAACTAAAACCACACGTGCTGCTGGGGAGATTGCACAGCAACTTCAGAAACAGTTTGGCAGTTTCTTACTCTATGAACCAGCAATCCCACTTCAAGGTATTGACCCAAGAGAAATGAATAGTTCTATTCACCCCAAAACCTAGACATAAATGCTTATAGCGGTTCCATTCCTGGTAACCAAAGACCAGAAACAATCCAAATGTCCTTCAGCAGACAAATGGTCAAGTACACTGGTGCGTCCATGCCATGGACCACGCTACTCAGCAATAAAAAGAGCAAGCGCTTCATGCACAACTTGAATTGATCTCAAGGTCATTATGTTGAGTGAAAGAACCCAGTCTCAAGAGGTCACATACTGTATGATTCCATTAAGCCACATTACCCAAAAGGCACAATTACAGTGATGGGAAACAGATGGGTGGTTTCCGGGGGTGGTAGTGGGAGGAGGGTGTGACTATAGAGGGGTTCAGTTCTATGTACATGTGTTAAACTTATACAATTATGCATCAATTAAAAAGTCAATTTTACTGTATATTAATACCCCCTCCCCCCCAAAAAAAGACTCTTACTGGTAATGAGGGCCATGCAGTGAGCAGACTCCTTTTTCTGGTGAAGGTGGTAGCGTTGATATCCCTCTTTCCAGGGCAGCCCCCGGAAATAGGCTTCAGCTTTGCTCCTGGCTGCCCAGCGGACCCAGCCGGTGCTCTGGCTCTCCTGGAGACCCAGGACACTAATATCCTTTAATAAACGCCTTCTTGTTTGAACTTTCTAAAAATGCCTAAACTCCATCCCCTCCCCCTCCCCCAATTCTGACTTAATTATTGGGAGAGAGGGGATGGATTTAAATTTTTGTAAATTATTTTTATGCATAACAAGCAATTCTAATATGCAGCCAGGGATAAAAACCACTGAGCTAGACCAAGAAAGTGAAGGTAAAGTTCAGGAAGAGTTTAAGACTAAATAGCATTTCCTAATGAGTGGAAACAAGCTGCAGAGGGCACTGGGCCAGCCTGGGGGGTGGGAGGGTCATCTGGGCAAGGGGTCTGGCAGTGAGAGGTGATCAGGAGTTTTGCAGGCTGACCAGTATGGGGCATGAGATGAGCCCTAGGTTTCTGGCAGACTATGGGGGTAAGGCTGTGGGTGCTGGGTAGGGGGTGGAGTCCTGAGAGAAGCATGTGGAGCTCCACGGATCTTCTCCTAAGCTACTTGAACAGCTGTGTGGTTGGCAAGGGAAGCGCAGGGAGCTTGGGGGTGCTCTCTGTCAGGCCAACCAACAGGGAACGAGGGAATCAGAACATTTTACCCTTTCACTCGAATAATAATGGGAGAGGGAGTGTGGTTATGGAAACAGACATGATTAAATTTACATGATGAATACATTAGCACATGTAAAGTACTTTTAAAAATAATTTGTTTTATGGATTTGAGAGAGAGAGATTTGTTGTTCCACTTATTTATGCATTCATTGGTTGATTCTTGCATGTGTCCTGACCAGGGATCAGACATGCAAATTTGGTGTATCAGGACAACGCTCCAACCAACTGAGCTACCCGGCCAGGGCCAAAAGTCCTTTAAACAGTGCCAACCTCACAGTAAGAGCTCAATAAAGGTTAAGGGAAAAATTAAAAGGTGATGTGTCTGAAAACACTTTTCCGTTCTGTGTATCAGTGTAAGAAATTGCCCTCAAAGATTACATGCCATTGACAAAACCACTTTGTTTACCCATCAGATCTCTTTTCCCGGCTCTCTTGGGGCCCTGGACAGATTCCGTGATTCGTCACACTCTCGGGATAGCTCTGTTTATAGCAAAAAGTTTCCTACAAGTACATTCCAAAAGACCCACGATCCAGAAACCATTTCCGGGGTTCTGCATGGCTGAAAACACAGAGCACGCGAAGGAGCGGCCCCCTGAGCCCAGGGCCTTGCAGGCGCTCCAGAGTTTGGGGTTTACTGGTTCAGAGCCTGTCCCTCCCTGACCTCTGTTTATTCTTTATTCCCTTCCCAAGACTGATCCCAGCAGAATTCTGCGAGAGGATCGCTCCATGGGAATGGAGACCAAGAAAACAATGTGTCCGCAATTACTCTAAGCACCTCACATGGCCACATTTCTTGTTGAATGCAATGAGGCAAATAAGTTTATGTCTGCTGTGGAGATCATCTAGGATGTGCACTGAGAAATAAGCCTTGCTGTGATTTGCTCTCGCACCTGTAATATCATTTTTGTAGTAATTCTGGGAGGTAGGTCAGGTGAGTAATAAAGATTTCATAGTTGAGGAAGCTAAGGCTCAGAAAATATCTTGTCGCCCGGCCGGGGGTGGCTCAGCAGTTGAGCATCGACCTAGGATCCAGGAGATCGCAGTTCGATTCCTGGTCAGGGCACATGCCCGGGTTGAGGGTTCGATCCCCAGTTGGGGGCGTACAGAAGGCAGCCAATCAATGACTCTCTCATCATTGATGTTTCTCTCTTTCTCTCTCCCTCTCCCTTCCTCTCTCTGAAATCAATAAAGATATATTTAGCCTGGCCGGGCATGGCTCAGCAGATGGGCATTGACCTAGGGTCCAGGAGATCACAGTTCGATTCCCGGTCAGGGTACATGCCCAGGTTGAGGGCTCGATCCCCAGCTGGGGGTGTCCAATGATGACTTTCTCATCATTGATGTTTCTACCTTTCTCTCTTGCTCTCCCTTCTTCTCTCTGAAATCAATAAAGACATATATGAAAAAATAAAGATATATTTAAAAAAGAAAGCCACAGAGCTGGGATATAAACTCACCTCTGTCCCAACAGACCTTTCCTGTCTCCTCACTTCTGTGGCCCACAGCCTTGCTCTGAAACACCCTAGTCAGTAAGTCGCTGTGAGCACTGAATGTCCCCAACTGTCTGCCTAAATTCTTGCTTCCTCTTCGAAAGGGTCATCTGGTGGAAGGTGGGCTTAAGTTAGAACCACTGGGTTTCGGAAGGTTGCTCTGCTGCCCCATCTGTTTCCCATGGCTCACGGGTCCCGAGGGTTTGGAAACGCAAAGCTGCGCCTCAGTACACCCACGTCCCTGCTCCCATTTGTCTCGGGCGCCAGAGTCCCAAACCAGCTGCTTCTGTGTTTCTCATCTTCCTCTGTCTCAGGGACAGACATGGGGAAATCACTGACCTTTGACTGAAAAGGAAACACTGAGCCAGATATCCAAGATTCCTGATGATCAGGCCATCTCTGCAGAGAGATGTAGTAATAGAGCACGTGAGCCAGGCTCTTTGTTGGGGGCCAGCGTCTCTGTGGCTCTCCCGAGGGTTCCCCTGAGGGTGAGAGGCCATCTTTTGCTAAGATGTTTAGAAATCGGGTATGGAATTTTTTATTTTATTATTATTATTTTAATCCATCACCTGAGGATATTTTTTCCATTACTTTTCAGAGAGTAGTGGGCAGGAGAGAGAGAGAGAGAGAGAGAGAAACATCGATGTGACCGATTGGTTGCCTCCCTCACAAGCCCTGCCCAGGGCTGGAGATCGAGCCTGCAACCAAGGTACATGCCCTTGGCTGGAGTCGAACCCAGGACCCTTTAGTCCCCAGGCCTACGCTCTAATCACTAAGCCAAACCGGCCAGGGCAGGTATAGAATTTTAAAATTGAAAGAGATAATCTTATACAATTTATTCAGGAAGCCTAAGAGAAGTCACACGATAAGGAAGATCGGGCTAAGAAGTAGAATCAGGTCTCTCCTCTCTTTATTCAGTGCTTTTACTGATGGGTACCAAGGGCTATTTTTAGAAATATTAATTTTTTATCTGGAGAGCAAAGTAAGATTTTCTAAATAATGGGTGCAGATAGTCCTCTTTTCTGTGAAGTTATCAAAACTGGGTCCAGAGTTGAATACATACAGTATTTCTTATCCATGGGGAATACCTTCCAAGACTCCAGTGGATGCCCCAAACACCAGATAGTACCAAACCCTATATATACTATGTTTTTCTTCTACACATATATATCTATGGTGAAGTGTAATTTATAAATTAAGCATTGTAAGAGATTAACAATGATAACTAATAATAAAATAAAATAATTGTTGATGTAAGAAATATCCAAACTTGTAGAGAATTTTTAGAAGTTCATTTGAGCGAAGACTGACAAAAATTGCTGGGAATTGATAATTGTTATCCTCAAATACCTCAGAGAATGACTGTTTTGCAGTTTCTTTTATGTGTTTGAAATTAAGGAGGGAACATAAGGAAGATTATATGAAGGTGGGGAAAGCAAGGTGGGGATTGAATTACAGGGTAGTTAGTTAACACGATTATGTGCTCTCAAGGATGGTTACACTTCCAGGGTATGAAAGGGGGCGTTTCAAAGGTGTGTTGACCTAGATGCACAGAAGCAATGGACAGGCTTGCTTAAGGCCAAGATATACCTTTTACTAAAGAAGTTATATGTCTGGGGTGTGACTACCCACCATGACCTACCCAGTTAGGAATTTTTGATCAGATCACCTCGCAAGGTTACTTTTGGTTAGATTTATTACAACATCCCTTTTTTGTCCACACAATTATAACAATATACTGTAATAAAAGTTATGCAAATATGGTCTCTCCCTGTCAAAATATCTTATTGTACTGTACTCCCTGTTCTTCTTGTGATGATGAGATGATAATATGCTTACAGTGAGGTGAAGTAGAGTGAGTTGTGAAGAAGCCTCAGGCTACTGTAAGGGTTACTTGGACACAAGCCTTGAGACACTGGACCAAAGGATGAGTCATGTCCCAGGTGGAATGGAGTGGGATTTCTTCACCCTACTCAGAACAGCATGCAATTTAAACTCATGAACTGTTTATTTCTGTAACTTTCCATTTAATATTTTCAGACCATGGTTGACCACAGGTAACTGAAATCAATAAAACAAAACCACAGATTGCAGGGAGGGGGTTGTAATAAATTTATAGTGACACAGAGAAATAAAAAGGGTTTTCAGGGATATAATCTCTTTTATTTCCTCCCTAACTTTTATTAAGCTCTTACCCTGTGCTAAGCACTCTTTTAAGCACTTTAAAATATGTTAACCCATTTAATCATGTCAATTTGACCACATTAAAGATATTATTGGGAAACTAATAATAGTGTATGTTAACTATAACTGAAAAAGAATTTTTTAAAATAATCTAAAAAAAAAATTCTTTTAAGATATTGTTGGAAAATAATAGCATTGGCTGGCACTTGTGAACAGATGCCAAGCTAAACATTTAATTTAACCCAAACTTCTCTGAGCATTAGGCTCAAATCACCATCCACAACATTTCCTCTTGAGTGCTTCAGTGGCACCTCAAGTTCAAAAAGTCCTAAAATAAGCATATGCTTACCCCTCTCCCCCATTTCACACCAGTGCTCCCTGACTCAGTGAATAGCATCTGTTATACACTTTCCATACCAGGAGTTATCCTAGTTTACCCCTTTCCAATCTGTCATCAAGTTCTGTGGATTTTCCCTCCTAGGCTTCTGTCAAATCCATCCATATTTCTCCATCTCCATCAGACTACCCTTTTCCAAAGTATCATCATTTCTCACTTAGATTGTAGCAGAAACCTCCTAATCAACTTACCCACATCTACTCTCACACCCCTTAAATCTGTTTTCCAAGTTGCCTCCAGGGTAATTTCTTTAATAAGACAAATCTGAACATATTCTGTTTCTTAAAACACAGTAACAGCTTTCCATTGCTCTTAAGAAAAAGACAGACTCTTTAGTACGGTCAACAAGGTTCTGTAAGGTCTGGCTGCTGCCTCTGTCCTTCATTTCCTCCCACTTCAACTACCATGTTATTCTTTAAGTCTTATTACATGATCATTCCAGCCACAGGACCTTTGCACATACTATTTCCTATGCATGGATTGCCTCTTCTCCTTATCTAGTTAAATCCCTCATCTTTTATATCTTGGCCTTCCCTAACTTTTTAGATTAAGTTTCTTCCATTCTATCTTCTCATCACCATGAACCCCTCATTTTTAAGATTTATCATAATTATATGTTTCTTTTATTTGTATGATTCCTATCTTTCTACCCCACTAGGCAGTAAACTCCTTAAGAGAAAGACTATCAATAGTTGCTCAAAATTGTATTCCAGGCGTCAAGAATAGTGCCTAACCTATAATGGGCATTCATTCTTTAGGTATTATTGGGTAGATGAATGAAATAGATTTTTCCGACATGGTAGAAATCTTTTGTGCTGTCACTATTTCAGTAAACTTGATCCTGACCATAGAAAGTCTTCCACATATGATGGAGTCACAAACTCGAATACTCCTTAGATCAGGCAGGTGGTGTACATGAGAGGGTAACTATCATCTAAAGAGGGCAGCTGTGGGAAATAGAGGCTCAATGATTTTTCAAGAGAAACTGTACATGTGAATTTTTTTGTTTCTTATAAATAGAAAAATATTGAGAGGGTTAGCCAGAAAGATGAAGGAAAGGAGTGGGGAAAGTTTATCAAATGCTGCTAGAAAGGTGTGTGGGTTGAATAGTGCCCCACCCCTCATAATCCTCATTCAACCAGAATCTCAGAATGTGACCTTATTTGGAAATAAGCTCTTTAAAAATAATAGTTAAAGATTAAGGTGAGGTCATATTGGACCAAGATGGACCCTAAATCTAGTGACTGGTGCCCTCATGAGAAGAAGAAAGGACACAGAGAGACTCAGAAAGAAAAAGTCCATGTGAAGACAGAGGCAGAGGTTAGATAGATGTTGCCACAGGCCAAGGAACTCCAAAGATTGCTGGCCGCCCACCAGAAGCTAGGACAGAGGTGGGGAACAGATTCTCCCTCAGAGTCCCCAGAAGGAACCAACTTGTTCACACCTTGATTTCAGATTTAGGGCCTCATAAACTGTGAAAGAATACATTTCTGTTGTTTTAAGCCACTTGGTTTGTGGTACCTTGTCATGGTAGCACAGGAAACTAACACAACAGGAAAAAAATTAGGACTGAATATTAGTTGGATAAGTTTTAGGTACGTGGAGGTCACGAGAGGTGTTAGCAAGGAACATTCAAAGGAAAGGTTTGAGAAGTGACAGGAAAGTGAGAAAGAGAAACTCCTGTGTCTCTTCCTGCCCTGACTCACCATCCCCAACAGGGATCCATGCTGTGAATAGACTCCTTTGATGGGGTGCAATAGCCTGAATATAATGATTTATAGTTTGATTGTATAACTAGTTGTGCTTATTTCATAGTATGATGTATGATATATTGTTACAAGTTTTTCCTTTCCAGACCCTTTGTGTTCCCTTTGAATTCAGCAGACCGGTTTATGGTTGAATGCAAACCCACAGGGCGATTAGAAAAACAAAGTCATAAATCTAGAGGCACGGAACAGTCAGAGACATGTGCTGGCCACAAGACTCATATACCATTTTATCTGTGCATCGCCAGATTGGTCACGAGTAATAGCTGACGTCTGAAGACCTCCAGGGCTGCATGTAGCTGCATTCTGTTCCCAGCCTCAACTTACCCCATTCCCCTTTATAATCCTGTCCCTTGCACCATGCTGTAAGACAGGTTTTGGATGCTTGTATGCTCCGTCTCTTCTTGGTTGGCTGGCCTTCTCAATAAACACGTTATGTGATTCAAGCCTGCCTCTGTTGAATTGGACACAGCAACAGGCAGCCCGAACCAACCAGGGTTTCCTGGTAACACCTCCAGGACACACTGATGCCCTAGGGCATTTCCTGCCTGCTCTGGGCCTGCAGGTCTGTCTGAGGTAGATAGGGAGGACGGACATCCAGTCCTTGGCCATCTCCAGTGGAACACATGAGATGGCTGGGCACAGGATCAAGAAGGAATTTGGCTCTGCTCAGGGTCACTAATGTGACACAAGTGAGAGAAGTGAAGGGACCTGGGGAGAGGACGATAGCCAGCTGTAGGCAGAGCCCCTCCAGGTGGAGGACTTAAGGGCTGGAACAGCCAGGGAGATAGATGCAAGCACAGAGGCCAGTGCTAGCACAGCAGAGAGCCACAGGCCTGTCCAGGCAGATGTCAGGCTCAGGCACAGCTCAGAAAAACACATCAGGAGGCCAGTTCAGTCAGTGGGGAAGCTGGCAAGGGACTCCAAGCTGTGGGTAATAAGAGAGCCAGCTATCATGTGGAAGCACCTGTGTTTCTAAGAATCGTGCCCATTCTTGGCCAGACCAGGTAGCTGGAGAACTATGGGCCAATTGGGATGCGATGCTTCGACGGGGGAGAGTGGCAGGCAGAAGCCTGGGTCTAAGGAGGGCCACTGAGCCCTTCATTCTGTGGTAGGCAATTAAGCAGACATGAACAGAGCAAGGACGATGGGCCAGGTACAGAAGGTGACCAGGGTGGAAAGCCCCAGGTGCCTAACAACGGACAATTATAGGGTGGGACCTCGTCCCCAGGCTGACCTTTCTCCTCCCCTGGCATACTGCTGGTCATGTGTTTTGGACCCCCTGACCTTTCCTCCCTAGAGGCAACATCTTGGCCTCAGTTGTATTTCAGCTCTAGGCCCAAAAAAGCAGCAAAACCAGCCACTAAGGCTGACCTCAGGACCAATCAATCAGTGGAGACCTAGACCCTGAAAGGACACACCTGGGAAGCTGCTGAATATCCTGTTGAGATCTTCTCCTGGAACCTCCCCTAAAATCTCTGCCCTTAAAACCCTTAGGACAGAGGACCCAGTGTGCTTTCCCTCCCAGAAGCACACCCCTCACCTTTCCTTTCTTCCTCCCAGGCATGTCACCTTGACCTTCCTCACTTGTAAGCTCCAAGGGACCTTCCTGTGCCTCTATAACTTGTTTCCTAAGCCCATTTCTTCTACGAATTGCTTCTTCTACCTCTGCGATTTTCTAGATAAATGTTCTCTTATAGTTTGAGTCTTGGCTCTGAATTCTTTCCTAGCCAAAGCTCAAGTACCAAGGTTGCTGAACCCAGGTCTGGTCTGACCCCACCAGTCTAATACCTGGTGCCATTCTCACTGCCTCCAACAATTCCATAATTTTGAACACTTTTAATCTGGCTTTGAGCAGCTTGACTCTAACTATGTCCTTAATCATGCTTACTGGGTCACTTTACACTCTCTTATGTTTGTTTTCATGTCTTTATTTCATTTGTAGATTGATTACATCACTGTTTTTCTTTCTCAACCTTGTACCTACAAACTCAGTAAATGCTCCATAAATTGTTAATAATAATTTCCACAGAGTTAGCCATTACAGAGAACTCAAACCTATAGTCAGAAATGGCCATTTCCCATATCCCTGGAAAGCAGCATGTTAAAGGAATTGTCCTCATGATTATTTCTTGTCTATGTGAGAATAACAATGGTATCAGCTCAATAGTTCCCTACAAAATAAACTGTAATTCCCATGCCACAGTTCCTTCAACAAGCCCAGTTCTACTGTTTAAGAAATAAAGACAAAAATGTATACTTCAATAAAAAGTATTATTTTTTAAATGTGCTCATTGCTCCCTGAACACAGACGGTGCTGTTATGTGGGCTTTAGTTCAGAAATGGGGTAACTGCTGGGGATAATTTGGCAGATGGTAAGGCGAGCTTAATTAGAAAAACCCTCAACAGATTCATCCATTCATTCACTCATCTATTTATTCCTTCCAACAAGAAATATACTGTGTCTCTTTTGTGCCAAGCACTGTGCTCAGCAGCTTAATGGACCCGAGAAGCTCTTGCCTTCAGGAGCACGGACATGAACACGTGTGCCAGCACCGTGTCATAGGTGCTCACAAAGAGTTACAGGGTAGAGAATCAGAGCAGGTGTTGTTTTAGGGGTGCGATTCAGGGGAGGGCTCTATGAAGAGATGAGACCTGAGTGAGCAGAGACCTGGATGAGGGGAGAAAAGAAGCCAGGGACACATATTGAAGAAAAGAGGCCCCACTCTAGGGGAGGGCAAATGGGGAGGCCTGGAAATGTTCTTGGCTTACAGAGAGAGCAGCAAGCGAGCTGGAGAGAAAGTTACAGAGCATAGAAGCCAGAGAGGAATCCAGAGGCCAAATGACAGAAGCCAGGACAAGGGCTTTGCATTTTTTTCTACAAGAGAGGGGAGCCTATGGAGTTTGAGAACCAAGTAGTGACATGATTTGACTCAGGTTTTAAAAGGTTATCTTGGCTGCATTTTGGAGAATATGTGGTTAAGGGGGGGTCAGAGAAGAAAAATTTTTCCTTCTATCCTGCTAGGTTCTGTGACTTATCTAACAATTAAGATGCCATAAGCCAGAGTAATAGGAGAAAAACAAATTTAATTATGTACATGCATGAGAGACCCATAAAGATAGACTCAGCCAGGCAATCAAGGCTAATACAGCATCCCGGGCTAAGGAAACAGGGGTCTGGGACTACAAAGGAGAGGACATAGTTCACGGGAAGGTGAGAGGAGGAAATGTTCACCAGGAAATATTCAGTGACAAAAGTCACCCTTTTATGCATGTAAGTTTCTCAGGTAAAAAAAAGAAGAGTTATCTCTGGCTACAACTCTCTTCCTGGTACAGGCCCCTTTCCAGTGTAAATTTCCTTTATAATTGCAGATTTCCTCCACAAATGGGGAAATTTATATTCCTTTTAGGCAGTTAAAGGGGAGGTAAATAATTTTTCCTGAGTCCCCTGGGTCTTGATTTCCTTTAGCTCAAAATAGGCCTCATGCCAAAGTGGCATATTTTAGGGATGTGAGGGGCAAGAGTGGAGGCGGAAAGGCCAGTAAGGAGGTTTTATACTTGCACAGGGAGAGATGAAAATATCTGAGACCAAGGTGATAGCAGAGGACATGGTAAGATTTGCTCAGATTTGTGATGTATTTAAAAGGTAGTTGTAATGTGTTGAATGGTGGCCCCTCCAAAAAAAAAAAAAAAGGTGTGTCCAGATCAAATCCCTGGAACCTGTGTTACCATATTTATAAAGCGTTTTTGCAGATGTCATTAATTTAAGGATCTTGAGATGAGGCGATGAACCTGGATTATCTGGGTAGACCCTAAATTCAATGAAAAATGTCCTTGTAAGTGGCATATAGAAACTTGACACACAACACTGACTCTTTCCCACATTTCCCCCCCCTTCCTCTGCCTTCTGACTGACCCTGGTGCTTCCCACGTGGCCCTCTGTGGTGTGGTTGTTCCTTCTCTTGGGATCTCTGGGTAACAAACAATCTCTTCAGTGACAATTGTTTCATGAACAGTTGGCCTTGTTATACCTAAATAATAATGAAACTTATATTTAAAACAATTGGTGTAATAAGCAGGGTGGTTTGGCCTCAGACTGCAGGGAGATGCAGTAGCCCCCCCTTATCCATGGGGGTCATATTCCAAGACCCCCAGTGGATGCCTGAAACTGCATATAGTATCAAACCCTATATGTACTATGTTTTTTCCTATATATACATACCTTTTCACTTCAAAGAAGCACTTTACAGCTTCTCTTTGGCATATCCATATTGCCAGCATCACTTTGGGGCCATTATTAAGTAGAATAAAAATCAGTTGAACACAAGCACTGCAATGCTGTGACACTTGGTCTGATAACCTATAGGGCTCCTATGTGACTAACAGGCTGGGAGCACATCCAGGTGGGTACTCAGGACAAAGGGGGATTCGCGTCCCTGGAGGGATGACGTGAGATGGCGTGAGGCTCCATCACGCTGCTCAGAATGGCACGCAATTTAAACTTATGGATTCTTCATTTCTAGAATCTTCCATTTAATATTTTCAGACCACAGTTTACAGCAGGTAACTGAAAACACAGGAAGTGAGCCCGCGGATAAGGCGGAACTAGTGTATCACTCGCCGGTCCTTGACTAACTGGTTCCACTAGGTGGCAGGGGCAGGCCGGGAAGGCACCCTGCCAGCCCGTGTGGGTTTAGGCTGCGGCCGCAAATGCTGTTTGTTGCATTTGTGAGTCATCACCATTAACTCCCATCCTAAATCCAGAACTCAGAAGCCGAGTCCTCCTAGCTTCTGGATGATTCCCAGCAGCAGCCCTTTTCTGTTGCCTGGCGAGGCTTACCCAAGGCTCCCGGGAGGGGACAGGGGGGAGGGGAAGTGTCAGAAGGGCCTGATCAGTCACCAGGTATGTGGAGGGGCGGCTGGTGGCCATCCTCCCTGCATTGCGGCCTGCCCGGCAGGCAGAGACAGTGCTCTCGGGCACTTCAGTTGCCGGCCACACGCCGGGTCAGTGTGAGGGCGGCCACTTCAGAAACCATGGCACCTGCACAGGGTGTTTGGGCCTTAAGCTGTGCTGCTGCTCGCCTTGCTATTGCTGCAGTTTGTCCCCTGGCCCAGTGGGGTAGCACATTCTTGGAGACGATGGCACAATGCTCAACAAAAAAGGAAGCAAAGGGGAAGCACTTTCTTCTTACCCTTTGCCTCTGACCCTTCAGGAGGACATGCAATGGGTTCAGGAACCTAAAGTGCTGGGGCGGTGGGCACGGCCCGCTGCTCGTCCCACCCCGCTCACAAGCAATCCCCTGGCGGGGAACTCACAGCAGGTACAGCTGCGGGCGTGTTTTTAGTGGGTATGATTTGGCCACTGTCACTCTCCTCGAAGGAGGATTTAGACTCGTTATAGGATAATGGAAACCCCTAGACAGGGCCTCTAGGGGACAACCAGGACTTCACCTGGAAATAAGCAAAGGACAGACAGCAGCTGAAGACAGATAGGAGACAGGAAAGAAAAAGAAAAAAGAGGAGAGGAGAGGAGAGGAGAGGAGGGGAGGGGAGGGGAGGGGAGGGGAGGGGAGGGGAGGGGAGGGGAGGGGAGGGGAGGGGAGGGGAGGGAAGGGAAGGGAAGGGAAGGGAAGGGAAGGGAAGGGAAGGGAAGGGAAGGGAAGGGAAGGGAAGGGAAGGGAAGGGGGAAGGGAAGGGAAGGGAAGGGAAGGGGGAAGGGAAGGGAAGGGAAGGGAAGGGAAGGGAAGGGAAGGGAAGGGAAGGGAAGGGAAGGGAAGGGAAGGGAAGGGAAGGGAAGGGAAGGGAAGGGAAGGGAAGGGAAGGGAAGGGAAGGGAAGGGAAGGGAAGGGAAGGGAAGGGAAGGGAAGGGAAGGGAGAGAAGAAGAGAAGAGAAGAGAAGAGAAGAGAAGAGAAGAGAAGAGAAGAGAAGAGAAGAGAAGAGAAGAGAAGAGAAGAGAAGAGAAGAGAAGAGAAAAAAGGAAAGGAAAGGAAAGGAAAGGAAAGAAGGAAAGGAAAGGAAAGGAAAGGAAAGGAAAGGAAAGGAAAGGAAAGGAAAGGAAAGGAAAGGAAAGGAAAGGAAAGGAAAGGAAAGGAAAGGAAAGGAAAGGAAAGGAAAGGAAAGGAAAGGAAAGAAGAAAAAGAAAACGGGACAGGGGGCACCAGTACTTTGGACAAGGGGGCTGGCTGTGCCATCCAGAGAGCGGCTGCTGGCACTAAGAACAGGCCTGGGTCCCTGGGCTGCAGAACCTTGAGGCGAGCGATTGCTGCCTGAAAGAGAGGCCTCTAGGCCCCTGACCCCCCCCCTTTCCCCGAGACCACCTACGACACCCACACTGTGCTGTTAGCCAGAGACAGAACTAAAATCCTTGTTTCAGATGACTAAAAGCCTAAAACAAAACAAAATCAGAAAGGAGAGAAAAGGAAAACAGAACAAGACAAAAACTCAGGTACAGGGAGAAAATAAAGGTAAATAAATAAATGTTATATATATTATAATTATACATAATATGTATTATACATATTATAATATAACATATATATTATATCACATGTAATATATAATATATGTAAAACAAAGGTCCATAATATGACCTGATTGGATATTGAAAAATTTTATATTAATGTTTATATAAAATTATATATTTAAAATGTATATATAACTATATATAACTAATATACTAAAAGAATTTGAATAACAGAAAAATAAGGTGTGAATTGACTTTTGTGTCTCTACAACATAAACTCTAAATAACTCGAGCATTTCCTAAAATGCACTCAATTGATGCAGTTTCATAGACTTAGGGCTGGAGCTCAAATTATAGTTATACTTGGGGATAGCAGTAAATTTAAATATTGTACCCCTACAATCTTAAGAAAGCCACTAAGTCTAAAATAGAGGAAAAATGAGTGTGCCTCACTTTAAAAGTAGCCTTGCCTAAATCTCCTATAGTCATAGCATCTACTGCCCTAAAATGTCCCATAGTGGGCATGGCCATTCTAACAGCATGAGTAATAAATTAAAATTAAATTAAGTCTTTGGCACCTACAAACTGCCTTGATAAAACAGAAACCCTGTGGAGCTCTAGTTAAAATGGCCCGCTATAAGTTAAAACAGGGCCTTCAAAAATTAAACATTATTATATAAAATCAAATTAATAAAGGGGTGATTAGCCCTACTGCTTCTCCATCTAAAAGCCAAATTTTTCCAGTTCTTAAACCTGGAAAACATGAATGGCACCTCATGGTGGTTACTACAACTTTAATGCTGTGGTCTATCCTTTAAGTCCCCATGCCCAATACTCAATATTATACTCATTTTTATTAAATTACTAACTCCATCTAATCAACAACTGGTAAATATCTGCTATTATAGATTGGGCTAGTATATTCTTTCAGTGCCTGTTTCAACAGCCTCTCAGCCTCAGTCTGTCATCACCTCCGAAGGCACAGGATACACCTTTTCTAGGCTCACCAGGAGCTTTGCCGTCACACTGTCTTTGCAAACGAGATCTTAACCGCATCTGCCTCTCTCCGGAGCATAGGAGTGGCATACACTGATATCAGTCTCCTCCAAGGAAATTCATTAAAGACAGAAAGTCCAACATCTTTCAGTCTTTTCAGGGTGTGGTGGCACCATACTCCTCATTTACAAATTTTGCTTAATCTCACTAATGCTGCTACTTACAAATCAGCCCACCTTACTTGGGGGTCCCTCCAATGAAAGGCTTAAAGTCTGTCCAAGTTAAAATCAACTGGCACTCCCATTAGTGCCTCTGAGGCTCCTTCACTGTAGACACTTTGACAACCTTTTCTCACTGGAGTCTCTGATAAGAAGTCCCAGGGTTTCTGATGCAAGAAACTGTCCTCCAGAGCCTCATGCTGTACACCAACAAAATTACAAATGACTGGTCACTTAGTGGGCTTTCCTGGAAATAAAGGCTCTCATAGACCCAGAGCCTCTGACTTTTTCATACCTAGTTGCCTGTTATGCTTTGGGTCATAGAAACAGCACCCCACAAGCTCAGCAAGACTATCAAGTCCTCTTCAATACATAATAGAGCCAAACTTGAGAGCTCTAATATATTCCACCTGCAGGAAGAGGTGGCCTCCTCTGTCTCAATCCCTTGCCAGATGTCACAGTGCTGGAAGAAGTCACCCCTGTCCTAGACTCTTTAGCTACCTGAGGACCCCTTGGGATTCACTGAGTGAATAGCAATGGGAGTTGATATATGTACAATGGCACTGCTAATGGTCAGAAATGATGGAATTCAACAGGCTGTTGCTACTTTCCATCCCTTAGCCAGGATGTCTCTGATAAAGGAAAGGACTCAAAGGTCAACACAATTGACCAAACTTTAGGAAGTCAGTCATCTTAGCTTTAGATGCTCATAAACAGGTCTTTATCTTGTCCCAGACCTTAATCTCTCTTACTTTAAGACCCCTGGGCTGACTCACATCAAATCCCAATTTTAAAAACTTTCACATCACATTTCCCTACATTTCAAGGGGGATATGTCTCACCTTCATGTATATAATGACTCAGGAGATGTGAGGTCGTTTAATAATGTCTTCCCCTATCTTTATACATATTTGACCTGGCCCCATCCCATAAGGGCTGGAGGCCAGATCGAGTATGCAAACTCCCCTAGGACTCATTAATCATTGGTTAGCTATGAGTCAGGCAGCTGCTCATCTGATATGGGACCTATTTGAGTATAAATTTTCACCAAGCAAAAGCAAAGCAAGACAAAAACTGTCAAGTCCTGCTGAACACCATTCTGTTGACTGCTGGTCTCATTACTATTGGTCTGTGTGCTTTCATCGGTTAGCAATCTAGAGGCCCAAATCCTCCAAGTAAACCATTGTTTTTTTGTTTATTTTTAATCCTCACCAAGGACATTTTTTCCATTGCTTTTTTTTTTTTCCCCCAGAGAGAGTAGAGCAGAGAAAGAGAGAAACATTGATGTGAGAGAGACACATTGAATGGTTGCCTCCTACTCGCACCCCGATCAGGGCCTGGCCTGCAACCTCAGTACATGCCCTTGGCCAGAATCAAACCTGGGACCCTTTGGTCCACAGGCCGACGCTCTAATCACTGAGTCAAACCAGCTAGAGCAAGCCATTGTTTTAATCAGACATGGAAAATGCTGAGGTCCACATGCTATGGAGTTGGGATAATATAAGCCCTAGGACCCCAAAACTGTCAGTTACAAAACCAACAACTGAGGGAAAGCGCCCAAATTGGACAGCTCTCCTACAGGCTAATGCTGGAGCTGTAATATTAGCCATAGATATTTTAATTGGCAAACAATCTGATATTAACAACATACTACCTCCCAGCTCTATCAAATTCCTAGAGATAGTAAACAACTCATCCAGAGTGGTCTTTTCAAAAGTAAACTAACCAATCCAGAGCCCAACCACCTCTTTAGGCTCTAACACTCTTAGCCACTGTCCACCTGCTCTAGTCATCCCGGGGCCAAGTATCAGATAACAAGGTACAGCCCCTATGCCCCACAGCCTGCTGAAATTATTCACACCAGCCAATCTAAAATCTGCTCATCCTGTCTTGCCTGTTCTTTCCCATGAAAACCACAATAAAGGCTCTTGTTCCTATTCCCCCACTCCCTGTGTCTCTTGATGAGCCCTGGAGCTTCCCTGCATGGCCCTCTGTGACAGGATGTACCCTCTTCTTTGGGGATCTATGAGTATAAAAACCTATGTTTTCAATGTCGCTGATCTGTTGGCCTTGCTGTACTTAAATTAAAAACCTATATTTTATTTTTTTTATTTTTATTGACTTTTTTTTAGAGAAAGGAAGGGAGAGAAAGAGCGAGGGAGAAACATCGATGCGAGAGAGAAACATCAATCAGTTGCCTCCTGCACATGCCCCGACAGAGGTTCGAACCCGAAACTTTGGTATGTGCCCTGACCGGGAATCGAACCTGACCCATTTTGGTGTACGGGATGATGCTCCAATCAACTGAGCCACACCGGCCAGGGCAATAAAGCCTACAGTTTAAAGCATCTAAGCCATAATGCCTGGCCACTCCACCCTTCAGGCTCATCAAAGGGAGAGGCCCCATGATTATCTCTCCAAGGTGGGAGCCTGACGAGCTCTCTGCACCACGCTGAGGCCCATTGGTGGTCTGCTGCCTCTTCCTTCCCCATGGTGCCTTCCTCTCCGCATCAGCCATGCTGCCCCTACCTAGAGCCCCCCTCCTGGGCTAGGGACAGCCCCTTCCTCCCAGTGTTCTGAGGATGGCTGGGAGGGTGAATTCAACTGCCTGTTTACTGAGAGCTTGTGTGTCTAGCTTCTCTGTGAAAGAACCCACCAAATTGGAGGAAAGGGGACTCTCAGAATTAGGACTTAATCTTTAATCTATGAATACATTTGCACCATATGTCACATCTCTGCCAATTTAGAATGACCTGGTAACCACCCGATTATTCTTTTGATTTATTTTTATGGCTAAATTGATTAATAATTTATGCTGACTATAATCTGTCATCTCTAACATCTAAGTGTGTTTTTTTCCAGTTTTACTGAGAAATCATTGACATACATTACTGTATAGCTTAAGATGTACAGCCTGATGGTTTGCATTCTTTTAATTTTAAAAAGCAAAGGCTGACTTTTCTTCTACCCTTAATATTTCTTCATTTATCCCCTTGAGATAACTGATGGCAACATGAAGAAACCACTGTTGACATGAAGAAATTACCCTTAAAAGGGGCAATCAAGACATCTCTCGGAACCTTAAAGTTTTCTGTTCACCACTATCGGGAGGTGAAAATACGTGTATGTGTGTGTGTCACTCACCCTTGCCTGCAGGCTGATGGGATAAGGAACTTTGTTTCTTTAAGTTAAGTGCGAACGGGAAAGGGGACAACCGCCACATGCTCACCACCACACGAAGAACTACTGACATAGACTATCTACACAGCAGATGATGGGGATCTGTCGTGCAGGGTGCTGTGGGGACCAGTTTTACCCTGGTCAGACCATCCCTGCCCTTGAGATGGAGCTGTGCTCTTTGAAAGTGACTCAGATTACTTTTTCATCATTTTATTGATACCCTAGGTTATCTCTAATTATCTCATCATGAAACCTTAAAAGTTTCAAAGTTAAATTAATTCTAGGCCATTGAAATGTCAATGCAGATTGCACCCACAATTCAGCACTGGGTTATTTCTATCTTACACTGGTCGCCATGGGTCCCTCTATAGTGGAGCTAACTTCTCACTGTTTTGATTTCAAGCTCTGTATGTGTAGAGACTTCTGTTTTAATATGAGTAAATATTAGATGCTCATTAAATGCTCAGACAAGTATGTAAAGTATGTAGTGTTGTCTCTTATCAACTCACATATCCCTCACAGTAAAATCATACAAAATAATGTCAATGGGTCAAGGGTTTCCCAATTCAGTTAAGAAATCAGGTTCGGTTGCCAAAAATGTGGGCTTCAGCACAGGATGTTGGTGTAAAAACAACACACGGTCAGCTATCCATTGTTTTTTTCACATACCTGTGGCTTTATGAAAATTATCAGTGTGTTAGGGCTGATCTCCCAAAGCCTCTGCTCAGAATGGCCTGTGGGATAAATGGCAAAGGAAACAAGTTCTCCCATTTCTCAACCCACAACTGATGCAAGCTCTGTGTTAGGCAACCAAATTGGAAAACCAGCTATAGATGACCCAAAAGCAAATCCATTAACCCTGAGATAAGTGTGTCCCAAGTTTTCTAATGTTTATTTTTCTTTTGCTCATATGTTTTACTAACACCGTTACCAGTTGGTCTCTCTAGGTTCAAGCTACTCAAAGTATCATCTATGAACCAGTAGCCTTGACCTTCGGGAGGTTGTTGGAAATGCAGAATATTAGACTCCCTAACCCCAGACCTACAGAGTTAAAATCTGCATTTTAATAAGATCCCAACAGAAGCAGATCTACATCAAGTTTGAGAAACATGGCTCTAGGAGAACTAAAATACTCCATTTTCATCCTGTGGTTTTTGTTGATTGGGGATTTTTTTTACCCCTCCCACCAAATTTTGGAAAAGGTAGGATAGCTCAGGTATAACACTGGAAGAAAGCAACGAAGCTTCCAGTTGTGAGTTGTTGGCTCCAACTAATCTAAGTCAATACTGGCTTTCTGGTGTGTAGTTTGCTGTACAATGACTAGGACAAATAAGAAGGATTGGATGTATTTCAACAAATATTAGTGACGTGGGACAAGCAAATGTAAAATCAAGATGACCAAGGATCTCAATACCCAACAAATTAAAAAGCCCTTTGCACAATAAATTATGTAGATCTTCTTCTTTTCTATTGAGTCAGCAAGCATTTATTGAGAATTTGCTAAGTTCTGGGTCTATAAGAATGAATAAAATGCCTGCCAATCTTAAAAGTTGGAATTCAAATAAATAATTAGGACATAAAGTGTGTACCAGCTGTTTCAAAAATAGGGAAGAACCTATCAATTTTCTCACACAGCGCCTGACTTTGGGCCGCGGAGATCTCTCAGTCCCCCAGTGGAGAGATGACGGCACAGGCCGCATGTGGGCCCCTCTGAGAGGGTTTCAGTCATGAGCCCAAAGCTCACACCCCGCTGAGGAAGCGTTCTTTTTGCTAGAAGCAGTCAGGTGGTGAAGGAGCAGGGAAGAAATGAGCTTGAGATAAATTTCCTCACTACTGTGTGCGATAAACACAACCTGGGACTTAGCATTTGATTAATAATGAGGACTTTGGAGGCAGACAAATCTGGTCCCAAGTCCATCTGACGTGATAATGTACTGTGGGTAAATAAGATGTTACCACTGGAGAAAGTCGAGGGAATGGTACACAAAGATAGGCTGTACTAGTGTTGAAACGTCCTAAAAGCCTTAAACTATTTTAAAATGAAAAATATATGTAAAAGAGTTTCATCTGATATTTAATTATTTTGGAGCCTAAGGCAACTTTGCTTAATTTCTTTAACTGTAAAATGGTTATAGTTGTGTAAATCATAGTAGTTAGAGTAATTATAGTAGTATAACTATATATGTCATTATTGTATATACTATATGTATTAGACCATAGTCTCACATTATTTTTTGTTGCTTTTTGGTCACTGAGTATGCATTCCCCTTTCTTCAGGCAATCACCCATTTGTATTTAGTTTTCATGGAACAATCAGTTAATGTTCTCTGTTCTCTCCTAGACAAGAGCATGGGGTTAGAGGAAGATATGTCTAAACGCAGGCCAATCTAACAGTATCATTTATCCATTTTTGTATAGTAGACCATTCCTAAATTTAGTAATTAAACAGTGTTTTGTTATTTCTCACAATTCTGGGTTGGGCTGCTATAACAAAACTGAGTGGCTTATAAATAGACTGGGCAGCTTATAAACAACAGAAACTTATTTCTCATAGTCTGGAGACTAGAAGTCTAAGATCAAGGCGCCAACAGATTTGGCATCTGGTGAGAGCTCACTTCCTGGCTCATAGATGGCCATCTTTTATGACTTAATCACCCCCCTAAGGCCCCATTTCCAAATACCGTCACATTGAATATTAGCATTTAACATAGGAATTTTGGTGAGACACAAACAGCCTATAGCAGAATTTAAAGCCTAGTCTTTAATATGACAATGAATTGTGTCCCCAGAGTATATTCTGAATGCTATAGATACTTTCACATGGTGGGAATATTCAAGTCCTGCTATTCTTGTATCCACCAACTTGAGAAAATAAGCTATGAGTATGTATTTTCAGATGGCAAACAGGTGGCCTCCTTTCCAGCCACTCTCTTATTCCCAGCAGATCAGAGACTGACTTTAACCAGATCACAGTGAGGTAATTGTGTCCTTAACATACAAAACTGACCCAGAAGCAAGCCATTCAAAAATAATTTAACACCGTGTTCTAGGCCAAGAGAAAATAATTCAAAATAAGAACATAACCCCCAAAGGGAAATAGATTTGTTGTTGGCAGACTATATATGCTTCATAGATCTACAGCTACAGCAGATTTCTCTAAGTTACTGAGTTCAGACAATGTGTTTATAAGAAAAACCCAAAGCATAAGAGAGAAATCAATGGACTTGTTTTTTTAACAATAACCAACATGTATTTCTTGAATGTCTCATAAACATTCTGTTCAACTGTATGATGCTACCTGTTTGGTCTCCCTCGTAAGACTTGGACTGCCCATCTTACTTAACCAACAGTCTTCTCTGAAGTCTGTCTCATTTCATTAGTCAGTAAATGTGGTGAATAACTGACCTTACATTTCCTAATGCTCTTTCCTGGGCAACACCAATGGGGATAAATTAAAACCTTAATGAAATGTCCTGTAGCAGAATGGAACCAGAGCAAAAGTCAAGTAGATAGACAGCCAAATGCTGATACAGACATTTGGGGGAGGGCAGAACCATTTCAACTAAAGTACAAAAGGTATCTTGTTAAGGGGGAGAATTTGTGTCGTTGAGTGGGTTCTTCCCCTGTTATGGAACTAGTATTTTTTGAGTGCCTACCAGTTTTCTAGACTTTATTTTTGGTTGAGGGTACAAAACAGATAAAAAATCCATGCCTTTCTGGGGCTTACATTCTGGTGGGAGAAGACAGAATATACATATAGCAGCATGTAAATTTAAATTTTGTATTGGAAAATGATGTGTTTTGGAGAAAAAAAATAAAATAGGGGATAGCGTTAAGGGGTGCTAGGAGGTAAGCAATTGAAAATAGTGTATTATCAAGGAAAACCTCATTGGGAAGTTGACATTTGAATCAAAACTAAAGGAAGTGAGGGAGAAAGGCAAGCTGATATCCTGGAGAAGAGCCTTCCAAGCAGAGGAAAGAGCAACTGGTAAGGCCTTGGAGTGTCATGGGAAGCAGAATGCAGAAGGAGCCAGGGTGGCTAGAGCAGAGAGAAGGAGGTGAGGGCCGAGGAGATGAGGTGGGAGAAAGAGAGCGGTCTTGTGGGGCCTTGTAGGCTATTGAAAGATCTCAGCATCCTGCTTACACCATGACAATAACATCATTTGTAACCCCTACCCTTGGCAAAGCATCCCATGCTTGTTTACATCCTTCATCAAATTTGATCCAACCTTGTGAGGTGGAGAAGCACAGTAGGTATTGTTGAACCCACTTTAACCAGACTCAGAAAATATTGAATGAATCACTTCAAAAAACCTCTCAGAGAGCTATCTGACCTGGATTGGACCTTGCATCTCTTCATTTCTAGATCTTTCCTCTTTCCACGTATCTTGATTTTTATCGCAGCATATCTGTGCTAGTAAAACAGAGAGCAAATAAAAATGTGGAAACTCTAGCTCATTCTTAGCTTAGATACAGTCTCACTTTTGTTCCCTGGTCCGTTTCACTATCCACACCTGCACAGGAGTACAGGTTACACACAGCCAGCCCTCTCAGGCACCATTCACACAGACTACAGTGGGAGTGGTGCCCCCTGGAGCTGAGCCAAGTGCTGGCTCTACCATTAGCTACCAACTTTCCTCATCTTGACCTTGTCTCTTATTTCTAGCCCCACATTTGCCCTCTGAACTCAATGGCAGAATTCCATCTTTCCAGTTTGTAGTCTCGGCCTCCCCTAGATAGAACATGGTTTGCACTGACACTTGCCAAATCACTGGCCAAAACCCAGCCCAGTCTTGAGACTCATCTTGAATTATTTGTCTGGTAGGCATGTCAGCCATTTCTGTTCCCTCCTGGCCCTCGCTCCTGCGCCTACCAAGAAATATGGCAGTTCCCTTCTACATCCAGCCTTGAGAGAGATTAGCTCATCCCCTTCAACAGTTGGTATTTATCTTTGATTCTTGTGTTTATTTCAAGCTTCCCCAAGCCCTGGATTGCAGGTCCTTTCTGTGTGTCGTCTTTGCAGGGTCTTGACAGTCTCTGTCACAGATCGCTAAGCCTGAGCCAGTTTGATGAATGGAGTCTTCAGAAATGGACATTCATTAAAACAAACAGATCTGCTAAACGAATAAACTTTGTTATGAGCTAAGCAAATTTCCTCTTATGTAATCTTCTCTCATGGTCAGGGGCTGTGCCGGAGAGGAAATGGGCTGCTTTCTCAAAGGTCTTTGTGTCCCTAGTCACTGCTGCCATTTACAGAGGGGTGA
Source organism: Miniopterus schreibersii (assembly GCF_964146895.1). Lineage (NCBI taxonomy): Eukaryota > Metazoa > Chordata > Mammalia > Chiroptera > Miniopteridae > Miniopterus > Miniopterus schreibersii. The sequence goes on along the minus strand of NC_138105.1, from coordinate 74,984,052 downwards.
CCACAGCCAAGTATTTTCCCACGCCCCACCTCCTGACTTCTGGGTTTGCTAGTGAATGTGAGAATCCTTGAGGTTACAGAGCGACACGGCCAGCAACAGCTTGCCTCTGTGTCCCCAGCCACCATAAGAGCCGTTTTGGACATTACATACTATTTCTCCAATGAGGACGCCTTGTCCTTTCTCAATTAAGCCTCTTTTTCCTTCCCCCACCCTCCAATCCTGGATCCTCTTAGATCACATTGTTTTCTTAATGTAGAGCTGGTAAGCTTCCTTTAGAGGAAACAGAGGCACCCTTTATCTCTTAACATATGAAACAGAGATCTAAGAATGTAATCACGAGCAACACCAATATATTACAGCACAAGTACAAGCCATCAGAGGAAGCCCCCACGGCAGAGCAGGCCAGAGTTTCTTGCTTTCCATTAAGGCTTTCTGTCTCCTGACTTCTCTCTAGGAACTATTTTCTCCAAATTTTCCAGTGAACTAAGCATGGGTGAAATATCTTCATGTTAATTGCCCAAGTGTTGGCTTCTCACTTTGAGATGAGCTTCAAATAAAGATTTGAAAATACTCTTTTCAAAAAAAGCATTCAAAAAGCAGGCCAAGCTGACCATCGTGATATTGCCACAGGGCAGAATTTCTAAGACCCTCGGCAACAGCTATTTTCTCCCTTCTGGGATAAAAGTGTGTAAAATCTACGTTACTCAGAATAAGCCCCTGCATTGAGGCTCCTCTCCTACTCCTAAAAGATTGTGGATATAAGATAGTATTAAATATTATCTCAGAGTATTAATAATGAATAGTACTCTATTAATAATAGTGTAAATATTAAGTACTTATGTATGGATACATAATATATTATATGTGTACATACATATATTTTATATCTATCTGTATGCTGATGGCTGGGAGGAGGAAGGATGGGGAGGAGAAGTTTAATACTACACAAGCAGTGTCATGATTCTTCACAATAAAATATGTTTTTAGTTCCAAAGCCAACATGTAAAAAAAAAAATCCTCCCTTAACAGAGGATCTGCTGAATTGGCACAAAACACAGGCGCAGTGATGGGGCACAAAGAAAAGCTTTCCTAAGCCAACAAGCAGAAAGTTGGCATTTTTGCAAAGAAATTAAAGATAGTTAAGCTTCCATGTACTTCTTAGATAGAATGAACTTTGAGTATGTGTCTATGAAAAGACCAAGGACACTACACACATGAGAAGAAGGGACCTGAGAGCGGACTATGAAATTCAACCTGGAACAGAGTGAGAGGGAGCCTCATGGAATAGGTGTGCTGGGGGGGGGGCATTGGTAGGGTTGAGACAAGATGTGGAGAAGGGGCACCAGGATGAACCGGGCAGAGTTTGGTTAAGAACCTTCCACGAGAACACTTGGAAATTTATGTCAGAATGAAAATTTTTGTAATCACATACAGCTGCTTCTCATTATTCACGGCAGTTATGTTCTGTAAAGTCACCACAAAAAATTAGTGAGTACTGAACCATTGCTCCCAGGGGAAATACAGGGGTAAGCTCCTAGGAGCCTCTGATCACAACATTTTCACCAACTGATCAGTACATAACCTTGTTTTATGTGTGTTTCTGTTTAAAGAGTTCTTATTTAATATATATTTTGACTCATTAATATTGAATTCACAGACAGCAGCACTATAACTCATGCCAGAATGTTACTTACCTAACACTTGTGTTTTCTCCGTAAGGCACATCACAGCCTTCTTGTACTTGGGAACACTGAACAGCATTTCAGCACTATGCTTGTGGGCCATTTTAAACTGTGAAGTCAACAGCAACAAAAAGCACAAAAATGCAAAAATCACAACACCAAATAGACCACAAAAAGGACCCTTGGTTACAGTATGAGAACTGAAACAAGTAGGGAGAGTGTCACCTTGCTCGACCTCAGCTGGGAAAGTGTACATCAGGTGACTCAAAATTTACTATGCTCTGTACACGTCCACAAAGACTGCAAAAGTGCTACAACTATAGATTTGGGGTTATAAACACACTTTAGCACAGAGGTGAATTCACAAATATGGAATCCATGGAGACTAACGGACCTTTATGAGAGTGATAATTATTTATTAATTATTATTAATTATTATTATGAGGATTTACTGTATATGCATACCACAGTCAGTATACATGTAGTAAAAGTATCTGGTTCTTTTTCCAGAATGTGATCTTCGTTAAGTCTTTCTAGGTATCATACCTGGATTCGAGTTGGGTGATTCATCCTGACCATTCAAATTAGGCTTCAGGGGCCCACAGGGGCAAGACTAAGTAAGGAGAATGTGGTCGATGAGGCTTACTTAGGCCTAGCTACGCTACCTATCACCCCTATGCATTTGTCAGTAGGATGCCAAGACCAAAAACCGCGTGGGTATGCAGTGAGACATACGGCAAACTCATCTCCACATGGATGGATACAGCCCCGGGTGAGAGGAGCGAGGGCTGCGCCCTCATCACTGGCCTGGATCCAGGAGCTGGAATTGCCTGAACTCATTTTGTAGGGCCCCCTGGAGGGCCCTCGTCACTGCCTTGGTTCCCACTGTTGAGCTGCCCTGGCCAAGGACTGCTGCCTCCCACAGGTTATGCTCACAGATGCTCCGCTGTGCCTCAGTGCTGCACTTCCCAGGACGCTGAAAGGCCAAAGCCAGTTGGTATTCTGAGAAGAAGTAGGAAAACTCTCTGTATTGGTTTCCTGAGGCTGCCAGAACAAACTACCACAAACTTGGTGGTTTAAAACAACGAAAGGTATCCTCTCACCGTTCTGGAGGCCAGAAGGTGGAAATCCTGCAGGGCTGCCCTTCTTCCAGGGGCTCTCGGGGAGACTCTTTGCTTCTTCTCACATTTGGTGGCACAAGTGTTCTTGGGTTTCTGGACTCGTCACTCCAGTCTCTGCCTCCCTCTTCACACCATCTCTGTGTATCTCTTATGAGGGCACTCACTTGTCCTTGGATTTGGGGCCCACCCCAATAATCCAGAATGATCTCTTCTCAATATCTTTAACTTAAGTCCATCTGCAAAGACCTTTTCCCAATAAAGTCATATTCATAAGTTCCGGGAATTGACACGGACATATCTTTTCAGTGGGATGGGGGGCACCATTCATCTCACTACACTGTTATTTAATCTACTTATCTTTTATTTTTTCCCAGCTGGAAACTAAAGTGGTCCCCTGGTCTAAGAGTTAAATGAAAAACAAAAACAAACAAACAGAAAACCTCTCTTAGTTTTAATCCAAAGGCCTTTACTTCCCAGGGCCCAGGTAAGTTCCAAGCTGGAGCTAAGGATCAGTCCCTAAGATTGATATCTTCCCAGTCTGCCCCCTCCCCTCCCCTAGTGCACTCTCACACCTCTTCCACCAACACCCCAAGGCACCAACTGTGGTGTTTCCCCGACTGTCAGCATCTGCTGGGTATGATGGTTTCCCAGAGTGAACACGGAGGAGGCAAAGCCAGGATCCTCTCCATCCCCCAACCCCAACCACAGATGCATCCTGAAACCAAAACCTTAGTAACCACGTCTGTCTAAAATTAAACCACACTGAGAGGCTTTCACAGAATTAGTGCTCAATCAATATTTACTGAATGAAGAAACAAATAAGCCATAAACTGTCTCTTTCACAATTAAATCTTTATCATTTCCCCTCACTGAACTACAATCCACTGGAATTATTGGGCAGGTGAAACACTTGTTGAATGGAATTGAACCAAACCTGAAAATAAAAATGAAATAGACAAAATAAAATGAAATAAACCCCTTGTGAGGGTTAATTTTACGTGTCAACTTGGCTGGGCCATGGTGCTCAGATAGTTGGTCAAACATTATTCTGGATGTTTCTGTGAGGGTGACTTTGGATGAGATTTACATGTAAGTTGGTGGGCTTCTGGTAAAGCAGATTGCTCTCCATAATGTGAGAAGGTGTCATCCAGTCCCTTGAAGGTGTGACTGCCCCAAGCAAGGGGAATCCTGTCAGCAGACTGCCTTAGGATTCCATATACAGTATTGACTCTTTCTGGTTCACCAGCAGACTGCCTTTGGACTAAAACTGCAACTCTTTTCTGAGTCTCCATCCTACTGGCCTCCTCCATCAGATTTTGGACTTGCCAAACCTCCACATTTGCATGAGTCAATCCCTTAAAATAAACATATCTCACTGGTTCTCTTTCTCTGGAGTATTCTAATGTACTGATGCTATGCCAAGAGCCAAACACAAAACCAGTGACAACACAGATTTCAAGTTGATATAGCTCTGCTCACTATTGCATTAAAAGGCCTAGTATTCTTAGAAGGCACATTGTAATATTTGTTTTTTATATCCCACAGTCTGGAACAACACACTCGGTTCACTTAACCACATATATATTTTATTTTTATATTTAGGTTTTTGATGTGAAGTTTCCTCATGCCTGTGGCTGGCATCACTATCAAGTGTCATAAGCAATGACAGAAGAGCCCACTTCAGCTTTGCTCTCAGTTGATGGTTCTCAAAGTGTGGTCTCTAACTGCAACATCAGCATCACCAGGTACTTGTTAGAAATGCATATTCTCAGGCCCAGCCATGACCTACTGAATCGGGAATTCTCAAGGAGGGGCCCAGGAATCTGTCTTTCCACAAGCCCCCCAGGTGATTTTGATGCAAGCTATAGTTTGAGAACCACTGCTTTAAATACAGAAAACTATATCTCATAATTTTGACTAGTAGGGTCCTGAATAGAATCCTTCTAGATTGGCTATTGAAAATAAAATCTTGTACAACCAAAAATGCAAGTAGATTTAGAAAACAGTTTCAATCTGACTTTTGTTGCACCTCAGAAATTGGCAAACAGAAAACAAGCAAATTTCTACCAGTGCCTAACATTTACCCTCCACTTAAGACTCAGTTCCTCTTCATTCCTTCTGTGCCTTTCCTCATGTTTCACCCTGTCACTTAAATGACCTGCCTTCTCTCTGATTCATGAATTCATCATTCAAGGTCCAACTGAGGCCCCATCTTCCTTGTAATGTCTTTTCAGCTACACTGTTCTTTCCCTTTACCAAATACCTGGCTGGATTATTGCATTTTCTCATTTAATTACTTCAATTCAGCATTGGATTGCATTGATATTTATCTTTTCTCCCCTCCCTAGACCCCACCAAAGACTGAAAACTTTAGGGAGTTGTATATGCCTTAGTCGGCTGAAGCTGCTAAAGTAAGACACCATAAAGTGGTGGCTTATCAACAACAGAAAGTTCTTTCTCACAGTTTGAGAGGCTGAAAGTCTAAGATCACAGCACCAGACGGTCAGTTCTGATGAGAGCCTTCTTCTGGGGTGGAGATGGCTGACTTCTGGTTGTGTCCTCACCTGGTGAAAAGAGAGCCAACTAGCATTCTGGTCTCTTATAAGGACACTAATTCCATCATGAGGGCTCCACCTTCATGACCTAATTACTTCCCGAAGTTTCCACCTTCTAACATAATCACATGAGGAGTTAGATTTCAACGTATGAATTTGGGAGCAGGAGGTGAGAACACAAACCTTTAGTCCATAACAATAGTCCGTGGCACCTAGCGCAATGTTTAACTCATAGCAGACAAGCAACAGGTTCTTGTTAAATCGAACTGAATTATAAAGACTTGATTGCCATCAATTTATTGGTCTCTGGCAACTGCTAACAGGTTTGCCTGTCTTTCATTAGCTATCATGAAGAAGTCTCCATTCCTTGCCCTGGAGGAAAGGGGAAGCAAATATACACAAATAAATACTAAAAATCAAACTGGGCCCTTTTACAGGTGCAAACAATGTGCTACAGAATCACAGAAGGGAGAAGCAATCTATATCTTAACATCCAGAGCACTGAGAGCACTCAATAAATATTTATGATGGATTCGATGATGTTCGTATTTTATAGTTTTTGCAGTAACTAGAACAGAATGTGATACATGCTCAAGAAATGTTTGTGGAATGAGTAAGTCAACTCTCAAGGTAAACTTTAGTGCCCTGCCAGCCTCACTGGCCAGGAGAGTACCCTGCTATGTGGTGGGCACTCGTCTTCCTAAAGTATTTAGTTGAATCCTTAGCAGAAATTTGCCTTTGCAGAGGGTGGGTCAGGACTCTGTTCCTGTGTCTGGAAGGTGGGGTTCTGTTGGGTGACTACATCACGTTTCCCTTGGAGAGTAAACAATATGTTCTGCATTATCTGATAATTATCAGGCATCTGCTCAGCAAACTCTGCATCCCTGGGGAGCTGCTGAATACTTAGTTCCTACTGGAGGTCCCAAATTGGATATAGAAGAAGTCAGTAGACGGAGCTTCTCATGCTCCATGCCAACACGACTCACAAGTCCACCGGCACAGCTGCCTTCCTTTGAGCTCTGGGACTGCCCAGAAGCCCTGGGCTGAATAAAGAACCTCTTCTGTAATGGGGAAGCTGACTTCCCTTGCCCAAGGGATTGGTGCTTCATGAGAAGAAAATGATTTACTCCCAAATGGGATGGCTTTCTGGTATATTGGGAAAGGGAAAAAAAGATATGAGACATGAGTATCTAAAAGGCCATTACAGTGGACACAAGAATGAGAGCTAGGAGGCATCGGTTCCAAGTGCTGCCTTTAGCTAACTGCACAACTCTGGGCAAATCACAGTGTAGGCTTCAGTTCTTTCTGTAGAACAAACAGATTATCTAGCTTACCTTGAAGATCGTTTTAGCTTAAACATTCTACTTATGATCTCACTGTGTTTTTTGCCTATTTGGTATCAGTTCCTAGGCATCAAAGCACATGTTTACCTCAAAAAGGAGCATGTCTATCTGGCTAATACTTTTCCTGCTTGCTCAAGTTTCTGGCTAATGTCTCATCATTTTCTGTACCCTTGTGGGATTTCTAGCAAATTCTAATATCAGTCTCTTTGTGTCTGGTTTATAAAGCATGCAACTAATCTCTAGTTCACTTTGTTTCAATTGCTATATTTCAGAATCAGCCCTAATTATCCAGCCTATAAAATCAAGGCTCTAAACCATAAACAAAGGAATTCTCATAATTAGAACCATCTCATGGCTGGACTCACTAGAGTTCAGAGAGGTCAGAACTATTGAAGCCCAAGTTACTTAGACCTTGAGGTCTCAAAGGTCACCTGGCCCAGATGGTTGGTATTTTTAGAAACTGATATAGAGTTACTACTGAGAAATGTGAGAGTGATAAAATTACTTTCAGCAGTATTTGTTGGCTGAACTGAATAATCTTGAAGCCTATTTTGTGTTGTGATGACAAACTGAACAAAGTGTATAGTAGTGTGGGATCTAATGCATTCAGAAATTTTTATTTATAAGCTTCTGGATGGAGCTGATCTTTTTTAAAAATTCTCACCTGGAGATACGTTTTTATTGATTTGAGAGAGAGGAAGGAAGAGAGAGAGAAAGAGAGAAACATCGATGTGAGAGAGAAACATCAACCAGTTGCCTTCTGGATGCCCCCTGACCAGAGATAGAACCTGAAACCTAGGCATGTGCCCTGTCTGGTAATCAAACCCTCAACCTTTTGGTATATGGGGCAATGCTCCAACCAACTGCACTACCCAGCCAGGGCTGGATGGAGCTGATCTTAAACACCAAAAGAACACTCACTCTCTCTTAGGAACTATTAGGATATCTGTAGTGTTTTGAGGGTTGCAGCATCAAAGGAACAGAGTTCTCAGCCTGGGATCTCAGGAGGACTCTTCCTTAATGGCAAAGAGGTGACCATGCCAGCAGTGAGGAGGGAGGGAAGTCCTGGTGTAGCTGCAGGTCTCAGGGCAGGGAAAAAATGCAGAGACATGTGTGAGCATCTGAAAGGCCATACATATTAACATAGGTTAACATGCCATAAAGTCTCATAGGAAATCTCAGAAAACTTTAAAGACAATTCTTGGTTTGTTGGAGTTGTTTTTGTTTTTTTGTTCTTTGTTTTAGACAATCTTTCAGGAAATCAAAACTTCTCATTATTAATCATATCAATAACTATCATCTACTGAGAGCCTAACACAGTCTAGACTTGTGATATCTAATACAGGCGCTACATGGAATTATTTAAATTAAATAAAGTTAAAAATTCAGTTCCTCAGTCACACTAGCCACATTGCCAATAATCAGTACCCACATATGACTAGTAACTACCATATAAGATTGACAGAATAGGGAGTTTTCATTATTGCAGAACGTTCTATTAGACATTGCTGTAGGTACTCTCTGTGTCTTACAGGTATTGTTCTTAATCTTCTTCACACCTCTGCACAGTAAGTGTTATCACCTCATTTTGCTGCTAAGGAAACCAAATCTCAGGAGTGATTTGGCCAAGTTCATGTACAGAGTAAGTGGCAGAGGTAGGACACAATTTTACATTGGTCTGGTTCTTAAGCCCCTGTTCCTCTTTGTACCATGTTCCCTGATTGCAATTTCTCATGATGAATCCTCCTTTTTCAAAAAGTCCTTCCAAAGGATATTCACCAAAGAATAGAATTATCACTGAGCTATTGAGAATTCAAATAGACAGTCTGTCAAACTGCCAAAGTGGAGGGATAAGCCGTCCGAAAAGTGGCATAGGAGAGTCAGTAGGCTTATCCTATCACAGTTAGGCAAACAAGATTTGGAAGCTGTCACACCATCCCTGACAGTTCATAGTCCAATAATGAAGACATCATTCTACTGTGCTCCTAAAGTCAACAAGCCTCAACCTGCCATTGGATATCACCTATAAGCTATGAGAAGTAAGCAAAAATTATGACTCCTTCTTCTAGAAATTCATGTTTTTTCTAAAGCAGGAAGACTGTGTATATAGTTCTAGAATATGCCTCAAGAAAGTGTTAAAAAAAAAAACCCAAACTGGATAGAAAGATTCTGGACCTGGGAAACTAAGTTCATGAAAGAAATGGATAACCTTTAGGTGAAGGGAGAGAAAAATATGAGGGCTTTTGCCAATGGATTGAGACTGGAGTAACCGGTCTCTATGTTTCTCAAGGACAGGACCAAGCTCTGTCTTTCTTATCTTCTACAGCATGGGCATGCTATTGGCATACAGTTGTTGCTCATTAATTGTTTCTTGCATTGAACTAATTGTAAGAACTTCCTGTCCCCACAAATCCTGATGAAATAACTAGAATAATGGGATAGGTGATACGATGTGACATTTTGGTCAATTTTTGGATAAGAGCAGCCTTGCTCTTCTCCGACATCAGCAACACTCTTGTCTTTGATATTCTGCTCAGTCTGTGTGGCTAACACTTATTGCGGTTAACCCTCACCAACTCTCTGTGGAAGACAAGCTTCACCCCCAACTCCAGAGGTGCAGAGCCTTCCAAGTCAGCAGAACTCAGCTCCAAGGGAGTCTGTGTGCCCCACCTCAGATGTCCATATGATGGTCTGAGTACAGACTGTGAGTCCTTGAAGCTTGGGTGTCCGCCCTGGAAGGCAGTTGGGACAGAAATTACCCCAGCTGTACTCAGACATGAGAAAGGACAACATGTTTTTGATACAGGGAATAGGAACCAGGCCAGAGGGCACTGGAGGGAAGGGAGGAACCAGAGGGAAACACTCTGTCTTGCCAACTTTTTTCTACCTTTAGGCAAGCAGTCATCTTCAAAGCCACTTCCTGTCAAGGTTACAGTGATAGGAGGCAGATCCTGCCTTACCCTTGCATGCCATGGATATGCATACCTTATATTAATAGGACATTCTCAGCCCCGATGCCAGGCTCTGTGACTCACAAGGGAACAAAACGATGGCACGTGTTGGGTGGTTGTTAGCATTCCAAGAGACCAAATCCCGGAGCTGTGAGTTTCTGCTGAGTATGAGTAAGAAAGTCTTATAGACCTCTCTTTTTCAAGAAGGGCTGGCTAATATCTCCAAGCCAGGGAACAAGGCCCATGCCTGGGGATTGGTCAAGGAGTGATTCAACGGTTCCCTCTACCTTGGGCTGTAGGAGATGTGGGTGCAGAAGGATCAGTGGCAACGCAAAGAATGTTAAGGAGATGAGAGGAAGGAAAGCTCTCCTTAGCAACTCTTAGTCTCTGTTAGATTTTAAATTTCTCCGTAGAGCACTTTTGCGCCAGGTCAGTACATTTAGAAAGCTGTCTGGTCATGCGGGGAATGTGCTTCAGTTCATTCATTTAACAACCCTTGAGTCTCTCCCATAGTGCCTGGCCATCTAGGGCCTGTGTGAGCACACAGGAGGGTTTGTACACTAGCTACACTAGCACTGGGGGTGGGGAGTGGAGAAGGTCCCCCCGAGAGAGATGTCTGAAGTAGAACAGGCATAATTGTGGCCATTAGATAAATAATTAGGAAAGGGTATTCTATGCCATGGGAGTAGCATGTGCAAAGGCCTATAGGTGAGAGCATGAATGTTGAGGAAAAAGAGGTTTACAGTGACTAGAGCATAAAATGTAAAAGTAGGAGCAGTATGGATGCTGATGGAGAGTTGAGAAGGCCTACATATGCCCAGCAGTTCACATTAGCTGAGTACTGGTACGAATCCAACACTTTATGTGCATGGTTTCACTTATTATTCACAACAACCCTAGGAAGTAGTTACTGTTATTTTCCCCAACTTTAAAGATAAGGAAACTGTGGCTTAGTGAATTTATATGACTTGCTCGTGATCATTGTTCTATAGTTAATTCATAAGCACAACAGAACTTGAATTCAGGCAGGCTGTCACCAAGGCAATCCTCAGGATTAACTGATAGAATTAAATGGTAATTAAGTTCAAGTTATGGAATTATTGGTCAAAACCAAATCTTAACCAAGCCCACTGAGCCCCAGTGCTTCAAAATTTGGTTAAAAGGATTACTAACTAATTAAATTCTAAAAAATATTAGAATTTAATTATATAACTAATTTCTTTATTCCTTCAGTAGTGAAGTCACCCTATATTTATCGAGTACCTACTATGTGCTAACATTGTTGTAGACACTAGGAATAAGCCAGAGAGCAATGCATTTCTAATGAGGAGAGTCAGGCAGTTAAACAGAAATAGAGTAAACAGAATTAGGGGTTTTTTTAATGAACAGAACTCTTTGATTTTAATATAGTTAAATATATCCATCTTTTTATATAATCAATTTAAAATATATATTTTCCTACCTTAAAATCTAAAAGATATTTATTTTCTACTATGGTTATTTCCCAATATTTTAAAATTTTTTAATCTACAGAAATATTGTAAGAACAGTGCAAAGGACATTAATATATTCTTCAGCTAGATTCAGCTAGATTTGTGAATTGTCAATATTTTGCCATATGTAAAATTATTATTACTACTATTATTATTAGTTTTCTGAACCATTTGGAAATAAGTGGCAGACATTAAATACTTTACCCTTAAATTGTTGAGTATGTGTTTCCCACATTCTTCTAATAACCACAATGCAAATGCAATACTCAAGAAATGTTACACTGACATTGTTTTATTATCCAATATGCATTTCATATTCTAATTTTTTAGTTGTATCAATAATGTTTTATATACAGGGTGGAGCAAAAGTAGGTTTACAGTTGTGAGTGCACAAAACAGTTTATTCTTTTATTATTATGTATTAATTATTGTATTATTTTCCATACAAACAACTGTAAACCTACTTTTGCCCCACCCTGTATATGAATATATGTATATTTGGATTTAGAGTCCAATCAGGAATCACACATTGCATTTACTTGTCATGATCCTTTAGGCTTCTTTAATCTAATACCTCAGCCTCTTTTTGTTTTTTTATGACAATGACAATTTTTAAGAATCCAGACCAATTGCTTTGCAGAATGTCTCTCTATATGAATTTTTCTGATTGTTTCCTCTGTTTAGATTCAAGCTAGTATTTGTTCCTGACCTTACTGGCAGTAACATATCCCTGATGAAAGTTCCCATCTCCTCTGGGACTTCTATTAAAAACTCAAGTTCTTTTTCAGTCATTGCATTAATTTGGGCACAGGTTAAGCCCCTGTAACAAAGATACTCACAACTTTGGGGCTGAAACAAGATAGATTTTAATTTCTCTCTCACATAAAAGTCCACAGGTGAGCAGTCTGCAGTCCTGGTAGAGTAGCTCTGCTCCATAAAGTCATCCAGGGATCCAGGTTCCTTCCATCTTGTTGCTCCATCATTGTCATTTTCCACATTTGTTCTTCTCAAAGGCAAAGCTGCTTCACCACATCTGAATTTCATCATGCAAGAAGGGGAAAGAGACTTGCCCCTTTTAAAGGATGAGACCTAGAAGTTGCTCTTGTAACTTCCACTTGCATTCATTGACCAGATCGCACATCTAGGCACAAAGGAGGCTGAGAATGGCAATCAGTAGCTGAGAAGCCAATTGCCCTGCTAAAACTCCATAAAAGAAAGAAAGAGACTGGACACTCAGGGGCCATTAGTGGTCTCTGCCACAATCATCCACTAGGTTGTTATTTCCTTTAGTGAAGATACAATACATGAACCAGTGGATTCAGCTCATTAACTTATTTCCTCAGGTTATTATTCACAATACTTATTCACGTTTTCTTTTTTGAATAGAGCTATCTTAATATTAGAATTATCTTAATATTGTTTTAAAATATCAAAACTACTCAGTAAAAAAATCATAAGACTGCCCTGGCAGCATGGCTCAGCTGTTGAACATAGACCTCTGATGCAGGAGATCACAGTTCAATTCCTGGTCAGGGCACATGCCCAGGTTGCGGCCTCATTCCCCAGGATGGGGCGGGCATGCAGGAGGCAGCCAATCAATGACTCTCATTGATGTTTCTATCTCTCTCTTCCTTCCTCTCTCTGAAATCATTAAAAAAAAAAAAAAAATTTTTTTTAAATCATAACTCCTTATTTTCAAGAATGGAGGGTTGTCATCTCAGGAGATTTTTGCATAGTTCTATTTTCTCAAATACAATTATAATGGGATGTCAAAATTTATTCAAAAATCAGAAACAAATTGCTTCCATACCAAAACCAGGTTTTTCACTTTTCACTTATTCTTGGGGAATCTTAGGGATGAGAGAGAAGATATGTATTTGATTGGCTTATTTAATGTATAAAAGGCACAAACACACTGAGAGGTAGCTATAGCATGATAATGTCAAAAATGACCTTAGAGGGTACTTAAATTTTTTTCCTCGTCTTATATGTGATGGAAATTGTAGCTGTGTCATAGCTAGTTAACTGTAAACTAAGACTTGGAACCAGATTTTCTGACTCTGGTTCAGATTCTCCCTGCAAGTTATACAACCTTTCATTGATTTAGGGCCAGTCTCTCCTTCCTCACATATCTGGCTCAGCTACTATAGTCCAGGTAATATTTCTATCTCTTCCAAGTCATTGGGGCGGGGGGGGGGAGTGAATTAAAAAACAAAAAAGCAAACACAAACAAACAAACAAAACAATTGCTGAAAGTATTTGTTTGTCATGCTTTGGAGAAGAACAGAGGCTGGCAGGTTGACCTGCCCTCATACTTAAGGATTATTCGTTCCGTCTTTGCCAGATTCCATCATCAGTCATTGCCCAGATCCCAGCGCCCTTGATGATATCAAACTCATGTAGAGATATTTCTGTCAACAGCTTCCAAGGCTTCATATAAAAACAAAAATCAAGCAGGAATACATAACCTTATCTCTTAACTCTCTTTCCATTTTTATATGAAAGGTCCCCACAGTATTTTATTTATTTTTGCTTTCATTCTTTTCAATTCTTATTGTGAACTATTTCAAATATTAAAAACAAGAACAGAGAATAATGGAACATTAATATACCCACTACTAAATTTAAAGGACTCTTAACATTCTGCCTTATTTGCTTCAAGATTAAAGTATATAAAACATTAAAATATTCTCAAGGCTTGATTTCATTTCCATCCCTTCCTTCTCTCACTTTTCCTCCCTCCTGACTGGTAATTAATGATATTTTCTCCACTGAGGTCTTCCATATGTTTATCTGTCAGCGTTGTTCATCAGCACATTAAAATTATTGTTATTTTTGTGCATGGACTTCTTTATACCTCGTTGTTTTAAAGCTAGAGAAAGGTATTTTGTTTGTTTTGTTTTTCATTTAGGATAAATTAGCCCTAGCTGGTTTGACTCAGTATTTAGAGCATCGGATAACAGACTGAAGGGTCCCAGGTTTGATTCCGGCCAAGGGCACATACCTGGGTTGCAGGCTCGATCCCCGGCCCAGGTTGGGGTGCGTGTGGGAGGCCATGTCTCTCTCACATTGATATTTCACTCTCTCCCTTTTACCCTCTTTGAAAGCAATGGGGAAAAAATCTCCTCGAGTGAGGATTTTAAAAAATTTTAATAATGTTTTTAAAATTTAGGATAAATTAGCTTTTTTGTGGCTGCAGTAACAAATGACCACAACCTTTTAGACTTACAATAAGATAAACTTACTTTCACAGTTCTGGAGACCAGAAGTCTGAAACCAAGATGTAAGTAGAGCTGAGCTCCCTACGCAGGCTCTAGGATAAAATCCTTCCTTGCATCTTTCAATTTCTGGTGACTGCCAGCAGTTCTTGGTTTGTGGCAATATCACTCCAATCTCTGCCTCTGTCTCCTTCTCCTTTTCTGTCTGTTGTAAAATCTCCCTTTGGCTCACTCTTGGGGGCACTTGTGATTGTATTTAGACCTGACCCAGATAACCCAGATGAATCTTTCCATCTCAAGATCCTTAACTTAATCACATCTGCAAAGTCCTTACTATTTGCTGGTTCCAAGAATTGAAACATGGGTATCTTAGGAGGCATTTTCACCGTCTACAGAGGTTGTACTTAAATTTGTAACATACAGACACTCGACTCTAAATTGTTCTAATGAAGTATAGAGCTGATCACAGCAAGGACCATGGAGTGCTTTACTTTGAAAACACTCCCACATCTTATTTTTATTACATGTTTTACTTCTACACTTTTTTAATATACAAAACTTTTTTATATTTAATAGTTAATTATATTGTCATTTGTTGTCAATTTATGTTACCATTGTTTCTTGTATCCTTGGTTCACTTTTTCTTGCTGATATATTTTATAGGTCTTTTAGTGAGGATCTGTGGCTGATTCAATCTCTTGTTCATCTTGTATCTGAAAAGACTTTATTTTGCCTTTACCCTTTTTTTTTTTTTAATTTATCTTTCTTGTTGAAAGTATTACAGGTGTCCCATTTTTTCCCCCCCAATTGACCCCCTCCACCTCGCTCCCACCCCCTCCCTAGGCCTTTACCCCATCATTGTCTGTGTCCATGGGTTATGCATATAACTTCTTTGGTTAATCTCTTCCCACCCTCCACCCCCCTTCCCTCTTCCCTCTGAAATATGATCGTCTGTTACATGCGTCAATGTCTCTGGATCTATTTAGTTGGTCAGATTCTTTTGTTCATTAGCTTCTTCTTAAAGAAGACCCTTCAACATTTCCTGTAGTGCTGGTCTGGTGGTGATGAACTCCTTTAGCTTTTCCTTGTCTGAGAAGCTCTTTATCTGACCTTCAATTCTAAATGATAGTTTTTCTGGATAGAGTAATCTTGGTTGTAGTTCCATGTTTTTCATCACTTTGAATATTTCTTGCCACTCCCTCTGGCCTGCAAAGTTTCTGTTGAGGTATCAGCTGGGAGTTGTATGGGTGCTCCCTTGTATGTAATTAACTGCTTTTCTCTTGCTGCTTTTAAGATTCTCTCTTTGTCTTTAACCTTTGGCATTTTAATTATGATGTGTCTTGCTGTGGGCCTCTTTGGGTTCCTCTTGTTTGGGACCCTCTGTGCTTCCTGGACTTGTAAGTCGATTTCTTTCCCCAGATAGGGGAAGTTTTCTGTAATTATTTTTTCAAATAGGTTTTCAATTTCTTATTCTCTTTTCTCTCCTTCTGGACCCCAATAATACAAATGTTGGGCCTCTTGAAGTTATCCCAGAGGCTCCTTATCTTCATATTTCTGGATTCTTTTTTCTTTTTGCTCTTCTGGTTGGGTGTTTTTTGCTTCTTTATGTTCCAAATTGCTGATTTGATTCTCAGTGTCCTCTACTTTGCTGATGATTCCCTGTAAATTATTCTTCATTTCAGTTCATGTAGCCTTCATTTCAAATTGGTACTTTGTCATTGATTTTCTCAATTATTTTTGTCATACTCTTACTAATATCCTTGAGCATCCTTATAACCATTATTCTGAACTCTGTATCTGTTAGCTTGCTTGGATCTATTTCATTTAGTTCCTTTTCTGGAGATTTCTTCTGTTCTTTCCTTTGTGACATGTTTCTTTGCCTCCACATTTTGGCTGCTTCCAGGTGTTTGTTTCTATGCATTAGGTAGAGCTGCTCTGTCTCCTGGAATTTGTAGAGTGGCTTTGTGTAGTAGGTGTCCTGTAGGGTCCAGTGGCTCAGCCTCCCCAGTCACCTGAGCTGGGCCTTCTAGGTGCTCCCCTGTGTGGGCTGTGTGCACTATCCTGTTGTAGTTGAGCCTTGGTTGCTGTTGGCGTCACTGGGACGAACTGACGCCCAGGCCAATCAGCTATGAGGACCAGCTGCAACTACGGCCAAAGAGCTGCTGTGCTGGAGACATGCCTATGGAGCAGGATTTGCTTCAGTGGAGCTTTGGTGTTCACCAAGTGCGCCCCTTGAGTGTCACTCGTGGATGTGGTAGGGTTGTAATCCAGCGTGGTCGAGTGTGACCACCAGGTGCACTGTCTCTGGGGCCTCCCGGGAGGTGCGAAGTCAGCCTGTGCCAGTGCCTTGCCCAGGGCCACCCAGCATGAACTACACAGCAAACCTTAGTTGGCTGCTACTTGTGCTGGGCTTGGAGGTGTCCAGGAGAGGCCAAGCTGTGAGCCAATGCAGCTGATGCTAGTCCCCGGCCTGGGGCCACTTATCAAGCTGTATGGGGCCCACTGCTGCTTGTTTGAGAGATTTTAGGAAAGTCCTAAGCATGAGGCTCGAGAGGCCACTTGCATAGAAAAGCCCCTGGAAATGGCCTGGATGAGCTGCAGGTGGGGAGGGGCGGGGCCTCCGGGAATCACAGGGCGGGGCCAAGGGCGTGAGTCAGGTGCTGGCGATTCAAACATGGCGCCTGCCTGCCGGCTGTGTGCGGGGAGGACTCGCCACAGGAGCAATGGCCTCTGCCAGCCCTTCTGCCTGGGAGAAAGCCGCCCCTCCACCTCTCGCCCGGATCTCAGGCAGGTTAGTTCCTCCCCGAGTGTCCCAGGTCCTTTCAGGCTGCTGCCCGGCGCTGGGCTCAGAGGGAGCGTCCGAGTGAGTCCATGCCGGGCCCTTTAAGAGGAGCTGCTGGGGCTCCCGCAGCCTCCGCGACCCTCAGCCACAGTCCCCGCTGGTTTCATAGCCCGGAGTTGTGGGGGCTTCTCTTCCCGGTCCTGGAGCCCTGGGCTGGGGGCCTGCTGTGGGGCTGGGACCCCTCACTCCTCCTGGAAACCCCCTCCGCCAAGATTCCCTCCCGGGTTTAACCTGCGCCACCGGGTGTGGGCCCGCGGCCGCGTCTCTGCGATTCAGCCCCGATCCGCCAGCGTCTCCGCCCCTCCTCCTGGTCTCGGTGCTGCTTCAGCTCCCTGGTTGTGGGGCTTCTGTTCAGCCAGATCTCAGGAGGCTCTGAGTGATGGTGGTTCTGTATTTTAGCTGTAATTTTGAAGTGGTCACGGGAGGCGGCGGGTGCAGCTGTTACCTACGCCGCCATCTTGTTTCCCTCTGCCTTTACTCTTTAATGATTCCTTGCTGAACATGAAATCCTGTTTACTATTATATTCCCTCAGTACTTTAAAATATTACTCCATTGTCACCTATTGTAGCAGATGAGAATTGTGCTCCATGTCCAATTCTCTGTGAGTGAGGTACCCTTTGTTTCTGGCACATTTTAAATTCTGTTTAGATTTAATTCACAAATTGTCTCTTCAATAGTCCATACAGGATTCACATCTTTACTTACTTTTGAGAAATTCTTCTCAATTGTTTCTTCAAATACTGCCTCTTCACCATTTCCTTCACCCTGTTCTAGAATGCCTGATAGACAAAGGTTGGGCCCTTTCTATCCTCTACGTTTTACATATGTTATTTACCTACTTGTTTATCTCTTTGTGAATTTTGTGCTAAACTGAATTTTGTGCTTAATTCTCTTTAGATTTATTTCATTTTTCTAATCTTCCAATTTACCAATTTTGTCTTCAACAGTCTAATCAAGATTTAGTCATAGGCAGAATTCTGGTGTGTTTAAGAGCTAGGGCTCTGCTACCAGCCTGTCTAGGTTCAATTCTACTTCTACCATTTATTAACTAATGGATTTGGACAAATTAATAGTTTCTCAGGACCTCAGTTTTCTCATCTGCAAAATGGAAATAATAGTATGTACTTCATTGTGTTTATGAATATGAGGAGAGCCAATGTATGTAAAGCACGTAAAATAATTCTTAGCACACATGGTAAGGCTCAATAAATATTAACTATTTTTATTGTTCAATTAATATCTAAAGTTAGTTCAAAACTTTTTTAAAGAATTAATTTTCATATCCTTCCTTTTTTTTAAAAATTCTCACCCGATGATATGTTTTTATTGATTGTTAGAGAGTAAGAGGGGGAGAGAGAGAGAAAGAAACATTGAAACATAGATCAATTGCCTCCTATATGTGCCCTGACCAGGGATCAAATCTACAACCTAAGTGTGTGCCCGGACCAGGAACCAGACCCACAACCTTTTGGTGCATGGGACAACACTCCAACCAACTGAGCCACCAGGTCATAGCTATCCTTCTTTTTTTAATTGCTGCCTTTAAAAATGATTATAATTTTTGATTCAGTTTACATCTTTAGTTATCTCTTTGAACATCATAAACATCTTTACTTTTAAGTATTTCTCATAATGCTCCATAGACTGAATTTCATCTGGACAAGTTTCCTATTCTGATTTTTGAGGTCTGTTGGCTATTTTATTAAATGTCATGGGTTTGGGGATACAGACTAACAGGTTTATTTTGAGTGTGAGATTTTTTTGCTCTCTTTCTCCAGGGCTCATCTCATTTTAGCAGGTGTGTGGTTGCCTCCATCTGGCCTTCCAGACATCCAAGTAAGAAACAGATCTTTGAATAGTAATGTGGGGGTTATTTCTGCCCCGGATTGATATTGGGAGTATCAAAGATAGTGTCACAGAATCAATACCTAGTTGGGAGATTATGTCTATTGGAAATGCCATCTCCATAAAGATGCTCTTCAACCCCGAAGGAAACAGCCATATCAGTTATTAGTTAACTAACCCTTATACTACTAAACTTAAGGATTTTTAAAAATTTTTATTGTTGACATTATTATAGATGTCCCTCATTTTACCCCCCTTTGCCCACCTCCACACAGACCCCACTCCCCCTTCCTCTGGCCCTCACCACACTGTTGTCTGTGTCCATTGGCTATGTATTATGTTCTTTGGCTGTTCTCTTCATCTTCTTTCATCCCCTCCACCCCAACCACCTCCTCTCTGTCATCTGTCTGTCTGTACCGTGTATCCTTGCCTCTGGTTCCATTTTGTTCACCAGTTTATTTTGGTAATTAGATTCCATATAAAAGTGAGATTCCATGGTATTTGTCTATCTCTGACTGGTTTATTTCGCTTAGCATAATAATTTCCAGGTCCACCCATGCTGTTGCAAAAGATAAGCATTCCTTCCCTCTTACAGCTGCACAGTATTCCATTGTGTAAATGTACCACAGCTTTTTATCCACTCATCTACCGATGGGCACTTGGGCTATTTCCAGATCTTGGCTATTGTAAGCAACGCTGCTATAAACACAGGGTTGCTGATTAGTATTTCAGGATTCTTAGGATATAGTCCCAGAAGTGGGATCACTAGGCCAAAAAGCAGTTCCATTTCTAATTTTTTGAGAAAACCATACTATTTTTCACAGTGGCTGCACCGGTCTACATTCCCACCAACAGTACACTGGGATTCCCTTTCTCCACATCCTCTCCAGCACTTGTTTGTTGATTTATTGATAGTAGCCATTCTGGCAGGTGTGAGGTGATATCTCATTGTAGTTTTAATTTGCATTTATCTGATGATCAGTGACTTTATGCATTGCCCCAGCTTGTTCCTATTGTAACAAGGTGGCTCAGTTGATTGGCGCATCGTCCTATATACCAAAATGTTGCAGGTTCAATTCCCGGTCAAGGGACATACCTACGTTGTGGGTTCAATCCCAGATCCCTGGTTGGGGTAGGTACAGGAGGCAACCAATAGATGTTTCTCTCTCACGTCAATGTTTCTCTCTCTCTCTCCTGCTTTCCCCCTCTCTCTAAGATCCATAAACATATCCTCAAATGAGAAGTGTTTTAAAAGGATATTTTTAAAATTAAATTTATTGGGATAACCTTGGTTAATAACATTATATAAATTTCAGGTGTGCAACTTTATAATACGGTATCTGTGAACTCTATTGTGTGTTTACCATCCTAAATCTAGTCTCCTTCAGCCACCATATACTTGACCTTCTTTGCCCTCTTTGGCTTCCCCCTAGTCCCCTTCTTCTCTGGTAATACCAATCTGTTGCCTGTATCTATGAGGTTGGTTGCTTGCTTGCTTGCTTTTTGTTTTATATTTCACATATGAGTACAATCTTGTTCTCAGGTCCTTATTCTTTTCCATCAGACTTATTTCACTTAATAAAATACTTTCAAGATTCACTTATATTGTCACAAATGGCAATATTTCATCTTTTTAATGGCTAATATTTCATTTATATATATACCACATCTTATCCAATTATCCATCTAAGGACACTTAAATTGTTTCCATGTCTTGGCTATTGTAAATAATGCTGCAATGAACATAGAGGTACATATATCTTTATGAATAAGTGTTTTCAAATTTTGTAGGTAGATACCCAAAATCAAGACTGTGGATCATATGATAGTTTTATTCTTAATTTTTGAGGACCCTCCAATTATACATATGCTATGTGATCATATGATTATATATTTTTGTAAAATTTGCAAAAGTAAGAGTTTTATCCCCCGGCTGGTTAGGAGCACTTTCTTTTACCACTCTGACTTCTCTGTCACATGGGAGTGTTGGAGAGACAGCATTATTATTTAGGTCTTGCTAAGTGTAACTCAGCAATACATTTAATTTGGGTTTAGTGGGCTATATATTATGGGGTTCATTCCAACAGTCTAGTTATTGCCACCTGTTGGCTTCCAGGAAAATCCCTACACCCACTGTGCCAATCATCCAGCATTGTACATAAAAGTGAAAGTTAGAGGTTATATTGAGACATGAACACATCTATGAGCTAACATAGGAGGCCATAGATAAAGAAAAAGTTTAAAATATATGGATAGAGCCAGAAGCTAGACTATGGAAAGGTACTCCGAATCTTAAAGCCCACATACAAAAGAAAATTGTTGGAAGATTACTCAAATTTGACCAAAGTTCTAAAAATTCACATTACATTATCAACAAAAAGTCGTGAAACTGGAAGAAACTTTTGTAATAATCAATAATGAAGAACAAGCTGATTTATATACTAAAGGAAAGAATGTACAATCTTTTCTATTCTATTTTTATTCTCTATTTTAAAATCATTGTCATGTGAAGAGGCAGTGAGTGTGCAGCCAAAAAGTATTTTTAAAATAGAAAAAAGTATTATGGAATGCATCAGGCAGTTGGTCGATAAAATTTTTATTTCTTTGGGATTTTTAATTTTTATAATATTTTTAAATTTATAATTTATTATGCTTATTCATTCTAAATGTGTCTACTTTCATCACTAATCTTCTATTTGGGATTTATATTATTTTTTAAGAGCTCCCTTTCCCCCAATCTTATAAGCTCAGGCCCCCAAAACTGGATCTGTATGGGAATGTACAGCTTCCCAAATATGTCTTCTGATGCCCTCTGAGGCTGCTTCCTTATTCAAGGAGCATAAATAAGATGCTGACACTTAACTCTTAATAGATTAATAGGAATTAGAACTAGAGTTAATGATTCTGAGACAGTAAAGCAGAGAATGCCGAATTTAGTGCAGTGGGAAGAATAAGATAGAATCTTATTTGTGGTGCTCCTTGTGCCTGGATGGACTATTTGTGGCTGCTTTACACAAAATTAATTTTCAGTTTATTAATGTAAAATTTTTAAACCCTAGTTCTCTTTAAGCCTAGTTGAACATAAGCTTTAAGATAATTTTCATTATTCTATTTATAAATACAGTGAATTTTAACAATCATTTTAAGGAAGCTTTTGATTACCATTTAATCAATTTATACTGAACAAAATATTCTAAATAATCAACCCTATTTACAACTTAATTATATATTTCCAAACATTTAAACTGCCTTTATAAGTGTAATATATTTGATTTCTTTTGAAGGGCTTGACATGCCTAACCTAAAACAGCAAAACCTCTCTTAACTTAGCCACTTTACTACATTTAAATAAATAAAAATTTAAAATATAGTGAATTCCCACTTCCCTTAAACAGTCCAAATTGTTTACAAACTTGTTCTCTTATCCCTTTTACCTAAAAACTCAAGCCCAAAATAGATTATTTAATTACATATTTTCAGATACACAAGTATGACAGATTCCCTTAAACCTAACACCAAATATATAAATTCCTAAATTTAGCCCCAAATTATTACTGAATACTTTATATATTTTATTATCTCACTATATACAATTTCAAGTCTTTCAAGGATTAAAAAACTTTGACAATCCCAGGCAATTGGTGCTGCCATCTCCAGAACCTGAGATGCTTACCAACCATAGACTTTCAGCCAGGATAGGAAATCTCTGGTGTACAGACAGTCTTCAAAGATAGCTCCCTCAATAATCCGTGCCTCCTAGAATCCACAACCCTTCTGTAGTCCCTTCTTTCTGAATCTGTGACTTGCTTGTAACCAATAGAAGGTGACAGAAATGAAAACTTATTGATTCCCCCAATCTCTCCGAATGATCACTCTGAAGGGAGCCAGCTGCTGTGTAAGAAATTTGACAACCCTGAGTCCACCATGCCACAGGAAGGCCCAAACTAGCCACAAGTAGATGCCACATATGGATAGAGAGATATGCCTGGCCAGCTCCAGTTGTCCCAGCCCACAACTATTCATTGTCATCCCAGTTGGAGCCTCAGGTATTCTGCTTCTCAAACCATCCCTGGGGGACTCATCTGAATTCCTGACCTACAAAATTGTAAAATATAAAACTGAGTTTTTTTAAATCACTAAATTTTAGGGTAGTTTGTTACACAATAGATAACTGGAATGCATGCAAGGTTATTGGGCCACTAATGATATGTTGAGACCCTTTTCATGGTTTTCTAACAGGATTCCAAGCATGTATCAATCAATCAATTAGAGTTCCATTCCCCTGGTTTATACTGTTCCCTAATCTTCAAACTTGAGTTGAGTCAGTCAGCACCCAGCCCGAAGCTTATTACAGCTTCCTTCATGGTTTTGTTGGCTCTTGCTTTGTGTTTTGTTTGTTTGTCTTCTCTCCTTTACTCTGGACTAAAACTTGCAAAGAAATTAAATGACATCTGACTGGATTCTCTATCTCTTTCTTCATCAGGTTCTAAGCCACCAGATGAAAGTCAGTCTGATGAAAGGCCAGCAGTTCAGGACGGATCCTTCCCTGAGGTCATTGGCATTTGCCTCAACTCCTAGCCATTGCTGCTGCAGGACCAGGCAGCTGGAGGGCTGCTTTGCTCAAAAGGCACTCAACCTGCAGTGCCTGGAGACGAAGCTTGTTAAGGTTTGAGACCTACAGAATACATTATTGGTGTCAAAATATGCTGAGAAAGCTACAAAATCAAAATGGGAAAATATTTAATTAAATGTCCACAAATACATGTTAACTTCATTAAGTGCTGAAGTTAGTACTTATAAAAATTTTATTACATTTGAACACAACCTCAAGTTAGATTTTTTCCAGTTTACAAGAATTCCTGAGAATGCAAGACTGCCAGAGCATCAGCTCATCATAGTTTAAATTACCAAAAAAATTCAAAAGTAAAAATATAAATATACTTTACATTTTAAATAAAAGATGATAATTAATGTGGATTAAGGGTATGTACATGGTAATATTTTCATGATGTTGGGTGGGAGTTCCACAAATAGGAGTTCAAAGTCTCCACTAGGTCCTAACATGGTCTTGGGAACTGGCCAGTTTGCTGGTTTTGGGTTTTTTTAATATGTTTTTATTGATTTCAGAGAGAGGAAGGGAGCGGGAGAGATAGAAACATCAGTAATGAGAGAGAGTCATTGATCGGCTGCTTCTTTCACTCCCCCAACTGGGGATTGAGCCTGCAGCCTGGGCATGTGCCCTGACCAGGAATCGAACCATGATCTCCCGGATCCTAGGTCGATACTCAACCTCTAAGTCGCGCTGGCCAGGCTGACCAGTTTGCTTTAAAATCAACCTAGTTTCATTTTTTAAAATTTATTTTTAATTACAATTAACATGCAATATTATGTTCTTTTTGTGTGTACAACATAGTGATTAGACATTTATATACCTTACTAAGTGATCACCACAATAAGTCTAGTACCCATCTGGCACCGTATATAGTTATTACAATATTAGTGACTGTATTCCCTATGCTGTGCTTCCCATCCCCAGGACTTATTCTATAACTGACAGTTTGTACTAGTTACTTCCCTTCACCGTTTTTGTCCATCCCCCTAACCTCCTCTCATCTGACTACTGTCAGTTTGTTCTTGTATCCATGAGTTTGTTTCTGTTTTGTTTTGTTCCTTTGTTTTTTTAGATTCCACATATAAGTGAAATCATACAGTATTTGTCTTTTTCTATGAGATTTCACTTAGCATAATACCCTCCAGGTCTCCCCATGTTGCTGCAAATGTCAAGATTTCACTCTTTTATACAGCCAAGTAGTATCCCATTGCATATATGTACATTTTCGTTACCCATTCATCTGTCGCTTCCATATCTTGTCTATTGTGTGTAATGCTGCAATGAAGATAGGGGTGTACATATCTTCTTGGATGTGTTCTTGATTTTTTCAGATAAACACCCAGAAGTGTGATTGCTGAATTACATGGTGGTTAAAATTAAAACATTTTTAATTTTTTGAGGACTCTTCATACTGTTTTTCATAGTGGCTGCACCAATTTACAGTCAGGCCCATTTTCTATATAGTCATTCCCCTTCCAGCCTGCACATTTGTACTTGGCTATAGCTCCCCTTTTCACTTCTTCTCTTACAGAATTAGGATCCTAAATGATCCTGCAGAGATTTGGCTCTACTCTGAGGCAGTTAGTATATTATTGCCAGGTTTAGAAATAAGTCACAAATGAAATGACTTACTGAAAGGTTCACAGCTAGGAAATAGAAGAGAGGCCAAGACTGGGGCCCATGTCTTCTGACTCCAACAGTCTTTTCCCTCTTATTTTTCCCCTTCAAAGCTCCTTGTAACACTCATTTTACTCATATGCTGAAAACCATTGTTGGTGGCAGGAAAAGTACGCCATGCAATTGTCCCACTCTGTTGGAACATGGTTCTATACCAACTGGCCAAGGAATCACTCTGAGAACTGTGCTTTGATGCTTTGATAAAAAAAGAAATGGAGAATAAGAAAGCCTGCACAGGGAAGGGAGGGGGGGAAAGAGCTTGAGTGAAAAAACACGAATGAAATGACAACAAAAGCCGAAAACCAAAACTACTTCACACTGTTGTCTTGGGCCAGCCCTCCTGTTAACAGCATCCTCCATGGAGGCCGGGTCAGAGGCTGGAGCGCTGGAGCCAGAGCAGTTCTCTGGGACTGATCCTGGGAGTGGAGCAGGACAGAATATTAGAGACAGACTTGATTGTCTTTGGGAAACTTGTGTGTGTTTTTTTCTCAAACCCAGTTCCCAGAAAAGGATCTGCTCTCGATCACTTACACAATCTGAGTCAGTAAATGACCTCTGGAAGGGACATTTGTATTTCAGCTGCCTTCCGTTTGCTACAAGGAGTAGAACCGAATGTTGGCGCACTTGTACTAACCATTAGGACTCCGTGTTGTTTCTGTTTCTTCACGCTCCTCTGCTCTCATACTGAAATTTGGCCTTAAGTTTTCATTCTGTTGGGTTCTTTATTGTAAAAACATTTATATTTTAAGGTATGTCAGAGCCTTTTTGTTGCTAGACAGAGTATAATTTATTAAGTTGAGAAATAACTATGTCCCCAGCAACTGAGAAATGCTTGTTTTCCCTAAGGCGTTTTCACCTCTTAGATCACCCCATTTAGTTATATAGTCCTGGCCCATCCCACTAACAGAAGGGAGGTGTCTTGCCCTCACCACCGCCCCCTCAAAGAGGCTGCAGAAGCCTCTTACTCCTGGGCAGTCTTTTCCAGATCTAAGCGAATGATGAAGCATCCAGCCGGGTCACGTGCTTGGAAACTTAGAGAAAACCAAGCCAAGAAGCAGGAGAATGAGCCCCTCAAAGAATTTAAAGGTAAACAACGGTTCTCTCATTTGCAGTATTTTGACAGGGAAAACAGAACTAATCCCCAGTGTGAAGAGGCTGATTTACTTGGCCTTCATGTGAATTCTCTGATGGTCCTGCCAGCGCTCCCTCCCCCTGGGCCCCCTGCTGAGAGCGCTCCCTAGCCCATGCAGTTCAGGTGCTGGCTCCATCAAACATTCGGGCAGGAGGGCCTCTAGCCCACTGCAGGACTAGCAAGAGCAGCTTCTCAAGCTCAACCGGCTGGACCATGCCTTTGGTCTGGAGGCCATTGTGACTGCATCAGAAGTGCTGAGTCCTACCAGTCAGGAGAGCAGGCCTGCTGATTCCCATTGCCCTGGGGTAACCCGCGAGTCTCCCCAGACTCCACTGCCCTGCAGTGATCCCATCCAGCTCTCCCGTGTCAGGCAGAAACCAGAGCTGTCAGGGAAACAATCACCTGTGTGTTTGGTGAAGATGATACGCAGATCGGATCATGGAGACCATTAAGCAACTTTCCTAGAAGAGCATGGTCCAGTGACCTAGTTAAGGAGCTCAGACTCCGAGCCTGGAGCTCTTTAAAGGTCTTACTTTTCGTAACTCCAGTCCCTTTGGCCCTATTTCCTCCTTGCAGCAGGCTCAGCCGAGATTAAACACAGCTGGTTGTCATTATTTCTTCCACCAGCACTTTCCGTAATTGAAAACAACCACTTCAGACTTCCCTGCCTCAGATGAAATGATGCCAAGTCCATGAATATTTCCTCCATGTTCTGTGTTCCCAACTCTAATCATTTTCTATGTGAACATACCATTTGGGAACTTGACTTAAAAATCAGTGTCTTTCTTCAGGGACAAATATTCAAATTAGGTAATGTTATTTTTATTTATTTTTAACAAATATATGCATATGTACAGAGTGTAAAGGGTGCATAAGGGAACACAGTGCAAAGGCAGTCTTCCTCCTACCTCTGTCCCTCAGCAGCCCAGCTCCCTGACCCAGAACCAGTTGCTGTCACTGGTTTCTGAGGGTCCCAGCAGAAATGGTCAATGCATTTAAAAACTTACATGATTCTATATATTCCCCCCACACAGGTGGTAGCCAACACATACTGTTCTATAATTACTTCACTTAACAAATTTTTGGGAGATCTTCCCAACCCAGTACATATGAGGCTACTTTTCTTAAATGACAGCATACAGCAATATAGTGCTTTGGAATAATGTATTTAACACTTTGCTATATGCAATTATTTTAAATATTTTGTTATTACAAACAATTGATATCGGTGTGCATTTATCACTTCACACAAGTAAGAATTTATATATAGGATAAAAACTTCGTAGCCTGGGCCAAAGCATATATTAACTTTTGATTGTGATAGATACACTGTACTGCCCAGTATGTCCTCCCACCTGCAGTCTAAGGGAGTCACTCTCCTTAGCACTGTTTTTATTAAACTTTTTTTTAAATGTCACCCCAAGGTTTTAGTTTGCATTTCTATTATTATGACTGAGTCTGAAGCTAAATACGTTTTCATAAATTATAAAACCACTTACATTTCTTAACTGTGACTATCTAGTCTCATCTTTGCCCACTTTTCTAATAATTCACTCGACTCTCCCATATTGATTTGTGGTGCTAAGGAAATTAACTTGATTTTTGTCTTAGTGTTTTCTTACCACAAAGAAATGTTTAAATCCAATGTGGTTGCATTTCTTAATCTTTTTTTTTTAATTGGCTTCTGGATTCTGTAGGCATTACTCAAAAATGCCTTACCAACTCCAAGAATATTTCAAGAAAAACTCACTCATCATTAAACCATAATTTTTATGGTTTAATTTTTTTATGTTTAAATTTTTAAACCATATGGAACTTATTTTGGTGTAAGATGTAAAATGGTGATCAATTTATTTTCCCAGGTAGCTACTCAATTGTTTCAATACCATTCGTTAAATAATCTAATTCTTTTCCAAGAATTGGAGTTTTTGTATATATATACATGCACTAAAATTATATATATGTATTGGGTCTATTTGTTCCTGTTGATCTGTCTTTACCAGACAACACTATTTTAATTACTTTTAGCTCTGTAATATATTTTACTATCTGGCACAGTTTTCTTAGACATTCTTTTTTTTTTTTTTTTTTTTTTTAAATCTTGGGTGGGGGGGCATCGACTCGATGCTCCATCCATTCACTGGTCATTTCTTATATGTGCCCTGACTGGGGATTGAACCTGCAGCCTTGGCGTATCAGGATGACACTAACCAACTGAGCTACCCGGCCCGGACCAAGCATTATTTCTCTTCTTTTTCAGACTATCTCTTCTTATTCTTGCTTGTTTATTTTTCATGTGATCTTTAGAAATGTGAATTTTTTTCTTGTCAAAAAGTCTTACTGGTGTACTTATCGGCTTCACATAAAATCCATTGATTAATTTGGGATAAAGTATATTTTTGTGATCTCAAATCAACATTCCTAATCAAGATCATGGTATGTCATTCCATTTGTTTGTCCGCTTTTGTGTCCAAAACAATAACTTTCAAGTCTGTTCTTCTTCCTTATTGAAATAATTCCTAGGTAGTGATCATTTTTCTTGCTTGTTGTAAATAGAGTGGCTTCTTAATTTTAAATTCCAACTTACTGTTTGTACATATGAAGGCTATAGACTTTCAGTTTTACTCATTTCATCCCCAGCCACCATAATGAATTTTGTATTGAATAAAATAAAATTTCAATTGATTATATCAGGGTTTTCAGATACATAATCTTATCTTCATGTAATCATAATTTTGTATTCCTTTTTAATGTTTATATAACCTTATTTTTAATCTTTTCTAATTGTGTTGTCTGGAACTACTAGAACATAAAATAACAGTGATGATAAAAGAAATCCTTTATTCCTCTGGCTTTAGTAGAAATCTTTATAAGATTTTCTGACTAACCACAATATTGATGCTGACTCTGGGGCAGACTCAGATTTTTTTTTTTTTTAATTTTTAAATTTTATTTTTGTTTAAAATATTACAGATGTTCCTTTTTCTCCCCAATGACCTGTTCTACCCCGTCCCATCCCCCTCCCCAGTCCCTCTCCCCACCATTGTCCGTGCCCTTGGGTTGTGCATATATGCACATAAATGACTCAGATATTTTATGTTATATTTTTTATGTTAAAAAAGTATCCATCTTTTCCTGTTTTATCAAAGTATAGTTTTTTAGCACCTATGGAGTCAATCATATAGTTTTTTACTTTTGATCCATTATTATAAATTTATTAAGGTTTCATGATATTGAGTCCTTCTTGAATCCCCAAAATAAGTCTATGAAACCAACTGGTTGTGGTTTGGGTGAAGGACATCTCTAAAAATATTTCTGCTATGAAAATTGTATTATATTTAGATTTTCTATCTCTTCTTGGGTTATGATTTATATTTTTGTAGAACATCATTTCTTTCACCCAGGTTCTCAAATTTATTTGTATGGAGTTCAGCAAAGTAGTTTCTTATGATTATATATGACAATTTAAATTTCTTGAAGATCTATGGTTATTTTCTAATATTCTTTCTTATCTTCGGAATTTATGAGTTTTCCTTTTTATCTGATTAAATTAGACAATAATATACTCATTTAATCTTTTTAAAGACCTAACTTTGGGATTTATTTATTAGTTCTATTATTTTTTTGTTACTTGAAGTCCAGGATCTTGCCATCTAAATCAAGTGTAGGTATAGGTGTGCATACTTGAGTACGGGTCCTATTAGTCTGAAAACCTGTGAACTAAAGAGACACACCCAACACGCAATGGTGGGACAGACATATGATAACTACCATAGACAGTCCCATTTGGAAAGGGGTAGAAGTGATCATTCCTATACCAATTCTGAAATCCAGTTGGAATTTTCTTGACTGGAAGTTTCTTGACTCACTCCTACTGCTTTCCTGGAATAACTTGGCTCTGTCACCTAGGCTACTGTGGCCATCCTCTGAGTTATCCTACCTTTCCTATGAAAGGTTGCTTCTGTTTGCAGCTGAACAGTCTCTCTGCTTGCTTCCTGCCTGTGAGACTGTGGGTCCAGTGCTATGTCTCTTTTCATTTTGTTTCTGTCCCTTTTTAGGCCAAATCAGTGTAATTTTTTCCAGTATAGTTTTCTTTGGGGGGATTCATTCCATTAGACAGAAGATACACATACAGGGTTTTCTTTATGACAAGCCTGTCTTCATTTTGATTTTCAGCTAAGACTGGAGAGTGAGCACCCTGAAGTCACAGTAAAGGGGAAGAAGAAATATGAATGATATGATGAACGAGGCATTAATAGAACTTAATTAGATGTGGATGAGGGGATGGGCTAAGGAAATGTCAAGAATGACCAAGTTTCTGGCTGAGTGAATGGCTGGTCAGGAGGAATTGCAGGAAAACATTTCAAGAGAAGATAATGTGTTGGGTTTTTTTGTCATGTTTAGTTTCATATATCTGTGGGACATCCAATGTTCAGTTGTATGGGCTTGTGTACACACACACACATACACATCTCTACGGCTCAGGAAAGGTCATTGGACTATAGGTAAGGATTTCTGTTGAATTTGGCATATATGTGTTAGGCCTTTTTAAAGAAACAAAATCTAATATGCCAAGTATTACATGTGCTGTTGGCATTTAATAAATATCAAAAGGAATAAACAAGATCATTTGTCACTAAAAGAATAATTGGATTATAACCTTTTATAGGATTGCTCTCTTCCCAAAATGAACTCCTGAAAGTCCAAGATCCCGTAGGAGAGCTCATTCTAATTTTAGTTTATACAGTTGTATACTTTAAAACTCTGGATCATAACAAAAAATCTCTGTAAAAACATGGTCTGAACAATTAGTATCTCTTGAGCATTGACTATCTACAAAGTACTGTCTTAAGCTAGGCAGAGAGAGAATCTGAGGCGGGCATGATTGAAACAGAGTTCCTAACTTTAAGAAGCTTGAAGTCCACTAGAAGTGAAAAGACATATAAAGAAATATCTTTAGTGCATAGTAATTGTGATGTGTCAAAGGCCAGGCAAAAACACAATGATAGGACATTTCAGAAATAATGGGAATGCAGAAGCAAACGAGAACAAATTCCTATCTTTAAGGAGGCTGCATTTTATTGGGAGAGACAAGTTATATACAAATAACTTTTCCACATGTACATTCATATTTATATGTGTATATGGTGTCAGGTGTAGAGTAAGAAGAGAGAGAATGACATGATTTTAGGTAGGGTGTTCTGAGCTGGCCTCTTCTGATACTGTGATATTTGAAACTTGACAGAGGTAAGGAAATGAGCCAAGAGGAATATATCTGGAGAAGCCCATTATAGGCATGTGGGAAACAAATTCCAGGAACATTTCAGTGTGGCTAGAACTCGATGTTGGGGGGGGGGGGGCGGGCAGAGCAGGGGTCACAAGAGGGTTGGTTAAAAGATGTGGCTGGAAGGGTAAAGGGTCAGATCACCACTCCCCAAAGCCAAGGGCTTTGAAGGTCCTTGAAAATGAGGCAGGATAGTAAGAAGCTAGGAAAATTCCTGGGCAAGTGGAATGGGGAAACTGAGGCATAATCAAGGCGGAACAATTTGACCAATTTACAGCCAGATAGTTTACAGATAATCAGGGTTACAAGAGGTCTCCTATCCCTTCTCTAACCTCATATAACCCTGATTATCTATTCTCAAGTGTGCTCCAGTGGTGTTAATTAAGTTCTCTGGCGGAGCCCTTTATCCCAAGCCTCTGATCAATTTATCAACTCCCCGCGGAGAGCAAGTTGCATTTCCTATCTTAGCAAAACAAAAACAGTTAACATCCTGTGGCCATAAACCCTCTGCACTTGGATTGAGTAATTGTTGATGGATTGTCTGAATGACTCGAAACATCCCAGGAAACTGGAGATCTTTGACTTTCCTAACTGCCCTCGTAGCTAGGGGGAGGGGGGCTTGCCTACCGCTCGTAAGTAGCTGTGTCTAATAATATGATTCTAGCTGTAATCTGTGCTGAAGGTCCTGTCCTCTCATCGCGGCGGCTCTGAATTGGGCAAGAAGCCCATTCCATCAGGAGGCTATGATTTTGATTCAGTCTCCATTCCTGGAGGTGTGTCTCAGGACGATGGTTCTCAGACTTGGTTGCACATAGGAATCAGCTGGGGGAATTTTAACAAATACGAATGCCAGAGTCCCATCCTTGGAGATTTTAATTTAGTTTATAGGGGGTGTGGCTGGGCACTTGCAGCTCTCAAATCTCCCCAGATGATTCTAATATGCAGCAAAATTTGAGAAGCATCTGCTTTGTATAGGCTTCAGCTGATATCAATTATTGATTCTGATGGGGAGTTTTGTCTTTTTGCACTTTGTGTGAAAAACAAAACAAAGAAACCACACAGTAAATGAGATAATTCTACAGGGGAGTTCCCAATGTCAAGCCCACATATTGCTTTCAGAGCTGGCTGTAGTCACATGTAAATCACAGTCAGGGATTATGAGAAGGAATTTGCCCTAAAGTAACCTTCCCTGACTATGCCCCAATTTGGAATTATACTGTTTTAACACCATTCTTCATGCTTAATCTACCATAAGTGACTGTTTTCAGGAGAGACAGCCAATGCAAGAGTTACAATAGCCAACAATATTTCCCTTCACAAACCTTAGAGAGTTATTTTTCTTTTTTTAAATATGTGGGTGTTTGGTGTGGTTTTTTTTTTATTGATTTCAGAGAGAGGAAGGGAGGGAGAGATAGAAACATCAATGATGAGAGAGGGTCATTGATCGGCTGCCTCCTGCACACCCCCCAATAGGGATGGAGCCCGCAACCTGGGCATGTGTCCTGATGGGGAATCAAACTGTGACCTCCTGGTTCATAGGTCGATGCTCAACCACTGAGCCAAGTCAGCCGGGCGAGAGTTCTTTTTAATGTTTGTTTCTTGGGTCAGGGGCTAGCTGGCTCCTCTGACCATGGTCATTTCTATTTCTCCTCAAACACTTAATTGTAGTGTTTTCCAGTGGTGCACTAGGAACCTGGTGCTTTAGCACAACTTCAGACTTTGTTGGGAAAAGGAAAGGAGGGAGGGGAGAGTCTGGCCTGAGTCTACCTGGGGAATGTTGAGATCCAGAGACAGTATGTATAGGCTAACATTGGGGATTCAAGGTTTCAAGGGATGAAAAAACAACCCTTTGAGCTGCTGCTTTCTGTTCACAGTTCTACTTAGATACAATTATACACAAATTAAGCAAGATATACTTTAGCAATTTTTAAATTGTTCTGGATAATTCTAATTATTCAAGAAATCATTCAGCACCCATTTCCAGTTTCTCCCTCCCTCTCTCTGTCAGCCCCTCTCCCCCTCTCTCCTCTCTCCACCTCTCCTCTCCCCTCCTGTCGTCTCCCCTTCCCCCCCTTACTTGCTTCTGTTGTTATCGGTGGGGAGCTCTCTGTGTCCCAACCCGTTGCTGGTGGAAGTGGAGTCCTTGCAATGTCCCAAGGGAAGGAATTTTCTGAAACTCGCACAGGAGAACGAGTGGCATTTATTTGTGTGAAATTACATCCCCGAGTTTCCAAAGTCCCCTTTTCCTTTGTTCCTCCAAGGAAGAAGTCCAGCTGTGTCTTTAGCAGGGCTAAGATAAAAGCTGTTGCCCAGAGTTTCCATTCTACATTTGCAAAGTCTAGTCCAGCACCAGGCTAGCTTAGCTCCTGTTCCCAGCTGCCGTCCATCTGTCCATTGCGTGTGGGATCCATGTGGGGTCCGTCCGCATAGCCATGGGCCACGCAGCTTCTAGGAACACAGGCAAATACAAGGAAACGAGCAAAACCAAAGGAACAAGAGAGCCAAGAGAGAGAATTCCTATGTCTGGGATTATGTATCCCTAACTTTGCACTGGCTCCGTCCCCTCTAGCCAATGATCTCTGTTCCAGATTAGACTGATAGTCACCCTTCCTATGTCACCCCAACTTTACTGCACACATGTCTATCTCCCCTTTGTTGGACTCCTTTCCCCAGTTATCTGACCTGTGGAGAATGGGCCCGTGGTTCCCTGGGTAGCGTAAAATTGCCGCTTTCTGGTGAAGCTGCTCAGATGGCCATGCTTATTGTGTCTGGCCTTTCCTTTGCTCCTTTCCTATTATTAATAACTAGCTAATTACAATGGCATCAATCCCCCCTTAAGAGAAATACAAGCCATTGTATTCTTACAAAGGGTCAATGGATGAAGGTCTCCATCTTCTTGTAGCTGCTTCTTGCTGTCAGAGGGGCATAGTCCTGACTATCCCAAGGCTCAGAAAAGGAAGAAAAAGGAAAGGGAAGGGGAGTCTTCATACAGGGAAGGGGGATTTTGCCATGTCCGGGTCAATCTGGTGTCCTGGGAGGTGGCATAGGTGATGTCCACAGGATGATGTATTGGATAAGCTGGCATCCTTGTTGTATTCTAGAAACGACAAACTTGAAAAGAAGGTTAAAAGGCATAATTCAAAAGCAAGGAGACTTATAGCAACTAAAGGTCTAGTGAGAGGTAAAAAAACAATGTGATAATGGGAAGGACTCACTTTACAGTGTCCCAGATTAGGTCGGAGGATCGGCTACTCTGTGTCACACCTGTCCGAAGCCCTCCTGTTCACCATACTTAACTCACAAGTGAGGTCCGTACTGTGGGAACGCACAACCAGGTATATAAGGACATAGGCATATATTCTATGAAATCAGAAGGGAGAACACGAAACACAAAGGTTAATGCACACAGCAAATCATAAACCAGATGAGAAGACTTCCAGATGCAAGGCTATTGCTGGAATAAAAGCAAGCAGTGACAATCTGATAGGTCAATCTGATAGGTCCTCCGAACCCACAGTCCTGCAGATCCTTTTTGTCTTCAGTTAGAACACCTCTGGTGATGTCATCTGATGCTGAAGCCTGTATGGCATATGCAGACATAGTCTTAAAAACAAAACTTTGAAGACGGTTAACTGTACTGGAGTCAATCTCCACAATTGAGCATTGTGATGTTCATTGAAACACAATTTTTCTCCCCATAATTACCCTCATTTTCAAAGAGATTGCATTAAGTCCATTTTTAATTTGGCCTGATTATTTGCATAAACACAACAAGAATAGTAACTGATCAAATAGATCACACAGGCTTTTTCAAATTTGCTTTGCTGAAATTTTCACAAGCAATCTTTAGATTGAGCAATAGTCAGCCCCTCAGGGCAAAGAAGCCAAGCTACAGTTTCCATCAGGCATTGCCTGCAATATCCATATGCATGGGTCAATTTCTCAAGTCTTTGAGATCCCCAGGATGTCTTGAGGTTCCTTCCTTGCCATCTTTCAGGAAAGCAACCCTCATTTCATACCTGGAAAAACTGCTGTGAACCACATGACCAAGCAAGGTATTAGGCCATATCTGCAGTGGACTTTGATTCGCTTTGGAAGTCAGTCTTAATTCCTTAAGGTTTTCTGGTGACATCCAGATCCAGGCATGTCTTTCTTAAATGTGGCATTCTAGTCAAAATCTTAGTTAATAAGACCACAAGTGAAGACTGGTCTTATTGAATTTATGCAAAGAAACATATTGCCATGACTCGCTCATGAAGAACTGCCAAATTCTGGAGGGATCAGGTAGGGAGAAAAAGCTAAAAGTAAGCCATTAGCACTTCTCAAGATTGGCAAACACATTCCATAACTTTTAGACACATAGGCTCTTCACTGGCAAGCACACTTATACTTTAAGAGACATACTTCCATGAGACAGGTATACAGCAAAACTCATTGATAATTCAAAGTCATAAGGGAATTAAGTTAAACTGATTGGCTCAGGTAGCTTAGGCTCAGATAAGATCTATTTTTCAGAATCTGCATTCCAATGATGGCTCAGATAAGAGTTCTTGGAGACCAGATATTAGCACTTTAGAAACAGTCACTTCTTTCCCAGACTTAAATTACTTGCCAGAGTATGTACTTTAAAAGAGTCTCTTAAGGCACCGTGAATTGAGACTGTATTGCCTATTGACTTCGGGGAGAAAAACCTTCATCATCCTAAGACAGGGAGAAAAACCTTTCACCCTGTTGAGAGGGAGATTTGGTAGCTGAGGGAGGCATGAATTTCTTCTATGCTCCCTAGCTCTGCTGTCTCCGCTGTCACAGACCAAAATCCAGGATGGCCTGTAACCCTGTCGATCTTGGCTTCCCATGGCCCGTTCTGCCTACGCCAGCTGGGGGACTGGCCCTTCAGCCCCAAGTCTCCTCCCACACTGGAGCCAGAGACTCTCCCCAAAGCAGCAAAAAGTAGCAACACAATTGTCCAGGTGTGGAGCGTTTAACTCCACATGAGAGATTCTGATGGCCTCTGGCCTTACTGGAGGTTTCCACCCTTTACTGTCATGGGTAGAAAAATTCTGGCTTTTAACTGGCCTCTAACAGCTGGGCTAGCAATCTGTTGCTGTCTCTTATATTCCTAACAGTCTCAGTCCCTCAGGAGGCTTGGCAGAGTGATACAGCCTCTCTGTTAATCTGGCTGGACAGAGATTTAACACCAGGGCCATGGGGGCAAATTCTGTTAGTAGTCAGCCTCCAAGATTAGTTAACAAAAACCTTTTGTTTCTCTGAGGCATTTTTTCTATTCTACAAGTCTGTTCTAGACTTGGGACTCAGCCTCACCCTTGCTCTCCCAGCTGCGCCCTGTCCTCTGGGTCTCAGCTTTGTCTAGTGCTGGCCTTTTCTGTGATCAAGAGACCACACCACTATGTCTATTGGAGATCAGGATATGCCACCCCAAAATGTGCCACTTTGGCTTAAGGATTATTTTGAGCTGAAAGCAACAGATGCAGGAAGAATTCTCTTCTTTCCCCTTACCCACGTAAAAAGAACATGTGCCCCAAGAACTTGTGGCTCAGTGGTTGAGCATCGACCTATGATCCAAGAGATCAAGGTTTGATTTCTGGTCAGGGCACATACCCCGGGTTGCAGGGGCATGCAGGAGGCAGCAGATCAATGACTTTCTCATCACTAATGTTTCTCTGTCTAAAATCAATAAAAACATATATATTTTTTTAAATAGAGTATTATAATCACAGGACCAACCCAAAATGGTCCTATCTAGTTTCTGACAAGATACTGAGTTGCCTTTCAGCATCAACAAACCAAAACTGCAAGTCATGCAGCCAAAACATGTGTAGAGGAGAGAACTTTGACCTCCAGCTACACAAGGAACCAAAGTTTCACCCCACTCGTGGAATTGAAATACCGGGACATAACCAGGACTTGAACACCAGAACTCTTTCAGGAGGACGGGCCCACTGTGCAGGAAGATCCCGTGCTGAAGCCCCTTACCACGTCCTCCATAAACGGCCAAGTTCCAAAGCTCTCCAATCAAAACCTACACCACCAGCAAGTCCACATACCAGCCTATTCTCCCTAACCCCTAATCCTCGATCCTGGCCTTAAAAACCCGTGGTTAAAAGCCATCGGGGAATTCAGGTGTTATACCCAGTTTACTCAAGACTAATTCACACAGAGACCGAATTGTTTGTTTGGAGTTTTTTTATTAGCCGGCGGCGGCGAATGGGCTCTTGCCCTAAACAAACTTGCAGCCCCGAACAGTTTTTGCAGGGAGGATATAAAGACGAAAAAAATTACATTCCATTTGCTTAAGGGGGGAGCAGTTCAGCTAAGGGGACGCAGGTGGTGGAACTAGCGAAGCGAAATACTGAAGCTAAGATAAGCGTTAGTCAACTTTCTGCGGTTATCTATCCTCTGGAATTTTGTGGGTTGCAATCTTTCACACAGCGCCAGGAAAGGAGAAGAGGTCATTGTTTCTACATAATAAATTGTGTTGCTCTTGTTTATCTTAAAGTAGCGGTTGTAAGGGTAGAAGATGGGAGAGCAGTGCTGTGTCAGGAGTGCTATACTTCACAGGTTTTAAGTGATAGCTTCCCACTCTCCTTGCTTGGTGCCCTGCAAAATAAATGGTCCTCATTCAGTTCAGTAACAGTATATATTTCTCTTTGAGGAAGATGCCCAACTTCCCCATGCCAGGGAAAGAAGAGCAACTTACCATCAAAGATAGAGAACTGATACCAAGATGAGTTTACATAAATAGATCTTGCTAAAATAGCCCTTACCTCCCATCAGTTACTCTATATGTTTTCTAGTCACTTTCCCAGTATATTATCCCTTGAAGCCCAAACTCTCTTTCCTTTGTAAAAAGGGTATATAAACCCCAGTCTAATTGCTTCTTTGGATTTTACTTCTTTTGGTGAACTCCAAAGCACATCAATATTAATAAAAAATTATGTGCCACTTGACCTGTTAATCACCTTTTTGTAAATTTCATTCACAGGCCCCCTGCTACTAAATCTAAGAGCATATCAAAAAAGCTTTCCTCGCCAACACTATTCTGTATTAGACATCTTTTGTTGATACAAGGACAGCCTACATGGTCATCTCGCAGAATTCCTACCAGGATTGGGACACACGTTTCCTTGCTTTTTCACTTCTGTCTCAACCAATCTGGGCATCATTCGGAAATTCTTGTGCCCCAACCACTATCCCAGATCAAAGCCCAGGCCCAGGGGCCTGGGTCACTTTCAGTTATCTATCCTTTCTCTTTAAACGGGATTTTAATTCTCCCTTCTAACCTGGAGTGAGTAATCCTACCTGCTGCTTTTTCACCTTGTGGACTTCCTTACAAGCAATGAAGGGAAGCAGAGTTTTCCACCCCAAAATGTGCCTTTTGGGATATTGATTGTTTTAAGCTGGTTTTCTTGTGTGTGTGTTTTTTAAGCTGGTTATTTTTATGAAACAAAAGACTCCGGAAAAAATTTTGACCTTCTTCCTAACTACCTAAAAAATACTTAGAGGGACATGCTTCAGGAAGGGAGATACCATCACAGATAACTATAGTTTAATATAGACTAGCAATAGAGAGGAACCTAGTAAGGCCCATTGTTCAAAGTCCTCTCTGTGTCCCATTGTTAAAGATGGCCCAGCAAACATGTATTTGCCAAACATTTGCTCTTCTATCTCCATGTGAATTGCCTTCCTGCCCTTTGAAGTCCCAAACCACAACCCCCCTTCTACTTAGTTCCAGAAGTATCTAAGCCTTAACCGCCCAATGTGTTTTTGGGTCTCTCATTCTTACGGCACCACCAAATGTACGTCAGTGACGAATTTCGGACATTTGCTCCTGTTAGTCTGTCTCATGTTAATGTGATTAATTGCCCAACCAGAAAAACTAAGAACGATGGGAGGAAAGTTACTTTTTTGTAGCCCCTCCCCCCCGCACCCCAAGCAGAATTCACCTTTCCTCCCTGAGAGCAATTAGCCTTACAACTTAAACTTAATAGCAGAAAGGCAGCTCTGCACTAGAAAATACAGGAAGTATTTTAAATATTCCTTGTACACGTATCTTTGTTAGCACTGGGACTTGAAAGGAGCCGATCACACTCTTGGCGGTGTGGGATCTAGTCAGGGAAGATAGTAAGTATATCCACACACTTGAAAACAAGAGGAAGAATTACCTTTGGGAATTCTAGAAGGATGGCAGCGGTGGTGAGAGCATACTTTTTGGATATTCCAGTGAAAAACAGAGCAAACAGATAGCAAAACCGAAAGTCCATGGGCAATGTTTGCAACAAAAGTCTGTGAAGAGGTATCTTAAGGCCCTCAAAAGCAAGTGACTAGGAAGGGACAAACTACCAAAACTCATACGACCAGCACGACATTGGCATCTGTGCACCAAAAAAAAATCAGAGGAAGCAATGAGGAAGCTCGGGAACCGTGGAGTAGGAGGGCCCTACAGTAACCGTTACTGTTCCCTGGCAAGTGTTGCTGGTGGATCTGAGGAGAGCAGCTGAACACAGAAGAGCAGAGACATTGCCTCCTCAAGAGAAGAAGGGCAAGCAGTTCACGGGAAGGTCTTCAAGGCTGGACAGCCTAGTGCTCTCAGTTTTTGAAACAGATAAACAAGGCTGTCTTCCAAAATAGGAACACAGTGAGGGAAAACTGCTGAGTGTGGGGTTAAATGTGAGCAGAGCGATAGAAACACGGGAAAGAGAACATCCAAGGGAAAGTGGGAGAGAGAACAGAGCCAGGAAATCTTAGAAATAAACAGCCAGATTTTGTGTAATTTTTAAAGAAATTTTTATTTAGGTAATTGTAGATTCACATGCAGTTTTTAAAAAATAATGCAGAGGAATCCTTGGTATACTTTACCTAGATTCCTCCAATGGTAACGTTGCAAAAATGTAACATCGGAACCAAGATGTTCTCGTTGATACAGTCTACCAAGCTAATTTAGATTTTCCCAGTTCTGCTTACATTCATTTGTGTGCATATTTAGTTCTGATAGGGGCACTTATAATGTCCAAAGATTGAGCGCCTGAATTAACCTGAAATTATATTACTTATAAAATTGTAGAACACATATACGTATGTGAGCAGGCAGTTAAGTTTCTTTTTTCCTGAAGTTTCTCTCTCCTAGGCCTTTGCGCTTGTACACTCCACTTGATCCCGGACAGAGCAATTAAGGAGGTGACGAAGCTGTGGAACACTGAGTCAAGATATCACCTCATCCAGCCCGGCCGGGCGTGGCTCAGCGGTTGAGCGTCAACCTAGGATCCAGGCGATCAGGGTTCAATTCCCGGTCAGGGCGCATGCCCGGGTTGTGGGCTCAATCAATGACTCTCTCATCATTGATGTTTCTCTCTCTCTCTCCCTCTCCTTTCCTCTCTCTGAAATCAATAAAGATATATTTAAAAAAAAAAAAAGATATCACCTCATCCAGACATCGCCAGATGACCAAGAACAAAGAATGACATCTTTGGACTTCTAGGACTGCACGTAGCTGCATTCCATTCCCAGCCTCAGTTTGCCCCATTTCCCTATATAACCCTGTCCCTCAGGCCACTCCTCAGGACAGGGTTTGGATGCTCGCATGCCCCCTGTCTTCTTGGTTGGCCGGCCTTCTCAATAAACGCCTTACGTGATTCAACCCTGCCTCCGCTGAACTGGCCGCAGAGACAGGCAGCCCGAACCCCGCCCGGGTTTCGGGTAACAGTTCTATATCATTTTCTCACATGTGCGGGTTAGTGTATCCACCACCACAGTCAGTGATGCCGAACAGTTTCAAAATCACACGGATCTTTCATGTTGCCTTTTTTTTTTTTAAACATATTTTTATTGATTTCAAAGCGAGGAAGGGAGAGGAAGAAATAGAAACGTCAATGAGAGAGTCATTGATCGGCTGCCTCCTGCACGCCCCCTGCTGGGGATCCAGCCCGAAACCCAGGCATGTGCCCTGACCGGGAATCAAACCTTGATCTCCTGGATCCTAGGTGGGCACACAACCACTGAGCCACACCTGCCGGGCTCATGTTGCCTTTCTATAACCACATCTGCCTGCCTCCTCTCTCTCTACATCAGGGGTGGGGAACCGTTTTTCTGTCAAGGGCCATTTGGATATTTATAACATCATTCTCGGGCCATACAAAATTATCAACTTAAAAATTAGCTATGAAAAAAGCTCCTAGATATAGCGAATTTCGAGTCCCGCTTGCAGTTGCCTTGGCAGGACCAGACCAAATGATTTTTTTTCATGGTCAGTCTAGCTAAAGATTTGTCAATTGTGTCGGTTGTGTCAACAAAACAGCTTTTCAGTTCATTGGCTTTTCTGTATTGTTTCTTTAATTCTTTGTTTTGTTAAATTAATAAATTATGCTCTAATCTTTATTATTTCTATCCTTTTGCTTGCTTTAGGTTTAGTTTTTCCTTCTTTTCCAGTGTTCTAAAATGAAAAGTTAGGTTGTTAATTTGATTTGATATTTTTACTCTTTTTTTTTTTTTTTGTCAGTGTCTCAAAAGTGGAATATTTACAGTATTTTGGCATCTAGGCTTAAGCTGTTTAAGTCTGCCTCCTCAAGATGGGAGCTAACTGGCACTGCACAAAATCTAAAGAAAGTCTTGATAAGCACATTTTTGTTTGGTAAGTAGTCTGTTTGCTCAAGAGAACAGATCTAACCTTCAATAAACTTATCTGTAGGGA
Organism: Miniopterus schreibersii; assembly: GCF_964146895.1. NCBI lineage: Eukaryota > Metazoa > Chordata > Mammalia > Chiroptera > Miniopteridae > Miniopterus > Miniopterus schreibersii. The sequence goes on along the minus strand of NC_138105.1, from coordinate 74,941,591 downwards.
TTTCCTAAAACAATTGTTGGAATTATTTTTGTTTTACAGTCTTGTTTTCCTCTGGAAGTTCTTCTGGAACAAAGAACCACGTCATGTTGACATAGGTGGTCTACAGGCTTGTCTAAGTCATGCAGACACAGCTGGTTTCAGTTCTCGCCCCCTAAACCAAGTCCTTCTGAGATGCTTCCTGCCTGAGTCACTGGGAACACTCTCCACCCTCCTACTCCCCCAGGGGAAAGATCTTGGTGCGCCTTTACTTCTGCATCCTCCAAGGCAGTCTCGCACCCTCAACTCGTGCTTTGCAATTGCTTCCCAAATGCTCTTTCAGCATGTCTCCACTCTTTCTTTCACATATAGTTTTCTTTCTGAAATAAATAAGTCACTTCTCCCCTAAATGATTTACAATAGTTTCACAACGCTTATATATGGGGGGCAGGGAAAGTGGGTTTAAGTCACTGACTGAATTGAATAAAGATTAAAGGTTAAAAATAAAAAAGCTCCTGCCACATTCCAGGTAAAGAAAAGCAATAGACACATCAAATTAATCTAACAACAGTAGGTTTAACCTAAAACTTTTTAAGACGTTTAACATCATTTCATTATTATTTTTAGTGGAAAATTGAGGATTATTTAGCAACACTGCTTTTACCTGTAATAAATAAACAATGATAAAGTCAAGTGGGGGGGAAACCTAAGAAAAACCACCAGTGAGGCATATAAAATTGTTTTTAGGACACTATCTGAAAAATTCATGGATATTTGTAGCAAATACGTCCCTATGTTTGTTTCTGTGAGCCAAGAGGGTATTAAAATGTTGTCCACGACACAGAAAGGCTTTTCAATGTAAGCTGCTGCCCTAAACTGAGCCTCTGCTAGAAATGAACCATGCTAGTCACAGCTCTTTCAACAGAACTATCATCTTAGGATGCTAGCAGCATAGCAAACTTAACTTACCCTATCCTAATGATAAGCAATGAAGCAAAACTAGAAAACTGAAGTGGAAAAAAAAAGGACAGGGTAGGAGATAGCTAGAGATCTTATCTTTACATGAAAAGCCTTTTGTTGAAGTTTTTCCGAAGCCATCGTAATACAAGTTTTCCAAATGGATGTGAAGAGAGGACTTAAAATTAATAATGCACTAAAGTATTTCTAAATCTTAAGTTAAAAATAACACTGAAAAACTGTTTAAAGTATTACAGATATCCCCTCCCCCTTTTTAAAATAGGTTTTTATTGATTTCAGAGCGAGGAAGGGAGAGAGAGAGATAGAAACTCCCATGATGAGAGTCATTGATCGGCTGCCTCCAGCACACCCCCTACTGGGGATCGAGCCCCCAGCCCGGGCATGTGCCCTGGCCTCCTGGTTCATGGGTTGATGTTCAACCACTGAGCCAAGCCGGCAGAGGCCCCTTTGGGAGAAAAAGGGACATTTGTAATATTTTAAACAAAAATAAACAAACAAAAAAAATGCACTATAGTAAGTACTATACACTGATTAAATTTTCTAAATATTCAAAATAAAGCTAATGACATTGTTTAAAAAAAGTATCTTTATTAATTTATCTTTATTAATCTGTAAAGTATGACAGATGTCCCCCTCCTTTTTTTTAGGGACTCAAGCACATTATCCATGACAAAAAATTTCACTGCTGTACAAAATAAAATTAATTCTAACTTTTATTCTTACAAAATTTGAAGAGTAGAATTGGAAGATTGCTATAAGTTTTAATGTTGGTAAGAACTTGACTATAATACAGCTGAAATGCGGTGGTGAGCTGAGCAAGAACGTTTAAAAACGAAGTCACAGATTGTCTTTCTATACTTTTTTTTGAAGAAAAGTATAAAGTTAGCAAGCAGTCACAGATGAAAGAATAAACAAAATAGGTGGGCTGGGTAGTTCAAATGAGAAACAGAAATATCTATTTAGAGTTTAAAATGGGCAGAGTGGGTTTTTTGCAGCAAGAAAATGGGGTGGTGGATGGCAACTGATAAAACAGGAGAACCCTCAGCGACATTTGCTCTTCTGCCTGCCAGCCTCCTCCACTGCTGATATCTACATTCTCACTGTGGGGCTCTTTTACAGGGGTCTTTCAAAGGATACCTTCAGCTAATGTGAGAAAGGCCTTTTCAATGTTTATGCTGGCTTTTGTACCAGTCTCAAAAAAATCTAATACCATGCTCTTTTGCAATCTGTTCTCCGTTTCCTTTAGGTGAAACTCTTTTATAGCCATATCACACTTGCTTCCTAGCGACGCCCTTTCCACACCTTCATTGGCATGCTCATCTATGTTTCTAAGCCGTCTGCTGATGTTTTCAAAATTTTTACCATTGATGATGTCATAGACTAGCACGATACCCACTGCTCCTCTGTAGTAGGAGGTTGTGATGGTGGGAAGTCGCTCCTGGCCTGCCTATCCCATATCTGCAGCTTGATCTTCTTTTCTTGTAATTCATATGTTTTGATCTTAAAGTCTTTTCCCATGGTGGAAATAAAGGTGGAATTGAAGGCATCATTCAGAAAACGTAAAAGGAGGCAGGTCTTCCCCAGCCTCGCAACCCAGATCAGGAGCAGCTTGAAAAGCAGGTTGTAGGTCTTAAACTTCATCACTGGGAAGGGTGGCTCAGGCACTCACTGCCGTGGGCCCCAAGGGATGGGTCCCTCTCACTATGGTCAGCTCTTCAGTTGGTGTTCCTAGGCCAAAGGACCGAAGAAGCATGGGGGGAAAGGAGGGCTTGAGAGGGCACAGGGGACCTACTAATGGCCTTGACAATGAAGCACCAATGGTGGGGGTGGCGGGCATCTCCAAGGACAGCCATCGCATCTCCACAGCCTCTCTCAGCCACTCTGCCCTGTTGGGGTGGGGGGTGGAGGAGGGTTCACAAAATGGCCTTCCCTCCCACCTCAGGGCTGGGAAGATCCCACAAAGCAAGCAGCAAGCTCTGCTATGGAAGGAGCACAGTGTGCTTCATTTGTTGTTCTTTTTCTAGTCCTTTTAAGTGTAAAATTAAATAGCCTGAGATTTTTCTTTTTTCTTGAGGGAGGCCTAAAATGCTATGAATTTCCCTCTTAGGACTACTTTCACTGTGTCCCATAGATTTTGGGTTGTTGTGTTCTCGTTTTCATTTGTTTCAAGATATCTTCTGATTTCTGCCTTGATTGCATTGTTAACCCATTCAGTGTTTGGTAACATGCTATTTAACCTTCATGTTTTTGTGTGTGACCTAGCACGTGGTCTAACCTAGAAAACGTTCCATGTGCACTTGAAAAGAATGCATATTCTACTGCTTTGGGGGTGAGATGCTCTGAAGATATCAATTAAATACATCTGATCCACTTTGTCATTTAAGGCTGCTCTCTCCTTGTTGATTTTCTGTCTGGAAGATCTATCCATTGATGTCAATGGGGTGTTAAAATCCCCTACTATGACTGTAGTACTGTAGCTATCTCCCTTTATATTCATTAAAATTTGCTTTACATATTTTTTAAAAGTATGTTTTTATTGAGTTTAGGGAGAGAGAAACATCTATGAGAAAGAAATTTTGATCGGTTGCCTCCTGCATGCCCCCTCCTGGGGATCAAGTCCAAAACCTGAGCATGTACCCTGACCAGGAACTGAACCAGCAACCTTTCAGTGCATGGAACATTGCTCAACCAACTGAGCAACACCAGCCAGGGCAAGATTTGCTTTACATGTTTAGGTGCTCCTATGTTGGGTGCATAAATGTTTACAACGATAACAAGAGGATATAAAAGATTATATCCTCTTGTTGGATTGCTCCCTTTATCATTATGTGGTGTCCTTCTTTGTCCCTCACTATAGCCTTTGTTTGAAAGTCTGTTGTCAAATATAAGTATTGCTGCCTCAGCTTTTTTCTTTTTCATTTCCTTTTCCATGAAATGTCTTTTTCCATCCCTTTACTTTTAGTCTGTGTGTATGTTTCATTCTGAGGTGGGTCTCTTGTAGACAGCATATATGTGGGTCTCATTTTCTTATCCATTCAGCTACCCTATGTCTTTTGACTGGAGCACTTACGCCATTTACATTTAAAGTGATTATTGATAGGTACATATTTATTGCCATTTTATTCTTTTAACTATGTTCCTCCTTCCTTTTTTCTTCTTCTCCTCCTCCTCCTCCTTCTTCCTCTTCTTAAAGAAGATCCTTTAACATTTCTTATAATACTGGTTTGGTAGTAATGAACTCCTTTAACTTTTTACTGCCTGGGGAACTCTTTATTTTTCCTTCAATTTTAAATAATAGCCTTGCTGGGTAAAGTAGTCTTGGTTGTAGGCCCTTGCTTTTCATCACTTTAAATATTTCATGCCAGTCACTTCTGGTCTGAAATGTTTCTGTTGAGAAATCAACTGATAGTCTTATGGGAGCTCCCTTGTAGGTAACTGTCTCTTGCTGCTTTTAGGATTCTCTCTTTGTCTTTAATCTTTGCCATTTTAATTATGCTGTATCTTGGTGTGAACCTCTTTGGGTTCATCTTGTTTGGGACTCTCTGCACTTCCTGGACATCTGTGTCATTTTTCTTCACCAGGTGAGGACAATTTTCAGTCATTATTTTTTCAAATAGGTTCTCAATCCTTTGCTTGCTCTCTTCTTCTGGTGCCCCTATGATATGGATGTTGGTAAGCTTCATGTTGTCCCAAAGGCTTCTTTTTTTTTTTTAACATTCATAGGAACTTTATTTATTTAATAGTCAAGGACCAAGCAAAATGTCCATCAACAGAAATGGGTAATAATTGGTGGTATCAAAGGTTTCTTAAACTATCCTGAGTGTTTCTTCTTTCACTGGTGTGGATATAAGGTACTATCTTTACTCCTCACATTATACCTTTAGGATTAAAAGAGCAGTAAAGGTCAAGAAACAGAGTGACACTATTTGTGCATATGGTACATATGGAGTTAAAATGTACCCTTGGATTCATGGTCATCTTGAAATGATTAATGGCCTAGTTTCAGATAGAATGCTCCATATCTCTGGTAATATACTTATCATTGGCATCTTAGCTCAAATCACATATGGTAGTAGAGAATTCCTAGGGCCTTATTTTATAACCCAGACTCTCCAACTTGGGAACTTCCAAGAGCCTAATTTTCTCGTTCTTACTTGAATATCAAAGTGCTGAGTTCACAGTCATGAACTCAACCAACACTTTATTTAACTTGTACTGTCATTGCCCTCAGTATATGACACTATCTCACATGATGTTGGCACTTTCAGTGGTAAAAGAAAGTTATTTTTTCTTTTTAAATTAGTATTAATGATATAGTGTTATGACACAAATATCTTCCTTCCTTCTTTCTAACTTCTGTTTTCTGTTGCTTTTTTTAAAACTCCAACTCGCCCCCTCTTTCCTTAGCTTTTTTGGGTCGGTATCTCAGTTCCTTTTTGTTTGCTTCTTTTTAGGACATATAGAAAAATTTCTCCCTAGAGATAATTATGTTCGTGTTTGTTACATTCTTAAGAAATTAATTTTAATGACTCCTAAATGTCCTATTTCCAAGAAAAATGAGTATATTGGTGAATTTTGGTTATACTCACTGCCCCTAGAAACCTACAGAGGTTTCTACTGTCCATCTGAAAAGGCAAAACAAACAATGATGTAAATCAATTTCTGGGAAAATAAAATGGTGGAAGCAATATAGAGCCAAAGCACAATATAGCACAACAGTATTTTTCTAGTCCTTAACTTCATACTCAGGTACCTCTAACATTTTTAAATCTTTTCTAATTAATTTTGGTGAGGGACAGGGCAGTGAGTAAAGTCAGTGTTAGCATGTACAATGTCTTTGCATGAATTACTAAAAGATGCCCACACTGGGTAGATGAGTAATAAGAAGGCATTCACTTCTGAGCACATGAAGCGTATGAAGATCCATGTGATGCATAGTTTCCTATCTATTCCTATATGCCTGCTCAAACTTGCCAATGGCACCATGACCCTAACACCTTATAAAATGCCTGCATGTAGTAGGTGCCTAATAACATTTGTCAAGTTAGAATGGCCCTACATGTTCCATCCTCTGTCCCTCCAGCTGTTAATAGTATCATTTGTTACAACCCACCACCAAAGCATTAAGTGCTAGAGATGTCGAGGTTTCCTGACTGACTGAGTCCCCCAGAAGCCAGTATACAGCTTACAAAAACTACCAGAGACGCCCCCCCCCCCCCAGTGCATTAAAACTTTACTGGAAAAATATTGGGTCAAAGCTCCCACCCAGACCCCACATCATGGATTCCAAATCTAGCCATCCACAGATTAATCCCTTCTCCCAAAATCTCAGGCATACCTCCACATGAGCAAAAATGTTGAGGTCAGACTGAGAAAACTTGTTTGGGGAGAAATAAGAGACAATGCTGTCTGGGCAGAGCTTCCATGTTAGATAAATGAAGAATAACTTGGTTGAATTGGAGAAGTAGTGAGTACAATCATTTATTGTCTCTCTACTTGGCCACTCTTCTTGACTTGCAATTTGGGCCATTAGATCACCATTAAGGGGTTTAAAGAACTCCCAATTTTTATTTAGCTCAGCCTAACTCAGGAGATGGTCTTAAGATTGCATCTCTTGGCAGCCACATTGTGGTGGTGTGAGCCTGGACTTTGCATGTAACTTTCCTCATCAACAATGGGACAATGTTGACAACTTCACAGGATTATCACAAGAATTAGAAAAGAATATGCCTGTGAAAGCCTGGAACTATATAGCCTCAGGATCTCAGAGGCAGATCATGTCCCAACTCTCAGTGTCTCATCCCTGACATGAGTTCTGCTGCCACACTAGTCTCTTCTTGGGATGCAAAGACTGTAAAGAAAATTTCACCAGCCTTGGATAATGCATCCAAATTTTGCAAATCTTATTACTGATCTTATCTCCTTTAGAAATTCCTTCAGTTGTGTCATAAGAATGGGTTTCATTTAGATTGTGAAATCTTTGTTCATCACTTTTGGCTAAAGAAGAATTTGTCTCAGCTCAGCAATTAAGAGATTTCCAAGTCTGAAAAAGACTAGAGATGTTGGAACTCTGTCAGAGGAATGGGAGAAGTCAGAGAAATAACTTAGGTCTGGGTACTTCCCTTAATCTCACTTCTTAGGCAAGGTTCCTTTTTAAGTCCCAAAACCTGGGGTGAGAAGGTAAAGAACTTGAGCCATGATGAAATAGGGAGGTCCTCATGCTGGAGCTTTAGTACAGGTTTTCTGAATTAAGTCTTTTTAGAGCCCAAAATGGCTGAAAAAAAATCAATCATTATGAGTTACTGGTTTGTGAGAATGGGAGTTGCCAATGTTATTCAATGAAGAAAGGATAGACTTTTCAGCAAATAATGCTGGAACAATTTGACTATGTAACAAAAGCAAACAGTTACTACCACCACCTCCTTAGCAACAACATCAATAACAAAAACACATTTATGTATTGCTTGCATCATATAAAATAATTAACTAGAAATGGGCTAAATGTAAAACAGTGAACAACAATGCACACACACACATGTACACACATACCTGCACACACATGTGCTCATATATGCAAATGATAATTTACAGTTCTGTTGTTAGCCAGAAAAAATAAGTTTTGAGTAGAAGGGGATGTTATGTTCTATTCTAGTAATTTCGCTTGGCTGTTATGTTATTAATAGACTAATGGATAGCTAAGGCAAGCAAGGAGACTAGGGGAAGACTATTGCAATAATCCAAGTAAGAGCTGATGGTGGTAGCATTAAAAAGAGTAGGAAGTGGCCCTGGCTGGTATGGCTCAGTTGGTTGAGCATTGTCCTGGGCACTGAGAGGTCGCTGGTTCGATTCCCAGTCAGGGGTACATGCCTGGGTTTCGAGTTTGATCCTGGTCAGGCGCAGGGTGTTTCTCTCTTACACTGATGTTTCTCTCTCTCCTTCTCTCCCTTCCTCTCTCTTTGAAAATCAATAAGACATACTTTTAAAGGGTAAAAAATGGTCAGATACTGGATATATTTTGAAGCCAGGGTGATAGGGTTTCTCAACTGACTGACTAAGACTTGGGGAAAGAAAAAAAGGATTCAATGATAGAGTCCAAGTTTTTCTTCCTAAGCAACCAGAAGAAAGAAGTTACCATGAACTGGGAGAAGAAAACTGGGGAATTCACTGTTTTTACGATCAACAGCTATGTTTTTAACATATTACATTGGAAATGCCTATTACAGCCAAGTTGAGATATTTCTTTATTTATTAACTTTACTGAGAAACAATTGACAAAAATAATTGTATATATTTAAAATGGGCAATGTGATGATTTGATATACATTGCAGAATTATTAACAAGATCAAGATATTAACACATCCATCACCTCATATAATAAAATGGTTAACACTCTCCCTCTGTGTGTGTGTGTGTGTGTGTGTGTATGTGTGTGTGTGTGTGTGTGTGTGGTGAGAATGCTTAAGATCTACTCTCAGCCACTTTCAAGTATACAATACCATATTATTAACTGTAGTCACTATGCTATACATTAGATCCCTAGGACTTCATCTTACAACTAAACATTTCCAAGTGGATATATTTAATAAGCAATTGGGTGTATACAAGTCTGGAATTTAGAAGAGAGGTACAAGCTGAAGATGTAAATTTTGGTTCATCATCGGGTACCTGATGCTTAAAGCCATGGAACTAAATAGGATCACCTTGAAGAGGTGGCCGGGGACTGAGCACTGGAGCAGTCAAACTTTTAAAGTTCAAGAAGATGAGCAGGAACCAACAAACAAAATTGGAAAGTAATAGGCAGACAACAGGATAGCAAATAATAGATTCTGGAGATCAGTTAAAAGCTGTTTCAAGGAAAGAGCAACCAGCTAGGTCAAATTATGCTGGGAAGTAAAGAAAGAAGAGAAAAGAGGCCCGGCTGGGCGTGGTTCAGTGGTTGAGCATCAACCTAGGATCCAGGCGACCGGGGTTTGATTCCCAGTCAGGGCACATGCCCGGTTGCGGGCTTGATCAATGACTCTCTCATTGATGTTTCTATCTCTCTCTCTCCCTCTCCTTTCCTCTCTCTGAAATCAATAAAGATAATGTTTAAAAAAAAAAAAGAAGAAGAAGAGAAAAGAGAATTGACCATTGGGTTTAGCTCATGGTGGTTATCAGTAACCTTAAGAAGAGTAAGACTGGTAAAGTGAAAGTGACTGATTGATTGGACTTTGAGAATGGAGAGAGGAAGTAGAAACAATGAGTAAAGACAAGTCAGGCAATATTGCTGTGTAAGGAAGAACACAGAAACAGAACAATAGTTGATGATGAATGTGAGGAGGTGTTTGTTTCTTTTAAGTAGGAACTATTATTGTACACTTGTAGGCTGATAAAATGATTCAGAAGGGAAGTAAAAAGTGAGGGGCAGGAGAGAGCAGGAACAACTCTATAGCAATGTCTAAGTAGAAGAAAAGGAATTCCTTCTCCTGCACAATTGATATGTGTAGGAATTTTGGCTTAGATGGGAACAGGGAAAACATCTATCAGGAGGAAAGCATGGCCTATGGACATTGTAGCTAGGAAATTGGTAGATTTAGGACTGGGGCACACAGAAGTTCTCGTTATGATTGCCTTTATATTCTCGGTAAAATAAGAGACTAAGCCATCACCTGAGAGTGAGGAGAGGTGAAATAATCAACTGGGAGAGCAAAAAAGTGTTTGGAAATGAAGAAGGATTTCTGGGCAGCTATTAGGGACCATTTAAATGAGTTTGTGACTCATTTAAAGTGAGAAAGTCAGCAGAAGAAATGTACGTATGTGTCAACAAGGAGAGAGACAATAATGAGTTTGTTGACATAAGCTTCAGCAAACTTTGGGGTTGAGAGAAGAGAAAGAAACCATGGTCTAAAAGTTGACAAGGGGTAGCAAGAAGGAGATCTACCCCACCCTCGGGCCGAGTGATGAGAAAGGAGAGTATCTACCATTTGAGAAAGCCACAGAAAAGTGGGATCCTCAAGGGATAGCCCAGGCTCAGAGAAAGAAGGTAAAGACCATGTTCAGCCGGGAGGCTGAGTATACAGTGGACTTTGCTAATGACAAATCAAGAATTTCAGAAGAAACTGGAAGGATGTGTGAGGTAGGGGATGGGTGGAAGACAGTAAGATTAAGGAATGTGCAGGGTCATAAGGAGTCTCGAGCTTCTTCAGTGAGCAATGAGAACAAAGTTATTGAGCAGGATGGAATTGCCCTCCCTTTTCTTGGTTTATTAGCTCTGTTTTGTTCTTTTATTCAGTGCTTTACTAATTATGGTGTAAACCTTTAACTTATCACAGTTTCATTCTAATGCTGTTACATGAGACAACTTCACTTGTAGCATAAGGGGCCTTACCGTAGAATATTTGCATCTCCCCTCCCAGCCTCGGGCCCACGTTGCCATCCATTTCCTCTCTACATATGTGTTAAACCCCACGATTCTTTGTTGTTACTTTTGCTTTAAACAGGTGAGTGTTTAAACACATTTAAGTAATAAGAAAAAAATCTTAAATATTTACCCAAATACTTAACATTTCCAGTGGTCTTCATTATGTTGGGTAGATGCACATTTCCATCTGATACGATTCTCTTTCTACCTTAAGGAACATTTAACATTTCTTCTAGTCTGAATGTGCTAGTGATGAATTCTTTCATCATTTTTATGTCTGAAAAAGTTGTGTTTTTCAATTTTTTTTTTTTTTTTGAAAGATATTTTTTACTGAGTAAGAATTCTATGAGAGTTTTTTCCTTTGAGTATTTGGAAGATGCTACTCATTGGTATCTCATGCATTTTTTCCAACAGGAAATATTCTGCCATCCTTGTCTTTCTTCCTCTGTATGCATATATCTTCTTTCTCTAGCTGCTTTAAAATTTCTTTTTCTCACTTGTTTTGAGCAACTTGATTACGATGTGTTTTAATGCAGTTTTCTTTTTGCCTGGGTTTTGCTGAGTTTCTTAGATCAATGAATTAATAGTTTTCATCAGATTTGAAAATATTTCCACTATTTTTTCAGTACATATTTTTTTCTGTTCCCAAAACCCCTCCTCCCATTCAAAGCCTCTAATTACACATATCACAGGACATTTCAAGTTGTCCCACAGCTCATTGATGCTGTGTTTAATTTTGACACTTTTTACTGTCTTTTTAATTTTGTATAGCATGTCTTCCAGTCTATCTTATTAATCTTTTCTTCTGCAATGCTTGGTCTGCTATATAATTTGATTCAGTTTATTTTTTAATCTCAAACGTTATAGTTTTCATCACTAGATGTTTGATTATTTTTTAAGATAACTTCCATGTTTCTACGTAACACAGTCTTATCTCTAGCTCTTAGAATAGATGGACTATAACTGTTTTAATGTCCTAGTCTACTGATTCTACCATTTCTAAAATTTCTAAGTCAGTTGTGGCTGATTGGGGTTTTTTTTTCTCTTTAGTTATGGGTCACATTTTTCTGCTTTTTACATTCCTGACAATTTTTAATTGAATACATTGTGAACTTTACCTTGGTGGGTGCTCAAAATTCTTATTCTCGTAAATATTCTTTAGCTTTGTTCTGGCATGCAGTTTCTTGGAAACAGTTTGAGCCTTTGGGGTCTTACTTTCAAGCTGTGTTGGCAGGACCAGTGAAGTGTTTGTTTTAGAGCTAATATTGTTCCACTACCGAGGCAAAACCCTTTGTGTTTTCTACTTGATAATCTATTAATTATAAGGTTTTCTAGTCTGTGAGTTGGAGACAGACAATATCTTATTTCTGTGTGAGCTATGCAGGTACTATTTTCTCTATTCCTTTTAGACCATTCTTTCCTGAACGTTTGGTAGTTCATTCTCATTCTCTCTCTCCCTCCCTCTCTCCCCCCCCCCCTCACACACACACACACACACACACACACACACACACACACACTGATCCATAGGAAACTGAAGACTCAAGGGGAACCCTCAGCCGACTCTAGAGCTCCCTTTCTGTGTCTCTCCGTCATATTTAGTAAGTACTCTTCCTGGCCAGCTCTAGCTGCTCCCTAGATACTCAGCTCTGTTTTCCAAACTCAGAGTGGGTCTCTTCTCCTGCACTGCAGCCTTAAAACTCTCCCCAGATCTTAACCTGGGATCGTTGTAGGGCTCACATCATTTGTTTGGCTTCTCTCAGGGATCACTGTCCTTTGTTGTTGAGTGTCCATTGACTTGAAAACCATTGTTTTATCTATTTGTCTGGTTTTGTCCTTTGTTTCAGTCTCTATTGCCTATTACTTCATCTTATTTGGAAGTAGAAGCCTGAAGACATTCTCTTTGTAGCAGAATTGATGCTTTAAACCTGATTAATGAATCTCTGGTAAACAAATTTCAGTCCCCTTGAGGAAGATGTTCATGACTCACAGTGGCCTTTCAGGATCACTCTCTCTGAAGCCTGATCTTTAGAGTGAGGAAACTGAGACAAAGAGATTAAGTAAATTGCTTAAGATTACAAGTAGTAAATGACAGGCACTAGAATCAAATCCAGGTGTCTTTTGCCAAAACCCACATTCTTTACTCCATTATGCTTCTTACATATGAAAGTGAGTTATTTAGGCCACATTTGATATCGGAGACTGAGTGAGTGTAGTCCAACAAAAATACCAATATTGTGAAAGCCAAAGGTCAAGTGGCAAGGAGATCCTCAATTAAGGATAGAAGACATTTCCAAACTAACTTCTCTCTTTCCCTTCCTCCAATTCTGTCCTCTTTCCCCTCCTACCATGTACTTTTACTGGATTTATCAGGTTCATCATCTGACAGTTGATTGAGATTAAACCCTCTAATCAGTCAGAAAAGTGGTGAAGTGGGTATTGCTGGCCAAAACCAGGTTTTTTAAAAAAGAACAAAGGAAAAATGAAACTGAACATTGAAATATTGGTAGCAGGGTAGCTCAAAAATTACTCTTCATCTGTGCTTGAATCTGACTTTCAGCTTCTCACCTTCCTCCCTGAACAATATGAGCTTCAGCACCTGCTCCAACTTCTCCACAAACTAAGGAACCCTGGGCTGTGTGCAGTTGCCCAGCCAGCCAGCAGCAAGGCCAGCATCTGTGCAGGCACTGGGGTTTTGGGCTCCTGGATCTCCTTGTCTTACTCTACCAGTGTGCAGGGCAAGTGGGGGTTCCAGGGCCTGCCTGCAGAGATGGTGGGGGTTCTGGTGGGCATCCAGAGCAAGAAGGAGACTATGCAATACCTGGATGACTGCCTATCTTCCTACCTGGAGAGGGTGAAGAGCCTAGAGGCTGATAATTGGAGCAAAATCCAGAAACACCTGGAGAAGAGACCCCATGTCAGAGACTGAGGCCATTATTTCAAAACCATCGAGAACCTGAGGACTCAGTTCTTTGCAAGTTCTGTGGACAATGTCTGCATCACTCTGCAGATTGCCAATGCCCATCTTGCTGCTGATGACTTCACAGTCAAGTATGAGACAGTCGGCCATGCACCAGTGTTTGGAGAGAGACATCAGTAGGCTCTGAAATGTCATTGATGACACAAATGTCAGTCAGCTGCAGCTGGAGACAGAGATGAGACTCTCAAGAAGGAGCTGCTCTCCTTGAAGGAGAACCACGAAGAGAAAGTCAATGGTCTACAAAACCAGGTTGCCAACTCTGGATTGACTGTGGAAATGAATGCCCCCAAATCTCAGGACCTCAGCAAGATCATAGTAGATATCAAGGCCCAGTATGATGAGCTGGCTGGGAAGAACCAAGAGGAGCCGGGCAAGTACTGGTTCCAGCAGGTGGAGGAAAGCACCACAGTGGTCGCCTCGCAGACTGCAGACACAGGAGCTGCTAAGATTGCACTCACAGAGCTGAGACGTATGGTCCAGTCCTTGGAGATCAACTTGGACTCAGTAAGAAATCTGGCCAGTTTGGAGGCCACCACCCTCAGGATTGTAGACAGCAAAGTGGTGTCTGAGGTCAATGACACCAAAGTACTGAGGCATTAAAGGCAGCAGAAGTGGGGCACCCCTTGTGGGGGAAGGAAGCCAATAAAAAGTTCAGAGATCACTGAACATTTTTTTTTTTAATTACCACCCTGGGTGGTGTGGCTTAGTTGGTTGAGCACCATCCTATGCATCAGAAGGTCACTGGTTCAGCTCCTGGTCAGGGCACACACCCAGGTTTCAAGTTCGATCCCCAGTAGGGGGCGCGCAGGAGGCAGCCAATTGATGTTTCTCTTTCACATTGATGTTTTGCTCTCTCTCACCCTCCCTTCCTCTCTCTAAAATCAATTTTTAAAAATCCTCTTCATAAACAAGCATCAGGGTATTTTTTAAGAAACTGTGTTTGTCTGTTGTTTTGTGTTTTCAAGCAACTTTATTTTCTCATGGAAAGAAGCTTAGGAATTGGCTGACTCCATTGGTAACTTTCAATCTAAAAGTCCTGGTGTTAGATCCCACCTAACTTGAAAAAGGGCCCAAAAGAATGCTGTAAGGAAACAAACTTATGCATTAAGAGTTTGGACATGTGGATAACCAGATATTTGGCATCACAAATGACTGCCTCTAACTGAAATAGAAAGAAGAGGAAATAGATAAAATTTCATTTATTGCCTTCATAGGGTAGGGAAAAGGGCTTAGATTATATCTGTCTTGTATTGATTTGGTTTTCAGTGTTCCTAAATCCAGCATGTTATTCTAATTTATCTTCAGACCTTGGCTCCTGTTTTTCACCCTGGCTCCTTGATTTGCTCTCGCCTTTAGGAAGATGACTTGGACGCACCTGGGGTGCCACTCCCTGTAGCCCTAGGCAGCCGCACACACAGCACCCAAAGGCCAAGGCTCTCACCCTGTGCACATACGTGTACCTCCACCACCTGAAATCACGACCAGTGTTTATACTTCCTCAAAAACAATAAGGGAGATTAGATAGAATTTGGAATCCGAAAGCCTGAATTTAAGTGAAAACACTGGCTGCTAACAAGAAACTTGCTTCAGGAAACAGCTGGGCTGAGTTGTTTGAAGCCCAGGTCTACCTGTGTGGGAAACCTTTCCAAAGACAACTCTTCTAAGATAACTTTTATCCCTAAGTACATTGTGGAGGGCGGTTTTCTATTTAAAGCCTTATTACCACACATTTTCTGGTGAAAAGATTGAGAAAATCAACTGGAAGACTTTTTTTTTTCCTGTTGAAATGCTGATTTGGAGATGTATTTCAAGCCTTCAGCAAATTTCAGTATCCTAGGCCAAATGAGTTAGGGTCCCAAAGCAGCTATAGTGGTTCAGATATTGCATTTCTGAAATTCAGTCAGCACGGTTTGAATGCTAATAGAGTGGGTTGGAGGCTTGCGTTATCCCAGAAGTAACTGGTAAGTGTACCTTACTAGAAGGTGTCATTCAATTATAATAATTCTGTTTTCCAAAAGTCTTTCCTTAATGAACAGAAGAGAGGCTGTTTCTAGAGCATTAATAACTAACTGTCTCTAAACATCTTAAGAGATCATTACAGATTTTATAAAACCTTACTTGTGTTAGTTTAAGGTAACTAGGAAAACAAAATATGTGGCCCATAACAATCTAAATGAAGAAAATGTGGGTTGGGAAATCAAACCAATAGTAAGCTAATCTGAGTCCCAGGAGGGAAATCCCTGGTCTAGAAATTGGTGCAGGAGTCAGCAACTTCTCCCAGGCTTGGCAACAGGAAACATGCTGTGATTTGTTCAGTGACATGGTGGCCAGAGCTATGGAGAGTCATGTGCAAGAATGTGCATGGACATGAGAAACTCCCACCCCACCAATGCACCAATTTTTAAGTTAATCTTTTCTCACTCCTTCCCTTTACATCCCAAGTCTTCAGGTTTCGGATAGCTGAGAGCTGGAGGCCCGCTCAGCTTTCCTCTAGGTTGTCCCGTCTCTGGGGCAACCAGGCTCTCAGCGAGACAGAATATTTACCACATGTAACATAGTGTCTGGAACATGAGAAGATACTCAATAAACTTGGTTAGCACCTGTGAGGCAAACGCTGACTGGCTATTTTGTCCCTTCACCTTGATTTGCTTGGAGAGATCTCGACAAGGACTTGGCGTGTCTCTTCAGAAAGCTCCCAGGCCCTGAACTGAAGGATATAATAATAGAAGGGAGACCACATACTGACTTGCAGTCATGCTACTGAATAAAAACTGGCATGGCCAGAGAGGACAACTAAACACAAAGAATTTCTAAGCCACAGACTCTCCTAAGATTTCATGTGTGAAACTAGTTTTCTGGATGGCAATCTGTGGGCAGGGAGGAAAGAATTTAGCTGGTAAGCTCATTGGTTACTCTTAGTTCCAAATCTCACTGGATAGGACTCTATAAACAATCCTGTTGTGTAGAGGAAGTATATTATTTTGTAAAAACAAAAATGAAACAGAAGTAGAAGTCAAAGAGCTGATTATCCATTTTCTTTTGCCTTACCAAAGAAAGGCCGGGGGAGGAAAAGAGCGTTCTTTCAAGATGTCACCTTCTTGAAAGAAGGTGACCAGGTGCCCCTGGCTCTTTTGAAACATGGTTTTCTAAATGTTCAAATTTATAAATAACTATTGGAGGGTCACCTATTGGGTAAAGTAAACTATGTGAATTTGTTATCTATTGCTACTACATAACCAAACATCCTCAAATTTAGCAGCTTCAAACAATAAACATTATTTCACAATTTTTGTGGGTTAGGGATTTGAGAGTGTTTTGCTGGGCCTCTCATGAGGTTGCATTCAAGCCATTGGCAGGGGCTGCTGTCTCTGATGGCCGCCTGGGTCTGGCGGAGCCACTTCTGAGTTTCCCCTGTGGCTGCTGATGGGGGGGGGGGGGTTACTCCTTCCCTATTGGGGCCTCACCATAGAGTAACTCACAATACGGCTTCTCCAGAGCAAGTGACCAGAGAGAGAGAGAGATGACACAATAGAACAACCAAAATGCAAGTCACAGTCCTGTTATAACCTTATTTTGGAAGTGACATCCCATCACTTCTGCTGTATGGTACTGGCCACAGGGATTAGTGTGGGAGGGAACTGCCCAAGCATGAGAATACTAGGAAGTGAGATTTTGGGGGACCAACTTGATGGCTGGTTACTACACTATTCCAGTTGTTCTATACACTTTTGGTCTGCAGCCATGTGGTTCCTCTGTCTAGAACACTGTAATGACAAATAAAGACTCGAGGTGTGATGAACTAGTTGGTATCCGTGGTACAGAGTGCCCTCAGTGGGTAGGCTCACCAGCACACACATGTACTGTGTCACTAGTCACACAGACGTGTGATGGTTTTAATGCAAGTTCATTTATACTATTAGAAGTCCAAGGCATGCACCTTCTAATGGTAAATGTATTGTGCTATGTTTATATGTGAAGCAAACTTATAATTTAAGCACACAGTTTAGAATGTATTTAGGAAACAGAATGATGTAAAGAAATGTGGATACACTGAGTATTAATCAGTAAGAATCAGTTCTAGGTCCATGTGTGTTACTAACTGGAACTACAACATCAGGCAAGTCACTTAACCTCTCTGAGCTTATCATATCAACTATAAAATGAGTGTGTGATATTAGGTGGTTTCTAATAATACTGCTACTTCTAAAAATGGTTATTTAATGATATTTTAATTATGGAAAATTCCCAATAAGATGCATTTCAGAGTACAATTTTCTACACCATAGCATTTCTACCGTAAGAGAAATGTATCACAAATGGGTCTATAATCTAACTGAATCAGAACAAGGGTATTGACTGCATTCACTTATGACAAACTGCCATATGGTGGGCCCCTGGGATATTCAAGGCTGGCATTCGAAGATTGCTGCAGAGATTCCTCCTGTAGGGGCCAGAGGAGTTGTCCCCAAAGTATACTTTTTATAGGTCACATATGCGGCATGTGGTAATGTCTATTCCCACAGGTCTAGGTGTGTACACTTTTAATTTACATGCCATAAAATTCACCTATTTTTAGTGTACAATTCAATGATTTTTAGCAAATTACAGAGTTGTGCGATCATAACCACAATCTCATTTCCATCAATCCCAAAAGATGCCTTATCTCCATTTGTAGTCAATGGTTTTTCCAACTCCCATCCTCAGGCAACCACTAAATCTACTGTCTCTATAAATTGCCTTTTCTGAAAATTTCATACAAATGGAATCATAGAGTATATAGTCTTTTGCATCTGGTCCTTTCATGTAGCAAAAGTTATTCAAGGTGCATCCATGTTGTAGCATGTATCAGCAGTTTGTTCTGTTTTGGTTTTTTTAATATATTTTTATTGATTTCAGAGAGAGGAAGGGAAAGGGAGAGAGAGAGAAACATCAATGATGAGAGAGTCATCGATCGAGCCCGCAACCCGGGCCTGTGCCCTGACGGGAATCGAACCCTGATCGCCTGGATCCCAGGTCGACGCTCACCCGCTGAGCCACGCGTGGCCAGGCAGCAGTTTGTTCTTTTAATTTCAGAATAATATTCATTTTTATGGACATTTTGTTCATCTCTTCACCAGTGTGTGGACATTCGGGCTGCTTCTACTTGGGGGCTGTTATGAATAATGCCGCTTTGAACATTTCTGTCAACTCTTTGTGGACATATGTTTTCATTTCTCTCAGGCATATACCTAAGTAATGGAATGGCTGGGTCACACGGGTTAAATTCTATAATTTTTCAAAAAACTGGCTATACCATTTCACATTGCCATTTTTATTATATCAACAGGCACTGCTGGACAGTGAGGAAAGGGTAAACTGGGGAGTCTCTTCCTGTCGGGGTGACCCAGCTCCAGAAGACCTTTGCCTGACTGACAATGAAGCTCCGGGTCAGTGACCCCTGAAACAATTGTTTTCTGGACTCAATCCTTCCTGATATACTAAGAAGCAGCCCCTTCTTAGTTGCGTGGGTGCTCTTGTAGGTTCTCCTTCACTATCAAGACAACCCAAAGCGAAGTTCTAAAAAATGCACCTCCCATCCCAAATAGTTCATTTTATTGCATAAATGCAATCTTTTTGTAGCTAGCATTTAGATCTCAGAAAGAGACAATGTACTCCAGAAAGTGGTCAAAGATATTTTATGTTAATCTAACATTTTACTTATGAAAAAGTATGCAGGCAAGGAAAGTTCTGTGTATTTTATTTAGGAAAAAGCCTGTATCATTTTCCTCTGTAGTTAGTTTAAAGGATCTTTAAGGCATGGATGGACCTAGAGGGTAATATGCTAAGGAAGTCAGACAGAGAAAGACAAATACCATATGATTTCATTCATATGTGGAACTTAAAAAGAAGAGAAATCAACAAACAAAACAGAAACAAACTCAGTGATACAGAGAACATTTAGATGGTTCCCAGATGGGAGGGGGTCAGGGGATGGGTAAAAAAGGTGAAGGGATTAAAAAGTACAAATTGGCAGTTACAAAAATAGTTCCAGGGATGTAAAGTACAGCACAGGGAATATAGTCAATAATATTGTAATAACTATGTATGGCGTCAGATGGTTATTAGAATTATCAGGCTGGTCACTTTGTAAGTCATATAAATGTCTAATCACCGTGTCGTACACCTGAAACCAATATAATATTGTATGTAAACAGTGATTCAAAAGTAAAAAATTATTTTAAAAAAAGTTCTTAGCTTGTGGGCCATGGAAAAATAAGTCACAGTGGATTTGTTTGTCCTGTGGTCTGTAATTAGGTGACAAAAAAATAAAGGATCTCTAAGTAAGGCCCTATCCAAATGTAAATATAAAAATATATATAATGTACACTGTTATTTTAGAAGCCATATTTTTTACTAAGTATAGTGGTTACTCAGTAAATATTTGCTGAATGAATCTGCCCTAAGAATAAATTTCTATTTTAGGGGACTAAAATGATACAAAATAATGACTTGGTGTTGTAATAAAATGTTGTCAATTTTATTAAAACTTCACATAATTAAGTAAGTTTGTTTTTCTTAAAGCCCATTTTATTGTATTACTTCATCAGAGTCAGCTGGCTCAGTGAGACTGTCACTGATAAAGGCATGTACAAAGTTAGCACCACACATCTACAAATGCAGATGGCCATGGTGACCTTCCCCATATGTACAACCCACTTTTACACATACACACATATATTTACAGCTAATAAATAACACTCAAAGCCAAAGCATTGTTAATATATGATATAGAGTGAACTCTACAGAAGCCAGAGTTCCCAGGGCCATGCACTGATTTGATTGATATGTTCTTAGGTTTATGCACCCTTCCTCAAAACCCAAATCCAGGAAATTAATGAATTAGCAATAAAGGGGGATGCCAACCACTAATCACACAACATTTTATTTTTAGAGAGAATTCATGCCAAACTGGCTGATATCAACCACAACATTCGTCCTACTCTGCATAGGTACAACTGCATTTCTCAGACGAAGGGCTGACTTTCTGGCAGCTCTGGAACAATTCCCACGCCAACAAATTCCAACACATCTTTAGATCATTCACCTTCTAAGCCGCACCAAGTAATTAACATGCGTGCGGGGTTCATATGTGAGTATGTATGTGTTCAGGCGCCCACACGTGTTCACAGTTTGGATTCCCAGCAATAGCCTCTGAGATATTTGACTTCTTTATAGTTTTATATTAATATACAGAAAAGCATTCTGAACACAGGAGATCTAGTTTATAAATAATTGCTCACTCATTCCTGGCTAGTTGTTAAAAACAACTCTCATGACATTTCCTGTGGCTGTGGCAATTGAGGATTCTTTTCATCTCCCACAATGGCTGTAAGCACTGTTTATGAATATATCCCAGTGACTTTTCCATCTCTCCACTTAGTAAAAACGGTCCTTATCTAAAATTTGTAGGCGTTTGTGTGATGCAAAATCTGACTTTGAACACATTTTCTTATCAAAACCAGGGGAGAAAGAGACATGCCCCGAGTATGACTGAAGTATGACTGAGCTAAGCCTAAAACCGAATAGAAACCATTGGATTGTAAAGGGCGTCACCCCGATGAACAGTTTTGAAAATCTGATCCTAAAATTATGGGATCATTTTCTTTCTCCACAGTGAAAATTATGTGTCAGCTGAGTGGAACAGGCTCATTTCAACACCCACCCAGGGAACACTGTTAAAATATAGCTTTGAAACAAAGCAAGAAAAGAAGGGGAGAGGTTAAGCCATAAACTCTAAAGCCTTTTAAAACCTAATTGTTCTAAATTTTCTGTCTCCTTTAGTTTGTAACAGTTATGATGCAACCAGCCACAGGGAGTGTTTAAAGGTTCGGTTCAGCTCCTCGCTCCGAGTCACTGGTTCCTGGTCAGCTCCTGGGCCACGTCCCATGGCAAGAGGGGAACCAGTCCCAAAAAGGCAGGTGTTTTGACCAGTAAGGAAATAAGTCAGACAAAAAATTATTTTCTAGATTCAGATTTGGAGTAAACATTGAGAATGTATCGATCCAGAAAATTCAGAATTCCAACAAAAATATGAGGTTCTAATCAATTGCAGGCTATGACAAAACTCACTACATAAAGAATCTTCATTATTTTACCACGAGCCCAAACAGTGCTTTTCATATCTGCTGTTTTTTAATGTTGGAAAATGTGCTATTTGGCCACTGTACTGCTCAAATTGAATTAGCCACTTTTTCGTATTTGAGATTGTCTCTGAAAATAACTAACAAGGATAGCTGGGATTAATACTCAGGAAAATTCACTTTGAACCACCCAAAGCTCTGGGCTTCTCTTGTAAAAGTTACTTCATTCTCCGCAGAATTCATGTGCTGTTCTTCCTTCTGTAGATTCTGAGAAAAAAGGAGAGAGAGAAAGAAGGGTGATTTATTATCTGCTTAGTGTTTTACAAGCCTCGGCCCTCCCCCCCCCCTTCAGGATGGAAAAATCTCAACTGAGACGTGCAGAACAAAAATTGTGAGCATAAGGCCAGGGGAGATGCGGAAAGGGGCCGGAGAAAACGCAGGTTCCTAGAAAGGAAAGGCGCTGACACCTGCTCAGCCATGGAACAGTGAAGAGTATCATTTTCAGAAGGCTGACCCACACGGTTTCGAAATTTAGGGCGATGTCTCACTTCTACAGCTTGCCAAATGAAATGCCTGTGTGTTTTTTATTTTTCTTGTGACATGAGACTTCTAAAGAGTTATAGCAGAAAGAGAAATTTTGTTTAATTAATTTAATCACAGAGGAAACTGCAGGAGGCGGTTAGGCTGATTCATAATTGCCTCCTTGACAAAGTTCAGATGCATTAAAAAATGCTGCCTCAGTCATGCTATAATCAGACGAGGAATGGATCATTAGGCTTCCTCAGATAAATTCTTATAACTTAAGTAATATAACCAGAAATGCCTTGTAAACAGATGGAGTTATTTCCTAATTTGGGATTTGTTTGTTTTTTACATTGACATATAGAATTAAAGTTGTGAATAATTTGGGGAGGATGTTTGTGTATGTTTTTATGTGACATAAATTCATGTATGAAACTTCATATAGGAGTCCCTTGCTAAGAGGCAAAGCAAATGTGATATTGCCTCAAATTTATGATGAGGAAAAACAAAGCAATGACCCTCTTAGTAGAACAGTCTCCACGCAGGTAAGAGTTCAGGGGCGCTGCCTGGCCCAGTACCAGTGACTATCTTCCATTTCAAGTTTATCTTGAGTGTCTTACATGAATGTTTTTAATCCAGATGGCTTCACCTTGCCACTCAAAGATGTATGCCATAATTCCATTTTTGTCGAATAATAAAAACTATATAAATATTATATATGCATAGAGAAAGCCTGAAAATATATACAGGCGTATCTCAGAGATATTGCGGATTCAGTTCCAGACCATTGCAATAAAGTGAGTGTCACGTGAAAGTGAGTCACATGAATTTTTTGGTTTCCCAGTGCATAGGAAATTTATACCACACTGTAGTCTATTAAGCGTGCCATAGCATTATGTCTAAAAAACAATGCACATACCTTAATTTAAAAATGCTTTATTGCTAAAAAATGCTAAGCATCACCCGAGCCTGTTGGAAAAATAGAACCGATAGACTTGCTTGACGCAGGGTGCCACAAACCTTCCATTTGTTAAAAACGTATTATCTGGAAAGTGCAATAAAGCAAGGTCTGCCTGTATATTAAAATGTTAATTGGGGGTTGTCCCTAGGTGATAGAGTCACAGTGATTTTCTTTTTGCCTCTTTCTCCTAATCTAGCCAAAATTATCCATGGATAAATTACATTAAAAATAGAAATTAAAAATAATAGAGATATTCCATATAGGGTCTTTAAATTTGTTTTTTCTGATTAGGCAATTCTTATTCTGTACTTTTGTCCACAAATGTAACTAGGAGAAGACAAACCAAAAGCAATTGCCTTTTCTATTTCCAGAAAACATGTGACCAGCCTGTCCCATTGTCTCTTATGTCACTGGCTTGTAGGACATGACCTAAGCTTTCTCCTCTTTATCCCTGCCTCTCATTAGCACTTGGCATCTGGCAGGGGAATGAGTGGAGGAATGAAAGTGGCACAGTGCAGGAATTCGGGAAGGGTTGGGGAAGGTCACATGCTTAGTCTCCACTTAGTACTGACGCTCTGGAAAGATTTAGCTGCCAGCTGCCACGTGGATTAGCCTTAAAGGTCAGGTAGGAAAGAGCCAGGGAGCTGTTTTGAGGTAGAAAAGAACAATCTCCTACACTCTAACTCCATTAACTCTCCACCTTTGGAGTTCTGAGACGGATGCTTTGGCTCTCTGTCCCCAAGTCGGCTGGCACGTAGAGCACCATCCAAGGACTATGTGGCTGAGCTGATGGCTTGCTGTCCTGGGAGGAGCTACATCCACAGCCACATGACTACTAACTTGGGTGTATGCTCTGCATATGTGATCATACAGGTAGCAGGGGTGCAGCACAGGGAAAAGATTTTGTGGTCGTTCAAGAAGTAAAATAAAATCTAAAAAGTGTGCCAGGGATGAAGGTCAGAGCTGGCAGAAAGAACAGAGACAGAAAAAAGAGAAAGTACCGCCCGAAGCAAAACAGACCAGTCTGACGTGCACACGGAAGGGCTAAGGAAGCCCCTGGGGGGTTCTGGTCACAAGAATCAGCGCAGGCCTGCAGTTCTGGGGTGAAGAGCCCAGCATGAGCAGCACCCCCCAGCGCGCACACTCGGGGCACCCAGAGTTTTAGCCCATGATGCTCACCAGCCAGACTTTTTACTCAGAGACTTGTCGTAGCATTTCACAAACACCAAAGACGTCTTTCCTTTCTGCAGACGAGGCACTTTCTCCCGGGAACAGAAGAGCACCCTGTGGGGAAAAGATGGATGTGAACATGCCACATGGAACAATGGAAAGGACTGTTCAGAGATGTACGGTTGGGTCAGGCTGGTCTGAGTGATTGTTCGGATATTTCCAATAATTAACGGTTTACACTCGGGCTATCCTGGTCAGCAACACATCTGAATCAGAGGGCTCTTTGAGGGCCTAACCCACTGTTCAGCAAGAAAGCCGGTTAATCGATCCTGACGGCGTACAAACAGCCTGGAGCAGCCTTAAAATCACAAGGCTTTCACTGAGGGATGACACAAGATCGGTGTCAGGCCTGAGTACCTGCCTGAGGGAATCCGCAGACCAGCCTCCAACTGGCACAGCTACAGAAACAAATGCTCTGCGTCTCCAGCCATACCCTCTTTTTTATTATTATTATTATTATAAAAGAAAATGCCCAAAGAGAAATAACTTATCAATCCTAATTTTAAAAGTCATATTTTTATTAACAATATTATATTAACGCTGTAGTTTGCAAAACCCTGTACATTTAGTACAAAAGTTTTCGATCCTGCGGGGCTCTCCAGGCAATTCATTTTATAGACACGTGTAGGGCGGGACTGGGGGGACAGGGTGAGATTCTCCTGGCATCTCATCCTCCTTGAAGAGGATGGTTCTCATCTTTGGATGTCAAAGTAACCCCTCCGAGGTTCCATCCATAACTGATTTGTGTTTGCAAGAAGCAGTGAAAAATGAGAAGCTGAGATTCCCAACTTCCCGTCTCAGCTCTCACACATAACTGTGACCAATGCAGGGCTTATGTTGGCTTTCCATGAAATTTTAAAATACTGTCACTTGCCCTGGCTGGTTGGGCTCAGTGGTTAGAGCGTCGGCCCTCAGACTGAAGGTCCTGGGTTCAATTCCAGCCAAAGGCACATACCTCAGATCCCCGCCCTGGCTGGAGTGTGGGTAGGAGACAACCAATCGATGATATGTCTCTCTCATATTGATGTTTCTCTCTCTCTCCGAAAAGCAATGGAAAAAATATCCTCCGGTAAGGATTAAAAAAAAAAAAATACTGTTACTTCCCTAGTATGATAATTAAGGAACACTCCCCCAAAAATGATCAGTGTAATTATCTAACTGATATAGTTTCTTTTATTTCTCAATTACAGTTGACATTCAATACTGTATATTCATTTCAGGGGTACAGCACAGTGGTTAGACATTTATATAATTTACGAAGTGGTTCCCCCCGATAAGCCTAGTACCCACGTGGCACCACACACAGTTATTACGATATTATTGACTAGGTTCCCTATGCTGAACTTTACGTCCCCGTGACTATTTGGTAATTACCAATTTGAACTTCTCGATCCCTTCCCCTTTTTCACCAAGGCCCCCTGTCTCCCTCCCATCTGTCAACCATCAGTGTGTTCTCTGTATCCATGAGCCTGTTTCTGTTTTGTCTATTTTGTTTTTTAGATTCCATGTATAAGTGAAATCATATGGTGTTCATTTTTCCCTGTCTGACTTATTTCACTCACTAGCTGATATCATTTTAAAGACAAAGCTTACTAAAGTTTCACCAGAGTGTTGAAGGCTCCAGAAACACTATCTCTAAGTAAGGACATCAGAGTAAAATAGATAAAAATAAAAGTACTTACTTCTTTTGAGTCTCTCCTGCTTTTACTCTGACCTTCTCAATAACAAAGCCAGGGCTGCTCCACCAGTCGGACCAGCTGAAGTACGAGTCGCTCTTCCATTTGAGTTTCAACATCAGCAGTTCTCCAATGTCCACCTCCGTGTAAATGAGGAAGGAGTATGTCTTATTGGTGGAAACTTCAGGCCTGAATACAAAAATCAACATATTCGATAAGTTCTGGGAATCAAGTGTCTTTTTCCCTTTTTTTCCTCCCAAGATGTAAATAGCTTTATTGTTTGGTGGGGTGAGTATTTAAAAAATGCAAAACATGTCCCACAAAATACTCAAGATGAATGTCAATGGCATTTAGCGTATTTCAAAAGATATCTTCATCCCTTTCATCAATTCCAACTTTTATCCTAACAATATGAACTATTTAATACAATTTTAAAAGAAAAAAACCCATTAGCCAATTAGTCAGAGACATTATTTTCATTTTCATATATTCTCTTTAAATTTGTAACAGTCACAGTGTACATACAATTCTCTGTTCTTTCTTTGTTCACTTCATATTTTACCTTCTGCTTCTGCCATGTTTTACCTAGTTTTATGTAATTATAGTTTTTAGAGGCTAGATTGACTTAGTTGATTTGTTAAATCACAATTCACTAAACCATGGCCTCAAAGTTGGACGCTTACTTTGTATGCTATTATATGTACCACTGTAATCAACATCTTTTGCCATATAGCTTTTTCTAAATTCTTTTTAATATTTCTTTTTCTAGGTGCCCTACTCTTCTTCTGTTCCTCAGACCAATGCTGATGGCAGCTAGCAGTGCCATGGCAAACCCACACGCTGGAGGTCATGCATGTGGCTACTCACAGGGTGAAAGGGATGTTCTCACTCTCGGCCACAGTGCCGTACAGAGAGATGTCGAAGGCCTGGTTGGTCTGTGTGTCACTGTCAGTCCCAGAAAAATGTATCTTTACTTGGTAATGGAAGACTGTAGGGAGAAAATTGAAACAAGCGCTGGTCAGCCCCCCAAAAGCAGGCAATTCAGAGCCACAGACAGGATCTCACTAGCGATCAAGCAGGAAGCGCTCACACTAGACTATCAGTGTGGCTTAAAAGATTTCTTCATGTCTGTACAGTGTTTGCTACTGAAAAAGTCAAACCTTGAATCCTACGCCCTTTCAGGAAAGTGTGGTTGTAGTGGATAGGAAAAATCCATTGACTACACGTAAGCCAGCATTTCTGATGTTAGTCCTTCTAGCCAGGTATCTGACTATCTCCTCTCCCGTCTCTCCTCAGTTCCTGTAGGTCTTGCTCTAATCAAGTTCCATGTTTGCAATTCAAGTGTGAACAAATTCATAATGAAATGGAAATACCTTAGGAGGTTTGGTATATTCTCCCCTCCCAGGAATAGTTGTATTTTAAAATACAGGTGGCTCTTGCCTTCACTTATAGCAAATTAGGAGCTGAAAAACTTTTTCTGTAAAGGGCCAGATAGTAAATATTTTAGGCTTTGGAGGCCATACAGTCTTTGTCCCAACTGCTCAACTCTGCTGTGGTGGCAGGAAAGGAGCCTTAGTCAATACAGAAACAAATGCATGTGACTTTATTCTAATAAAACTTTATTTACAAAAGCAGGTGGTGGGCTGGATTGTGGCCCATGGGCCATAGTTTGCTGACCCTGGATGGATGGTTTCAAATTAGCTCTGAATCTGGTGCTAATGGGCTGGCCCAAACTAAGGGTCACAATTCCAGAGGAGGGTGGCCAGCAGGGCTGCTGCTGTACAGGGTAGTGTAGGTTGTGCACTGGACCTTACTGGCGACAGGAATTCGGAGCTTCAGTAAAGTAGATCAGATCAACTTCCTCTCCACCAAGAAAGACAAGTTTGGGCTCAGTGTTTAGTGACATCAGTTTATCATCTCTGTTGCAATGAACAGAATCAGTACATGTAATGCAATGAGCATGACCAAAAAATGGGATCAAATTGATTTTCCTGTTTATAGCAGTCTCGAGCTTACCTTTGTAAGGCATTTGAGAACGAGTCTTCAGGTACATTTTGCTGCTTCTTTTGGCTCTGACCTTATTGATCTCATAGCCCAAGTTGTTGCAACGGTTCTTTCTGCAGCTCAGGCAGAGCCCTTTCTCAAAGGCTTCCTTTGAATTGCACCGGTAGGCCTTACTGGGGTTTTCTTCATTCAACAGAGAGTCAATGAAGAGGTGAATGGAGCGCTCATGGGAGCACTTCACAAGCTGATCCACATCTGGGGGAAAAGGGAAGCAAAGAAAATTTCAACTCTGTGGCAGTGCTCAGTGAGTGCCTCATCTAGCAGGTCTAAAAGAGTTTGTGTGGTGTTAAGAATGAAATGTCCTCAGGCCCTGGCTGGGTGGCTTGGTTGGTTAGAGCATCATCCCATACACTAAAAGGCTGTGGGTTCAAGTCCAGTCAGGGCACATACCTAGGTTGCAGGTTTGATTCCCCCTGTCAGAGTGCATACAAGAGGCAACCGATCGATGTTTTTCTCTCATCTCTCTCTTCCTCCCTCTAAAAAAATATATCCTCAGGTGAGGATTTAAAAAAATAAAATAGAATGACCTCAGGATCTAGTTCTATGACTTTTTTATTGTATATTCTATTTAAGGGGGCATTCTTGGTGGCTGCTTCTCACCTACCCCCAATAATGTCAAAGTTGCAATTTATAGGGAACTTTGGGCTTTACTGCTGTCTTATATTTGTGAGTATGTCTAGGAAAATATAATAAGAGATATCCAAGGTAGAAGCTGATTTCACCCAGTTTATCCTATCCTTCTCTTATAGTTAAAGCATATAATACTTCCAGATGCTTCTAGAAATATACTTCTAGAAACCACATCATAAGGGCAGGCATAATTATTAAATAAATAGTATTTTGTCATAGATGCTATATGAAATTCAAGGGTTTTGTTACTACTAATGATTTTTACATTAAGTGAATCATAGAAGTAATCATCAATGTCGTAAGAGTGTATCTATTACCATAAACTTTTATAATTATTTAAAATAGTAACTTTATGCTGTAAGTTTTATAATGTGCACAAAAGTCTTGAACATATTATCTACAGCAGGAGTGGGGAACCTTTTTTCGGCCAAGGGCCATTTGGATATTTATAACATCATTCTCAGGCCTTACAAAATTATCAACTTAAAATTAGCTATTAAAAAAAGCTCCTAGATTTATTGAATTTCAAGTCCCACCTGCAATTGCCTTGGCAAGGCCAGACCAAATGATTCCAAGGACCATATTTGGCCCACAGGCCAGACATTCCCCACTCCTGATCTACAGGTATGTCCTATTTTCCACAAAGTATGCAAAGTTCCCATCAGACAAATAATAAATTTAACACAAGCTAGCATAGATATTAAAGTAAATATTAAGCCAATATTAAAATTTTGGAATATCTGTTGTTAGAGAATGGTGATTTGTCTCTGATTTGTGCATCTCTTTAAAATGCCGACAAAAGAAATGTGGACTAATTAACATGTCCCTTATTTTCTATAAAATTCAAAATAACCCCACTGGTCTTGCAACTGCATTCAAAGTATGATAACATGTGGCCATATGACATTTTATGCTGCTATTATGAAAGGCAGAGGAGTTTCCTTGTCTAAACCTCACCTTTCTTGTCTTTTGTCCCTGCAAGTGCTCCATGTAGTCTAGGTCATAGTGCATGAAAGATGAAGTGTCTGACTGACAACAGGAAGGTGATCATGCTGAACATGACACTTCATCAGTAACATAACTTGTCTAAATGTGTATATTAAAATGGCATACTGGTGGAGAATGGTAGAACACTGGGTCAATAAGAGTTAAGAACACAACTTATGTTAAATTAACTTCTAAATCATATTTACCTCCAAGGCCTCTCTCTGCAATCACACGAATAGCTTCCCCAATGTTACAGCCGGGTTGAAAAGTGCCTCCGTTAGGGTAAATGTCAACATGCCCCACTGGTTTCTGGATTCCAATACTTCGGCCAGGTGACCCTCTGGTGAATGTGTGTAAGACGTCTACAAAATCCGCATCGTCGGGAGAAAGGCGACTTGGAGCTTCTGCATACTCAAAGTTAGGTCCAGCTGGATCTAGGCCTTGATGGGTAGAAAAAAAAGGCCTCACAGATTTTTTAAATTCCTATTGTTTTTAGTCTCTATCAGTATCACCTTAGCATTCCATTGCTCACCATTCGAATCTAACTGGCAGCCCCACAGATTCTTATTAGTTCCTATTCAAAGGTGATTAAATCTTTAAATGACTGAGAGTCAGAAAAGTAAGCTTAGCTCTTCTAAAATGGAATTTTTAGTCTCTCAAAGTGGCCATGAATTAGTAATTTTCACTCAGGATGACCTGATTTCCTTTTGTAAATTACTTTTGAAGCTGGTGAGAGGCCCTTAAACTGTGGTAGGTTCTTTCTTCCTCTCTGCGTATGCCAAACCATCTGTTGCCACTGGCCCAGGTGAATGTTTTCCCTTTTCCAAATGGTGTTGGTCTTTTTTCATTTTCCCAGTGTTGATGTGAGGGGTGATATATGGGCAACACACTCCCAAAGCCCGGGGCAAAGGGAGGAGGGACACTGGTGGGCTCTCTGCCTTTAACTCTGCTCTGTTTCCCTTCTGCCAGTAGATGGTCTGCCCATGAGAGCAAGAGCCTATATTCTATCTCACTCCAGAAAAAGAGCCCTCCCCTGAGATAATCGAGTGGCTGGGCAGACCCAGAACCCATCTGACAAACATTCCCATTCTCTTTCAGAATGACAGGCGTCTCGACTCTTCTGTTGTAAGGCGAAGGCACTGCTTTCTTACCTGTAATCCTGTTAACCTTCTTATTGGTCAGGCTCCCTGCAATGCCAGCCGCATGCGCGCCAAGGCTGTATCCCAAGAGATGGACATTGTCCAGAGGATAGTTAAATTCCTCCTTTGGAAGAGAGAAAGATAAAAAGAGCTCTTACAGTTCTTTGCAAAAGATCAAAGCTAAAAGAAATAAAATGAATATAAATTTTGTTTTCAAAATATAGGCAATACTGAAAACTGATTCTACTTATTTTAATTTTGTGTTACCGATAAGAAAGACGCATACTCTAGGGTTGAGATTTTACTCTTTCCTTAACAACATATTTGAATTTGAAAGTTTTTCAATACATCTGAAATTGAAATGTATTTCCATACATCTGAAAATATGTGTATGCATGTAGTTACATATAGATGTATGTATATGCATAGATGCACATGTGTATACATATAGATACACACACGCACGCACATAAATTTAACTTTAACCCATTTTCCCCTACTCTAAATACTCTGCATCACTCTATTCTTTAAGGTCAGCCAAGCAGTGACTAAAAATCAGAAAATATTACAGGGGAAGGGACCACAGACACATATGGTCCAGCCTCTTCATTCACCAGATGAGAAGCCTGAGGCCCAGGGAGGTGATCTGATTTGAACTATATCTGAGTGAAAAGGGACAAAGACCCGCCATTTGTCCCCCTCTGGCCAGGAGATCTGTTTTGGACACACAGGCCTCTGCCCCCGGTCTTACCGCCATCCAGTTGATGAACGTGGCCACATCCTTTCCCACCAGCTTGGTGTAGCCCGCGGACACCGGGTAGTGCTGCTGGGCCCGCGACAGCCAGTCCACCACGATGACGTTGGAGTCGGGTTCCCTCTTGTACAGGGCGGCCACAAGCTTGGGCACCCAGCTCTCGTACATTCCTGTCACCTGCAGAGGGTGATACAAGCTTTCTTAAAATGCCCACCTACAACTTGTCACAGATGTGTCAGCCCAGTACCCCTACACGAAGTGGGGGAGACAACCCCCCGAGGAAGCCCGTAGGCTCCGACAGAAGACTCAAACCACACAAAAGACCGCGGAGACCTGCAGCTGCCCCTCGGGTGACAAATTAGAGCATCCCCAAGAAGGGCGCGCTGGGCTCAGGGATGGCAGACCGCAGCTTGCCGCGCTTTCAATTTTAGAAGCACGTTTTACGAATTCAGTAAAACGTCAATAATTTAAAGTATTCAAAAGAAAAGATCAGTCAGAACAAGTTAAAATTTTGCAGCAGAATTACAGACTATATTTTAAAAATCAGCTTGAATACTATCAATTAGGCTAATTGAATGTTTCCCAAAAGAATCATTTTGGGGGATACAAATGTACTTTTTTTTCTTATAAAGAGTCACATACACATTTGATGTGCTAATGAAAAAAATAGTCTTAAACATGCTAATGTCCCCTAACAGAAGTAAGTTTGCTTAGCAATCCCTTTCTTAATATAGAAGAAAATGATGAACTTCAGCTCAGACTTTTTCACAAGTTTCTCAAATTCTTCATTATCAGCG
This sequence comes from Miniopterus schreibersii, assembly GCF_964146895.1. NCBI lineage: Eukaryota > Metazoa > Chordata > Mammalia > Chiroptera > Miniopteridae > Miniopterus > Miniopterus schreibersii. The sequence goes on along the minus strand of NC_138105.1, from coordinate 74,909,376 downwards.
TGGAAACTAATGAGGTTTAATGGTCACATTTCCCTAATTATTAGATCGGTCATGTTTGGAGGTAAGCAGACTGCCAACTATAATTCTTCGCTTCTTGTTAATAAAGGCCCCAAAATTCAAAGTCAAAAGAACTGTGGGGTCCTCAAATTAACTCTCTTTATGTAGAGAGGAGACGTTGGACACCTGTGGAAAGATGCACACTTTGCAATAACAGAAACATATTTAAAAACTGCAGATTATAAAATTGCACACACCATCCTGCCATAAACCTGTACAGCAACAACCTGATTTAAATCCCCAAATCTACCCACCCTTAGAAGACCTGAGAGCAGATCATATTGTCAAGGTTAGTCACCACGTACCCCACAAAGAAGATTCTGAAATCTATGTGTCAGGCAGCTTTTCAGGGCAGACCTGTAAAATCTTTCATCTTCTAAAGGTAATTCTAATAGGAAATAATAGGATTCTTGAATTTCCAAACCAAGGGACTTCGTTTGGAACTCTGATTTAGAGGGTGGGTTCTTTCCGACTTACGCTTCCATTTAGTTTCGTGTATTTTCTAGACCAAACTATCTAAACATGGTCGCTTGCTTTTGCCTCATACAAACAAACTGCACGCTTTTCACCACATTGCTGTGCTCTGAGAATCCGACCTTGGTTCCAGCCCCAGCTCTTCCACTGACTACTATGAGCCACGTAGGCGCTGCTTTAACCTTGCTAGGCCACCTACAGAGCAAAGGCGTCAGACTCAGGTGATCTCCAAGTTACCCTCCACCTCATAAATTTCTTCTTGGGACCATTCTGCTTTCCAATTTATTTGCAGTGATAAAATCCCAACTCTATAGCTATTTTAAGCATGAAGAGAAAACAAAGAAGAAAAAATACAAAAGCGGTGTTGGCCCATTAGGAACATCATAAAATCTTTGAACATGTCTCAGCAAGTCTGCTTCAAGTCTGGGTGCAGCCTGGGCCTTCGAGGGAACCAGCTGGAGCACCCACCTTGCACAAAACCCTGAGAAATTGGTCCAGCCCCCTTCTCCTCTATTTGAATCTATTCGAGATTAGGCGCCACCCGGTGCAGCTGCCTCTCAGGGCAGGAGGATGTCATTTCTTCAGAAAACAATGTTAATCACTCCTCCTTCCAGCCAGGGGCGAGGACCTCCTACAACACTATGAGAAGCCTGCCCTTAAAGCACGGCCTGGGAAGCCCCAGCAGGTGTCTAAACTGCCTTCTGAGCTGTGCCCCGGGCACGCTGCACCCTAAGAGCGCCTCTGGACTCCTCATGACAAAGCTGCAGAGCCCCCCGCTTCCCTCGGTCTTCAGCCCTTGGTCGCTGAGCAGCCTGCCTCAGACAAGGCAGGAAAACCTTGTTTGCTCTAAGGCCCTATTATAAGTTTTTCTGTACTATCGACGTTTCCAAATGAGGCAGCCTGTCAAAGAGCAAGTAACCCAGCTTACTCCTGCTGTGACTGATACTTGTCTTAACTGCCTGTCAACTAACCTAATCTTTCCTTTTTTAATTCAACATATATACTGTAACTAACCCAAAGGGGTGGGAAATCCAAGTGAGCACCCGCCTTCTTCAATCTGGAAAGGTATTCTTTTCTAGGTTTTCCTTCGTAGGTTCCTTAAGCCAGTACCAATTTTTAAGTTTTTATTATCAGACCCACAGCTGAACTGAAGCCCTCCTTGCCACCTGCGCCAGGGAGTCAGCTGAACCAACCGGGAGTTCGGTGGAGGTGAGCCGGGCCATATCCAGCATGGCTGGATTGTGAGGACCAACCAGCTCTATGTGGTGAACCTCAGCCCCCCAGACAGTGGCCAAGGCCCGGAGCCCAGGTTCTCAAAACGTCAGGACCACAATGTGAGGTATACAAATGGGTTTCGTGGACAGTAGGGCCAGGGATAGAAATGGGCACCATTTACTGATGCTGGGTTAGCTGTGTCATCTTAGCATGAGAAAAAAAAAACCACGTTTTTTAAAAAATTCCTAAAGTATAAAATTCTCTCGTGGATAAGATGTGTAAGATATTCAATTTATTCCTGTCATATAAATGTTTATTTAGTTTAAACTTTTTGAAGGGTTTAAAAGCCAAGTTCTATATACAACCCAAATGTCTCTAAAACTACCAAAGATTACTTTTTCCTATTTAACTCTTTTGAAAAGATTTGTTAGGAATTTGAATATGTATATTTATCAAAAGATATGTAATTAACTCTAGTAAACAGATATACTTCTATTAAAATAAACACCCATGTAAATTCTATTAGAAGTTACCTTCATCTCCATGAAAGTTTTAGCAATTGTCCTTTACTGTCAATAACAGTTGGGACTAGAAGTATGTCAATCATTTAGAATTTAGTACCTATTACCATATTTGCAAGCTCAGACATAATGAAAGGTTATATCTCTTTCACCATCCATTTTATTTAAGTCCTCTTTAATAAACAATGAAATCTGCTCACTAGGGATTTAAAATATTAAAAACCAACTGAAGTATTTAAGTAAGAACTGCACCACATAGAGTGACTGTCTGGCATATTTAGAGAGAACTAGTTTATTCATATTTTTTTAAAGTAAATTTAACTACAGTTTTTACCACTTCTAGTCATCTGGCCTGACAGTTCCATGACAAGCCCTCTTCCATCTCTAGAAAAGCTCCCTAAAGTTTATAAATGGAGAATGTTGGACGGAAGGATGTCTAGTCCAACCTCTTTGTTTTACACATCAGTAAACTGAGGCCCAGAGATGAGAAGAGCCTTGAGCCACATCACAGAGCTGGAGAACAGCAAAACCAGGACTGGAACCAACACCTCCTCACTCCCACAGGTTGTCTTCCTTAGGAAAGAACCTTTGGTGACGTGCTGGGCAAATCAGGATCCTGCCAGTTCCACCAGTTCCCCAAAATGACAACCTACATTCTGCTCTGCAGTTGAGCAAAGCCTTGTTTTCCATTTCACAGCAACGGCTGGCTCAAGGGCACCAACTAGGTACCAAGGTAAAATAAAGGTCAGCACTGTCCGAGGGAAGTGACTGTCACCCTGTGACTTTAGATTCCACAGTCCCCAGCTTGAGCCAGAATTGCCTTTACTCAAGTTTAAAGCAAAGCCATCGGAAAGCAAGCAGAAGTTTGGGGTGCGGAGACCCATCACTGGGTTCCCAGCAGCTAGGGACAGGAGGCCACCCCAAACCACTCCTTCCCAAAGAGCCTCTCTTACCGTCCAGCCATGGATCACCACAAAGGTTTTGCTGCTGTGGTTAAAGTGACAGTTAGACAAGGATTCTCGGACTCCAGGAATGAGGTGGCAAGTGTCCTCAACTGTGTCTTCGGGGGTCCGTAGAGCAAATTTACTTTCAATGTCTGCAAAATCTCTTTCTCCTGTAATTTCTGAAAAGGAAAAAAAATGGATAGAAAGTTAATTGGAGGACTGGATTCTTTAATTTGATGACATCGTCAGTATGTTTTAAGTTCACAAGCAGCCAGCACCGATACTATTTTTGCTTCTAAAATTTTTTTTTAAATGAATGTGTAAAAAAAAAAAAAAGAATGTGGATTGCAAGAGAATGATGGATTCTCTAGCCATGATCACAGTTGACAGAGACGGCCTTCAAATAACTGTGAGTTAAGCAATATTGATCTCTCTATCTTCCTTCCTCTCCTTCAGCAGGGCGTGTGTGTGTAACTGCTATTTGAAACTCCTTAGTTAATTCAGTCTTCTCTCAAAATATGAATTGGCCAAGGTCGTGCTGCTAATAGTGGGAGAAAGAGTGGAGACCAGAACCCAGGTCTCCGGGTTCCAGGTCAAAGTTCATTCTCTTAGGGAACATTGGCTTGTGGCTCTCGCGTTGCATAGTTCCACTTATTTCATCTATATGTCACCCTCTTTAAATCTGAGTATATCAAAGGAATGTTTTCCCACAATAGGATACAATAAAGCTTGTTTGAGGGAAGAGTGTTTCCTTTTCACCAGCATAATTTTTTAAATATTAGCAATAAGAAAAGTTGGAGACACAAGGAGGCTTTTGTATAGAATGGGTCCCACCCCCATGGCAGGACACATCAGTTCAAGATATTTTTAAAAGTCACTCAGTGGATTGTTCATAAATACCTGTGCTATGTATGAGCAATGGTTAACTCTTTCCCCAAGTATTTTTTTTCCCATTTATGTCTTTAGTGTTCCACAAAGTCAAAGCTTAAAAACTACCACAAAGCTGGTTTTGGAGAGAACCCACTTTGGTTCTTCGTAATTAATCCCAAAATGAGTAAAGAGAGAAAGAGAAATTTAGCCTATTTCTTTCTGGACAATAAATCTAAATGTTGTAAATCTTCACAGGGTATTTGTAAACAATACATTTCACTTGAAGTAAACTGTATTGCAGATAAAATCACTATTTTACAAAGCCAACACAAAGGGAAGTTACATTAGGGGGAAATATGTGATTTCTTGTCAAGTAAAAATAACCTGTCTCTTCACTGTCAGAAGGTAATACCTTGTAGGTTTCAGATTTCACTATTTAAAACTTTCAGAAGATAAATAACTGAGGTTGTTTAGAAATATTTCTAATTTCTTAATCTAGACTTACTCTCTTTCCACAACTCAAAAGCTGAAAATCTGTAATTTTAAATAACACTGCAAAAGTGAGGCCAAAAAATAAAAATAAGAATGATATTGTACATAGAAAGACAAGCATTCAGACCAAACTTATCATAGATTTATCTGGCAACTGGCCAATGTTTTCCTTTTTAATTATTTTCAAAATTTCTAAAACAATATTGTGGTTACTTCTTGCTATGTATTTTTTATACGTAACAAGGTGATCACACACACACACACACAATCTCTAGAATCTAGACATTCTAAGATAATTTATTCAAATAAGAGATTGGTATTTAAAGCTTTTTTTCCCCATTTCATATAGTAAAGTTGCACTTGAAATGCACTCATCCATCAAGAATACTCTGCTTCTCATTTATTTGAAGATGTAGGTAGGTGTTGCTTTTCCTTCCTAACCAGAAAGCACTCTGGTGGCCTTATTATTTATCTGACAGTGGAAAAAATATATTGTAGATTTTTTAATCTGATTCTGCTTTCAATATGCAAGAAGTTATTTTATTGTTAGAAAGTGCTTTAGAATATTTAAAACTAAATCAGTTTCCCTCTCCCACATCTCTCCACATGAAATAACTCATGCCTCCTCTCTGTCTTATTTTAACATGTTTGATTAGCAATCTTTTTAAGGCAGGAATAATCTGAACAACCTGGCAGATAGATCTCACCCACCACCTATTTGCCAAACTGATATTTAAGACTCTGCCTTGCACAACTCCACAGGACGTCACCCACTTTTAGTCAATTTTTCCTTAGAATTATGCAACACGGTGGCCCTGGTGTTGCTGGTGATTTTGAAATGATTAAGAATATTCTTTGTAATTATTAAGGCTGGCTCTGCACATTTACACACACACACATACACACACAGTCTCTTTAGTCCACAGATCTTGTATCAGATTATCTGTTTAGCTGATGGAGAGCTCCAATTTCCCACAACCAAGATTTAATGTTGGGCACATAGCTTGCAAAGAAAAATAATAGGAAATTCATACACACTCGAGCAAATTTGTATTTGGAGACCTTTACTTCACTTTCCAAGGAAAGTATTTTTCATTTTAAGTTACAGAAAGCATATGAAGCCTTTGCCAGGAAACTACTACCACTCTATACGGTATGTGAAGTTTTCAATTCTATGTCAGTTCTATGAATGGAATCAGAAATGTCACTCTTACCTTCCCTCTGACGTTCTGACAGGAATTTTCACACTACAGGTGTTTGTTACCCCTCAAGGATGTCTCAGCATCCTAAAGACAAATGTGCTTTACAAACCTCTATCGGCCCTCACACAACTGACTGTGGCCACGTAGAGACAGGGAAAGATGGGTACTGATCGCGAGCACTGGATGTGTGCAGTTGTCCATTACACGCTGGGACTGCGCTTGGCTGGCAGATGAACTGATACGACTTCACTGTTACCAAGGAAATTACTGTTTCCATACATGGAAATGATATTAGTGACTATACACTTATCCTTTTAAGGAGATAAGAACCTTTTAACAGGTCCCCTGGGAAATTAAAGCCATCTAGAATCATAAAAAGGGGGGTACCTAAGGTGTATTTCTTTATAAGAACCTCCATCCTGAATTCAGCTCTTCATATCAGCACCACCACGCCAACCTGGCCCCATCAGACATGTCCCTATTAAGCACTAAGGGGAAATTTTGGGGTGCCAGGCAAATTATAAGTTAATGCATTTCATGACTGTAATCTTTATTCCTAAATTCCTAAATAGATAGCTAAAAATCTAAGTTGGTACATAAAGACAAGGAATTGATCTTGGTGTGGATAATAACTCGCAGGTATAAAATTAGGTTGAGAAGTCAAAGCACTTTAAGGATAAATTTAGAGAGGGTACATTTTTATTGCTAGAAAAGGAAAAGCAGGGAGCATCCCAGAAAAGATATTCTAAAGGCAGCTCACAATTATCAGACGAATTTGATTGACATTTATAAGAAGACAAGAGGTACAGGAGCTCGATTATAATGCAATTCTCTCTGAGGTTTCTACTTTCTCTCCCTCTCCCTCTCTCTCTCCCTCTCTCTCCCTCTCTCTCTCTCTCTCTCTCTCTCACACACACACACACACACACACACACACACACACACACACTCCTAAAGACCCTCATCACCATTCACCTGCCTCGCTAAGACTGATGGTCACAATTACTGCCTCAGGCACCTTCTGCAGAGTGTCAAGAACTGAAGAACAAGTTGAACTGATGAAAATAAAAACCAAGTTTGGCGAGGGGAACAAAATCGATACTGTTATCTAAAATAGTAGTAAACCATACGGCCCGATTTCTCCTCCAGGAATGAAGCCAGAAAGGAGGGCTGAGCTAAAAACACCCAGCCTGAAAGTGAGAAGTGCTCCTCTGCACCTCTTCCCCAGCGCCCGAGTCCGCCTTTCAATACAGCCGGTCACCAGGCAGTCCCTACTGAGCTCAGCCCACTGCAAGTGGCATCTGCCACGTTGCTGTCATCACCCGACACGTTTGATTCCGATCTTAGCCTGGAAATCCACCGGGACCAGTCAAACAGAACCTCAGCGACCGAGCACCCACTCATACGGTCGTCTCCTCCTTTTTCAAGTTTCCTGATGAGGCGCAGTAGAGACTGTGGTGGCTCCAAGAACAAGGACACGGGGCAGTGCCTCCTATCCCCAAGCTCTTCCTAGAACCAGCCGGAGAGTGAGTTAAGTGAAGCCAGAGCCCAGACTTACCAGTCCCTCCCAGCTCTACCTTTCTTCTCGGAAACTCTTACTTTCTTAGAAAAATTCGCTTGGAGAAGAAAAGGGGGGAGAGCTGCTGTGCTAGGAGAAGCACAATATAAAGGGGGGGCGGGTGGAGTGAGAGCGAGAGGGAAGGATGAGAGGGATTCACTTCAGGCCTACTTAAAAATGATTCCCCAGGACCTGTATAGCCAGGTAAAGCATGCGTTGGTTAAAATCCAATTTAATTCATTAATCACTTACGTGTCCATTTAATCAAAGAGTAAAATTAGAGGGGCCTAAGAGAAATTTGAGTCTGGCCCAAACTCCTCTTTTAGAGTTAAGGAAGATAAACCCGGAGAGGTGACACTGAGGAGCCCAGGAATTTAGAGTCCTGAACCTCTAAGGGAGCCCAGAGAGAACTTAAACTCTGGGTGACACATCTGTGTGTGTGTGTGTGTGTGTGTGTGTGTGTGTGTGTGTGATGGTAGAAGGAACACTGTGCTATGGCGTACTTTTTAAAATGAGAATTTGGAGTTTGTGCCTGTCATCTTCTTGGCCAGTGTCAAACGCTCTCCGGGGGAACAGGCCACCGAGGGATGTTTAGGGCTCTCGGAGTGAACCTCTAGGGGCCTGGCACAGAACACACTTGTCTTTCCCATTCAAGTCCGCTTTGATGGAATCTACTTTTTTTTTTTTTTTTTTTTACCCTAACAAAAATGTTCTTTCACACGATGCAGTACTGAGATAAACTCCTAAAGAAAAGTCATGGACAAAGTCGACTGTCGCTTGCACCACTGCGCACGTGCCACCTGAAAGGACGTCCAGGCAACACCACCCGGCCGTTTTCTTTTCTATTCTGTTTCATCATTAAAGAAAAGACACAGCAGCAAGTCCTGGGGTGGCTGCTCTAAGCCGAATAGTTCCTCCTTTTCAGTGGCTGTTGAGTGTTAGCTGGACGGGGGTTCCAGGGAGGCCGGGGCCTCTGCCGCGGGCGGGTCTCGGGCTGCGCCCGGGTCCCCCCGCCCCGCCCCGTAAGGAAATTCGCACGTGGCCTCCAGCGCCTGAACCCCGGCGAGCCGGCGGCTCCCGCGCAGCGACTGCGGCTCAACCGCGGCCCCCCCGCGGCGCCCAGAGCGGGGCTCTGCTAAGAAGACAGTAAGGGCAGCCGGTGAAAACCTGGCAACTCCCAAGTCCGCGTCTTCAGGAGGGCCACCCCTTCGCTAGGTTTGCTGGGCGCTAAGAAAGCCAAGCGTCCAGGAGCGGCAGCTGGAGAGCCTCCCGGCGCCCTAACGCCAGCAAGACGCCGCGTCCCGGTCCCCCGCGCCGCGCGCCCCCGGTCCCTGCCTCCCTCCCTCCCACCTCGACGCAGAGAGTGAGCGCGTCCTGTGCTCCCAGGGTGCAGAAAACCATGCCCCTCGGCGTTGGGGCCGCTTCTCCAGAAGGGGCCACTTTCCCGCCCGCGCGCCAGCAGGCGGCGGCTGAGCCGCATCCCGGGCCAAGCCAGGGTCACCTTGGCCCGCGTGCCTCTCATTCCAGCCCTCCCCCTCGGCCGCGGCGGGGTTGTTACAGCGGGTCACAGCTGAGCCCTTCCTCCCGCCTCCCTCTTCCCGCCCCTCGCGCCCCCCCGCCCCTTCCCGGCTGCGCCCGGGCGCCTGGGAACGCGACCTCGGCGGGAGCGGAGCGGAGCGGAGCGGATGGCGCGGGAACCGGGAGGGCGGGAACTTCGAGCCGCCCCGGCGAGACCGGAGGGAGGATTCCCTTCCTCCCGCTCCCGGATCCCGCCCCAGCCACTTCTCCGGGGAGCGCTCGGGCTCGGAGAGTCCTCGGCGCGCGTCCGCATCCCCCTGCCTCTTCCTCCTGCCCACGCTCCGGGCGCGTTCGCGAGTGGCCGCTGAGCCGAGCCTGCAGGTGGAAGGGGGGTCTGCGCGCAAAACTTACTGTTGGCGGCGGCCACCCCTCCGCGGGAGGCGGTCAGACACTGGAGCCAGACGCCCAGAGCCACCAGGAGCAGCGCTTTGCTCTCCATCTCCGGGTTTGTCCCTCGGTAGGAACTGCAGGGCACGGTGGACGCGGGACAGACCGATGGACCGCGGCGCCGGCGGCGGGAGCAGGCTGGACCTCGGTCCTGCGGCGCTCGAGTCGCCTGACACAGCGCAGAGCCAGACAGCGGGAAGCGGCAGGTTTCCTCGGAGCAAGAGGAATCGAGTCTGACACTGTTTCCACTCCACGGCTGCTTAAGTGACTGGAAATATGCAAATAAACCTCATCACCTATTGGCTATAAAATCATAAGTTGGGGGGAGGGCCCTAAATTCCCTTCCAAATGTTTGAGCAAACTGTGATGAAGATCAGGCCTGCCAGCGAGAAGAGGGTGAAAGAGCAGGAGGGGTTTGTGGATTTCCTACTCGCTTTTCCTAAGGGGTCTGCTCTCCCGGGACCTCTGCACAGCACCAAACACAGGCTTATGCGGATTTACGTTAAGGACTCCACAGTCAGCAGTTTTCCAAGGAGGGGAAGTTAAGCTGTTCAACTACATTTGGTCCAAACTGAAACCCACTCCTCTTTTGATAGATCCCGTTTGTCCTTTGCAGGGTTTATTTCCCCCGAAATTATCCTGGACAATGTCAGTTTGGGGGTCCATAAACACACCCTGTTCTGTAGCTTTGTGCTTGGACAATCCGGCATTTTAACATTGGCAAAATACATTAGCCGATGTGGTGGAGAAAAGCCCTCTTACTGTAACTAATTTCTAATTTTTCCCTCATGCAGATTATACCCAAACTCATCAAAGAGTGCAAGGATAACATTTTCTCCTCAGAGGCAGAATATCGAGGTCAAAGAACCTAAAACTGTATTGTTATGCAAAGTGAGAAGCCAGTCACAAAAGACAGATGTAAAATATCCACAAATGGGCAACTCTTACAGACAAAAGGAGATTAGTGGTTGCCTGGAGCTGGGGAATAGGAGAAGAGGAACGTGGAGAAGTTTTGGGGGGATGGTGATGAAAATGTTTTAAATTACATTATGGTGATGGTTGTACAACTGGGTAAATACACTAAAAAAAAATTGACTTCCACACTTTAAATGGGTGAACTTTGGGTATGTAAATTATATCTTAATAAAGCTATTAACAAAGATGTATTGAGGTATGCAGTTAAAATAAGAGTAATGAAATCATATTGGAAATTGTATTTTTGGCTAAAATGCCCAGAATACTATCAAATATCTTTTTAAGTGTAAAGGATTTGAATTAGCCGGAAAGGACAATTAACTCTATACGCTCCACTTTATATCTGAGAAACAGGCTCGAAAATCAAAACCTCTAATTCACTGTCTTATATTGGATTATTTCTCTGAATATCTTTAATGCCTCCTTCTACTCATCCCTCTCTCTGTCTCACACACACACACAAACACACTTGTATGATAGAAGGTGAAGTGACATATTCTTTAAACTAGGCTCACGTTTAAAGTTTATCTCAAAAATGAAATACACCTGATAATATCCAAATCATTCAAAGTGTGCTATTCTGAAGACTAGATTTCTATTTTTAAGTTGATACATTAAATGCCTCAACACAATACATTGTCTTGTATTGAGATTATTAAACAATATATTGTGCACATTCATTCTATCCTGCAAAATATGTGGAGGAATTTTGAAACGTGCCGAAAATTAAATCCTTCAGAAGAACAATAGAAGTAAAGAAGGACCATGCAAGGGATGAGTAATTGTGATGGGGCAGTCCTCCAAAAGTTATATAGTAAATTTGAATTTTAAAAAATGACACGAGAGGAGTATAACTGTATTTGCATGTACAGGTACAAATGACATATAAACGGAAGTGCAAAATGCCTACTACATTATATAGAATATTCATGCAGCCTATTTTCACACATAAATTTTTTAGAAAATCACTTGCTAATACAACCAAACCAATTTACTCTCTGTGCCTTTCAGAGAACTGCAAGAAGATTGCTAAAGGGAAGTCTGATGCTTATGGCGTATGTTTAAAATGATTTTCCAGGTTAACAGGCAGCAAAATCAAAGAGTTTGAGTAATGCTTTTTTATTATTATTTTAAATAGGAAACCAGTTTTGGAGTGGCCTGTAGTGTCGCACTCTATGTCCGTTGGGGTTGCAGAGATTTCCAAGAAAAAGTTAACTCCTAGTAGCTCCGCGGGCCGCGGACGCGGACAGGTTGGCCCGCACCCCGAGCCCGGGTCGGCAGGTGGGTGTGGAGGCGGCGCGCTCCCCTGATTGGCTGCTCTGGGCGCTGCGGGCCCGGCGGGCGCGGGGCTCACATGATGCCCCGGCTCCGCTGCCAGGGCGCGCGCCGCGCCCCCGCCAAACTCTCCAAGGTTATTTGATCGCCCAGAGCGTGAGCCTTGGCGGTTTCCGTAATTGACTTTTCCTTTGTAACAGACTTAAAAAGCTTCCGATTAAAAGAAGCTAAGCTTTTTATAAACGTATTAACAAACTCAGGGCAGGACGCTTGCTCCTGGTATAAGTTTAAAATGACCTAAGTAAAAAGTTAAATGGGCATTCCTAAAGAAACGGCCAGAAACTCCAGGAGTCCACGTTTAGGGAAATTTTATCTATCATCTATCTATCTATCTATCTGCCTATCTATCTATCTATCTATCTATCTATCTATCTATCTATCTATCTATCTATCTATCGTCTGTCTATCTATCTATCTATCATCTATCTATCTATCTATCATCTATCTATCAACCATCTACCTATCTATCAATCATCTATCTATCTATTATTTCGATAGTGGGCCTACTTGCACACACTGGGCACTTTCCATTCCTTTCCACATTTAATCATTACAAAAACATCCTGACCTTAATAATATTCCTCTTGTACAGATGAAGGAAGATAAAATGCAAGGAATATTAAATAACAGTAACAAGAGTCAAGTGGTGTGGGGGTTTTTTGGGTGTGTTTTTTGTATAGCGATCCCAAGAAAGAAGGAAAGTATACTTGACGGGTTCTATTTTGATGTCGCTGTACTTGCAAAGCAGAAAAGTCTGGAAAGCAGATGGTTTTTGTACATGTATGGTTCACTACAGATTTTATTTGGGGAAAATGTCTGGGTTCTAAAAGAGCATCAGTAGTACTGAAGTGGGTCTGGTGTCTATCACACAAATTATATTTATTATAGGAAAAAAGTAAGGCTAATACAAATAAAATTTACAAACACAAAACCATAAATATAAAAACTATTTTAAAATCTATTGCCTTTTAACTTTTTTAAACCAAGATGTTTACTAAAAATTGTCCTAAAAGACTTTTCCACTGCTACCCATCCATACCCCAGCATTAAACGGTGGACAGGGAGGAGGGTCAGCTGCGCCTGGACAGAGACGGGGATGTGACCGTGAGGAGACATGGTGCCCGAGGCTGGAGCTGTTCCCACTAAGCAGTTAAGTGGAGATGCTGCTGTTGCAGACCCCTTCTTTGATTCCTTACCCAACAAAGCCGTTTAAGAAATTCCAAGTAACGGTTCAAGGAAAAATTAACTCAGACAGAATATAGTTCCTCATTGGGAAAGCTGGGTGTCATATTCTGGAAAAGTTAAAGTACAAATAAATATTATATGTAGCCAGTTTGCTACTGTCTCCTTCCTTCACCAAGTTTGAGTGAAGGGTCCCTTGATTTGGGGGTGAAGGAATTGTGGGGCGTGAAGAGAATTGCTTCAAATGATTAAAGTGTGGTGTTAGCCTGGCCAGCATGGCTCAGTCGGTGAGCGTTGACCCAGGAACCAGGAGGTCAGGGTTCGATTCCCGGTCAGGGCACATGCCGGGGTTGCAGGCTCCATCCCCGGTAGGGGGAGCGTAGGAGGCAGCGGATCAATCACTCTCTCATCATTGAAGTTTCTATCTCTCTCTCCCCTCTCTTTCTGCCTTCCTCTCTCTGAAATCAATAAAGACTTTTTTTTTTAATGTGGTGTTAAATAATCCAGACATACTTTAAGGATTTTTGTTTTCTTGGTTTGAGAATATTCATCCCCTCCCCTCTTCCAAAAACAAAACAAAAGAAGCTTAATTTATTAATTAATACTTTAATGTCAGCATTAAAAAATTTGACTAAGTAAAGTTAAGAGAAATAAAAGATTTTTTTAAAGAGTGAATTTTTTTAAAATATGATTTTATTGATTTCAGAGAGAGGAAGGGATAGAAACATCAATGATGAGAGAGTCATTGATCAGCTGCCTCTTTCACGCCCCCAACTGGGGATCGAGCCCGCAACCCAGGCATGTGCCCTGACCGGGAATCGAACCCCGATCACCTGGATCCTAGGTCAACGCTCAACCACTGAGTCACACCAGCCGGGCTGAATTTTTTTTTTTAAAGAGTGAATTCTTTTTAAATGTCAATGTATTGCAATGGCCTGTGCTGGATCAAGGCATTATGGTAAGAGCGACACGTCAGAACATGCCAGAGAGACAGATGCTGTCACAGAGGAGCTGCCACAGGTCAAGGGGGAAGAATGCAGGCCTTTTCTAAAAGACAACTCAGACAAACTGAAGAAAAAAGTCCCACAAATAGCCCACTGGATTTTTCATGTTTTAATTTATAAGTAGTTTTTTCCCTGTTCAAAAAAAACCCCCAAAACTTAAAAACCTAAGCCCATGTAGGAAATCAAAGGAGACTTTCTATGAGACCTATTGATGACTTGAATATGCAAGACCACGAATGTATGTTGCTGAGGGCTTCACATTCTGAGATGGCCTCAGACAAATCATGGAAGCCCTAGCCTAACGGAGCTGAGCCTGACTCCAGCACAGATATGCTTGAAGTGCCCCCTGCTGACTTCTGGTGACACTGCAACATCTCAAAAAAGCCACTGTAAGAGGCTTGAAACAATTGACTTTAGTCATTAAGCTCTTGTATTTTTATTGGAGTTTTTCTTGTTTGTTTTGTAAAATTATATGTATCTATGAAGGAGGTATTGCTCTTCTCACCTCTGTGGCTACTTCCCACAGCATCCAGCTGTGCTGGGAAGTTAGGAGGTTCTTAGTAGTTGTTGGGTGAATAAATAACACTGAGTAAAAGATGATGCAGTGCTAAATAGGGGAGAAATCGGGTTATTTTTTATTTTAAATTTTCACTAGCTTTAGTAATTATGAAACTTGAACGTGCATGTGTGGGTGCGCGCGCGCACACACACACACACACACACACACACACACACACCGTCCTTGCCATAATCTAGTCTACTTAGACCAAATCTATCTGGTTAGGGAAATGGAGGACAACTTCATTTACCTGGGGCTTTTTGCTGGCCTCATATGTTTCTCTTCTTCCTTTTTATTAACTCTTTTGTTAAAAAATATATTCTTGACCAAAATAAAACCATAAAAAACAAAATGTCAAGAAGTACAAAAGTGTGTGCAACCAAACTTAAGTCCTTCTCTAGTCTCTAGTCTCTCCCCAGCAGCGACAAGTTCCCTCTCCTGTGTATTTTCTAGAAGAATCTACGCATTTACAAGCATAAATGTGTATTCATCCACACATTTACAACTTATTTTTTACAGCAATGTCAACATACCATAAGCACTGTTCTATAACTTATTTTTTCACCTATAAAGTGCTCATGCAGAAGGGCCCCTTTTCTTTTTAGAGCCATGTAAGATTCTTCTCTGTGGTTGTACCATCATTTTTTAACCAGACACCTATTAATAGTTATTTAGGTCTTTTTAGTAATATAAACCATGCTATCATGAACAAAGACAAATTCTTTTAAATTATTGAGTCATCAAGTATAAATGTTTTTCATAAGCAAATCCACTAGGTCCTCTAATGAACATGTATAAATTTGGATTTCTACCCACAGTGTGGAAAAACAAGTGACCGTAGACATTCTGGCCATTATGGTGTATGAGTGAACTGTTTAATCTCTGCCAACCTGGAAAGTGAAAAATGGCCTTTTGTTTTAATTTTCATTGTAAATAATAATAACAATAATAATAATAGCTAATTCTCATACAGTCACTATGTGCCAGGCATTATTCCAAGAATTTTACATTTATGACTAAAGTGATACAAAATGGTTTTATTAAGATATAACTTACATATCACACAAAACATCCATTTAAGGTATACAAATAAATTATTTTTAGTATGTTCACATGGTTGTGTAAACATGATCAAATTTAGAACATTTTAATTACACCCGAAGAAGCATTTTAGCTATCACTCTGCTCACCCCCTTCCCGCAGCCCCAGCCTTAGGCTACTTTCTGTCTCTATAGATTTTCCTATTCTAGACATTTCATGCACATGAAAACACATAATATGTGTTTTTTCTGACTGGCCATTTCCACTTAGCATAATGTTTTCAAGGTTCATCATGTTGAAGCTTGAGTTAGTACATTCTTTTTGGTTGCCAAATAATGTTCCATTGTACAGACATAACACATTTTATTTATCCATTTATCAGTTGTATGTCTGAGGTGTTCCCATCTGGGGGCTACTATGAACATAGTATAATAATTCTGCTATGAACATTTGTGTACAAGTTTTTGTGTGGACAATATATTTTTCATTCTCTTGGGTACCCACGCAGGAACAGAAGTGCTGGGTCAATGGTAACTGCGTTTAAGTCTTTGAGGAGCTGCCAAGCTGTTAAGTACCTCTTTCTCTATCGTTCCCCAGCTTTCCCTCTGACAGTTTGTCATCACCTCCTTGTGCTGCAAATTAGTGTCCATTTCTTAATTATTATACTCATGAAGTTGGGATGAAATCCACTCATAGCCTCGCAGGGAACAGGCTGACATATCTCAGAGAGGAGCGGGGCAGACGGGAAGAGATTAACCAAAGAACATACATACGCATACGCATGACCAATGGACGCAGGCAAGAGCGTGGTGAAGGCCTGGGCTGGGGCCTGGGCTGGGATGAGGGGGAAAGGGGGGGGGGACTTGGGGGACATCTGGAATACTGTCAAAAGTAAAATATAAAATAAAATAAATCCACTCAGAGCATCTATCTCCTTAGCACCAAACATAGAGCTGGGTACCAGGGTAGATACTCAAACATCTATGTGAACAAATGAGAGAGTAGAGGAAGGAAGGAAGGAAGGAAGGAAGGAAGGAAGGAAGGAAGGAAGGAAGGAAGGAAGGAAGGAAGGAAGGAGGGAGGGAGGGAGGGAGGGAGGGAGGGAGGGAGGGAGGGAGGGAGGGAGGGAGGGAGGGAAGCAGAGGTAAATGCAGAATTGTCCTAGACATCTGTGATTTTATGGTAGTGCTTTTACTTTTATTATGTGATTTCGATATGTTATAGAAACTAATATAATTTTATAGGTAATTTTTCTCCTACTTGATATTTTAGTGTAAAACTAATTGCCATTTTTATCACTGCTAAAGTTATAGTACTATTTTATCAAAAACTTATTTATATGTTGTTCAGTACCAATTCCAATACCTTCCATTCAAGATATGTAAACAGTTTAATAACACAATGTGTCACCTATTAGCAGACTTCACATTTGTAAAGGCTAAAGCATCATACTTAGAACTGAGAATTTACCTGGACCTAGCCTAATTTCTCAAAGAAAATTCGGGAGAATCAGTACATAAATTGACCTTCAAAATTATTTCTAAAACCTGTACTCTCTGACTTCATACGTCAATCACCATTTTCTTCTCACTATACAGGGATTTGACTGACCCTTGTCCAAAATTCTACACAGCTGTCTTAACCCTACTGGAAGTACCCTACCTTAGATGCAACCTTTGGACCATTTTAAGCTACAGGAGTTCAACCCAGTTGACTTATTACCTAATAGCAATGTAAGAGGAGAACAAATCTGCCAGGACCTTGAGTCTACATTATTAAAGGCTTTCTCTAGAGGCCTTGAACCCAGTTTGTCTGCTTGACTGGCCAGGAGAAAATAGGCAGTCTCATGGGCTCAGTCCTGCCTGAATGAGAAAGGCGTTTCTGTCTTAGACTTCAGCTCCAGCAGCTCCACTGAGGAGTTCCAAGAGGAGCAAATGTCCTTAGAACCTGATAGAGGAAAAGCTCTGGCTGGTTTGGCTCAGTGGTTAGAGCGTCGGCCTGCGGATCCAAGGGTCCCAGGTTCAATTCTGGCCAAGGACATGTACCTCAGTCGCAGGCTCATTCCCTGGGCCCAGTCTGGGCACGTGCAGGAGGCAACCAATCCATGTGTCTCTCTCACGTCGATGTTTCTCTCTCTCTCCCTTCCATTCTCTCTGAAAAGCAATGGAAAAAATATTCTCCGGTGAGGATTAAAAAAACACACCAAAAAAAAACAACTTGATAGAGAAAAAGACTGAGAACAGATGGCAAGGTCCACAATGAAATCTGGAGTTCTGGGCCTATTCCTGGTTGCTAGGACCCCAGCCCCAGGGGTCACTAGGGGTCACTTTGACCTCAGCATTCTCAGATATCCTAAGATGAAATGCTCTGCTCACTCAGCACTGTAAAGACCAGTCTGTAATGTGCTGAAGCTGGCTTATATCAGCTTGCTAAAGCTGATTGTTAAATCTTTAGGAGTTTTGAAAACAGATTAATGGCATCTGTAGCTTGAAATAAGCCACCAAGGGAGCATTTACCCCACCGAAATTGGCAAACGGTACAAACTAAGACTTTTTCCCCAAGACAGTCGGCTGTCAAATATTTACCAGTAAACCACTTATTCCTAGCCTATAAAACCTACATATAAATCAGGGGTTCTAAACCAGGAGTGATTCTGGCCTTAAGGCAACGTCTAGAGACATTTTGGGTTGTCACAAGTGGGAGGAGGGGGAAGCTGTTTTTGCCATCTGATGGGTAGAAGGCAGAGATGCTGCTAAACATCTTACTACAATCCCACATAACAAAGAATTCTCCAACTCCCCAAATGTCAATAGTGCTGAGGTTGAGAAATCTTGGTGTGTACCTTGAGAAAGTAGAGCTTCCTAATAAGCCATATTCATTAAGACCAAAATCTATTCCTCATGATGGAACTGACTATCCCGTAATTACTCTCTCCTTTCCCATTAAAAGGCTCATGTGACCACCAGACAACCATTGCTAATGCTCATGTATTAAAAATTAACTTTGCAGGCACTTCACACATAAACTCTTGCTGCCTCTTCTGCATCACTCATATGTACTCATATTGTAGTTGTATGTCATTGCCCTTTTCAACTTATTTTGGTGACATTCTGGTATCTGCCACAAATCAACCCCTATCCACCTCCAACTATCTTTTAAAAAAACAGCTTTCTTGAGATATAATTCATATATCATACAATTAACTCATTTAAAGTGTAAATTCAATGGCTTTAGCATATTCACACAGTTCCGCAACCATCACCACAACCAATTTTAGGACATTTTCACCATCTCAAAAACAAATCACAAACCTAACTAGTCAATTCCAATTTTTCCCAAGCTCCCCAGCCCTAGACAAACACTAATCTACTTTCTGTTTCTATAGATTTACCTATTCTCAATATTTCATATGAATAGAATCATATGTGGTCTTTTTGATGTCAAATATTCCAGTGTATGGATATACCTAATTTTATTAATCCATTTATCAGTTGATGGACATTTGGGGTGTTCCCACTTTTGGGCTATTTTGAATAATGCTGCTATAAACATTCACTGGTACAAGTTTTTGTGTGGGCAGATGTTTTCAGCTAGGAATAGAATTGCTGAGTTAAATCATAACCCTTTGTTTAATTATTTGAAGAACTGCCAGACTATTTTTCAAAACAGATGCCCCATTTGTACATTTCTACCATCAGTGTGGGAGGGTTACAACTTATCCACATCCCCACCAACACTTTTTATTCTCTGTCTTTTTTTAAAATTTATCTTTATTGTTGAAGGCATTACAAATGTCCCTTTTTCCCCCATTGATCTCCTCCACCCAGTACCTCTCCCCCCAGGCCTTCACCCTCTATTGTGTGTGTCCATGGGTGATGCATATATGCATATAACTTCTTATGCTAATCTCTCCCCACCCACACACCCACCCCCGCCTTCCCTCTGAGATTGGTCAGTCTGTTCCATGCTTCTATGTCTCTGGATCTATTTTGTTCATTGGTTTATTTTGTTCATTAGATTCCACATATGGGTAAGATCATGTGACACTTGTCTTTGTCTGACTGGCTTTTTTCTCTTAGCATAATATTCTCCAGGTCCCACAACGCTGTCTCAAAGGGTAAGGGATCCTTCGTTTTTACAGCTGCACAGTATTCCATCTATAAATGTCCGAGAAGATGCCTGATAGGATATCAATCTTCTTGAACTTGTAGAGACTTGTTTTGTGTCCTAACATGTGGCCTAGCTTTGAGAATGTCTCATGTGTTGCCCTGCCGGGCGTGGCTCAGCGGTTGAGCATCGGCCTTGGATCCAGGCGATCTGTGTTCGATTCCCAGTCAGGGCACATGCCCGGGTTGCGGGCTCAATCAATGACTCATCATTGATGTTTCTATCTCTCTCTCCCTCTCCTTTCCTCTTTCTGAAGTCAATAAAGACATATTTAAAAAAAAAAAAAAAGAGAGAGAGAATGTCTCATGTGTACTTGAGGAGAATGTATATTCTACAGCTTTGGAGTGGAATGTTCTATAAATTAAATTAAATCCATCTGATCTAGTGTGTCATTTAGAGTCACTGTTTTCTTGTTGATTTTTTTGTCTGGAAGATCTATCCAGTAAAGTAAGTGGATGTTAAAGTCCCCTACTTTGACTGTATTGCTGTTGATCTCACCTTTAAAGTCCTCCAGAAGTTTGTTTGGTTGATTGTTTTTGTTTGTTTTTTGTTTGTTTGTTTTCCAGCCTGTATGAGTCTTTTGTTCTGGGGTGGATCTCTTGTAGATGGCATATATCTGGGTCTTGTTTTCTTATCCATTCAGCTACCCTATGTCTTTTGATTGAGACACTTAATCCATTTATATTTAAGGTTATTACTGATAGGTAGTTATCTATTGCCATTTTATTTCTTTATGCCTATGTTTCTCATTCTCTCTACTTCAACTTCTTACTGCAGCAGTCCCTTTAACACTTCTTGAAATGCTGGTTTGGTGGTGATAAACTCCTTTAGCCTTTTTTTGCCTGGAAAGCTCTTTATTTCACCATATATTTTGAATGATAGCTTTGTTGATAGAGTAGTCTTGGTTTCAGATCCTTGTTTTCATTACCTTGAATATTTCATGCCATTCCTTTCTGACCTGTAGAGTATCTGGTGAGAAATCAGCTGGAAGCCTTATGGGAGCTCCTTTCTGAGTAACAGCTTGCTTTTCGCTTGCTGCCTTTAAGATTCTTTGTCTTGGATTTTTGGCATTTTAATTATGATGTGTCTGGGCGTGGGCCTCTTTAGGTTCTTCTTGCTTGGGACTTTCTGTGCCTCCTGAACTTGTGTGACTTTTTTCCTTGACCAGGTTAGGGAAGTTTTCTGCCATTATTTCTTCAAACAGGTTCTCTAACCCTTGCTTATTTTTGACCTCTTCTGGCACTCATTTGATGCAAATATTGTTATGTTTCGTGTCCCACAGCTCCCTTAACTTAGCACAGGGATCCAAATGGGTGCCCTCTGAGATCCTCCTGTTTTTAATTGTTTTTTCTTTTTGGTTCTCTGATTGAGTGATTTTATCTACCCTGTCTTCTAATGCGCTGATCCAATCCTCAGCTTCCCCTAATCTGGGGTTCATTCTTTCCAATGATTTTCTTTATTTCTACTATGTCATTCTTAATTTCCTTCATAGTTTCTATATCTTTTTTCATGCTGTTGAGCATCTTTATGATCAGTATTTTGAACTCTATATCTGATAGATTGCTTATCTCCATTTCATTTAGCTCTTCTTCTGGAGAATTCTTTTGTTCTTTCATTTGGGGCTTGTTTTTTGGTCTCCCCATTTGGGCTGCCTGTTTGGATTTGTTTCTATGAATTAGGTAGATCTGCTAGGACTCCCAGTCTTTTGCATGGTCTCTGATGCAGTCCAATGTCAGACACTGTTTGTGACTGGCCTTGAGTACCTTGTTTGAAGTTTTCCACACTCCACAGCTTCTGGTTTCCTAACTGCCAGGGCTGGGTGTGTTTGGACAGTATCAAGATGTGCACCAAGGTCTGCTTTTCTAAGCCCTGGGTCCAGAAGCAAATCAGGCAAAGACTCAAAGCACCCAGAAGTTGTTATTCAGTCTCTTAATGAGGCTCATTAAGAGACTCCATGGGGTGGAGCCAGAAGTTTTTTAGCAGGGTGGGGCAATTGCTTCCCCCATCCCCCACCCCAGGCAAAAGCTGCTTGGAAGGTAAATGTCTGCCTGAGAAAGATGTCCTCTGCCGTTTGGGGGAATAACTCAGCACCGGGGTCAAAATGGGTGCCCTCTGAGATCTATTCCCCCAGTCAACCCCCCTGGATTCTCCTCACAGAGCTCTAGTCCACTCTGCCTTCCCTCCACCAGAGCCCAAGGTGAGTGGCTGGACACGAACCCTTGTGTGTCGACCCTTTGAGAGGGTGCCTGAATTTCCAGCCACTTCTGCCTGGCAGACTGAAACCCTGCTGCTTTTCATAGCCAGATGTTATGTGAGTACCTTTCTCAGTTCTGGTGCTCTAGGTTGGGGAGCCCCAACTGGGGTTTAGACCCCAGAGTCCTCAGTGGAAACCCCCAACAGCTGAGATATCCCTCTGGACCTTCAGCTGCTGCCTGTGGGAGCCCAGCCAGCCCTCTGGCATCTCCACACTTCCTACCAGTCTCTATGTGGTTTTCACTTTTCCTCCTTGGTTATGAGGGTGCTCTCCAGCTTGTCTTCAGTTCTTCAGTTGCAGTTGATTATTCCAGGTGGTTTTTCTATATTTTAGCTGTAATTCCAGTTTGGTCCTGGGAGAGCGTCAGCGTAGCTTCCACTCAATACACCACCGTCTTGGATCTGTCTGTCTTTTTTATTATACACATCCTGGTTGGTGGCATCTCATTGTGGTTTTCATTTACATTTACCTGATGGCTAATGATATTAAGCAGTGTGTGTGTGTGTGTGTGTGTGTGTGTGTGTGTGTGTGTGTATGTGTGTGTTGGGGAGGAAGAGGCAGGGTGAGGGAGGGAGATTAAATTTATCCTTTAGTCACAGGTTGCCAGTCCTCAAGAATCTATCCGGACATAACAAAGAAAAATATCTAACATCCAGGCTTGGAGCTGGTCATAGCAACTAGGTAAGACCCTGAGTTCTTCCTTGGAGATAAAATGGGTAAATTTTCTGTTGCATTGTTTTTGGTGGAGGCATATTCAAGACCCATTTAATATTATTTTTAAATTGTTTACTTGCAAAGTAAAAATAAAAATTGATTTCTCACCACTAACCAGTTTTCTCATTTTAGTTTCTTTTTTAAAGATTGTTGAGCCTACTTGTCCTCTGGATAAGAGTCCGTATTAACATTTACCTGCTTCAGAGGTTGAGGAACTAAATAGATCTCCTAAAGAATTTCTTGGGGTGAATCCAGTACTATCATCTGCATCTCCAGCCTGGAAGCCCAGAACTTTCTATTAGTACAATGTCCCCATTGGAAGCACAGGGGATTCAGAAGAGCAGCTTTTCCCTATCCCCGGTCTTTGATCTTTCTATGATAAGTTGCCAAAATATCTAGGTGAACATTTAAAAATGAAGTCACTGATATATTTCAGCTATATGTTTTGATACATGTCAATGCATCAAATATTCTACATTAGTTTGATATATATGAATATTCAGTATTATGTAAGTAAAATGTACATTTTCAGCTTATTGTCTTAGACACTTGCTATTCCACCAATGACCACATGGCAAGCCCTCAGTGAATATTTGTTGATAATAGTATCTCTGTGCAATATTTGAATGGGAATTGAAGAAAAATGTTGCAATTTGCCTGCATGCAGATATACTCTGAAATTACTTGTGGTTTATAAGAACTGAAAGTCACTAGATATCAAGCATAAAGCTTTAATTATTATTATGATTCACTATTATTTTATTTTTATTTTGTTAAGGAAAATGAGATACAGTGAACCATTACTATTTCATGCTGCTGGTAGGGTAAAGTTCACATCCTTGCTTTTCTATTTATAATGTGGGGGGCGGGGTGGTCATTCACCTACCCAGTCTAACTAAGCCTTTCGGTTTCTTCTATTTCTAAAAATGAGATAATAGTATCTGTTTTGCCTCCCCCACAAGGGTGTTTTGAAATCAGAAGGTGCTTTGAAACAAAGAGGGCTATGCACGTGCTGGGGTTTAGGGATTACTTGTAGCTTCCTGATGTTGCTTCCTTCTAAGGCTTGACATAGTAGTATTTTGAAATGTTATGTTGCTCCCCAGAAGTAAACTTTCAAAACTAATGACGAAAAATCATAACAAGAAACAAGTTGCACATCTCTCTTACTTAAACTACTGGTGTTTCTGAAACTGTACTGACGTCTAAGTGGAAAGTGAATTCCACTTATAATTATCCTGGCTCGGTTTGTACTATGGCAACATAAGAGCTTGTCCTAATGCTCAGAATTTTACCCTTCAAAAGTCAGAGTTCTAAGAAGTGCTCCAGGAAATGGCTTTGGAATCCAGAGCCCAGGGCCACTTCTCTGTGTGGGAATTTGCCAGTGAAAATGCGGGAGACAAAGCATTGTATGTGTTCAGCATCATCCACCCCAGGGTCCTTAAATGGAGTGATTTCCGTGCTTTCAAATTTCCTGGAGCCTGCCCAGCCGGGTGTGGCTCATCGGTTGAGCATCGACCTAGGATCCAGGAGATTGTGGTTCGATTCCCGGTCAGGGCACATGCCCGGGTTGCGGGCTCGATCTCCAGCAGGGGGCGTGCAGGAGGCAGCCGATCAATGACGACTCTCTCATCATTGATGTTTCTATCTCTCTCTGTCCTTCACTCTTCCTCTCTCTGAAATCAATAAAGATATTTAAAAAAAAAAAATTCCTGGAGCGTGAAGTTTTCTAGAAGAGCTGTCTCTCCTGCTCTGATACTTTTGTGTCACCTTAGAAGAGTCAGTCAGGAGACAAACCTGATTGAGGCCTTGGCTTCCTGCTTATCTTTTCTTTAAGATGCTCTGAAGGCATCTGCCGGATGGTATCTGAGAATGTGAAGGTTTCAGAAGGATTTGGAAGCCATTTGGTGGTCACTAATGTTTGGCTCTTCATTTTCTTGGCAGTTCACCATCTAATGGCCAGTGGACTGGGTCTAGGTGAGAGGTGGCATTGCCTGGACTGAACTCTGTACCAGGACATTGTGGGCATGAAGGCTGCGGTCAGAAATGTCGCAATATTGCTTCTCCTCCCTCCTTTACTTTCCCTTACAAACTAACTAGTAAATACAAATAATCCAAACACTAAATTCCTAGAATGAACTCAACCAGGAGAGCACGGCGGGGAGGTTTTTCCTAGACAGCAGGCTACACCCTATTCCCAAATTGAATCTTTTATTTGTCTATTTCATGGATTCTTGTTGGGTGCTTATAGATCTTCTAAAAATAAATACCTCTTAAATAATCTTTTAAAAGACCGAGAACGTGTTTGGAGAATAAATCAATTTTTTCTACTTTAATGTTTTTCATTTTAAATATGGTGTCCTTTTTTAAAAGCGAAGAATAACTGTAGTAGGTGGAAACAATGTATTTTCAAGTTTCCTTGTTTTGTTTTAATCAAGCAGAGTTTGCACTGCATGTAGATTTGTAGATTTGTTTGAGAGGCAGTACAATTCTTTTGGATGTTGTTTTGTGTTTTGATTTTGGTATTCTGTTCTTTGGATTTTTTCAAAGAGCACTCAGATCTGGTTTTTGTTTTTGCTGTACCTACAGAACCATTCTGTGTTTTGAAATATTTCATTGTGAAAATGTTTGCTCACGGAGGATTAATCACATAGGATTCAGTTTCCCAAATGCTACAAACTTGGGTTGATTTCTTTTAACGGTTGAAATTTTTTTTTTGTCTAGAAATCTGCCAACAACCTTCCATGTTTCAACTTAAGATAGGAGATTGGATAAGTGATCTTGTGAGGTCTCTATAATGTCGTGCATGTCGATGGGGATCAAACCATGTTTGGGGAAGACATGCTATAGAAAGAAGAAAAGAGTGCCTGCTCTTGTGTACTATATTTGACTTCCCAGGTATCAGTTAATAGATATATTATTTTTGTGGTACTGGTTTGGTTTTGCAATTGGGAGTTAAAAGAATTCTTCGGTACCATAGTAGCTCATGATTTTTAGTTTGTCTTCATTACACCAAGGATATAAAGAAGTTATTCAGATGAGTTGTCTACATAACACCAAATATCTGTATATTTGAATACCTACCAATAGCTTGGTAATTTTTTTCCAGTTTTTAACCTAGACATGTAGTGCTGTGTATGAACCCAATATAAGAATCCTGCTGTATAAAGGTGATTCATTGCATAACATGACGTCATCACACATATTTTATTTTGTATGACTGCAATCCTGGATGCTATGTTTTCTTTATATACTTTGCCACCTTTTACATCATCATTACATAGTTGTCACTGAGATGGATGGATGGATAGATGATGATAGATTAGATAGATAGATAGATAGATGATAGATAGATAGATAGATATAGATAGATAGATAGATAGATAGATGATAGATTAGATAGATAGATAGATGATAGATAGATAGATAGATAGATGATAGATAGATGATAGATAGATTGATGATAGATGATAGATGATAGATAGATAGATAGATAGATAGATAGAGAGAGAGAGAGAGAGAGAGAGAGAGAGAGAGAGAGAGAGATAGATAGATAGATAGATAGATAGATAGATAGATAGATAGATAGATAGATAGATAAAAATCTGGAGGAAGTTTCAAAATAACCAGAAGACAGTCAAGTAACTGAATCAATTCTGACTAAGCTATAGGTTCAGCTTTATAAGTAGTCCTCTTTGTGCCACCCCAGAGATCCAAACAGCTTACCAGGTGCCTCTTTTCCTGCCCTCCCTGACTGAAAACACCTGTAAGGCGACAGCCACCCTTTCTGAAGGTTCGAAGGCCTTTTGACCATCTGTTTCTATCCCACTGCCTCACTGCAAGCCGTCTGCTTTCTGGTACGTAATGAATTCTGCAGTTCAATTATTGCATATTCAGCTCCAAAGTTTCTGTTTTGTTCTTTTTTATGTTTTCTATCTCTTCGTTAAACTTCTCGTATTTTTCTTGTATTGCTTTCCTATCGTTAATTATCTATGTTCTCTTGTAGCTCTCTGATCATTTTGAGAACAATTATTTTGAGTTGCCAGTTACTTTTTTAATCTTCTCTTTGGGGCCGGTTACTGGAGGTTACAGTATTCCTTTGGTGGAGTCATGTTTCTGATTCTCTCTCATTCCTGTAGCCTTGTGTAGGTGGCTGCTCATTTGAAGAAACAGTCATTTCTTCCAGACTTTATAGAATGATTTTGACAAGAAAGATTTCCACCTACTGGAGTGTGATGTGTCCCTGGGTCTAGTGGCCAGGGTGCCAAGTGAGAGATGTGTGGCGCCACAGGGCTGGGGTAGAGAGCATGATGTCTCTTCAACTCAGGCCACTGGGACCACAGCATTGACAACTGTGCGGTGCTTGGCAAGTGCTCCTGAGTGTCCACAGTGGTGGCAAGAGCTATCGGGTTCCTTAGCTGTGCCCCCAGGTTCAGTGGTGGCGGCCAGAGCTGGTGGTATACACGCAACCGGCTATGGGGGCCAGCTTCACGTGCCTGTGTAGTGGCAGGGGCCACTTGCAGGCACACAGATGTAGTTAGCTGTTGGGGCCAAGATAGACAACTGCTGGAGCACTGGTGATTTGGGGGCCCTGGCCGTTGGCACTACAGTGCTTGCTGGGTCTTGCTCTAGGTGCACGCAGCGCAGCAGGTGAGGGTGTTGGACTGGCGGCGTGCAGGGGCTCAGCGGCAGGGGCTCCTTGCAGGTGATCACAGTGGGGCAGGCCAGTGACAGAAGACAGCACCTTACCTGGGCCACAAGCAGCTTTGATAGGTATGGTTGCCAGGTGTGCTCTTCTGTGACTGCATAGCCTTCCCTGGGCTTGCACACACAGTGAGAGGCTGGTGACAGGGGTCAGGCTGGCGGGGTGCAATTGCACATTAGAAGGGCTAGACCCCGGCACACACCCAACTGTGGCGTCGGCTATGGGGCTCTGGATTGGTATACTGCGATCGCAAAGCCTCCGAGGCCTGGGGTGGCCGCTGATGCAATTCCAGGCTTCCAAAAGTAGAAGGAGGGTGCAGGGCGGGCTCAGGTGGCCGCAGTCAGTGGATGTGAGTGCCCGCGGGGAGAGCCGGCCAAACCTGCAGGACATTTGTGGCAGCCGTGCTGGCCACTTGTTCCTTCTTTATTATTGAAAGCAGCTGGGTTTGTCCGTAAAACAGGTGACTGTGACCCTCAACCACCTCCACGCATGGCTGCTATTGGTCACCACCGCTTTTCTTTATTGTTCTAGCCATCCCTAGATGTCTCGGCTTTGCTGACCTGGGTAGGGTGAAACTGGAGTGGAAACTTCATGCGGGGCCCCAGAAGGCCGGGGAAGCCAGTTGCTCACCCCACAGCTCCTTCCCTGGTGAGCAACAGTTCCTCACCCCCCCAATTCCTTCCCTTTTCCAGCTGGGGAGTTCCCTCCTGGCAATCAGCAGTGCCAGTTTAGGGGATGAGATGACGCAGGGAAAACAAAGCTGGATTCTTTCTCTTCTGTGTGGTTATATAAACCGTGTAGCCAAAGTTTCTTAAATGATCGCTGTGTAATTGTTGACCTTTGTGGGGGGACAGAGGCTGGGGTCTCCTATGCACCATCTTGATGATGTCAAGTTGAGCTCAATAAATGCTGATTGAATCTATAGATGCAATTCTTACCACAACCCATGGTTGTAGTGTTAGCACTGCCAATATTTCACATAAGTGCAAACAGCCTCTAGATGGTCAGGATGTGCTACGTTCCATGCTTGGAAGTGCGTATTTCTGATCATATAGACCTAGTTTGACCATTACCTCTAGCTGTCTACGAGTGACATAACTTTTGATTTGGAGATTGCGTGTCACTTCTTTCTGGTCCAGGAATAGAAGTAGGAAGGATGGCCACCAGCTCGCCTCACAATGCACACAAGGATATGCGACCTCTAGGATTTGCTCATTGATTTATGTGGGCCATTTCCATTGGCACCTGGGTGGGAAGTGGGGACAGGTGTCTAAACCAGATAAAGCTGCTGAGTCTCACATAAGACAATGTGTGTGAGCACTCTTTTTAAACTGTAGAACACTATAGAAAATAACATATTAATAATGCTAATTAAGCCCGGCCAGGCATGGCTCAATGGTTAAGCGTCGACCTAGGATCCAGGCGATCAGGGTTCGACTCCCAGTCAGGGCACATGCCCGGGTTGTGGACTCGATCAATGACTCTCTCATCATTGATGTTTCTATCTCTCTCTCTCCCTCTCCTTTCCTTTCTGAAATCAATAAAAGATATATTTTAAAAATTAAAAATAATGCTAATTAAATGGTTATTAATGCTAAATAAATGGTTAGGTGCATTTATCCTTATGAATCTATGCTGTCACTACTCGCAGTGTGAATTAAGCATGTGTTATCAAATCTTGCTACATGCTGGGCGAGGCGATTCTCTGATTTCCTTGTCTCTTATAGAATTTAACTTGTACATGTCCATGTTTTATAGTTTTTTACTCCAGTAGACGTTTACCCCTTTACTTTTCTGTTTAAGGATTTCCTGGTTGCTTCACGTGACTGTTCATTTTGTTTTATATTTTGGAGGAAGAGTACATATTAGGCAATTTGTCCCTTTTATTTAACCTTTTCTATCACTATTGAGAAACTATAAGAAATTGTCCTTTATAGCTCTCACTTTCCTAGTGACACAAGTTCTATGGGGCAAGATTTTTCTATTTTAAAATAAGTCTTTATCTTACTCAATTCACAGGGGTTGCTGTTTGTCCTGATTGGCCAGACACTGTAAAAGACATTTTCACAATGGCTTAGCATTTCAAAATTCATGCAGATATTGAAAATTGTGAATTTTCCAGACACTCCAAATCTCAGATCAGAATTTTATTTAAAATGTTTAGTACACTAGCTATTGATATAGTATCAGGTTCTTTCTAAAATCTATGCGAACATTTGTGAACCTCTCATGTTGCAGGCGAGAAACAGAAGTCCAACATGTACTGACTCACTTAAGGTCATGCACGTAGGTGGGAAGAGAGCCCTGGAGCTCCTGCCTGACTTTCCCTACGTGACACTGCCTCGCATGCAGTAACCTGGACCCCTTTTGCTGCAGAAAGCTGCCAACCTCAGTTCCCTCAGGACTCCATCCTTGAGTACGTATCCAGTCACGCTGTCTCTCAGGGGATTTGGTGCTGTGGGAATTTCAGCATCCTGTATTCATGGCCATGTTGGCTCAAGAAAGTTTCAAAGACTAGAGTGCAGTGTGTGCAGATCTGACTTGGGCATCTGAAATATATGTGAAGAAAACAGGAATTATTCTATTTGTTTTTCCAAAAAGTTACAACTCCAGTGCATTTAACCTCTTACCCATTTTTTCTTGTCATTACTAATAAAAGAACACTCATCACTTTATACTGTTTTCACATAACAATTTTCAGATCTCAGATCATAAAGTGATCTGAGAAATATCTTTAGATGTGATCATTATAAAAATATTCTTTCTTTATAAAATTAATAATTTATAGTGACCTCATTCATTAATTGCCTCAAAATCTTGCCCTCAGGTTGCCCTCAGTAGGAATCTCCATGTTCACAAAGCAAAGCGGGCACAGAAGGGAAGCTGAGTGGGAGCAGAAGCAAAGCATGGCTGTCCCCTCCTATCTTCATACTGTTCTGTGTTTATAAATTCTTAAGTCAACTTTTTCATACCTTTGGAGAAATCACTGAGCATTTTTTATTTGGGAACTTTTGCTAAATTCAGTTAAAGGTAATTCTAGAAATACTTTGTCCTCTGAAATAAGCCACCCTTGTTCTAGTGGGCACCTGGTCCATCTCTGAGCAGCAGTGACTATCTGAAATGTTTCCTAATGCTGAGTCCAAATCTGTTTTCCTAGTGTTATTTATTGAGCAAAAGACTCCTTGTGCATGAATCCAATACTGTGAAAGATACTAGAATTATAGAGATAATTATAATTACAGAGATAAGGAAAATGTTTCCTCTTCCAAGTTAATCAGAGTGTAGCAAGTTTGGAAACCCTAAATAAAGGAGTGCCTTACAGAGATGAATGCAGTGGCCCGTACAGTACAATGTGGTAGGAATGATGACACAGACACCCCTATAAGATACTATCCACAGAAACTTTGGGCCTAGGTCAAGCATCACAGTTGTAAATGTGGCACTTACTCAATTTATAGGCCTCAGGCAATAAGCAGATAACTTCAGAATCCAAACTTATAAGTATCTCAGTTCACAGAAGAGCACTAACTAGCTGTATGATCCAAAGGCAAGGTTTTCAAAGTCAGCTTTATTGAGATGTAATTTGCATTGTACAATTTACCCTTTTTAGTGTATAGTTCTATGAGTTTTGATAAATGCATTTAGCCTTTTAACCACCATCACAGTGTAGAACAATTCCATCACCCCAAAATGTCCCTGTTCCCTTTTGTAATCAGCACCTCTCCCAAATGCTAGTCCCTGGTGACCACTGGTCTGTCCTCAATCCCTATCATCTAAAGACAGGATTCCCAATCTTTGTAAGCTTTGGTTTTTCATTCATCGATGGAAACAATAATATCACCTATTTCCTGGGGTTGTTAAAAGAATGAAAGATAATATATATATCTCATGCTTAGCACAATGCCTGGTACATTATGAGAACAAGATGTCAGTGGTTCTTGTCATCATCATCATCATCATCATTAAATACTGAGCACTGAGTTGTACGCCAGAAATCACAACAGTGTAGTAAGTAAAACTAAGAGTTTGTAAAATGCAATCTTCCATGTAATACAGAAGCGTATGCTATAGTATCTTGACAATTGGTCGTCAGGCCTCCATTAGAATGCTTTCATCACTGGGAAAGTCAGGTTTCTCAAGGCGCTTTCTCACATTGGTGAACAGTAATAATTGCTTAAATGTTCTTTTTGCCTTTCCATAACTTCTACTCATAAACCACAATGACTTAGAACACAAGTCCAATTTCTCTTTCACATAATGGGTCTTTAAAGAGAGCACCCTCGCCTCTCTTTATTTCTCTTCCTGAATCTTTTTCCTACTAAAGTAGTTCAAAACCGATAAAGCTAGAGGTGATTGGTAGAGGCTGCAAGGAGGTAGATATGACTCAGTATAAAAAGGAATGTTCCAAGAGAGCTACTTAAAGATAAAAGAGGCGGAAATTGAAGTAATTATTCTTATATCCCTTAGGATGTTTAAATGCTGGTTGAAAAATCAGAGATGTTGTAGAGTATTATATGGGAGTTAGATCAAGTAATTGCTAAGCTTCTTCCAGCTTGAAAACTATGATTCTACAAACATTTGTTCCTTTTGCCACGTCTCTAAAACATTTCATCTGTAATTTCAGAGTCATAGAAATCACTCTACCATCACAGAAATGGTTTCTGCCTTGTGTTTAAAATCCATTTATCTTTCTTCACTTGTTTACTCAAACTCATCTCAAGTTTTTGTTAATCGCATTTGGATAATAGAAAATAATGTATATCAGAACCTCTTCACAAACTTTGATTATGCAAAATATAAGGTGCTGTAAAGCTCTGTCTAGTCAGAATCCTTGGCTAGCACCACAAAATTTTATCTTAACAATTTTTAATGGAAATTTGTCCAAATTCTAATTAAATAATGGTTACAGTTTTTACAATTAAAGTGCTTAACTGTCTTTTCATTTTTCAGTTTACTGGAGATTTCACATTTTCTGCATGACTCAGCTCTATTGTTAAGACTATTAATTGGAGTATTGAGCTGTAATACAATTATGCTTTCAGGGCTAGAAGACAAGTGTAAGGATGGATCTTTGCCCCTACGTGTGTACATGTGTGTGTAGGGTTTCTGCTCTTCTCTGGATCCTCCATCCCAGTAGCTGTCACAGTGCACTTATCCATAGCAACATTTATTTTCTAATTTGTTGTGGCTTGGAAATACAAGCTTATTAGAACAAAGTCTCAAGCAAGGGTACATAAATTCTGAGACACTAAGGTATAAAATACATTAACTCTCATGCATGGTTCTTATATAATGTTTATTTTTGCAGCTCCAGGTGCTTAAAAATTAACTTCTAGTTTCCTCTTGTATTGTGAAGAGGAGGGATGAGGCTGTGAGCTACTTGAAACAATGTAAAATCTAGAATTTACTGCTCTGCTATTAGCCACACTCATTCTCTGACCTTCACAGTGGCAGCTCTATCTCCAGCAGCATGTCCTGCCTTTGGAGGGGCCCAACAGGTAACTGGAGAGCAGCGTCCTTTTGGTATCAAGAGGAGCCAGGCCAGAGCATGATTCTAAGCCAGGTATCTTGGCTATTTTCACGAGTTTTTGATAATCCTCTCACTTAGTGAATATTATTTCAAGGAAAACTGTGAAAAATGCTAGATTCAAAGAAGTCAGAAAGGAAACAGAAGAAAGATCTCTCCCAGCAATACATCCGCTCAGAACAATGGAGTTGAGAAAAGAGAGTCCAGAGAAGGGACAGAAGGACATTTGTCAGAGAAAAAATCTCCAAGTCAGGAAAAACTAGGACCATTTTTCTTTGAGCACATTTGTCGCTGGTTTTCCAGGAGGTATATTTGGCCCTGTGTTGCTGGTAAGAGACATGCTCCTGGATCTTGCACAGTGGGTGGCATCTTCCAAGGTGCAGCACCAGGAGGACGTTCTGAGGTCACTAATGTTAATGGTAAAAACTGTCACAATTTAAAAAAAAAAAAAGGGGGGGGGCTTCTTTGACTCTGATGGGCGCACTCTCTGTCATCTCCCACCCGTTCCTCATTTCTCATCAGCAGCGCAGTCGTTCTCATTTTGCGTGGCTCTCTTCTTGGGGGCCTCTTTTCAAGTGCTACTGTCTTGGACGATTCAGGGTGTCGTAGCAGGATGCCCTCGACTGGGAGGCCTAAACGACAGACACTTACAGCTCACATTTCTGGAGGCTGCGAAGCCCAAGACCAAGGTGGTAGCAGATTCGGTGTCTAGTGGGGGCTCACTTCCCGGTAGAAAGATGGTCACCTTCCCATTGCGTGTTCACACGGCAGAAGGAAGGTGAGCGAGCTCTCTGCAGGGGCTTGTATGGGGCACTAGTCCCATTCAGGAAGGCACCGCCCTCGGGAACTAAATGTCTTTGAAAGGGCCTGCCTTCTAACGCCACCATACGGGGGGTTAGAATTTCAACGTATGAATGGGGTGGGGACACAACATTGAGTCCATTGTAGCACCTGAAAAATTGAATGTGTAAATCTTTATTATCTTGGCAAGTACATTTAAAACATGTCTGTTTGGAAAAGTTAGAGGCAGCTTGGGCAAGGGAGCAGGAAAGGCACTGAAAGCAGCAGGCACTAGGACAGGCCACACTCTAGTTCAGCAGCAGTGAGCTGTCGGGGTGGAAAAGGGAGCCTGCAAGAGAAAGGGGAGGGTGTTCAAGAAGGGTCTGAGCTGAAGAAAAATGAGAGACGTAGGCTTGTGCTCCCTGTGCTGGTCCTCACTCTGTTCTTTGGACACTCTGATTCCTGAGCCTCAAGACTCTGAAACAGGCACAAGGCGACCTAGTCGGAGCTCAGGCGGCGCCACACGCACCCTTCTGACCTGTCTTCCCTGGGGGGTGGCTGAGGCCAATGTCAGGGTGTCCCGTTCCACCGCGACATTGTCCGCTGAAACCACTGCATGTGTTTCTCATCCTGAGCATGCGCTTACCTACCCCCGGACCAAAAAAAAATGACAGAATTAGAACCCTCGCAAAGCTTAAAGTAAGTCCTTGTCATTCATCGTTCTGCTTTACTCAGAAGCAAGAATTTCTGGTGCCAGGGGGGAACTAGACTTACCTGGGGAGTCACTTTGTAAGTTATATAAACGCCTAACCTCTATGTGTGCACCTGAAACTAATGTAATATTGAATGTCAACTGTAACTAAAAAATATTTTTTTTTAAAAAAGAAGTTTCTTCTTCCTCTCTTCTCTCCCTCTTTCTCTCCCTCCCTCCCTCTCTCTCTCTCTCTCTCTCCTTCTCTCTCTCTCTCTCTCTCTCCTTCCCTCCCTCTCTTTCTTTTTGATTTATTTGCAGTTTAGAGAACAACCCACCTCAAGGACAACTTTGATTCTTGATGACATAATTAGCCTCAGAAAAAGCTTATTAGCCTGTAGAAAAATCTATTAACCTATAAAAAAAGTTTACTAAGCAGAAACAATTTCCAAAATAACTATTAATTTTCCAATTGAATCTATTTTCTGCTTTTAAAAGAATTAAAAAAAAATGTGCCCTGCTACCTAAGGTTCGCAAGCCATTATTGAAGTCAGAAAAATTCCAAAGATTCTGCTTTGACTTGTGTGTGGGTGATACTTTCTAAATTTTCTTCAAAAGGACCAGCATGTACAGTTTTCTAAAAAGAGACATATCAGGGGAAATGTTTGCCCATAAGTCTGAAGATGATGTTATTTTTATTCTAGATAATAAACTGCTGTTTAATAAACAGTTTTGTTTTGTTTTTTTTAATTTAATTTAATTTAATTATTTATTTTTAATATATCTTTTACTGATTTCAGAGAGAGGAAAGGAGAGGGAGAGAGGGAGATAGAAACATCAATGATGAGAGAGTCATTGATCGGCTGCAGCCCACAACCTGGGCTTGTGCCCTGACCGGGAATCGAACCCCGATCTCCTGGATCCTAGGTCAACCGCTGAGCCACGCCTGGCCGGGTAACAGTTTTGTTTTAATGCCACCCTGCAAACTCTTCTAGAGCTACAACAAAACAAAACCATTGCCAGCTTCGTGTTGTTTACAAAGAATCAAATGCCAGGGTAACCGGGAAAAGTTGATATTGAGCTGATTACTATGTTTTCTCTTTGTCAGCTCTCCAAAATTCACTGTAGAAACTTCTTCGTTCCTCCTAACTATGGCATACTTGTTTTCTCTCTATGGTTTCTGGACTAGAAACTGGACAGAACAGAACAGAGCAGTAAGATCCCCAAGCTTATTGCTCACAAAGTCTTGCACTTTGTTCCAGACCAGGAATCATCCTAATTTACACCTATTTTTAAAGAAATAACTTTTTTACTTCTCCTAATACTGAACATATCCTCTCTTGAGCAACAGAAAATTTACCTAGCAACTGAGTTGATAAGGAATAACTTTTTGCACCCTAATATAAGCTTGATAAGAAGCTTTTCTGAGCACTTAATTTTATTTTTATTTAAATTTCAGTTTTAAAAATTTAGAGTTGGTTTTTTAGATGCTCTAATTACTTAAAATAATCTATTCACCAGACTAGGCAAACATTACAATTGAGCTCCATTCTAAGTATCTGGATTTGTAACAAATGAAAACATAGAAGTGATAGTTCACAAAAGATTGAACAAAGACAGCTTAAACTGGAGTTCCATTAAAATGACTTAAAACATTCTGTTTACATACAACTTTCTGCAACACATCTAAAGCACTGTATTTTATTGATTTGAAGGCACACTTTTTAAAAAATGTTTCAACAATTCTGAAATTGGGATGTTTATTACCTTGCTGTGGACCAACAAACATTTATGATATACTTGTTTGTGCATGTGCACAAACATCAAAAACACTAAATCTCACACAGCCTGCATTTTACCGATTTCCCTGGCAATGTCTCCTACCCCTCTCGCTTCCCACGAGCTTGCTCCAAACAGAGGCCTGTCTGGGTTCCAGGCTCGGTTGTGCACCAGAGCATTCACCAGTCCAGTATGCATGGGATGCGGTCGCCTCCAGTCTCATTACGATTATCATTCTATCATTCCTATCTCAGCCTAAAATGTCCACTTCACATTTAAGATCACTTCTTTTTGGCGTGAGCTCCCCTCCCAGGAGCACGCCCACATCTTCCCCCTTCCCCTCTTCTTCCCCCACAGGCATGCATCTTCTAAGCTCTAAGAGATGCCACAAGACTTGCAACCAGGGGAGCAGGAGGCAGCAGCTGCTCCTGGGCTAACCCCCTGAACCAGTCCCCAGGTCCCCTTTTCTATGACTTTCCAGTGAGCCAAAGCTGCCCTGCCTAGGCTCTCCTGTTGCTCCTTCCATCCTAAGCCCTTCCTTGTTTCACCACCCCAGCTTTAATAAAAGTACTATCAAAATTAAAAAATCACTTATTTTTGACAGTGTCTCTAGATGGCAGTAAGGTTACGTCTCTGTTCACTGTAATTCTGATCCCAGCTAGTTCATTTTCAACCTGGGTTCCATTATTTACAGTCTCATTTTAAAACTGAGGCAGCCTGGCCAGTCATGGTTCAGTGGCTGAGCATCAACCTAGGATCCAGGAGATCAGGGTTCGATTCCCAGTCAGGGCACATGCCCGGGTTGTGGGCTCGATCCCTAGTGGGGGACCTACAGGAGGCAGCCGATAGATGACTCTCATTATTGATTTCTCTCTCTCTCTCTCTGAAATTAATAAAGGTACATTTTTTAAAATTAATTAATTAAATAAAAACTGAGGCAAAACCACTTCTGCCATTGATCAGTAACGAGTTATCAATATCAGAAAAAAAAGTTTTGGTTTTCTCTGGTTTCTATACTCACCAAATGCTTATTGTACACTGTGGTGTCTTTTATTTGTATAGCCCTCAGAGCACTCCACACACGTTCTTTCTCTTTATGGGGAGGTTGAGTCATTGTTACTGAGCCCATGATCAAAGAGAGTGTGCAGCTGGCTCAGAGGGATGGCAAAAGGAAAGAAATATGGAATACCCTGACCCTAACCTTAATCCTAGCCCTAACCTTTACCTATGGAGTAAAACCAAGACCATCATTACCCGTGGAGAGTAAAAATGGACTGGAATTCATAAATCAAAAGAGCCCCAGCAGAAATACAAAATGTTTAAAAAGCACTGCTAAGTGGAGAAAAGAATGGGTGAGGCAACGAGGGTGACTGAGTAGGTGCAAAAGAGGCACTAAGGGAAAGCTGTCAGGCAGCCGGTGGACAGACAGGCTGATGGGTGAGAGGAGAGGAGATGGATGCCAAGACTGAAGGGAACCTGTGAGGAGAGGGCAGGTGAGAAGGGGAGCAGGGTTTAAGTGCCACACAGGACAGGGCATCGATAGCACAATTATAAGTTAGCATTCAGAAACCACTGTTCAATAAGTGAGTCTTTTCTGTTGCTTCAATATCTACTGTCAAGTGTCATGTAGAGCTAGTGGAGATGGGATCAGATAAAATCAATTCAATCTCTCATCTTACTCTTTGTAATGAGTACCTATTTACAGTCCTAACCAATAGCATTTATACTTTCAAAGTGTAATATTTTTAATGAAATCTCAAGTTAAGTAGGCAAATAAATAAGATGGGTCTGTGAAAATTTGCTGGTTTTCTCGGAAGGCAAATGTTTATGAAAAGGAGAGGGCTTAGTGAATTCGTCTTCATGTTACAGAAGAAAATATGAGGATAAATTTATTGTAGTTTATAATTTGATAATTACAGTTTAGCGTATTCACTATAAAAATGTTTGAAGTTGCCTAAAATCTATAGAAACAATGTTCTCAGTGAAGGTCAATCAGGTTAGACTTCTTACTTCTGGTGAGAAACTGCAATACAATTCAATGTAATCAAATGAGTGAGGGAAAGTAGAGGCAGGATTTAGTAAGGAAAGTTTCACACTGACAGAGAGAAAACAGCGCCACCTGCTGCTAACCACTTCACATTTTTAAATTTTCTTTAAAAAATAATTATGAAATTTTTTATTAACAAATTTAAAATTAAAATAGAAAAAGCCCCATGAAACATGATTTTTTAAATCAAATGTAATTAAGTAACACAACAAAAACCACAGTCTATGACCTCACTCTTTCTCCTTCCCCTTCTCTTGCCTCACAGAGGTAAATACTTTCAATCTTTTTGTTGTGTTTTCTTGTATGTATCTTTATACATCATTTTGGTAACAGTCTTAAACTTCTTCCTCTTGATTTATCCATTTTAGACACTCTCTGTTGATTTCATGTTATTATAAATGAATATTTAGCTTTCTTTCTTCACTACTCCCATCATACTAAATATTTACTCAGCAACTTTGTCTTACGTAAGGTCAGAATTTCCATTATTACATTATATTACAGTATTACATTACTCTTTCCTTCTGTCTTCTAATGTAACATCACTTTTTCACCTTTCTTGTTCTCTGCTTTTCCTGGATTGCCTCTTTGTTTTTATTTGTATAAATTTTTGTTAATTTCATCTTAATTTTTTCCCATTGGCTATGTCAATTTCTGTTAGTGGTTTATTTCTAAATGCTTATGCATGTTAGACATCCTATCAGTTCCGATCTTTCCTGGATACATCCCTTGGAGAATCTTCACTCAGCCTGCTCAAATTGTTGACCACCTTCTTGTAGTTCTTTCCGGAACCACACGTTTTCTTCTTCTTTGGAGTGTATCATCTAACAGCTTCTTAAGAAAGAAGGCATGAGATGTTAATTTTTTGAATCCCCAAAAAATGAATATTTACTTATTCCATCATCATGCTTGACTGATATTTTGCTGGACATACAATTATTAAAGGAAAAATTCCCCCCAGGATTTTAAGGGCTTGCATCATTCTCTTCCTCACCCCCGACAGCATTATTGAGTTATAATGGACAAATAAAATTGTATATATTTAAAGTGTACAGAGGAGTGACATCAGCATCATGGTGCAGTAAGACATCCCTTGTACCTGTCCCCTCACTCAACAACAATAATTCAGCAGCCATCCACAGACAAAAGAGCCTTTTGGGTAGCTGTGGGATCTAGCACCATTCACCAAGGAGCCTGGAGGAGTCTCCCCCACCAGGCATCAGCATAGGCATACAGAACTCAGTCCCAGCTGAGGGGCCTGCAGTGACTCATGAATAAACTCTAGCACCTCTTGGCCACAGTCCAGGAGCCCCTGAAAAACACCGTCTAAAACAGATAGTCAGCTGCAAATGAGAACCTTTGTGGAAGTCCAGGTTTCCAGAGGATAAGTTACAGCACACTGTAGGGGGGGAAATATACAAGTCTGGATGCATTGGAGAGGGTAAGAGGAACAACTTGACTTCATTCATATCACCCTTCTTCCAAGGCAGCACAGCTTACAGCAAAGATAGATATTTTAGGCCCAGGATTTCTTAGGGGAAGGTATGAGTACATGAGTGAGCACCTGGGTTTTCCAGTTGTGTAGGACACTGCCAAAGAAGCTAATTTCTCTCTCACCCCATCCAGAGTACTAATTTGTGAGCTGGATGAGTGAGGGGCAGGAAGGGGCTGGGAAAACAGCAGATAGTACTCTCCGAGAATATTAAAGGTATGAGGATTGTACTAACCACGTTGCAGCTGCTGGGAATGCCTCATTCCAGTGTGCCTCACACACACACCCCACCCTGTGGCCAGCTCCGTGTCTGTCTCCCATGACACTGGCAAAAGCAAGCTTTGGCAGATGGCTAGTGAGCAGAAAGCCTGCCTGAATCTGCAGCAAAGGAGAGACAACAAACTTAAGCTTTAGTGCTACCTTTGGGAAAACAAAAAGGAGGCTGTCAGAATCCGGAACGGTGTGTTGCAGGATCAAAAGAAGGCATACAAGCTTGAGAATTCTACCACAAAAGAGAGCAAGAAGCATGAATCAGGTGTGTTCATAGGTCTGAGAAAGCCTCAGAATCCCTAGCAGGGCAGATGGAAGGTGTTACTCTCTCAAAGGCACTTAGTAAAGACTGGAGGCAGTGACTGACACTTCAAATGTTAAGACAGCAATGCAGAATTTTAATAAATGTGAAATAATAAAGAAAACATGGCATGACCAGTCACAATAATTTTCCAATAAGTGATAAAGATATGGAAATCTGTGATTTACCAGATAAAAAATTCAAAATAGCTGTTTTTTTAAAAATCAGTGAGTTACATCACAAAAAGACAATTCAATTAAATCAGTAAATAATACACAAACAAAATGAGAAGTTTAACAGGCAGGTGGAAATAATTAAAAGAACCAAACAGAAATTCTGGAGCTGAAAATACAATGAATACTTTTTTTTAAATAAATGCAATAAAGAGCATCAACATCAGAATGGATAGAGCAGAAGAAAGAATTTGTGAACTAAAAGACAGAAATTTTAAAAGTGTCTAGTCTGAGGAAAACAAAAAAAGAATGAAAATGAATAAAAAAGACTATGTGATTTATGGGATAACATCAACAGAACCAATTTGCAAATTATTGAAATTTTAGAATGAGAAATGGGAGAAGAAAGCTTACTTTTAAAAATTGGCTGAGAATTCTCCAACACGGAAGAGATTTGGATATCCAAGTACATGAAGCTCACAGATCACAAGACAAAATCAACTTAAACAGATTTTCTCCCAGACACATTATAATAAACCTGTCAAATAATTTTTATCTTTCAGTCTTTTCAAGTGGTTTATCACATTGATTAACTTGTGTATTTAAAACATTTTTTCATTCCATGAATAAATACAACTTGGTAATGGTGTATGACCCTTTTAATGTGCTTTTTAATTTGGTTTGCTAGTATTTTGTGGAGGATTTTTGCAATTATGTTCACTAGAGATTGGCCTGTAGATTCCCTGAAATTAAATCAGATGACACCTGATGAGACAGCTTTTCCAAGATGTTCATTTCATGTTACCTAGAAAGTCTAAAATTTGCAGAAGTGACTCTGGATTCTGATCCAATTCAGTCTCTGAATTTGCAACTTACAGGCTGTATTATGATAAAGCATTTGTTCTAAATGGTTTCTTTTGAAATAACAATACTATTTTATTCCTTCATGTTCCATTCCTGCACTGTGTCTTCCCAAAGCACTTGTTTAATTCTTCCAGTTCTGAGTGGTATTCTCTGTTCTAGGATACAGACTTTAAATGGGAACTGCCTAAGAGATCTGGTCTCCCTCCTGCCCCTCTGTTACACAATTGGACCATAATAGATTTCCAATCTATGTACTTTCCCCCAACACTGGAGGATGACACCCAGAAAAGGTCCTTTCTGGCATCAAGGACAACTGAATCTGGAAAATCCTGACTCTTGAACAGTGATGCTTTCTGAGAAAGATCTTCATCAGAAGAGGAAATGTAAAAATTAATAAACAGAAACCTCACTTAAAACAGAGTTGGGAGACTAGAAGAGAGAATTCTCATGCACAGGTCACTCCGTGCACACTACTGACCACAACAGTAGATATTTGTAATAGGATCACCCTTATTCCTGGTCACTTTTCACTTAATATAAGCAATTATCCCCTCCCTTTAAATGTTTAGAAAATACGGTTTTCATTGCTACATAGTATTCTTTCTACTACCTTGTACATAAATGACCTGTTTCTATTGTTGTTGCCGCCTTCTTCCTCCAGCAACCACATCTTGTTTATCTCTGAAAATGAAGTTTGCTTGCAGTCATCTCCAGGCAGCTTCCAAATTTCAGTCAATGATACATTATGCCATGTCCAGTTTTACTTGGTGTGAGTTATTTTTACTGATATTCACTAAGAGGGTCCAAGTATCCTTAAGGTCAAAATGCGGTGTCCAATCAGTCTAATTCTTTTGCATGTGTGTGTCTGTCGTTTTTTGCAGTCCCCACCCAGGATATTTTTTCCACTGATTTTTTATGAAAGGGAGGGAGGAAGGGACAGGGAGGGAGGGGGGGGACATTGATCTCATATGTGGAACCTAAAAACATGGAACTCATAAAAAGTAGAATGGTGGTTGCAAGGGGCAGAGGGATGAAGAAAACAGGTGTTGGTTAAAGTATATGGACTTGTATTTAAAAGAGGAATAAGTTCTGGGGATTTAATGTACAGCAGGGTCACTATAGTTAACAATACTGTATCATATACTTGAAAGCTGCTATGAGAGCTTTAATGCTGTCATCATAATGACAATAACAACATGAACAAAACGGTAGTTAGGTGAGGTGAGGGATGTGTTAACCAACCTTACCGTGGTAAACATTTCACAATATATATACATATGTGTCAAATCGTCACATTGTACTTACACAATAGGCATGTCAATTCTATCAATAAAGCTAGGTATAAGTAAATAAATGTCACCAACTGGCATTAAAAAAGTGAACACAGATGTTTATAGCAGCTTTACTTAGAACTGTCAAAACTTGGAAGTAACTTCAGTACATGAATGGATAAACTGTGGTTCATCCACATAATGGAATATTATTCAGTGCTAAAAATAAATGAGCTATCGCCATGGAAAGACATGGAAGAACCTTAAATGCATATTTAAAGAAGCCAATTTGAAAAGGCTATATACTGTATGATTCCAACTATCCAATACTCTAGAAAAGGCAATACTATAGAGACAGTAAAAAGACTGATGGTTATCGGGCTGGGGGGAGGAGGGATGATAGGCCCAACAGAGGATTTTTAGGGCAGTTACACTACTCTGCATGATACTATAACGATGGATACATTTCATTATATATTTGTCTAATCCCATAGAATGTACAACATCAAGAGTGAACCCTAAAGTGGGGGAGGTAGAAGAGGGTATGGGGGGGGTAAGTGGTGACAGGAGACTTGACCTTGGGTAGTGAACATACAATATACAGATGATGTATTATAGAATTGTACACTTGAAACCTATAAAATTTTATTAACCAATGTCACCCCAATAAATTCATTAAAAAACTTAAAAAAAGAGAGAGAGTGACATTGAGTTATCATAATGTGTGAATGCAGGTTGATCAACTGTAACAATGTACCACTCTGATAGGGAATGTTGATAATATGGGAGGCTATAAATGTGATATTATAGGAAATAGTTGTACCTTTCTCTCAATTTAGCTTGGAACTAAAACTGCTCTAGTAAAATAGTTTTTAATTTTTTCCAGTTTTATTGAGATATAATTGGCATCCATCACTGTGTAAGTTTAAGGTGTACAACATAATGGTTTGACTTACATAGATTGAGAAAAGATTACGATGTTTTTAGCCTCCATCATCTCATACAGATACAATAAAAAGAGAAAGAAAAAAATTAAAAAATATTTTCCTTGTGATGAGAACTCAGAATTTACTGTCTTAATAAGTTCCATAGATATCATACAGCAAAGTTAACTACAGTCATCATGCTATTCAATTCCTAACTGATTTACCTTGTAATTGGTAGTTTGCACCTTTTGATCACGCTTCTCCAATTCCTCCAACCTCCATCATCCCCAAGGCTTTCTTTTTTAAGTTGGCCTGCCATGAAATCATACTTTCAAAGTCTGAGAAAAGAAAAATGTGTTTCTCTAATTTGGAATAGCATTGAAGATTAGAATGGAGAAAACAATTACAGTAATGCAGAAATTTACATGTTGTTTCTCCAAAATTCTTTGATGATCTTTGAAGAGGCCATAAGGAGCCCAGACAAGGAAGAACTGACTGCTGCTAAGTTGTTCCGCTTGACAAAAACTCATAGAGAAAAAAAAAAGGCTCATTTTTTTTTTAAACATATCTTTGTTGATTTCAGAGAAAGGAAAGGAGGAGGAGAGAGAGAGATAGAAACATCAATGATGAGAGAGCCATTGATCGGCTGCCTAGCCTGCAACCCGGGCATGTGCCCTGACCGGGAATCGAACCCCGATCGCCTGGATCCTAGGTTGATGCTCAACCGCTGAGCCACACCGGCCGGGCTGGCTCATTTTTGAAATAAGACTGCTTCAGAATTGAAAATGTCATCAGAAAAGGACAAATTAAATAGGACATTCTCAGTTTCTTTCCTAAATATATAACTACTTGGAATCCGACTTTGATCTCGCTACTTCAATTTACCTCTATGCTTTAAAACCATTCTCCCAGACAAGGTTTCCTTTAGACTGTGTAATGGGACAGAAACAAACGTCATTGTTATTTTATTAAATATAGAATATTATCTAAGTGCTACTGCATCTGAGTTCTCCTTTTACAAAGTCCTACCTTTATGTATCTTAAGGCTATGCCACCATATGGCCTAGAAATTTAAATATCCAACAAAAAGTTTAAATAGTTCAAATAAATTACTGTATCAGAGGACACATAGAAACACTATAAAAATAGTTATACTTTTTTCTCCCATGCATTGTTTAATTAATCCTATTATAATTACTATTAATTGTCACTGTTAAGTAGTTCTATTGTGGTTTTGTTCAAATAATAGCATTTATGTGACAGGTAAGTAAACGATACAAAATAATATAGCAT
Organism: Miniopterus schreibersii; assembly: GCF_964146895.1. Lineage (NCBI taxonomy): Eukaryota > Metazoa > Chordata > Mammalia > Chiroptera > Miniopteridae > Miniopterus > Miniopterus schreibersii. The sequence continues at coordinate 74,864,731 of NC_138105.1, read as the reverse complement.
TTCAAATAAACACCAATTTTTCATACTTTCATATTAAAGTAGTAACTTCGTGTGCGTGATTATCTAGTACATGACGGCTCTCGTCCAGCGTGGCCGCGTCCCGCGCGAGCTCTCCAACCCGCCCGCCCCCGCCCCCGCCCCCGCCCCCGCCCAGGACCGGAAGCGAGGGACCCCGGGCCCCGCACGACCAACCCCGGGCCCACCCACCACAAGCCCCGCCCTCACAACAAATCCCGCCTCTCCAGCGCCTCCGGGACCCGCTCCCCGAAGGCGGGGACTTCCCTGACTGGCCCCGCCTCCGCAATGTCCCGGCTGCTCCCCAGGCTGGTTTCCCGGACCGGCCGGCATCCGTGCAATCACCGTGGAGGGCCGGCCGCTTCCGGTTCAGGCTGTCCTGTTGGCGCCCAGCCCTCCTGGCCTCATCTTTTCCGGCTTCGGTCAGGCGTGGCAGGACCGCCAGGCGCCCCAGCCCTTTCATATCCTCTCAGTCTCGGCGGCGCCCTGCCTCTCCTTCCGGCCAAACCTGTCATGGCGGCACCCTGAATTGCCACTTCTGGATCTAGCCCCTCTCGTCGTTCGGGCTCTTCGTACTGTGGGCTGTCATGGCGGCGCCCAGAGCTCACAGGAAGTGAAACTTCGAGAGTGAGGCGGGGCCTCTGCCCGGAAGCGAGCGCGGCGCTGGAAAAGATGGCGCCGGCAGTGGGTAACGCGCTGCCTTGCGGGGCCCGGCCTTGTGGGGGTCGGCCCGGCGGACAGCCCAAGCCCGTGCCGCAGGCGCGCACGCTCCTTGCCGCCGGGCCGGCGCTCATAGCGAGCGGCGACGAACTGGTCGCCGCCGTATGGCCGTACCGGCGACTGGCGCTGCTGCGGCGCCTCACAGTGCTGCCGTTCGCCGGGCTGCTGTACCCGGCCTGGCTGGGCGCCGCGGCCGCCGGCTGCTGGGGCTGGGGCAGCAGCTGGGCGCAGATCCCCGAGGCCGCGCTGCTCGTGCTGGCTACGATCTGCCTCGCGCACGCGCTCACGGTCCTCTCGGGGCATTGGTCGGTGCACGCTCACTGCGCGCTCACCTGCACGCCGGTAAGTGCGCGGGCAGGAGCCCGGCCTCCACAGTGTCGGGTCTCGTGGCAGGTCGCGGCCGCGGCGTTCCCGTCGACCCCCGGCGGCCCGGGCCTCCCATCTGCTGGGCCTGGGTCCCCAGCGGCGCCCTATACCCTTTAGCGCTGGCATAATTTGGTACCAGTGCCCCCTTGCTGCGCGACCCCGGCACAGATACTTCCTTTCTTTGGAATTCCTCCCCGGTGTTGGCATTTAGATTCCATAAGGGAATACCTGTAAAAAGCATAGCGCAGGGCCCAACATATGTCGCTGTTTAATGGCCCCCATCTTAGCGAGTACTCGGTGGTTTCTCCTGGAAACAGCCCTGTCTTCCTTGTCTGCCTCCCACCGTGGTTTTCAACATACGAGCCTAGCCCGGCCAGGTGGGTTTTCCTGTGTGCAAAGTTTGGTTTGAAAACTGGACTTCAGCCCTGCTGTCCAGTGCTCAGAGACCTCTCCTCCTGCGACCAAAACTAGCTTGAAATGCAGTTAATACCAGCGTTTAAAAGGAGCAAGAAGGAGCTATTTGTGAGCAAGTGACTTAACTGTTTTGGGTGTTTTTATGTCCGTCTGCAAGATGAGGGTGATGACGGTCTGGACTGCTGTCAGGATGTGACCCTTAGCCCCAAGGTGTGGGTGAGGAAGAGCTGCCCTGGGTCAGCAGTTGATATCCTCCAGGCCTGCCTCAGGTGACCCCCGCAGGTCTGGAGCAGTGGGTGAAGAGATCAGCCTCCAGCCATCCTCCCCCTATCCCAGGTGTGTGTCCGCTAAAAGTACAGAGAAAGGGAACAGCACCAAGGGCTGCAGAAAGGGACAGGAGCCCCCATCTTTGACTCTGAATGTGGACTGATTACTCTTTCTCTTCTAAGAGCGTAATCTCCTTTATCCAACAAGCTGTATATAAGGGGAGGGGCTCAAACTTTTGGGCTTGATAGATTGAAATCAGTACAATGGAAGACCCCAGCAAGGGACAGAAAAATGGAAGAGGGTTAGGGGGAGTTTGACACACACACACCCAAACTTCCGGCTGCCTTTTGGCATGCAGCTTAAAAGAGTGACAACGTCCTTTCCCAGGATGGAGAACAAGGAGGAGCTAAGCAGCTGTGGGATTAGGCCAGATCTGGGTTTGCATCAGAGATCTCAGACATGTCCTTCTGCTCTCCGGGTTTCAGTTTCTCCTTTTGTAAAGTGAGAACCCTAACACCTACCTCATGATGCCACTGTGAGAAGAAACATGGTATCTGCAAAGCTCCTGGTATGGAGCTGGCCCATGTAGCACTTTGCACTTTTCTTCCATGGCGTTACCAGAGTTCTTAGATATATGTTTGTTATTTTCTGCCTGCTTCCATTGCCCATGAACTCTCTGAGGGGTGGGGTCTTGTTTTTCATGGTCACTGCTGTGACACTCTCCCTCCCACAAACACACACTGGCAGAGCAGCAGTGGGATGGATGCAGCCCATGACTTAGGGAGTGCTAATTGAGCTCCATTGGGTGCTTCCACATCTTAAGTGCTGAGAAACAGCTGTGAACAATACAGACAAAACCCATAGCCTTCATGGTATTAGTTGGGGAGACTTATACTCAGTGCCAAAGAGAGAAAATAGAAACGAAATAGGAACATAGTGATGGAACTTCATGTGGGGCGTCCAAGTGTGGCCTCCTGAGAAGGTAATGCTTGAGCAATGGCATGAAAGCTGTATGACCACATTTCCCAGAGAGAACAGCACATGCCAAGCCCCTTAGCTGAGTCAAGGGTGAGTCTCCAATCTTCTTGCTCTTCCTTGCTGGAGGACACGGCAAGAATAGTAATGGGGCGGGGGGGAGGAAGCCGAGCAGCAGTGGACCAGGTGAGCTGTGACAGGACTTGGTTCACATGTATCAAGGGTGCACCTCTTGCCCGACAGTATTCTTCCTATCGTGGGGGTTGAGAAGGGCTCAGCAGCATCACTTTGCCTCTCACAGGAGTACGATCCCAGCAAAGTGACCTTCGTGAAGGTGGTCCCGACCCCCAACAATGGTTCCACTGAGCTCGTGGCCCTGCACCGAGATGAGGTAGGGACCACCTGCCAGGCTGCCCAACGTAGGAGTTGGGTGAGATTCCCAGGAACGACATCCCAGGTCAGGGGCCTCTAGCACAGACGAGCCTTCTCCCACAGGGTGAAGATGGGCAAGAGGTGCTCTCCTTCGAATTCCAGAAGATCAAGTATTCCTATGACGCCCAGGAGAAGAAGCGCTTCCTCCCTGTCGCCTTTCCTGTGGGAAACTCCTTCTCTTACTACCAGAGCAGCAGAGGGTTTCAGGAGGACTCAGAGATCCGAGCAGCAGAGAAGAAGTTTGGGAGTAACAAGTGAGTTTTGAGGTCCCCATGTGTCCCTCCTGCTGATAGGGCTGAGCCTCTGCCTGTGGTCATAGACCTCCACTGTCCCAGCTGGTGGCCCCTTTCCTGTTCCTGTCCCTTCGAACTCCTGGGTCGAGGTACCTGAGAAGTGGAATGGAGGAGTCCACCTTTTCAACAAAACATCCCAGGTGAAAGTGGCCCCCTTTGAGAAATGTGCTCTATTCTAGCCTCCCCTGAACTTGTCTGCTGACAAGAACCTACTAGGAGCCCTTCCTGGGGAGCCTGGCCCATGGCATACAAGAGTTGGCTGTTCATCTTTGTCTTGTTTTTTGTAATTCCCCAATTCACTTTAAATTCTTTCTTTAAATGTAGTTTGTTGTTGGTCTCTTCATACACATCCCGGCACTTACAGAATGGTGATAAAAAAGAAGTCAGTGGTCAACTCTTATTTGTTCCAGGTAGAATGGCAGGTGCTATGTACACACTTTCTCCTTTAACCTTCACCAAAACTGCCAGTGCTGACACGTGCCTGGGAGAGGGCAAGGCTGAACTTCAGAGCCCCCACCCTGGCCACTGTGACAGTCATCCTGATAACCCTCAGCACCTATAGGGAACTCTTTCCAGACTTAATTGTTTACCACAACTGTCAATCTAATAGGAAGATTTATAAGAAATGTTTACCAGTCCCCACTCTCCAAACCCCCACCCCAGGTCCTGGCTCATTTCAAGTCAGTGGACACAATACAGAGTGAGTCTCAGTTTATTTTTACCACAGTGGGGCCATTGTGGTTTCTTTATCATATCCCACATCCAGGAGCCCACTATACATTATGCTGCAGAACATACCCTTAGTACCCCCATCCCCTCTTTCTTACATTTTTGATGCTTTTATTCAGGGAGTTTGGGGGAAATCCTGGCTCCATACCTCCCCTCTCCAGAGTGGAATGGGCTCAGGCACTGTATTTCAGCCAGGTGCTTAGAGGCATCTGGCGGCCCAGCCTCTTCTGTGCAGCTTCAGCTTCAGGGCTTCTGTCCCAGTCAGAGTTTCCTTCTCCACTTGATTTGTCTGCCGTCCAGATGATAGGTTCTCATCTCTCTAGCCCCCACTCGGGTGGGGGTGCTGCATGAAGAGCTTGTTGCCAGTTCAGAACCTTTGTCTAGGTTCTGCAGAGCACAGGGCTCAGGGCAGTCAGCATGCCTGCCCCAGTGGGAGAGGAGACCCATAGTTGAATGGAGCATCCGGTCTAGAAGCTTGTGAGAGCTTCCCATTTCCTGAGGAGGCTTGTAGTGCCTCCAGGTAGAGGTGTCAGGATGGGGCCTCAGAGGCCTCTCACCATGATCAGGGCCTAGAGTCTGGTTTCTTGCAGGGCTGAGATGGTGGTGCCTGACTTCTCAGAGCTGTTCAAGGAGAGAGCTACAGCACCTTTCTTTGTGTTCCAGGTAAAACAGCAGCTCCAGCCCTTCTCTCCACCCCATTCATTAGGGCTTTCACAGCCAGAATGACCTCTGTCCAATTCCAAACCCACCAACTTCCTTGTCCTATGAGTCAGAGTCCATGGGTGGAGTGGCCCTCGGTGTACGTACGTCCAGCCCTCAGCAAGCATCCTCATTATGTTCCCGGGGCAGGTGTTCTGCGTGGGGCTCTGGTGCCTGGACGAGTACTGGTACTACAGCGTCTTCACGCTGTCCATGCTGGTGGCCTTCGAGGCCTCCCTGGTGCAGCAGCAGATGCGCAACATGTCCGAGATCCGGAAGATGGGCAACAAGCCCCACACAATCCAGGTGTGGCCAGCAGGGTCCCAGAGGTTGTGGTGGGCCTGGTACAGATGTATTCCCAAAACTGACCATACCCCATCTCACTCAGGTCTACCGAAGCCGCAAGTGGAGGCCCATTGCCAGCGACGAGATTGTTCCCGGGGATATTGTCTCCATTGGTGAGGCTCAGTTCAGCTCCTTCCTGGTGGCACCTTAGCCTTGGCTTCTGCCTGACCCTCTGGTGCTACCCTGCAGGTCGCTCACCACAGGATAACCTGGTGCCATGTGATGTGCTGCTGCTTCGGGGCCGCTGCATCGTGGACGAGGCCATGCTCACAGGGGAGTCAGTGCCACAGATGAAGGTGCGGGGAAAGGGGAGTCCTCGGTCCACTCAGATGTATCATTGACTCATTCTTGGAGGAGCCACCAGCCAAGAGAATGCTGGGATCCTGTCCAGGCATACATAGAGGAGGGATGAAATTCTGGCCCAGGAGGCTGCAGGAGATAGAGCGGGTGCAGCATCTGGACAGAGCTGCCAATCCCAGTGCCCTGGACCAAGGGAAGTTGAGTGGTGGTGGGGAGAGGAGATGAGAAGCCCAGAGCGTTGGGACATTCAGGTGCCTTGAGATATCAGACTGAGGTGGACTAAGAGAAATGGGGAGGGTGTGATTTCTGGGAGAAGCCAGGTGCAGGGTCACAGAGAGTTGATGAATATGCAACTGGAGAGAAGACAAATTGGGGCCTCTGTCCCCAGTGAGATTCAGATGGGCTCCTCCAGCCCCAGGGTTCAGCTCTCCGGAGACAGGGTGGAGAAGGAGGCTGAGGTGGGACTGACCGTCAGCTTCACTGTCTTCCCCTCTTCCCCAGGAGCCCATTGAAGACCTCAGCCCCGACCGGGTGCTGGACCTGCAGGCTGACTCCCGGCTCCATGTCATCTTTGGGGGCACCAAGGTGGTGCAGCACATCCCCCCCCAGAAGGCCACAACAGGCCTGAAGCGTAGGTGCCTTGGGGGTTTCTGAGGAGTGTCCTGGCTCCACCTCCCCACCCTCTCCATGTCTGCTTGGCCACAAGGGAATCCAGACAAATAGACAAGAGTGACACTGGTTCTGCTTGTTTCCACAGCAGTCGACAGTGGGTGCGTGGCCTACGTCCTAAGGACTGGATTCAACACTTCTCAGGTGGGGCATCTTGCCTGACTCTGGGGAGAGTGGGCTCCATGGCAGGTGGTGGACACTCAAGATGGCGGCCCTTTTAGACCCCAGAACGTCCACCCCACAAGCTCACTCTGACAGCAGGTACTGGGCCAGAGGCCATGCGGAGCAAGCCCAAGACCAGGCCTGCTATCCCAGCTGAGGGTCTTGTGGGGAATAGACACAAACCAGCTGTTGCCGGGTGTTTCGGGGTCATAAACATTGAGCCCATAAACTCATTAAACCACAAGTAGACTGCCTAACAGAGGTGAAGGCCAGACCTAGGAACTCCTGCACCTGTCTCAGCCACTTCTTTCCCCCACCTCCAGGCTTTGGCCACTGGTCGGTCTCTGTAGCTCCTGGCCCAGTTGCAGCTGCCCACATAGCCATGTGGTCCCTGGAACATCTGTGTGGTGTGTTGCAGGACTCACTGATGGGCCTGGGGCTGGTGCTCTCTGTCAGCTAAGGGAGGATCTGGCCCTGATGCCCTCAAGCAGGGGAGGCCACCACCCCAGCCCCCAGAAAGGCCTCTGACTCCGTCCTTCCAGGGCAAGCTGCTGCGCACGATCCTCTTTGGGGTTAAGAGAGTGACTGCGAACAACCTGGAGACCTTCGTCTTCATCCTCTTTCTCCTTGTCTTTGCCATCGCGGCAGCCGCCTACGTATGGATTGAAGGTAAGCACCACGTTCCCCACCTGTCTGCTTGGTCCTATGCCCACCACCCCAGGCTGGCAGGCCCTGTTTCCACAGGCACCAAGGATCCCAGCCGGAACCGCTACAAGCTGTTTCTGGAATGCACACTCATCCTCACGTCAGTAGTACCCCCCGAGTTGCCCATCGAGCTGTCTCTGGCTGTCAACACCTCCCTCATCGCCCTGGCCAAGCTCTGTGAGTACCTGGGGAAGGACTGGGGTGCCAAGGGCTGGCGTCTGGCAGGACCCCTGAACCTGGCTCCACCTTTCAGACATGTATTGTACGGAGCCCTTCCGGATCCCCTTTGCTGGAAAGGTGGAGGTCTGCTGCTTTGACAAGACAGGGACCTTGACCAGCGATAGCCTGGTGGTGCGCGGTGTGGCTGGGCTCAGGTGAGCATGGAGACCTGGGCTGAGAGGTGCCCAGCCAGCAGCAGTGGGCTTTCTGAGAACTCAAGGGCCTGAGAGCTGCCCACCCAACCCCCAGAGTGAGGGCCTGTCAGAGGCCCTACTGTAGAGGTCTGATCCAAGGGGCTTCCTGTGCAGTCTCAGTGTGTCAGTGGCACAGGAATCACCTTGGGCTCCAAGCAGCCACATGACCTCTGGAAGTGTCCGTGAGACAAGTGCAGATGTCACAAGGACCAAATCAACACCCCTGCTGCCCCTGAAGTGACTGGCACAGAGTATAGGCCCCATTCCTCCTCCTGATTGGCAATGTCCAAGGGTCCCTCCACCCTGTAACCAGCTATTCCCCTTCTTTGCAGAGATGGAAAGGAGGTGACCCCTGTGTCCAACATCCCTGTAGAAACACACCGGGCCCTGGCCTCATGCCACTCCCTAATGCAGCTAGACGATGGCACCTTGGTGGGTGATCCCCTGGAGAAGGCCATGCTGACAGCAGTGGACTGGACACTGACCAAAGGTGAGGGGCTAGAGTCTCGGGCCCAATGCAGACACACCACCAGCTCTCACACTCCTGGGCAGGCAAGCCAGACCCCTGAGACAACTGTATCCAACTCAGGCTGGCGGGTGGGTACAGGCACCCCTGACTTGGGGCGTACCGCATTCTTGGGTGTCCCCACCCCACCCAAAGCTATGGGGTAGGGTCCTCCAGACCCAGGTCTCCCAGCTCTTTTCCCCTGGAGCCAGGAGTCCGCAGGCCCCGGGTCTGGGGATGGGGGGAGGAAGGAGGGACAGGCGGGGGCCTGGCTGCCTCTTTGGAGCGAAGGCCCTCAGGACTCGTACTTATTTGTTTCCAGATGAGAAAGTATTCCCCCGAAGTATTAAAACTCAGGGGCTGAAAATTCACCAGCGCTTTCATTTTGCCAGTGCCCTAAAGCGAATGTCCGTGCTCGCCTCCTACGAGAAGCTGGGCTCCACCGACCTCTGCTACATCTCAGCTGTGAAGGGGGCCCCTGAAACCCTGCACTCCATGGTGAGCTGAGCACGGCCCTGGGGTTCAGGGGGGAGGTCAGTGTGAGGTGGTCGTGACGTCCCCCTCCATTCCCTGCAGTTCTCCCAGTGCCCACCCAACTATCACCACATCCACACGGAGATTTCCCGGGAAGGAGCCCGCGTCCTGGCTCTGGGGTACAAGGAGCTGGGACACCTCACCCACCAGCAGGTAAGGGCCCAGGCTCCCTACCTGCCAGCCTCTCCCCTGCCCCCCACCTGTGTTTGTATCACCTTGTCCCCTCACTGTGCCTGTGAGCAAGCACGATTTCATCTTTCTCCTCCCTGGCCTCTACCTTTGGAGACTCTAGGTGGTACTCAGTCCTCAGTCCCTTCTCCATGGTACCCCTTCCCATCCTGGAGCCTAGAGCTGCCTCCACCTAGCCTCCTACCCGCACACCCAAGTGTCCTCACACACCCTTGGGAAACATTAGGAGGCATCTTGGATTATTGTCTCCAGTCTAGCTCTGACCCTGCCCAGCTCAGCCACCTGGTTACTGCATGGTTTGAGGACACCTCCAGCTCTTAGTCATACCCCCGAGTTCCATCAGCTCTTCTACCCCCACTGCCAACACTCCTTTACCTACTTCCACCTTGGCCTTCATCCATGCCGTTTGTACCCAGTGGCCAAGAGATCCTTCCAGAATACATGCCTGATCACAACTCCCCCAGAGCCACTCCTGCTCAGTGCCATCCCTGACCTTTCCTGCCCTATTCTCCCGTCTTCATCTGTCTTGTGGCACTCAGCACTCTGATTCTGAGATTTTACTTACTACATTCCTCCCCAGTAGACAACAAGCTTCATGAGGGTGGGCATTTTTTGGTTTCTGGGTGAACGCATGCTGGGTGGTTAACAAGGAACAGTTTCTGGTAGAAGCAGAGACACAGGGCCTGTGACGACATGCCATGCCCACACCAGGGAGTAGAAGCACCACTGGGGATGGGGATCGGGATCACCCAACCATTGCCAAGCCCCTGTGTTAAAGGGGAGGACAAGTCCTTCTCTGACCTCCCCACCCAGCACATTGTTGGGGCTTGGGAAGTTAGGGAGGGACAGATCATGATCATGAAAGCACCTCATGTTTGTCCACAGGCCCGGGAGGTCAAGCGGGAGGCCTTGGAGTGCAACCTCAAGTTCGTCGGCTTCATTGTGGTCTCCTGCCCGCTCAAGGCTGATTCCAAGGCTGTGATCCGGGAGATCCAGAATGCTTCCCACCGGGTATGGCTGCTGGACCCTCCATACCTGGCCCCTCAGTCAGGTGGGCGGGTGGGTCTTGGCTCGTCCTTACGGAGAGGAGGATGTGACAGCAGAGGACACTTCCACACTCAGTGGGGCAAGTGGGTGTTTCTTGGGGCCTGCAGCACCTTTGGGAGGCTGAGGCTGGGTAGAGGGTATGGAAGCAATGCCCAGACAGATCACATCTATCTTTCTCAGTGCCTTTAGTCCATTTGTCCTGGTAGTTTGTGTTATCTAGTTTGGAACTCAGGATGCAGTTTAGAGTGTGGGAGGTAAGTGAGCACTCTCACAGAATGATAAAATGATCAGTCCCCACCTGGCACTCAGCAGGCCTCATCAGCTCTAAGCTGGGAGGCTGGAGCTTTTGGTTCTCACCCACCCCAAACACAACTTCTTAGGAAGCTACCAAACTAAGAAGGTCCATGCCAAAAGCTGGTTCATAGTTTATACTGCACAGAAAAGGTATGGATTTTCTCAGAAAAACAAACGTACATGTATTGTTTTCATAAAACATTCCCAAGTGGGAACAGACTGTGGCCTTGGAATCCCAGTCCCCAGTAGGGGACCAAGACCTCCCTCTGTAGCCTTCCTTAGAGGGGACTCACGCACCAGGTCTCCAGGCTGTAGTTCTGCCCCACTGAGCCTTCACCCCTCTCCCTAGGTGGTCATGATCACCGGTGACAACCCACTTACTGCCTGCCACGTGGCCCAGGAACTACACTTCATTGAGAAGGCACACACACTGATCCTGCAGCCTCCCACAGAAAAAGGTGAGACCCTGAGTGCCTGGGTGCTGGACAGATCCTGAGACCAAAGATAAGCTTCTATCCCAGTTGCCCTCCTTCATGCCAGGCCTGAGTGAGCACACCCAGTGTCATTAAGTACCTGTGATGGTGGCAGCAGTGTGACATGGACCTGTGGATCACAGCCCTGCTCCTTAGGCCATCTGGCTAAGGAGTTGCACTTGTGTCTGGCAGCAGGAGGTTAATCACTGGCTCCAGGGTCAGTGATGACTTGTAATCTCAAGGCAGTTGATTATAGTCACAGAATCTCACATTTCATATCATCACACCCACCTTGGGCTTGACAGGCTGCGTGTGCACAGCAAGTATACTCCGTTCCCAAGCTCAGGGACTGCTGGGGCTCGGGCTCGGCATGGCCAGGCCCTGGGCAGGGGGCTTGGTGTATGTTACATCATCCCTTCACCTTACACAGGAGGGCTTGCCATCCCCATGCCACCTAGGAGGAAGGCATCTGGGGCAGCTGTTGGCACCCAGCTTTATAGACAATGAAATAGAGAAATGTGAACCCACCCACCCATTTTTCTTGGTGTCACTGTGACTAAGCATTTGAACCTGGATGGCCTGACTCCAGCCACTGGCCACTCAGTTGTTTGCAAGTGGTATCCCAGAGTCAGACCAACCGAGAGCCATTCCAGCCCCAGCACTTTCTGTCAGGTGGGGTGGGGTGTCAGATACTGAAAGATGGTGCCCAGTGCATGACCTGGCTAGGGGGTAACATGCACCAAGGGTGTCACAGGGCTACAAGCCAGGGAAGGGTGTTGGTAAGGCCCAGCCAGGGTGGCTTCTGGAACCTCCTGGCCTTTTTCCCAGTCTGCACTGCTAGTCCCAGGGCTCTGTCCAGCTCCAGGTGCTGGGCTCTTGAGAGGCCAGAGATTGTAGGCAGGCAACCCAGAGAGGTGGGTGTCAGGGCTGTTGATTGACAAGTGAAGCTGCTCTAATAAAAGGGCAATAACAAAAACCAGGTGGAGGTTAGTTTCCTGCCCAGCTGATATAGTCCAGGGTGAGCCATCCAGTGCCAGGTGGGCTAGTAAGCCAGCCAGTTGGAAAGAAGAAGTAGATAGCAAGTGTCTGGTCAGAGGAAGTGTCTCTAGTGCCCCATCCCTGGGAGAATGGGGTTTCAGGCAGGCCACAAGGGTGGGGCTAATTAAGTAATAGGCCTGGGGTGTGCCTGGGTTGGAATTTGTCCCCTTCATGAGGTCTCAGGCCCTGGGTTCTGGGATTCCCTCAGCTGTATTGGAGTGTTCTGAACAACCTCTATAGAGCAGTCAGGGGTCCAAGGCTCAGGTAGGTGTAGATGCAGCTTGGGGGAGGAGTAAGGAACGGTAGAGGTCAAGATGGTGCTCCAGAAAGGGGAGATTAGGACTAGACATGTTGAGTTTGCGTGAGGGGTCTGCCTGGGTGGCTGAGCCCTATCCCTGAACCTGGGCACTGGCCCTGCAGGTCGACCCTGTGAGTGGTGCTCCATCGACGGCAGTGTTGTGCTACCCCTGGTCCAAGGCTCCCCGAAGACACTGGCCTCGGAGCATGCCCTGTGCCTCACAGGCGATGGCTTGGCCCACCTACAAGCCGAGGACCCCCAGCAGCTGCTGCGCCTCATCCCCCATGTGCAGGTGTTCGCCCGAGTGGCCCCCAAACAGAAGGTGAGTGCAGGAGTGACAGGGGTAGATGGTGCCCTAAGGTGACACACAGCCCTCACTTGGTCCTTTGCCCACACAGGAGTTTGTTATCACCAGCCTGAAGGAGCTGGGCTACGTGACTCTCATGTGTGGGGATGGCACCAATGACGTGGGTGCCCTGAAGCACGCTGACGTGGGTGAGCCGTTTCTTCCTTCACTGTTCTGTTGGCCTACATGGCAGTGGTGGCCTTTCTTCAGTGTGTCTAGATCTCTGTGCTCCTGGCAGGCTTTCCTTTCAGCTCCTCAGATGGGCAAGGCCTTCCCCATTCTAAGAACTTTTCTCCCTTTCCCACCTCCCTCCCATGACTGTTAACTTACCTCTTGGTTCCAGTTTAAGGGCTAACCCCCCCATGGGACAGTGAAAGGATAGGGCGGAGCTAATAGGATCAGGGATCCAAGGGCAGGAAGGATACAGGTGTGTAAGGAACAGTATGGCTGAGGCCACCAGGGCCATGGGAAAGTTTGGGGAGCCAGGGAAGCATTGTGGGGCAAATGTGACTTAGTTTGCTCAGGCCCCCTGGGCACCATGCGAGCAAAGGCCAGGGAGAAATGGGACAAGTGGGGACAAATAACTGGAGCTGAAGCATTGGCCAGCAGTTCACAGCCTCGGATCTCTGTAAACAGAACATACTTATCTGCTTTACTTGTCGATTACATTTATCGAGTATTATTCATCTCTTAGGATTATGATTCTTGGCATTCAGTGAGTCTTGATCCATTTAGTGTTACGTGCTTTTGGGGGGGGGGGGTGTTTTTATTTTTAAGTAGTTTATAGAAAGTAAGATAAAATGCTCTCTGAGGTATTCCTTGGGGAGGTCCAGTGAAATGGGAAGGTTTGGCTCTAAGGCCCGTGGCATCATTTTGGCATTGAGCAGACACCCCGCTCTGGCCTGGTGCTGTGGGCTCCCCTGGATCCTAACAGTCACATACCCCCCCACCCCCAGGTGTTGCACTCCTGGCCAATGCCCCAGAGCGGATTGTTGAACGGAAGCGGCGGCCCCGCGACAGTCCCGTCCTGAGCAACAGTGGTGTCAGGGCCACCTCCAGGGCAGCCAAGCAGAGGTTGGGGTTCCCACCCCCGGAGGAGCAGCCCACCTCCCAAAGGGTGAGTGTTGGGAGAGGGGCACTGGCACCCCCTTGTGTCCAGGTCTCACCTACTGCCACCCACCCCACAGGACCGCCTGAGCCAGGTGCTGCGGGACCTCGAGGATGAGAGCATGCCCATCGTGAAGTTGGGGGACGCCAGCATCGCGGCACCCTTCACCTCCAAGCTCTCATCCATTCAGTGCAGTGAGTCCCGCCACCTGCCCTGTCCCCCTGCTGACCCTGCCTGGCACCCATGTCCATGCCTGCATGGCACCCATGCTCACACCTACCTCCCCCAATCCATGCAGTCTGCCACGTGATCAAGCAGGGCCGATGCACGCTTGTGACTACGCTACAGATGTTCAAGATACTGGCGCTCAATGCCCTCATCCTGGCCTACAGTCAGAGTGTCCTCTACCTGGAAGGCGTCAAGTTCAGCGACTTCCAGGCCACACTGCAGGGGCTGCTGCTGGCTGGCTGCTTCCTCTTCATCTCCCGCTCCAAGGTGGGCTGGGATCCCAGGCAAAGCAATGACTCCCGCTCTACCCAAGGGCACTTCTGCCTCTGAACCATGCCACCCGCCCTGGAGGTGCTGAGAGGCTTCGGTGATTCATGGCAAGGGACACTTGGGCCAACCAGGGCAGGCTGTTAGAGGTGCTTCCAGATGTCATCTTTTTCTTCCTCACAGCAGCTCTCAGGGTAGGAACTGTCATCCCCACGTTGTAGATGGGGAGTGGGTGGTAAGGGGAGAGCCCACTGAGGCTTTTCAGAGTAGCACAACTTGGGCCCCAGCACTGTCCACAGGCAAGCAGGGCTCTGGAGGCTGGTGCCAACCTGTGGCCCCAGGATGCAGTGACTGCTCTGCACCGGGCCTGCAGGAGGCATGGTGGCTGGCTGGCTGGCTGGCTGGCCGGCCGGCCCAGGGCACTCCGGGCTTTGACACTCGGCCATGCCCTAACTCCTCCACCACCACTGCAGCCCCTCAAGACCCTGTCCCGAGAGCGGCCCCTGCCCAACATCTTCAACCTGTACACCATCCTCACGGTCCTGTTCCAGTTCTGCGTACACTTCCTAAGCCTTGTCTACCTATACAGCGAGGCCCAGGCCCGGAGCCCTGAAAAGTGAGTGTCCCCCAGTAGCAGGGCACCCAAAGGAGGCAGCATCCATGTGGTGGGAGGAGGGTGCAGGTGCAGATGTTGGCCTGGGGAAACCAAGGCCAGTCAGAGCCCTGGCAATGTGTAAGTGCAGTGGAAACAACAGAAGGGCCCTGACCCCCATGCGTCCTGCAGGCAGGAACAGTTTGTGGACCTGTACAAGGAGTTTGAGCCAAGCCTGGTCAACAGCACTGTGTACATTATGGCCATGGCCATGCAGATGGCCACCTTTGCCATCAACTACAAGGTGAGCTCCAGCCCTAACCCGAGCATGCCCTGTCCACCCACCCAGCCCCTACAGCACACAGCTCTGTCCCTGCAGGGCCCGCCCTTCATGGAGAGCCTGCCTGAGAACAAGCCTCTGGTGTGGAGCCTGGCTGTGTCACTCCTGGCCATTGTGGGCCTGCTGCTCGGTTCCTCGCCTGACTTCAACAGCCAGTTTGGCCTTGTAGACATCCCCGTGGAGGTGAGTATCCCTGTGGATGTGGCCCAGTACTTGACCTGGGCCCATTGGCAGGCATCCGGCTCATCATCGCTTCCTGCCCTGCAGTTCAAGCTGGTCATCGCCCAGGTCCTGATCCTTGACTTCTGCCTGGCACTCCTGGCCGACCGCGTCCTGCAGTTCTTCCTGGGGACCCCGAAGCTGAAAGTGCCTTCCTGAGACAGCAGTGCCAGCACCCACTGCCCACCCTGCTACCGCTGTGCAGGGACCCCATGTGGGCCCCTGGAGGGAACACTGCCCCCACGGCAAGGCCAGCCCAGCCTTACCCACCAAGACTGAGCTGGGACCCAACTCCTCTCTCTCCCCATGGCTGTCCTAGGGCCTGGCTGGCAGAACCAGCCCCCAGCCAGCACCTTTGGTAAATAAAGCAGCATCCACAATTTTAAGAAGCCCTGTCTCCATCTCTGTCTATACCACACAAGGGGTCACTGGGAGGCTGGGTGCTCACCGAGGAAGGTCCTAGCACCCTCCCAGAGGGCTGTGTGAGGTTAACGACACCCTCTGCAACAAGTCAGGGCTTGCATGGGTCAAGCTTCCAACACAGAGTGCTCTGCATATTTCCTAGTTTAATAAGCACCCCCATATTTCAGCTTCTTGTTTTCATACCTCAGGCACTAGGGGAAGTCTTAGGATCTATGGCATTTTTCTTTTTCAGTAATACGCAAAATGACAGCATGCCTTCCCCACATGATAACTTAGATGTGAGGAAATTCAGTCCACATCATTAGAATACTGAGTCAGGTTGTGGCCCTGGAGTCCTGAGCCATTTAGGTGCTGTTGACATCTCAGTCACAGCCACACTCACCCAGCAGCCTGGCTCTGCCCTCATACTGACAGTCCTTCCTTTCAAAGGGTGCTAACTCACTACAGCTGAGGAATGTCAGAATAGGCAGTGTGAGAGCTGAGAGCCAGTTGGATATGAGCCTTCCCTCCCCACCAGTGCTGATTGGGGAGCTCTCAGTCCTTTCCTGCCCTCTTGGTCATCCTCAGTAGCCCACCCCTGTCTGGCTTCCCCAGTGAGGGAAGTGTTGCCTGCAGTCCGAAGAAGGCCTTGGGAAGCAAGCAGGGACTGGCTGTGGGTGCCTGTGAACATCATGAGCGCAGGCTGGCCAAGGTCCTGGATGGGTAGTGGCCCCAGACCCCAGCCTGAAGAGGGGTTGCTGTGGTCAGGTGGAATGTAGAGGGATGCCAAATCCCTGAGACAACTTGAGGTGACTTAAAGGGGAGCACTCTGGAATTAGGTTTGCCAAGGATGATTTAGGGGCCCAGGGCAGGGTCTCTGTGCTGCCCTCAACACCACCCCATCCCATCCCAGGCCTGAAAAGAATTGGGACTTCTGGCTACACTACAATTGAGCCTCAAGAGCCTGATCTAGCTTTGAGGGTTGATGGGAGTCCCCCAGGCCAGGGGTCTCCAGCCACAAAGTGTTAGGGAACTTAGGATTTGGCTGTAGTTGGGCAGGACTGCAGGCCTCCACAAGAGGCTCCATGTCTAGTCGATCTGGGATGGGTTCTGGGGTCCAAGGAGCCCTGAGCAGGGCTATAACTGGGTATGTGAAAGGGTCAGAAACAGGCTGACTCTGGGGAAGTGTGCTGGGGCTTTGGGGCCATGCAAAGATCTGGTCAGGATGGAGCCCTGGAGTGTTTATGTCTGGTGGTTGCCCAGCAGGCACTGGCCCTAGGGCATCTCCGCTCACCACTTGGGCAGGGGACTCCCTCAGTGCTTCGAAGCCTCGGGGGCGTGGCCTGCAGCAAGGGCGTGTTGGGGTGATAGAGTGGGGGCGTGGTCAGCCTTGGGGCGGGGAGACGCGGAAGCTGGTGGCAGCTGCAGCAGGAAATCTGGGCTAGGCCCAGCGGGTGCGGCGCGGGATCCCATCCCAGTCCCCGTCCCCACCGAGTGATCCCTGGACCATGGACGCAGCAGAGCCGGGTAGGCAGTCCGGGATACGGGATCCAAGAGGGGCATCCCCGGCCATACCCCGCTTCCTAAATTGAGGGGCCATGGTTGTCCCTCTCCATTCATAGAGCAGGGAAAGGAGTTCCTGAATGGGGAGGATGCCAGGGCTCCTCCATTGTGGGCACCGGACCCCCAAGCCTAGAGGGGCCCGGGACACCAGTCCCTGACCCCCTCCCCCTTTGGAGTGTTCACCCCGGATGCCTGGGGGAAGGGGCCCAGGAAGGGGAAGTGGCTGGTTCTGCTTTTGATATTTGTGATGGGGGCAGGGTGTCACAACTGCTGATGGAGAGGGGAGAGAGCGCCAATGAAGGATCCCCACTGGGTTGCTCCACAGCCCAGGGAGGATCAATGCTGATCTGGGCCCCATGGAAGAGGGGGTGCAGGGGGAAGCTGTTGCAGAAATGTAGCAAGTTTACACTTGTGTTTGAGGCTTTCTTTTGTGTCTACTCTGTGCATGTTGTCAATCATTCAGTCTTTATGGCCCTCGTGGTTTCAGTCCGCCAGTGTTTCTACCACAGCTCTGTGCCTGTCTTTCCCACGTGTATTCCCATCTGTCTGGTCTGAGGTCCACGTGGTTCCATTGCCAAGCTGGCTCTCTTCCCTGGGGACAGGGTGACTGCATCTGGGGCATCTGTTTTGTCTCTTTGCTTCTGAGCCCATATGTTTATGGCTGTCTCTGCTCTCTGTGTTGGGTTGTACCTGAGTCCATCTGCCTGCCCTGAGTCAGCCCCACCCACCCAAGCCCACTTTCCCTCCCTTCCAACTCAGACACCCACCCCATTCCACACTCCCCACAGAACCAGAACTCTGTCTCTCTCCTCCTTCTCTCTTCCCACCCTCCAAACACCCAGCCAAGGTTCTATGGACTGAGGGAGGCTTCGGTGTACCCATGTGTAACACTCCCCTCCCCTCCCAGGACTCCCCCCAGCTCCTGAGAGCAGGAAGAGGTATAGTGACATCTTCCGAAGCCTGGACAACCTTGAGATCTCACTGGGGAACGTGTGAGTCTGAGCCTGGGTCACCCCCAAATCCTGCCAAGATCTCCAAAACTTCCAAAATTCAACCCCCCAAATCTACTGGAAATCCCCATAGTGGTCCTAGAACCCCCACATATACTTCTGGTGACCCCTTAAAACATTTGAGATCCCTTTAATCCCACTCCATGAACCCCAAAGTTACCTGTAACCTGTCAAACTATGTCTCAAGTTCCATAAAAAAGCTCATGTGGTTCTCCCCCCAAACCCCATCCCTTAGACCTCCCAGATACAAGAGATGTCACTGAGGTGGTATCCAGGACCATCCACCAAAGTACCCTGGGATCCTCAGCACCCCTAGGCAGGACAGCCTGGGTGGAGGGTGGTATCCTGATACCCTTACCTCCCAGGACCCTTGAGATGCTGGCTGGAGACCCTGAACTTTCAGGAGACCCAGAGCTGGACAAGACCCCCACAGCCACTGTGGTGAGAGGCGGGCAGGGAGGAGGGGGCCTCCAGGAGGAGGGGCTTTAAGGAGGTGGGCCCCTGCCCTGCATATTCCTAAACACTCTCTCCCTCCCGCTCAGGCCAATGAAACCAGTCAATGGAGTGGCCCCTCCCTGGAGGGTCCTGCACCCCTTACAGGTAGGGGGGTTTGAGGCCAGGAGGTGGGGGCAGAAAGAAGTTCTTCCCTTAACAAGTCATCACCAACTGCCTGTCCCATGTACCCGGGGCACTACAGTGCACACAGCAGAACTGAGCCCCTGCCTTTAAGTAGCCCATAGTCTGGGTGGAGAATCAGTGTAAAATTGCAAGTCATTGTAAAAGGGTATTTTGGGGAGTCATAGGGTGTAGGTAATAGTCACTGGTCTGGTCTAGAGGCTCAAGTGAGGTCAGGGTTCCAAGGGAGTTTAGGATTCAGAGGTCAGAGGTCCACCTGTCTGCCCCAGGGGAGGAACTGGACTTGAGGCTCATTCGGACCAAGGGTGGTGTGGACGCAGCCTTGGACTATGCCAAGACCTGGAGCCGCTATGCAAAGGAGCTGCTGGCCTGGACGGAGAAAAGAGCCAGCCTTGGTGAGAGTCCCTTCCACGTGGCCCCAGGCTCGAGGCAGCTCCCACACCCTGCGCAACTCAGACCCTTGCTGTTTCCTCCCAGAGCTGGAGTTTGCCAAAAGCGTTATGAAGATCGCCGAGGCTGGCAAGGTGTCAATTCAACAGCAGGTAACCATGACCAGCCCCCCCACCATCGCCCCCCGCAAGCCCAATCCCTCCAGAACCCAAGCCCAACCTCCCCTAGATCCTCAGCATCCTCCAACGCCCCCCCGCCCGCCCCCAGAGCCACATGCCACTGCAGTACATCTACACCCTGTTTCTGGATCACGACCTCAGCCTGGGAGCCCTGGCCTTGGAGACGGTGGCCCAGCAAAAAAGAGACTACTACCAGGTGAGGGAGCCATGCTGTCCATGCATATTCTGTTCCCAACCTCCCAGCAGGAAGGCACTGTTACCATCAGGGCCGTTTTTGCTGATGAGGAAGCTGAGGCCCATGGATGCTGAGGAACTTGCCCAAGGTTACCTAGCAGAGATTCAAACGAGGCTTCCTGAGCAGTTGCAAAACTGTGCTTTTGTTTGTTGGTGGGGCTCAAGGTGAGGTACTGAGTGTTCCCCAAGAAGAGATTCTTGGCATCTCTGGGTGAAGGCAGGAAGGATGAGGTGACCACTAAGTCTCTTTATTGGGACACAGAGTGGGGGTGAGCAGGTCTGGGTGAGAGGTCCCCTCCCCCGCCCCAGAGAGAGTGCAGACCTTGAAAAGGGTCCAGAGGGTGAAAGGCACGTGGCCTCAGGGAGTGCAGTGACCGGTAGCCCTGAGGCAGCACCCCATCCCCCATCATTGCCAGCCCCTGGCCGCCAAACGGACTGAGATTGAGAAGTGGCGGAAGGAGTTCAAGGAGCAGTGGATGAAAGAGCAGAAGCGGATGGTGAGACCCAGGCTGGATGAGGGTGAGCCAGGGGAGGAGCGGAAGGGGCGCTGACCATGCTCCTGCCCTGCCCTGCCCCCAGAATGAGGCGGTGCAGGCCCTGCGGAGGGCCCAGCTCCAGTATGGACAGCGAAGCGAGGAGCTGCGGGTGCGCTCCCAGGCATCCCTGGAGGACCTAGCCCCCCAGAACTCTCTGGGACCCAGCAAACAGCAAGAGAGGCGGCGGCGCTCTCGAGAGGAGGCCCAGGCCAAGGTGGTGACCCTGCCCCATGCCCCCCCCCAGCGCTTCAGTGTCCCCCGCCCCATGCTGTCTCCCACATGCACCCCCGGCCTTGGTGTCTCCAGGCACAGGAGGCAGAGGCGTTGTACCACGCTAGTGTCCGTGAGGCCAATGCGAGGCAGCAGGACTTAGAGGCCACTAAGCAGCGAATTGTGTCGCACATACGCAAGCTGGTGCTGCACGGGGACGAAGTGATGAGGCGGGTAAGATCCTACCCCCAGCTGAGCTCCTCTCCCCCCTGCTCTCCCTAAACTGCCTCCAGGATATCAGAACTCACTCCATCTCCATGGACAACCAGTTCCCGCCCCAGACCCTGACTGCACCTCTGCCTAGGCCCCACTCCCATGGGGTCCTGTCCCCAGGATGATCTTGCCCAGCTCTGACCAGCCACTTTCCCTGTGACTGCCATCATCCCTAAGCTGCCTACAAATGTTCCACCCTAACCCCAAACCTTGACTATGCTGGTGTTTCTTGCCTCCACCCCCCATCTCTCATGCCCGGTCTCTGTGGTCTCCTGGCAGGTGACCCTGGGACTGTTCCACCTGCGAGGAGCTCAAGCAGAGCGTGGTCCCCGTGCCTTTGCCGCCCTGGCTGAGTGCTGTGCGCCCTTCGAGCCGGGCCAGCGCTACCAGGAGTTCGTGCAAACACTGCAGCCAGACGCCCTGCCACCCCCACCACCTGCCTTCTCTTTCCAGGAATTTGTTCCTACCCCACACAGGTGGGCCCCTAAGAGCAGAATCAGGAAGGAGCCCCAGAGATGGTGCCAGCTGTTGGCACCATGGGGCTGAAAACTCAGAGTCAGAGAACTCAAAGCCTCAGTACTTGGGTTTAGTACCCAAGGCTCTCATTTGGGAGCAGGGGTTGTCCCAGTCCTGGGAGGATCGGGACTTTCAGGTTACTGCACTGGCCATGATGCTTGTGCATATCAGGGCTTACAGACCCAAGTACTTGGAGTTGGATCCAAGATGCGGTCCCTGGGTGCTGTCACCCCTGGCCAGTGTCCTGGTTCTCAGAGCCCTCAAACCTGTCCTCTCAGCTCCCCTCTGGACACAAGAAAAAAGTTCTCCGGCCCCCCACCTCCACGGTTGGATGAGAGTGTAGCTGAACCAGGCCCTTGGGAGGACACAGGCATAGGCTGGCAGGGTGAGTACAGTGAGGAGCGGGCAGGAGTGGTGCTGGGGCAAGGGCCGTACTAATTGACCTGTCCCTTCCTAGGGACTCCAGGCCCCACTCCAGGAAGCGATGTGGACAGCGTGGGAGGTGGCAGTGAGTCTCGATCCCTGGACTCTCCCACTTCCAGCCCAGGTGGGGCCAGGACCTGGCCCTGACCCACTCCTAACCTCTGACCATCTTCCAGCCCAGACCAGGCTCTGATGTATAATCTCTAACCCATCCTTTGACCTCTAATGTACCCACACTCCTGACCTATTTCTTCAGTCTCTGATCTGTCTGACCCCTCTCCTGACCTCCGATCCTTTCCCCAAGGACATCTGTGGGTAGTTCTGAAAGGCCTGAAAAGCAGGATGGTCTCCTTACCCTTGGAACTTCCCCTGACCCCAACTTCTGTGATCCTCTGACTCCAGGCCCTGGCACAAGGCGGCTGGCGAAGGTCTCATCCACAGGCACTGAGTCTTCAGATGACTTTGAGGAGCGAGACCCTGGTGAGGCTGGGAGCAGGTGGGACAGGACTGGGGTGGGGGTGGACCATGCCCGCCTGACCCTATTTTCCTGCAGACCTGGGAGATGGACTTGAGAATGGGTCAGGCAGCCCCTTCAGGAAGTGGACACTGTCCAGCGCAGCCCAGACCCACCGGCTGCGGAGGCTGAGGGGCCCAGCCAAGTGCCGAGAGTGTGAGGCCTTCATGGTCAGCGGGACCGAATGTGAGGAGGTGTGGCCCGGGCCGATGACCCAGTGCTCTCTGCTGACCCCCAGTGACCTCCCTGAGCCCAGGCACCTCCATGACCTGATATTCCTGTGACCTTCCTGCCCCTGGCACCAGCCCTGGTCCAATGATTTCCCATGAGCTTCCCTTTCCCTAAGGATCCTTACAACCTTCACTTCTCCTGCTGACCCCCAATGACCTCCCTGACCCTGTGACCTCCCCCCATGCCTGTGCTTTCTTTTTTAAGGAATCTGTTCTTTATTTATGCAAAACATTTTCTAAATTAATTTTTATTTGCTACCAATGAATTTGCTACCACCACCACCCCCAGTGCTTTCTGACCTGCCACAAGCGCTGCCTTGAGACTCTGCTGATCCTCTGTGGACACAGGCGGCTCCCAGCCCGGACAGCCCTCTTTGGGGTCGACTTCCTGCAGCTGCCCAGGGATTTCCCAGAGGAGGTGCCCTTTGTAGTCACCAGGTGCACGGCAGAGATAGAACAGCGCGCTCTGGGTGTGCAGGTGCTACCTTGACCCTTAACCCTTGACATTTGACCACCCCCAGCAATGGCCTGACCCTCTCCATGGCTGGATTACAACCCAGGTATTTCTTTCCCACCCTACCCTGCAGGGCATTTATCGGGTCAGCGGGTCCCGGGTCCGTGTGGAACGGCTATGCCAGGCTTTTGAGAATGGCCGAGCATTGGTGGACCTGTCCGGGAACTCACCTCATGATGTCTCAAGTGTCCTCAAGAGATTCCTCCAGGAGGTAGGTGCTCAGGGAGCAGGGACAGGGGCTGGGCAGGCTTAGGCTAAGGACCCTCTGCAGCCTACCCATACCCATGTCCCCTCTGCCATTCCACCTCCAGCTCACTGACCCCGTGGTTCCCTTCCACTTCTACGATGCCTTCATCTCTCTGGCTAAAACCCTGCATGCTAACCCTGGGCATGAGCCTGGGAACCCCAGTCCCAGCCCTGAGGTTATTCGCTTGCTGAAGACCCTCTTGGTGCAGCTGCCTGGCTCTAACTACAACACCCTGCGGCACATGGTGGCTCATCTGTTCAGGTGTGCACTATCCCTACCTTGAAATAGACTTCTGACCTGAGGCATGGATCTGTGACCCCTGCCCTGGACATGTGACTACTGACCCCTGGGACTGACCCCTGACACTGACCTCTGACCTTTGCATGTGTTTTCTGAGCTCTGAACCTTAATACATGACTTCTGACTTTTGGTGTCTACTCTTGACCCTCATCGCTGGGTATGTAGCTGCTGGTCTCAAACAATGACCAGGGCCACTGACCCGTGATGGGCAAGTTGCCACTAGTCTGGCCTTCAGGTCCTACCGGATGAGTGATGACTGGGCACTCTGTGCCTTTACCCTTCTCCTCACCCCATCCCCAGGGTGGCTGCACAGTTTGAGGAAAACAAGATGTCTGCCAACAACTTGGGCATTGTGTTTGGACCAACGCTGCTGCGGCCACCAGATGGTCCTGGGACAGCTGGCACTGGCTCTGTTACCTGCCTCCTGGACTTCGGGTACCAGGCCCAGCTTGTCGAGTTCCTCATAGTGCACTATGAACAGATCTTTGGGATGGATGAGCTCCCCCTGGCCACTGAGCTCCCGCCTCAAGACCCCAGCCCGACCCCTGGGCCCCTCACAACCAGCACCCAGCCACCACCCCCATACCTTGCCCCAGATCCCCTGCTCCCAACCCTACCGTCAGACCCAGACCCAGACCCAGACCCTGAGCCCTACAGTGCCCTGGAGAAGCATCCTGAGGCCATGCCCACCGAGGTAAGAACCAGCTGGGCCCACAGACATGGGGAGGGTCTTCTCTCCACTTAATCTCCTTTCTCTCCTCTCTTCCTTCCTTCCTTTCCCTTTAAAATTTTCTCTTTCATTCCTTCCTTATGTAACCTGTGCTCATTCTAGAAGGAAAAGTGAGGAATGGAATTGGGGAGGGGTGGTAATAATGGAGTAACAATAGGATACAGCCCTGCAGAGGGTGATCATTCATTCCTTCAACAGAATATTTATTGAACACCTATGTGCCAAGCATTGTTCTAGGTATTACATATACATCAGTGAGCAGAATATTCAAGGACCCCATTTTCTTGGTGCCTGCATTCTCATGTGAAAGAAACCAGAAAAAGAAAAATACGATACAGAGTTAGTTATATAGGATGTTATATGGTGACAAGTACTATGGAGAAAAGAAAGGGTAACATAAGGTAAGAGATATCAGGGGCACCAAGGTGAGAGGTGATGGACAGTTTGCAGCAGTAAGTAGGATGGTGTGGGCAGGTCTCATGGAGAAGGTGGATTTGAGCAAAGACTGGGAGGATGTGAAGGAGAAATAAGCCAGGTGAAGATCAGGGTAAGTGTGTTCCAGGCAAAGGGAATAGTCAGAGCAAAGGCCCTGAGGTGGGAGCATGCCTGGTGTGTCCAAGGCACAGCTCCGAATGAGGGGAAGGGTCAAAAATGAGGCCAAAGGGGTCTGTGGGCCACCACCTACTATGCATAGACACTTTATAGGCTTCCTGTCATTCTCACCACAGCCCTGAGTGGTAGATGCTGTTTGTGAAAACCATTTACAGATGAGACTCCTAGAGGGGTTTCCCTGTCCCTCAGATTCTTGCCATTCCCGAGCTGGGAAAAGGGCTGCAAGTATTCTGTGAGACTCTGAGAACTAGAGTGACTCAGAAAGTGCTCAGGACAGTGTCTGACACATACAAAGAACTCCAGTTGCTATTAGCATTTAGCTAAAAGCACAACAGTAAGAATATACAGCTAAACAGGTGTAAGAGAATAGAGCAGGTAGGAGATTCTCCTCATCCTAGTGTGGAGATGGTTAAGTCACAACCTGGCCTGGCCCTCTGCTGAACAAGGGCATTCCTGCCCTCACAGAGCCCACAGTTGAGACCAATAACTTTGCTCTGCACAGCAGGACAAGCAGGACACTGTTAAGGGCATCATCTCTCTCCAGACACCAAAACTACAAAGGAACTTGCATGTCTAGGAACAAACTCTCAGTTCTCCAAGAGTCTCAAAGAACTGGGATTTTACTGCTGGGGTCTTGGTCTTGGATTTCTCCCTACAGATTCTAACTCCACAGAGTGACCAGAGAGAGGAAGTGGCCAAAGACACCAAAGACGAGAGAGGGGAAGGTGAGTGTGTTGGGGAGTAACCCAGGAGTTCTGGGGGTACCCCTGCCTAGGGTAGTTGGCAGAGAGATGACTCTCAGGGGGGGCGACATCCAGAAGACTTCATGATGCTCAGCAATGACCACCCCATTCCAGTGTCCAGCCACGGCCCTGAGGACTCACTCCTGGGGACACAGTCCCGTGGCTACTTCAGCCGCCAGCCAGTAAAGTATCCCCGGGGAGGAGTGCGGCCTGTCACCCACCAGCTGTCCAGCTTGGCCCTAGTGGCTTCCAAATTGTGCGAGGAGACCCCTGTCACATCAGGGCCCCAAGGGAGCTTGAGGAGGAGGGGACCAGGCCCTGCTGCTGCCTCCCCTGATAGCAGCCCCCTGCGCCGCACCCCACTGCCCAAGCATTTTGAGATCACCCAGGAGACAGCCCGGCTACTCTCCAAGCTCCACAGAGAGGATGTGCCCAAGGCCACCTGCCACCCGGAGGACCCTCAGCCTGAGGATGAGGAAGCCGAGGACCATCTCTGACCATCCTAGCACTCTGAACAAATGGCCCAGGACTGAGGAGATAGACTCACTCCTTCTCGAGAGTTCAATGTTGGGGGTTCTAAGAGTTCCTATAAGGAAAAACTGCACAGCCTGGCAGATTAGAACCCTTTTTGGGGCAATCTACCAGAACACCCAACTAGACACAGGTTACTGCCAAGCATCAGGGCCACTCAGGTTCAGAGGTCATCAGGGTCAATACTCAGGTTCAGTACAGGCCACAGGATCCTTGGAGTCCACCCTAGTCTCTGACCTCTTGGACAGGGGTACCTTTTTGCTACTTTGGTTTATGGCCATTTCCCCACCTCCGCCCACCTTCTTAGCTGACCCCAAGTGCCCAGATCTGGGAGTGGGGGAGTTACAGCCCAGACACATCCTGGTGGTGCCTGGGGTCTGATGGCCTCTGAATAAACTGTGTCTTTATGTCCTTGAGTGTCTTTCTTTGCCAGGTGAGGGCAGCAGCATCTGGCCCTATTTCACCCATCAGGGACACCAGGGCCTCCTTTCTCAGCACCTATAGGCAGCTGGGTGGCCCCGGAGCTGAGTCACGCCGCCCGGCCCTGCGGGAGCTCTCGTCCCGGACGCAGTCCTGCCTGATCAAATATAACAAAGTGCAGATAACCGGGACAATGGAGCTGTGTGCTCGGCGACGCAGGCCCAGGGGCGTGGGCCGGGGGCGGGATCACGAGAGAAACTCGAGTGCGGGGACGGTCTACCCAGGAGGTCCCGGGGCTCGGCATCTCCTCGCCCGAAGGCACGATGGGGAGGGGGTCCGGCGGTGGGAGCCCGGTCGGATCAGGGCGTGGCCTGGAGCTCGGCGGCGGATTGGGCGCGAGGGAGCGGGGCTGGGCCAGCGCGGGGGTGCGGGCCGGGGACCACCCGGAGCTGAGCCCTGGCGCGGGAGGTCACGGCGGGAATTCTCCAGCCCCGAGTGACTCGGCGGCCCCCAAGGCCGAAACTGCGGGCGCGTGAGGTGTGCGGGGCCGGGATGGGGGGTCCCCCGCCGGAAGTGGAGAGGGGCCGCGAGGCGGGGAGGAAATGGGGGACTGCGGTTCCGGGCGAGCCGGTCTCCCCTTGCCCGGCTGCAGAGGCGGGGCTCCCCCAGGTGGCGGGGACGGGGCGGGGCTCCCCCAGGTGGCGGGGGCGGGGCGCCGGGGCGGGGCTGGAACCTGCTGGGACTGGACGGCGGGGGCGGGGCCGCGCCTCCCTCGCCGTCCGCCGCGGGCGCCGAGCGCGCCCGACTCTCCACTCCCCGCGCGGTCGCTGGGCCATGGTCTCGGACCCGGCCCTTCCCACCGCCGGGCCGCCGGGTCTGCGGCGAGACGGGCGCGCAGGTGAGGCCGGCGCGGACGGGGGCGGATGGGCGCGGGCCCCAGGGCGGGTGCGGCCCCCTTCTCCCCTAAGCCCCTGCCCAGCCTGGGGGTCCGGGAAGCCCCGCCAGCCGCGCCGTAGTCGAGGAGGCCACCGTGGTCCCGCGTCCCACCCGGAACGGCGCGGCGCGCCTCCCGCTTCAGGAGCGCTCTAGCCCAAAGCCCGCCGCCCGGCTTCTGGGGCTGTCTCGCTGCCCACTCGGGACTCCCCAGTCACCTCCAGGCCCCAGCACCCACCGCCTGCAGGGTCCCAACTGTGACCCACCCTGAGCACACATGCCCCCAGGGCTCTACTCTCTCCTCCCTCCTCTACTTTCACAGCCCACACCCCTTTGTCCTTCCCTAACCCCCACCCCCCAACCGGAACAGATTGGCCTCAGATTGGCAGCACGTGGGCAGATGGGTTTTGTTTTGTTTCTTCAGGTTACAAAACAAAACCAACTGGAAAGAAAACAAATAAACCCAACCAGTTGTTTGATTTGTGAGAGTCTTAAATAACAGCTGTCCCACCACCACCCCACAACCCATGGAGCTTGCTTTTCTAGATCACCCTGGTCCCCAATAACACCACTTTGGCCTGACCCGTTTGAGTTTGAGAGCCTTGGCCTTCCTGTCCTGTGCCTGTCCTCTGTGTGCTGCTCCTTTCTATGTATGTCCTTCCAACAAGTGCCACTTGCATTGACCTTTTCCTCTGTGCCCCTCAGATGGTTACCATGGGCCAGTGCTACTACAATGAGACCATCGGCTTCTTCTACAACAACAGTGGCAAGGAGCTGAGCTCCTACTGGCGGCCCAAGGATGTGGTTGTGGTAGCACTGGGACTGGCAGTCAGTGTTCTGGTGCTGCTAACCAACCTTTTGATCATTGCAGCCATCGCCTCCAACCGCCGCTTCCATCAGCCCATTTACTACCTTCTGGGGAACCTGGCCGCAGCTGACCTCTTTGCCGGTGTGGCCTACCTCTTCCTCATGTTTCACACTGGCCCACGCACAGCACGGCTCTCACTGCAGGGCTGGTTTGTGCGGCAGGGTCTGCTAGACACAAGCCTGACTGCATCAGTGGCCACACTGCTGGCCATTGCCGTGGAGCGGCACCGCAGCGTGATGGCTGTGCAGCTGCACAGCCGCTTGCCCCGGGGCCGTGTGGTCATGCTCATTGTGGGAGTGTGGGTAGCTGCGCTGGGCCTGGGGCTGCTGCCCGCCCACTCATGGCACTGCCTCTGTGCTCTGGACAGCTGCTCACGCATGGCCCCCCTGCTCAGCCGCTCCTACCTGGCCGTCTGGGCCCTGTCCAGCCTGCTTGTCTTCCTGCTCATGGTGGCTGTCTACACCCGCATTTTCTTCTATGTTCGTCGGCGGGTGCAGCGCATGGCAGAGCATGTCAGCTGCCACCCCCGCTACCGTGAGACCACACTCAGCCTGGTCAAGACTGTTGTCATCATCCTGGGTGAGTGGGACCCCACTTTCCCCCAATCCTCCGAGACCTGATGGAGGATCGTGATGGGAGGAGATGATTTGGGTGGGGAAGGTTCTCCAAGGAGGTGATATGTGAGCAGACACCTAAATGCTAGAGAAGGGAAAGGAGTTCCAGGCAGGACGGGGCCAGCACCTCCCGAGAGGAGAGGAGGTCAGCACAGCCTCATAGGGCACAGACAGAAGTCAGATTTTGCTCTGAAATCTGTGGGAAGCCTTTGAGAGTTTTTAGCAGGGAATAATGTGGTCACTCTGGCTACTGAAATGTTGGGTGGCCTGGATAGGGCAGGCAGCAAGAGGCCTTCCCATTAGTATATACCCCACCACCACACACACACACAAGAACAAGGAGCGACTCTTCCCAATGATCACCTTCTCCCCATTGAGTAACTGGCCTGTCCCACAGTGACGTCCTTTCCCCCATAGAACAGATCTCCATGTAGAAACGCCCAGGGCTCTGGCCAGACTGTACCAGTTAGGAAAGGTGTCCCTTCTGGCAGACAAGTCAGAATAGTCTCTTAGCAGTTCTGCCTCATCACTCTGCCAAGGCATCAAGACAAGCCTCCCTGGCACTACAAATCACAGCTGTCCTCCAAGTTCTAGACACCCCTCCAGCCCTAAGCTGAGAGCTGTGGGTGCCAGGCCCTCTGACAGCTGGCCCTGCTCACCTTGGGCTCCATCCCACAGGGGCGTTTGTGGTCTGCTGGACACCGGGCCAGGTGGTGCTGCTCCTAGACGGTCTGGACTGCAAGTCTTGCAATGTCCTGGCCGTGGAGAAGTATTTCCTACTCTTGGCTGAGGCCAACTCACTGGTCAATGCTGTGGTATACTCCTGCCGTGATGCTGAGATGCGCCGCACCTTCCGCCGTCTCCTCTGCTGTGTGTGCCTCCGCCGGCCCACTCATGAGTCTGCCCGCTACACACCCTCCACCCGGACAGGCGCCAGCACTCGCATCATGCTTTCTGAGAATGGCCACCCCCTGATGGACTCCACCCTTTAGCCAACCCTGGACTTCAGTGGGATACAGCAAATGCCAGGTCACACTATTGACTACTTGTGGATGTGCCTGGTTCAACCCAATTTGAAGGACAGAATTAAAGGCAGACTTTCAGTCTGGATGGCACACCACCACTGCCAGACCTCCCCAGACACACAACTCTGTCTGCTCCAGGGCCTGGGGGTATGTGGTCATCTCCAGGTGCCCAGGAGAGTGTCAGATGGGGTCCAGGAATCTGGCTCTTCAATCATCTCAGGTTGTAGGGTTTTTAACGGACATTTTTCTGTTTTACTGCACATCCCTGGTAAACCCTGTGGACTGCTTCCTTGTCCGTGGTGGTATGTGTTAAAAATAGGAGATGAGGACTCCTTCAGGCCACACTGCCTAAAATAACAAGGATGGATCATGGGTGCACCATCTGCCTGAGGCTGACTCTTCAGGGGTACAGTGTTTATGGCCCTGTGAGGCCTCTGGGCTCGCCCGTCCCCGTTAGACTTGAGGGGGGCATATTAAGGAGTAAACCTTTCTTTCTCCTCTGAGGTCTCCAAAGCACTTTCTGCCATCAGCTGTCAGTCACCATGTCCCAGAACTATCCACCTCAGCTTTAGCCTGGTAGGGACCCTTCAACATGGCATCTCTTCAGCCCTGTTCTCATTCCCCTCTGGCTGGCTGTTACTCCATCTTTCTTGGAGTCTTGCATCTGTTCCCTCTTGTCTGTCTTCTCCACATGTTCCCCTGCCTCCATCTTGCCAACTGCCTGTCTTCATCCTCTGGAGCCCAGAGTAGTTCATGGCCCATGTGAGTCCTCTCTCGGCCGCCTGCCCTTTTGTCTGAGTCCAGGTTAACAGTCAGGTGTGTCCATCCCATTGCACACTACACACCTGTGGGCCAGGGGTAGTGGGATCCATGGAACGGTGCAAGATTTGAGTGTTGCCATTTCTCAAGCTCCTCTAATGTTGCCTGAACACTGATAAGCATTTTAGATGCATTATTTAATCATCACCTGCAAGTATTACACTTATTTTCATGTGAGGACAGTGGCTCTGAGAGGCTGAGATCTAGCCCATGGTTACAGAGCTTTGAAAGGGCACAGAGATGCATCCAGGGACTAGAGAGGCCCCTGGGGAAAGGGCTTCAGATTCCCACAAAGTGTGGAATTGGTCACAAGCTCAACCTGGTTTTTCCCACCTCACCCCACATCCCCCAAAGGCCTCAGACATACTAGACCCCTGATGATGAGCCACGTCTCTCTCCGATGTTCATAGAGGCACCCTGCTAGGCATAGTGTAGGCCAGATTCTGGATTCTCTGCTTCCACCTAAGGAGGAGATAGGGTTATGTCCCTACTTCACACACACAGTAACAGCTGAATTGGAAACCAGGCCTCCCATCAGATTCCCAGTTCTTAAAGCTACTAACGTACGCATTGCCAAAGAACTGAAAACATCTACGTCCTACATTAAATGGGGCTGGGCTTCCCTTTGGGGAAACGCCCAGCCCTAAGGCAGCTTTGTGAGGAGGTAAGAATGAACTGGAGTGCTGGTCACTTCAGGGTCCAAGGTGGGCAGCATGGATCGCAGGGCCTGGGGCCTGAATCTCCAGAGGTGATGACTCACGCCAGCAGCTTCCACCATGTGCCTGGGCACATGCCTGTGAATGATGCAGTCTTTGCCTCCATGGAGCTCTGTGTTTGTTGGACAGGCGTGTCACTTTGAGGACCGAGGCAGCCAACCAACTCCTATGATCTCCAAAAGACAGATCTGTGTTTCACCTGCTCTGACCTGACTGCTCTTGTATCAGCATCCTCCAGGTTCTAACTCAGAATCCTTGAGTCTCCTTTGGAATTGTGTCCCACCAGTTTTTCCCTCTCTTGTAGGTCTCTCTTCTCTATCAGGTGACTTCAAGTTTTTTGGTTTAAAAAAAAAACACGTTTTTTTAATTCATTTCAGAGATAGGGAGAGGGGGAGAGAGATAGAAGCATCAAGGATGACAGTCATCACTGATTGGCTGCATCCTGCACGACCCCTACTGGAGATCCAGCCTGCAACTGGGGCATGTGCCCTGACCAGGAATCGAACCATGACCTCCAGGTTCATGGGTCAAAGTTCAACTACTGAGCCACACCAGCCGGACTGACTTAAAGTTTTTGTCTCTGCTGGTGTTTGAAGCTTTCAAACACCTACACCCAACCCCCACCCCATTCTCTGAAGGACAACCAAAATTATCCACTATTTTCAGGCCTCCTGTACAAGTGCTGTGCTAGCAGCTGACCTTTTCATGCAGGGCCTTCGCTCTCTCTGGCACCCATGTTCTAGAACTTCCTCTTACTGGGGCCAAGTGTCAGCTCTCATCAGGAAGCTTTGGAGGTAGTTCTTACACTGGTTCCATCACTCATTTCCATTCCCTGCTGTCTATTTTGGAGTCCCCCAATCCAATGGCACCAGATGGTTATTGCATTTCCTCTCCAGCAGCAATGGGAACCCTACCCTGAAGGGTTGGCAGCCAGGCTGAGGACCTTTTACGAGCCTGCACCTGGAGCCTGCCCTCACAGCACACAGGCTCCAGGCAGTCCCATGAAGTCGGATAAGTAATTCCTGTCCAGCCTGTTCCTTTTCTCGCAGGAGGAGCTGCTGTCTTGAGGTGCACCTCAGCGTAGGTCTTCTGGAAGTATCCATTCTTTAAGTAACCATGTGGTAGCGTTTTCTGGACCTGGAATGCTGCAGAGCAAGAGAAGCAATAAACAAGAGAGCGGTCATGCTCAAACCAGACCTTGAAAGGTGAATCGAACGAACGTCTACAGCTGAGAAAATCGCTCACTTCTGACCTCGCAGCCACGGTCACCATACGCTGTGAGCCTCGTGGAAAGCTTCCAGCATTAGGGGACTGAGCAGCTGGCGGTGGCTGGCTTGTGGAGATGAAGGGGGTGGGGGTGTTGATGCAGCTTTGAGGGCCAGGGGAGATTCTGAGAAGGAAGGAGTTGCTGGGGGGAAGAGTGGGCTGCTCTGAAACGCCAGGGTCCCCGAGGAGGGGAGGCGCAGATGTGCAGGCCTCAGAGGAGGAGTAAGGTCTCTATAGAGCAGCTGCGGGGGCGGGGGGGGGGGCTAGAGGCGGAGCCACGAACTGCGGAGACGCGGGGTCAGGCCTCTGGAGCGGGGCGGGGCCGGCGGGGCCTCGGGCGCTGGAGGAGGCGCGGAGCGGAGGAGGCGCCTTTGCCTCGACAAGCCCTAGGGCGCCCGCGGCCGTGCGGGGCTGCTGGGGCGTGTCCGTGGGCGGGGCGCGCGGCTGCCAGACCCACGCAAGTGCTCCAGACTCCGCGGCTCCTCCCCGGCGCCCGGGGGTGTCCCGCCGCCCGGGGCTGCCCGAGCTCGGAGCCGTCCTGCGGCAGGTCCCGGGCATCGCCGACCAGAGCCTGGAGGGGCCGCAGGCCGGGTGCTGCGCGGGCTGGGCTGGGGCGGGCCGAGCGGCCGGGCCGGCTGGAGGTGTGGAGCAGGGCGACAGCTTGGGGTGCGTCTGTAAGAGGGGAGGGCGGGGGTGGGGGGCTTGAGAAGGGCGAAAAAAAGGGTTTATGGGGTTAAAATGGGTCGGATTGGCCCTAGCCGGTTTGCGTCAGTGGTTAGAGCGTCGGCCTGCGGATGGAAGGGTCCTGGGTTCAATTCCGGCCAAGGGCACGTACCTGGTTTGCAGGCTCGATCCCCGCCCCGCTCCGGGCACGTGTGGGAGGCAACCAATCGATGTGTCTCTCTCACATCGACATTTCTCTCTCCCCCTTCCACTCCGAAAAGCAATGGAGAAAATACCCTCGGGTGAGGATTAAGTAAAAAAATAAAATAATAGAATAATAGAACGGATTGAAAGTTTATGGGGTGGTGGGTTTTAGGAGATCGTCCTGGGGCGGGAGGGATGGGTTTAAGGGGAATTCCTGGGCGGAGAGGTTTACGGTGAAAGGTTGTTTCGGGGTTTATGGAATTGTAAGGGGGTGAGAGGAATGTTGGGGGTGTCAATAGATGAGTTAGTGGGATTCATAAAGTGGGAAATTTTGAGGGCAGGTAATGGAGAGTTTTGGAGAATGCAACTTGGGAATGAAGAGATGGGTGACTGACGAGGTGTAGGAACCAGCAGGAAAGATGGTTAGTCTAGGAGCTGAGTGCAAATGAAGGACCTCCCCCCCTTTTTTTTTTTTAATTTGGCAAATATTAATGAGATACTATGTGCAGAGATACTGGCTGCTGGCAAAGTCCCAGTTCTCAAGATCATGGTTTGAGAGAGAACATAGTGCAAAAAACTTAGTATATCCCAGCCAGTGTGACTCAGTGGTTGAGCATTGACCCCATGCACCAAGAGGTCACTGGTTCGATTCCTGGTGTGGCACATGCCAGAGTTTCAGGCTCGATCCCGGGTGGGGGCCGTGCAGGAGGCAGCTGATCACTGATGTCTCTATTTCTCCCTCTCCCCTCCTTTCTCTCTAAAATCAATAAAAACATATTTTTTTAAAACTTGGTATAAATTGTGAGAAAATTTATAAGGAAAGGGATGGGATGCTGTGGGAAGCCAGGTGGAGAGGTCACAGCACCGTCAGAGGCTCTGAGGTGGGAACCAGTGGAAAGAAAGCAGAGCCAGGGACTGAAGAGTTTGGAGAGAAGCTGGAACTGGATCACACTAGGCCTATAAGTCTCAGAAAGGGTTTGGGTTTTCTTTCCGTTGCAGTGGGAACATCACATCAATTATAAAACCACTATCCCACTTACCTCCACTCACCACTGTCAGCCAGCCAGGACTGGTAAACTCTCCTTTACAAGGCAGCCCATTGTGTTTGGGTTCTGCCCAAATTATTAGAAAATGGGAAAAGACTGAAGTCCTTTTGGAGGCTGAGGTCTTGTTAAATGGGGGCCTGTTTGGGGGAGGATGGTCCCTGGGGATGGGACCAGGGTCTGGGGGTATGGACCGTGCAGTCAGTCACTAGAGCCTTCTAGTGAAGAGGGGTTACAAAGCCAGTTGAACAGTAGCCCTAGGCAGTTTCATAACCTCTATCTGGAAAGTTAGGAGTGTCTGCATCACGGACACCACCATGTTTATTCTACTTTTGGAAGCATTGTGCTAGGTGCTAGAGAAACCAAGATAGCTAAGATGTTCTCTGCCCTCTTGGAGCTCACTGAAAAGTAGAGTGTGTGGGAGACCAATTTATAAATAGTCGTCATATCAGGAATATGCTGAGTAGAGGTAATTCCCAGCACAAAAGAGCTGGGCCAGGAGAGGGTCCCTTTGTGTGATGCCCTATTTGCTAGACTAGACTGCGAGCAGGGGCTCTATTGTACTTTCCTTTGCATTCCCAGGGCCTGTCACCTAGCATTCATAAAGCTTTGTGGCACACTTAGATTCTGGGAGGATTAACAGGAGCTGGGGGAGGGGGA
This sequence comes from Miniopterus schreibersii, assembly GCF_964146895.1. Lineage (NCBI taxonomy): Eukaryota > Metazoa > Chordata > Mammalia > Chiroptera > Miniopteridae > Miniopterus > Miniopterus schreibersii. The sequence continues at coordinate 74,829,725 of NC_138105.1, read as the reverse complement.
AATGGGCTCTTCACAGGCAGGAACCACAAGAGGCAGTGCTCTGTGTGTTTGTGGAGCTACCTATGTTCCTTCTGTTTCTAGGTAGAGAGTTGCTTAAGGGGTGAGCTCTGCCCAGCTATGGCCTTCCTCAGGAATTGTAATCCCAATACAGTCCCTGGACTGCCACTTCTTTCTTATAACAGTCTCTTGAGACTCCCTTAGATAAGCTTAAGAATAAAATGCAGTCAGTCACCTCTTCTTGCTGTTCTTTTTTTTTTTTTTTAATGTGTCTATTGATTTCAGGGAAAGGGAGAGAGAGATAGAAGAAACGTCAATGACAAGAGAGTCATTGATCGGCTGCCTCCTACACGCCCCCTACTAGGGATCAAGCCCACAACCCGGGCATGTGCCCTGACCCAGAATTGAACCTTGATCTCCTGGATCCTAGGTCAATGCTAAATTGCTGAGCGTCGCTGGCCGGGCATCTTGCTGTTCTTGAAGACAGCTCTTTTTCTCTTAAGGCTAAGAAAATGAATAGTGGGTGTTATACATGCTTACAACATGGCTCTTAGATATCTGGTTACTGGTTTCTTTCCACGGTAGAAAGACCCCTGGGGCTTTTATTTTGAGACTTAGAAGCTTCAAATCTGCCCCTTCTTCTTTGGATGTAGCCTTTAGGTGAACTCAAGGACCTAAAAGTCACCCAAGTCCAGACAACAATCTTCAATCCTCAGGTGGGCCACTTACTCCACTCTGGAGCAATCAGCTTGAGTGGGTCTTTCCCTCACAGTAAATTCTGCAGCCTGGTAGATCGTGTCTCTCCTGGTCAGCTGACTGGGTGAGGGAGACTTTGCAGTCTTTCTGCCCCTTGCCTCTCACAGTGTGCCTGCTGACCCCTTCATAGTCCCTGGAGTCAGTTTAGCTCACCTGGCTAACAAGGAAGAATTTTTCATCTCACCTGTGAGGCCCTTTCAACCTGTTTTGTCACCAGGAGTGTGTTTAAAGAAGGAAAGCACACCTATTCTTAAACCTAGATTCTTACTTACATCTTTCTGCATTATTAAGAAGGTAGTTCCAAGTGCTTGTGCCTAATTTATTTCATTGTGATAGCTAAATGTCCCTCCACTATGTGTGTAGTCAGAAGCAAGAACAACACACAGATAGTGGAGGGACATTGGGAACTTTGGGATGCACCATCTTTTTTCTTTTTTAAATATGTCTTTATTGATTTCAGAGAGAGGAGGGGAGAGGGAGATAGAAACATCAATGATGAGAGAGTCATTGATCGGCTGCCTCCTGCATGCCCCCTGCTGAGGATCGAGCCCACAACCCGGGCATGTGCCCTGACCCAGAATCGAACCTCAATCTCCTGGATCCTAGGTCGATGCTCAACCACTGAGCCACGCCGGGCAGGCGGGTGGGGATGCACCATCTTAATTTAGATTCAGGCCAAGTCAGCTGGAGACTTCCTGTGGGAGGGATGACCTGTCTCCTTGGATGACCTCCTGACCTTCTTTGGCTATAGGCTGAGCTCTTCCTGGAGAAGGGATAGCTCCACATCTTCTATTTGATCCTTTCACCGATCGTGCTCTTGTTCATTCCTAGTGGGGATCGAGCCCGCAACCCAGGCATGTGCCCCAACCAAGAATCAAACTGCGATCTCCCGGATCATAGGTCGATGCTCAACCGCTGAGCCACGCCCGGCCAGGCCATAGTTATATCATTTGCTTCTCTCAACTACTTTTACGAGGGGTGTATGGGGGTTATCAGACTAGGATTGAGAGTTCCTCTGTTAGGATTGTTAAGCTCCAAAGTTCTTCCGTCGTCTCAGGGTCCTTGGCCAATGTTTGAGTCATGGGCCCTTTTGAAAATCTGTTGCAAGCTCTGGGCCCTCCCCCATTCCTTCAGTAGCCTGCCACTTAACCACACTCTCCGGGATCCTCAAGCCTCAGGTGCCCTGGATCCTGGGCTCCTTTTTTGTCTAGTAGTGAGATTCCTAAGGAGTCAGTATGAAAACTCTAGAGCTAGGAATGGCTGAAGGGTGAGTTTTGAAAACCAGACCAAAAAAGGAAGCAGAATGGTCAGCAGTGTCATTTTGAAAACCCAGGTTCCATATCTGATATTCTGGTAGAAGCAGCTAAAGAGGACTTGCCCTTCTCCAAGTCATTCTGCAGGTGGGCTGTGTTGCAGGATTGGTAGACTTGGCTGTAGTGGTTACTTCTTGACCCTTTACTTGCAGGTGCACACAGATACACTAGAGAGTTGTACTGTCCAATGTGGTAGCTACTCACCATGTGTCTTTTTAAATTAAAATGAATTAAAATTAAATAAATTAAACATTCAGTTCCTCCACTGAAGTTACATTTCAGGTGCTCAATAGCTGTATGGCTAGTGGCTTCTATATTACCTCAGGTAGAGAAAAGTTCCATCATCACAGAAAATTCTCCTGGACAGTGGTATTCTAGAACAGTGCTACTTAGGCTCCACATGCAGCAGATCTCTGTGGGAACCTTACTGCAATGCAAGCTGTGATGTGGCCCAGCCTGTGTGGCTCAGTGGTTGAGCATCAACCCATGAACCAGGAAGTCACAATTCGATTCCTGGTCAGGGCACGTGTCTGAGTTTCGGGCTCGATCCCCAGTAGGGGGTGTGCAGGAGGCAGCTGATCAATGATTCTTTCTCATCATTGATGTTTCTATCTCCCCCTCTCCTTTCCTCTCTCTGAAATCAACAAAACATATATTTTTTTAAAAGGTGTGATGTGGTAGGTCTTTGGGGGCTCGAGGGGCAAGAGCCCACGTTTCTAACAAGATCCCAAGGGTACCAATGTTGCTGATCCCAGACCACACGTGGAGAGGTCAGGCTGTCAAGAGTGAAGATGATAAAGTCCCATTTATTTCAGTTTTCATAAATCAATTTACCTAGTAGATGGTTAATCCGACAAATGGAAATTATTTTTGAGCCTGAGTTTTATTTTTAGACATAATAAATTTTAAATTAACCACAAGGGTCACATATTAGCATTGTTTTGCCTACTTAATATAGAAAGAAAATTAGAAATAAATAAAATTCAGACAATAGTTGATTTTTTTCTCTAAATGAAACAGTTGGCCTGGGGCCATGGACCCCTGTTGTTTCAGGGTCTGATTACATATTTCACTCTAAGAAAATCAGATTTTAAAGGTTCCAGGGTTGTTTCTATATTTCTTTTGCACAGTCTATAAAAACCCCAACTCAAATTTGTGTTCATTTGTAGAATTTGAGTATAATAGAGAATGACCAGTGGGGAACGGTATTAAGGATTTGGGGGCAAAAAAAATCTTTGCATATAGTGAATTAAAGTATGATGGAGAATGGTCACTGTTATACATGTTTTAGTAGCAAGCATCATGGTATATAGGGTGGTGTGCCTGAAACTAAAAATATTATATTTAGAAATTGGCTTGTAGGCAATATAACAGGTACTACAATTAAGGCCTTCACAGCATTCTTAGGAAAAAACTCTGACATTTTTTGGTTTTGATTTTGGGTTTTTTTACACATACTTCTTAAGTATTTACTAGTAGAAATTTGCATGACTTTTGTTTCAAATTATAAGAGAAAGTTTGTTTAGAAGGTTACAGAGGTAGCAGAAGTGAGCCAGCTGGGCTGGGCTATGTAGGCTCAGGAAACAAGTTACAGAAGCAAAAGAAGGGCCCTTGGAGCTTAGGAGAGAGACAGGCAGAGGAGATGCCCTGGGGGAAGGAGGGGGGAGGGGAAAGGTGCCAGTGTGCTGAGAGGGAGAGTGCACTGGGTCCTAGTCTTGAAGATTTTTAAAGGCTGTGAGTTTAGGTGAGGTCTTAGGGGAGGATCTCAATAGAATATTCATCAGCTTTATGCGGATGTGCCAAAATGACATTTATTCCCATAACTTCATCCATATGACTTTCTTAATTTGTCCAGTTATTTCTGCAGATTAACTTTGCTTATAACACGGATTAAATTCTAATAATTATTAAAGGGAGATGATGTAATTTTGACTATCCTTACAACTTACCCAAATGGCAAGGCATAAACCGTCCAGCAAACGGTGTGCCCCTCCTCAGTACCGCTGGAATACTGAATAAGGGGATGTGGACCTTTAGAAGTACGCACATTCATGCATGTCAGCGGGGCTTTCCGCACACTCATTCAAAGAACTCAAGGGCTCGTAGGAGGAATTTAGGGTTTGGAATTCCCCAAAGCCAGATAGCGTTAGCATGAGAGACTGTTAATCCAAACCTAGGACGTAGAATTTCAAAGCTGAAATTTTCTTTATCGTCGCTCTGAAGGAGCTTCCTCAGATGCTAGTGAACTTAGTGCCTGCAGTTTTTGTTCCTGGCCTGCTTGCAAGCTTTACTTTCACTCTTATGTTAGCATGCTTATCTTGGCTTGGCCCAGTGCCAAAGGAAAGTCTTGATGTCCTTGGTGTACTTGGAGTTTAATCTTTTTGGTTTTAAAACGATTTCCTGAAACTACCTAAAATCTAGGATCACAGTCAAATCCCTTTTGAAGTGATTTTATTTTTTTATTTTTTTTATATCTTTATTGATTTCAGAGAGAGGAAGAGAGAGAGACAGAAACATCAATGATGAGAGAGTCATTGATCGAGCCCACAACCCAGGCATGTGCCCTGACCGGGAATCGAACCCTGATCGCCTGGATCCTAGGTCGACGCTCAACCTCTGAGCCACGCCCGGCCGGGCTGAAGTGATTTTATTAATAAGTAAATAAATGTGCAGAATGTTTCAGAAAAGTTTCACAAATGAGCAGGTGCCACTCATTCATTTAAGTGGCAGTTACTGAGTGCCTCAGTCTGAGTACAAACCTCCCAGTAACCCTAGGAAGTGAGCGGTTTCTCTCTGAGTCTCTCCAAGAGGAACTGGTCCTGAGTAAGAACTTGCCCGAGGTAGGACAAGCAGGGGGAGTGGCTGGGGGAAGGTTTGGCTCCCCCCAGAGCTCCTCCGGCTCCCTAGAACATGACATCTCTTCCAGCGGCAGGTTCCTGAGAAGATCAGACTGTTGGGCTAAGGCTTCAGAGTGGAGAGAGGGCGATGAGGCATCAACCAGGGAAAGGGAGGCCACCTTTCAGCAAGACTAGATGCTCCTGTGCCCCAGCCTGGCTTCAGCTGGATTCTAGGGGCATTTCATCGTTCATGCCCCAAGGAGATGGCCGTGGTCCGCGTGGGAGCCTTTTTGCCCAGCGGAGCACGTAGGCGCAGCATTCTAGGCTGAGGGCAAGCTCATGTGCAGGGAGGCCCGGCGGGAAAGCGGGCGTGTGTGGCTCCCTGTGGCCCTCAAAGGGGGACTGGGGGGGGCAGCTGGCCGCCGGCGCTGCTGTTCAGTCAAGCAGGGCCTTGGACTCCTTGCCAGGCAAGGAGCAAGCACGCAGTTTGTGGTGTCCCCTGTTCTTTCTCAAAGTACTCGGACTTTTCTAAGGTATTTGTATCGATCAGAAGAAACAGTCATCGCACCTGTTTCTCTAACCACCACTGGAAGAGTTTGTGCACTTTTTAAGGCTGAGAGTGTGATCAGATTTGGGTCAATTTGCATAACCTGAGTTCATTTCCCCATCTCAAGATCTTTAAGCTTAACCACATCCACAGTGTTTTCCCTGGTAAGATAACACATTCATGGTTCTGAGAATAGCACGCAGACATCTCGGAGGCCAATCTTCTGCCAAGCACAGTTCCCATCACAGGCAAACAAAAGCCAGAGTCAGCCGTACTTGTCTCGTTAACTTTACCACGTGGCTCTCACTCACCTCTTACCCTTACAGCTTCCCGGTTTCTTAAAAAGCCAAGTGTGTTCTCAAGGCCTTTGCACTGGCTGTTTCCTCTACCTAAATTATCACTCTCTTCCTACCTTTTCCTACCTGACTTCTCCTTGTCATTCTGATCTTGGTTTTGGCGTCACCTCAGAGATATATAAATTCCAGTAAACCTCTAGTCATCACTCTAGTTGAAGTTGTCACAAAGTACCAGCCATGGCTGATGGTTTTCCTGTCTGTGTGCGCATTTGGTGTCTCTCACTCCCTCCGTCTAACTGCCACATGGGTAGGAACTTTGTCTGTCTGTGTCTTTGTGACAATAGAATGGTGTGTGGCACGTAATAGGTGCTCAGTAAACACCTGCTAAGCTGTCGCACAACACTGGGGTAGGATGACTGGGGTTTCTGCTTATGCATCAAAGTGCTACTATAGGGCAATAGTGTGAGCACAGCTTTCAAATCACTTGACCTTGAAATTTATAGTTCTTGATGAGTTGTTGCATTATTTGTATTGTTTAAAATTCTACATATAAAGGGAAATGTTTTGGACATTTCTATATTGCTCTATTTAAAACACTTTGTACAAATTGAATTCATACGAAATGCTATGGCGCTATACCTTGCTAAGGGATTGTCAACAGAACTGAGTGACTCAATATGGAGAATCTTTACTCTGGTGGACAGGATGACACTCTCTTTATCACACATTTCTCTGTCACTTTTCTTTCAGAAAGCATGCTCTTAATTGCCATCAGATGAAACCTGCTCTTCCGTGTGCTCTGTGAAATCCAGGGAGACAGGTAGGCCTTTGAGAAGATACTTCCTGTGTGGATCCAGGACCACAACAACCATATGCCTCTGGTCCTGGCTTGGCCCTAGTGTGTATCGTGGGCCTTCTTGCCTATCACATCTCTCTCTGGCAGTAGATGGTTCATTTCTGTTTTGTCAGAGCCCTGCTTTCTGGTGTATCATGTCCACTTATTTTACAGTTTATTGCTGTGGCAATACTGTCACCAATGAATAATGAGCAGCTGCATTTGTCTTAAGCAAGACCTAAGGCACTGTGGCGTTCAGTTGTTCTGGAAAAAGGAAGATGACAGAATTAGAAAAGTAGAATAATAACAATTTTGTTTGGTTTGCTTTTTTCTTTTCTTTTAAATTTATTTTTTATTGTTGACAGTATTACAGATGTCTCCCATTTTCTCCACGTTTTCCCCCCTCCACCCAGCCCCCACCGCACCCCAGGCCTTCACCACACTATTGTCTGCGTCCAGGGGCTATGCATATGCATATAAATTCTTTGGTTAATCTCTTCCCATCCCCCCACCCCCTCCCCTCTGAAATCTGTGTCTGTTCCCTGCTTCCATGCCTCTGGACCTGTTTTGTTCCTCAGTTCATTTTGTTATTAGATTCCACATATAAGTGAGATCATGTTTGTATTTGACTTTCTCTGACTGGCTTATTTCACTTAGCATAATACTCTCCAAGTCCATCCATGCTGTCACAAAGAGTAAGAGCTCCTTTTTTACAGCTGCGTAGTATTCCATGTTGTAAATGTGCCACAGCTTTTTTATCCACTCATCTGCTAAAGGGCACTTGGGCTGTTTCCAGATCTTAGCTATTGTAAAATGCACTGATTTGGACATAGGGGTGCCTATATTCTTTCTGATTGGTGGTGTGTGTTTCTTAGGATATATCCCAGAAGTGAGATCCCTAGGTCAAATGGCAGTTTCACTTTTAATTTTTTGAGGTAGCTCCGTAGTGTTTTCCATAGTGGCTGCGCAGTTCTGCATCCCCACCAGCAGTGTCCTAGGGCTCCCTTTTCTCCACACCCTCCCCAGCACTTGTCGTTTATTAATTTGTTGATGGTGCCATTCTGGCAGGTGTGAGGTGATACTTCATTGTAGTTTTAATTTGCATCTCTCTGATGATTAGTGACTTTGAGCATTTTTTCATATGTCTCTTGGCCATCTGTATGTCCTCTTTGGGGAAGTGTCTGTTCAGGTCCTTTGCCCATTTTTAATTGGGTTGTTTGTGTTTCTTTTGTTGAGCTGTATGAGTTCTTTATATATTTTGGAAATTAACCCCTTATCAGATGTATCATTGGCCAATATGTTCTCCCATATAATGGATTCCATTTTCATTTTAATGATGGTTTCTTTTGCTGCGCAGAAGTCTTTTAATTTGCTATAGTCCCATTTGTTTATTTTTTCCTTTGTTTCTCTTGCCCTAGAAGATGTATCAGTGAAAATTCTGCTACATGAAATTACTGAGATTTTACTGCCTATGTTTTCTTCTAGGATTTTTATGGTTTCACAATTTACATTTAAGTCTTTTATTTATTTTTAGTTTATTCTTGTGCATGGTGTAAGTTGGTGATCTAGTTTCTTTCTTTTTTTTTTTTTTTTGCATGTACCTGCCCGATTTTCCCAGCACCATTTATTGAAAAGACTGTCTTTACTCCATTGTATGCTCTTGCCTCCTTTGTCAAATATTAATTGACCTTAATGGTGTGGGTCCGTTTCTGGGGTCTCTGTTCTGTTCACTTGTTCAATGTGCCTGTTCTTGTGCCAGGACCAGACAATTCAGTTCCTGCCCGTATGTCCCTGGTGTCTTTCAAGTTGCTGCTTCAGAGCTGCAGCTCAGAGCAAGTGAGTCCGCATAAGTCTGTGCTCGGGCCTTTTAAGAGGAGCTGCCTCAGACGCCAGACGCCTCCCTCTCACTCAGCCTCAATCCCTGCTGGTTTTTACAGCCAGACGCTATGGGGACTTCTCTTCCCAGCACTGGAACCCTGGGCTGGGAGACCTGGTGTGGGGCTGGGACCCCCGCTCCGCAGGAGGGATCTTTGCAGGGGAGATATCCCTCCCAATTTTTATCTGCCACCCAGGGGTATGGGATCATCGGTGTCTGTGCCCCTCCTACCAGTCTCCATGTCGCTTCTTCTTTAAATCCCTAGTTGCAGGACTTCCATTCAGCCAGATTTCAGATGTTTCCAAAAGAGGCTTGTTTTGTAGTTTAGTTGTAATGTTGACGTGGTCATAGGAGGATTTGAGCACCACATTTACCCACGACACCATCCTGACCAGAAGTCCACTTTAACCATTTTTGAGTGTACAGCTCAGAGGCATTAAATCCATTCACGTGATTGTGCATCTATCCCCACCGTCCATCTCCAGGACTTTTCATCTCCCTGAGCTGAAGCTCTGCCCATTAAACACTAACTCCCCCTCCCCCTCCCCCTCCCCTGGCCTCTGGTACCCACCCTTCCACTTTCTGTCTTTATGATTCTGACTTTTACAAGTACCTCATATAAGTGGAATTATACAATATTTTTCTATTTGTGTCTGGCTTACTTCACTTAGCATAATGTCTTCAAGGTTTATCCATCTTGTAGCATGTGCCAGCTTCATTCCATTTTCAGGCTGAATGATATTTCATTATATGGAGGGACCACATTTTGTTTATCCAGTCATTCGTTGTAGAACATTTGGGTTGTTTTCCACTTTTTGGCTATTATGAATAATGCTGTGGTCAACGTGCGTGTACAAATATCTTTTTGAGTTCCTGCTTTCAGTTCTTTGTGATAATACACCAAGAAATGGGACTGCTGGATCCTGTAATTCTCTGTTTAACTTTCTAAGGAACTGCGAGACCATTTTCCACAGTGGCTACACCATTTTACATTCTTATTAGCAGTGCGTGAAAGTTCCAGTTTCTCCACACCCTCACCAACACTTGTTATTTTCTGTTTTTGTTTTCGTTTTACAATAGCCATCTAGTGGATGTGAAGAGACATCTCATTGTGGTGAACATGATATTCTTTTAGACTTGTGTGACATTTTAAAGACTCTGCATTTGATGACAGCAGATCTGGGAACCATATTAGTTCAAAGAAATATCTCATTATGGGTCTTGATGGTGTCACTCCTGAACCCAGGGAGAAGTCAGCCTCTTATCTGTTACATTTACCACCACTTTCCTTTTTCAGAGAAGCCAGCCTGTGCTCTATTTCTGTTCTAATTCTTTTCCCTTCTGGTGCACTTTATAACCCAGAGGTTATATTCCTTTTGGTTAGCAAAGTCATTGTAGCTGGAGTCCACATTTGTTCTCATAGGTTTGTTTGTATTTTGATGTAATCACAGATTTACAGAAATGTTTGTTAAATTTTCCATTTATGCCTCAGTGTAGATTCATGGAATCATTTTATCATGGTCATTTACTATCATCATTCGTTTTGATGTGCAGATTGTCCCAGATTTGGATCGAAGGAGCCTCTTCAGAATAGCCTTGCGTCCCTCTGGCATGGCCCCGTCACCCCTTGAGTACCACTCCCTTGCTCGCTGCTGAAAGGTTCTATACCCAGTTCCCAGTGTGCTGGCGGGAGGTTTCCCCACACCAGCAAGTCATTCTTGGACACTAGCTGGGTGTCCTACAATTCAACTCAATACTGAAACCACCTCTCTAGATAATGAGATTCCACAGGCCAAGGGCTCAGTCGCACGCTCCCGCCTCCCGTCAGACACCCAGGTTACCACCTAGGCTTCTGACCCACTGGCTGTGGATTGGAGGTCCCAATGTCTCCTTCTCTGGGTTTGATTAATTTGCTAGAATAACTCACAGAACTCAGAAACATTTCCCCTACTAGATTACTGGTTTATTATAAAAGGCTGTAACTCGAATACAGCCAGAGGAAAAATGTATCAGGCAAGGTATGGGGAAGGGGCACAGAGCTCCCCTGTACTCTCTGAGCATGCGGCCCTCCCCAGTCTCCACTCGTTCACCAACCCAAAAGCTCTCTGAACCCTCTCCTTTGGGGTGTTTTTGGAGGCTTCATTCATAGACATGATTGATTACATCATTGGCCTTCATCAATCTATTCAACCCCAGCTCCTCTCTGCTCCCTGGGGGTCTGGAGATTGGGGGTAGGGTGGGTCCCCTGGCAACCAGCTTCCATCCTTAAGTGCAGTCTTCTGGTTCCCTCATTTACATAACAAAAGACACCTTCTCCAAGGGTTTTAGGAGCTCTGTGCCAAAAACGGGGACAAGACCAAATATATATTTCTTATTGTAAATCACAATATCACAGGCGCCATAACATGTTCTGGGCTCATATGCTATTCTCTTTGCTCCAGTCAGAACCAGTCATTTCTCCAAGAAGCCCCAGCTCCATTTAGAGTAGATCTTGGTCCTAGGTGTGCTCATTTCTGTTGAGGTGTTACTGCTCTGGTCACTCTCGGGGAACAGAGCTAAAGAATATTTGTGATGATACATCTATTTTTTTCTATATATCTGTATATATTGAAAACCATTTCATTCCAATATATTTTATTCTAGTTCAACACCACAGGGTTTATTCTGTTTTTTCTCTGTACAGATTCGTAACTCCTTTTCCTGATAGTAAGAACCCTGCTCCATTTAGCCTCAGTACTTTTACTTATTTAATCAGTCGTTCCCCCTGCTGTGCAGACCCAGGCCTCCTCCCCCACTCTCCTGCTCACTCCCTGGGCCCCTGGCCCTGTCCTCCTGCAGCCCGCTGCTGGGACAGCTCCCACATGATGCCCTCACCTTTCTTGGGCTCCACCACTCCAGGCTAAGTTCCCGCCTCCAGAGACACCGCCTCACTCTGCAGGACCGTGATGTCCCAAGCTGAGTCCTTCACTCAAGTGCCTCACAGGTGTTTGAATGTCTAACGGTCTGGTCTCACCTGCTCCTTATTTAGATTATGGGGAGCAGATATTATGGCTTCCAGTAAATGGAAGCACAAAGTCGGCTTTGTGAGGTTCAGACAAGCTTACCCTCAACTCCTCCCAGCACTCCAGTGTTTCGAATGAACTGGGTCAGCAGCATTCCTGCACCCAGTACCTGTGGGCTGAGAGAAGCCAACCACAGGGACACAGCAGCCTCCATCTCCTGGAGTCACTGAACTGTGTCATGCTGATCACCCTAATAGGGACACCCTTCAGTCTTGGCGCTCTCATCCTCACCTCACAGCTGAGTGGTGGGCACAGGGCCCCAAAACAAGGCTTTGGCTGTTGAGGGGAAGAGGCCTGCCTCCCAGGGAGTGTCTGAACTCCGTGAGGAAGAGGGGGGTAGGCAGATGAGGCCCTGACCGTGGGACTGTGCAGGAAGCCCCACCGGGCTCAGAACTGCTGCCCTGTTGGTGCCTGGGCCTTGCCAGCCTGGCTGCCCCTCAGCTGGTGCCCAGCTGTGCCACAGTGAAGATTCCCACTTAGGTGACTGGGAAGAAGATGTGCCAGGGATCTGGATGCACCTGCGGAACCCCTCAGGGTGTTGGGCATCGAGCCAGGCCACCCAAGATTAGGGGGTCCCATCCCTCTCATGATCCCTGGAGCCTCCCCAGCTCTTGACAGTCACAGGGGTCCAGCCTCATACTCGGGACCGTCTTGAGGAGGCTACACAGGCACATGTGAAGCTGGGTGGAGCCTTACACCCCCCACATGTTTCCTTCATGTGGGTGTTCCCTGCCATGCCAGAGTCGACTCCCCATCGATTTACCCCCAGCCCTTAGGGGTGCAGGGGATGGATGCCGTCTGGTGCCTTCAGCAAGGCAGTGCTTGTCCCATCACCATGGCAAACCCACTGCCCCTAATAAGCACCTGGGCAGAGCAGGAAGCTCTGTGCTTGGGGCTTAGCGCCTACATCATAATGGATGCCAGTATGTGAGACTCAATTGGCTTGAGGGTCCCCAGTGGGGACCCTGGCAGACAAGACCCACCCTTAACCCTGGAACATCGCCAGGAGGTCTAGAGATGCTTAAGTCTCCATGAGGTTCCCCCAGACGTGACCGTGTAATAAGTAGGAACGTTGAGGTTTGGGTGCCGATACCAGACTGAGTACCCCAGCGTGTGCCCCACCCTGCCCACGGCAGCCTCGTGCCCTGGGTACGCCCAGATGCTCTTTCAGGGAGCAGGTCTCGGGCTGAGGCCGCCGGGGCTGGGAGCCGTCACCTCGCCCTAGGCGCCGAGGACTGTCTGAGCTGCCCTTCGGCTCTCAGACCCACCACCATGTGCCAGTCTGTCACCTCCCAGTCCTGCTGGCGGATACCTCTCCCCAGAGGTGCGCCCTCTGGAAACACAGGCCTGTGGGTGTCCATCTGGGGGCAGAGTGTTGTCCCCCTGAGGCCAGTGCCCCTGTCCCAGCTGCTCCCAGGCTGATGGGAAGACAGTACCAGCCCTTGGCCTCCATGCCACGTGTGAGGCAGCCCTCAAAACCTCAAAACGTCTGTGGGTGCGTTTGCCCGACGGTGTCCTCTGAGGCGCAAGCGCCGTGGCAGCTCCTTCGGACACGGAGGGAATAGCTGTGGCGAGGGGCGGGCTGGCCGGCTGGGTGCGCGGAAGGCCAGCAGGAGGACTCAGCCCCTGAAGCAAAGTGCGAGAGAGGAAGGTGAAGAGGTTCATGCAGCCCTGGCCGAGGGCAGCCGCCTGATCTCTGGCCGAGTCGGGAGGGACCCGGCCCTGAGGCACATGGAGGGTGTGGAACCTGGGCACCTGTGATCCCCTGGCTCGGGAGCCAGCCCCAGAGCCGGAGCTGGGAGGGGACAAGGGGTCCTGCTCTTGCGGGCTGCAAACAGGACTCGCCACAGCGCAGGTCGCCCGAGAAGAGCCATTTTCAGTGGTGGTTTCTACCGGGGGGCGGGGGTGCCCTATGGACAGACATTCCAGGGTCACAGGTGCTCAGTGCGTCTCTGCACCGTAGACAGAGCCCCGGGCGTCCAGCCGGGTTTCCGAGCCTCTTCCCACTCTCTGCATCTCGCCATGATGTTTCGGGGACCATCGTCAGCTCCAGGCCTGACTGGGCCTCCCTTATGCTCAGAGTGTGTGGAAACTGTATGGAGATGACACATCAGTCCTTCTCCAGAGCCCCATGGGGTGACCCATGGAAGCCAGTTTTCTGCTGGGGACGCACCCCCATGTCACTGGTCAGTCATCAAGGCCCTGGACTGACCCCTCCATATCTCTCCTGTCTCCTCAGGGGGGCAAGACAAGCCATCAGTCTCAGGGCTGCCCCTCTGACACTCTGTTACTATCTTTTAAGGCCAGGGGCAGCTGGCAGGGGACCATCCCTCCAGTGTCAACTGCTTCACTCTCTGGAGATCCAAGCCTTGTCAACTCAGATGCATCTAATTAAGTTTTGGGGACAGCAGAAAAGATAGTGTGACCTGCCATGCAGTGCTAGCAATGGTTTTTTTACTGTGTGTGCAGCTGATTACCTCAGAAAACCCACAACTGACAGCAGGCGGTTCTCCAGCAGACGGTTCTCCCTGAGCCACTGCTGGGGACACTACATGGACTCTTGTCTGTGAGCTGGGATTTAAAATGGGCCAAGATGATGCTCATTTCCCCAACTCTTTTGAATAGTGATGTTATGGCAAGACACAAATTGTTTCTTCTAGGGCTTGTCATAAATTCTCCCAGTAAAATTTTGTACTTTAATTTTGATATTGTTCACCACAGATTTGTTTCTGGAGATAGTTTACGGGGGGAGTGGCGGGGGGGGGCAGGGGCAGGGTCATAGCGGTGCAGTCGGGCAGGTTGTGATTCCGTCCACGTGTCTGTCCATTGGAGTCCACCTCAGCCAGGCGCCGCCTGCCATTGTATCATTTCACACGGTTTGGGTTCAAGTCCGTCGTGGGCTTAGAATTTTACTGGGCATTGGTTTTGCTTTTGTTTGTTTGCTTGTTTGTTTTTGCTGTTAATACAAGTTCTGCCGTTTTCAGCTGAAATGTCATTAAAGACCATGACTGACAGTCTCAAAGGACCAAGGTGGCTTCACCTTTGGCTCAGGTGCGCCCTCTTGTGGCCATCATGTGGCTGCAGGTCGTGGTTCTATTGGCTCCCGACTTCATTCACGCTGGGGTTCTTGGAAGGTTTTAACTTGAGGAAACGCCCCTAGGTCAAATTCTGCACATAAAGTAGCATTTTACTAACATTTCGTATTGCACTATCCAGAAATGCCTAAAATGTGGCCCCATGACACCAATCAAGCTGTAAAGATTACAGGAGCACAAAGGAGTCACCCGGGCAACCCCTGAGCCTGCCCTGCCAGCATGGAGCCTCCATGCAACAGGTGGGGACACTGGGGCTCAGAAACTTCCTGACCTGCACCCCAGGCCCCCAGTTAGGAGGGAATGGCAGAACCAGGGTTTCGAGCATGAAGGCGGTGCTAGGGGACTGCTCATCAGTACAGCTGCTCAAGACAGTAATTTTCTAGAATCTATTAATATTAAAAATGCACATACCTTTTCCCTCACCAATTCCCCCTTCTAGGGATGTTTCTACAAATACTTGGATATGGGTGCAAAATGATGCATGTCTTGCCACATTTTTTGCAAATTGAAAACAAATGGCTGTCATTCTGGGACTGTTTAAACCAGTGGTTGCTCAGCCATGCAGTGGGATACTACGGATTGTTAAAAAAGCTGATGGAGCTTTTCTCTACATTAATGTTAAGAGTAGGGAGGCTGACACCTTGTATACATTTTTTAAATTGGGGGAGGGACTTTTATCCAGCTATATCTGGAAGAAAACACAGGTCTCAGCCATAGCTTCTGGGGAGGAAGCCAGGGATCTAGGGGTTGCCAGGAATCAGTCTCTCCTTTCTCCTTGGGCAGTTGCATTTTAAAATCCTTAAGAGGATGGTGTAAGGAGGAAAGCCGGAGCCCTTGAGACTGATCCCTCCCCTCAGCCGGTCCTGTTCATTATCCCTCCCACCAACCTGAAGCTTGGAGGTGGGTGATCAGGGTTCACCTGAGAGGGGCCCAGTCCATCAGGAAGGGGAGCTGGAGGCCACAGCACAGAGATCAAGGTTGGCGTGGGGTGAGAGGTCCAGCTGCTGTGTCCAGATACAAGCACCAGGGGTCGCTGTGGCCCACAAATCCTGCTGAGAGCACAGAGTTGGAGATACGAGTCCTGGGCTGGGGCCCCAAGGTTGTAAGACCCCCTCACCTTGTGAGGTCCAAGGGCTGATCCCCTTAAAGGGCTGTGCTCAGCAGGAAACAGGGACCTCCGTCATAACTGTTACACTCAACATGTCCCTTGCAATGTGTCCAACAACCTCCACCCCAGACCCAGGCCCCCTCCTTCAAGTCATACAGTATTAGCATATGATTTGCATGATCTTCTTTGTTTGAATTAAAACTGTGTGTTATTTGCTTATCATTTGCATTCATTTGCATTGCTGTTATAGGTTTGTCTTGATTTCATGAGCCACTTTGGTGGGAGACAGAATCTGGGGAACCAGGTCCTGGGCCACCTCTCGGATGTGGGTGGACACTGTAGTCCCATCCCCCTTCCATGAGATCACACCTCCACTTGCCTGGCTGGGAGCCCTAGGAAGGCATGTTCTGTCCTCTTAGGGCCCCACAGATTCACTGAGGTAGAGGCCCCCGAAACCCAAGCAGGGTTTGAGGCCATGGGACACAAGACCAACTGGAAGTCCTCCAGTCATGGGGCTACCCTGAGGGATATAGGCCAGGGCCCCTCAGATGGGTCACTCGGGTTAAATGCAGGTTCTGGCCAGGTATCTGGGCAGAAGGGCAGCTAATATTCTCCATGATCCTCACATTTTAACCTCACTCCCCTTACTGGAGAAAAATTCTAATGTTCATCATGCTAATTAATTAGTAAAGTATATGGTGTGGATTGACAATTTTAAAAAGGCTGGGCTTGCCCAGCTGGCATGGCTCAGCAGTTGAACATCAGATGATCCAGGGGATCGCAGTTCAATTCCCGGTCAGGGCACATGCCTGGGTTTCGGGCTCGATTCCCAGCAGGGGGCATGCAGGAGGCAGCCGATCAATGACTCTCTCATCATTGATGTTTCTATCCCTCTCTCCCTCTCCTTTCCTCTCTCTGAAATCAATAAAGATATATATATATATTTTTAAGGCTGGGCTTTAGGTTAGAGTTTTTCAAGTGGTAGCCGAATACCTAGTGTGTGATCCTGACTGGGGTAATCACCGCTGCCTGACTGTGGACCCCACGCGTGACAACCACGCTTGGGGCCGGCTGAGACAGGCTGCTGGCTGTCAGATTCCTAAGGGTCTTTATTTTGCTTTTGTTTTTGTGTGTGTTTTTAATCCTCACCAGAGGATATTTTTTTCCATTGCTTTTTTAAAGACAGTGGAAGGGAGAGGGAGAGAGAGACATCAATTGGTTGCCTCCTGCATGCTCCCCGACCGGAGCCAGGGATCGAGCCTGCAACTGAGGTACATACCCTTGGCTGGAATCAAACCCGGGACCCTTCAGTCCGCAGGCCGACACTCTAACCACTGAACCAAACAGGCTAGGGCATGGGGTGGGGGGGGTCCTTGTTTTGGAATAGCAAGAATTTAGAAAGAGGAATGGTATTCCATCTCAAAACGCACATCCAAATCTGTGGGAGCCAGAGGTTGGGGAGCCAGAGGACCTGAATTTTAAAGTAAATTACAGGCACAGTGTCATCTTGTCCCCATTCTGCTGATTGGAGACACCAATAAAGGAAGACAGGAGGCCGGTCATCTATCTGAGACCTACAGTATTAAAGGGGCTCCCACTGGCCCATGATGGCACCAGTTAATGCAGGAATCACCAGCGGACACCACAAACAGCCAAGGTAAGTTTGAGGAGGGTGTTGGTGCATTCTCTCTCGCCTCCCTAACCAAAGAATCAGGGAAATGGAGGCACAGGGAAGGATCACAGGGTGGGGGTATAGGTCCTCTCCCCCACATTCTGTACTTCTCAGCCCCCCACCCTGCCCACCTACCTGTGGCCCTCACAGGCCCTTAGAGCCTCCTCCAGCTCCTGACTCTGGTCTAGCTGCCTGGCCAAGGCCTCCTTACACCAAGGACACCCTATCGGGAAGGGCTAGACTCCCACCAGGGGCCAGTCTGTCCTGCCAGAGCCCAAATTTGAGTCCTGCCTCTGCATCCCATGTGCTGTCCTCCCTGAGCCTCAGTTCCCCACTCTGCGAAGTGGAAATAGAAGTAGCTCCACCTATAGGGCTCAGTGGGGCTCAGTGGGAATCTCCTGAGCACATCCCCGAAAAGCACTGAGGGTGGTGTCCACGCTTGTGGAGGGTCTGGGATTATATTGTCCCCATTCTGCCAAGGGGCACACCAAGATAGGGGGCCAGTTGTCAGACCAAGGCCGGCCTTGCTCAGGCTGCCTCACTTTCTGTGACCTGCTGTGAGAGCCAGAGGGTGAACCAGACCTGCCTCCCTCATGATTCTCCACTGGGCTGCTAAGGGGCAATCTCACAATGATCTAGGCCTGTTACTTACTGGGCCCTGGTTTACCTTTCCTCTGAATCTAATCCTCTCTTCCCCTACCAAGCCCTACAGAATCCATCTTTTTTTTTTTTTTTTTTTTTTTTTTAATATCTTTATGGATTTCAGAGAGAGGAAGGGAGAGGAAAAGGGAAAGAGATAGAAACATCAATGATGAGAGTCATTGATCTGCTGCCTCCTGCACGCCCCCTACTGGGGATCGAGCCCGCAACCCAGGCATGTGCCCTGACTGGGAATCAAACAACGACCTCCTGGTTCATAGGTCAACACTCAGCCGCTGAGCCACGCCAGCCGGGCTACAAGATCCATCTTTAACACCATCTCTCTCTTCACCGGTCCCTCACTATTCCTCCCATAAGTACGTCCCCACCCCAGGGTCTTTGCACTGGTCATTTCTTCTGCCTGAGTACCTTCTCTCCCCTTCTTTGCCTGGCTAACTGCCTTGCCCCTCCCCAGACCCTTCTCTGCTCCCTGCCTGCTCCCCAATATCTCCAACCTTCCCCTCTCCCCAGCTTTCTTCTCCCCTGAGCCATGTTCTACTCTGGCCAGCCAGCTATCCTAGGACCTCAGCCAAGGGCTAGGGGTGCCTGAGGGGCTGGGAGCTTTGTTTTTCCCACCTGACCCCTTGTTCTGCTCTAGAGCGGAGATGAGGCAACTCCAGCAGCTACTATCCTGGCTCCTGCTGGTCTCGCTCAAGGCTCCAGGTGCAACCCAGTAACACGGAGGGGCCTGGGCTGTGTGTCCCTAGAGACAAGTCTGCCTCTCTGGTTCTCAGCCTTACACCTGCCTGGGGAGGGTTGAAAGGTGAGGATAGCTGTGGTCTGGGGTGGGGAGCCTGCGACCTCAGTCACCCCACATGAATTGGTTGTCAAAGTTTCCCCAAAGCTTCTGGTTTAAATTCTTGGGGCAGGCAGGCGGGTGTTCTGGTCCACCTGGGCCCTGCCCCTCACCTGACCCACTACCTCTCAGGAGCCTCCCTGCACCTCCTTCCCCTCCCCTAGGACTCCCTCTCCTAATCTGACATCTGATCCTACCAGCCCTGGCTCCACACCTTATTGGGGGGCTTTGGCTATGCCCCTGATCCTGGCTCCACCCCTTCTCACCTTAAGCTACTGCACTTTCCACTGCTGCTTCCACCCTGAGGCTTCTCCATCTCCAGAGAGTCTGGGAGAGTCACCTGGGATGGGGGGAGGGTCAGAAATTGGGGCTATGTACGGGGTGAGGTTGGCTACTGCCTCTGGGCCCTGGACCTCTTCCCCAGGGCCTGGGGTTAGAGGGGCTCATGTTCAAACCCCTTATAGGGTTTTCTCCAACCCTCTCTGCACCTCAGTCTCCCTCCTCCAAGAATGGCCACAACTTCCCACCTTCCCAGGGCCACAGATAAGGGTGTGATCCTGGCCCTGGCCAGTTGTTCAGTGGTTAGAGCATCGGCCCACGGACTGAAGGGTCCCGGGTTCCAGCCAAGGGCATGTACCTTGGTTGCAGGTTCATGCCCGGCCCCAGTCAGGGCATGTGCTAGGGGTAACCAGTTGATATGTTTCTCTCACATTAATATTTCTCCATCTCTCTCTCTCTCTCTCTCTCTCTCTCTCTCTCTCTCTCTCTCTCTCTCCCTCTCTTTCTCCCCCCCCCCCCGCCTCCACTCTTTCTGAAAAGCAATGGAAAAAATATCCTCAGGTGAGAATTTTAAAAAAGTTTAAAAAAAGGGTGTGATCCTAGAAATGGGAGTTTTGAGGTCCCCTCTGGGGCCTCCACATGGGAATTTGGAGGCTCCCCATGTCCAAGCCCTAGTAGAAGTTTTCAGATCCCCAGGCCAGTGCGTGGGAAGATTTCAAGGTTGCAGAAGTATGTCCAGGCCCAAGTTAGATGGGCTATGGCAGCTTCATGGTCCCTCACTTGGAATTTCAAGATCCCCACTTGCAGTTTTAAGATCCCCACTTGCAGTTTCAAGGTCCCCCACATAAAATCTCAAGATGGAAATTTTAAGGGCCTCTTCATCAGTGTCTGGTGAGACCCCTAGTGAAGATTTCTGTTTCACAAAGACCCCAGGAGAAGCCTCAAGGTCTGCCACACCAGGGCCCTGGAGGAAGTCTGGAGACCCTCCGACCTGGTGGGGAAATTGAGGCCCTGATTTAGGTGCTTTGGGAAGTTATTGTTGCTGTTTAATCCTCACCTGAGGATATTTTTCCACTGCTTTTTCAGAGAGAGTAGAAGGGGGAGAGAGAAAGAGAGAGAAACATCGATGTGAGAGACACATTGATTGGTTGCCTCCCACACGCTCCTTGACCGGGGATCGAGCCTGCAACAGAGGTACGTGCCCTTGGCCAGAATTGAACCCAGGACCCTTCAGTCCACAGGCCGACACTCTAACCACTGAGCCAAACTGGGTAGGGCTGCTTTGGGAAGTTTTAATGTCCCTCACCCAACACTACTGCAAAGCCCTGGGGGAGCAGGGGGCAGGCAATAGCCGAGGGAGGGGAGCCGGGGCTGCCTGGACACCACGGCTCCAATCCCTGGCCCCCTCCTGTGTGTTGCTGAGCACCTCCTGCGTGCCAGCTAGCATTCGCCAAGACCTGAAGCAGAGACAATCGGTCCAGTCCCCTGCAAGGGAAATTGAGGCTGAGGTTGACTGGGGGCAGGGCCTGGGTTTAACCCAAGGGGCTAGATTTTATGTTCAGGGGTCTCTGGTGACCCAGCTAAGGTTCACCCAGAGACCCTGCCCCCACTGAGGAACCATGAGAGCCATGCAGGGTGTGTGAGCAGGGCTGTGACCAGAGCTTGTGAGAAGCCAGAGACACTCAGGCCCACCAGTGTGGCTCAAGCTGCAGCTTTTCCTTTGACCTCCAGGGGCTTCTCCAACCCAAAAGACAAGGCCCCTATCCTGGCATCAGTGAGGAGCTGGATCGTACTTCCAGAATCGGCTCCTGCTACGCCAGGACACCAAGTGAACCCTCTGAGCCTCAATTTCCCCATCTGTATAGTGGAGCAATAACAGGAACAGCCTCACTGAGAGGGATCAGTGAAAAGATACAAGTAAAGCCCTTCAGCGTCCATTAGGTACTCAGTGAATGTGTGGACCACCTGCCCAGCCATGGCTCAGGGCAGGTGGATAGACGGATAGTGCTGAAACATGGCCGTGGGGCAAGGAGCACATTCTGGGGAGGGACACTTGGGTCCACTTGGAACACACTGAACCCAAAGAGCCTGGGGAAGGTCCAGAGGGCCAGAAGGGGGTCAGATCCACAGAGGGGTCTGGGGTGGGTGTACTCAGGCTGCCCTGACCTCCCTCCATGTGGTCGAGGGAGCCAGAGCCTCCCGTGGAATATCAGCCCAATCATAGGCTCCTGGCTGGCTGTTGGGTGTGATGGCTATAAAAGGGTGAGCTCCCCATTTTCAGGGGCATGCAAGCAGACAAGGGATCTCCAGCAGGTCCAGGGGGCCAAGCCAAGAGGCCTGATTCTCCAAGGACACACTAGGAGGCAGGTCACAGCCTGATGACAGGAGACTGAGGGTGGTACCAGGGGCTGGATTCCCCAGTCAGACAACAAGTTCCAAAGAGCTAAAGAACGGACATTCCTCAGCTCTGGGCATCAGCGGGCCTCTCTTGCCTGGTGAAATGTAAGCTGGGCCTGGCTCCGTGGACTGCGTGTTTTTCCAGTGGCTTCTTCAGCCACGACCTGACCACAACCTAGATTCCGTTGGGTTGGCCATTTCCAAGTGTTTTCAGCTGGGCCAGACAGTGGGTGCGGACAAAGGCCAAGGGCCCAGGCCTCCCAGAAGGCCTGGAGAAGCACCCCTAGGCCCCAACTTGGACCTCCCTCTGCCTAGAGGCCCTTCATTAAATACACTCAGCAGACAAATGACAAGGGATGGGATCTTGCTGAAGAGGACTAAGAGGAGCTTGTGTGCCCCATGCAGAGGGGCCAGGACCCCAGGTACAAAGACACAACCCTGGGCAATGCTGACCTATTTGAGCCCTACCGTGCTGTCCTTCAAACTTTATTGAGACCAGGTTAGCAGCCACAGTTGCAGGTCAGAAGCCAAGGTTCCGTGTGAACCCTCCCTGTGGGACCCTAGGCAAGGAACTTCCCTCCCTTAGCCTTGGTCCCCTCAACTATAAAACGGTGATCATAGTGGAACCTGCCTCAGAGTTGTTGATAGAATACGGCCCAGTGCAGAGCAGGTGTTCCATAAACTGAAGTCTCTTCCCACGCTCCTGGCTGGGCCTAGCTCTGCCTCCCCACCTGATTGAAAGTCCCCTGAAAGCAGAGGCTGGGTCCTCAGGGGAGGTAACGAATTGGATTTTGTTTAACTGTGTCCCTCTCCTGCTCAAAATCCTCATAGACAAAAGGTAAACACGAACACCAGCATTCAGGACCTTTGGACATCTGACCTTGGTTTGGCAAATTCCTCTTTTTCCTTCAAAGCCCATATCAGGTGTCCTTGCCTGTAGAAAGCCTTCCCTGGGCCCTTTTCCGGGCTTTCCCAGCCCCTGCCCCTCCCGCTGGGGTATCTATACCTTGCTCTGCCTTGCTCTTCAGAATGGGGCTCTGTGAGAGCCAGTCCAGACTGTGCATCAGACATATCTGTACCCACAGGTCTGCATGTAGCCATCACATGGGGGCACACGTGTGCACATTTACATCTCTTTGTGTGTGCCTGTCTGTCCCTGTCCCTGTGCCAGGCCCCAGGATAGGCAGCCAGGCCAACTCCCCCAGACCACCTGAGAGAGTGGTGTCTTTAGGAGAGTGGGCTGAGCAGGACCCCTTTATGAAGGAGCCTGGCTCAGCCGGGAAGAACTGGGGGTGTGAGCAGCCAGCCTCGGCCTCCACCATTAAAGCTCAAGCCCCATCTGGGGAAAGGAGGGGCTGGGGCCCAGGGAAGAGCTGAGTCCTGAGTGGGAGCTCCCCCCACCCCCTCCTTGGTGGAGGCCCTGCAGGCAGCCTTTGAGGACATACCTGAGGTTTGGCAGCACCCGCTGGCTGGCCCCCAGGGCTGAATCAGCAGGAAGAGATTCAGGACTTCCCAGGAAAAGCAGCTGAGGCCTTGAGCTCCCCCAGCCCCCAGCCCCCAGCTCCCAGCCCATGCCTTCCCTGGGGCCCCCGAGACAGTGGGAGGTTCACGTGCACCTGGCTGTGGCCCAGTGTGCTTGGAGGAGCTGAATTGTGGGGGGTTGGGAGGACTAGAATCGTCCTTACTAGGGCATTCTGGGCGTCTAGGGGTAAGAGGGTTTCCAAATGTGGGGAGAAAGCAGGGTGACAGTGGGTGTGTCGATGCTCTGTGCCACCACATGACCCTGTGTCACAGGCCTGCCTGCAGGGGTGCATCTGCCTTGGTGACTGTGAAGGGTGGGACAGCGTCCAGCGTGTTTGTTGTGTCCAGTGTGTTGGGCGAGTCAAGCTACGTGCGTCTTGGGTGGGGTGACTGCATGTGGGGCTGCAGTTGAGAGTGGCTGTGTAGCTGAATGGGTGACAAGAAGGTGGCTCCAGTGGTATGGGAGGGAGTGTCTGAATTGGGGAGGACAGGGACAGGGCATGACAAGGACAGGGTGACTTTGAGAATGATGGCAGGGCGCTTGACTCCATGTTCCATATCCACTACGCTGCATGGTGGCTGTGACTCTTTGTAGGGTAGAGTATGGACCCCCACATCCATCCCAAAATGTCTGTGTCTGTTGTCCCCTCATTGTTGAGTTCCCTCCCTCCTGCCTGCCCAGACCCCTCCCCCAGACCCTGGGGTCTGGCCTCAGCTCCTGCCCTGGGAGGGGTCTGGACAGTTACCTAGGCTGCTCTTTCTCTGCTGTCACCCTGCCTGTTTCCACCATTAAAGCCAAGCATTCCCCCCACCCGACTGAAGCCAGGTCTCCCCGCCAGACTGGCTCCAGTCTTTGGGGTCTGAGACTGGGTCATACCCAACTCGAGGGCTGATGAGAGAGACAGACAGGGCAGGGGAAGTGGTGGGTGGCCACGCCAGCTCCACGAGGCCCTGATGGAGGAGCCAGCAATGTTCAGCCAGGACAGGAGGCAGGAGGGAAGGGGGTACTGGACTGCAGGGTTTGGACGTGGGACGGGACAGACCCCAGTTCCATAAAATAAACACTTTACAATAAGCTGAATACTGCACCAGTTCCAGGGGAGTCTTTGTTCTGAGAAATTATGCAAACTTCCCCTGCTCTGGCGCCTTCCGTAGCTTGCAAACACCTGCCAGAGACAACTCAGGATCCGCATTCAGCATTCAAAACCCTGCTCACCTCTCTGTGTGTTGCCCTTCTGCTGCTGCTCTCCATGCCCGCCTGAAATTTTCCTCCTCCAGGCTTCACATATACCTTTCCAACTACCTGGAATGCCCTTCCTGCTTTGCCACCTGGCAAACTCCTACATATCCTTCAAAACCCAGTGCCTATGTTCCCTTCTTTGGTAAACATTGTCCCTCTTCCCAGCCCACAGTGTCCCTATTTGTTGTGTGACCCTGGGCAAGTCCCTTCAGCTGTGAAATGGAGGTGTGTATGAAATCACCCTCCCTGAAAGCCTATTTTGAGCCCTAAGGCGATAAATAGACATTAGATGCCCTTAAAGTGAGTTAGGCGTTGGAGGAGCGGGAAAGCTTGCATCCAGTGTTCAATGTGTGTTCATTTTTATCTTCCTCCTTTTTGGTTCTGTGGTTTTAAGGCTCTTTTGTTTTAAATATTGTTCCAAGACTTTTCTCCCACTCACGGTGCTAGGAATTTTAAAACCCCTGGTTCTAAAATTATAAAAGTCTAAAATGCTGTGGGCGGGACCAAGGGCCTCCTTGTGCCCTGAGCTGACCCCAGGGTGGCTCAGCCTGGGTCTCTGGAGGCCTTGTGCCCTCCTCTCCCCCTAGGCTGAGGGGTGTGGTCTGGCAGCCCCAGTTGTGGGGAGAGCAATGGGTTTACCAGGAGGCCGACGGCCAACTTTCCAACAGAGGTGGGGACTCCTGGCTCAGCTGGTAGAATGGGGTCACAAGGCAGTGTCAAGAGGCACAGGGCTGGCTTCTTTCTCGTGGAGGCTCAGTTTTCTCATCTGGAAACTGGGGCCAGATGCTGCCCTCTTGATGAGTTGTCAGCAGGACGGGGAGGAGCTGGAGCTACCGTCCCTTCCCAATGCCAAGAGTTTGCTTTGGCTGGCCTTCCGCCTGGCCCACTTCCCTCCAGGAGCCCCTGCTCACTCTTGGCCCAGCCATGGCAGCTGGGGAGGGGGCTTTAGGATGATGCCCACCCACCCGTCCCACCCCAGGGAAGGAGGGACAACCGTCTGCCCCAGGCCTGGCATCAGCCACAGCCCAACACTTTCTCAATGAAAGGTATTTGGCTGTGGAACCTGACACCTCATTACCCTTGGCCTGAAAGCTAGCTTTGCCTCCTGGCAGCAAGGGGACCCCCCCCCTCCTGCTGATCCCCAGGACCCCGCAGGCAGCCCTGAGCAGGGCTCTGGAGCAGGTAGGCTCAGAGTTTGGTTGTCTTGGGCAGGGGGCCTGCCCCTCTGAGCCTCCCTGTCAGCTGGGGGCATACACACAGTAAGGTCGGGATAAATTCATGTCTCCTGGCTCCTGCGGGGCCTCAAAATATCCAGAACAAGGCTGGGGTGCCAGCACCTGAGGTGTCCCAAACCTTGACTCCAGCTGAGCCTCAGGGTCTATCCTTAGAGACTGGGGCCTTTGCCCTTGGGTTTGCCATCTTCCTGACACTCCAGACCCCCATGCCCACCACCTAGGCAGGGGAAGGTGTTCCCACAAAGGGAATGGCCTAAGCAAAGGTGTGATGATGGCAGATGTTGGGAGTTGTCAGATGGAGAAGAGCCAACAGGTTGTGTTGGGGGTCTGCATGTGAGCCTATCTCCCCACGAAGGCTGGGCCCTCTCCAAGCCCCTAGTGTTCACACAGATATGACACCTCCAAATGCTGAACAGGCAGATAGTGGGGTGGTCGGGCGGGGGTGTGAGCAGGTAGGTGGCTGAGTGAATGGGTGGGTGATAGAAGGGAAAGGGGGTAGGTGAGTGTGCAGGAAGCCCAAGCAAGCCCTAGGCTCCCTTCCATTACTGCTTCTCCAGGGTGATCAGCCAGGCACAATGCCTCCTCAGTAATGCCACTTTGATGCCTTCTGGGAGCTAACATCTCCAGGCTGAGGGAGTCTCACACATGTGCTAGGGAGCTGCTGGGTCGCCAAGGGAGCCCTCCATCTCCCTGGGAGTCACTCCAGGTTTCCAGAAAGCCCTTTGCATCTCCTTTTGGGGCCTCAGTTTCTCTGTCTGGAAAGTTGGGTTTGATAAGAACAGTGCCTGCCCCATGGGATGCCAGGAGGACTTGCCTAGCCATGCGCATAGAGTGAGAACAAGTGATGGTTCTGCCGCCTCCAGACTGAGGGTCTTGATGAGGTCAGAGGGTCCAGGACCATGGCCTTGGCCAGCCCAGGTACCACTTGGCCAAGGTGTGGGACCTAGGGTGGGGCAGCTGTGGCTTCGGCTTAAGAAATCCACAGTGGCTTCAATTCCAGCCACCTGGGGCAGGCAGCCCTGTCAGGGCCCCTCCCTGCCCACTGCAGCCCCAGGCACACAGCCAGGCACCGAGGAGGCCAGGGCAGCAGCTACTACTGTGTTCAGCAGTCAGAGCTGCACAGGTCCCGGCCACTCATGTGTCAGCTCTGTAAACACGTCACACACACTTCTGCATGCCTCAGCCTGGGCGGGAAAGGGGAAAAGGGGACACACGCCTGTGAGAGGCACATCCAGGGCCTTGTGGGGGCACCTGAGCTGTTTGCACATGAATGTCCTTATGTGTTGGGGGTATGTTTCTGCCAAGCTATGCCTGGGTCTGGCAGCCACAGCCTCCATTCTTTGCTCCCTGAAACTGACACCATGAGTTGGAAATGAAGCATCTTTAATTGATTCCCTGCCCCAACCCCCTGAGAGTCTCTAAGCACCAAACATAAGAATTGTGCCCCCCAGCCCTAGAATCAAGAAGCCCCTTTCCCAGACCTTCACTGGGCCTGGACTCCCCACTCACTCCATGACCAACCCCACAGGCTTTGTTTCAATAAATAACCCCAAGAACAAAGCTTGAGGCAGAGGACCTGATAAAGCACCCTGCTCACTGACACACAGGGGGCTTTAGGCCAAAGGTCAGAAATCCCAAGGGGCAGAATATTTGAAATCAGGGTCAAAATGTAATTGAAATCAGAGCTGGCATGTGATCTGGGAGCCATTCCCTCCAGCCTTGCTGGTCTCCCAGTATGCTGGCTCCCACAGTCAGGACAAACTCCAACTCTGTTTAACATCACAGGGCAATAATCGCCTTCCTGGCATTTCCACCATTGGACTGGACTCTGAATTCTGAGCAGGGGGCTGGGAGGGTATATCTGAGGAGGGGGTGAGACTTCCCAGGGACAGAGAAGTCCGGAGCAAGGCAGAGGAGCAAGGCGGGGGCCTAGGTCACTGCCAGGCCCTGCCCTAGCGGGTACAGCTCAGGCCTGTGCCTGGGCCACCTCACTCATTTCCCTGCGGATGTCACCAAGTGCTGTTGCTGGGGACTCCAGCAGCCTCTGGAAGAGGCTGGGCCGGCCAGCCAGTGGTTCCCGGCACTGAAATGTAACAGCTGTGCCTGCATCAGCCTTCATCTCCCTGGAGAAGCCGTCAGAGGAGCCATCAAAGCAGCGGCCAATGGCGATCTCCTTGGCCAGCCTTGGGCTCTGGTCAGTGACCGTGTAGACACCGTAGTTGTGACCCAGAGGGTCCAGCGGGGCCAGCATGGCGAAGGTGGCTGGGTCATCGGTGGGAGCGGGTGGGGGGTGCCGAGCCAGGTAATCCTGAAGGAGCCCGTTGATGGCCACACGACGACAGCTGCCCTGGGGCATTATGGTCACCAGCGTCCTGTCCACCTGTCGCTGGTCGAACAGCATTCCGCTGCATTTGAACTCCACGCAGGCAGCAGAGGTCCCAGGGCGCTGGGGGTCCCTTACACTGCGGGCATCCCGCAACCCATAGAGCTGGCCCTGGGTGCGCGGGTGGCTGCCCCCCACGTTGTGGGCGCGTATCATGTACTCCTGCGGGCCTTGGACCTTCACCTTGAGGAAGCAGGCCCGGAACTCCTGCGGATTGGGCCACCAGGCGAGGAGGTCTCCGGTCCAGGAGGCTGGCGCGCCCTCCCGGAATGGAACCACGTTGTACTCGTACTTGTCGGCCTCCATGCGTGCGAATCGGAAGTGGCTGGCGGTCACCGGGGCCTCCTGGCACTCCCGCAGGCTGCGCCACGGGTACACCGGGCCGTTGGCTTCGGAGGAGACGCCGGGCTGGGGTTTGGCGAGGTTGATGCGGAAGCCGTTGCGTTTCAGGGCAGGGTCGTCGTGGTCGGTTCGGCGGTACCCCAGCTTGTCCAGGTAGGGCTGGGCCACGCCCACGGTGCCCGGGAGCGGGCGGGGCCGCGAGGGGGCGGGCTCCAGCTCCTCGCCGCCCAGCGTGGCCGTGACCAGCGCGGTGTAGGCGTCGGGCTGGTCGGCGTCGCAGAAGGCGGGCAGGCAGGCGCCGTTGGGGCCGGTGACCGCGCTGTCGAAGCGGCCCCAGGCGCGCGGGTTGGCGGAGTAGCCGGGCGCCGGCTCCAGGTTGACCAGAGTGACCACCACGCCCTCCACCTGCTCGCTGGGGGCGAACTTGTCGCTGGCGTAGGCGCGCACCTTCACGAAGCAGCGGCGGCGCTCGGGCACGTCCAGGTTGAACAGGCGGCGCTCGCGGATTTCCACGTTGCCCACCAGGAACAGGCGCTCTTCCCGGCGGACGCGTGGGGCTGCTGCTGACCCTTCGCGCTGGAAGCTGCTCTCCTCCTCCCACAAGCCCGTGTCGGGGTTCAGTGACCACAGCTTGAGGGCTTCCACATGGCCGGCCATGCGGATCTGGCCGGTGGCCACGCGCACAGCCAGGGGCCCGGCCTGCAGCTGCTCCTTGGAGCCGGCGGCCCGCAGATCCACCGCAAACATGCCGTAGGTGCGCAGCGGGGCCAGCTCGCCATCGCTGTCCACGAAGCGTAGGTCACTGGGGGCGGCGGCCGCCGAGGTGAGATCTCGGGGGTCCACGAAGGTCACCCGGGCCTCCACAGCCCCAGAATAGGGTTTTCCATCGGCTCTGCGGAAGGCTCCAGGTGGCAGGACCAGCTCGCCCAAAGGAGGCTCATCTTCCAGCTCCCCAAGGGGGAGCGTGTTGCTCTGGCTGGCATCTAAGATGACCGGGGCTTTCTTCCGCATGGCCTTGACCTCGTGGTACACACCAGCACCTCGAGGGTCAAAAGGCAGGACCCTGACAGTGTCCATGAAATCGCCGCTGGGTTCCACGAAAGTCACCACCAGGCGCTGCGTAGAGCCAGGCACCTCGATGGTGAAGTCACCCTGGTAAGAGGTAAATCCGATGGGCTCGAGACCCAGCAGGATCTGGGCAAATCGCAGGGGTTCCCCTGAGTCAGCAGCCACCACACGTCCCCGGACCAGCCCCCGAGGGGGCAGACATTTCTGGCAGCCACACTCGACCACCACCTTGACTGGAAGGACGTAGCTGGAGCAGTGGATCTTCCTGCTTTCCAGGCGGCGCACAGAGCAGCAACGGGAGCCTGCATCCCCACACCTGGGGCTAGAACCTGCTGGGCTGGGGCAAAGGGTGTCAGGACAGAGACCCACATCCAGATAGGTGGGGCCACTGCCGGGCTGACTGCAGTCGTCTGGGAGCTTGATTAGGTGTTCACGAGGCTGGGGGTCACAGGCTGGCTGTCCAGGGGCTGGAGAGCAAGAAACCAGTCAGATCAGGGTAAAGGGGAGGACTCCATTAGAGGACGAGGGTGGGGGCTTGGACTGGGGTCAGGGGTTTAGTGGGAGCTTGGGATGAGACTCAGCAAGGTCCAAAGTCAGTTTGACTCTGGGGCTCCATTTGGGGTTGAGTTGGGACTTGCTGGGGGAGAGGGCAGGGTGCTCACCAAGCACGATGAGCCCGGCTGCACCAGACCGCACGGAGCCCGCGTCATTCCACGCTTTGCAGTGGTAGGTGCCTGCCTGGTCTGGGTGCAGTCCCCGAAGCTCCAGGTGGGCCCCATACCTGTGCTCTCGCCTGTCCAGCAGGGTCCCGTTGTGAAACCTGGGTGGTGAGTGGGCAATACCATGGGGATCCTTGGCATGGGGTGGGGCTGCACCCACCCCACCCTGAACAGGGAGGGTACAGAACAGCTCCCTCCAGGTCTCTGAGGCACCACACATGAGAAACTCAATCCAACACCAGAGCTGGCACAAGGCCCTTGAGCATGGTTCAGGGCACTTACCAGGAGTATTTCTTGGTGCCTGAGGCTTTGCAGCAGAAGGTCACATTCTGACCTGCCTCTCGCACTCGGGACTCAGGGTGCTTCACCAGGTAGGGCTTCTCTAAAGACAAAGGTGGCAAGGGTCAGGGCATTGCCCCATCCCAGCCTCTCCCAATAACCCTTCTCAAGAGCAGAGTCCATCCTCTCCATTCTAGGGACACCCTATTCCCCCAATTCAAGTTCACCCCACATCTGCTCAAGATGATGCCCATCTTAATGCTTCCCTCTGCAACTAGATGTCTTACCTTGCACCTTCAATGACTGTATCACATCTCATTTCTTCCCTCAGTAACCTCGCTCTATCACACCACCCCAATCCCAAGTGCTTGGCATCACCCAGAACTTCCTCCCCAGTTCCTTGGCCCCCTCACCCCCTTTGCCACAAGGCACTTACTTAATTTATCAAGAACAATAGTGACCACAGCAGATATGGAGCTGTTGGCTTGGGCCTGGGCCATGCCAGCAGAAAAGCCATCCATTTGGGCACTGACGTTGGTCCGGCTGCTGGCACAGACTCCAGGCATCTGGAAGGTTCCATGGGCATCGCTGGTGGCCAGAGTGCCAGGCCAGTCTCTCAGGGAGACCCTGGCCCCTGGCAGAGGTCGGCCAGATGCAGTGACCACTGAGCCCAGGAGGATGTGATTGGGGCATCCACATGTTTTGGGGCTGCACCCTGAGGGACACAGGGAAGCATAGGGGCAGAGAGGCCTACACAGCAAGGTCCCTCAGCATAGCCCTGCTTAGAGCAGCCCCTAGTGTGAGAGGGAACGTCGGGTTGAGTGGTCAGGGCTGGACAGGGGGAGGGACCTGAGGTCCAGAGGGGTGAGGAAGATGCCCTGAGGAGGGAACAGGAGAGGTGACTCTCACAGGACCAAGAGGATCCTTCCAGCATGAGAGAAAATGTCCAGGCAGGGGCTGGGGGCCCAGCGAGGGGCTGGGTCTTGAGCCCAGAACATCTCCCTCCCCTCCCAAC
Organism: Miniopterus schreibersii; assembly: GCF_964146895.1. Taxonomy (NCBI): domain Eukaryota; kingdom Metazoa; phylum Chordata; class Mammalia; order Chiroptera; family Miniopteridae; genus Miniopterus; species Miniopterus schreibersii. The sequence continues at coordinate 74,798,358 of NC_138105.1, read as the reverse complement.
CCCGTGGTTTCTCCATAAAATGGAAAATTCCACTGGAAACTTCAGGGCAGAGGCGCCACAGGGAGGGCAGAACCAGGCGGGGTAGGGTGGGGACCCCACCACCCCATTGGCCATCGTCTCCCCCACCCGGCTGCGGGCTCTGCCGGCACAGTCTCCAGACCATGTTTGTGAAGCCCAGGCAGGATCGGAATTTCCAGTCGCCTCCTGGCTGGCCTGGTGTCTTGGCCTGGGAGGGCCTAGGTATGGTGTCTGCCAGGGTGTGAGCACGTGCCTGTGTGGGCGTAGGGGACGGGCAGGGGCTGCAAATGCCGCGTGTGTAGCCCCCAAGTACGTGAGCCCACTTCTGTGAGTGTCCGTGTCCACTGGGACATCCCCACACTAGGCCATGCAGACAGTGGAAGCGCCCTCCTCAGATCTGCCCAGGCGGGAACACGGCCCCCCTGGGAACTTTCGCCGTCCAGATGTACACATTCACCAATGGTCCTCGAGATGGCCCTCCCCCCCCACCCCACCCCCAAAGGAAAGGAAGGGCAATCTCCTTGTGAACCAAGTTTGGGCCCTCGGGTCCCTGCCGGGGTACCCAGGCCCCGCCTCTTCCCTCCAGGTTCCTCCTATTTAATCCAGGCCCCGCCCACCAGGCCCCACCAAACTAGCCCCTCCCTTCTAGGTTCGTCCCTCAGCGGGCCCCGCCCCGCCTACCTGGACACCGCGGCCGCACACACTTCTGCGCCTCCAAGGGACGCCCGGGACATGTATCCCCAGTGGGGCTTGGGCAGCGGCGGCGGCGCAAACGACGACCTGGCCCGCAGCTCCCTGAACAGGGACCCCACGGGCCCCACGCGCCCCACGAGGCCTCTGCAGGGAGAGTGGGGAGGGTCAGGCGGCCTCCACCCTAGGGACTACGCCTCAGAAATCTGTTGACAGTGTGGGGCTGGAGGGCTACCTCGCCATGTGCATCCAAGGGCAGTACTCCAAACAGAAATCCTGCCCACTGCTTCCACCAATGCTCCCCTAGGCGCACTGTCGAAGGTGCAGTAGTTGAGGTACATTCCCCCCGCCCCCGTAAGCTCCCCGAGGTTAACCTGCTGTTCTGCCTGCGTCTCGCACACATTTTAGGCTCAAACACACACAGAATGGAGCTGTTACAGATGAACAAATGAGGGCAGCGAGAGGGAGACGTGCTCCTGGAGGCCCCTTTCTGCCCTCCACCTAAAACCCCAGCCACTCCCAGCCGCTCCCTGCCAAAGCTCCACCCCTATCCAGCCCTGCCCTATGCTAGCGCCCCGCTCCTAAAGGACCCCGCCTCTCCTTAGCTTCAAGGACCAAATCCACTAGGCCCCACGTCCCGTCCCCAACACAACCATTCGGGCCCCACTCACCTGGGACCTGCCCCGCCTCTCGAAGCCCCGCCCACCCCGCGCAGGCCCCGCCCCCATGGGCCCCGCCCTCACCGAGAGGGCAGCGGAAGCGCACGTGGTAGTTGGAGCAGCGGCGGCCGCGCGGTTGCTCGCGGTTCAGGCACCAGAAACCGCGCGTGGGATTCAAATGTACACGCTCGCCGACTGTGGACGGCAGGGCCCAGTCAGTGGTGCGCGCCTCCAGAGCCAGCGGTCGCGGGCACACACGCGCCGGCCCGTAATAGAAGCGGATGGCAGCCAGGCTCTCGAAGTCGCCCTCACCGCCCGGGTGGTCCACGTTGAACCAGGACGTCCACTCGCTGACCTCTGCGGGTATCATAGGCACTTGGACCCGGGCCGAAGCCTGTCGGGCCCCATCTGCGTGGTACAGGCCGAACATGCTGTCTAGGAGGGGACCCTCCTCCCCTTCCACCCCAGTAGTGAGCGTTGGGCTAGCCCAACCCGCCCACGGCCCCACCCTGATCCAGAGCCCTCTAGGGCAGAAGGAGCTGTGAAGGGGTCACCGGGAGGTTGACCAACCCTAGTTCTGTTGCCCAGTGCCTGAGCCGGCACATCAGTGCATGCAGAGATCTTGCCACTGTCTCACCTGTCCTCACCCTCAGAATTCAGAGCCCCTGAGGTGTGAGAAAATATAAAGGCAGCTGGAGAAGTCTGCCTGACACCAGCCCTAGCTGTAGCTTTCCACTGCCTTATTAGTGCCAGCTGGGACCTTGCTCACTGCCTAGCGGAACCGGCCACAGGTGGGAAGGGGCTGGCCTTCCATACCAACCCCCCCAGAGGGAACTCACTTCTTGTCTGATTCCAGAGCAATGAAATAGAACTTTCCTGGCCTTCAAACTACAGACTCAGGTTCCAGAACTCCTGCTTTCCTATATGGCCTAGGCAGGTGGTCCCACCTCCCCGCTACCGCCTTTCTTCAGTTGCGTCCTTGACAAACAACCTGGACTCTCACCTCCCTGCTCCTAAAACTTAGATCTCTTGGGGCACTACTTCCAGGGACTGTCATGTCCAGGGACCAGAATGGTCCTGGGCCCTTGACACAAGCTGGGCCCACCAGCCAGAGCTCACACAACAGTCCACAGCAGAGCCAGAACCTGGGCCTTGGCTAACTCACCTTCCCAGTTCTCCAGGGCTGGCGAGGGCTGTCCAGGGCGCAGCGATGGACCTTCAAGGCCCCACATGGTCTCCATGGGCTCCTCAATGAGGGTAGTGCCTGTGGAAGAAGTGAGGAGTGGGAGAAAGGAAGAAGCACTGATGGGAATCCCTGTGAGCTCTTTTTATGCAAGTGCTGCCATGATCACCCCCATTTCATAGAGGAAAACACTGAGGCTCTTAGAAGCCAGAACCCAGCTCTAGCTGGCCCCAAGGGGTACAGCACCCCCTCCTTCAGGAAGCCTCTCTCTGACCCCAAAGCCCCAACTCCATAGGCCTTGTAAATCTGTCCACTCTGTTCCCCAGACCAAGTTCTCCCCCTAGATGTGTTCTGCCCTCAGGTTGAGCTGCATTTCCCTTTCTGCATTTGCCTGTTGGAAGTCGCTCCCTCACTCTGTCTTCCATCCCTACACTTGGGGCTCACACTGCCAGCAGGTCTTTGGAATTGAGCCTGGCTTCTCCCGCCTCAAGTTGTCTGAGATAGTTGGGCTGGGCAATGACATTAGACAAGTCCCTTCCCTCTTGAAGTGACAGTCTCCTCATCTGAGAAATGGGCCCAATTTCCCCCTCCACTGAGTGTTCCAGAGATGAGACTTTCTTTTCTGAATGGTAGGTGTGTAGAAGAGGGGAGGAGTTAGGTGAGAGGGGCCAGGACCGGATGATCCAGGGTCCAGACGCTGGGGCTGAGACTGAGATAGGTACCCCTCTGTCACCTGGAACCGAGAAAAGCCTAAAGTTCATATCCACACTCCAGGTGTCCCTACCATCTCTTAGAGGGAAGAGCTGAGGTTTCCTCCTCGCCGCAGGAGGTCCTGGGCTCCGTCTCCCTGGTGCCCTCTCACTCCTCCCACCCCCAGGCTGGCAAAAGGGACCTAGGCCTGGGGAAGCAAGTGGTCCCTCAGCTCTCTCTCCAGGCACGGGGGCATGCCAGGCCCGCTGCCAGACGTTCAGGCGCCTGTGGAGCTGGGCTGGGGACTGGGGACGCCTCACCTAGGGCCCCCGCCAGGTGCGCGGCGGCGACACAGAGGCAGAGCAGTGGCTGCAGCGACGCCATGGCGGGGTCCGAGCGTCCAAGGGAGAGTCCCGGTGCCGCTGCGCGCTCTGGTCGGACTCCTGCGCGTCTGGCAGCAGCCCTGGCCGAAGGTGGGGGCGGGACCCGACCGCAGGCCCCGCCCGGCCCAGGCCCCGCCCCCGCCCCTTCCAGGCCATTCTTCTTTGCCCTGGGTGATTTCTGTCAGGGGCAACCTCTCTGGGTCGCCCCCCTTGGTGCGTCCGGTTTCGCCTCCGCCTTCTAGCTGGCCTGCGTCCCCCCTGTCGCCAGCTGGAAGTCCCTCCCTCCACCCACCCTCCATTCTCCAAGTTGGGACCCAAGCTGCCTGTAGGAAGTGCCTCTTGGAACTGGGCCTGAAGCTGCCTGAAACTTCACTCTTTTTTTTTTTTTTAATTTTTTTCTATATCTTTATTGACTTCAGAGAGAGGGCAGCAGAGGGAGAGAGAGATAGAAACACCAATGAGAGAGTCATTGGGGATCGAGCCCCAAACCCGGGCATGTGCCCTGACCGGGAATCGAACCCCAATCTCCTGGATCCTAGGTCGATGCTCAGCGGCTGAGCCACGCCCGGCTCGGCCGGAACCTCCACTCTTTCGGCGGCCAGAAATCCTCCATCGAGTCGAACTTCGACACAATGGTCTTAGGCCATCGGAGCAGGCTGGAAGTCCCCGAATCTACCCTTTACGGGGACCGGTGGGAAGTCCCCCCCGGAGTCTGCCCACCCGCGCGCGGCGCACAGAGAAGGCGAGGCCAGGAGGTGGTGGGACCTCTGTTTATTGGCGTGCGTCCAAGCCGCGTGGGCGCGGGTGGCGGTCACAGCGCCGCCACGCAGTCGGTGCCCGTGTACCCCGGCAGGCGCAGAGCGAACTTTCGGCGCACGTCGTCGGGCACGAACCTGCCAGCCACGAAGTGGTGGCGCCCAGAGAAGCGGCCGGCGCAGCGCTTGGGCGCTGCCAGTGATACAAGCACGTCGGGCCGCAGCCCGTCCTCGGAGTCGCCGCCGGTCTCCGCATCCCAGCCTGGGGGGGGGGGGGGGTCAGGAGCTGGTAAGGGTGCTCACCCTCAGGCTAGAGTCCCAGCTCTGCTAGACAGTGAGTCTTGGTCAGACCCGCCTCCCCTTAGAACTGAGCCACCACCCTCAGATCAGTCTCTTCCCCTCCTTGATGTTTTTCCCTCCCCCTCTGGCCAGAGCCCTCATAGTTTTCTGCCCATCTTCCCATCCTGCTACCCAATCTTCTTCTTCCATCTGATTCAGCCTCTGCCTTCAGACTGCATCATTTCCACCTTGCTGCCCTTTCCCAGACACATGCCTCTTCAGGTGTCTATCCCTATACCTCCCTTTCTATCGATCTTGAGCTTCCCCACTTAGACTTGAGCCTCTTTCCACCCAGACTTCCCAGCCAGTCTCCAATCTCTGACCAGATCCCCACTCAGAGGACAGACTTTCCTCCATCTTCAAGCAAGCCTCTCCTATCTGACCTGTCTCCTTGCCCCAGGTTCTTGCTTCTGACAGGAAGTGCCTCCTTCCCCCACCCCCCCAACTTGAGCACCCATCCCTCTCCCTCTGCCTAGATAACATTTCCTCTGATCTGACATCCCTGCCTTCATCCTCATGATAGATCTTGCCTTTTTACTTGGCAGGACCACACCACCTCATTCACTGGTTCATAGCCTCTGCCACCTCTCAAATAACCCTCCACCTTCAGACTAGGAGCTTTTCCTTCTCTCCTGCCTCTGACTGGATTCGAACCACTAACTAAAAGCCTCCTCCTTCTGACTTTAATCCTTCCTTCTGTGACCCTAGCCTCCACTCTCATACCAGACAGCCCACCTCCTCATAGCCACCCCAACCCCCACGTCCGCTCTTTGGAACCCTGCTGAGATGGCCCTGAGGTCTTGCAAGCCAGGGGACATCCCTCTGATTCAGCCGCCTCCTGTGAAAGGTCCGGCTGGCCAGCGGCTGTTTGTTCCGTCTGCCCCTGGCCTAATGGCTCCAACAGGCATAGGGCGGCGGCCAGGATGGGCGAGGCCTTTGCCAAGTGAGCTCACGTCTGCCCGGGTAACTGGGCCAGGATGGGCATCGGGCACATTGGGCTGAGTGTGGTGGGGAGGGAATGCAGGGTCACCTGGGCAACAACCTCAGTGTTCCTCATCTGAGGGATGGACATGGCCCTCTGCCATACCCAGAGTGCACAATCCATCCACACTGGGGAAACTGAGGCTCAGAGTGGGCAAACTGGGGTAACAGAAGCTAGAGGTCTCCTAGGCCCTGATGTGCCCCCCTCCACCTGGCATGCCTGAGGGAATGTCCAGGCTCACGAGGGGGATGGACAGCAGCTTGAGTGTGGCCAGCGCACGTGTGCAGGGGCCCCCGACCTCACCAGGCTCCACGCCAGGGCCCAGCACGGCATCCACCACCAGCCCATAGGCGTCATTGATGAGCTGGACCTGGGAGGGCAGGTAAAGTAAGGGGCAGCCTTGGGGCATCATCCCCCACCTGCCCCTCAGTTGTCGAGGAGCGCTGACCTCTGTGGGCAGATAGGACAGGAAGGGGATGTCCATCTTCTCACACTGGGTGGTCAGGTCCCGGTGCAGTGGGTCCAGTGAGCGTGTGGGGTAGAATATGGTCGGTTCATACTCCTGGGGGGGTAGGAAAGGATCAGTATGGGGGCTGCCCATGCTCTTTCCAGGCTCTGCCAAGCCCCAGACCTGGTACCAGGCAGCAGACCCTGCCTGGGGCAAGCACTGAGCATATTCTGTTACTCGTCCAGCCTTAATGTTCCCCTTGAACACTACCAAGAGGAGGAAGTGACTTTTGCAGGGACAGGGTGGGGGATGATTCTAGGAGACCAAGGGAGTCCTTGCTACTCACAAACACCCGCAGGTGCCGGGCACAGACCAGCCCTACCGCCCCATTCTGCTCCGGGCCGCACACGACCAGCACCGTCCTCTGCTTCCGGGAAAGAGCAGGCAAGGGGAACACCTGGCAGGGGGCACAGCAAAGGCAAAGGCTTGGAATTCCTCCTTGCTCAGGTGGGGGAACTGAGGCTCCAGGTACAAGGGCTCCAACCTACCCTGATTCTGCATCGTCTCAGCCCCCTCTCCTCTCCCAGCCTCAGTTTGCCTCTGTTAAATAGAAGTGACAATGGCTCTGACAGGCCCATGGGTCCTCTCCCTGACAAAGCTTGGGCTTGGAGGCAATAGGATAGGACAAAAGGAGGTACGTTCTGGGTGAGGGGCGGGGCCTCTTGGGGCCTCAGTTTCCTCCTTGGAGATGCAGAGTCCTTGCCTCAGGATCTGCCAAGCCAGAACAGGAAAGCATGCCTCTGGCCACCATCAAGAGCCCAAGAGCCTGGACTGCGGTTTGTTTATTCTCCGCCTGAGTTGCAGACATTTTTCCACCTTTTTCCACTGCAGTGGCTGCCCCTCCCAGAGGCCCCAAAGTTGGTGGGGAGGTAGTTTTCCAACCTGCCATGCCCTATCTCTCTTCCCATCCCTTTCTATGGGCCTCTGTCTTCATATGGGCCCTGTCTCTGTATCTCTCAGACTCTCTGTGTCTTCCCCTATCTGTCTCTCTTCATCTAGTCTCTGTCTTTTTCTCTTTGTCTCAGTTTCTGTTTCTCAGACTCTGTCTCTGTGGGCCTGTGCATCTCTTTCTCTTTGATATAGCAGTTAAGCATGCTGGTGTTAGAGTCCCAGCCTACCTTGATTCTGCATCGTCTTGGCCCCCTCTCCTCTCCCAGCCTCAGTTTGCCTCTATTAAATAGAAGTGACAATGGCTCTGACAGGCCCATGGGTCCTCTCCCTGGCTCCATAGGGCCTGGCCATACTCTAACCTCCAACCACACAGAGAGGGAAGTTATTTCATTTTTGAGTCTCCTCCCCAAGGTCTCAATGAGGTCCTGACTTACCCTGACTGTGCCTGCAACCCACAACACCACATCCAGAGTTAGGGAGGGTGACACTGTCTGGCTAGCTGGAAGCAAGGAGCTTCTGGATGTACTTGGGGCTTTCAGGGCAAAAACTGGACAGCTGGTCACCAATGGCCAGGCAAGAGTTTACTACACCAGCTTTGCTTCTGTGGCTTAGATTTTCACCATTTCCTTATCTTTTGGGCACCTCACTCAGGATGTTTCATTTGCAAATAAGAACATTTAAGTAAAAAAAAAAAAAATTAGTCCACATAAAGAAAAATATTGAGTTTTTAAAAAGTAAACAGTGGTAATAAGAGAAAAAGGGGAGGAAAAGAAGGGAGGGTTACATGCTGGAGCCCTGACTATTGGGTATTTTTCTAAGGAGTTTATGTTTATTAACTGGTGTCAGTTTATTACCCTTGTTCAGAGGTAACATGGGGCAAAAGCACCTGATAGTAGTATCATCGTTGCTATTATTCATCAGTCCCTTGCAGACACCTCAAGAGTAGGGGGTTTACCGCAGAGCCAGACACAGCTATGCTCCCCACCCCCTGGGTCATGGGGGTCAGGAAGCTAAACCTGGGCTCTGGTAGCCTGGCCATCTGGCTGGGGTCAAGGTCAAGGGTCAGGGGCTAGGTACCTTAGTCACAGCCACGGCACTAGCATGGCCGCATAATTCCACCAGCTGCTGCCGCCCAAAACGATAATCCTCCAGCAGCTCCCGTTCCAGGGCAGCCGCCTCCTCCGTGCTGGGGGACAGAGTTGGGAGAGACGCTCGCTCAGAGACAGATAGAGACAGAAGCTCAGATGGAGTCAGAAATGTTCCACCAATGTTCTGAACCAGTCTCTGATACCACCCCCCAATCAGTTTCCCCAACCAAAGCACAACCGGTTGAATGGAACCTGGCAGGCAGGGGGAGGTTTGAGCAGAAGCCTGAGGTGCGGGCGCCCTCTGGTGGTCGAGGATGCGCGTGGTGACGCCTGTTGATTGTGTTCTTCCAAAGCGTGGGAAACTGTGCCCAACCCAGAGGCCCCCAGCCCGCAAGGCAGGAGGAACCCAGAAGGACGAATGGAGCATGAAGGACTTTGATGGAGGTGATGGGTGGATTTCAGGCAGAGGAAACCACTGATTGAGCTACAGGACACTGGAGGGGGCTGACTGGACTGGGGGTATCTGGGGAAGGTATATGAAGGCTACAAAGGCATTTGATAGCTCACTTAGGGAGGTAGATGTGACCCCTCTTCAAAGACTGGTAAAATTCAAATAATTGTGCCTAGAGAGATGAGGCCAACTTGCTTGAGATGAAGCTCTGCTATGGAGTCAACTCACTGGAGTGACTGGGGTCTGTTTCATCTTTCCGAGCCTTGCTTCTTCCTTTGCAAAAGTGAAGGCAGGATGGGCTAGATGAATTTTGAGGGCCAATTCAAAATGCAAATGTGGGACCCTTGTTTAAAAATTAAGAATTTTAAGATGGTGATGGCAGGGACCAAGCTGGCTGGCCCCGGCTTAGGGGCCTTCCAAAGGGCCTGGGCTTGGTGGCTGCAGAGAAGTAGATCTGGCTTTGAAGATTGGAACGTGTTCCTTACTCCAGAATCACGGGTTGGGCAGCTGGCAGGATACCTTCCTGCTGGGGAGCAGCACCTACCCCCAGCTCAGCAGACCCTAGAGAGGGTAATAATAATATTAACAATAACAGAATAAGGCCCAGAGAGTTGGAAGAACATCCAACAACTCAGAGAAGCTAAGTGGCTTGCCCTGGGTCACGCAAAAAGAGAGTGGGAAAACAGAGACTTCCACCCTTGGTCTTCAGAGCCACAAACAGAGTGTGAACAACGGAGCAGCAGCAGGTCTACAGATGGCAGAGGTTTGGGATGAATCCTAGATTCCCTCCTTCGATTCTGTAAGCAGGAAACTACAACCTTCCAGCCAATTTTACAGTGTGATTAGGCCAAGCAGCAGGAGGGACAGAGTAGGGAATGAGGACTGCTGTGGATGGGGATGGGGAGTCAGGGAAGGCTTCCTGGAGGAGCTGGCCTGGATCACTATGGGAGGTGATCTAGGTGGTGAGAACAGCAAGGGCCAAGGCCTCATGGTGAGAGTGAGCTTGGCAGGTTCAAGGGACAGAAGAAAGGCCACTGTGGCTGGCGCAGTGAGAGAAACTGAGAACACTTTGGGGGCTCACACAGATGGGGGAGATGAAGGTTGAGGGCAGGGAGGTCACATGCCCTGAGACCCCAGCAAGCAGAGCCAGATTCAACCCCTAGCTTGCCTTCAGCTAATATCAGATGAGGTTGAAGTACCAGGTGGAAAAAGGAGCTTACAGTGGGGCCAAATAAGGCACCCCCATCCCTCCCCCCTCCCCCATTGCTGGAAAGGAAGGCCGGCCCAGCTCCTGGGAATGTGGCTTATTTCTCCACCTTCATCTTGTGACAATTCTGGCTGTTAGCCCTGGGGGGGGGGGGGGCAGCGGGGATGAGAAGGGTAGAAGGACGGTCCATTCCTTTTTCCTGTCCCAAAGCTTTGGCCTTTGGTCACCACCTGGAACATCTCCCTGCCTAACTGGTCATTAGAATGATAATGGGGACTCCATAGGAAGAGGGTGCTCTAGGCTAGGATCCTAAGTGGTGGCTATGGATAGGGTGTGAGTGGGAATTAGGGCAGAGCCATTGTGGGATTGGGGGGGGGTGCTCAGTAATGAGGGTGTTTCTTGCTCCCCCTAACCTATCTCCCAGATGAGAAGGGCTGCAAGGACCAGGATTTCCCACCAGACCCAGAAGGGCTGAGGTGACCTGGTTTCAAAGGGAACTGTGCCTCACACTTCCAAAATGCTTCCAGGAGGGGGCTCTTTTGGAGGTAAAGCCATGAGACTGGGATGCCCATGCCAGACCTTCCCTGTGCTCTAGGCACTCTCTGCTTCTCTCCAACCTCACCACCCTATGCCTCTTCCCGCCAGCCTGCCATTACTGCCCACCAGGCTGCCAATAGCAGTCTCATACCCCCCCAAACTCCACACCACTAACCACAGGGGCTTTGAAAATTTGAATACCAGATTGCATCACGCCCTATTGCAAACCTTCTTAAGGCTCTCCAGTATTCAGAGAATATTCAAACTTCTCATCATGCCTACACGCCCCCTAATTATGTCTCCAACCTCATTGCTTCCTTTCCCCTTGTTCACTGTCTTCTACTCCCACCCACCCTACAGAGCCCCATCACTTTCAATTGGCATTTGAGGTGCCCCATTGTCCCCCATGCCAGATGAAGCCATAGCTTGTTTCTGGAACATTTATCTCCCCATGCCTGGTATGTGCAGGGTGTTTAGGCTGAATCTGGATAGCAGCTAGAATCTGGACATCAGACAGTATCTGCCTTGAGAAGAGAAGCTGATTGGACAGTGGGCAGAAATGGGCAGACAAGGGTCTGTGGAATGAATCTGGTTTATCCTGAGGTCCACAGACCTGCTTGGGGTCCCTTGTCACACAAGATGACTCAGAACAAGGTGTGAGACAGCCAGCTGCCAGCTCCAGACCCCTGAAAAGTGGCCCACGTGTTCAAAAATCGCATTAGCCTTGGCTTAGGCAGTGACTTCCCTCCCCAGGCCTGTCTCCTTGTCTGGACAAGGTGATAATAGCAGGTGGAGCACGGGGGGGGGGATGTAAGAGGTGAGGTGGGCAAAGCAGGTTGGGGGCTCCAGGGTATCTGAGAAATGGAAAGGGGAGGTGGGCCCTGATGAGGGTAAGGGGAGAGCGAGTAGCAGTGCTGATGAATAATGCCTGAGGGGTGGGTTCGCTGCGGATACAGTTTCCCTGGCAATGCAGCTTCAGAGGCATGGGAAGCGGCAGGCTCTTCCCCCAGTGAAATGGGGTGGGCCTCGGATTCCCCTGGCCCCATCCTGGCCATGTTCCTTCCCCCATTACCCCTCTCAGCCATGCTCCTGCCCCCAGGCCACACCCCTGCCATGGAGTCCTGGATGTCCCTATCCCTGCTGACCTGAGAAAACGCCGCTCCTCGGGCGCCTCAGTCGGGTCCCGGCCAGCAGCGCCAATCATGGCTGCGGTGAGCCGGAGCTTGCAGCCTGGCCCGCGTACACCGTCTTTTAAGTGTGTCCCTGACCAGGCCCCGCCCCCTCCCACCCGCCAATCAGGAGGCGCAGTGAAGGTGCTTCCTGTGGGCGCCGAAGGACTTAACCCTTTTGTGCTGGGAGCACAGCAATGCAGGGTGGCAAGGACGCCCAGAGACGCCCATACTGGCAAGGAAACGAAGTCTGGAGGGGCAGACGTGGGTCGTGATGGGTAGGTCACACCTGCTATGGGATCCTGGCCTGTGAGTAAAGGGATGCCTCTGCCGCCTGCCCCTGCCACCCCACATTGCTCTGCAGGCCCCTATCCATCCAAGTGCTCTAGTGAAGCCTGGAGGCGTGGGCTGAGGTCAAGCAGGGTTTCAACACAGGTAGAACAGTCAAGGTATATTTGGGAGTCCAGGCTGGTAGTGGATCCATGGGTAGCCTATGGGTGTTTTTTGAGGTCACCAAGCTTGGCGTTTTCTGCTGAATTTCCAGGTGTAGTCCCCGAGTTCTCACACTGCATTTGACCCAATGGTGCTCCCCCTCCCCAGTCACTCAGTCCCTGGGACACAGAGAGGCAGATATCCAGAGCATTTATTCTGTCCGTGGGGAGTCCTATGGCAGAGAGGCAGCCCCTACGTGTACCAGATGAAGCCATAGGTGGCATTGACAATCTCCTCATTCGTGCGCAGTCCATACAGCTCACCCATTATCGGGGTCACCCAGCGCATTGTGTGGAACACAGACTCACCCACCTGTGGGGAAAACAGGTACAGGTTGGGGTGCTGGCCACTGTGTCAGAAGCTGCTGCCTTCCTCGCCTCACTGCCAGCACCCACTACCTTTCTTGGCCCCAGGTTTTCTGTGGAAGGCTGTACTTCTGCAGTGGCCTAGACCCCTGCCTTCCCTGAATGGGACCCACCTTCCAGTCGGGCACATCCTTCATGATGATGGCCTCCTCCTCCAGGTTCTCCCGAAGCATCTGCAGGACCCTGCAAGATTGGAGTAGGAGGTGAGGGACAGGCCTCAGTACCCCAATGGACCCCTGCCTAATACACCTACCAGACCCCACCCTGCTCCACTCCCTCACTCCCAACCACTTCCAACCCTGCATATACTGACCCCTCTTTCCTTTCCTCTTCCAGGCAAACTCATACTATCCTCCTGTCCCAGCCCCAACACCCACTCTTGCAGAAAGCCTTCCCGTTCTCTCCCTGTTGGGTCTCCACTTTGTCTAGAGCCATCTCCAAGGGTGACAGCAGTCTGTGTGCGCAAGGATGCAGCTGCCAGTCCCCATGTGCATTTTGGCTGTGGCCACCAACTGCAAACTTGGAAACTCAGGCCTGTGACCTCCTGGCCCTGGTGACCCCACCTCCGGTCCTTCTCTGCCTGCAACAGTGGCATCAGTGCAATGCGGGCCTCAAAGTCCTCGATCTGCAGGCGCCTGTGAAACCCCAAAAACAATACTTGGGTCAGATTAGGGTTGGCAGGGTGGGGGGTGGACAATGTGGCTCCTGGACATTCAGGGTGATGCATGGGGAAGGTAGTTGGGGGAGAGGCAAGCAAGCAGGACAGAGCTTGGGCACTAGGCTCTGTTCACCACGAGCCCAAGATGGGGGAACCCAGCTGGAACAGGCATTGGTCCACAAGACTGCTGGCTTCACACTCTTTTTTCTTTTTTCAATTAAAACCTTTTTTTTTTAATCCTAAAAATAGTCCAGACCTGTGACTGCAGTGAAAGAGAGGAAGTGTTCATCAAGGGGCTCTGGGCCTTACAAAACCATGTCCCCTTCATCTCAAAATCACCTCGAGGTGTTCCTTTCTTCTCCCTGCTCTTCAGCATCTTCCAAGACACAGCCCTGTCTGTGCTAGAGGGGTGGGGGAAGCGGAGCCATGTTGTGGTCCTGGGAGTGGCCTCTGGCTCTGTCCCCTCATCATCAGAAATCTTACTGAGGCACAAGGAAGGAGTAGATGAACTTCAACCCCTCTCCCAGCCCCAGGAGAGACTGAAGGGGTGCCTGGTAAACACCTGGAGGCGAGCTCCTTGCTTACTAATCAATCATTAAGGGTAAAACCCAAAATGGAATTGCTGGATCTCCAAGGCCTGTGGTTGACAAGGGTCCCCAATGTACAACACATCCACAGGCATGTGCCCACCCTCACCTGCATGGGGCCTACCTGCGTTCTCGATTCCACTTCATCATGCTCCAGTACCCAAAGAGCAAGGTCCCAATGCCCACAGCGAACATGCTATAGCCTGTGGGAAGAAGAGTACCAGCTCAGCATCTGCATGCAGAACAGGCCATCCTAGTCATTTCTTCTCATGAAGCATATCTACTCACTGTACAAATAACCCCAGAAATGTAGATGATAGAGAAGGTGAGAGCACCCTGACACCCTCCCAAAGATAGCTCACATTTCTTCAGACTATTTTTTTGTCTCTGTGGAATGTCTGCTGGCCCCTTCCTTGGAGACCCCCTCTTCCACAGCTGTGGACCACTGTCTATCACGTTTGTCTGCTCTGCAGGCAGGGGACACCAGAGAAGCCTCAGCTTCTCTCTCATAGGCAAGGCTGTGGCAGCAGCAACACCTCTGCCCCAATGCTGGGGTTTCTGGAAGGTAAAGATTGGGAAGAGACTGCAGGAGGACTCAAGGGGCTAGATGTTTATGGTTGGGTGGCCCTGGCACCACAACTTTCCAGGAGGTTGTCTGGTTCTCAGCCAGCCAGCCAGCTCCTCAAAGGCTGGTGTTCATGGTTGGGTTCCAGCTCCATGGTAGCTCCCAGCTGCCTAGGCCACCTCCTTGCATGCTGCCCACAGTGGTCTGGACAAGGCTGTCAGAGACAGGTAGTGCCCTTCACGGGCTGCCATGCCCCCCTGGCCTCCTGGGTGCTGATCCTGGCCTAGTAGGGCAGACACCCACCCCCTGCCCAAACCCCAGGGAACAGGCCGCCATGAATATGTACTGAGCTCTAGCAGGCATCCACTGTAATCCTGACTTGATAGGTTGTGGGACCACTGGGGTCTTCAGGGAGGCCCAGACACCTGGGGCCTGGCTGGCTCTGCACCCCTTCATCTTTCAGAGCATGATCTCTTCTCTGGCCAGGCCTCCAAGTTGCTGTGACAAATGGACAAGCTCAACCAGGTCAAGCTCCAGTCAACAACCAGTAAAGGACTGGTAAACAATGGGTGATGCAACTCCCTGGGCCTCATGGGGAAAAAGTGGGGGTTCTTTATTTTTCAGCTCAGCTCAGATGCAAGGCTCATCAGGCACCTCAGATGGACCTGGAGATAAATGAGAAACTGGCTCTATATTTCCGTCCCCTTAGTGTAACTTGTTAAAAACACCAGCTCAGGTCAGCAAGGGCACTCTAGTTTCTACACTGAGAGGCAGGACCCCTCCTAGCGCACACATTCTTTGCAACAGCTGCAGAGAGGCCCAAAGGCCTCCCCTCCTGACCCCACCCCAGGGGATAGACCTACACTGTCCTTGTGAAAATCCTTTGCCATCACACCAGGCACCCAAGTATGGGCCCATCTATAAGATAAATTCCAGGACTAAGAAGGCCTTTATGATGCTTTAACTCATCTCTTCCTCATTAAGGGCCGCAAGGCCCAGACCCCAGGCCCTGGGCGGGTGATGTCTGTGCCTCTGGAGCTGCCAGTATGGTGGGGGAGGCCAAAGAGTGGCATGCCCAGAAGGGTGTGTGGACCATGGGTAAACAAGACCTAAATAAATGGAAACGCATCCTGTGTTCATGGATCAGAACTTAATTTAACATTTTGTTCAGATGGCAGCACTCTCCACGATGAGGTAGATTCAATGTCGTCCTTATCAGAATTGAAACCCATTCCCCACAATATGACAGAAATTGACTCGCAGATCGTGAAATTCATATGGAAATGCAAGGGACCAGAATAGCCAAAACAATTCTGAAAAAGAACAAAGTATTCGGACTGACACTTCACAATTTCAAAATTTATCACACAGCTGTGTACCGAACAGCGTGACACTGGCATAAGGACAGACATGTACATCAATGGAACAGAGCTGAGAGTACAGAAATAAACCCTCACATTTATGGTCAACTGAATTTGTACAAGGGTGCCAAAACAACTCAATAGGGAAAGAATAGTCTTTTCAGCAAATCTGACAACTGGATAGCCACGTGCAAAAGAATAGTGTGCTCCTTCCTACCCCCATCCACAAAAATTAACTCAAAATGGATCAAAGAAATCAGTGTAAAAGCTAAAACTATAAAACTCTTAGAAAACAGAGGAGTCAGTCTCTGTGACCTTGGATGAGACAATGGTTTCTTAGATAAGACAGTAGAAGCACAAGAGACAAAAAAAAACCCTGATGAATTGGACTTCACTGAAATTTAAAACTTTTGTGCTGCAATGATACTATCAAAGAGCTGAAAAAGCAACCCACAGAATGGGAGAACATATTGGCAAATCATATATCTGATAAAGGAATGGTATCTAAAATATATAAAGAACTATTAAATCTTAACGATAAAAAGATGAACAACCCACCCAGCCAGCGTGGCTCAACAGTTGAGCATCGACCTATGATCCAGGAGATCTGGTTTGATTCCTGGTCAGGGTACACGCCCAGGTTTCGGGCTCCATCCTCAGTAGGGGGCATGCAGGAGGCAGCCAATCAGTGACTCTCTCATCACTGATGTTTCTGTCTCTCTTAAAAAATATTAGTAATAATGATGAGCCCAATTTAAAAATGTGTAAATGATTTAAAAAGACATTGCTCCAAGAGAGCTATACAAATGGTCAATAAACACAAGAAAGATGCTCAACACTATTAGTCACCAAGGAAATACAAATTAAAAACACAATGAGATACCACCTCATACCCACTAGGATAGTGAGACTCAAAAAAATAAAAAATAGCCCAGCCGGGCATGGCTCAGTGGTTGAACGTCGACCTGGGGTCCAGGCGATCAGGGTTCGATTCCCGGTCAGGGCACATGCCCAGGTTGCGGGCTCGATCAATGACTCTCTCATCATTGATGTTTCTGTCTCTCTCTCTCTCCCTCTCCTTTCCTCTCTCTGAAATCAATAAAGATATATTTAAAAAATAATAATAATAAAATAAAATTCTTTCTTTAAAAAAAAAATTTTTTTTAATAAAAAATAGTTGTCCAGATGTGATGAAATTTGAACTCCCATATACTACAGATGGGAACATAAAATGGTATAGCCAATGTGGAAAACAGTTTGGTAGTTCCTCAAAATGTTAAATGTGGAGTTACCATGACCTAGCAATTATGCTCCTAGGTGAAATTTTACCTAAGAGAATGAAACATATGCCACATAGACACTTGTAGATACATACATGTTCATAGCAACACTGTTCACAAGAGGGGCAAGGTAGAAACAACTCAAGTGTCCATCAAGTGGGAAATGGATACACAAAATGTGGTCCATCCATACAAGATTATTAGTCAGCCATAAAAAGGAATGAAGCACTGCCCTAGCCGGTTTGTCTCTGCGGCCAGAGCACTGGCCCTTGGACTGAAGGGTCCTGGGTTTGATTCCAGCCAAGGGCAAGTACCTCCGTTGCAGGCTCGATCCCCAGCTCAATCCCCAGCCCTGTTCGGGGCACCTGTGGGAAGCAACCCATGTGTATCTCTCACACAGATGTTTCTCTCTCTCTTTCTCTCTCTCTCTCCCCCTTCCATTCTCTCTGAAAAGCAATGGAAAAAATGTCTTCAGGTGAAGATTAAAAAAAAAGGAATGAAGCACTGACACATGCTACATGAACATCAAACACACCATGCTGAAAGAAACCAGACACAAAAGGATACATTGTGAATGATTCCATTAATATGAAATGTCCAGAGGAGGCAAATCCATAAAGACAGAAAGCAGATTAGTGGTTGTTAAGGGCTGGGGGAAGAATGAGTGAATGCTAGTGGCTATGGGGTTTCTTTTGGGTGTGATGAAAGTGTTGTAAATTTAGACCATGGTGATGTTTGCACAACTGCAAATAGACTATAAATCACT
Organism: Miniopterus schreibersii; assembly: GCF_964146895.1. Taxonomy (NCBI): domain Eukaryota; kingdom Metazoa; phylum Chordata; class Mammalia; order Chiroptera; family Miniopteridae; genus Miniopterus; species Miniopterus schreibersii. The sequence goes on along the minus strand of NC_138105.1, from coordinate 74,780,734 downwards.
GATCTGTACACACAAAATGGGTGAAGTGTATGGTATGGAATCTCAATAAAAATGTTAAAGACCCAAGGAAAAAAGGAGCACAGGAGGGAGTAAAGAGAGGAGCTGGGTGTGAGAGGTGAGGAGATGTAGGGTAGCAGTCACTTTGGGAGCAGCAGGGATTAAAGGCAGCCTGGGCCAACTTGGCATGTTCTGGGAGGCTGGTGGTGAGTGGTCCAGGGAGAGAGGTGCCAGGCTTGGGGCCACAGTGCCTTGACAAAAGCAGGGGAGGATAAGACTGATGAGGAGGGGACTCCTGTGGACCATGGCTCAAAAGAGGCAAAGCTGAAGAGGGCCAGGAGGACAGAGGATGAGGGTGGGATGCAGGATAGAGCACAGAGCCTTGGCACTTGCTATTCCCTCCACCTGGAGAACTCCTCAGAGAGGTCACTCAGACCCTCCCTGGCTAAAGCAGGCCTTGGTTAGCTCAGGACCTACTACTACTCATCACAACAGGAAATTCAGGAGTGATATGACAGTGTTTTCCTCAAGACAGGGCCCACAGCCATGTGCACACTCAACAAATAGTTAATGAATGAATGCAGGTACATAAACAAAGACCACACCACCAGAAGAGGTATCTTCCTCACACCTCTGCAGCCAGGAAATACTGGGGTGGGTTTGTATGGGTTACAATGAGAGTCATGTAAAAAGGATGTGATTAGGAGATCCAACTCCAAGCAATGGCATTTAGTGCCCATGGGAAGTACAATTGTGTCATGAACAGGAAGAGGACCATTATAAAGGGTGTGTTTGTAATTTTTAAAAAATTTTTTTTAAAAATGCTGACTGGGGAGGGACCTAGGAGGCCCAAGGGCTGGAATCCTTCTGTAGCCTGAGGTTTGGTTACAGGTCACACAGGTGCATATGTGTAAACAGACCTCATGCATGCAGCACACCTAAGGGGTGCACTGGCCTAGGAGTTGTGTTATACCTTGAGAAAAGAAAGGAAGAGACTCAGATTCATTCAATCTGCTCTAGGATGAGTTGAGTGCTCGTGTGGTGGCAAATTAGTCTTTAACCTGTTTTTGTATGGCCCTCGGGCTAAGAACACTTTCAGATTTGTAAACAGTTGTTAAAAAAGAAAAAGTTTGCCAACCTCTGTTCTAGGATACAAAAAAAAACAAGAAAGGGAGGGGAAGGACTTGATTTTCACTAAACATTGACTTTTCTACTCTATGAATTATTCTCTTTTTAACCATGCCTATGATTTGTTTTTATTATTAAAGCATAATCTGCATAGACTTTTAAATGTATTCACAATTAACTTGTTTTAAATTTCTTTGTATTTCTTTGTTAATCCTGGGTGTGAAGTATGAGCGCCTTTTACTTTATCTCTTACATTTTTCAGTGATTAACCCAGTAACGAATTTTAAAATATTACTTAAAACATTTGAAAATTTTAAGAATACATGTTCCTGGAACATCCTGCGGGGGGCGGGGGACACCAGCGAGGAACCACCACACAGAACATCTTTTAAATTCCTTAGGTGTTCGGGGTATTGGCCCCAGTTTTGCTGTGCGTGGCCCTGGCAGGTAAGGTCTCAGCCGCTATCGGCCCTCAGTTTTCCCACCGGTAGAATAGAAGCGTGGCCAGGAGTTAGGTTAAACTAACCTCAGTTTAACCTACTGTGCAATGGAAATAATTAACAGGACCGACTTCTGGGCTGTTACGATGCGAAATTAAAGGACTTAGTAATCGCTCGACAAACTGCAGCAGTTACCGTTATTGTTACCACTGAAGCTATCTGGATACCCGGACTCCGCCTCTCCACACCGCAGGTACACTGAGAACTGTTAGCCTCCCCTGCGCCCTGCCCCCGCTGCGGCGCTCAGGAGTCCCAGACCCTGACACTACCGCGCAGAAGGACACTGACCCGACAATCCCCGACGCGGAAGGTTCCGTTTGTAGTCGATGGGGCCGTAGCCCCCAGGTGGGGGCATGTCCTGCTTCACCTTCGAGGCCGCCATGTTCGAAGGACTTCGCACTTCCGGCCGTGGGCGGAAGTGACGTAGCCGGCGGCCGCAGCCAAGATGAATGTGGCGGAAGCAGGTCTCTGGCCGGGCAGGGAAACCCAGGGCGGTGGTGCAGTGACCCCACTGCACTAGAGAACTCAGGCTGCCACGCCCGGCTGCGGCCAAGGAGTCCTAATTTCTTCTCCCAGATGGGGCGTGGCTTACTCAGTGTGGACCGTTGGAGTGGGTCGGGTCGCCTGGTTCCTTGCATCAAAGAATCTCCTGTTCTCCTTCCCTTGGGGCAATGCGCTGGGCAGTCAAGCTTCGAAAGGGGCCGGGTCACCGCGCTAAGCCCCCTTATCCATTTTCTCCCCCTCCGGGCCTGTGCGGGCAGCCCAGGCTCCACATGGTCAGGGCTTGGTACAAGCAGTTGGGCGGGGTGGCTGCTGCTCAGATTTGGACTCACGAGGAGCCACCCCAACCAACCCCTGACACTGATTCCGCACCTTGGTGGTGGTCGGGAGCCCTTGGTAGTTGCCTCTCATCAGGAATTGGGCTATTCAGAGTGATTATGAGTCACAAAGCCCTAGGGCCTCCGGGGGTCCATCCTGAGGCGGGGTGACGCCCGCAGGGCCCCCACCCGGAGGTAGGGTGACGCCCGCAGTCACTTCACAAGGCAGAAATTGTTACCTGGGTAATAAAAGGCACCGCGGCGGCGGGGGCCCGGGAGTGGGCACATGGGGGTGCGGGTGTGCAGGTGCCAAGCGCCATGGGTTAGGCCCGAGATCGGAGTCCGGCCGCCCCCCCGACAGCAGCCGCCTCCTGCTCCCCGTGCGCCCCAGGCGCCACCATGTCGGGCGACAAACTCCTGAGCGAACTCGGCTATAAGCTAGGACGCACGATAGGTGAGGGCAGTTACTCCAAGGTGAAGGTGGCCACGTCCAAGAAGTACAAGGGAACGGTCGCCATCAAGGTGGTGGACCGGAGGCGCGCGCCACCTGACTTCGTCAACAAGTTCCTGCCGCGCGAGCTGTCCATCCTTCGAGGCGTGCGGCACCCGCACATTGTGCACGTCTTCGAGTTCATCGAGGTGTGCAACGGGAAGCTGTACATCGTGATGGAGGCAGCCGCCACGGATCTGCTGCAGGCCGTGCAGCGCAACGGCCGCATCCCCGGGAGTCAGGCCCGCGACCTCTTCGCACAGATCGCAGGCGCCGTGCGCTACCTGCACGACCACCACCTGGTGCACCGCGACCTCAAGTGCGAAAACGTGCTGCTGAGCCCTGACGAACGCCGCGTCAAGCTCACCGACTTTGGCTTTGGCCGCCAGGCTCACGGCTACCCTGATCTGAGCACCACCTACTGCGGCTCAGCAGCCTATGCATCGCCGGAGGTTCTCCTGGGCATCCCCTATGACCCCAAGAAGTACGACGTGTGGAGCCTAGGCGTCGTGCTCTACGTCATGGTCACTGGGTGCATGCCCTTCGACGACTCAGACATCGCCGGCCTGCCCCGGCGCCAGAAGCGCGGCGTCCTCTACCCCGACGGCCTCGAGCTGTCCGAGCGCTGCAAGGCCCTGATCACCGAACTGCTGCAGTTCAGCCCGTCGGCCAGACCCTCGGCAGGCCAGGTAGCGCGCAATGGCTGGCTGCGCGCGGGGGACTCCGGCTAAAAGCCGGGGTTTCCCACATCCCCGCCGCCCCAAGCACTGAGTAAGCGCGGCGCACACGCGAGAGACGCGTTTCCAGAGTCCCGCGAAGCCGCCGCGCGCCAATGTGCATGCGTCCTTTCCCCTTTCCCTCTTCCTCGACGGCGGGGACAGCAGTCGCCGCTGTTTGGTATCTAGTTTCTCCTCCACGATCTGGAGAGCAGGAGAGCGCATGCGCGTCTTTGATTCCCAGCAAGAAAGCCCCCGGAGGGGGCGAGACCAGAGGATGCGGAAGCATTGCGCCTGCGCGGAATGAGCGACTGCTGTGCGGCCGGCGGAGGCTGCCCTGTGGTGCTGGCGGCGAGGGGACGCACGCAGAGTGCTTTGGTTCCCAACCCGCCGCGCAGGCTGCCGCGGGACGGCGCGCTTCGGGCGCCACCCGCGTTGTAATTTGCAATAAACTCGCTCTACCTCGCACCTGGCTCTAGCGATGGCCCCCTTTTACGGAGCGGGAAGTGGGGTCCCTCCACGGAAAGCGGGCACAGGCGCTCCGTTTTGGAGAAAGGTTTGTTCTCCAAAGGGAACAAAAATTCTCAAAAGGGAATTGGGGGGATTCGAACCTGGACATTTTGGACTACCCCAACCTGGGAAGAGTCGAAGGGGCTTTGAGGTCGTTCCCGGGGTCGTGATGGTCCTGGAAATAGAGATGTTGGGCTGGAGAGCAAAGATCCAGCACCCTTGTCATTTTTAAGGAGGGAACGGCGTGGGTTGGTGGGGAGACCCTATCAACATGTTTTACAGGTGAGGGAATTGATGCCCACACAGATGTCACCTGCCCAAGAACACAGCTGGGATTTGAACCCAGATATGACGGAAGTAGAGTGGGGTGGAGATGGAAGCTCTCCTTAGTGAGGGTAAGAGTCTGGGGGGAAAGTCAAGGGTGGGCATAAGTCCATCGGACAAGCTGATTCGTTCAGTCCTCTCTTCATTCATGCATTTATTGAACTCCTGCTGTATACCGAGCTCTGGGACTCAGCAAAGAGGCTTAGATCCATCCCTGCCCTCAGTGAGGAGGCAAATGGAAAGTCAAGTAAAAATTTCCTGGAAATCATTTAAAAACTAAGTTGTGCTAAATGCTGGGTGGGGATGATGCCCGAGGGATTGAAGCAGATATTTGAACTGAACCCTGAAGGAATCAGCTACCAGAAACCAGTGTTGCATGAGTACTCAAAAGAGAATGGAGCTGGTGTGTGTAATGCCAGGAAGGCTCCTGTGGCTGGAATGGAGAGGGGGTGGAGAGGCCCCATATGGCCTGGGGGAGTTTGGGGGTTATTTTGCTAGGATGAAGTTACTGGTATGGGAAACGTCTCTCTAATCCTTAATCCTACCTGCCTCCATCTGAGGCCCATGACCAGTCTAAGGTGACTATGCCCCACCCCTGCTCACTCATCCTCCCTGGCTCTCAGGTGCCCAAGGGATTAAGTGCCAGCTCTCCTCTCACCCCCTTCAAATAGGCTGTGGTCCCACCCCCCTCATTTTGCGGATGAGGAAACAGGCTAAGAGAGGGGAAGTGCCTTGCCTCCATCTGGCTTGCTCACATCTGAGCTGAGACAGAAAACTCAACCCTTTGGTTTACACTAGAAGGGTGCCTCTCCTGACCTGGACCCATATCTCAGGCTCTGCACCTGGAAAATGGGGGCAGAAACACTGCCTTGGGGTTGTTGGGAAGGGCTATGTCTTTTTTTCTTTTGTTTTTTAAATATATTTTTATTGACTTCAGAGAGAGGGAGAGAGAGGGAAACAGAGTCATTGATCGGCCACCTCCTGCACGCCCCCTGCTGGAGATTGAGCCTGAACCCCAGGCATGTGCCCTGACCAGGAATCTGACAGAGATCTCCCAGATCATAGGTCGATGCTCAACAGCTGAGCCACGCTAGCCCGGTGGGAAGGGCTGTGTCTTAATGTCGGACTGTACCTCAAGCCTTCTCAAGGCTCCCACTGCACTTAGAATAAAACCCGCATCAAGCCACACTGCCTTTCTCACCCTCCACCTGCCAGGCTTGGTCACACCTCTGAGACTTTTCACTGGCTGTTTTCACTCCCAGCAATACTTTTCCCCTTTTCATTCAAGACTTGGCCTAAAGTTCACCTCCTTCTTGTCATTCTTTTACCGCTTTGCCATTGTCACAGGTTTGATCTCAACACCTGGGGTGTGGTACATGCCTTTTTTGTTCCTCACTGATGAATCTCCATGAGCAATCGGCCAAGGAATTCTTCCACTCCATGGCCACAGAGCCATGGCTTGGTTTAGAAGTGGTAAAGTCTCAGGAAACTAGGGTGAGTGTCCCATTTGTTAGCTGGAGAAACAGACTCAGCCCTGGGTCTGCTGAGGAGCCTGTGGCTGATCCAGCAGACACTCACTTGAGGGCCAAGTGCAGAACCCCCGAGAAAGCACCCTGTAAGTACATTTCTCGCAGCCAGTGTTAAGAGTGTGGGGCACCAGTCAGGATGTCACAGGTAGACCGGTCTAGGTTTGGGTTTAATTTCTGTCATCAGCTCTGTGCCTGCCCAGGTAAAATGGAGCTGGCTGTTGGAGAGGGCAGTTAGCCAGAGGCAGGGATGCAAAAAAAAAAAGAAAATGAAAGCACCTAAGAAAACATTGGTAACAGATTACCAAAGTGATCACAAGTCACATATTATGAAATTTTTGAAACAGTGTCAACCTCTGAAAACAAATTTTCACCAGGAATTATTCATTTCAGGGCCTGGCTGGGTGGCTCCATCTGTACTTAAAACCTGCACCAGTAGTATTGTGTCCTGTAGTAAAGACCCAAAGTGGAGCCAAGCCTGAAAAGCACTCTGGAAAAGCCCACCACTCCAAGGTGGAGACTAGAAGGGGCTAAGCGCCAGCCCAATGGGAAAACCCCATTGGAGTCTCACCACAAAGCCCCTGGTTCTGGTGGAGATGGAGGAGGCCCAGAGGCGAGGCCACAGTACCTAGTTGGGGAAAACTCCCTCCCCATGGGAAGTGCGTCCAAAGCAAGCCCAGGAAGCATTTCTCATCTTTTGCTTCTGCCTTAACAGTGTCACCCTGCTGCACTTACCCCAAATTTCCAACCTGCTCCCATAGTTGGACTAAGTAACACAGGAAAAATAGAGCCAAGGGGACAAAAGAAAAATGAAAAATATAGCCAACACATCATCCATTTCTTTATTGTCCTTCGGATCTAAAACTTCCTTGTGACACCATGTATAGCCACTGATTCCAGCCTCTGTTTATGGAACTTCTATTGTTTGGTGGTCAACTTTTTTGTTTTACATTATCATCAAAGACTTAGTCACAGTAAATACAAGTGCCCCGCCCCCAACACACACATACACACAAATCTACCTCCCAAATACCCTGCACTAGTGTAACTACTGTTTATTATACTTTGTTAAGGATTATAAAACTAGCTGTCACTTAAAAAAAATGCTTAGTCCCAAGTTTTTAGGCAAATGTCATGTGCAGCATAACTTGGCATAAAAAAACCAACAAAACCCTATGGTGCAGCAGCAAAGACCATCATTTCCATTATTTACACCCATGATGAGAATGTTCATATTACTCTTATAGAAAACTCCACTTCTCTGCCCATAGGAGTGATGTGTGGGTCACATGGCAGGAGACACACTTGGTAACCTCATTCCCGCTGCACTGGGGTAAGCTTTTTGCTTCAAGATCTTGGAGGACAGACAGAACCAGAGACCCCTGGAGAAGGGCCATTCTCTGCCTTGTCAAAGGTGTGGGTCCTAACGTCACAGTTGGGACATTGAGGACCAGTGTCTCCATGACATGGGCAGGATGGCTAGAGCCATGGGCAAGTGGCTCCAAGGGAGCATGCCTGTATCTATGCACATACAAGTACACGCACCCGGTTGTTTCAAACCTGCTCCCCCATTAAAATGGGGAATAAGCTTTGTGAACTCCATACCTGTCCACAGAACAGCAGAGAATTAGGGACCCTTATAATCATCACTTGGGCCTGGGGGCTCCTACATTCTCACTGCTCCTGGGAACCAGGTCCTCTCAGCCCTGACACTCCTGAGGGAAACCAGGACCCCAGTACTGTGGCAGATTGAGGGGGTGAACTGTGCTGCTGGGAGAGCACATCATTAACATCCTTTCATAGTATATTCAAACCCCACACCAAGAGAGGTATTTAACAATGCCTTTCCTGTAACATCTTAAAGTCCACCACATAACCCCCCATATTTAGGGCTTATTGTAGATGTTACATTGCAAAGTGGGAAACTGAAGCAAAAGGGGGGTAGGAATTTAAAAATAGAAGTGAACTAAAGATTAAAGCCTCTCACGTTCTTGCCTCCTTTAAAAAAGGCTATACTTCCATCACAGTAAGTTGGCCCTGATGGGAATGTGCCTGGGGATGATGGGCTGGAGAAGGCAAAGCCAGGGCCCAGCTGTTCTGTCCTCCACACAAGGTGGTCCGGCCAGGCAAGGCGAGATGAGAGGTGGTTTCTAAGTGCCATTATGAGCCAGGTTGTGATGGGGCTGGGGACCAACATATGCCCTTGAGTCACAGACCCAGTCAACCTGGCTGGGGCGGGGGCGATGACAATCCTGACGCACCCCTCCAGTGCCTAAGTGATTCTGGCCCAGACATCTGATCCAGTTACTGCATAGAACTGAGGTCTGTTTGCTGGGAGTGGCCAGCCCAGTGTTCCTTGTCAGACGATTTGGAGAGTTTGGCCCATGTAACTGAACAGAGAGGGTTAACAGCTTAGGGTAGTATAAGACAGGTATTTATTTACCAGGCACACAAAAACGTGAGAAATAGAAATGCTTGCATACTCTTGAGTTTTTGGTGTATAAACACATCCTTTCCCCACACTCCTGAATGTTTATTTTCCTCTTTCCCCCCCAATCCCTGCATCCTTGTAATGAAAGCCACCCTTCCCTCCCTCCCCTCCTTCAGCCCGTGTACTCAAAACAAAAATCAATGAGAAATTTAGGGTTCTACAGAACAAAAAATTAGAACATTTTGCAAAACTAGGTCTACCACATCAAAAATGTTTTCTAAACACTGATATTCACACAACATGAGGGGGTTAAATGAGCCTTTATTAGAATGTTGAAGCAGTGTGTTCAAAGTAGGCAGCCCTATAAAATAAGGATTTTAAATTAAGTCCCTAACTGCATGGACAAGAAAACCAGGGCAGGGGCTGAAGTGGGAGCGGCGTACCCCGTCTCCACATCAACACACACATGTGCACACATATGGGATGCCCTCCCATGTGCATGGAGCTGGCCCTGTGTGCAGTGCACACATGACATCTTCTGCCTTGCCTCATGGAATTGATTTTTAAGGAGTGGGAGAAACCAAAATGAAACAACTAAGAGCAGACCTGATCCCTTTGTAAGACATTTCTGTAGACTCTTAAAGAGGGTTTAAAAAAAAGTCTGAAGGCGAACACTGGCAGCATGGCCCTCCTTTAAGGGAAGGTTCTAAGCTAGACCCAAATGGAAACCCTAAAGTCTGTAGGGGGCAGGGGCATCTCCCCACCTGACACACCTGATGTGAGTACAGGCCGGGGCAGCTTAGGATGTTGTCCATCAAAATAAGTAGGAAAAGAAAAGGAAAAATTTAATAAAATAAACCACAACAACAACAAAACACAATAGCCCGCCCCTCCAACTTCCTGCTCAGGCTCTGTATGTTGCTGCCATTTCTCCTCCCTTCTCCAAGGGCAGCAGCAAGGCCTTCAGGATCCCAAGCGCTCTGGCTGGGTCTGGGTTGCAGTTTGTTCTTCTGCTAAGTGTGGGAGGTTGGGGGTTTCCTCGACGAGCAGCAGTATAGGCCTTCTGCTGGAGCAAACAAGGGCTGGTCAGTCAGTGGCCCATCCTCTGGGGCATGGGGGCCATGCTCGGCAGGAACCCCTGGGTCTGCATGGTTTACTTTAAACTCCATCATCATGAGGTGATTAAAAATTTGTCAACCTAGAGATTGCCGTGAAGGAAGGCAGTCAAAGATTAGGAGGCTAAGATGGGGAAAAAAGCAAAAACAAAACAACGGTCCACTCAACTTCAGAAGCCCCGAGCTCCGGTCTTGCCCGAGTGTGTCACAGTGTCCAGGCCACCCATGTGCCCTGAGGGGGCTGAAGAGGAGGGCGGGAGCAGAACCAGCCCCCGAGGTTCAATTTTCTGCTGGTGTTGGGCAAACTAAAGGCAAAGAAAGGAGGAAAGCCCATGGGAAAGGTCCCCCAGTGATAATAATCCTCATCCACCTGTGAAGCGGCCCTCCAGCCACAATAAGACTTTGCAGCCAAGAACAGAGGGAGCTCTTGCTTCCGCAGTGTGGCAGACACTCGCTCGCTCTTTTGGGGAGCAGGGTGTCTTCCCCAGCGAGCAGAGGGCAGCGGGCCAGGTAGGAGGGAGGAGGGAGCCTGTTCTCCACTGGGCCGGCTCGCATTATTTCCATGTGGCCGACTGGGGGATGGAGCGTGGCGGGATCATGTCCAGGAGGTACTCCCGCTGGCGGTCCACGGCTGAAGAGGTCTTGTGCACTGCCAAGCTCGGGCCAACAAATGCAAGGGCGCCACCTGCAATAGAACAGAGGAATAGGCTGAGATGGCCCCAGTCAGGGGCAGGCTCCCAGGAGTATACCAGGGTGGGGCCGACCAAGCATGGGAAGCCAAAATCCCAGCCTCAGAACTGAAGAGAATTAAACAAATAACTTAATCTCCTTTACAATGTTCCCAACCTCTGCCGAAGTAAGAGATTCCATCAGCTATCCGAGAGCTCTGTAAACTGAGGTGGTCACCACAGTGCTGTTTAGAACAGTGAAAAAACCACAAATGACTGAACTGTGCAACTAGGAAATCAGTATGATGGAATACCATTCAGCCATCAAAAAGGACAGGGTAACATTCCCTCACTGAACCATTCAGAGGGGCACAGAATGGCACACACCGCATAATCCCTTTGTAGGACACTCATTTATACACATGTAACGTGAATGAAGAGGCAGACTGAGGAAGGCTCCAAGTGCTGCATTTGTTCTCCTGGGGTAAAAAGTACAAGCCACTGCAATCATCTTCCTTTTTCATCTTCTCTGAATTTCCACAATGAACTTGTATCACCTTTATAACTGGAAAATGAAGACTTGACACTCCTCCCCCACTGGCACACTTAGGTTTTTGGCTGGCCTGGTATAAGGATTGCTCTGGATCCCCAGCTGCAACAGGGCCTTCCCAAGAGCTTTTTTATTTTTTTTTAAACCCTCACTGAGGATAATTTCTCTACTGCTTTTCAGAGAGGGAGGGAGAGACAGACACACCAATGTGAGAGAATAATATTGATCAGCTGCCTCCTGATGCCTCCTACTGGGGATTGAACCCGAAACCCTGGCATATGCCCTGACTGGGAATTGAGGGAATCAAATCCATTGAGTGCATGGGACAAAGCTCAACCAACTGAGCTACACAAGTTAGGGCTCACTCCCCTCCCCCCTTTTTAAACTGATTTCAGAGAGAGGGAGACAGAAACACCAATGATGAGTCATTGATTGGCTGCCTCCTGCACACCCTCTGCTGGGGATCAAGCCCGAAACCCGGGCATGTGCCTACCAGGAATTGAGCAGAGATCTCCTGGATCATATAGGTTGATGCTCAACTGCTGAGCCACACCGGCCAAGCTCAGTTTTGCATTTTTGATGGCCACAAGAAAAATTGAACTTTCTTTAAATAGGTTTCTTTCCTTTTTTATTGATTTTTTAGAGAGAAAGGAAGGGAGAGGGATAGATAGAAACACTGATGAGAGAGAAACATCATTCATCAGCTGCCTCCTGCATGCCCCCACTGGGGATCAAGCCCACAACCCAGGCATGTGCCGTGACTGGAAAATGAACTGAGATCTCCTGGATCCTAGGTTGATGCTCAACCGCTGAGCCCCACCCCGCTGGGCTGAATGGCAAATCTTTATTTGGAGCTCTTCTAGGCATAATGGGAGGGGTGATAGGTTGTGTGCTGCATTTGGTTGAATTTTCTGTAATCCACTTTCTAGTGATTTCAAGTAGAAAATTTTTCTATCTCATTTCTTGATTATTGTAGCCATAAATTTTAAACGCATTGAAAAAGGCACAACTTATCAAAAAGAAACCTACTTTTTTATACCAATTGATACTTTTGCACAAGATACTGCTATACACCAAATACCGATGTGCTCAATCAACTCCCTTTATATATATGTTGCAATCCACTATACGTGTAGGTTTTGTGACGTTATGTGTGGATATTGTAGAGGCATCGTGAAGGGTTGATATTATACGTACTGGCCTTTTATCTTTACGTGTAAGGAGAATAATGGGACTTTTCTGCAAAAATGTCATTTCTCCTCTCTGAAGGCTGTTTTTTCTTTTAGTTTTGGCAACCCACAATTCTCCCTTATTGTTCCCCAGACCAGTGCTTTGTTCTTCAATAATAGTTCAGCTGTAGACATGCTGTTGTAGTAGTTATCTTGGTAAATATAATGCCAAGAACCAAGAAACGGCAATAAGATGGATAATACAGTCTGCTGTAACTCTTTACCTTCACCTGTAAATATGTCGAAGTTGCAAATATAGCCACTGTCACTTTCACAAAGCATCCTTACTAATATTCTGTGTTTTATTATATTTTCCGATTACTTATCTTGAATCTGATGTGTTCTCTCCATGCAATCATTGCTTCAAGTGATAACTGCTATTTTGGTATATATAAAGATTTAAATTTTGAAATAAAGTGATCCAAAAGAAGTCTGACTTGTAAAGATGGTCTGTGTTACATGTTGTGAATAGTTCAGACGAGAGAATGTAAGTATTTGCTCAAACCTCTTTCTAGTCACAGTTTTTGGAAATATGGGTGACTCAAGTCAAGGATCAGTTGACCAGTAATCGTTCCATTCTGGCTTCTTCGTTAATCCCATCAATATAATTAAACCAAGAAATGTCTTTATATCCATATAAGTAATATCTATCCATGGTGAAGTTTTAGCAGAGGTTTTGTGGTATTTTTCCATTTGGTGATGGTATGAATTGGTTTGAGAAGTAATGAGATCGAAAAAATCCTCATAAAAAAAAAATTGGTTACTTTACTTATACTTTGTGGGTCTTCAAATTGAACAGTTATGCCTGAAATATTTGTATAATCCTCCAAGGCTGGTAAAATGCCTTTTTCTGCCCATTCTTCTTCAGAATCACTTTCACTGTTGGATACTATCACATTTCTCTTTTGCCTTTGTGATGGTATAATGTCAGGCTCATTACTATCTTCCAGCTGACTACCAAAGTCACTTGGCCAATCAGACAGTATCTGCACATAATTTGCTCAAACGTTCTTCTCCGTCGCGACGTGTCTTTTTTAAAACTTTTGCCATAATAAAAGATGGATGGAAAGAACTAGATGTATTGCTTGGCATGCCTCTGGAAATACTAACTGATGGGTTGAGAAAAGGGCATGCATAATGCAGAGGAAAACTAGGGAAGGCTGAAATAAGTGCCGAGCAGTGAAGTGCAGATACAAGTTATCTCGTGACTGGTCAATGACATTTGGGAATGGAAACAAGAGTATACTTGTGACATGTCAGCAAGGTGTTTAAAATTACTTAAATTAATGTAAGGGCAGACACAAGTTATCTTGTGACTGATCAGTAACATTCAGACACAGAAACACATGTATACTTGTGACAGGTCAGTAAGGTGTTAATGCTAGCACATAAGTAAGAAATTTCAAAAATAGGATGACCCAGAATGGTGGGGTTATGAGAGATTGAGTAATACCTGCCCGAGCATCTCCACATGCCCTTGGTTGTTCCTCAAATGTCACCTCCCTCAGAGGCCTTTGTAACCTCAGTTATAAAGTCCAGCCCCAGCCGCTGCCCCAGAGTTCCCCTCCTCCTCCCTGCATTCTTGTTCTCTTTTGCATTTTACACCACCCGATCTGTCCAAGCCAAAAGGTGGGAAGAGTGGCCCACACATCAGGGAATAAAGGACACTGTCTGGCTGAGCAAAAAATAGTACAGCATAGAAGGCACAAGCTACCTAACGTTCCCTATGGGGAGGGGAAGTTAGGTGAGCATCTGCACTGACAGGAGTCCCCTGGATGGTGGGGTTAACAGTGCCTGAACTGGGTCTGTCCTACCTTTCAGGCAAAGGGCTAAGCGTTTGGGTACAGAGCACAGAGACAGTGAGGGTGATTAGGATCTACCCAGGGCTGTCACTTGTTCAGGGCATCCTATTTAGTGAAAAAGAGAGATTCAGCTGAAGAGTTGGAGACAGATGCTCTCAGGGAGCAGGTCTGGGGGTTCAGGGCCCTTTGTGCCATTTCCCTTCACCATGTGCAAGACTTTGTTAAAATAAGGAAGGGATGGACCCAACCACAGCAAGGTTGCTACTTTGAGCCCCTCAGGGGCTGCCCACCTGTACTCAGGGGTGCCTTCTTCCAGTTGGAGGTGGTGTTGCCCTTGCCAGAACTAACGGCTCTCTCGGAATGTCTGCCGGTCCTGCTGACGAGAGCTGTGGCTGAAGCTGCATTCTGCAGTTTGGGCGACTGGCTGAACGTGTGCAGGACACCTCGGGGCGTCGTGGCCGAGCCCCGGGACAGCTGGCTGGAGGCCTAAAGTGGAAAGAGGGTGCAATGGCTCACTGGGAAAGGAAAGGGCAGTGGGTGGGATGCTCAATGCAGCCTTTCCTTGCTGTGGCTGACCTCTTCCCACCCACACAGGGTCCCTAAAGTCCAAAATCAGGAGACCAGGTAAGTTACACCAAGGGGACAGGGGAAGGAAAGAGGGAGAGAGAGAAACAGACAGACAAACGCAGGTAGCTGACATCCCGGTCTAGGGCGTGAGGGCTGGTTGGTGGCGCGGTGCAGGGGACTCCCAGCACTCCAGTTCTGACCTGTAGCACAGCCCCGTTACTCCAGTCGCGGGCCTCTCCTGAACGGAACGCCAACTTACGCCGGGGTTTTATGACCTACACAAACGGGGGTTGAAATCAAGATCAGCACCATCCACAGGCCGGCCCAGGGTGACCTAGAGTGACCAAAGGGCAGCAGCTGTGGCCACATGAGGCCTAGTCCCCACAGGACAGGTCGTTTCCTGAGGGCAGTGTGGCCTCCCACTATGTAGGGACCTTGAGAAGATATGATCATTAGTGAATTACAAATGACTTCCAAGGATACAAAACACTGCCAACAGAAAGCTTTGGATCTACAGGGGGTGGGAAAGCAGAGCATTAAAAACAGTAGCCAAAAAAATTTGATTTCAAACTTCCTTCTCTCCTTAATTTAGCTAGAACATTTCTTCCAAATATCCCTTTTGTATCTCAATGTGGCTATCAGAAAAGTCCTTATAGACAAGAAGTACTTGTCGGCAGCACAATGAGCGTGAAAGCTACAAAATCTAAAAAAACTGCAAATTAGTATTTTCACCACCAAACACCACCATTAAACGCAATTTAGACACAGTTAACAATCAGGCAGATGCTCGCCGAATGTGGGACAGAACACCAGAACACTTTGCCTGCTAGCAACAACTTCTCTGCCAGGGAACAGGCACCTCTCCTGGAGGGTGAGGCCCCAGTCCAGTTCCCAGGCCTCCAGGTCATGACTCTGGCTCCTACACAAGGACTCACCTGCTTCAGAGTAGGATGCGGGGCAGTGGCGGGATCAGCTTTGGCCTGCACAGGAGCTGCACCCTGCTGCAGAAGGCGCTGCTCAATTTCCTGTTCCTGCTGCAGTGCTTTCACGAAGGCTGCCTTCAGCCTGCTCGTGTGCTCCACCTTGAGCGCCTTCTTCTGGTTGGAAGCCATGCAGTTCTCACACATGATGGCACCACCCTTCTCCTCCCGCCAGCGACACGTGAAGTCTGTCTTGCACTGTGCACACATGTAGGGCTCCCGGGACAGCACGACGGCAGCTGACATCCTGCCTGCTGTAGGGGGAGATGGGTACGCTCACATCAAAGGAACAAGACGTCAGTCAGAACCCCCACTACCCAGGATACAGGATAGAGGAAGAGCAGCATCCCAAGCCATGTAGCTCAGAAAACCAAAGCCTCAGACGCCATCTGTATGCACTGGGCCAGCCTCAGGGAAGCTTTTCAGGCTGGAGCTTTGGAAATGCGTGGGTCAGGCATCCTTGGTATGAACTCTTAAAAACATTATGTAGCACCCTAGCCAGTTTGGCTCAGTGGTTAGAGCATCAGCCTGTGGACTGAAGGGTCCAGGGTTCAATTCTGGCCAAGGACACGTATTTCGGTTGCAGGCTCCATCCCCGGCCCTGGTCAGGACACGTGCGGGAGGCAACCAATCGATGTGTCTTTCACATCGATGTTTCTTTCTCTCTCCCTCCCTCCCCCCCTTCCACTCTCTCTGAAAAGCAATGGGGAAAAAAAAATATATATATATCCTCTGATGAGGATTAAAAAAAAAAGTTACATAGTGCCATCATCTTGGCTTCTCCCAATGGCCTTGCCCACAGTGTAGGAGGGGCAGGAATTCTGGTCTGACTTGGCCTCCCATCTGCCCTTCCTATACTGGCCTTGCAGCAGCTCTTTTGCTAATAATATTACTTCATCATAAAGAAGATACCAAAGGGAGCCAGACACACAACCAGGCCATGTCAGAGCCTGCACCCCTCTCTGTGGTTCCTCAAGGCAACCTGACAGGTGGAGACTGTTAGCCCCTTCCCTGTTCCAGTTATGACTATGCCTCCTCCTCAGTTATGAGCATCTGAAAAGCTTACACAGGAAGAGGGTTCAGGCTGGCTGTTCAATTAATGTCACTACCAGCTCCATTTCAGGGCACAAGCGTCCCCAGTTCAGTGGCTGGTGGAGGGCCCTTAAGGGCTAACATGGCCTCCACCTTCATTTCCAGTATTGTTTTTGATCACTATCCTGTTTATGCCCCTTTTATTCCTAAAACCACCTAACATGCAAGTACATTTTCCAAACTGTTTCCAAGGAGGGCAATACAGTGAGTCTGACTTAGGTGTAGGTGTCCTCTCCCACCTTGGGGGCTCTGAACACTCAAGGCTCTGTTTGGAAGCAAAGCCTGTCATGTCAATCTCCAGCAGGCATTCTTCCTCACTGACCACCTGCCTCACAGCACACCAGCATCACAGTGCCACTGCTTGTCCCCCTAGATACGTGTTTAGGGGCCTTGAGCTTCACCAGGGCCTGGTTCTCAGGAGACCCTAACAGGAAAGGTGCCTGCAATGTGTTTAAAAAGCTATCAAACCTCTGCCCTGGCCAGGTGGCTCAATTAGTTGGGGCATCCTCCCATACACCAAAAGGTTGCTGGTTCAATTCCTGGTCAGGGCGCATATGGGAGGCAACTGATTGATGTTTCTCCCTCCCCCCTCCCCTTCCTTTCTCTCTCTCAAATCAATAAACACGTCCTTGGTTAAGGTTAAAAAAAAAAAAAGCTGTCAAACCTCACAACAAGCAGAACTGATGATGAAACAATACCCATAATATCCATAATAGCCAATCTTTAAGGCAGCTCTGGGTACACCATAGGTGCATAGACAGGGCTGTACATTTGAAAAAACCTATGTAACAGAACCTTCAGTGGCAAGAGATGAAAACAACCCTAGCTCAGGGCGCACTTACCTTGCGTCTCCAGTAGGTTCTGTACCACCTCCTCTAGGCCAACCAGGTAGATGAATTCGTTGTTGGCAGCACTGGGCAGGAAGTTCATCTCTGGGGCAGGGGGTTTGGGCGGGGGGATTTCAAGCAGCGTCTTCTCCAGCTGTTTGCGCAGCGCGAGCTTGGCAGCCGCCTGCCGGCTGGCTGGAGAATCACCAGATGTGACCACGGAAGTCACGCTGGTGGGGGTGGAGTTGCCCTGAGCAGAGGTGACTGTCGTTCCTTTCAGTGAGGCTGGGGATGGCTTTTGGGAAACAACAACCTGGTCAGGGTGCTGGGGGTGCCCCGTCCTGAGGCAGGCCCTACTGCTGCACCCACAGCCCAGGTCAGCACCATTAGCTGTACTAATTAATGGATCCTTGAGAAATTCCAAGCTGCCTGATATCTGTGAGCAGCAGGCAGAATAGTATTAAACCATCTACCCTATGAGATGACCAATCTTGTACGCAAACTTGTTGAGGCTTAGCTGATCTCCAATAAACCACACACATTTAAAATCTGTAATTTGCTGCATTTTGCCAGGAGGACACCCCTGAAGCAAGCTATCACCATAACCAGGACAGTGAGTACCGCCTTAGTGATGTTCCCCCAGCACCAACCCAGACAGCATGGCGACTGTCTAACCTATATGGCCGGACCCTCCTCTCAGCACAGGTCTGGGCAGCTTCCTTTCTCACAGGGGTGCAATGGTGGCTTAAGTGGCATCTCTGGCATTTCTCTTGTGAGCATCTTTGTATGTGCTTACCTGAGATGCTAATGTTTTAGCTCACATGTCCTCATTGGGGTTGCAGGAAAGAGTAACTCCTGCACCAGCCTATCACCCCTCAACCCTCTCAACTGTTGCTATTCCTGCACTACTTTATTGTCTTTGTCTGGACCCCAGTGGCCAACGCTCCATTGTCTCCTTGCTCCAGTTCACTCACCCCCAACACTGTCATGTGCTCTTCCCAAAACCTGGAGCTGACCTTGACAGTTCCCTCAGACACTCCCCAACACAGAGGATGCCATCGCAGCATTTTGACCTGGCCAACCCCCCACTGACCAACCAGCCAGTTTTCCTTGACCCCTTCTTGGGTTCCCCACCTCACTGGGAACAGAGCCCCCTGGCTCCACTGCTGCTGGCCTGCTTTCTTCCATCCTCCTGGCATGCTGAAATGGGAACAGGGTCTGGCACACAGAAGGGATCTGATCAAGGTTTATGGGGTAAATAAACTGCTTGCATAGGTCAAACTTTTGTTCTCCCAGAACATCCCTATGTGGTGGCAGGACTGCACTTGATCCCGACCTAGAGGAGGCAGGCAAGAATACACCAGGCCAATGGAGACAGAGATGCTGACTCGCCAATCAGCAAAAGCCCCTGCACACCCAGTAATTTTATCTGTCAATGGGGCTTTGCTTCTAGCCTGTCAGCCCCTGGTCCTGTCTTGCTGACTCTGTTGAGTAGGGACAGACCCACCCCATCTAGGAAGTTTTGTCCAGAATTGAAGGGACTTGTGGATAAGAATAGATACATTGGTGCTGTGAGGACATTTGCAGACACATGCTGCTCATGTGCTTGCGCCTGCGGGGGAAGGGTGGAAAGGGATCTGGTGCCCCCCAGCCATCTCCAGGCCCATCAAACACCTCCCTGGCCTCATCTACCCTTCCCAAGCCTGCCTCCCCCAAGCCCTCAGAGTCCTGTCACAGCTCAGGTCTGCACCCCTCACCCTCTCAGCAACTCTCCACCTCTGCCACATGTCAGATCTGAACACAGAATTCCTGCCTGTGACCTAACATGCCTGACACTCCCAGAGGAGCTCAAGTATAAACCACATGGGGTATCTGAGGCCTCACCTGGCTCCGAGGGAGCAGGTAGGTCACATCGAACAACCCAACTGTGCCCCCAGGACTGTGGGACCTTTTGGGGGCAGCTGCAAGGCACACTCCCCAAGTCGGCACAGCACGGCCCTCACCTGCGGGATGTTGACGAGCAGACTGGTGTTGGGGACATTGGCGACACGGATAAGGCCCTGCTGGATGATCCTCTGTCCCTGAATTTGCACATTGGGCACAGATGCCCGGGGGGCCAGGAGTAGCGGAGGTGGCCCCGTGCTGGAATGTTGTCTGATGTTGTGGATTTGCTGTGGGGTAGGGACAAGACAATGAGGGACAGTAGAGGGAGGTAGAGGAAAGGGCTGGGCTCCGCAGCCTCCAATTGAGGTCTGGAAAGGGTTGTTTCTGTGAGGTAAACAGTTGGTTGGGGCTGCCTGGCCGTATTCCTGTCCCAAGAGTGCACCCTGCTCACCTGGGCCCCCCTGACGAGTGGGGGCATGACGACCTGTGAGCTCGCCTGCGGCCCCAGCTTCGAGGACACCTGCTGCCCACCACGGACGAGGGGTGGTGGGATGACACTACCAGGCATTCGAGTCGAAGAGGTCTGTAAACGATACCAATCTCTGTATCTAAACATTTTTTTTAAACAAACAGGTTTGCTATTTTTATAAAAGCATTATTCATAACAAAAAAGGAAGAATAGAAAAGACATAAAAACAAGGAACACAGACTCCAACAAGAACCTTGACAGCATGGGCTCAGTCAAGACACAAGCCCCACCACCACAAGAGTCCAGCTAACCAGGACTGGTGCCTGGTGCCTGCTGGTGTGAGCTGGGGGCTCAAGTTTGTGTGAGGGGAGCTGGGCCCCTGTCCAGACCTCAGCCCTGTGGCTGGGAGCAAGAACTCTGCCTGTCTCACCCTGTGAGCAGAGGAGGCTGGGACAAGGCACCACTGCCTTTGGGAGACTTGGAATGAAGGGAGCCCAGTCTGTCTAGGTAGGATCTTAGTCCTTTCTCCAGTCTCAATAGGAATGGTTATAGGAGGGGCCTCCCATTCGTTGGTGTGATTTGTTTATGATGTCAATGGTGGCCTAGTTTGGGAATGTGAACATGATTTAGGGGCTACCAGCAGGAAAATCTCACCCAGTCTAATCAAAAGGAGCAGGCAGCCTTTTGCAGGGCTACTCAAGAGCCTGATCAGGAGGGAACACTGACCTGAAGTGATGGCTTCCCGGAAGGAATGTTCTGGGTGCCCCGCACGAGCGGGGGAGGGGTGGTCACGGTGCTCCCAGTGGAGCCTGTGGGCTGTAAGAGAGCAGGATACTCGGGAGATGAGATAGCCATCAGTCCTGCCCACCCCATAATCCTGATGGAGGACTGATTTTCTTCCTATCACAAAGGTACTAGGCTTGCAAAGGTTCTGCTTCCAGCCTGGTAAGTGACCAGTCTATCTGCGACAGGAACTGACATGTTCAAAATGGGCAGAGGAGAGCTTTTCCAGCACCCCTCTCCCGCTGGGGACTCCTGGCATTACTCTGTGGTTCAGGTGCTGGCTCTGCCATGTGGGGTGCAGGAAGGGCAGGAATGGGAAAGGACCCAGGGCCTGGACATGTTAATCCCAACTTTGGGACTCTTAAAGTAACATATTCCACTAGGGAAAGGACAGGGATAGACTTGGGTCACTTTACCTTATCTTCAACAACTGACAAGGAAATAGGTAATAGGCAGGCACTGTCTACCCAGAGATTAACAGACGTCAGGCAACATCTACTTGCTGACTGAGTGGGGTGAGAATTCAAACAAACCCCCCAAGTCAGACCAGTGGGTGTCCTTCTCCTGTCCCTTTCTCTCGGAGGATATGAGTTTTACACACTGTTAGCCATCCTGCCTGACATGCAATCACTTTTCTGGTTTAGTGACTGGTTCTAAGGACAGCCGTATAATCAACCTGGAATCTTCCCAGAAATCCAACAAAACAAACATGAACTTGCCCTACACGATAAGCTGTGCTCAGAGCAGCACCACAAAGAACCTCAGGCACTGGGACAGTACCTCTGTCCACGATCCCACAGCAGCCTCCGCAGGCCAGCACAGCCACATACAGGGCAGGAGGGCTTTCTGGAAACGAACTCGGGACAGAGCTCCGAACCTAGAAGTGTGCTTCCTGCAGCTTCACACATCTATCTGCTTTCCATTCCCTTGATGCTTTGAGAGGAAGTGAGTTTTATGTACTCAGATATGAAACATGCTAGACCAAGCAGTACTCTGATATTCTCTGACATCCTTTTAGCTAAATCTAAAATGGGGACTTGAGTCTCCAAGTTTATTTTTTTTTTAATCCTCACCAGAGGATATATTTTCCATTGCTTTTCAGAGAGTCAGAGAGAGAGAGAAAGTGAGATACATTGATGTGAGACACACATTGATTGGTTGCCTCCCACACAAGCCCCGACCAGGGCCGGGGGTGAGCCTACAACCGAGGTATGTGCCCTTGGCTGGAATCAAACCCGGGACCCTTCAGTCCGCAGGCCAACGCTCTAACTGCTGAACCAAACCGGCTAGGAAACCAAATTTCTATTCAGATATTGGCCCTCATCCCCAAGGAAACCCGTCCCCACATGACCAGTCTTTCTAACCCCAGCTCTGAATGGCTTCCACTGACCCTTAAGGAAGGTACAGACTCACACACACCTTCTGGGCGGTGGTTTCCTTTTGTATTTGACTCTGCCGCAACTTTTTCAATAAAACGAGTTTTGCTTCTTCTAACCGTAACTCTTCTTTCAGCTGCTTAATCATCCTTTCTCGTTCTTCAGGACTGCTTTTCTGCAAGTTCAAGAGAACAGGGTTGAGAGGGAGGCCCAGCAGCCAGCCAGAAGCACAGGCCCCACTGTCACCAGTTGCATTCAGGGATGCTGTTGGGTGTGGTGGTCCACAGCATGGGGACAAGGCTCACCATAAGGTCCTCGGTGCTTGTCTCCTGCAAGGCCTCCTTTGGAAGCCCATTCACCCGAGGACTCATGGGCTGCTCATTGTCAGACAGCACAATCACATCAGGCGAGGGGGCTCTCTTCTCGGATTTCATGTCACTGTACAGTAGGGACAGCAAATCATTACCAGAGCACACCGACTGTGCAGGACACTGTTCCCCAGAGCCCCATGCCCATAACCCTCAGATGCCGACTCAAACACAGACACAGCAAGAAGGTGGCAAGCACACTGTCCCACTGGTGACAACATCTTTCCTTGTGTCCTCCCTGATGGCCTCCCCACCACCCACCCAGGTTGCCTTCTCTCACTACTCACCATGCAGTACCCAAACCCACCGGTGCACAGCTGGGCCCCTCCCAGTTGGGACTGTTCTTGGTGCCTGCTTCTGTGACCCTGGGGATGAGGACACTTATATGTCTGAGGGTGACACAGACATTTTGGAAAACACCACCACTTCTTTCTCTACCATGTGGCTAGGTATTGAATTAAAAATGTCAGTGGTTAGCCCTGGATGGTGTGGCTCCATGGTTAGAGTGTTGGCCTGCACACAGAAGTGTCACGGTATGTACCTGGGTTGCAGGTTTGAATCCTGGCCCCAGTCAGGGGAGGTGTGGGAGACAACCAACTGATGTGTATCTCTCACATCGATGTCTGTCTCCCCCACCCACCCACACTCTCTAAAAAAATCAACAGAAAAAATATCCTCAGGTAAGGGTTAACATAAACAAACAAACAAACACTTGGCCCTGGATCCTGGCTGAGGCTGCCTGCTGGATAATCCCTCCTGGACCACATGTGGCCTCTTCATCCTTCCAGTGGCAACATGGCAGTAGTGGCTACATGTTTTGAAATAGACTAGAATATGGGATACATTTTATATCACAGGTCTGAGTACTCTTTGCCCATCTGATCTGCTCACAAACTGGTTTCTAGCAACTCCTATCCTCCATGCTCTAACAGTGGGTGAATCGGTCTGGTGCCAAAGCCACCCCTGTCATTACTTTCTCGTCCTCTTATCCCAAGTCTCCTAAGACATATAGGCACATCTGAGCCTCTGCTATGGTGTCACTGACCCCATACATAGAATCAATGGGTCCCAGAGACGGCACTTCACCCCCAACCAAGCAAGCGGCTCCATTTGTTGAAGGCACAATGTAAACTTTCCCTTAAGATCTGGCTTCAATACTTGTGTTGAAGGAATGAGATCATTCTTTCCCTCAGCAGTAAAACCAGGACAAAATGCGTCCGCTAGGTGGCACTGTTG
Source organism: Miniopterus schreibersii (assembly GCF_964146895.1). NCBI lineage: Eukaryota > Metazoa > Chordata > Mammalia > Chiroptera > Miniopteridae > Miniopterus > Miniopterus schreibersii. The sequence goes on along the minus strand of NC_138105.1, from coordinate 74,757,348 downwards.
ACCAGAGAACAAACTGATAAAGTTAACTGAGTAACAGCTCAAAGTTGTCCCACTCCTTCCACTACATCCCAGTTTTAAGCAGGGGCAGAGTTATAGTTGGACAACTGATGCTTAATAGCCCACTAAACCACCTTTTCTGTTCCTGGTGTGAGCTGCACATTCACAGAGGACCAGATGCTGAAGGTCCACTAACTCTCCCTGGATCCGGGGACCTAGGCCCCCTATCCCAATCCAGGCCAATCCTAATCCCACCTCCCAGAGCTGCATGGCAGCTGCACCTCAACACTCCCAGTCCTGATCCAATTTAACCAGCACAAGAGACCAGGGAGGTGGAAAAAAAGGCACCGACTTCAAGGCATACAACTGCTCATTGGGGTTATTAGCCCACATTCTCAAGTACAGAATCTGGCTGCTGCTTATAAAGTATCCCAGGACATCTCACACTGGCCTCAGTAAACTTAAAATCAACCTAATTCAGGAACCACCACTCTTTTAAGTCTCTGTGTCTCTCTGTTGGCTGCCCATTCAGCCCAAGATCAACTTCCAAGGTGACCCTGGGCTCCAATTCCAGGTTCTCTGGACATGCATACAGACACCAAGCAGATGCAAGGCCCCAGCACAGGATCTGTGGCACTGGTCCCTGTCCAGGTGGGCAGCAGCCCAGGCAGAACCACATCTAGAGTTAGACTGTAAGCACTTTCTAAGGAAGTATGTGCTGGAGGAGGGCGACTCACATGGATTTATCACTTTTCAATCATCTCATTGAGGGTGTGCACTTCTTCAGAGGGTGAGATGTAAAAATCCCTGAAATTTGCCTGAGGGAAGAGAGCAGGAACCAGACCATCTGGAAGCTGCAGCTCCTTGTGATGGCCACTGAACACAGCACTCCTAGGTCCCATCTTAGACTGATATTAATCAATAACTCGTCCAAGAGATGACATCACCTCCTATCAAAGATCACTCAGCATCCCAGCAGGGAGTGAACTTCCTGTATGCTAATCAGGCCACCAAAAAGTCATGTGACAAAGGCATTTCCCTCCTTGGTCATGTGACCCTTTAACTGTGCCTTCCAAAGTGAAAACCATAGCAACAGCCAGTTCTAACCGGTTTGTGACAAGCAGCCTTCATTTTGAGAAGTGAGGTAGGGTTCAGGTGTTTGTCAGAAAATGGAGGCACCCAGTTCACCCTGGAGCTGCCAGGCTGGCAGGCACTTCCTGTGTGGTGCCCACCCACGGAGACTATGGTATGTTACAGAGACTGGGTCACTTCCAAACACAGAGGGACCACCAGGCCCTCTAGTTTCCAACATGAAAAACTTTCCTAAGCTCCATCTGTAAAACAAAGGTCCTTCAAGTGTCTCAGTTCCTTCCCAGAGAGTTCTTCTAATTCAGGAAAAATAATACCTCTTTGATACAGGATCAAAATTAACATGGGCATTCTTCTTAAAAAATTGTTTTAAATTATAGAACCACTTAAGCCAGAGAAACAAAAGCAGAGAAAATCTAGCCCAACAAGCTAGGGGGATGGTAGCATGGCCCCGTGTACTGCTTCAGTCCACGGCAGTCACCTGGGCAACAAGTTTATTTGGAAGCTACATGACTTCAGGGCAAATCCAGTAAACCCATCCTGGGAACCCTTATGTAAAATATTATAATCAAGAGCTTTTATGTGGCCTATGAAAAATCACTGGACGCAGGCCAAGCTGTAATCAGCAAAAATGGTCTCAACACCTCCTCCCTCTTGGGCAGGCCCTGGCTAAACAAACACAAAAGTTGTTACATGCCAGGAACTCCCCTCAAGTTTTCTGGAGGGAAGACCAGGATTATAAAACTTAATTTATGACAGAATCCTGCACCCACTATGCCAGGCTACTGTCCCAGCTGTTCACCAGCCAGAGGTCAGTGTGAGGTTAATATTTAGTGTCATGTCACCCCCCCTTCCCTGCCCCATGCCAAAGGAAGCAGTCTCATCGAGGGAAGGTAGAAACAATCCTCAGAAGCTCTGACCTTTGTCATTCTCTGAGCCTGCCTGATCATTGGGGAAGGAGTACTTAATCTGGACTCTTGCATTCATCCATTCATTCAACTCTTATTTGCTGAACGTCCACCTAAGGAAGTAGGTGGTGCCAGTGCCAGGCAGTGGGGATAAACCTCTGGATAAAAGGTGATTCTGTCCTTAGGATCCACCAAGGGAGACAGGAACACTACCCACCTCAGCTCAGGAGCAGCTGGGGAAGCTTCTCCAGGCCTTGTAGAAATGTAGCATCTTGCTGCCCTACACCTGCTCAATCTAAGCCTGCATTTTTAGCAAGATCTCTAAAATTCCTGCACACATTAGGGAAGCTGGGGATGTACAATAAGACCTCAGGACAACAAATTCCTCCTCAGGACCAGCAGCAATAAACCATTCCCTGCCAGAACCTTCTTCTCTACGTCTCTAGCCCAGCAGTTAGGCCCAGAAGCAGGTGGCTGCTCCTTGTGGTTAAAGGTGGAGTGAGTAGTTGCTAGATCAGCACCAGCCTCACCTGTTCCTTCTGCAAACTCCCACCTGGGCCCCAGGACATTCCTCCTACTGGAGCACATTCACACCTCCCAGGCCAAGCTGATTCTTACCCACCCCATCCAGCCCCACCAGTCTCCATACCCTGGGCTCATTTAGCTGTGGGCTCCTACCTTCACCACCATTCCCTCCACCGCACTCCCAAGTCCCCCTTGTGAACCCCAACACACAAGATGCACTTCAAACCTTCTGTGCCCTCAGAAGGTCCCTGGCTGGCCCAGCTACTCCTCTGGTGTAGTCAGTGCTCCCACAGTATATGTGCCTGGGGAAGCCTTCTTAAACCCTGCCCACCACTGTCCATCCTGGGGCTGGGGAGCTCAAAGCAGAACTCTGGGGGATCCACTTAAGGGCAGCACAGGCCTAGTAGTGTGCCCCTGCCAGCGACCAGCACCCTCACCCTCACACCAGCAAACTCGCCCAACGAAAGTGCCTCTGCCTTCCCAAACAGTCATTGCCCATTTCACAGGCAGGTTTTCTTCCACCCCAAGTTGGGGCAGCAGGATGCCACAGAACAGCAGCCAGGGCCCCAGGGCCCCACGACTCCCAGTAAGAGCCAGGATGCTCCCAGGATGACACAACAAGCAAAGGGCAAGAGATTGGCTGGTTCCAACAGAGCACTGCTTGGTCCAGCCCTGATATGATACTAGGAATTCAGAAGAGGCGGTGAGGCTCCCCACCTCCCTAGAGCCAGAAGAGCAAGAATCTCCTCCTAGTGCCATGCTGGCTAGGGGTGGCAGAGAGGCCACAGAGCCTTCTCCCAGAGCCCGTGGCCATGCTCACAAAGGCCTACCATGAGTGGGCACTGTGCACTAAGGTTGCACACTGGAGAAGGGGACAGGTGTTGCTATCATACTCCCATAAAACCACCTGTGATCTCACCTGGTTCTGTTTCTTGCAAGTGAGGAGTCTAGGGCACGATACTTCCCTCTCTGTGCCTCCTACAAGGATGGAAATGGGTTTCACCTCGGCTACCCCTCAGAGTTGCTAGGTGAGGCTCAGATACCCTAGGAAGCTGTCAGGACAGTCGGAGTCCTGACCATTCCTGAAGCATTAAGGGGCTGCTCACTGTGAATGCCGGCTTGGCACACAATCGACTACTGAGGTAACACTCTTAAGATTCTCAAACCTGGGAGGGCAGGGGTTGTGTCTGTTCTGTGAGCTTCTGTGTCCCAGCAGTTACAGGACGGCCTCGCACAGTGGGTTTTCAGGCAACAGGGCTGGCACATGCCCATTTCCTCCTCTTCCCTGGCACCTGGTTCCAGGATGGGGTCTATGAGTCCACAAGGAACCCAGCAATACCTGTAGAGTGACTGAAAACCTTGCACACATGGGTGACTATGTCCACAGGCACAATAGATGCTGTGTTGCTAAAGGATGTGCAAATTCACTTAAAAGGATTTCTGAATTCTGTGTCATTATGTGTCTTTTCAGGAATCAGGCCCTGGAAGTCCAACCTCCAGCCTGTGAGTCCAGCACTCTGGTGGATGTTAAGAGGAAGCCCCAACACTCATGGTTGACAAAACCCTGTATAGAGAACCAGCACTCCACCCGGATGAGGTCATCAGCCCAGCCTGAGAGCCCTGTGGAGGCACTCATTCCAGCTGACCCTCGACTGTGCTCACACCCTGTCCAGTCCTGTCTCCATGACCTGGGCTGATTTTGTGACTTGCTCTCTGAACTACAGGAACATGGAGGGAGCAACACTGCTAACTTTTGAGGCAAGGCCACAGGAACCTTGCAGCTTCCACTTGGGCCCCTAGAGTGAGTGCTGTCTCCAGAAGGCCCAGATACTGCAGGTCCCGAGACCACCCTGGTATAAGATGCCAAGCTAGCTTTGTAGAAAGGGGGTCTCTGAGGGCCAGAGAGACAGACATGGAGATAGACCTAGGCTTCCCATGTGAGTGACAAAGCCACCAGACATCCAGCCCAGCTGACATGGGACTGCAAGGACTAGAGCCCAAGAAGCAGTGCCCTGTTGGAACCAGCCAACCAGGAGACCCGACAGACGATTCTACACCAATATATCATTACTTTAAAACACTAAGATAAAGGGGCCAATAGGGAGCTAGCCCACACCACGGTAACTCCTTGTCCTCCCTCAGACTGTCTCCAACAGAAGCCATCCCCCCTAGACACTACCCTGGGATAAAGCAGGGAGAGATCGGGGTGGGATTTCCCAGTAGTCACCCCTGCAGACTCTCAAAGCCCCCAAAGAGACCAGTGCAGTTCTCCTCTACACATGGCGGCTGCCTGTGGCAGATACAGAACTTGGGATAAGATGGACGTGGAGTTTCAGGAAGACCAGGTAAGAGATCAGAGCTGCCCAACAAACGGGGTGAGGAGAAAAGTCCCACAGGAAAGGAGGGGCCATCCTCAAGCCTGTGAGCTGCCACAGTTTCAGATACAACCTGGAGTGGTATCTGAGTCAAAACCAAAAGCAATTCCATGTGCTTACTCCAATGAGCACCCCCCCCCCCCAAAGCAATTCCAGAGTAACTTCTAGAAAAGTCCTACAAGAGAGAAAATAAGTTATCACCAGTTTCCGGGTAGTCCTACCACCTGGCACCATCTCACTGGCAGGCCCCTGTGAACTGGGTGTCTTGACAGACACACATTTCTGGGACCTTTCATGGCCACATGGGCATGGCGGCTGCTTACTGGGACCCCACAATACCCCACCCCACCTCCTTTTCCCAGGGACACCACTCACTCAAAGACATTCAATGTGATTAGAAAGGAAGCTCTGCTGCACAGACACAGACAGTGCCCCAAAGCCCAAGTCATGCCTGCCCAGAGGGGGAGGGGTGCCTGGTCCCTTCCCCAGACCCTACAGCCCTGTAGCCCACCCTTCCCACCCCTCTGCTGAATCCCTTCTTGGCATCCACTGCTACTTCTCCCAGCACTGTAACTTGACACCCAGTTGGCTGGGATGTCAAGAGAAAAGCCTGCTTTGTGGGGGCCCGGGAGTCAGAACACATTTTGCTTCTTGGCCACAAAGGCCATGGAGGTGAGCAGCTGCAACAGGATTTTTGAAACCCAGTCATCATTCTTCCTGGAGACTTCAGGTCCGAGTATCACTCTGGGACTCCATTACAGTATGCTCTGCCACAGCTACAGCTGAACATCTCAGGAGAAAAGGAGGGAGCATGTGTGGCCAGGCTCTGGCCTGGGAGCCCATCCCCCCTTTAGGACCCCCAGCACAGAAGTGGGCAGTTCCAGGGCACACGGCAGAAGCAGAGGAGCACTGTGTCATCAGCCAGGTCAGGAGATGTCCAGCCTCTCTTGCTGGGGGCTCCTTCTAGGAACATAGGAACCCCCTGAAAGTCAAAACCCTGGCCAGGAAGGCCAAGACCTCACTGAATGGAAGCAGTGATAGGGGCCAGTTTCGGGGGCATGCAAAGTTCTCGAGAGCTGTATAGACAAGCCAAGGGTGAGCAGAAGAGAGGACCCCCTAGGCCAAAAGCTGGCAGTGGCCCCATGGAAAGACTCCAACACCAAATTGCAACAAGGTAGCCTGCAGGGCTAACTCCCACCCAAGGAGGTCACTGCAGCACAACCCTGACAGGAGCCAACCTGTTCAGCCAGGAATCAACACCACTAGGAAGGTGAAATCCAATTCAGCACTCTGTTAAGAAACTTGGGAAGAGGCACTTATTAGAAATGACCAGAGAACTAAAATGCTCATCTATGTAAAGTTTGGAAAAACACCCAGGACATGTATTAATCCTTTATAATGTGGCCAGCCCTGTGCCAACCACCAAGATGCACACTTCCATGTAATCCCCTCAACTGCTTGACCGTCATACCCACCCACAGGTAAATAACAGTCTGAAGGGAGTGATTTTCTCAGGTCACATGTCTGTGGCCTGCAGAGGGTATAAGGTGGGTGAGGGTGGGTCCCATGTGAGTCTCAACTCTGGTACCTCTACCTTGGATTACCAAACACAACTTTTGTACTAGATTAAAGGGGAAAATTTTTTTTTTTAAAATATGTTTTTATTGATTTCAGAGAGAGGAAGAGATAGAAACATCATAGATGAAAGAGAGTCACTGATGGGCTGCCACCTGCACACCCTCTACTGGGGATTGAGCCCACAATCAGGGCATGTGCCCTGACTGGGAACCAAACCATGAACTCCTGGTTCATGGGTTGCAGCTCAATCACTGAGCTACGTCAGCTGGGTAGAGGGGAAAATGTTTTTATTTATACTTAAGGATCCTAGACAGCACCTGCATGTCAAGTCCCTGAGGTGACGAAACAACAGTGTTAACACATAGATGGGGTCCTCGAACTTGACTGAGAAACAGTTCTCACTACACACGGACCATCATCTGCCTGACGAAACTAGGTGAGGTTTTGGCACTTAGGAATCCAGGCTACCAAAGGGCCAGGGCTTTGAAAGAGTAAAAGAAAAACAAACATTGAACCTAGACTGTTGGCCACAGCATCAATGCTAACGTCCCCTCCTTCCTCTGGTCTCCTAACCACGTTAGGCCAATCTTCTACCAGGGAGGACATAACAAGAACCCAAGAGCACAGCACTCTCCAGTTCAGAGGAACTCTAGACATAAGATGAACTCAACCCCATCTCTTGGGATGCCAGGTTCCTTACCAACACACAACAAGAGAAGAATCACCTATGTGTAGGTAAAAACCACACATGAGCAACAAACACTGCTTTCCAGCTTGTAATGACCACGATCTTTTCTGATAAATGGAAAGCATACACTTTGCCTGGAAGTTTCCCATCTCCTTTTAAATACCTAATTCAAACTGCTGGATCCTCCTCAACCTTCCACAGGCAAATCCTTTCAGGTTCAGCTGTCCCCCACCCCCCACCAGACCTGCTCCAGCTACTCTGAGCCCAGCAGCCAAGGAACTCCACAAAGGTCAGCCACCCAGGTCACATAGGAGGACCAGCAGGGCAGGTGTACCTCTGTGACTTTGGGAACCTGGCCCCAAACCTCAAGGAACCTTGGTTTCTTCATTTGCAGAATGAACATGGCTGATCTCAAGGGGGTGTCATGAAATATAAATGATACCAAAAAATGCATCTAGTCAAAAGATGGTGGTCCCACCTCTCTTCCAGATCGACGCAGAATGCAATGTGCACACTCAGGGCAGCCCCACTTTTTTTGCTCTGAACTGATTCATCTGACCACCCATCCTGCAACTGGAGGTCCCTGAGGACAAGCTCCCAGGCTAAGAGCTTCTCTTTCTTCCACTGTGTGAACCCAGCAGGCCATCAACCACTGTGCTACCTGAGACATAAACACAGAGCCCTGCTGGGCATCCTGGTTCTGCCCATGCTAGACAGCCAGAACGACTCGCCTGTGCTCAATTGCATCACACTGGGCTACTAGCAGTTCCCCAGCGTGGTCTTTGGGACCCCTAGAGACACTCTGCCAGGTTGCTGCAACACTGAGACAACATCTGGTGGGGTTTTTTTTTTGCCAAGGTGGGACAGCAGTGCCAAACTATGCCAAAAGTCAGTGTTGTCACGTTATGGGCAATGCCGGTAAGGAAAAGCTGTTGATTATATTAAACCTCAGGCCTTGAGTTCAAGTTTTTTAAATATTCCGCAACAAGATTAAGTATTCCTGCTGCCTGAAGATGGACAGATACACTGTGATTATTCAAACATGGATGTCTGGCAGCCATTTTCTCCAAAATGGTTGAAACAAAACCTATCATTTCAAGAAAAAACCAAATGTATTTGTTCACCAATGAGAAAATCTGAGCTTTCAATAAGCAAAAAATTGAATTTTGAAATGTTTGCCATTGTAGCCCAGCCAGGCGTGGCTCAGCGGTTGAGCGTCAACCTGGGATACAGGCGATCGGGGTTCGATTCCCGGTCAGGGTACATGCCCAGGTTGTGGGCTCGATCAATGACTCTCTCATCATTGATGTTTCTGCCTCTCTCTCTCTCCCTCTCCTTTCCTCTCTCTGAAATCAATAAAGATATATTAAAAAATAATAATAAATCTTGAAGGAAAAAAAAAAAAAAGAAATGTTTGCCACTGTAAACCCAACAGCTTCCCAACATAGCAGAGATTAAGTAATCTGATTTAATAATACTGAAAATGAAATGTGTCAGTACAGTTGACCCTTGAACAACTCAGGGGTTAGGAGCACTGACCACTGCCACAGTAAAAAATCCACATTTAACTTTTTAAAAAAATATACATCTTTATTCATTTCAGAGAGAGGAAGGAAAAGAGAGAGAGAGAAACATCAATGATGAGGGAGTCATCATTGATGGGCTGCCTCCTGCACGCATCCGACTAGAGATCGAGCCAGCCCACAATCCGGGCATGTGCCCTGACTGGGAATGGAACCACGATCTCCTGGATCCTAGGTTGATACTCAACCACTGAGCCACGCCTAGCCGGGCCACATGTAATTTTTGACTTCCTAAAGCTTTAACGACTAATAAATAGCCTACTGTTGACTGGATGCCATACAGACAACATAGTCAATTCACACATATTTTGTATGTTACATGTATCACATACTGTATTCTTACAATAAAGCTAGAATAAAAAAGTCAAGAAAATCGTAAAGAAGAGACATTTACAGGACTCTATGTTATTTAATGAAAAACACTCATGTACAAGTGGACCCACACAGTGCAAACCCATGTTGTTCAAGAGTCATCTGTATTTGAAAGATCTCAATAACTCAGTAAACCAGTTTTTTCTTTTCTTTTTTTTTTTTAAATATATCTTTATTGATTTCAGAGAGAGGAAGGGAGAGGGAGAGAGAGAGATAGAAACATCAATGATGAGAGAGTCATTGATCTGCTGCAGCCCGCAACCAGGGTATGTGCCCTGACTGGGAATCGAACCCTGATCGCCTGGATCCTAGGCCGATGCTCAACCGCTGAGCCACGCCCGGCTGGGCTAAACCAGTTTTTTCTAATGTTCAATAATACAAAAAAAGTCAAACACGAATAAAAAATCATTCAGGGGGAAAAGAGACAAATTTCCCAGGCAGAAGAATATCAAATAATCTGTATAGATGCAGCACCCTTGAAGAGGGGGGGATGGGACTCTCTACCCTTACCTGTGGGCTATAAATAGTGACTTCCTTCCAAAGAGGACAGCACAAAAAAGGGAAGAGAGACGCTTTATATAGGAGACACCTGACAGACACCACCTCAGCCACGGAATCATAGTCAACATCAGTGAAAAGTCACACTCATGGCATGTGCCCTAGACACGATGTACTGAGAAGGGCACCTCACTTCTGTGGTCCTCCTCACTCCCACATATCTGTCACCCCAGTCCAACCATGAGAAAAACACCACACATTCCCAATTAAGGGCATCCTACAAAATACCTCAATGGCTCTCAAAACTGTCAAGGTCATGAAATCAAGAAAGTCTGAGAAACTGCCTCAGCCCAGAGGAGCCTAAGGAGACTAAATGTAACATGGATCATAGGACAGAAAAGGTAAAAAAGAGGAAATCAGAATAGATTATAGACTTTAGTTAATAGTAACATATGGATGTTGGGAGAGACTGGAGCAGGGTGTGCAGAAAGAATCTTTGCATTCTTTCTGTAAACCTAAAATCCTAAAATTAAGTAATTTTTTCTTAAAAAAGATTATTCTGTTCAAAATGCGAGAAAGACTGATGGACTTTAATGTAACAGTATAAGAAGTTCACTAAAGAGGTTTCAGAATCTACAGTACAACTAACTGTTAGGGAGAGGCCACTTTGTGTTTTGGTGTCATGTTAAAGGAGGAAATACATAATCTTCAAAAAAAACCTAACCAAACACACCGCCGTGCCCCAACTGCTTCTCTCTGTAAAGCTGAGTTTTCTTCACACACTTCAACCTTAACAACATATCACAAGAAACTGGATGCAGATGAAAATCCAGCTGTCTACTAACTAAGTGAAGTATTAAAGAAATCTGCAAAATAGTTATTTCTCATAAAAAAATGTTATTTATGCTACCATATAATAATGGATTTATTACTGTCATCTTTAAATGAATTAATACATTTGTCAACAGATATTTTCAACACAAATGTTCTTTAGGTCCTAGAGATGGTAAAGGGGCCGTGCCCAGTGCTTGTGGCAAAGTGTTTCCCATCTCTGTGGTGGATGATAGTCTGAACAAAGGTTCCTAAGTGGAATCCTTCTGACACGTGGACTTTTTCTTGTAGTATTTTGAAAAGAGGTACTAAAAATTTAAAAGGACTCACCCCACAAATGTGCCGTAATTTCCCAATAAAACCTACTCAATTATAAGCCAACAAAATTTGGTGACCCTGTGCTTGTGGCCATTAAAGCAGCAACTGTACAGGCCCCGCAGTTACCCAATGCAGAGATTGTGGCACTTCCCAGGCCAGCTCTGCTTTGACGCCATGTGTCTGCAGATAGGGAGACCAAGCACAGACTGCTCAGTGGCCAGCCCAAGCCCCAAATGCCAGTATACTACTCTGCACCTCATGTCCCTACTACTGCCAGTCTCCAAGTAAAGGAAAGGCATCTTCTCCCTTCCCCAACAGGTCCACCTCCACGCTCAAGTCCAGGTGCCCCTCAGCTCCGCCCAGGCCCAGGGTACCAACTCTTCCCCCTCCAAAGGGCTATCCAGGGACCACCCTTCCCAGCCAGACAACCACCCTGCTCCCACTACCCTGGGACTTCTCAGGCCCCAACTCTGACCAAACTCAATGGCTCCAGGGACCTGAAACCCTGAGTACCCAATTTCTGGGCTGTTAGCATCCTAGATAGTGCCAATGCTCTGTCCCACAATGACCACAGGCACTGCCAAGTGCTCCTGAAGGAAGGAAAAGGTGTATGCCTGAACCAGTCATTCTCCTCAGGGTGCCATTGTGTTTCTTCTAAGAGCTGTCAAAGCTCGGCCTTAAGGAACACTGCAAGCCACCAGGTCTCAGTCCCACTAAGACCTGAAGCTTTGCAATACGGTTACATCACAACTATTTTTGAAATTAAGCTCTAAAAATGAGCAGTATTATAGCATGGGACCCAAGGAAGGGGGCATGCAGCAAAGGCTGGTTTATGTCTCCTGTCTCTCCACCCCCTGCACACTCCCACCTCCACTTCCATCCTGCCTCTGGGATGCCTGCCTCCACGGTGCCGGCATCGACACTGCCTTGGCCAAAGGGAACTTAGCGTTTTCAAAGGCAGCTGACCCCGCCTGGCTGTGTATGTTACCCACCTTACTCCCACAGGGGCCTGTGACCATCCACCTTACACTCCTCTCTCTCTCAGTTCTGAACACCCATAAGTCCCATAGCTCCTTCCCATCAGCACTGTGACAAACCTTACTGAACGATAGACACTGGGAGCTTCTGAGAATGAGCAGCCTCAATTCAGAGATGGTGGGCTCCGAGGATGGGGTAAACTGTTCTGGGTCACATGGGGGTGAGTGGAATTGGGCTGCAAAACACATCATTCTTTTTCCACCACCTGCTGCCCCTCCCTCAGGCTCACAAATTATAATTCATGTGCTAACCTTGAATTCATGTGCTAACCTTTTCTCAAGGGAAAAATCTTGGCAATCTCTTGCAATCAGGTCAGCTCTCCTTTTCCTCCAGGGCACTGAGAAAATGCTCCTTTCCTAGTGTGACCCATACTTGTCCCACCTGGGGTCACACATACCCTTGAGAGATTCCAGGAATTCACTCCTATTTCCACCTGCTCTATTTACAGGCCTCCCCTTCACCTTGTTCCTTAACCAGGTTTGGTGGCGGTGAAGAACAAGGTGGGATCCCTCAGCCCCAATGCTCTTGCCAACCCCACATCACAGGTTAAAGTTTTGGTACAATTGCTCTCAGCACAGCACAGAAACCAGCTGCAAGATAAAAAGAAGTGTATATAAGAGCAGTTTTAGACAGCCCAGTGGAGGATTGGTCAGAGACCCTACCTCACATATCCCTGAAAGAAGAATGTTTAAATGACCTGGCAAACACAGCCAGGGCACTGGTTACAGGGTGAGAAGCATGCCAATATGTGACAAAGCATGAGCAGGAATATGTGCTGTGAGGAGGTATCAGAAATCGCACTGCAGAATTACACCAAAGAATTCCAAAATAACCTGAAAATCTGCTTAACTCACACATGTGTGAAGACAAGCATTCCTGACTGCTGAAGGATGAGCACTTCGGGTGCTTACCTTGATGACCATGCACAGGGGCCATTACATAGACATCCCTAGAAGGCTTACACTGTCCAATAAGAAACCATCCTTTCCATGGCCAGAGGAGGGTGCCATAAAGACAACAGAAAAGTGGCAACCCATGGCACTCCTTTCCTGTCACTAAGCCAGCTCACACTATGCCCAGTGTGAGCTGGGTCACTTTAAGAGTGAGAAACAGGGCACCCAGAATCTGTCACTCTGATACCCCCAAATGATCTAACTTTTATAAGTACAGGTGAACTCCTTGAATTTCAATTATTTCAAAGTTGGAATAAGATACAGTCCAGAATTAAGGCAGGTGATCAGAGAGAGAACTGGGATGAGGAGCCTGAAGAGAAGGGGTGAGGGAGAGAATGAAGAGAAGATGGAGAGAGGCCACAAAAGTTTGGAGGTAGCAGTGAGGCAGGGAAGGGCGCATGGAACCACCAGCTAATTTCAGAAGAAACATACCTCTCAGTTCCCATGTGATGAACACAAGCAGGCTAAGATTTACAGTTGGAGCTGATGGAGTAGCTTGCTGAGACTGCTGGGGCTCTCCTGGAAGTTGCCCAGCAGCAGAGAGAGAATCAGCACTGAAAGACAGCAGCCAGCCCACAACAGGTGCTAGGGAGGGGGCTGGGCTCCAAAGAGTCTCCTAGAATGCTGGAACCCCAACTCAGGGAAGTGATGGTCAGAAGAAAGGAACAGGATTCTGGCTGCAGGACTTCCAAAGCTCTCACACAAGACAGGGAGGTCAATCCCTGTGAGGAAGACTGCAGAAGAACCTGGGTGATGGCCATACCTGCACCTACTTGATTATGTGAGAACCAGGACCCTTTCCCAATCCATCATACCCACAGCTGTGTCACATTCACCCAACTCCCTCAAGGATACACATTCCAGTAGACAGCTGGCCGGCAGGCCAGGCACAGCTGCAGTAGGGCATAGTCCTGAGACAGGGTGGGTAGGGGTTCAGGTCTGCACATGGCTGGCAAGAACCTCCACCCACCACCAGACAGGCAGCCAGTGCAGCAACGATAATCCTTCTGTCACCAAGGGCAAAAGACTGATGGTCATACAAGCAAGCCAGGACCTGGACCCATACCTCTATGAAAACCCATTGGCTAAAACTGTAAAGACTGAAGACACCACCCTGGCCAGCGTGGTTCAGTTGGTTGGAGCATTGTCCCGTACACCAAAAGGTGGCAGGTTTGATTCCTGGTCAGGGCACATACTCAGGTTGCAGGTACATGCAGCAGGCAACCAAATGATGTTTCTTTCTCATATGGATGTCTCTCTCTCAAAAAAAAATTTAATTAATTAATTTAAAAAATCAGTAAAACAAAATAAAAAAATAAGACTGAAAACACCAAGTGAGAATAAAGTGGCCAGTCCCCCACACCTACAAGAATAAAATGGCCTAGACATTTTAGGGGAAAGGGCTGGTAGTTTCTTTAAAACAACACACACCTATCTTGTGACCCTGAAATTCAACCCATAGGTATTTAGCAAAAGAAATAACGATCCATGTCCATGTGAAGACTTCTGCAGGAATGATCACAGCAGCTGTGCTCACCCAACCCTGGCAGTCTGCGGACAGGTGAGTGGATAACTGCACATCCACACAGGACTCACTCAGCAAAATACTGATACACCCACCCACACGAATGACTCTCAAAGCACACAAAGAGAAGCCAGACTCCACCAAGCACATACTGCACGACTCCATTTGTAGGAAGTCTGAGAAGAGGGGAGGTTACCTCTAGAGTGGAAGAGAGTGCCCAGTCAGGGAGGGCAGGAAAGGCACAGAGGGCTTGAGGGAATTTTCTGGGGTGATGACAAGGTTCTGCACCCTAACGCTTTGGACTACATAGGTGGACACGTGTGCAAACGGCACCAGGAGAGGCTCACATGGTGTGCAACTGCATTATCTCCTGCCAGGGCAGGCAGCCCCAGTGTTTACTTTATCCTTCTCCTAAGAGGCCACTTGTAAAGAGTGTCACCCAAACAACTACCCATGAACCACGAAGTCACCTTAGATGATATAAACCTTTTCCTGCAGGCCCCATTTCTACACAGAACAAAACAGGCTATACACACATCCTCACGTTACAGACAAGTGGCTGCACTACCATGTTACTTTCAGATTCATTTCTGCTTTGGAAGAAGACCTGGGTGTTAATGTGGGTGTGGATGATGTGCCCAAACACACAACACTCACCACTGTGGGCCACCAAACCCTGTCTTAATTCCAAATGATCATCCAATGAGACTCCTGGGCATGAAAGAGGTGACTGGTCTCTACACAGATGTGTCCCCCACTACTCCCTTGGTGAATGTCAAAGTCTCAAAAGAAAGATGAGACAATGATTCTGTTATCAAGGATACCAGCTTCAACAAAAGTGCCCTGCTTTGCAGGCCCAGTAAACAGCACTTTTAGTGCATACTACAGTCTCTGTTGTAACTCCTAAGTGCTTGACCAGGGAGGTAGAAAGCCAGAAAAACTAAAGCCAATAACATCTTAAAGTGCTCAGGATGCTGCCAGCTCCCAGTAGGCCCTTGGTGGGTACAGGAGCCTCTCCCACCCACACCACACAGAGGCAAGCCCTTGGTCCAAGTGAAGTCCCATTCCATGGCTAATGAAATGCATGATTCAATGGGGGAGGAAAGAAAAAGGAGATACATAGCTGCCTCAAGGCCATACCCACCAATGGAAGCCAGGGTAGGCAGTCACCAGGACACCTGTACCACATCTGAGACCCACACTGCAGGTTATTAAGAAGAGGAAACATCCTGGCCAGTGTAGATCAGTGGTTGAGCATCAACCCATGAACCGGGAGTTCATAGTTCAATTCCTAGTCAGGGCACATGTCCAGGTTGCTGGCTCAATCCCCAGCAGGGATCATGCAGGAGGCAGCCAATCAATAATTCTCTCTCATCACTGATGTTTCTAACTCTCTCCCCCTTCTCTCTGAAATCAATAAAAACATAAAAGAGGAAACAAGGCTCCTAATCTGCCCCTGCCCTGTCTGTGTTTCCTCCCAGGTAAAATGAGGAAGTAGAGATTGTCTGCTTAGGCACCCAGTGACTTCCACCCCCTATGAGCCACACTCTCAACAGTCTCCCCAAGATCTCTGCATGTTGTTTCATAATGTGGTACCCCAGAAAGTAGCATGATGAGATCATTTCTGTCCCCTGGATAAAGCTGGTGCCTCGGAAAAAGTTACACATACATTTTCAGTGAAACATGGAGGTGACTGTTCATGGAACCCCTACCCTACATAGGCCCAGGGTGACAAGCAACCTAGTCCTTAGCTTTCAGGTGCAGAACATCTAGAGAAAAGGTTCATGTTTTACTGAGTTGAATTCTCCTTGATCCAATGGAAAGGGAAGTGAGAGGGAGTTGTTCTCACCTGTGTGTGTCCCCAATTATTTATGAAGATCAACAATTTGTGACAGACTCTCCTCTATAGGGAAGTGCAAGAGTAGAATCTACTTATCACAAAAACAAAACAAAGAACCCAATGCAGCTTCCACTGCCTACTCCAGCTGCAGCCTTATCTAGCAGTCCTGACTTGAGGTGGCGGGAGGGCAGCCTATGCCCAATTTTTGGGTTGGCCTCACAAGACCAACAGGCTCACAACTTCCACCTCTGATTTTTGTTTTTCAGTGAGCACACTTATGAATGCCAGAACAGAAACCAAACTACTTTTAATCTCATTTGTATTTTTTTTTAAACATCCGTATTAAGGTATAATTTACATACCACAAAAGTCATCCATTATAAGAGTACAATTCAATGATTTTAAATAAATTTATAGTTGTGTAACCATCATCACAATCCAATTTTAGAATGCTTCCATCACCCCAAAAAGTTCCCTTGTGCCCATGAGCTGTTTCTCACTGCTACCACCCACCCCTGCTCTACCCCATGGAGTCACTAATTTCTCTCCTCTCTACACTGTTTGCTTTTTTGGGACACTCCCTGTAGATTCAATTCTACAACATGTAGTATCTAGGTTGGGAGTCTCTCCCTTGGCATGACAAGTCTGAGATTCATCTATTTGGTAGCATGTACCGACAGTTTGTGCTTTCATTTCTGAATAGTCATCTACTGTACAAATCTAGCACATCTTGTTCACCCAGGGATATGTGGGTAGTTTCCATGTTTTAGCTATTACAAATCATGCTGCTATGGACATCTAAGCACCTGCCTTTGTGTGGACATATGTTTTCATTTCTCTTGGGTACATTCCTTGGATATATTGCTGAATCACGTGATAAGTTCATGTCTAACTGTAAGAAATTGTCAAACTACTTATGCCACTTACATTCCCACCATGTATCAGGGTTCCTTTCTCCACATCCTCCCCAATACTTATCTTTTTTTTTTTTTGAGAGAGAGAGTTGAGTCATCGATCAGTGGCCTCCCGTATTTGCCCCAACGGAGACAGAACCTAGATAGATATGCGCCCTGACTAGGAATCAAACCCACAACCTTTCAGTGTATGGAACAACACTCCAACCAACTGAGCCACTCAGCCAGGGCTTATCTGTATTTTTTACAACAGCCATCCTTAAAACTTGTTTTATGGCCTAGCATATGCTCTACCCTGGAGAATGTTCCATGTGATTGTGAGAAGAGGTATTCTGCAGTCACCAACTGGAGTGTTCTATAGATGCCCATTAGCCAAATAGGCCAACAGTGCTCTTTAAGTCTTCTAGAACCATGATGATTTTCTGTTTAGTTGTTCTACCAATTATTGAGAGTGGAGTATTGAAATCTTTATAATTGATGAATTGTCTATTTCTACTAACAATCCTATCAGCTTATGCCTCAGATGTTTTGGGGTTCTGTTGTTGGGTGCATATACATTTTCTGACTATTATTATATCTTCCCTGATGTATTGTTATAAAATGTCCCTCTCTGCCTCTAGTAATATTGTCTGTCTTAAAGTCTATTTTATCTAATATAACACAATCATTCTAGCTTTCTTATGTTTACTTACGGTATATCTTTCCCCATATTTTACCTAAGGATCTAAGTGTCTCTTATAAACAACATATAATTAAGCTGGATTGCTTTTTGTTCTACTCTGACAATTTATGCCTTTTGATTCAGGTGTTTAGACCATTCTCACTTAATGTAATTATTGATGTGGTTGAATTTACACGTCAGTTTGTGCATCCTCAGATTCTGGTATCTATGGGGGATCCTAGG
Organism: Miniopterus schreibersii; assembly: GCF_964146895.1. Classification (NCBI taxonomy): domain Eukaryota; kingdom Metazoa; phylum Chordata; class Mammalia; order Chiroptera; family Miniopteridae; genus Miniopterus; species Miniopterus schreibersii. The sequence goes on along the minus strand of NC_138105.1, from coordinate 74,739,412 downwards.
ACCAATCCCCCATGGATACCAAGGGAAAACTAAGTTTTGGGGGAGTCAAAAATTATACATGGATTTTTGGCTATGCAAGGGATTGATGCCCTTAATCTCCACATTATTCAAGGGTTAACTGTGTGTGTGTGTGTTTATAGGTTTCCAAGCAGATGTCCAAAGCCAGACACTCTCAACGAGGATCCAAAGACTGACTGTATCTAACACAAAAACTATGGCCACTCACTCCAGAACGAATTACACTTTTAGAATGGCTCTGGGGTGAACTTGATCCTATGATTCTGTGAAAACCCACAACTACTCCAACGAACTAGATAGAACATTCTGTGTGGGAACTCAGGGAGACACTAGCTCCACATGCAACATCTCATTTTAGTGAAGCTTAAGACTGAAGGGCAGTTGCTGCCAACACTTTTTTTCCTCACCACATGCTGTGTACCAAGGCTGATTCTGGGTATACATCTGTCACCCATCAACCTGCAAGGCAGAGATTATTGACCATTTTACAAATGAAGAAGCATAGGCAAAGATCATCTGCCTGAGATTAACCAGGGAGTGTGATCTGACCCCCACTGTGCCTGCTAGCCTCCAAAGCCAGGCTCTTTCCACACTCACATAGGTTCACAATGCCCTGGGGTGTCTCTAGTCCTGAAGAAGGACCCTGCCCTATGTGCCTGGGTTAATCTCTGTCCCCTACTCCTTTGCATCCTTTATGTGTCATAAAGATATCATCCCTATCAACTTCAGAAAACGTTACATCATCTAAGTGCTGCTGGGCTGGAAGCCAATGGGCACAGTGGGAAAAATCTGGGACCAAGAGGCCCAGAGGCCAACTGCAGTCCAGGCTTTGGTAATAGAAAGATCTGAGTTTGAGTTCCAGCTCTGAGTTCCTTCAACACTTAACCTCTCCCTCACAATTCACTGGCCTGCCCTGCAGGGGAGCATAGTGATTATAGGACAAAATGTACACCAGGCTCAGGAATGGAAGGGACCCAGCAGATCTCAACAATCTGAGATCTCACAATCTGAGACATTGCTGAGAACCAAGTCAGAGGGAGGGAAAGGAGTTACAATTTTATTTCTGGAATTTTAAAAGAGGCCTCTGGCTTTAGAACAGGGGCTGCAGAAAGCAGAACCAGAGAAAGGGCGTTTCTCAGTAGCAGAAACACAAAGCATACCCTATCCTCCTCGGCTATGATGATTTCCCAATAAGAAGAGATTGAATTTTCCCATTCATCTCAAGGTAAGAATTTTCAACAAGAAATGTCAGGCCAGACAATCTCCTTAGGATGCCAACAGTCTGGGTTCCAAAATGGATTTAACACAAAGACTGCAGGCTAAGGGGATCAGTAGACACTCACTAGAAGGCAAGAAGCCCCCAAGCTTCCTCAGCTCTGTACCTCTCACCTTCCACCCCTACCTGGGCAAACAGATGTGAAGCGAAGGGAGTTTGCAAGAGAAGCAGCGAGGGGCCCAAATGGCATGGCTCAGTGGTTGAACACCAACCTATAATCCAGGAGATCACGGTTGGATTGCGGTCAGGGCTCACGCCTGGGTTTTGGGCTTGATCCCCAGTGGGGGGCATGTAAGAGGCAGCCAATCAGTGACTCCCTCATCATTGATGTTTCTACCTCTCTCTCCCCCTCTCCCTTCCTCTCTGTGAAATCAATAAAGATTTATTTAAAAAAAGAGAGAGACAGTATGGGCGACAAGATATAGACCACAGAGGGGCTGCCTGGCTGGCTAGGACCCTATAGCCAAACTATATGTCCAAGGTGAAATGTCCTGAGACATGTGGGTATGAACATTCTGGAAAGAAATGCTCTCACCAGAGCTCTGCAGGAAAGGGGTTACGACAAGAACAGAAGTTAGGCCTAAATTTCTCTTTACAGGGAAAAAGGTTTCTAAGAGGAAATAGGGTGGTACATTGAGTTGAACTTCTTTCAGACTTTTTCATTAAGAGCCTTACAAAAGCTGAGGATCAGGAAAATTACTCTTGAAGTAATCAGTATTAACTAAGGAGAAACCAACTGAGCACACCACAGAAGATCTCTCCTCGGTGTGGCCCCTCCTCCAACATGAGCTGCCTATAAGGAGTGGTGGCACGTATGAGAGGTACCCTGGGCTGGGCTGGGCTACTGACTCTGCCCATAGCCAAGTGATCCAGGCAGGGCATAGCGTCCCTGGCTTCCTAAGCCTCAGATCTTAAAAGCAGGAAGGCATGATCAAATGAAAAAATCATGTTTTCCTACAAAACAAAAGTTGAACAAATAGCAGCGGAGCAGACAGAGGATACCACTCCCCCTTCTATGAGACCCATACCCTGTGCCACTGATGTCCAGGCCTGAGCAGGAAGGTCCCTTAGCCAGGACAGCACAACAATGTCAGGGCTGGGGTCCACAGCCACCTACAAGATAACCCACCAAAACCTGCTTTCTGCAGGCTGCAGGGCTGGTGCAACCTTGAGCTCACCTCCTCACATCTGGGCTTGTCCCGGTGCCTGTCCTGATTCCGGTCCCCTCTCACTCACCTGTGTGAGGTGCGCATGTCCACAGGCCCATCACCTGCCTGCTCTTCTCCTCTACCAATGGCCGTCGCCTCGGCCCCACTCAGCAATCCTTGGACTGGGCCTCCTGGCTCGGGCATCACTCCCATGTCTCCATCAGTATTTAAATCTGAAGCCAACAACCCTCTCTCCATTTTTATTTTCTTGCTCTCCACATCATCCTCTGCTGGATCTTGTTCAAGCGCTCGTTTCTGACTCCGTGTCCGGCATGCTTCTTCGGTCATTCTGAACTCTGGGGAAGAGGAAAACAAAGACATTTAAACTTTGCATAACAGAGTTACTACCTTCTTTTCAGTGTCAGCCTGGAATATTTTCCTCATCACGTGACAATGACAGAAGTAGGCACACAAACACAGGGCCCACAAAGTGTGCCTGGGACATTTCTTCATTGCCCTGGGGAAGGCTGGAACAGGAGTGGTGGAGCATCTGGGGAGCTGAGACCTCAGGGACCTGGAGAGAAACAATGGAAGAAGGCTGTTCATCAGAAAGAAGGGGAATTGTTGATACTTCAGACTCAAAGCAAACAGAGGAAAACTGAACTCCCTGGAGGTGTCTGGAATCCAGGAAAGGGAATCATGCTGTCCCAGGAGCAAGGTCACTACCCAGGTCCAGTCCTACACTTCAAAAACTTAGGCTGACCCTTGACTCTTCTCCCCTTCAGTAAGAGTGGCCTCCTCATCCCAGAGGGGTAAGGAGTGGGGATAACTTTTAACCCTTTGACTTCTGGTGAGGTAAACTTTGAGTAGGGTGAGGCCTGCCCTGTCACCATGCCAGCACCCTGTACCTGCAACACAAACATATCTTGATTTAAAGAAGGAAAAAACAGCTGAGTCAGTTTTTGATCCCATGACATCACTGGGCTACACATGACCCTTCCCAGGATTCAGTCTGAGAGACAAAGCACTTTCCAGAAAACTAGTCTGAACCGGTTCCAGACAACAAGCTGAAGTGCTGTTAACCCTCACAGAGACAGGAGGGAGGATAGGCAGTGATGTCTGTCTGCAGTGAGGCTGCAGGCATTCCACAGCAAAGTCCAGGACACAGTCACCCACTCTTCAAGGGGCCATTCTGAGCCTGGCTGTCATGTTCCAACAGGGCAGGATACCAGAAACAAGCCTGTGAAAGAAGTTCACCAGGGGATAGAAAGGAATTTAGCTGCCAGGGTCTAGCAGAATTCCCAAAATGACAGTTCTCCTCAAGACAGTCAGGAACCATGTCCACCAATACCTCGCCAGGGGAAGGAGTGCACCGTGTAAACCCCTCAGAGTCCCAATTCACATCTGCAGTATGCCTACATGCAAAGCCTCCCAGCTCTCTGTATCCATACAAGCAAGGCACCCAGAGCCTAAGTTTCCTCACCACTGAACACCCTGAGAGGCCTATTTTGGACAGGGCTGGGTAGATCCAGTCCTGGAGCCCACCTTCTGGGAGGCTGAGGGTAGCACAGGGCAACAAAGGGCCATGTCATCATATATGGGACATGCTCCTGAGCTGACTCACTCACAACATCTTTAAAGGAGGCCCTGCCCCAACGTGCCCTACTGAGGACTTAGACTGAAAGGAAGGAAAGGGCAACTGCTTCTCGCTGCTCACATAGAAGGCAGAGCAGTCCTTCTGCACACATTAGACCACCATATCACTGACATCTGCCCCTACAGGCAGCCCAAAAGGGCCAAACAGAGCAGGCTTCCCCACAGCCACGTCACCCCTGGGGTGCTCCCCACTCATCTAGAGGACAGGGCTACTGGTTATGGCTCGGCCTCCATCTGCCCCCAGCCCCTCCTGGCATCCCAGCACACACCTGTAGTCTACCCCGTAGGAACTACTCGGCCTCAGCCACTCCCATACAACCCCCATCCCTCTGCTCTCCTCCAGACTCCCCATCCCATCATCTACCTCCCTGTCATCTCCTCTCCCCCACAGGAAAGTGAGGGATGCTCCCATTTGCCTGTTAGCCTGAAGTACTAGGTTTCTGTCTTTTTCCAACATGCCTTGACCATACACTCCATCAGCCTGCTCACTGAGTCTGTCCATCCTGTCTCCCCATGAGACTGCAGACAAGTCACTGCCCTAAATATCTGTCATTGTGGGAGGGGTGGTTCATTTGGCACAGCCTGAAACAAGAACTCCTCAAATATCTGAAAACTGGACAAGAGCAGCAATTCTGAGGCCATCTTGGCTGGCACGTATGTGTGCCCCCAGGATTGATGAGAAGCTTATCTGGGTGGAAGATGAGGGGATACTAGGATTTCAGGCAAGGAGGGCCCCCACTGGAGTCTGGGGAAATTCTCTCCCTCAGGGAGAAGTTCCCAGTCTAGCCTGGTGCCCACTGGGGGTAAGGGGTATCCCAGGTAGACAGGGAGATCGTACTCCCACTGCGCAACACTGTCCCCTAATCATGCATTCAGAGCACCCATGCTTTCCTGCTCCACCTCTGCTTCAGCCTAGTGGGGTTCCTCACAGTGTAAATCCTGAGATCTTTATATGAAGTTCATATAAACCCCAGAACCTACATGAAATCCTTTCTCCCAACTGCCCACGGATAAGAGGGAGCTGAAAACAAAATCACTGTGTGCCAGGTGACCAGACTGGTGAGGTAAAGCCAAGTGGCCTCACTTCATCATCACTGGTGTAAAACAAGCAGATCATGAGGGGCCAGAACAGAGCCCACCCCCTCCAGCCCCAGTAGAGGGCCAGGGAATCTGCCGGCTTGTGCAACTCACTCTGCAGCCCAGAGGCTGGAAAGCTGCCAACCCCAGACCCAGAACCAATGGCCTGCCCTGTGCTTCTGGCAGGCCACTCTGGAGGGACACAATGAAACCCTCCCCCACCACACGAAGGACAACCACAGCTGGAGGGAGCAGGGCCTGCCATGGGGGACGAGGCCTCCTACACAGCCAGGCAGTTGCCTTAGGGCCCAAAGGGGCTTGCTGCGGCCAATCTCTGGTCTCTGGGGCCTTACTCCTGGGCAAGGTGCGTGCTGGTAAGTAGCTGCTGCTCCTCTCAGGGGGAAGGGCCAGTGCCCCCAGCACATCACGGCTAGTGGACTCAGGGATGGTGACAAAGTCAGGAAGAAAGCCTCCTTGTGGAATGAAGCGTGACCACTGATTTCTGCAAAAAGCAGTAAGGAAGGTGCATCAGAATACTTTCTGAAGAGGAGGTAAAGGGGCTGGATTCCCCAGCTGGCAAATTCAAATCAGCTTCAGAACTCCTGGCAAGTGAGGAGGAAAATAAAGGGGAAGCAGTGACCGCAGAAGTTTCACCACAGGCCCATTTGTTCAGGAAATGCGGGGCCCACAGAAAGCAGCCCCATCTTGTGGGATCCTGTGCTGGCTGCTGCCTGAAGGGCAGATCCAGACAACAGCATGCCCGCTATATACATGATGCCACCAGGGCTGCCTGAGGCACAGGCTGCTACACAGGAAACAGAGCTGGAAACTGGGTAGCCTCATCCCTTCCTCCTCACTCTTCAAACACAACCCTGCTCTGATGAGTCCTGTCCTCTGACCTGGCTGGGCCAGCAGGAGGTGGCAGGACACAGCCCAGGTCTTCGTGGGCAGGTTTCAGCCACAGTAGAGGCTACACAGGCATAGCACAGACTGAACCCAAGATGATGGGGCCATTGAGTACAGGGCAGAATGCTGACATGGGGCTTTGGATCAGATGAAAATTTCAATCGCCTCTACCAAAAGCTGCTTTATTTTAGTAAAATCCCACCATCCAACTGGTCTGAGAAACTCAGGAGGAAAACCAGTTTCAAAACAGCTCCAAAGGGTGAATTATGCTGCAGCAGAAACCAGATTTTTAAACAGGACTCGGGAGACAAACAGAAAGCAAGTGGCACAGGTAGGTCACACAGACCAGTTAAAAAAAAAAGAGTAAATAGATGTGAGTTGCAGAGCCATAACTCTGAGGCATTTTCATCAATACTATCTGGACTATTTATACTACTCTGTTACTAACATACCAGCAAGATTACTAGAGCAATACTCATTTTAGACACAAGGAAAGCAAGGCTTAGCAATATGTGCTTGCGAGAAGTGACAGAGCCAATGCACTGAAAAGTGGACTTGGGGTACTTTTTCCAGAGCCCAGAGAAGGAAGCGAGCATAAGGAGGTGGGGGAAAGAGGGTGCTGAGTGTAGACTGATCTCAGGGAGAGCGCAGGGGGATACAACTTATTCTAAAACAGGAGTGGGGAATCTTTATTCTGCCAAGGGCCATTTGGATATTTATAACATTCCTCACAGGCCATACAAAATTATCAACTTAAAAATTAGCTATGAGCCCGGCAGGACGTGGCTCAGCAGTTGAGCATCAACCTAGGATCCAGGAGATTGTGGTTTGATTCCCGGTCAGGGCACGTGCCCTGGTTATGGGCTCGATCCTTATTTAGGGGGCGTGTAGAAGGCAGCTGATCAATGACTCTCACATCATTGATGTTTCTATCTCTCTCTCCCTCTCCCTGCCTCGCTCTGAAATCAATAAAGATATATTTAAGGAAAAAAATTAGCTATGAAAAAAGCTCCTAGATTTATTGAATTTCAAGTCCTGTCTGCGGTTCCCTTGGCAGAGTCACCCCTGTTCTAAAGGATCATCTGGCTGATTTGGGAACATACTGGGGGCGTCTGTTTCTTGTGGCCCAGGACAGGAAGGGGACAGAGCAGTAGGGAGAGGACCAAATGGTGGGTTGTACTTCAGAGGATAAGAACACCACAACATGTCAACAGCTGCACATGAGGTGAGAGAGGGTTGCTGTTTTGTTAGGTTTTGCCTGTGCAACTGAAAAGAAGAAACTGATTTTCTGAGATGGGGAAGGAGCAGTTCTGAGAAAAGAAGGTTGGAAGCGGAGGTACTTTGGACATACTGAGAATGAGCTGTCTACCATACCCACACAAGCTGAGGAGCATCTGCTGACAAGAAAGGCCTGCACATGGGGTAGCTACTGTTCTGAGGGTAGTGTAGGGGACCCCTTCCTATCAGGAAGGACCTGTGAAGCAACCAACGCTAGGCTAGGATGATGGGGTCCAGGCGCCAGCCTCATCAGCCACTTGCCAAGCTCTACAGTCTCAACATACAGCACAGGTTGGTCTCTGCACCCTAGTGGTCTTGGGATTGGGGCTGTGCCACCTCTTTGCATGGCCTTCCTCGTCTCCTGATTAGACCCAGGAAGCCCATCCACCCTCCCCAAGTCAGCAGCCTGAGGAAGCTTCCAAAGCCAAGTCCTAGGTCTGCACCCTCCAAATGCTCCCCAAGTTCTTGAGAGTCAAACACAGGCACTTGGGGAGGGGTCAAGGGAGAATAGCTAAGCTGCACTTTCGTCTTCTCTTCCAGAATAGACCTTACTCTGCTCTGGGCCTGAGCTACTTCCTGATGCCTATCTCTGAGCAACAGTGGCAGAGATGCAGTGGTTGTGTTCTGGAAGGAACTCACACCAAAAACATCAGCTCTCAAGTTTTAAACAATGTCAAAGCCCTTTAAAGTGAGTATAAGAAATGGAATTAGGTGGGGAACACAAAGATGATCCAAAAGCTCACCTGCACTACTGGACACAGCAGAGAAGAGGCAGAATCTCAGGGAGCAACTGGCGGGGGGAGATTGTCACTCTCTGAGCCTGTTTCCCCATCCATACCTCGAAGACATGCTACGTGAGAAGATGTTAGAAATAACTTGAATGAGACAATCAAGTTGCATGATAGTATAATGCCATTCACATGGTTTAAAAGTGCTTATAGTCTGCAGAAAAAAATATTGAAAGCTTATTAAAATCGAAACTGAAATGGGCCTATAACCCACAGCACTAATTTCTGAAGAGTGGATTATTAAGAAACTTTCACTTTCTATATTAAATCATTTCTCTTAACAGTGACTATCAGTGTTATATTAAAAGGAAAGGAAAGATAAAAAGGAAAGCTAGATCAAATAATACTGCGACCTTCAGAGGCTGAGAATTGAAAGGACACAAGTTTTAGTGGGGGTGGGGCAAGGGGAGAAGGCCCTGCAGGGAGGGAGATGCTGTCTTCCATGGCCCTTGGCCAGGATGGTGCCTAAGATGCAGGGAGGACATTTGGCTGGCTCCTGCAACAGGCGGAACCAAGAACACAAGAGGAACACAGAACCGCAGTGGGCTGAGAGGGGCACTGCTGCTACTTTCCCACCTGTTATTGGCGTATGTCTACAGAGCTTAAAAATCCACCTTCTCTGTCACTTATTACAATAACTCCTGAACTCTAAGCCAGAAATCCAATTCCCTAGGCTCATCCACATAGCACACCTTCTACCTCGGCCACTAGCTGTCCTGAGGGGCCACCAGGACCCAGTATCAGTGTGGGCTCACTCTGACAGTGCCCATGTTTCATACAGTCCCTCATCAGGACTGTCCATGGCAATAACCCCCACACAACTCAATGACTTCATGCTAAACTCTTCCATGGCAGAAACTTCTTTTTGCTATTCATCTTCATTTTCAGTGTGAAGCAAACAGTATGGGTTTAGTATGTGCTATTTTAGTTAAACCTACATTTCTGTAAATTAGCCTCATGAAGTGTATGATTCCTGGGGTAGCCCTACAGGTCAAAATAAAACAAACAAGTTGTGTCCTTTCATTAAAAACTCCTGCATTCTGACTGTAATGTAAGTGTACTGAGATGGAGCCCCACAGACTGAGGCTGAAATAGGAACAGGAATCTGGGGAGATGGTCCAGACAGGGGAACAGCATGGGCCAAGCTGCTGAGCAGAGAGGCGTCTCTTATAGAACAAGGCAGCCACAGCAAGTTCTATCCTAAAGGTCTGTTCAAAAAGAGAATTAAGTCTTACTACTCACTGACTGAAGCTGGGATCTTAACCCTTATTGGTCTAAAAACTTAAGATACTCCAGAAATACAGGCAATTCCTTTCTTTTACACCATCAGAAGGGCCCCAGGCCCACATACCTGTCTAGGAGCTCCCTGAGCCTTCAAAAACACAGACTAAGAAGATGTTGAAGAGACTCTCCCTGCCGCAATCTGGGGAAGGGGCCCGCTCACACACGGTGGGGGTGACAGCTGCCACTCACTCAGAGTGCTGACAATGGGATGGGCATGCCACCCCACAAGGTGGGGAAATCCAAGTCTAGATGGGCTAAGGTTCTGGGCCTGGAACCCAGGTCTCCACTACTCTTTCTACCTGACACTCTCAAGCTGCCCACTGTGAACCATTCCACTGCATGGTCTAAAGGCCTTTTGTTAATTATGTTTAAGTGGTTTGTTTTCATCTGGAGCAACCACTGCATGGAGGGACTAAATAAAGCACATGCCAGTGAGGAGGATGGAACAGCTTTCCTCAAATGCTTGCAAGGGCAGCCTTGCCAGAGAGAAATAAAAATTTGCCCTGCATGGGAAGGTATGAGTCCCCCATAATCAGATGTTATCACCACCCACCAGGTAGTAGGCAGCAGGGTGTCAGCATCAATGTTCCTGGTGTGTCCCTAGTCTGAGAAAAGTGCTAGACACACAGTAGATGCACAGCAAACATCTGATGAATGAATGAATGAATGCAGGTTTTATAGAGAGGAGCTCGGGAAGCGGGGTGCCTGAACCAGACACTTTAGTCCCCCCTTTCAACATTGGGATCCTCAATCCTCAGATCTCAACCCAAGTTGATTGCTCCTCTGTTGTTAACAGAAATGTGAGCTCTTCTCACTTTATTTACCCAACAAGGATCACCTCAGATGATCCTCACAACCACCTGCAAAGTGAGTGCCATCATCAGCCCCCATTTCACAGGTGGGGAAACTGAGGCATGTGGAGGTCAAACAGCAAGTGGGCAGGATAGTGCTGGGTACTAAAGGCTATGCTCCTCCAGGCAGTGTCCATAGAAACATCTCATCAACCACGCAGAGTCAGACTCAGGTTTCCAAAGGACACTGGGAGCTCCTTGCAGGAGAGTCACTTCTCACCACACAGGGTCCAGATAAATATTAAGTGATTATAGCCTTATGGAGTGTCATAAGTGAGACCACACCTTTTGCCGTTTGCTTTCAAAGTACAGTAAGTTCTGCTGGAACACAACAGATGCATTTCTAACAACTGCCACGTGTTGCAAAATCATGCAACAGAAACATAGAGCTTATGGGGACAATGGGGTTAAGGTGCACAGCACTCCAAATCACCATGAGTCACACAAAAAGAGACAAGAACCTGATTTTTAAATGGCATGTTAAAACAGCCAAGAAATACACAAATGCTACCTGAAGCCTGGTGCCTCCCCTGGGGAAGACCTGAGTGTGCTGTGACTGGGGGGGCTAGAGTTTCTGAGTTACTGTGACAAGCTGGCAGGAGGCTGACTCCAGAAGATGATGTGACCCGAGGAGGGTTGGTGCATCTGAGGTGTGTGCATTTTGATTCTGTGTACCAGCAGGTACTGTTTTGACTGAGAACAATCTGGATTCACCTGGTACAGGAGTCGGCAAACTTTTTCTTAAAGGGATACAGCACATATTTTCAGCTCTGTGGCCCATTCTGTCTCTGTCCCAATTACTCTGCTCTATAGCTGTGACAGTATGTCCTCAAATGGGCATAGCTGTGTCCCAGTCAAACGTTATTTATCAAAACAGGCCACCAGCTAATCTAGCATTTCTCCTGGACAAAAATCACACATAACCAAATATACCGTGTGTTTTGCTCAAATTGTCCCCTAATATATCAACAGTATTGACATAAATCTGCTCTTCCAAAACAAGCATTATAGCAGAACTACAGAGAAAAGTATGTTTCAAATAAAGGACTTGAACATGTAAATTCAATCTGAGCCCAGGACTCATGGTTAACCCTTTTGACAAATCAGAAGAAATTTAGTTTGAAAAAGTTCCTCGTGTACACAGCTCACTGCAGGGTCATCCTGTCTCACTACATCTCAATTTTATACCATCCGAAAAGCCCTATACACTCTAAGATAAATAGGTCCCTCACAGAAGGAAATTACAAGCTATAAACTCAATTACTGCAGCAGATGAAACTTTAACCCAGTTACAGAAACAAGCAGCTCCTCAGCACACATGACTGAGCATCAGACCAAAGCTCTAAGGAGAAGCACAGTGGCTGAGAAGAGAACCTGATGGGTGAAAGGCCCAGGGGAGAGGGCAAGAAAGCCTGAGAAAGAGAGAGAAGTTTGAGCAGGGGTGGAAAGTGTGATCTAGCACACTGGGGGTGAGACTAAAGACTTAAGGGCCCCTCCGGATGCCCTGCAGGGCCCTTCTCCAGGTAACCAAGACTCACTTTGCTCTTGAGGGGGCTGGGGAGAGAGGGGTCATCTGTGCCAGGGAAACCCTGAGAAGGGTGCTTTACCTGGTGTGAAGGGGGAAACCACCTAGGAGGATGAAGGTCCACACCAAATTGCCCCCAACTATCCCACTCCAGGGCAGGAGGGCAGCACCATCACAGCCCTACACCCTTTGTCCTATCCCACAGATTGATAGAGATCTCAGAACCAGGATTTGCACCCAGTGCGTTCTGCCTGTGGCCGCAGCTCTACAGACCAGCCCAGAGATAGCAGAAGAATCTTGAGGACCTGCCTGGCACTCAGTCTCCACCTAGTCAGCACCTCAGTCCTACAATTCTGCTGACCTTTATATTAACAATGGGCCTGCCCAGCCAGGTGTGGCTCAGTGGTTGAGTATCAACCTAGGATCCAGGAAACCCCGGTTCGATTCTGGATCAGGGCACATACCCAGGTTGCAGGCTCGATCCCCAGTCAGGGGCCTGCAGGAGGCAGTCAATCAGATCAATGATGACTCTCTCATCATCGATGTTTCAACTCTTTCTCCCCCTCTCCCTTCCTCTCTCTGAAATCAATAAAAATATATTTTAAAAAAGAAAAAAAAAAGGGCCTGACTGGTGGGCACATCACTCCACCGCCAACCTGCTAGTATCCTGTCAGTCTTAAACTGAACCTGGAGACTCGAGGCAGGTTTTCTGAGCCTTCTGTCTGTTAAGAAAAGCCAATGTAGCCCACCAAGTAAATAGCCACTTTACAAAAATGAGACACGTGACTAAGAAATTCTCCTGTCCTGCTGAAGGGGCTCTTCTAAAGGTTTCTCATGAGGTGGGCAATCTCATGGTCAGCCTCCAACAGACATGGTCCCAGGGCTCCAGGTTCTGGGGAGGCCAAGGCCAGTGAATAGAGAAGGAACGGAACAAAAAACATGGCACCCCAACTTGGAAGCATCTGACCCCACTCAAAGGACAAACACAGGAAATTGGCTCATCGACACACACCTCCCTGTTCCCCAAAGGTGCTGCATACCAAGCTAGGTGAACACCAAGCAATCTTGTACAGCACACACCAATACACACACTTGTGCACCCACACTCATGCATGCTTACATACACATGCACCCACACACGCATGCACAGCATTCCCACTCACACATGCAGTTTTCTTCCCCTCCTCCCACTTCCAAATCTTGCCCAATTAGCTCAGAAAAGGTCTTTGTTTTGTTTTTTCAGTAAATTTTTTTTTTTTAACTTTTCAAAAATTTATTCATGTTAGAGGGGAAGGGGGAAGAAGAACGTAAGAGGGGAAAAGAGAGAGACATCGAGTTGTTGTTCCACTTATTTATGTATTCATTGGTTGTTTCTTTTATATGCCCTGACCAGGGATTGAACCACCAAACTTGGCATATCAAGAGGATGTTCTAACCAAATAAGCTACCCAGCCAGGGAGAAAAGGTCTTTCTTATCTATTCAATTCTGAATAAAAAATAGCAGTTCTTATGGGTGATTAGTGTCCATTTAGCTCCAAATCCACCTGTCTCAACAAGGAGGAAAACCATTAAGTACGAACATGAGACGAGACACGGGCCAGGAACACCAACTTCTAAAGCACTTGAAGGAGCCCAGAGCCCTGAAGGGTCTGGCATGGATCACCGAGCATCTCCATCACTTCAACCCACAAATAATTTTGCACCTGGCTCGAGGAGCAGAGGCTTTAAAATCACTCACATTGCAATGACACTCATTTCCACAACTTCATTCATGCACAAGGATATTTAAGCTTGGCAAATTACCTAAGGCGGCAAAGAACTGTTTGCTGTTGTTTATCTGAGTGATGTGTGAACCCAAAAGGGAAATTCTGCAGCACAAGATGCCAGTTATTCAGGGTCTAGGACACCCCATCTCTTAAGTTCACAGCCCACCTGGTCCAGCAGGATGTGGATACCAACAGGCTCCTGATAAATACTGACCTTCTGCGCAGCAGTGACCTCCAAGGAGCCAGTGATTTGAGGGTGCCTCCTCTGTGGAGGGCTGAGGAGCAACTCAGGCTCCCCATCTTCATGGGAGCATAGATCCAGTAAGGGCTGTGAGATGTGTGTGCCAATCACTATTTTATTACAAGTCAACACCAGAAAAGTAGTCCACCTACTGATTCAAAGGAGGGGAAAAATCTAGAAATGCTTCATTTGAGCTGGGACCCAGGGGCAGAATCTGAATTTGTAAAGAGAAAAGAGGGAGGAAGAAATGGTAGCAGAAAAAGTGAAGTAGCAGAAAAATACTGGCACATGAAAACCCATCTCCAAGAAAAGTAGATGAAACCAGATAAAAGGATCCTTGATCAAAACTTTTGCCCAGGCTGGTATGGCTCATGGTTAGAGCATTGGCCCACCCACTGAAGGGTCACCGGTTCGATTCCTGATCAAGGGAACATACCTGAATTGCAGGTTCAATCCCTGTTCCTGCCCGGGCATGTATGGAAGGCAACCAATGTGTCTCTCGCGTGTGGATGTTTCTCTCTTCCTCTCTCCCTCTCTCTCCCCCCCACCCCCTTCCTTCCCTCCCTCCCACTCTCTCTAAAAATCAATGGAAAAAATATCCTCAGGTGAGGATTAACACAAAAAAACACTTTTAACGACTGTTTTTTAAATGGAATAAGGTTGCTTGGAAGGAAAAAGCATCCCTGTTATGGAGAGGCCACTTATGTTCAGTGTAAGAAGCTAATAGTGATGACCAGGTCTCCCATGCGCTTCCCTGGGCTCTGGGTGCCCTTAAGAATTAAGAAGTCCAGGGAATGGGGATGAAGTGGGGTCCTGACTGGCCATCAGTCAGCGAGTGAGGAGAGCTGGAACCTTTCACTGGGTCCTGAAGGACAGAGGAGGAAGAGAGAGCACTGAGGGCTGTGAGATGACACAGAGCATGCTCCAAAAAGACTTATGTGTGCACACAACTTAAATGAAGTGCCTCCAGTCACTCTATCAAATAAGTTCATCTGAGAATTGGTGTGCTCCTCAGGGCACCTCTCAGCTCCCAGCCCCCACAGATGCTCTCTACTTAATCCTTCCAGGAAGAGAGACCACTTTCAAGTGCGGTTCTCAGCTCTGAAGCAAGAGTCAAAAGGGAAGGTTAAATAAATTCAGGAGCATCTCAGCCTCCCTCATAGAGGCATTTCTAACATCCCAGGTGTGCCCAAACACTGCACTCCATCTGAAATGCTGATGAGCCACAAATATAAGCCCATCACCACAGGGCTGGGGGGAGTCATATCCAAAGTACAGTCAGACCAAGACATCCAACCTATCCTGGCGACCTTCAGTCCTAGGTTCAAGAAACACTCAGCAATGCAGGTCATTAAGACTGGAGGGAGTAAAAAAAAAAAAAAAAAAAAAAAAAAGGCAGCACCTCCAGCATTCACATTTACAAATAAACACACATTTACAATCTGATTGTTTTTTAAGGTGGAAGACTTGTAAATAATTCCTCTGAGTTAATGTTTATTTTATTTTTTTAATTCGCACCTGAGGATATTTTTTCTATTGCTTTTTCAGAGAAAGCGGAAGGGAGAGAGACAAAAGGGGAGTAAGGGTGGGACATTGGTGTGAGACAGACACATCGACTGGTTGATTGAGCCTGCAACCAAGATACATGCCCCTGACTGTAATCAAACCAAAGACCCTTCAGTCCACAGGCTGAGGCTCTAACCAATAAGCCAACAGGCTAGGGCTTAATGCTTTCTAAACATTTATTTAACAAAATTAACCTGGAGAGCAGACATTTTAGCATACTCAAGTAGTGACCATCAACATTTTAAAGAGAAAAACCTCTTCAGGTTCTTCAAGGCAAATCCCACACAGACTGCACAGTGGAGAAAGCAAAGGGATCATTTCACCCCAGCACAGTCTGTGGGAACAAACCCAGTTTCAGGACAAGTAATCTCTAGAAAACCCAGTCACTGCCCTTGGTGAGGCTCATGTCACAGTAACTACCATCCCTGTTGATGGTGCACCTGGCTGCTCAACACCCCCCTGAGACAGCCAGGTTCCCTGACCTCAACCTCCCTCCCTGGAGTCATGGGGGGAAAAAAAATGGAGAAAGAATAGTTCCTCTGGTGCTCCCTTCTGCAGCACATATACTAAAATTGGAACAATATAAAGAAGGTTAGCATGGCCCCTGCGCAAGGATGACATACAAATTCATGAAGCATTCCATAAAAAATAAAAACAAAAAAGAGAAGCTCCTCCTGGGATATGGTACAGGGGTTATGCTTTTATCTTCCCCTCAAAACAGACAATCTCCTCTAAAAACAGGGAACAATGACCACATGGATCCCACTCAGCTTTGACTGCACTGTAGCCCAATGCATTGTCCTCTGAGCGCCCTTTCCAGTGACATGAGACAAAAGCCTGTCTTCACCTCCAAGTTGTGGCACTTAGTAAAAGAAACTGCACCTATACTAGTCACATGTTAAGAGGGGGACAGAATGCTAGCAAGTGTCTTTAAAATTGTCACTAGTGCCCGGCCGGTGTGGCTCAGCGGTTGAGAATCAACTGAGATGGAGGTTCGATTCCTGGTCAGGGAACATACCCTGTTTGTGGGCCTGATCCCCAGTAGGGGGTGTGCAGGAGGCAGCCGATCAATGACTCATCACTGATGTTTCTCTCTCTCTCTCTCTCTCCCTCCCTCCCTCCCTCTCTCTCTTTCTCTCCCTCTCTTCCTCTCCCTTCCTCTATCTGAAATCAATAACGACATATTTTTTTTTAAAACTGTCACTAGCTCCCCCCAGGTTAACACTGGAGATGAGGACTTAGCTTTAGTGTTTGCCATCTCAGAGGTGCTCAGTAAGCACCCAATGCCGCCCACTTGGGGCCACTTCCAGGTGGGCATCTGAGCCTCTGACAGCAGCTGGGATGAGGCCCAATCCAAACCCTGCATCCACAGAGGGAGAAACAGATGCTGTTGGAGGAGCACAAAACACAGAAACAAAGGTGCCACCTGTAAAGGGGAATCTCAGTAATATTAAATGTCCACAGGGAAATGGTGCCCAGGAGTTCCCCTGGTGCAGTATGTCACTGTGAGAGCTAGCTGGTGGAATTTCCCACCCATGGGAAAAGACCAGCCCTCTGTTCCCTCCCAGCTGCCTCCTGGGCTGCAAGCCTTGCAGCCCACAAAGAATTAGGCCTGCCATTTCCATGATGTGCAATGTGCCATTGGTGTCACATCACAAAATGGGAGGCTCTAACCTTTCTGGGGCCAACTCCCTCAGGGCCCAGCAGAGTTATAGCCCTGACTTCCAGTTCCATCCAGCACCACTGAGGCCTGTGGTTGGACATGGCAGGGAGGTTTTGCACAGAAAATTCCAGGAAGAGCCATAAAAGACTCCTTCGTTCCAAAGAGAAGACATGAGTGTAATGTGGGGGAACAGGTGTGCATCTGTTGTCGTTTTCATCAAGGAGCCCAGCAATGTTGTAACTTGACTGCCCGGAGGCCCTGCCTGGGCTTCCTTTATCAAACTCCCCCCTACACATGTCCTTTTTTGGTGTCAGAGCCCTCAGCTGCCCCAGGAGAATTAGAGCCAGCAGGGAAAGCTACTTTTAGGACTAAAGCAAGTTTCTGGTCTCAATGAAGCCCATGGGCCTAAGAAATAGTTCTCACAGCACTTTCTGCACAACTGTACGAGCTGGAATAGAAACCCCAGCTCTTCCCTCTAAATGGAAATCTTGGGAAGAGGTTGTTCTGGTTTTGGACACCTATACCTACACCTCTAGGAAATTGCGAAGCTAAGCTAGGGAGTATCACATTAATGGTCCTTTTGTAAAACATGACACTAAAAGTAAAAGCAAGGCCCCAACCCAGCCTTGAGATCCTATCGGCCTCTCTGACCTCATTTCCCACCATCCTGTGCCCCCACAACCCCATTTTCTCAGCTCTGGCCACAGTTACATCCTGGCTGCTCCTCTGACAGCTAAGTTCACTCCAACCCCAGGGCGTTTCCACACTTTCTGTTCCCTCTTCCTGGAAGGTTCCTCCCCCAGGTCTCTATACAACACTCTTTCTTCAGGTCTCAGCTGAGACAGCAAAATTACATACATCGGCCCCCTCCACACATGCCCCTCAATGGGCGTCTACCCCTTTTCTCACTTCATCACCACTTGACATTCTATTTACTCATCTCTGTTTGTGTGTCCCCTCCTCCACCATCAAAATTCAAATACTTTGTGCAAAGGGCACTACCAAGAAAGTGAAAAACAACCCTCAGAATAGGAGAAAATATGTACAAACCAGGTATCTGATAAAAGTCTAGTGTCAGGGCCCTGATCAGGTGGCTCAGTTGGCTGAAGCATTATCCTGTACACCAAAAGGTTGCGGGTTGGATCCCTGTTTTGGACACATACAAGAGGCAACAAATCGATGTTTCTCTCTCACACACTTTCTCTCTCAAAAGTCAATAAAGACATACCCGTGGATGAGAATTAAAAAAATAAATAAATTCAAGAAAATAAAGAGTCTAGTGTCAGAAATATATAAAGAACTCTTACAACTCAACAATAAAGAGACAACCCAATTCAAAACTGGGCAAAGGACTTGACTAGATAGTTCTCTAATGATACACAAATGGTGAATAAGCACATAAGATGTTCAACATCATTAATCATCAGGTAAGTGCAAATCAAACCACAATGAGATACCACCTCATACCTTCTAGGATGGCTATGATAAGAAGAAAAATATTTTTTTGTTAATCCTCACTCAAGGTTATTTTCCCATTGACTTTAGAGAGAGTAGAAGTGAAGGAGGCAGGGAGAAAAATTGATGTGAGAAAGACACACTGATCAGTTGCCACCTGCATGCGACCCAACCGGGCAGTACGGAACCTTCAACCTAGGTCCATGCCCTCGAATGGGAATTGATCCCGAAAACCTTCGGTGCGCAGGCCAAAGCTCCAACCACTGAGTACACCAGCCAGGGAAAGAAAATTTTAACTAGAAAGTAAGTATTGGTAAGGATGTACAGAAATTGGAACCCTCATACATTGTTGTAGAAAATATAAAATGGTGTAATGATGTGGAAAAGTCTGGCAGTTCCTCAAAAGTTAAATACAGAATTACCATATGACCCGGAAATTCCACTGCTAGGTATACAGCCAAGGGATAGGAAAACATATTCAAACAAGAACTTGTACATGAATGTTAAAGCAGCGCTATTCACTATAGCCAACAAGTAAAAATGACCCAACTGTCCATCAACAGATGACTGCATAAACAAAATGTGGTCCACCCACACAATGGAATATTATTCAGCCATAAAAAGGAATGAAGTTCTGACTCATGTCATAACATGAATGATGAAAACATGCTAAGTGAGAAAAGCCAGACACAATAGGCCACATGGTATATCTGAAATGCCCAGAACAGGCCAATCCGTAAAGACAGAAAGTAGATTAGGGCCCTGGGAAGTGCGGGGGGGGGGGGGGGGGGGAGTGACTGCTAATAGGGTATAGATTTCTTTCTGGGGTGATGAAAATGTTCTGGAATTAGAGGTGATGGGTGCACAATGTCAATGTATTAAAATGCCAATGAATTCACACTTTAAAATGGCCAAAAGTGTGAATTTTACCTTTGTATTTTAAAAAAGGCAAGATTAAAAATAAAACAAAAAATCCTATTCCCAAGAGCTACGACCCCTCTAGAGCTGCTAAACTAAAACACAACAGGTTTACTCTTACCTCCAAGAACAGAGAATCAGGTCTTCAAGGAAAGACTCCTTTGTGCAACAAGATCCCAAACCACTGAAGAGCCCCTGTCAACAGGGGCACAGCCCTCATGTATCACCTATCTAGTGCTCACAGCATAGTAAGCCCACAATACAGGTGGGAAGTAAGAACCATCTCCCAGAAAAGGAGCCAATGCCTTGGAGTGGGACCATGTGGGACACATGATTTACAGATAAGAGAGCCAACACGGAGAGGATCACCAGACCACCAAAGGCAGAGCTCTATTCAAGTCAGTCCCATCACAGGTTTCACTGTGAGTGTGCCACTCACCTCAGTCTCACAGGTATCTCACCCACTCATTAGTCCAAACATGTGCTTAATTTCTACCAGGGCTGACTGGGCCCCATGGACATCGCTGGGGATTTCCAACAATAGGCCCCCCACCCATAGCAGCACAGGCCCCAGGAAGCCCTGGGAGAACACACACAAAGGTGGGAGTGGACAGTGGACACAGAGCAGATAGGCAATGCAGGGCAAGGTCCCTCCCACAATGGGAGATACAGTGATCCCTGGATGGCACAGCCTCAAACTTGTAAAGCACTACTTTTTATAAGACAAGGTCATGTTGAAGACCAGCTAACCACCTACTTTATCCACTCTACTGGCTACAGCTGCTATGGATGGCCAACAATGGGGAAGTAAGACTGGTCTCTAATCAAGAATATATTATCTTAGGTCTGAAAACAACATATAGGTTGCCAGAGTCAAAGTACTAACGTGAGAAAGCATAGATGATAATTAGATGTGCTCTGGGAAGGACAGGCTCATGGAGTAGAAGGTGCCAACAGCCACAGAATGATGCCTCATTCACCTCCATGTGCCTCAGATTCCTTACCTGTGAAATGTGAACAGCACCCGCCCACTTTATCATTAATGCTTTCCAAGGGTTCTACAAAGGGCAGTTGTGTTATTACACAAAATGAGTGTTATAATGAGAAGCTGCCCCACTTGAGAGGCTACCAGCCATGGCCCCTCACAGCAATTCCAGAATCTCTGCTGAAGGTTTTCTGCTTGAATTTAAACTAACCACAAATGGCTACCATCCTCACTTTGTAAATGGCTGTTTCCCATGCCCTGGGTGATGTGCGTCATAAAGCTCCCTCAGGGAATGCCTGGGTCAAACCTGTTTTGTAAACTTTGATTACAGAAAATTGCAAACATATCCACAGAAGTAAAGAGAGCAGCATGATTAACTACATGCACCCACAACCTATGGTCTTCAGGTGACCAATCTTAGTCTCCCACACCCCACTAGCTTCTGTGAAGCAAATCCTACCTTATGTATATTTAGGAATAAACAGGTCAGCATTTATCTCCATAGGACAAACCACCACCATCCCACAATCACACCTTCAACAATTTAACAAGCATTCCTTAATCTGTCAAAGTCACCCTGGTTGAAATCTATAGGTTCCCCACCACACTCCCTTCCTCTTAATCACACATTAAAGAAATTAGGTCCTTTATCCTATTTCCCACAGACAGGTTTTGCTGGTGGTGTCCCTGTGATATAATAACACACCTGATTCCTCATAAACTAGATTTTGAGGCCCAACTAAGCATGGGTGCCCTTCTTGGGGGCTGGCCACTGAGGATGCTCGCTGTTGGGACCTACCATTTCATTAGGTGTCTGAAAATCTATAATTCATAATTCCATCATTTCGTTTTAATTAGCCAGATTATGTCAATAGCTGTGTTGTCCATTAGCCACATATTGCCACTTAAATAGATTAAAATCAAATTAAATCAAAACTCGACACCCTCAAACTATTCCAGGTATAGGTTCAGAGCAATCCAGAAAGTTCTATAGGGCAGCACTGAGCTGTGAGGGAAACTTGCCCTGATACCCACTATTTTATTCCATGTGAATTTAGTCCAGAGATAAGAGGTAATAAATGCTTGCTTCTTTTCCTCTATTTACCAATTTTCAAAATGAGCTGGTTCCCTCCAAAGGAACCAGCAAGTGTCTTCCTTCCTTTGAGCACCAACAAGAACATGGATTTTTTTTACTCCTTTGATGCTCCAACTCAGGGACTCCTTGTTCTCCCTCATGCTCACCTGCCCCACCCTCGACCAGGGGAGGCCCTGTGCGTCTTTCTGGCACAACCCCAGTACTGTCTGATACAACTGGGATATTCCAATGCATATTTAGAATTAAAATATTTTAACTTAAATGCTTTGATTTTTATATTTACACTTTTATTTCATACTGAAAATTTTGGTTCTTAAAAACATTAAAGACTTATTTTCTTCTATAATGTGTAATACTAAGACTATAGGTACTGTTAACCTGAAACCAAAAATATGATTCCTAAAAACAGTTGAAGATTTTTTAAAATTTTCATTTTGCCTTCATGGTGTATCTCACTAAAATATTTACAGTCAAACTACTATATTTAAAGGGCATGCAACATAAATCTTGTCTGAGAGGTTAAGTCACCAACTTGAGTCACAACTGACATGCACCTAGATTAATTTATTTCACTTTGCTTTGGTTTTTTAGGGACTGCCACCTGCCCTTCTACATACTTTTATTTTATAATTATGTAAAAGACACACCCAGTGCTGCACAGAAAGAAACGCAAGTAAGTGTCCAGTAACCCTGTCCACTCTCATTCCTCCTCCCAGAGGTGACCATGTGGTTCATTTATGGGCTATACTTCCATTTAAAAAAAATTAAATATAAGCAAATACACATACGTCCATATCCCCCCCTTTCCTTAGATAAAAGTGAGCAAACTACATCTCTTTATCTTTCACGTTGTTCTTTTTTCTAGTTGTCATTTCACCCTAAAATTCCCATCACCGTGACATATAGATCTCATCCTTCCTTCACTGAGGGGCTCTGCTCCACCCCATCAGTCCCCAGCCTCAACTTGACAAACACCTAAGTCATTTCCAGTTTTGCTACTTCAGAATGTTGTAATGAACAGTCCTGTCACAATCCTTATTTTTAACAGTCCATCTTTGGAATGCATTTTTAGAGGTGGAATCACTGGAACAAAGGGTAAGCAATTCCTACTCAGAGTAATGAACCCCCCAAAACAATGTATGGTGGTGCCTGATTCCCATCAACAGAACGGTGTCAACTCTGTGGGAAAAGGTCAGAAATGTTGCTTTGATGAAGCTCCAACAACTATTAGTATCAGAGAGACTAAGCATCTTCCATACCCTGGTTGGTTAAGAGCCATCTGCATTACTCTTTCTGTGAACTGTTTTTCTGTAAGTCACACCCATTTTTTATCCTGAACACCCAGCACAAATTTGCACACAGAAATGTTCATAACAGCACTACTCACAATCCCCAAAAGACGGAAATAGCCCAAATTCATCCCAGATGAACAGATAAAAAAAATGTGATCCATCTCTACAACGGAGTATCACACAGCCATAAAAATGGATGAAGTGAGCCCTAGCTGGCTTTTCTCAGTGGTCAGAGTGTCAGCCTGAGGGCTAAAGGGTCCCAGGTTCGATTTCGGCCAAGGGCATGAACCTCAGTTGCAGGCTCAATCCCCGCCCAACTTGGGGCATGTGTGGGAGACAATCAATTGATGTGTCTCTCTCACATCAATGTTTCTCCCTCCCCTTTCTTTCTCTCTCCTCCCTCCTTCTACTCTCTCTGAAAAGCAATAGAAAAAATATTCTCGAGTGAGGATTAAAAAAAAAAGGATGAAGTGAGATTCATGCCACAAAGTGGATGAACCTCAAAAATATTACAAAGAGTAAGAAAAACCAAACACACAAGGTCTTACATTGTATGATTCCATTGATATGAAATGTCCACAACAGACAAATCTATAGACATAGAAAGTAGATTAGTGCTTGCCAGGGACTAGGGAAGGGAATGGAGAGTGACTGCTAATGTGGATGGGGTTTCTTTTTGAGGTGATAAAAGTGGTCAGGAACAAGACAGAGGTAATGGTTGCACCACTCCTGAATATACAAAAAAAAAAAAAAAAAAAATCACTAAAATGTATGGGTGAATTGTATAGTATGAAAATTATATTTTAAATATAAAATTATTTTTAAACACCAGTAAAATTTATTTTTGTTAGAATATTCTGAGCCCTGGCTAGGTAGCTCAGATGGTTAGAGCATTGTACCAAAACTCCAATATTTCAGGTTCAATCCCCAGTCAGGCACATAGAAGAATCAACCAATGAATGCATAAATAAGTGGAACAATAAATAAATGCTTACCCGCCCGCCTTCCTGCCTCTTTCTCTAAAATAAATTTAAAAAAATTTTTTAAAAGAATATTCTATAAATGTTTTCCTGACACCAGGATTACTTGACCATGCCCATATTTTCTTGCTATAGGCAGATAAGAGTTGAAACCTAACAAAACTGACCCCTACACCCTTGTCAAATACCACACTCAGCCCAGCAGGCAAGTTGAGCAGCTGTGATGCAGGTTAGGACATATACCCTTTGATAAGTCACCTGCCAGCTGGACTATGAGGAAGCAACTGACCCAGGAGGTTTCCACACTGCTTCCAAGTCCTATGATGACTCTAGGTTCTACATTCTTCTCTAGACAGGCAGCCTTTTCCAAAACACTGCTGGCCAGCCCAATAGCAACAGACAAAATCCCATCCGGATGGCAGAGACTACCTGTTGGGTCCTGAGAGCCCTTGACAGCTCTAAGCAGTGGGGGTGGCTCAGTTTCCCCACAGACACAGGGTGAGATAAGGGCAACCAGCTCCAAGCACCAGTGCAAGGCCCTGCACCATTGACAATGGTTAAAGGAAAATTCTACCAGTTTTGGTCAGCATTGAGAAATCACAGAAATGGCCAGAGGGCCAAGGCCACCTGGCCAGGATTATCCTCTGCCTCTGATCCTCACAGAGGATCGGCTCATCCTATTTAGGCCACGGCTTTTCAAGTGAGTGACCCGAGATACGAGGGTAGAGCAAAAGCAGGCAGGCAGGGCCTAGGTAGCCCTGTGGAGACAGTCTTATCACACAATCCTGAAGGGACCTGACTCCTTCAATTTCCTCTAGGACTGGGGTGGGGAATCCTTTTCCTGCCAAGGGCCATTAGGATATTTAGAACCATCATTCACAGGCCATACAAAATTATCAACGTAAAAATTAGCTATGAAAAAAGCTCTGAGATTTACTGAATTTCAGGTCCCACCTGTGGTTGTCTGGCAGGGCCAGACCAAATGATAGGGCCCACAGCCAGACCTTCCCCACCCCTGCTCTAGGAGGTAGCCATCAGCTTCTGAAGCAGCCCTGTTTTAAATGTTCAAGGAGCTGAATGAGTCAGAGCCTACATTACAGATACTAGAACCCAAGCACTCACCTGGCTTCTGGGCATGGGACTCTGGTCCTACCAGCTGGCCATGGCAGCAGCTATGTAAAAGGCAACTTGCGTCAACGTGCTTACCAACCTAAAGTGAAGGACAAAGAAACAAACACTGAGTCTCCGAGGAAAGTTTCTAGAACATTCTGGCAGGTTTTTAAAATATATATCTTTATTGATTTCAGAGAGAGGAAGGGAGAGGGAGAGAGAGAGAAACATCAATGATGAGAGAGTTATTGATCAGCTAGCTCCCTCCTGCACACCCCCTATAAGGGATCAAGCCTGCAACCTGGGCATGTGCCATGACCGGGAATCGAACTGCTGAGCCACGCCGGCAGTTTTAAATGCCTCCAACCCCTGGAATTACATAACGAAATTTTAGATTCTAACCAGAGCTCTGTCTCAGCTATCTTCTACAGGGGGAAGCTGAGGAAATAAATTTCTATCAGTCTCTGACCTATGACCCGATGCGCTGCTAACCAACAAACACTAGGTTGGCAGATGCTGTCTTTAACAATATGATAGAGACCAGATTATACACAGCCAAATACCAATGTGCCAAATACCCAGAAAATTGTTCAAGGTATGACTGTAATAGTAATGACATTAATAGCAGATGACATTAATAGCAGAAACAGTAATACCCAGCATTTAATAGGTGCATAATTGTGAGTTCCAGGTATTGTGCTAAAAATCTCAGTATTTCTATGAATCCCTAGGACAAACTTAGGGGCAAGTTACAGACTCATATTCATTTTACAGATAAGGAATCTGACGTGTCCAACTTGGTCACCTAGGTCTCCCTCTCCAGGTGCATGTTCCCTGGTACAAACCTGAGAGAAACCACCCATCATTCCAGGCAGTGCAGGGTCTGCCCTCAAGAAGTTGAGGGGTGTGATGTGTCTGTCCCAGGCACACTTCACCTCTCAAATGGAGGCAGCTTCACCTTTGTAGGGGAACTCACAGTTTTACCCCAGGAACCATCACCACAGAGCTAACACTGCTCAGGGAGGAAGGGGCTGCCCATTTTACAGACTGGAAAACTAACCCTCCAAAATATTCGGAGGCTCTCCAGAGATCACAGAGACAGCTGACCCCAGGGCTTCCACTTTTGTGATATCAGGTGTCCAGGGCTTCAGGCACAGTCTAAACCCAGTGAACCTACCAAATACTGGACTCCCAGGCAGTGCTGTCAGTTTTAACTTGCTGAGTGTTGTCAGTATCACCTCTGTTGTCATTCTTTGTGCCCAAAGAATGTTTGCTCTAATATGAAACCTTTATTTTTAAAATGGGTTCACAGCAATTCACAGCTCATGGATAGTGAGAAATATACCCCCAGGAGAACTTGCAAAATAAGCAAATATCAGTGATATTTGGGCACCACGGAGCACACAGCATCTTCTTCAGTGATGTCCAGGGCATGAAACACAGTGGATGCAGTTAATCCTAGTTCTTTCATACCTCCCAAGCAGTAGCCCCCCTCTGCCATCCAGGGGGAAGCCTCAGAAACAGGGGCTCTTGGCTTTCCAGGCACTTGTTCTCTTCTGGATCAAGGTCCAAACACAAAACTCAGCTGAATTTCTACACACTGGCAACAAACAACCAGAACTCAAAGCTTTTTTAAAAATCCATTTACAACAGCATAAAAAATTTGATTTTTTAAAATGTGCAAGACCTATAAACTGAAAACTATGATGATGAATCCTTGAGGAAAATAAGAGAAAAACTAAATAAAGAGATAGGTCTTATCTATGGGTCAGAGGTATCAATTCTCCATCCCCAAATTGGTCCACAAATTCAATACTGTCCAATCAAAAATTCCTAATATGCTTTTTTTGTAGAAAAAACAAGTTGATTCTAAATTTATATGAAAATGCAAATGACTTGGAGTAGTGAAAACAACACTGAAAAAGAGGAACAAATTTGGAGGGCTTTCCCTAGCTGAGCTTAAGACTCACCATAAAGCTATAATAACCAAATGGACATAAACATAGACATGTAGATAGATGACCAGAATATACCCACGCAGATGTGGACAACTGATTTTTGAACAAAGGTCCAAGTATCATATTCCATGAGACCACAAGACACTTTGGACATTTCCTGAAGGGTTAACTGGCAAGGAAGAAGGTCATTTTTTTATTTTTTTAAACATCTTTAAGAGAGAGAGAGAGGGAGAGGGACAGAGCGAGAGAAACATTGACGTGAGAGTGAAACATCAATCGGCTGCCTCCTGCACACCCCCAACCGAGGATCGAGCCCACAACCTGGGCATGTACCCTGACCGGGAATTGAACCAGCAACCTTTCGGTGCACAGGGTGGTGGTGCCCAGCCTACCGAGCCACACCAGCCAGGGTGAAGAAGGTCATCTTAACAATCTGTTATCACAACACACACAGTGCATCATGAGTAGAATGCAATATGCAAGTTTTAAGGTCACCTCAGACCTTCATGCTCCACCATGGCTTTCCCCATCTTAGCTCACGACACATCCACAGTCTACCAGCTGCTCAGATTAAAATGTGGAATTGCCTTCCTTTTTAAAAAATTTTCTATTTTTGTTAATCCTCCCAGGAGGGTATTTTTTCCATTGATTTTGAGAGAGTAAAAGGTAGGGAAGGAGGGGGGGAAGAGAGACACACATATATTGGTTGCCTCCCACATGTGCCCTGACCAGGTTGGGGATTAAACTTCAACCCAGGCACGTGCCCTTGCCCGCAAATCGAACCAGAAGCCCTTCGGTGTGCGGGCCAATGCTCTAACCACTGAGCACACCGGCCAGGGCTGGAATTGCCCTCTTGTTCAGACTACCCCACTATCCAGTCCATCTGGAAATCCTGTTTATTCTGCCATCAAACATACTTGGGCTCCAACCACTCCTCACACCTCCACTGGCCACACCATCCTCCCTACTATGAGCAAACTAGATTTCCCGCTTTCAATCTTCAGCTTCAAATGCTCTGAAGGGCCTGTGTTCACTTAAAATGAAGGTGGAGCTCCGCTAATTTGGCTCAGTGGCTGAGCATCAACCCATGCACTAAGAAGTCACCAGTTCGATTCCCAGTCAGGGTACATGCCCAGATTGTGGGGTTCATCCCATGTAGGAGGCAACCAATTGATGTTCTCTCTCATCGATGTTTCTATCTCTCTCTCCCTCTCCCTTCGTCTCTCTCTAAAAATCAATAAAAACACACACAGAATAAAAAAGAATAAAGCTCGAGCCTCACCTGGACGTGGAGGCCCACCCACCGGCCGCCTGCTTATCCTGCTCCAGAAGGGCTGGCCTCCTGGCCATGACTCCAACATACCAGGCACCCTCCCATCTTGGGGTCTTTTTATGTTTTAAACAAAATCCCAGACACTTTATCATTTTAACAATCAATTCTTCAATTTGTAACCCAAACTGAAAAGGAACTTTAAAAATATAACCACCATATAAAAATCCCTAAATGTCAACAAATGCCCAGTCCGCATTCAGTTCACACAATTTCTCAGAAATGTCTGTATACAGCCTGTTCTAACAACAGTTGCCAGAGCATTTGTGCAAGCTGTTCCCTCTGTATCGATCACTCTCCCCCCGGCAATGGCTGACCCCCCCCCCCATGTGCCCCCAAGTTGCTACTCAAATGTCTCCCTCGCAGAGGCCCACCCTGCTGCTTTCACACAGCCCTGGCTTTTCTGCATGCTCCACACAAGGCAGCTACTGTGTCTATGGACTTTCTTACCTGACAAAAACATAAATGCCACAAGGAAAGGGGTGTCTGTCTGCCTGATGCCTGTTTTATTCCAAGCACCTAGAACAGTGTCTGACACACATACCAGGTGCCTGATAAATATTTATGGAATGAACGAGCCAGGACGGTTTAACACTGAAGAAGGAACCAATCTGAGGAGCAGCAGACTCTCAGATACAATTAGTGTGAAACTCAAAAAGGAGGCAAAACCAAGCAGCGACCACTTAGCACCATGAGAACTGGGAGCATTTCTCTGAAATAAACTATAATCACTTTTCACTGATATATTCATTTGAACTGTTTTGCCATCCACCCACACTAGCTGGGTTTAGAGAGCTTTCACTGTTTTTATTTCCAACCCATACATTTAGAACAGTATCAAGTAACCCTTAAGTACACAATTACCAACTCATAAGAGACTCTTCTGTTCCCTTGATAAATCATTATGGTTTGGCTTTGACCCTGCACCTGGGTACTCCACTTACATTTAGACACAAACACACACACATACACACACACACACAAAACCCCCACACCAACTCTGAGACACACCCCACACACTGATTTCCCAGTCTGAGAGACATCACACTTGATGAGAGGGCATGGCATGGTGATCTACATGAAATCAAGTCACGTATTATGGGCAACAGAAGCCCTTTGTAGCCATTTCATCCTCTTGAGCTCAGGCAAGTAAGGTCGGCTCCCTTTTAACTTGAGGGGAGGAGCCCCAGCCAGACACTGGCTGCTGTCTGGGTAGCTCCAGTTCCGAGGAGGCGCTCGGGTTGCAGCACCCACGGCCAACACAGGGACAGGTCTCTAGGGCCGTGGGCACCTGACCAGGAAGCCTGGACTTTCCAAGGAGCCCCCAGAAGGTCGTCATCCCTGCCAGAGGCCCAGCCCTTGTGAAAGCTACACACTTCTGGTTTCCTCCTATCACCATCTGCACTAACCCAACACTTGTGCTATCGCTAAAATTCTTTAACTGTCTACAACCAAGTATTTACCACCCTGGCTCAAATCCAGTCCTGGCAATATGACATTAGGCCGAAAAACTCCAAGGTGAAACCCCAAAATATATTCACCTTTTCCCATCTCTAGGTCCACAAAGTCCACCTGTTCCACGCAATCCTAGTGCTCCTGAAGACAGGGTTACCTAGACCATCTATGTCAATAGTCTTAGCAGCAACTGCACTGTCAAGGAAGGGAGCTCCCTAGCCAGCCCTATCAGAAAGGGAGAAACTGAAGCAGGACAACTGTGGAGCATGTCAAGGAAGCCCATACGTCATACTGCTCCAACACGTGGTGCTGGTTGGCTGGGGAAGGATTCACATGAGCCTGAAATTCGGTTTTCTCTTCTGGAATAACCAAACTACTGCCTGGGCCTGTTGCGGTGAACAGTTTTCCTGGGACACAGCCATGCCCGCCCAAGTGTGCACTGTCTATAGCTGTTTCTCCTACAAAGTGGAGCTGAGTAGTAGCGACAGACAGTCCAACCCCAAAAGCCAAAAATACTGACTACCTGATCCTTGAAAGCAGGAAGAAACTGCATCCCTGACAGGTTGTGCTGAATATTAAAGGAACAGAGGTGATCCAGCCAGTGGCATGCCTGAAACAAAAAGTCAGGGCATCGGCCAGCCAGCGTGGCTCAGAGGCTGAACATCGACCTATGATCCAGGAGATTGTGGTTCAATTCCTGGTCAGGGCACATGTCTAAGTTGTGGACTCCATCCCTAGTAGGGGGCGTGCAGGAGGCAGCAGATCAATGACTCATCATTGATGTTTCTCTCTTCCTCTCCCTTCCTCTCTCTGCAATTAATAAAGATTTTTAAAAAAAAAAGGGTATAGGTATATGAAGGAGGTGCTCCAGCTCCCTATTGGTCCCTGAGGACAAAGCGGTACCTGCTCTCCCTAAGGCATGGAACCCTCATTAACCTGCAGAGCAGGAGAGAGCATGATTCAGCAGACTGAACACAAAGAACCTGCCCCATGAGGGCCACGGAGCTGAGAGAGAGGCCACAGAAGCCCATCCTTGGCAACCAGAGCTGGCCTGTCTTCACTGTCAAGCCAAGGCATCCACTGGGGTAACAGCCAGTATGTGCTCTCCAGGGCCATCATCTGCCCCTGCCTGTCCTCACTTAACTACACTAACCATAGCCTTATTGAGGGACAGATCATTCACTCCCTGTAATGCGCCAATGAGGCCATTCCTAAAGCCCCTTAAAACCCCCAATACTAGCAACACCTCACCATGGATTTCAAGGCTCTGCCTGCTTTAGGCCCAGGTGACCCTATGGAAGTTACTTGGCATACACATATGTATGTGTACATACATACACCATGCTCCTGGCCCCCAACCACACTGGCCTTGTCTCAATTCTTCATACTCACCACATCTGCCTGCCTTTACCACCAGACCTTTGCACATCCTGTTCCCACTGCTAGGAAAGCCTTTCCTTCCATTCATCCTTCAGACATAAGCACCTGTTATTCAGGCCTACTCTGTCTGACCAGCTCTTACCCATCCCCCCATCACTTGGCACAGCTGAAACTTGACATCTGACATCAGGCATCCCACTAGGTTGTCTTCCCCAAATGCTCCCCAAGAGAAACGGCTCTCACTCATCTCCTTATCCAATGCCCAACAAGGCACACAGGAGAAAATCGGGATCTGGAATCCTCCCTTAATTATAAATACCCAATTACTATGTTTCCACCATTGAATAAAAAACGAAACAATATGGCCCAGGCAGGCGTGGCTCAGTCATTGAGCATTGACCTAGGATCCAGGAGATCATGGTTTGATTCCCACATGTCTGGGTACGGGCTCGATCTCCGGTCGGGGGCATGCGGGAGGCAGCTGAACTATGACGACTCTCTCATCCTTGATGTCTCTATCTCTTCCTCTCCCTTCCTCTCTCTGAAATCAATAAAGATATGTTAAAAAAAAATAATAAAATTGAAACAGTATGAACTCTATCCAGGAAGAATCAACATGGAGACAGGCAAGGACTGAGCCCACCACAGCCCAAGGAAAAGCTCTCCCTGCCTCCTTGGACATGGCTGTTTGGTGACAGTCACTCGGGAGTTCTAGAGGCCTCTATGGCTTACATCTTGAAGGGCCTCTCCCGTCATCATGGATATGTCATGCCCATGAGCCCATATCCTGCACTCCCCTGCTCATCTATTATCCCACCATAAAACACCCAGCCATGCCCTGGCCAGTGGTTAGAGAGTCGGCCCCGGGGACCTCAGGGTCCTAGGATCAATTCCCAGTCACAGGCACATACCCCAGTTGCAGGTTCCATCCCCAGCCCCAGTCAGTATGTATGCAAGAGGGAGGCAACCAATGTCTCTCTTGCATCAACATATTTCTCTTTCTCTCTCTCTCTCTCCCCCCCCCCTTCCCTTCCACTCTTTCTAAAAAAATCAATGGAGGGCCTGGCCAGCATGGTTCAGTGGTTAAGCATCCATTTATGATCCAGGAGATTGCAGCTCACACGCCCAGGGTGTATGCTCGATCCCCAGTAGGGGGCATGCAGGAGGCAGCCAATCAAGGACTCTCTCATCATTGATGTTTCTGTCTTTTTCTCTTCCTTCTTCTCTCAGAAATAAATAAAGACATTTTTTTTCAAAAATGGATTGAAGGCTTAAACGTAAGACCCAAAACCATGAAACTCCTAGAAGAAAACTCTAACATTGCTCTCAGTAATATTTTTATTGATATATCTCCTCAGGCAAGGGAAACAAAACAAAAACAAACAAATGGAACTACATCAAACTAAAAAGTTTTTGCACAGCAAAGGAAACCATCAATAAAACGAAAAGACCACCTACCAAATGGGAAATAATATTCACCAATGATATATCCAATAAGGGATTAATAGCCAAAACTTATAAAGAACTTATACAACTAAACACCAAAAAAGCAATCAACCCAAACAAAAAATGAGCAGAGGGCCTGAATAGACAAAACTCCAACAAAGACATACAGATGGCCAATAGACATATGGAAAGATGCTCAACATCACTAATAATCAGAGAAATACAAATTAAAACCACAATGAAATATCACCTCACACCTATCATCTATAAATCAACAAATAACAAATGTTGGGAGAGGATGTGGAGAAAAGAGAACCCTACTGCACTGTTGGGGTTGCAAATTGATGCAGCCACTATGGACAACAGTATGGAGGTTCCTCCAAAAATTAAAGGTAGATCTACCATCTGACCCAGCAATCACACTTCTTGGTACTGTATTTACCTGAAGGAACACAATACACTAATTTGTAAACATATATGCATCCTTATGTACATTGCAGCATTATTTTAAATAGCCAATATATGGAAGCAATCTCAGTGCCCAAAAACAAACAACTGGATAAAGATGTGGTACATACATACAATGGAATATTAGTCATAAAAAAAAAAAAATGAAATCTTATCATGTGCAGCAACATGGATTTCCAACAACATGGATTGACCTAGAAGGTATTATGCTAAGTGAAATAAGTCAAAGACAGACAAATGCCATATTTCCCTTATATGTGGAATCTAAAGAACAATATAAACAAAGTAGAAACAGACTCATAGATACAAAGAAAAAACTGATGGTTGCTAGAAAAGAGGAGGGATGAGACACTGGATGAAAAAGGCAAAGGGAGTAAAAAATATAATTGGTACTTACAAAAGAGTCATGGGAATATAAAGTACAGCATATGGAATATAGTAAACCCTCAATTTTTTGGACCTAATTTAATGGACTTCAGATTTAACAAACAAAATTTCCAGTCCATATGTCATATGTGAAAATGAACACCCTGTTCATTTTAAAATGCTTTTAACCAAGATTGCTTATAATTAAAATAACAGGTTATTTTTTTGTTATTAATTCACTGCTATTTTTAACAAATTTCAGCGAATAGGCCATATATTGGAAAAAACAATGTAGTGATTTTGCCAACATAAATATTACATATCTGCAACTTTAGCCTACATATTTAAATACAAGAGTCACCGCTCTTAAACAATGTTCAGCAAATGATTAGCACATGATCACACTGCATCACGTGTGGTAATTGGTTCTGTTGTCAAGTGGCCTTTCTGTAGCAGTTTTAATGCACGCTGGCCCGTGTTCTGACATACGCTAAGCCATGCTCCAGCTGTGTGCATTTGTTCACTCACAGTGACTGGTGAATGGAAATATTCACTAGACCTATTCAGCATAAATTTAAAATTACTGTAATACATACAGAACACTTTTCTGTGAAATTGGACTTTTCACACACACTTAATTACCCAAATGTGTCTACATAAGTAAAAGCAGGTAAACTAATTTGTTGATTTTTTAACATACACATTCAGAAAATCCACTTTATTATATAACAAAGTTTCAGGTTTAACAGACACCCCCTCACCCAAATTAGTCCTTTATATCAAGGTTTTACTGTATAGTCAATAATATTGTAATAATTATATGGTGCCAGGTGGGTACTAGAATTATCAAGGAAATCACTTCTTAAATTATATAAATGTCTAACCACTGTACTGTACACCTGAACTAATACAAAATAATAATTGTCAACTATAATTGAACAGTAAAATAAAAATGTCCAGGAATCCAGGAATCAAATGTCCACATCTAGACTAATCCAAGGCTCTGGAAATATTGGAATTATTTAGTACAGAGGATAATGTGGTGTGTTACAATATTAAAGGACATCCTGAAGAAAATGTCACAAGAAGAAGAGGAAATGACTTCTCTGTTAATAAAAAGGACCTAGGATCCACTGTCTCCAACTTTGTGTAGGTGCTACATTAAGGAAATTCTCTGACAAATAGCCACAGGAAAACAAGGAATACCTTTGCTCTCGGAGCCGAGCACTAGGGTACAGAAGACCTCCAATGTTCCTGGACTCTACTCTCCAAAGTCCTCTGACAATGCCAGTAATCCTGTGTCACCTCACCAAGCTGGAAGAAGTACATCCAGGCCCCACCCCTCTAGGGACCAAAGAACAATCACGGAATCTCTGAGCTCCAACACTCCCAAGATGATGCTACAATGAACCTTCTAGAACCACACATATCCTTTTTTCTTAAATCCCATAGTATGTGGCACAAGGTAAGCCATTAATGTCACCTGGCCGGTGAAGCTCAGCAGTTGAGTGTCAACCCCTGCACCAAGAGGTCACCGGTTCGATGCCTAGTCATGGCACATGCCAGGGTTGCGAGCTCTATCACCAGCAAGGTGCGTTCAGGAGGAGGCCAATTGATGATTGTCTCTCATCACTGATGTTTCTCTCCCTCCCTCTCCCTTCCTCTCTCTGAAATCAATAAAAACATATTTAAAACAAACAAAAAAACATGAATGCCTTTGTTCCTTTCTCCCTAAGCTAAGTCTTGGAGGATAAAATGATGCTCTCATCCCTTTAAGATATTTCTGAATTCAAAAAGATTCCACTTTTCATCGTGTTAAAAATATACATAACATACTCATAGACACAGACAACAGTATGGTGGTTACCAGAGGGAAAAGGTGGTGGCGAGAGTAGTAAAGGGTAAAGTGGATCAAACACATGGTGACGGAAAGAGATTTTACTTTGGGTGGTAAACACACAATGCAATATTCAGATCATGTATTACAGAAATCTACACTTGAAACATGTATGACCAATGTCACCCCAATAAATTTAAAAATATACCTAAAATTTACCATCTTAGCCTTAGCCGGTGTGGCTCAGTTGACTGAGCATCGTACTGTGCACTAAAGGGTCGTCGGTTTGATCCCCAGTTGGGATGAGTGCAGGATGCAACCAATCGATGTTTCTCTCTTATATCAATGTTTCTCTCTCTCTCTCTCTCTCTCTCCCTTCCCCTCTCTCTAAAATCAATGAAAACATATTTTTAAAAAAGGAATTTTAAAAAATTTACCATCTTAGCCATTTTAAGTGTATAGTTCAGTGGTGTTAAGTTTATTCACAATGTTGTGCAACCATCCCCACCATTCATCTCCAAGACTTTTACATCTTGCAAAACTGAAACTCTGTCCTCATTAAACACTAACTCCCCATCCCCTTACCCCCAGCCCCTGGTACCCACATTCCATTTTCTGCCTCTATGAATCTGACTATTCTGGGACCTCCTATAAGTAGGATCACACAGTATTTGTCCCTTTGTGTCTAGCTTATTTCATTTAGCACAATATTTCTTCAAGGCAGACCACCACACATTTTAACCCTTTGGACCAAAGTATGTACAGAACAAAGGCCCTGGACAAAGCCCTGGTATACCCACAGCCAAAATGTCTCTAGAACCCTGCTTCCCAGACCAGCATGTCCCTGACATCTTCCACTATCAACCAGTGCTTCCCATCAATCCCCAAATAAATTGCGCAAAAAAACAGTGGCACTGGAAAAACTCAGAATGGTGAGATAGGACAGCATCAAATGTTACCTCTTATGAACTTCAAGTGCACCTGTCGCACCCCAGCTCTTACCTCCCACAGCACTCTGTCTCTCTGGACACACCTTTCCAGCCCCATCTCACAGGCATAAGCCAGTGTGTCAAAAAGTGTCCATCAAGTGAACAGTAAAGATGACTAACTTTTCTTGTGCACAAACTTTTCCTAAAAGTGGAAACCAGAGACATCACAGCTCAACCCAAACATATTTCCTGGAACACCTGGGCTAGACAGGGGACCCTTATACAGGTCCACTGGGGGATTGAACTCTGAGCTTCCAACATGAGAGACCTAGACAATTAGCCCAAATGGCCCACCGACCAATCCACAACACTGAAAAGGAAAACACTGCATCCCCTGCAAGTTCTAAGTACCAAGCCTATCTATCTTGTGAGGCAGAAACAGGCCCAGGCCCTACCTGAGATCTATGGATGCTGCACAGAAAAGAGTAACACCAAGGGACCCCACACAAGATATCCATTCACAGAGGGAGGGCATTTTGTGCTCATTGTTTCAAAAAGGAAAGCCCAGAGCACCCCAACTATCTCTGAATCAAGTGCACCTGAAGAGAGTAAGAGTAAGGAAGCAAAAAATGACAGTCTGGCCCTGGCTGGTTTGGCTCAATGGTTAGAGCGTCAGTACTTGGACTGAAGGGTTGTGGGTTTGATTCCCAGTCAAGGGCATGTACCTCAGTTGCAGGCTCGATCCCTGGCCCCAGTTGGGGCGCATGTGGGAGTCAACCAATCAATGTGTCCCTCTCACTCCTTCTCTCTTCCCTCCCTCCCTCCTTCCTCTCCTCCAATCTCCATTTAAAAAAAAAAAAAAAAATCATTGGAAAAAAATATCGTCAGGTGAGAATTAAAAAAAAAAAAAAAGACAGTCTGGAGTTCCCTGCCTAGTTTGGTTTGGGCGAGAAAGCGTACAAACATGTCCTTTGCAAACATACATGTCCCTGAGTGACCTGTGACTGCAAAACACGCCAAGAGCCTTCCTGAGACAACTAACAAGGGGGTAGCTGAGTCTCCAGAACCAGTTAAAACAGAAAAATTTGGGAGTCAGGATCACAAAAAGCCCCACTTGCAGAAAACATCGCCTCCATTTTAGCCTGTGGCCAACAGGAGGAGGTCCCAACGGCATCCAGCCTCCCTCCCAGGACATACCATCCAGAGGGTCTCCATGATGTACGGTATCTCAACCAACTGTATTAGCTTCATAGCTGGGTTGTGTTTATTTTCATGTCAAGAAATAAATCCTGCCCAGCTGGCGTGCCTCAGCAGTTGAGCATCAACCTATGATCCAAGAGATCGTGGTTCGATTCCCAGTAAGGGCACATGCCCAGATTGTGGACTCGATCCCCAGTAGGGGGGTGTGCAGGAGATAGCTGATCAATGACTCTCTCATCACTGATGTTTGTTTCTCTCTCTCTCTCTCTCTCTCTCTCTCTCTCTCCCCCCCTCTTCCTTCCTCTCTCTGAAATCAATAGACATTAAAAAAAAGAAGAAAAAGAAAGAAATCCTCCAACCATTCCACTCCTGTGGCAAGTTTTGAGTTTGTTTTTAAAGAGGCAGTACCTTATCAAACAGGTAGCCTCCTGGAAAGGCAAGAATCCTTCTTTCACCAATGAACAGGGTGTCCTCTGCTGCCTCTAAGGGGTCCTAGACCCTGGCCACAGGTGTCATGTGCTGTCTTAACCCAGTTCACACAGCCACAGGGCTGTATGTGCCATGAGAGCAGAGCAAAGCCACCATCTAAACATCTCCATACAGTAAAAACAGCCCCCATTCAACAGACAGGTCACTTGCTTATTTGTTGATAACAAGGCACCAACCCTGATCTGCATATTCATGAGCGGGCGACGACCAAGGAATCCCCAAAGTCTTCTGAGGAGCAGCATGGAGGATATTACTGAGCCACCTTCAAACAGGTTGTCCTGGTGCATAAACAGTTAGATCTGGCATGCAATCTTGTACCTCCAGCAGGTACTCCCCACATACTTTCCAGGATGTTTTTCTTTGGAAGGGAAAAGGGAAAACTTCTGTTTGTTGTTCATAAGCACCCAGAAAGAGCAGCATTCTGAGGCAGCCCCACTGTATACAAATGAAGACCTGGGCATAGGCTAGAGGAAAAGAACTTCACAGTCCTGGAATACAAGCAAAATTTACCCACAGTAGTTCACAGAATTTAACCCTGCAACATCCAAGATAAGACTAACTATTGTGATCAGTTAGCAACAGCAGACACGAAGGCAAAAATCTCCCTGAAGAAAGGTAAACAGGGAGTACCTCCAGCTCTTACCTCTAACCCTGGAAAGATCTAGAGTCTCAGGGAACCTCTGCCTTGATCTCAAAGAAGGGTCCCATCCTCCAGGCTCACAACAGGAGACCAGGAATGAGTGACTGAGGTCTACTGAAGCTGGTAGTTTCTGGACCATTAAAGGATCTGCCTAGATCCAAATCCGGAGCGACTAGTGAGCACCCAGGCAGATGGCAGGGTCAGTGTCATCTATCCACAAACCTTCCAAATGCCCGGAGCCAAGTTTTGAACAGAAGCATGGACTTGGTAGAATTCTAGAAATCCACTCTGACATTGGGCATTCCAATAAGAACCTATAACCATCTGACCAACCAAGCTTCCCTAAGAGGCAGGATTCAGTTTCTTTGACCATTAGGGGCCAGGTCAAATCGTCAACATCATCTATTAACTTCTCAGTTGTGGCAGGAGCTGTAAACCAAACACATCACTGATGACCTTGATTGAGGCCACGTAGTTGGCCCAAGGGGTCCTGAGGCCTCACTGCAAGGTCCAGGCCAACAAGCTGGTTCCCAGACCCAGACACTTCATTACTGCTGCAACTCTGATGATGAAGCACGGCAGCAATGGCAAAAACCATGTGACTGACTAAAATGCTGCAAAGTGTGAAGGAAGAAACTATTAACAAATGGCAACATCCATCAGTAAGATTGTGGCCTATTCTACACACACCAATTAAGAACTGAAAAACTATATCAACAGACATACCTTCCTGGCAATAAAAACATGAGGGTGCCAGAAAGAGGTGGTCCTCGGGGAGGGTGTTCACAGAATTGCACACTGTGCTCATCACCCGCAGCACAACAGGGTAAAATGAGGTGGTGGTGGGCTACACCAAGCTTCTCTCAGCTGTCAGAGCTTCCCAGAACCCTGCATGGACACTTCCCATCATGTAATCCTCACAGAAGGGCCGCTTGAGGGGAGAGGAGGTGCCAGACAGACACAGGGCTCACTGTCTGCTGGGAGTTTTTTTCGACATGTCCAAAGAGCCAGCATCTAAGGAGCACACAGGAAGAAAACTGCACTGGGGGTCGAATACCTGGAGAACCCCGCTCTAAGAGGAGCAAGGCAGCAAAGGCCAAAGTGCCCCACAGAAGCTTTAGAAGAGTGAAGGGCCTGCCTCCCAAGATGGGATGGCAAGGAAACAGGAGTCTTGCAACTTGCTTGCTGCTTCTTCCTCAAGACAGGAGTTTACCTTGCTGGTAAGAAATTTTAGTACTAAAACTCTGATGTGTTATGAGGTCACTTGAATCTCTGCCTTAAAGAAAGAAAGAAATCTGTAAGGGCCACACAGGCTTGGGTTATGACCTCAGTGGGACTTGGCCTGCATTTGAGACTAAACCCAAAGCTGGGGGCCCCAAAAAGGCAGGACTCTGCCACACAAAGTCCACATTCAACAAACTGGAATGTCTTTATTCCATGTGCACACACAAGACTGACTGCACAGGTCAGGCTCCTCTCCAGCAGGCAAGGCAAGCACCTCCCCCCCCACAAGCACATGTGTGCATATGCAAATATGCACACACAGGGCCAGCATATACTTTGTCTTCCAAGCAAAGGTGGACTTCTAAGCTGTTGGTTATTGAGAACTCAGGACTGTACATCCCAGAGAAACACTGCCCTAAGTGGGGCCAGGTTCCCAAGCAACCCACAAAGTCCACCTCACTACAGTGTCTCTAAGCACAATCCTACCAGGAAAACCAATCCCAAGCAAGACATCTCCTGGGAAGTCACCCAGGGTCCCAGGACACCAGCCCTTCCTGCAGGGAGGTTGCAAGACAGGCAGGGGCAAGGAGGAGACAGGCCACGAGGGGGACAAAGTGGGGGCATTCATTCACCTAAGCCTTTATTGAGCAAGCCATGCTGGTGACCCGCATGCCTCCCCCCACGCCCATACCACTGCTCTGCTGACTTCAGCAGCCTAACACAAACCCAGGCCCTGCAGGTCTGTCTCGAAGACCCCTGTGCCACTACTGCCAGGGATGGGGCTTCTGCTCTCCCCATGGACCAGGCCTCTTCCTGAGTGTTCATGTTTCAGTGGGGCAAGAGGGAAATGCCTGACTCTTCATTGAGAAAGCTACCTTTGGGCACACAAATTCAAACTGCTACAGAAAAAGCCCACTGAGGACAACTTTGGGTGACATTGCAAGAATCATCTTTATGTAACATGTTGAAAAGAGAATTAGTTACTAAAGGAGAAAAGAAAAGTGTAACAGTGGCTAACAATTACTGAATTCTTTATTTGGTACCAGGCCCCATGCCAGCACTTTACATGCCTGACTTCCTTTAATCCCCATAACCACAGAACGAGGTACTGCCAAAGTTACCCACACTTCAAGGGGGAGCTGCCAATGTTACACTTCACATGAGGGACTGCCACTGTCACCCACACTTCACACAAGGGACTATACCGTAACCCACATTTAACATGGGACTGCCATTGTCACCTACACTTCACATGGATACTACCAAGGTCACCTATACTTCACACGGGGACTGCCACTGTTACCCACACTTCACACAGGGGCCTGCCACTGATGCCCACACTTGACAGGTAAGAAAGCTGGGGCTGAGAGATCAAGGTGATTGGACAGGGTCACAGGGTTAAGAAGTCAGATGGGGATTCAGAACCAGATCTGCCATCTCCCAGGTCCAGGCTCAGATCTGAACCACTGTAAATCTAGAACAGTCCGACTCTGAGACCATCCTTGGGCTGAATCCTTCCCAGGGCTCTGGGGAAAACTTCCTAGAGCAAAGATCAGTACACACCCTCTTCTGAGAGCACACTAACTTAACCCTTTACTGAATTGCTGGTAAACCTCCTAAAGGACTGAGACTCATTGTACAAGCCAGCATCCAATGGACTTTTTTTTTTAAATATGTCTTTGTTGATTTCAGAGAGAGGAAGGGAGAGGGAGAGAGAGCAATATCAGTGATGAGAGAGTTATTGATTGGCTGCCTCCTGCACGCCCCCTATTGGGGATCAAGCCCACAATCGAACCACCATCTCCTAGATCCTAGGTGGATGCTCAACCGCTGAGCCACGCCAGGCTGGGCCAGACTTCCTTTCTTCTGTTCAAACACCACAGCCCTCATCCATGTAAGGCAGTGAACAGAGCAGACATGTGGGAAGAGGACTGGTTCCCCTGGTCACTAACAAAGCAAGGAGAGTTCAAGGACGGCAGAGGGCCCAGGGAACAGCCTAGACCCTGCAGGCAGGGTTTCCCAGGTGGGCCTTAGCCAGAGCAAATGCCAGCCCTCCCAGCTTGCATATGGGGCATCAGGCTGCTGCCCTCACCCAACTCACCTGATTCCTCACTACTACTTTCAACCCCCAAGTCAGGACCCTGATGGCGTTGTGATCATCACCAGCCAGGTGCCGCTCTCTGATCCAAGTCATTTTCTCCCAAGTGCCAAATTCCCAAGGCTCCTTTCCTTCCTGCAACCACAACCCCTCCCTACTCTCAAGACCAGTGTCATCACTTGGCAAGACACCCACCTGTCTTCTCCCCTGGACTCTGCCAAAAGAGCCAAGTTTTAAAAACATTTGAGCAATGCGTGAAACAAGGAAAATTTCTCAAACCAGGAAGCATCAGCTGTTGGAATCATTCATGTGGATATTTTAGAGAAGCATCTTAATCACTCTTGGTCTTTCTGGAAAAGTGTCCAAAATCTCAAGCTAGAAAATCCTCAGAATCTAGAAAATGTGGGTTACTGACTAGCTCCCAGGGCACTGGAATCACATCGAGCCTCTTCCTGATTCCTCTAATTGCTACAAAGCTCTTTCTCAGACTATGTTAAGGACTGTGTCCCTCTAATTTCCATTCATTCATCACTACTTCATTCCTAGGAGCAGAGCAGAACTTTTCCGACATGTAAGAGATAGTCCCTCAGATATTTTATTCTCTCACCTATCATTTATTGCACTCACCTAACACAAAGCACTATTAGTTTGGGGAGGAGGAAATGCAAGGTCAGATCAAGTTCGGCACCTGGCCCCAGAGCCCCAGAAGGATCACAGAAATGTCCCTAAAAGACATGCCCCGAGGGTCCTGACAGTCACACCTCGAATTACTGTGTCCTCCCCACCCAGACAAGCAGAGAGTGGCCATGCTGGGCTGTCTCACCAACACCTCCTTCTTCCACTCAGTAGTAGATACAACCTAAAACCACCTTCTCCAGAACCCAACTCACCTCACTTTTGCTCAAACTCAGTACTCTTAAAATCAAAGACCCACAGCCTATGCCAGAAGGGCATGGATCAGCGGTTAAGCATCAACCTATGATCCAGGAGATCGAGGTTAGATTCCCAGTCAGGGCACATGCCCAGGTTGCTGGCTTGATCCCCAGCAGGGGGCGTGCAGGAGGCAGCCGATCAATGACTCTGTCATTGATGTTTCTCTCTCTCCCTCTCTCTGAAATTAATATATATATTTTAAAAAAAAACAAAAAGAGACCCACAGCCTTAGCCTGTTTGACTCAGTGGTTAGAGTGTCAGCCTGAAGACTGAAGGGTCCCAGGTTCAATTCCAGCCAAGTACACATAACAGCCTGTTACAGGCTCAATCCCTGTCAGGGTGCATGCGGGAGGAAACCAACTGATGTGTCTCTCTTACATCAACGTTTCTTTCTCTCTCTCTCTCTCCCTTCCACTCTCTCTGAAGAGCAATGGAAAAAATATATCCTCAGGTGAGGATTAAAAAAAAGACCCACAATCTGGGGGGGCCTGTGTCACTCAGCTGCCACCACTCAGATGTGTTCCTGCCCATCCTTCCTTCCTCAGGGTACTCTATCCTGTCTCTCCATGTGGCCATAGATCCCCAAGGACAGAAACAGTCCATCTCACCCATCACCTGACCCCAGAAGCACAGCACAGCACAAGAAGGAAAGCTACCCCTGTTGTTGAATAAACAGATAACCTGTCCTCATCTCCTGGTATCCAGGTTAGTCTCCACCCAATCTACCTGCACAGTGTCTCCAGCACCTGTCCCTACTTTTTACTCCCTGTCAAACAAATTCAAGACTGTATTAACTCCTTCCTGCCTTTTACCAATGGCCTTTTCTCCTGAGTGGCTTCCCTGCCCAATTCAAGTTGACATTCTTCTCTCCAGAAATCTCTGAGGACTCCCCATGCTTTTAGGATGAAGTATAAACAGCTTTCCATTTAAGGTCATTAACAATAATCAGAACCTACCTGCATTTTGCAATCTTCTTTCCCACTAGACTTTCCATAAACCCTGGCATCTGGGAGGGTGATCTGCCTATTTCACCCCTCCCTGAGGCTCCAGTGCAGGGGACCCTTCTTGTGAACAGTCTAGTCCAGTGTCACACACCTTCTCCACAAGAGCTGTAAACCCCAAGACCAAGAAAACCTTATGTCTTCTCAGAACACTGGGGGTGCGGGGATATGATGGACGCAACAGGGAACAGACACAGATTAAGATGCCCATCTTTCTCACATCATGGCATATAACAAAAATGATATTTTCACAACACACTGGAGTAAAACAAGGCTATTCGGCCTCAGGTGCTACCCAGGGGCTGGGGCCACCTAGCTGCAAGGACATCTCTGCACCACTCCCATCACAGCAAACTGGCTAAGAAGCTCTGCTTAAAGAATCCCACAGCCAGCAACATATCTGCCCTGGTCATTTCAACATGTAGTGATGAGAAGCCCACACTGCATTTCACTCCACGGGGTACTGTCCAGAGTAGCTTATGCTCTTAAATGCAAACAGTTAACTTTTTTTTTTTTTGATTTGAGGGGGGGCAGGAGAGAGAAACATTGATTTGTTCCACTTACTTATGCATTCATTGGTTGATTCTTGTATGTACCCTGAAACAGGATCAAACCTGCAACCTTGGTATATCTGGATGACAATCCAACCAACTTAGCTACTGGGCCAGGACCTTAACTTTTTTAAATAGCTTAAGGAAACAACAGTGGTTCAGAGACTCAAAAAGCTGGTTAAACAAATCAAAGTTACCCTAATTTTTCTAAGCAATTTCTTTCCTTTTCCTTTTGTAAACCAAGGCAACAAAGTGAACAAACTCCCACCATCTCAAACTTCACAGGTGAGTGTTCCTCTCTGAGCTGCTCACCCAGTGCTG
This sequence comes from Miniopterus schreibersii, assembly GCF_964146895.1. Taxonomy (NCBI): domain Eukaryota; kingdom Metazoa; phylum Chordata; class Mammalia; order Chiroptera; family Miniopteridae; genus Miniopterus; species Miniopterus schreibersii. Next base: position 74,694,907 of record NC_138105.1, on the reverse strand, counting down.
AGCTCCTACCCCAGGTGATGATGACCTGTCTACTTCTGTTGCCTTTTGTGGCAGGGTTACCTAATATCATCTCTGGAAAGTAAGAGGAACCCCTTCCTCACTCCCTGAGGGGGTGAGGAGGTGCATGATGGATCCAACCGGAAAGGCCTTCCGATCAATCCTGACTCACCAATGGGCCTCCTGGAAATCCTTGCCATCCCCCACCCCCACCCCCAATCTTCTCTTCTCCAAACAAAACATGTTCAGCCCCTATAACCAGACCTGTAATATGGTTTAAAGACCACTCCAGCAGCCAGAACAGACTCCCACAGATATAAAGGATATATAGTAAATAACCTTCCTGAAAATGCTTTTTAGCAGAAAGGTTGCACTGTTCTAGAACCATCCAGTATCCTTTGCAGAGTGTCAAAGCCTCTTTCTCTTACCATGAACTAGCACAGCTGACCATGGGAGCCTGGTCTAGGGCCTAATGTTAAGCAAGTTCCACCTTATTTCCATGGGTTGCTTTTAAGGATTCTGAAATGGTCATCCGCATGGCACCTGAAAGATGTCTACCCAAGTGCCATTACTTTTTTTTTTAATAGGAAAAGCAGTTTTATGCTCTTAAAATTGAAAGTCATCACCCACTCAATTCCAAAAAAAGGCAGCCCTGAGTTCTTTCTCCCTGTGTCCTGTCCCATCCTCACACCACGATGACCTTGGCTCTAAAAGGAAACCTGCCAATGGACCTACATAAATAAAGGGAGGAGGAAATTAAAACAAAACAAAACTAACCAAGCCATGAAAAAAAGATGACAGAGCCCGGCCAGGCATGGCTCAGCAGTTGAGCATCAACCTAGGATCCAGGAGATCGTGGTTCAGCACATGCCGGGTTTGCAGGCTCGATCCCCCGTCAGTGGTGTGCAGGGGGCAGCCGATCAATGACGACTCTCTCATCATTGATGTTTCTATCGCTCTCTCTCTCCTTCTTCCTTCCTCTCTCTGAAATCAATAAAGATATATTAAAAAAAGAAAAAGAAAAAAGAAAAGATGACCAATCAGACCAGGATAGCTCCAAGAGGGAACAGAGAACTATCTATGTTCCCCTCCCTTCTGCAAGTCAGCTGGGGAAAGGCCACTCCTCGAGAGCCTCAACTTCCAGTGTATAATATCAAGGGCCCCCCTCTCATCATGAATGAAGTCTGTGTGCAGCATGGTGGGCACACAGCAAAACTGCACACAGAAGCAAGCTAGTCCCAGGTGAATCCTAAAGTTGTCTGCTGCCCAAGGACCAAAAATAGTTACATTTCTAATGCCCTGCCTGACAAATATAAATTGGCAGTAAGTCTGCAATTACATTTCAATCCAGACTCCATACATTAATATCTTTACCCAAGAAAACTTCAAAAGCAGACCAGGCAACTCCTACCACTGACACCTGACACTCCTTGCCTCCTCCCCAGACTTTAGAACTGTCACTTGGGTTAGAAAGAGAGGGGGGAAAAGCCTCAATAATAGAAACTGTAATGGTTTGGGGAGACAAATGACCATGACCCACAAACAAAATGCTGAGGTCAGTCAGTTAATCAAACAAAAATGTTAAAGAAAACACTAATCAAACCCTCGAAATCTCCCAGGGTTCCAGTGGGTATAGGAGAATCCCACCCAGGGAGGGATCTGACTATAGAATCCTCTGAAAGAACCACTGCCATTAAGGTGGTGGGCACCAACACTTTAATGCACAGGAACAATACATGAGGCAACAGAAAATGAAGTTCAGATGTTCTGTCAATACACACAAGTCCTGAGAACATCACAGGTATGGGGTGATTCAACCAATTCCTTCAAATCAAGAATTCAGTTTGCCATGTTCCTACTTTCCCCAAATCACTGAGCAATTAGGGAAAATGTGTTTCTTCTGTGGATGTGAATGAAGGTTGTGGCAGCAAAGTTTTCAAAACTGACTAGCAAAGTGAATCTGCCCAAAACACACAAGAAAACTAAGTCTGCTGTCACTGCCACAAAAATTCACCAAATGGAAACTCAAGTGACCTGGCCTGAAACATGCTCACCTCCAAGGTCATAGTGAGCAGCTGCCTCCAAGGTAAGAACCTGTTAGCCCCGGCTAGGTAGCTCAGTTGGTTAGAGCATCATCCTGATACGCTAAGGTTGCAGGTTCAGTCCCCAGTCAGGGCATGTACAAGAATCTACCAATGAATGCATAACTAAGTGGAACAACAGATCGATGTCTCTCTCTGTCTCTAATCAATTAATTTTTAAAAATTAAAGGGAAAAAAAAGTGTCGAGTAGAGTTTAACAGCCACTGACTCACGGTCTCATTGCACAGAACAATTAGAACTGAAGGAAGCCTGGCCAGGCGTGGCTCAGCGGTCGAGCGTCGACCTAGGATCCAGGCGATCAGGGTTCGATTCCCGGCCAGGGCACATGCCCGGGTTGCAGGCTCGATCCCCAGTGGGGGGCGTGCAGGAGGCAGACCATCAATGACTCTCTTATCATTGATGTTTCTCTCTCTCTCCCCCCCCTTCTTTCCTCTCTCTGAAATCAATAAAGACATATTTAAAAAAAAAAAAAAAAAAAAGAACTGAAGGAAATGTTATTATGCTGGATTATATGAAAATTTAAGGCCACAAGGTTTTTCACATTACTTCTGGATAATCTGACAGAACTTTTTAGGTGACATATCCTTACAATGAGCTTCCAACATCTCCAAATTGTTAAGTTGTGTTAGGATTTTTTTATGAAGAAAATCTAGCTCCTCAAATCTGTTTCATAAAGGCTAATGAGTGGTAAACTGTAGCCAGTGACCAATCTGTTCATTCCCCAAGCCAGTGAGAGAGCTGGAAGTCTAGAAGCAGGACAGGATTCAGGCAGGGCTCTCCCATTTGACACTGCACGCACCATCAGGCAACCCACTTCCCATCCCTGACGGAATCTAATCAGGGATAAAGCCAAGATGTAGGGGCCCCTCTTGGTCCTCAAAGGCAGAGCCGCACAACAGATAAGCCTGGCAAACATTTTCCCATCTCAGAGATGGAGGGGCTGATCCTGAAAGTCAGAAGTGTGGTTCAGCAAACCCAGAGCCACATAAGGGGCTGCCTCCTTTCCCCTGGTGAAGCCCCACAAACCCAGTGTTTCTGTATCTCTAGGGAGGCACTGAGGCTAGCAAGAAAAACATGCAAGGTCTGAAATTAGAAAGGCTGGAGACAAGTCCCACCTGTAAAATAGCAAACAGCACCCTAGCCGATCCGGCTCAGTGGTTAGTCCACAGAGTGAAGGGTCTCGGGTTCAATTCTGGTCAAGGGCACGTACCTCAGTTGGAGGCTCAATCCCTGGCCCCTGTTGGGGCAAGTGCATGAGGCAACCAATTGATGTCTCTCTCTCTCACATGGATGTTTCTATCTTCCACTCTCTCTGAAAGGCAATGAAAAAATATTCTCGAGTGAGGATTGAAAAAAATATATATATATTTATTTTATTTATTTTATTTTTTTTTAAATAGCAAACAGCAAGGCAATGTCACCCTCTGTAGGAGACTTTGCCTTCTTCCATCTTGAAGGTGGGTATGGGCTGTGGCTCCAAGAGGCATAGAGCAGACAGTTACAGTTTGTCCCATAAGAGTAAAGGTGCTCCATTTGAGAGAGAAGCAGAGAAGTGCTTTTGTTCTCTTCCTCATCTGTCCTAGTCATAACGGTATACTCACTGAACTCCAATTTATTGAGCAGGTACAAGTACTAGGCGCTACGCTAAGCCACTTCCATTTATTAGCTCACTCCCAACTCAGCCATTCATGGTAAACAGTACCACCCACTTTTTAGAAATGGGAAACAGAAGACAAGGGTCAGAAAGGTCACATCACTAGGAAGTGGCTGAGCTAAGCTCACACCCAACCTCTCTGAGGCAAAGCCAGGGCTGGCCTACTATGTCGCTGCAGGAACCTGTTGCCTGGGAAGAGGCCCACAGCCTCACCTGGCAAAGAGCAGGCAACACTGTACATGAGCAGTCTCCCTGGCAGCTGAAGCTGGTTGGCTGCTATATTGCAGCAGTATTTTTTTAAGTGTAATCAAAGGCATCACCTCATTTAGGCTAAATTAAGTTTAAAGGTTGAAGCCAAAAGACCTGACCAGCAAAACAGGTCATGTGGTGAGGGGTGTGGAGACAGAGCTGCAGGAAGAACCAGCTAAAGGATTCTTCAACCTCAAACAAGTGGAGACTTTTCTCTCCAATCAGGCGCTGCCTCCCTCTCCAGGCCCCCAGCTGCAGTTGCACCAAGTAGCCATAAAGTCCTACAAACTTCCCCCAAACTCCTGCCTCAACTTGCTGTGAGCTCCCTTTGGGGTACTGGCTACCCCCTGCCAGTACCTCCTATCTCAGATGCTGGCCTGTTTCTTGGATGGATATCAATTCTTCAGTCCTTTCATATAAGCCCAAGAGCTGGGTATCGGGAGAACAAGAAAGCAAGGTCCCTGACAAACTCACCTGTGAAACAGGGGTACCTTTGTGAGGATGGAGAAAGTGGGTGCAGGGCACTGAGAAGCTGCAAGGATTCTTTCCCCCACTTTGAAGGATTCCCAGTCATTTCCTAAAGCTACCTACAGATACTCTATTCAATTCCTTTGTCTTCTGAAAGACTAACGTACATTTTCATCAGACAAAGAGGTCACAAATAGAGAGAAAAGCAAGAAGTCTATGGTCTGACATTCCTCTTGACCAGAAAGTCCTGGATCACATTTGCCAGAATCCACGTGTGCAGGGTGTCCCCCCAGTTGGTACTTTTGTTTCCAAGAACACTAGTCTCACTACTTTCACCTCGCTGTTACTACTTTTCCCATCTTTTAAAATCTCTACCTTAACGTGCTGCCTTCCTAATTCAAGTCAGAGATGTAGCTTTGCAGTTAGCACATAAAATAAGTTTTATTAGCCCTGGCCTGTGTGAACTCAGTGGTTAGAGTGTCAGCCTACACACCAAAGAGTCACTGGTTCAATTCCTTGTCAGGGTACATACTTGGGTTGCAGGTTTGAGCCCCAGCCCCGGTTGGGGCACATGCAGGAGGCAACCAGTCAATGCATCTCACATTGATGTCTCTCTCTCCCCTTTCTCTGCGCTCCCCTCCCCCCCTTCCACTTTCTCTGAAAAATCAATGGAAAAAATATCCTCAGGTGAGGATTAACAAAAAATATATTTAAAAAATAAGTTGCATTATACCTCGAAGTATAGCAATCTAAGGCCAGATGGTCTAAGTCACCTCCTAAAACAGTTCAGATAACTCAAGAGCATCCATTCTATCAACCAACCGCACTTAGCAGGCAGCACAATTCTGTAAGCCTCAAACTATAACACTGCCAACTCGTTCTTCTGGTTCTGCTGCACTTCCCAACCCAACAACTATAACAAGGAAATCCCAGAGATGCTCATGAAGACCTCACCTGTTTCATAATCTTCCAATTTTTCTACACTGAGCATAAATTAACTCAATTACCAGGGAGAAAACCATCTAGAGAAAATAGCTTTGGCCATTTCTGTTGATAGCACAGAAACATCCCAAGTCCAGCAGGTATTTCTCCAGAAAAGGACTTGAGTTGCCCCTTCTAGAGGTTAGCACCCTGACAGTCCTTAACTGAATTCAGTGGTAAGGGCATATTTTTGTCTCTGTTAAGTAGTAGTATAGTCAAGACTCTGCAGGTCATTCTTAATTTTCTCCCAAGAAAATGCCAACATTTCATAATGGCTTTGCTACCTTTCCCACTCATGTCTTTCAGGAGCATCCTTCAGCTGCCTGCTCTTTAGGGCCCAAAAAGGCCCTAGTTGTGAGACTCATCGCACCACATGGTCCCTCAGTCCCTCCTTATCCTTGATAGGTAAATCCCAGACCCCCTCAGCCCCAGGGTTACCCATCTCATCTCCCTCATGTGTCTGTCTCTCTCTGCTCCAACCATGATTTTCCTTCAGTCTCCCTGACAGAAATGCTCTCCCTTTTCCTCTTTATCTACTTAACTCCTACTTATCCGCTGATCCCAGTTGAAGGAAGGACCCTTCGAGTCTTGTTCACAAAGGTCATGGCGTCCTCTCCTTGGCCCTTTTAAGTTTCCCCATGTTCATGAGATTAATTATGATTTTTCTCCCCCTAATCTCACCATAAACTCGGCTAAGCAGGGATTCTTAGCACAGTACACACTCTGATCATTATTGAATAAATCAATCCAGAAATCACTACTTGCAATGCCAGAAATTCACGAAATGATGCAAAACAAATGAGAGAAGCTACCGAAGAGTTGAGAAATGGAGCCTTTAAAATGTGTTTTCTTACTCAAAAAATGTTCCTTATTTTACGCTAAAAAAATAAAAAACAGATATACCAAAAAGTTTTTTAAAAGAACAACAAAAAACCTATTAACCCTAACCAAGAGATTTTGTTGTTGACATTTTGGTACAAATCCTTACAGAATTTTTTCTACCCAAAGTAGTAGTATTTCTTTCCTCACTATCAAAATATAAGATTGTAGATCTGCCAAATAATATTGAATTAATAGAAATGACTTGACATTTAAAAAAATGATGTCATCTGAGTGGAAATAACAATGCATCCAAATCAGTAATACAGAAGCAATCCATTCTCTACACCACAACCAAGATGAGAGGCAGTCCTCTGTAAAAAACTAGCTTCAGAATCTTAGGGGAGGAATAAGAGATGAAAGATAAAGGGTGAGGAGTAAATGACAAGAGAATCTAGCAAATCACTCTCAAAATTCTCATTCTAAACTGCTTCCTTTAGAAAAGAACCACCTTTCCTGAGCTAGAAGCTGAAGAAGTGACTGCAAAGAGGTAACTCTTCCATTTGGCTCCTTAAAGGCCAGCTGGTAACTCTGAGGACAAAGCATGGCTAAAATGGTGTCACCAAGTCATCCCATACCTCCACCAAGTAGGGGTGCACTGGAGCCTGGACAAGTAAATGGCCTTGTGTTTTAGGAGCTCCCAGGAAATGCTTACACATTGGGTTTGCAAACAAAACATTCCTAGTCTCTGGTGCCCCACACAGCAAGTTCAAGCCCAGCTCTGCCTTTCCACCACTCAAGGGAGCCTTAGTTTCCTCACCTGTAAAGTGGAGTCTATACTTCCCACAGCTCATTAGATTGTTCTGGGTACGGAAGATGTCTGTGCATTGAGCTTGGCATACAGTAGGCACTCAAATCTAGAGGCTAGTGTGATCTATTAGCCCTCCTCCACAGTTTGCTGTCAGGTCTAACAAGTTACTGATCTTACCATCATACTGATACTGATTGGATGACAGCAAATATTTCACATAATCTAACTTAAAAGAAAATCTGTAACCACTACCAGAAGACAAACAGAAAAGAATATCAACAAGACTGAAGCAAATGCACAAAGTCTGTCTGTCGGTCAGGTTCTCTGTGCTGCCACAGCCAGAAGGTGTCACTGTGGGAAACAGACACACAGAACCAGAGACTTAGCAAGCACTGTGAACTCCAAGAAAACTTAAAGAAGAGTGAGGAAGAGAGAAAATTAAAGGCCAAGTGACTCATCCGGACTTTGATCTAAAGAATCCAAAGCTCTTAAGATAAAGATGAACTACACACCTAAAGACCTTGGGTCAGATACACAAAATCAAGCAGTCCCTGCAAAATTCCCATGGCAGAGCAGAAACATACACCCAACGGTTGTCATTCAGTTCTCTAAGGAGGGGTTCCCATTCATTTCTGGGTCCCTGTATGCTCACACCAAGTGTCAGTCACGCTCTAGGCTGAGGCCCTGCCCATAAGCCCTTCCTTGTTGAAGTGATCAATTCCGATTCTTGGCAATAATACCTTTAAAAGAACAGCTGCTGCTGTCTAGTCACTTATGCAGACCCATTCCAGGTGGGAAAAAAGAACTCAGTAGAGCCACTGCCTAAATTAAAGAGGCATATTTGAAGAGTAGGGCCCTGTAAAAGGCTGGAGGAAAGAGAGGGGGAAGGATCCTGCAGCTCCCGGGGGTCAGGCAGGAAGGGCGAGAGCGGGGGGAGGGCTGGCCCTGCAGGCGTGGGCGCGCGGGGACTCTTATTCTGACACGGGATCTGCCGCCGTCGCGCCACGGGGTCCAGCGCCGCGGCCCGGCCCCGCCAGCCCGGGACCCCCGCGGCCCGCCCGCACCCCCGCCCCTTGCGCCCACGTGCCTCCCGCCTGCCACCCCAACCTACCCCGCCAGTTCGGGCCGCTCAGAAGCAGGGGCTCGCGGCCCAGCCTCTCCCTGGCCCCAATGGAAACGCAAGAGGCACAGGGGCGACACCGCGATTTGCCCGGAACCCCACCCGGCCCCCACGTGCCCGGGCGGCGACAGAGCACGGAACTTTCCAGGACAGCGCGAAAAGGCGCTCCCGGAAAACAAGGAGTAGAACTCACTCGCCCTCACTTTTTCATGCTCACGCGTGGGTCCCTCACGACCCCCAGACTCTGGTCCACACCGCACCCGACGCTCCAGTCTCCAATGGGCGCCCCTGACCCAGGCCCCCAACCCCCCCGCCCCCGCCAAGTTTGGTCCGGAACTTACCGGGCCGTGGGCCGCCCGGGCCCTAGGGCAGCGCGCAGGTTCTCAGGGCCGTGGGGTCAGGAGCACCGGCGGGGCCGGGCGGCCGAGGGACCGGGGGCGCCGGGCCACGCGTTCTCGTTCCTCCTGTGGAGCCGCCCGGGCCCGCGGCGCACGCTCCGCCGGTCCGCCCGCCCGCCCGCGCCGCCGGCCAGATAATGCGCCCCTCAGCCGCACACATGGAGCCCGGCGCCGGCGTCACCGCCCGGGACATGCGCACCAGGTCAGCGCGCCCGGCCCGCGGCCCCCAAAACACCGGGGAGCTCTTAAAGGCGACGCCGCCCGCCCGCGCCCGGCTGGGCAGGGCTAAGTAACAAGGGGCGGGGCCTGATGGTGAAGGGCGTGGTCAGGAGGCCGGCTAATGCTGGCCCCGCCCCCGGAAGCACCAACCTCCGGACCGCACTCCACGCGTCGGTTTCCCAAGTGGGCCGGGGCGGGCGCCCAGCGCTGGACTGAGGGGTCGCGGCCAGTTCACTGGCCGCAGAGCCGGCCGGCCGCGCCCAGGGCTGACTCATGACGCGCTCGCGACGTGCTCACTGCTGACCTCACTCCAGCGGAGCTGAGCGACCTCCAGCAACTCAGCTGTTTCTGAAAACCGAGGTCAGAATGCCTCCCCTGCGGAGTCGTCACAAAGAAGCTCCCCTCACGGGGATCGACTAAACCATCATTTCTCCAGCTTAGTGAAGAGTTCATCGAAGTAAGGTCCAGACCCATCCACTTCTAGACACTTGGAGATGGTTGCGCTCCCTCTCCCCCTCCAAGAAAGCAAATCTGCACTCTTCCCTCTCCAGTTACATGAAGGAAAGACGGGAAACACAGTCCAACCTGAAAGAGCGAGGCCTTTGGAGATATTAAACTACATAAAGCAGAACATAATTTCAATAGGGAAAATAAAATGTTACAAGAAGCCTCTCAATATCAAGATCAGATTCTGATGAATCACCAAAAAAGGCCCCGTTCATGTTCTTTTTCCACGTTAAAACAATTTATGATGAAACATCTAGACTCCTGAATAACTGCTTTTAGTTTTTTATAATACATCTAAATACATATTCATACAATTGAAACAAAAGTTTCACCAACCAAACCTTTACCACTTGCAATGTACTCTGCTATTTTCTTTTTTTTAAATATGTTTATGACATTTTAAAAATTGATCTTTAGCCTGGCTGGGCGTGGCTCAGTGGTTGAGCATCGACCTAGGATCCAGGAGATCGGGTTCAATTCCTGGTCAGGGCACATGCCGGAGTTGTGGGCTCCATCCCCAGTCGGGGGCATGCAGGAGGCAGCCGATCAATGACTCATCATTGATGTTTCTATCTCTCTCTCCCTCTCCCTTCCTCTCTCTGAAATCAATAAAGATATCTTTAAAAAATTGATCTTTAAAGAGAGAAACATCGATGTGAGAGAGATACATCAATCTGTTACCTCCTGTACTCACCCTGCCCAGGGATGGAGCCTGCAACCTAGGTATGTGCCCTGAGAATCCAACCTGCAACTTTCCAGGGCATGGGCTCATGCTTGACCAACAGGGCCACACCGGCCAAGGCATACTCTAATACTTTCTGTTTTTAAAGAGAATCAGTGTAACTCCAACCCATGATTGCTCTTGACCTCAAACTTGAAAAATACTTAATGTAGAACAAGTTTCACAATTAAAATTGTTTTTGTGCTTCTCCCCACCAAGTTCAAAACAGCCCATCTTAATTTTGTGCTGAGTTCCACACAAATTGGCAACTATTTTTTACTGATTTTAGAGACAGAGAGTAAGGGAGAGAGAAACATCGATTTGTTGTTCCACTTATTTATGCATTCATTGGCTGATTCTGATATGTGCCCTGATTAGGGAACGAACCCACAACCTTGGCATATGGGATGACCAACTGACCTACCCACCCAGGGCCATTAATTGGCAACTTTTTTCAGTTGATTCCACCACCCGACCCCCAAAATCTTCCAACTGCTTAATGCAACATCTGACACAAACCTCCCCTGGGTCAAAAGATAAGCATTCTTCAAACTAAAAAATGATACAAAATACAAAGTGCTGACCCCAAGCCCATTCCCTGGCCCAGTTTTGTCAGCAATTTGCTTTGCTACAAAGCAATTCAAATGTTCAAATTCAAAAACCTAATAGTCTTATTCTCAAACAGGTGACTTGGTATAGGAATGCAGGAAGCTCCGTGATCCCGTGTGCAAGGATAGGTTAAGCAAATATCCAGAATTTTCACTCTAATTCATCAGCTGTATATTTTGAGAATTGCTTTACTCTATGACAGTTAATCAGATTATGTATACTAAAGCAATACAAGCAAAATAATTACCTCACTGCTCCTCACCTGGGTCTTGATTAATACCAACTTAATTAACTACAAACAGCAAAGTGTGGTCAGGTGGGAGACCTGAGACTTTAGATGCAGGGATTCAAGTCTGAGCTGACAAGCTCTGTGTGAGTTACCAAAGGGACAATCACCCTGTTTTAAAGAGAGAGGCATCAGCTGTGACATATTAATGACACACCCCTATGGACCGAGGTGTGCACTGATGACAGGTGGGCTGCTCCAGAGGATGTGTCAAATTCTGCAGCTGGTAAAGCAGGGTGGGGGTGGGGTGAAATTGTTACAAGGTTTATTTCTGTGATAGGAAGAGAGAACCAGGTGTGTAAATGGAAAAGGCGACAGTGAATCCAGATCGGTATGGGGTCTCCAATGCTCAAGCCAGTGAATGCTGAGGCTGCTTGGACTAAGGGCTTCCCCAGGGCCTACTACTGGACTAAACAGCAAATAGTTCGGCTAGGTAGTTATGAAATATGATGCAATCACCTTCAGATGTCATTCTAAAGTTGAAGAAGCTCTAACAGACAACTATGGCTAGAACCGTATTTTCTCGAAGTTTTTCTTCTGTCCTAAGAACAAGGCAGTCAATTAATACTTACAGATACCAGTTAATACAATATTTTTAAAACACTTGTTATTTAGTTAAACAAAATTTTCTTCCACGTCACTTTAAATTTCATCTCCTTCATAGACCAGATCCTTCCTAATGATAGCTAAGTCTCCTTCTACCCTAACCATTACAAAAATATTCTAGTTACCTTTCTAATGTACTTACTATTAGATAAACTTCTAAACACCATCTGAGCCTGTTCCTGCACAACAGAGGGACTAAAGAAAAAAACATGGGCCACAACTCGAGTTTGTGTCCTCTTTTATAGCAGAAATTGGTCAAAGGCTTCACATTCATGTGAAACTGACCGAAAAGGAGTAGTTTCACCTATTGAATGTTTAACATACTGTCCTTTTTTGTTTCTAATAAGGAAGTTTCTTTAAAGTTTCTGGTGGGCAAAATTTAAGATGTCTTATGTGATAAACACTGATAGACAAGAATTGTTTAAGAAACCACTCATCCCAAGGGTTTAGCAGGATGAGGAGCCTGCAGGCACCAGCTCCAGAAGTTCACAGGCTGGTGGCACAGAAGGACACAGAATGATTTCAATGCAGAAAAGGCTTTCACAGGAAAAGACTAAGAAAGGGGTTGCTCCTCTGCTGGGGAAGGGTCCGAGAAATCTTTGTAGATGTGACATTTGAACCAGCTTTAACAGGTGAGAATCCAAGGCATCCAGAACACCTGGAGTGTAGAGGCTTTGGGGCAGAAAGGGCTAAAATGAAATAGATTCATTATATTTTAAAATTTCTAGATGTCATTCTCTCTCAAAACAGAGAATGAACTCTCTACTACTTACTTAAACCCACGAGCTAATTCTTGTTTTCTAAGAAGTTCTCTAAAAAATAGTGTATACACTCAAAAGTGTACCAAGTTTTTTTTTAAGTACCCTTATGAACAAGAGCACTAACCACTTTTCATACTTTGCATTTTTAGTACTCTAAAGTCTGAAGCTGTTTTCACTGAGTTTAGGGACAAGATAACCACGATCTAAGGGAGAGTTGTTTTTAAGTTTCTTATTTCACCCCAAATTCAGGCTCACATGGTGAGATTACAAAGCAATTGGTTGAAAAACGAAAATATTCATTTTTATGTGAATTTGATTTCCTCAGTATTTTGATGCTTCATGAAAAATACAATACTCTTGACACATTACAACTGCTACAACAAATGTCACTTAAAATTTTTTTTAATCCTCACCCAAGGATATTTTTTCCCATTGCTTTTCGGAGAGAGGGGAGGAGGAGGGGGGGAAAGGGGGGAGAGAAATATCAATGTGAGACAAACACATTGATTGGCTGCCTCTCACATGCAACTTGACCAGGCAGGGGATCCAGCTTGCAACCAAAATATGTTCCCTTGGTTGGAATCAAACCCAGGACCCTTCAGTCCCTGGGCTGATGCTCTAACCACTGGGCTAAACTGGCTAGGGCACAAATGTCATTTTTCTTTTTAAAATATATCTTTATTGATTTCAGAGAGAAGAAAGGAGGACAGACACAGATAGAAACATCAATGATGAGAGAGTCATTGATCGGCTGCCTCCTGCACGCCCCCAACTGGGGATCGAGCCCGAAACCTGGGCATGTGCCCTGACCAGGAATCGAACCCTGATGGTCTGGATCCTAGGTCGATGCTCAACCGCTGAGCCACGCCCAGCCAGCCAAATGTCGTTTTTTAAATCACAACATTCTTACACTAGATTAGGAGTTTATGGGAAACAGATCAGCACCCATTTGCATCCCATCCTTGTTGAGTATGCTGAACAGTCCTCTGAAACCCAGCTTTCTAGAGATAGGCACTTTGTCAAAATGTGTGTGCTTTGTTCTGAGTGTCATTTCTAATCACAATTCTGAACCACTTTGTGTCTGTGCAATGTGGGGTTCAGGCTCCATCTGCAATTAATAGTGGCCCTGATGTCCCACTATTACAGGGTTCTGAGCACAAATGCTTCTCTAAAGGGTTAAAAGCAAACAGCTCAGAAGTTATCATCATGAACCATAAATGTATCTCCCACTGTCTTCATCTGAGTATGTCACCAGTTGGCAAAGAGTATCTCTTTTTTGTCTATACATGGTTTACCAAAAATACCTACCTTAGTCTTTGAAGTTACTAAGTAAACCATGTTTTCTATGAATTAAAGAATTAAAAGGGAAAAACAATCAGAAAACTACCAGAAAAAGAGAAAAAAAGGCTATGTGACAGTTTTAAGTCTAGAGATCAACCCATTCAAACCTGCTTAGCAAAGAAAGAGTGTTAGTCACATCATCAATTTGCTAATAAACATCTTTGATTTAGACATGAAGAAAAACATGTTTTAAAAACTTGGTATCCAATCCAGTTCACACCCTATTCCCCAGTGATTAAATGGCAGATCTTCCAACTTAGCATAGGAAGGAGGGAAAACATTCCTCTCAAAAGTTTTCCTAATAGGATGGGTACTCTCCCTCCTTCCCTGTTGCCCAGCATTTGACTACAGGAAAATGCAGGTGGTGAGTATACCTAGTTCTCTCCTTCACAGCATGATAACAAACACCAGGCCCTCTTTGCATGCTGACCTAGTCAGGACTACATTTTACCAACTCCTGGTTTGGGAAGAGTAAGATCTTTATTTCAAATTCATGTCAAGAGTCAACCTTCAATAGAGATACTCTGAGAAATTAAATATAAAGCTTGATGCTTTATAAATATAAATATAGAGCCTAAACCTTGAAAATGCCATGCAAGTTAAAAAAAACTGTTATGCTCTGTTAAGAATTTTAGACCATCTTAAATGATGACAATTCTCAAAGGAAAAAAATTCAGAAGCAGCCCCCAATTCTGTTCTCTTGAAGCTCCTTAAGAGATTAAATTCCATGTAGATTGCATACTATTACAAAGAAGTCTAGATGATCTGATTTCACTGAGCCATCATTGGTTTCTGATTGAAAAATGCCTATTGAGAGCTCAATTTAAATATGATTTTAGTTTGAGTTTAATCTTGAATCCTACTATGCCTCCTACCTTTGAAGGTAACATTGAGCTTTACCTATTAAAGGTACCCAGTTCAAACTCTAACTTTTAGATGAGCATAACCTCCTCAGGTCAAGGGAACTCACCAGGCTGTTTCTCACTGCCAGGTCCTTGCCTGTATCCATGCTAGTCCTTTCCCCAGAATGTCTAACCACCTACTAACAAGTAGCTCTTTCCATCATCTCTTTCTTTGCTGACCCTCCAAATCGCCCCTCCTTCCCTGATCCAACTGCAGCACTTGGCTAAACTTGCCAGTTAATGTACCCGTCTTTTTTCCTAGCACCCTATGAGCTCCTGTGGCCAGCCAGGTGTCTGAACCTTAGCAATTAAAATTAATATTTCCATCACCCTCAAAGGTGAGGCTTTTGCTAGCACATACAGCAGTCACATAGAATATAGGTTTGAGTCTTTTTCCTAGTTATCCTGTTATGCTTCAGGAGGCACTGCAAGTCCTTATGGCAAGCACTGTACACCCAGTGTAAGGCTACAATGAACTGATGCAACTCACTGAAAAAAAATCAGCCAACCCAGGAATCTCTAGCTCACAGCCTTTGGTCATGTACAGCAGCCTGTGGCCCCAATGTGGACTGGTTTTCTCTTAGGCAGTATTAACTGCCATAGATAGCTATCCAAACTTGGGTGCCAACCTCAAGAGGAACAGTCAGCCTTGATACGATTCTGTAACAACTCCTTTATAAGGCATCTACAATAATCTGATTGCTTGCTTCATGCTTACCATCCCTACCCCACAAATGAGGAAACTGAGGCTCAAAGAGCTTAGGCCACTTGCAGTGAGACCACTTTCCTGAGGTCACAGAGCCAGCAAGTGGTGAAATCTGGATACAGACCCAAGGCTTTCTGGCTCTAAAGCTTCTACTTCACACAGGGCCTCCCATGGTAGTTTTACAAAGCAGAAAAGGCAAGTAACAGTAAACCATTCTTTGAGAGCACACTCTAGCAGAAGGACCTATCTACTGTCTGCTTCTTTAAGTTCTA
The DNA here is from genome assembly GCF_964146895.1 of Miniopterus schreibersii. Classification (NCBI taxonomy): domain Eukaryota; kingdom Metazoa; phylum Chordata; class Mammalia; order Chiroptera; family Miniopteridae; genus Miniopterus; species Miniopterus schreibersii. The sequence continues at coordinate 74,679,378 of NC_138105.1, read as the reverse complement.
TATTCATCTCCAGAGCATCCCTCTACAAGCAAGCTCCTGCAGGGAACACTATGATAATGCAACAGGAAATCACCGGGTTGGCCACTCCAACAGAGTTCTGAGTTTATGAGTACATTAACTGAGCCCCAGAACTGCCAAGTGCTCCCAACTCTGACAAATCAGCTTACCAAGGAAAAAGTCGTGTTTCCTATGCTCAAACTGGGGCCCAAGAACTCAGCCTGGAGGGCCAGGGAACAGGAAGTGAGGAGGGAGCAAGCATCCACTTCCCAAGGAAAGCAGAGCCAAAAGGTGGGAGCTTGGTGACATGCACAGTTGCATTACTTGTTCACGCCCACTTCCGGCCAAGGCCTTCCTCTTCACCTCCAGAGTCAGTACTTGGGTGGAAGGTAAGAGAAAGACAGACAGATTAACCGGAAACTCTCCTTATAATACCTCCTCCTCTCCCAGAGAGCCTGTGCCCCAAATGAGTATCCACCTCTCTCTCTGGCTCCCTTACCAATACACTTATCTAAGAAAAGCACCTGTCACATAACTGACGTATGTGGACTAACATCAAATCTGGCCATAACCTAGGAAAGTCAAACAGTGCTTCCCCAAACCCAGTGTAAGAAGGAACTCCATGCACCATGAACCTACCAATATACAACAAAGCAGTCTATCTATTTGAAATCTCACTTTTCCTATGTTATAAATAACAGCCAAACACTCCCTTTGAATTTTTTTTTTAAGATTTCAAACAAGGCAGGAAGGGCTTTTAAAGCTGTTTATCTCTGCATAATATGCACTGCCATGAAGAAATGCCACAGGATTCCAAAACATGCTGCCACCAACTTCAACAAAAGCAAAGCTGGCCCTAGCTGGTTTGTTCAGTGGTTAGCGCGTCAGCCCATATACTGAAAAGGGTCCAGGTTTGATTCCAGCCAAGGGCACGTACCTTGGCTGCAGGCTCCATCCCCGGTTGGGGCACATGCAAGAGGCGACCAATCGATGGGTCTCACTCACATCGATGCCCCCCCACTCTCTCTCTGAAAAGCAATGTAAAACTTTCCCTGGGTGAGGAATGAATGAATGAATGAATGAATGAATGAATGAATGAGAAATAAATAAGAAATAAGAAAAGAAAAGCTGGAAGTGCTCCTTACCATGACCATCCCAGACACTCTCTCTCTAGTTACTCCAAAATTACAGCCACTGTCATCCTGGATTAACCAGTGCCAACAGCCAACAATCAACTGGGAAAATGCCATAATTTCTGCCTCCTTACAAGGAGGAAACAGAAGCAAGGAGCCCAGTGAGAAAACACAAAGGGTAGTAAGGTTTCACTTCTAAAACCCCAAGAAACTCCACCCCAAGCTCCCAATATCCATGGATATTCCCAAAGAAGCCCTACGATATTCTTTCATTCTTTACTTGTCTGCCACTGGGATGTAAGCTCCTTTGAGAGCCTACTGCATCTGTCCTGGTCACTGCTAGACCCCCAGCACCAAGCATGGTATGCCTGGCTCATGGTAGGCACACAAACATTCCTGAATTATTTGCTGACATAGGAAATTACACGAGCAAAATATTTAACACTTTCTATTTTTCAATCCAATTTAAGTTGCACTTTAAAAAAATAAAAACCTACCTTATGGCCACATAGGAAAACCTGTGGTAAATAAAGCCCTTACTTGAGAACTCAAACATCCCTTGTAGGCCAGTTTGAAGGAATAAATTTGCATTAAACAAAGGCAGCCAGGCTGCAGAGAGGATAAAACCAAGCTTAATACCAGAAATTAAAAATAACACCATCCATTCATTTGGATGGAACGACTTGATACAGTAGTTATTTCCCAATTCCAAAAGAGGTCAGCTTCTTTCTTATCATCAAGATCCCACAGGGATTTAATGCCCCCTGTGCTGTCTCCAACAGGAAGGAAACCCTGACTTCCCTAGCTATTTCAGTTATATAAATCAACAGTTTATTGTCCAGAGTTAGAAGCTGGGCAATGTTGGGACCCACATGCCTTTTAGAGCCGCCCGCCAATGGATAACCATGTTACATTACATCTAATAAATGTACCTAAATCAATATCGTTTCTAATTATCCAAGGGTTTTTATTGCTGTAAGGATCTTGCAATTTTAAAAGTTTTAAAAACTTCCTGTTAGATAAAAGAGACTTGGTGGTGGCGCCACCATCCACCAGAGTGAAATCTGTGGCACACAAAAGACATAGCATAATTTCAAAAGGGATAGTGATCCCTTTTAAAGTTGTTTACCTTATTTTTTATACATTAAAAATAATAAACTTTACTCCTTTCTCATAGAATGGAATAACCATCCTTTAACGAAATAAAAGAAATTTAAGATTGGTGGGTATTTCTTGGCCTCAACAGTAAAGTCAGTGTGTGTGTGTGTATGTGTGTGTGAGAGAGAGAGAGACACAGACAGGGAGGGAAGGAGGGAAGGAGGGAAGGGAGGAAGGAGGTAGACTGGGAGACAGGGAGGGAGACAGGGAAGGAGGGAGGATATTTCAATGGGAGAAAACATCCCTTTTCCTCAAACTTGGGAGAAGCCCAATGGGGACCTAGTTCAGATTTTCACCCATTATTTCCCCCTGGGTTTTAGCCATCAGGAATATGTGCCATCTGTACTCACACCAGTAAGTGAAAAAGGCTGGGCCCAACTCATGGCCCTGATTTTAGGGCTTTCACTAAATGCCAAGAAAAAATCCTCTCAAAAAAAACCCCAAACAAACAAACAAAAAAAACTGTCCTGCTCAGCCCAGTCCACCCCCAGAGGCAGAGTTAGCATCTCCACAGCTCTCTCTATCCTTGGAGCTCAAGGTGAATTCTGATCTCCTCATGGGCACTAAGCCACACACTGGCCCTCTCAATGTACTATTATTGTGTCGCGTCAAATGCTTTTGTACATTGCTTTCCCAGTCTTTTGTCCCAAATCTGATCCATTACCCTAAAAGAACAGTTCTTATTTCAAGGTTCTAATGTCTAAGAGACCACTCACCAGGTAACTGCTGCATATCACTCACTCAAGCAGTCCCAAAATATGGATCTGATCCTTTAGGGTTTATGGTTCTCCTACTATCTTCTTCCCACAGTTCTTCAAATTCATTATAATCTTCTATCTTGCCTATGGTCCAATTACAATAATACATCTCCCTACTTGCCCTTAACTCATAAATTATCCCATTTTACCGAGGGAGAAGGTAAGGCCAAGGCAAACACAAATATCTGCCACAGAACAAATCTACCTCACATCTACTACCTGTACACATAAAAGTTCTAGGAGACCCAGGGGGGCAGTGGGCTTTACAAGAGACATAGCAAGTTTCTTTCTCTTTGGGCATATTTAGCCTTGGCAGAATGTCAAGTGCTTTTTGGCCTGAGAGTGTAGGACAGAACCCTAATCTCCTGAGGACAACAACCTACCTTGCATCAACAATGTGCAAGGCACTGTGCTGGCAGCCTCCCGTTCATGATCTCAGATTCATTCATTCATACATCTAAGAAGCACTTCCCATCTGTAAGCATCTTTACACACATTCACAGAGATGTGACCCCTCAAATATTTAGCAACATGCCAATTGTGTGCCCTAACTTGTCCAAGGCCACACAACCAGAATCTGAATCAGGTCGTTCTAACTTCAAAGCTCCCCCTTCCCTTTCTAACACCCTATCTTGCCAGTCCTGTGGATTTCATTTAAAATAATATGTGTCAGCGCTTCTCTGCCCTGTCTCAGGACATCCTAAACCCTGAGCTTCCCATCATCTTTCCCCTGCCCTTCAGGGCAGTGCCCACAGCTGACCAGGAAGAGGCAGTAGAGGAGCAACCAGGTCTGCAGCAGCTTCTTGCCTGGACTTGACTACCCCAGGAGTAGAGGGCCCAGGAAACTCTCCAAGCACTTCTCCACAGAAGAAAATAGCTCGAGTTGAAACTTGTGTCCACATGGTCCACCGACAGATTTAGAACTCAAATTATAGCTTCGGCAGGAGTCTTCACAAAGGACTCAAATTAAGCAAGACCCAGATGGAAACAAGCAGGAGAGAGACAGCCTTAAGTCAAACTGTAAAGTGAACTGCAGTTACAGCAGAGTCAGAGGGTAGAATTCGTTGAAATGCTAAACCAAAAAGGAGTTCAGCCTATATTTCAAAACTCCACTTCAGGAACGTTCTCTCCACCTTTTTAGCCTGAAACTTGTGCATGGACACAAAGTGGTTACAAATTACTCAGGTTTCAAACTGAGTTCATTCCTGTCCTTTGGACTATCTCTCAATGCCAGCATTCATCTACTTGGGCTCCAGAGAGCTCTGAGTTTGGCAAAGCAGATAAAATTAGCTACTGGAGTGAACTTGGAATCTAGAGTGGGCCATTAAAAAAAGTACAAATGAGATTTGTGAAGTCACGTAAAAAATTCCTTTGGCCAGGCTGAAGTCACCTAAAACTTAGAGAAATGAAGTCAAAACCCCGTCTCTTGCCTCCCTTCCACCCTTCCTGGATCTAAGATGACCCATTTCCTGCTTCATGTCCTGCCTTTCAAACCAGAGTGGCCCACAAACTGAGGAGCCTCTAGAGATCAAGGGGTAAATCAGAGGGCCTAGGGAAAGAAAATGCAGCAGAAAGACATGAAGGAGCATTTTTTCTCCCCCTCTCCCTTTTTTGAGTGGTGGGGTTGAGTTACACTATGCAGAGGAAAGACTAAGGCATGGGACAGGAAGTGGATCAGTCCCACAGCTTGACAGTGTGATAATGAGCGAACAGTGTTCCAGCCCTGTCCCTCCTGCCTCTACACTGGTTGGCCCCATGGCTCAAAAATGGAATAACCAAGGTGGTCATCTGAAACAGTTTCTGTTCCCCCAAATCTAGCATGTCTTCAATATCAAGAAAACAGTGGTGTTTTTTGTGTTTGTTTTGTTTTGTTTTTTGCCTCTCTGTTTTCCAATTTCCCTTCCAGCCAAAATCTCTCAGGTCCCTGGAAGGTAAGGTAAAAGCTCAGAGAAGACCCCCAGTCTGGCAAGAAGGAAGACTGAAGGGAAGGCATATTTCTCCTTCCAGAATAGAGGGAAGTGGATGCCACAACAGAAATGAAAGAATCTTGAAGTTCCAAGAAGAAATGAGGAGAAAGTTTCTCCGTTAAATAATCAGGAGGGGAAAGAGAAATCAAAAATTAAAAAATAAAAATACAAAAATAGTTTTTTTTGAGAGAGAGGATCAGGAGGGAAACCTCAGGAAAGAGGACATGTCCTCAGGCAAGTGGGAGGGGAACCCCTCAGAATGCAAGAGGACCCCCTCAGAGAAGTGAAGAAATCTACCATGTCTCTCATTAGAAGAGAGGATATCTTAGAAAAGTGGAGACAGACTTCAGAAATGTGAGGAGCCCATAGGAATGTGACATCTCATATTAGGGGGAGAACCTCTGGAGAAGCCAGGGTCTCCTCCAAACATTACAGCATCCATAGATTAGTAATCAATCCAAAAGAAATGGGAAATAATTTTGGAAAAGTGAGAAATTTTTTTCTCAAAAAGCTGAGGATCCAGTCAGACATATGGGCATTTCAGAGTAATGGAGGACCTCTCAGGAAAATGGAGGCACTCATCCACCAAAAAGCAGGATGTCCCACCCTGGACAGTGTGGTTCAGTTGGTTAGAGCACTGTCCAGATACACCAAGGTTGCAGGTTCGATCTCTGGTGAGGGCACATACAAGAAGCAACCAATGAATGCACAAATAAATGTAACAACAAATTGAAGTTTCCCTCTCTCTCTCTGTTCCTCTCTCTCTCTCAAATCAATAAATTAAAAATATATATAAGAAAAAAAGCAGAGTTCCCATCGAAAGTGCGGACAGCTCAGAAAAGTAGGAAACAACTCCCAAGGATTCTGAAAAAAGCAGGAACACCTTAGATTAGTTGAGGGATACTTGGTAGAAGAACGAGGTCACCTAAACAAGTGGGAACAGAAAAGCAGGGAAAGCATCTCAGAAAAGTAGAGGGAACGGGTACCTATGAAAAGTGGTTGACACCTTAGAAAAGTGGGACAACAGCTCGGAGAAGCTGGGATCTCTTTAGAGAACTGGGGGGCTGGGAGGGAGGATCCATGGTGAAGCAGAGAGGTCTCCTCAGAGAGGTGGTGGTCCCCCAGAGAAGTGAGGTTGGAGGATCCCCTAGAAGCAGGTGTGTCTCCTGGGAGAAGCGGGATCCCTCAGGGAAGCAGAGGATCTCTAGAGAGACAGGTGGTCCCAGACAGGTGGGGGGTTGCCCTCAAGAGAGACGAGGTCCTTCATAAAAGTAGAGGGTCCATCAGAAAAGGGGGCTCCCCTCAGAATAATGGGAGTCTGCCAGAGAGGCGGGACCCCACAGAAAAGAGGGGTCTCTCTCAGAGGTGGGGTATCTCAGAGCAGGGGGATCCCACAGAGAGGCAGGGGTCCCCCACAGGGGTGGGGGATTCCCTCACAGAAGCGGGTCCCCGCAGACAAGGGAGTCCACACACTGGAGGCGGTCTCCTCGGAGAAGCGGAAGCCCAAGAGAAGCCCGGGGCACCGGAAGCCAGGGACCCGCCACCAGCGGCGCTGGCCCCTCACTCACCGAAGTTGCTCGGCGCCTCCACTGGCGGCTGCTAGGTCCCGGGCGGCCTCGGGTAGCGGCGTCGGGTCCAGTCCGCTCGGGTCCCGCGGCGGCAGCTCCCTCAGGTGGCGCCCGCGGTGGCGGCAGCGGCAGGACGACGGACGGCGGACCGACCGACTGCGCGGGCGACGCGAGGCGCGCTCGGGCGGCGGGGGTGCGCGTGCGCGCGCCGGGGCGCTGACCCCGGGCGGGAGGAGCTGCCGCGCCGCGCTCAGAGCCGCGGCTAGGTCTCACCGCTGTCTCACACTGAAATTGCCCGCTTCGCAGCCCGGCTTCCCCGGTTGCTAGGCAGATTTCGCCTCGCACACTTCCGGGTTCAGGCGCGTCCTGCGGAGTGGCGGCGCCGCAGGCCAATGAGATCCGGGCGGGGCTCCTGGGATCCGAGCCCCACAGAGGGTGTGTCCAGCCTCACGACGGACAGCACCCTGTGACCAATGAGCGCACGGGCCGGCTCGCTCTCGGGATTGCGCCGGCGGCCTGGGCGGGCTCGAGGAGGTGGCACGAAGTAACTGACAGGTAGCCTGCCAATGGTAAAGTGGGGCGGACCTCAAGGCCAGTCAGGGCCCTGTTGGGGCGGGGCTTATCTTAGGGGCGGGAACACCGGGAAGGGCAGGGCCTGGGAGACGCGTCAATCTGCAGCCGGCTCGCTTGGACCCTGGAAGGCGGTTCACTGGGCCGCCCGGCGGCCGACAACTGGCTGGGCAGGGGGTTCCCCGCAGTGCTCAGCAGGGGCGCCCCACCCACAATGCACCGGAGGCAGCCTGGGCCGGGCGGCCGTGGAGCGGGTACGCCGGGTGGTGGGCGGAGTCGCGTAACCCGCGCTCTTAGGAGACTGGGTGAGCTGTGGTCCCGCCCTGCTCTCGAGGATGGATTCATTTGCCCCTGTGCTCTTCTCTGACCAGACTTGTGGGTCTGACCCTCTTCTGAGGAGAATCTTGAGGATTCTTGCCCTTGGCCCCTGTTCTGAGGAGAATCTTCTGGATTCTTTGCCTGGCCCCAGTTCTGAGGAGAATCTTCAGGAATCTTGCCCTTGAACCCGCTTCTGAACAGACTCTTGGAAGTTCTTGCCCTGTCAGCTTTTCTTAGGATAATTGCCAGGGTAAGGCTGTTTTGTAGATTCGGAACCCCAGCTCTCTTTTCTAAGAAAACTTGAGGGGGCTCGGGCTCCTGCTCCCTTTACTAAGAAGAATTTGGAAAATTCAGCGCCCCAAATTCACTGCCTTTCCGAGGTAGTACTTGGGGAGCATACCCTGCCTCTTCTGATCATTATTGGGGGCCACTGGTCCTCTTCCTATATTGTCTGAGGAGCAATGGGGGTTTTGTGCTCCTGGCCTTCCTATCTGAAGCTAACAGGAAATTTCTACCTTGTGTGTCCCTCCCCCAAACAGAGGAGAAATTTGGACCTCAAGCACCTCTCCTCTAAACAGAGAGGAATTACAGGAAATCGATGCCTCCTCACTCCTTTTACTAAAGAAATGCCGTGAAGCTGTGCTCCCTGAGCTTTTTCTGAGCAGTAGCTGAGTGTTGCAGGAAAGGTTCCCTTTTTCCTAAGAATTGTGACCATTTGACTTCTCTTCCTTAGAAAATTATAGGGACTTATACTTCCTTTTTGGAAAAGCTACCCATTTAGCCCTTTTTCCCCTTTTTTGAGGGAATTTTTCCATGCATCTGTCTACTCTTTCCCAAGGGTCAAACTGTGGCCCTTCCTGATTCTGTCCCCTGTCTCCCAGTTTCCTCTACTGGGTGGGGCCCTTCCAAGAAGCACTTCTGCTTCCCACCCACCCCCAGACAAAACTAATCAGTCACTCAAACTCTGCTGTAGCAGGTATCATACATAGCCTACCAGGTGTTAGAGGCCTTCGCCTCTGTCTTTCCCCCAGTTGGTCTGAACTCGTTGCCTGACTTCCCTTCAGGGAACCCAGCTTTGCCCTTAGTAGGGAACCAACTGTCCATTGAATCGAAGGGGTGAAGAAGGCAGCAATGAAAAAGACCCACAACACTGTAAAGATTTAATATGGCAAACTTTTATCCCCCACCCCTTTGTGCACAGAAGTGTGCAAGATGCTGAGATACCTGAATTATAGGACAGAACTTGTGAGGCAAGATGAACACAACAAAGGAAAATAGGCCTCTTAGGCAAGGCAGAATGTTACACTAGAGATACCAAGAAAATGTAGGAATGTAGAGGAGGAAGTGATTAAATGAGATAATGGATGTGAAAGTGCTTTGTAAACCACGAAGCAGTGTATTAGTGTGGAAAGGATTGTTATTTTTACAAGTGGGCTGACATTCCTATAAGAAGTAAAGAATAAAATCTGAGAGTCACAGGTGGGAGGTTGGCAGGAAGCCCTGTTGGGCCTGACTCCCTGAGTGAGCTGAACCTGGACCCAAGTGGCAAGGCTGACAGAGTCCTTGACTAGGGAAGGAAGCCACTGGAAACATGAAGGCAACGTGTTCCTAGAGCACCTTGTTTGCATCTCTGGTGAAGCACCACATTCTGCAAGTATCTGAGAATCTAGGTGGACAATAAACACTTGGCCTTTGTTGGCTGGCAGAGCTGGGGTCAAACCCACACTCGCCACTCTGTAACTAGGCCAGTTACTTTCCTCAACCATATCAGAAGTGAGAGCACCAGTCTCCAAAGGTTGCAATGAGGATTGTGAGTTCAAAGTGCACAGAAGTCCTCAGGAAGTTCTTTCATTCCAGTAACTAACCAGGATGCTTTCTGAGAACAGGAATTCTGCCTTATTCATTTAAGTAATTCCTCAGTGCTTTTATAGTTATTGAATTGAACTGGAATCAAAGAGCTCATTGTCCAATCTCTTCATTTGATTTATTTATTTTAATATGTCTTTTATTGATTTCAGAGAAAGGAAGGGAGAGGGAGAGAGAAACATCGATGAGAGAGAGTCATTGATCTGCTGCCTCCTGCATGCCCCCTAGTGGGGATTGAGCCTGCAACTGGGGCATGTGCCCTCACTGTAAAGCAAACCTTGATCTCCTGGATCATAGGTTGATGCTTAACTGCCAAGCCATGCCGGCGGGGCTAACCCCTTCATTTTATACATGAGAAACTGAGAGGTCCAGGGGCAATGTGACTTGTTTATATCCCACTGCTACTTTATGGCTGGATCCTAAGTTTGCATTGCCTTAATCTCACTTTGGGCCTATGTACAGGAAAGGGGAGAAGGGGGACCTGTGCCCTTGAATCCTTGTGCAAAGCAGAACCTTGTTGAGAACCTAAAACTCCCTGTGTCTTATCTCTCTCTTAGGTAAGCTGTGGGAAACTTCTGGATATAGGTCTAATAGACTCTACAAACTCAAGAGCAAAGGGCAAGTGGGGGTCCTGACCCAGGTCAAGATCACCTAAATTAATTTTGTCAAAGAGAGATTACAAATTAATGGAGGTTATTTCAGGGTTATCCTGTGTAGTTTTCAGACTGATCCCTGGAAATGTCAGGACCTATAACTACATGTTACCTTTTTATTTTAGGAATGCACAGAATTTCTTTGATTCTCTGGAGAAAGATATTGCCTGGAGGCAGAGATGTTGTATTAAAGTATGTCCATGAAGTCTGGAATCCTAAGCATAAGCAAGTGTCCCATTTGGCTGGAAAATTGTGTCCTCAAAGAATCCAAGGCAAATGGGCATTTGTCAGAGGGGGTGAAATGCCCCACCAAAATGGATGACATGAGCCCGGCAGGCATGGCTCAGCAGTTGAGCATCTACCTATGATCCAGGAGATTGCGATCAGGGCACATGCCCAGGTTGCAGGCTCGATCCTTGGTGGGGGGTATGCAGGAGGCAGCCTATCAGTGATTTTCTCATCATTGATGTTTTATCTCTCTCTCTTCCTCTCACTTCCTCTCTCTGAAATCAATAAAGACTTTTTTTTTTTTAAAGGATGACATGAGCATAGCTTCTGACATAAAAAAAGTGTGACCCATACCAAGGATGGGCTTTTCTTTCCACAGTGGTAGCATGATTGCATCTCTTTGCATCAAGGTGTGTCCCTTCATGGGTCTGAGAAATCATGTGGGCAAACTGGCTAAGTGACATTCACAACCAAATAGGAAAATGGGAGCTGAGCCAGGTGACTACACAGGAAGCAAGGGAGGCGGGGCCTCACTGGTAGAAAAATGAGGGCCTGATGGGTGCCAGCCTGCAGAGACCTCCTGTTGGTGTTATAGTCTTAGACAAGGAAATGTGCCCACTGACAATGAAAAATGACAGCTAGTTAATACCAATGGGGAGGGTACTAAGCACAAAAGTTAAAGCCCTCCAGTGTCACTCAATGACAGTGGCAGTTCAAGTGCACATAGCAAAGTGCCCCCTCCATCATTGCCTCCTAAGATTTTTGGGCTACATAATTCATTTGGGTTGAAATGGCCTTGGTTCTCTCACAGAAAGGGTGGTAAAAAGTTAGTGTCTGTTTCTATGTTGAGGCCTCCAAGCTCCCTACCTTTGCCTGCCACCCAGACTGGGACAGGCTTGTCCTTGCTGCTGCTTGGCCTCTAACACATCTGCTCACCAAAGCTCTAGTCCTCTTTATGAGAGTTTTCTCCTAGATTGCTGCTGAAGCATAGACAAGAGAGGCAAGAGAGAGAGACTTTCTCCCAGACATATAGAAACTATAGAATCCTGTTTGGTCAGCACAGATTCTGCCCTCTTCCTCCCCTGTGGGTGGGCATTGGGCTGGCACTGGGTCGGTGGCCAGGTGAGCACTGAGAGGGTGGCCTGGAATGAAAGAAAATACCTAGTGCCTCCATTTTATTTATTCTTTTGGACAAGTAACCTTTAGAGTGTACTCACTCATTGCTATAGTTGGTATCTTAGGGTTCCATATCCTCAGATTCAACCAACTGCAGATCAAAAATATTTTCTTTTAAAGTTACAATGTTGCCTGCCAGGTTGCTCGGTTGGAACATAGTCTCATACACCAGAAAGGTTGTGAATTTGATTCCTGGTCAGGGAGCACACCTAGGTTGCGGGTTCAATCCCCAGTCAGGGTGCCTATGGGAGGCAACAGATCTATGTCTCTCTCTCTCACATAGATCTCTCTCTTTCTTTCTCTCTCTCTCTCCCTCCCTCCCTCCCCTTCCTCTCTCTCTAAAAATAAACATATCCTTGGGTGAAGATTAAATAAATAAATGAATAAAGTTACATTGTTGCTGACATGTACTATGTCTGTACTAAACATGTAAGTACTTTTTTCTTGCCATTATTCCCTAAACAATACAGTACAACAACTATTTACATAGCATTTACATTGTATTAGGTATTGTAAATAATCTAAAGATGATTTATTATATACTGGAAAATGCACACGATTTAAAGTATATGGGAGGATATGTGTAGGTTGTATGCAAATACTACATCATTTTATATAAGGAACTTGAGCATCCTTGGATTTTGGTATACATGGGGTCCTGGAACCAATCCCCTATGATACTGAGGAACAAGTGTATATTTATGTTTTCTACAAATATTTAATGGGCCCTTAACAAGAGCCAGGCATTGTGGGGTAGAGCAGTGGGCAAAGGCACCAGGGAGGAGGCATCTCTCTTTCTCACTCTCACCCCCAAGCCCCCTGTCCCCTCACCCATAGGCAGGTGCTGTCACTAGTATCTCTCTTGCATGTCTGTCCAGAGAGGTTCTATTCCACACACAGAGGCCCACTTTGATTTTGTGCGTACCCAGAGGGACAGTGTGCATGCTCTGATTTTTTAAATGGAAAGCAAGTGCTCTGATGGAGGAATCCTTCTCACCACAGATGGGGCGCCACCCTCAATCAGTGACTCAGGACTGTTCTTTGGGATTTGGTTCCAGTCTTTAGAATGTTCCTGAGAACCTAGCATCTTCAGCCCCACGTTGTGGTCCACCCTGCCTTGGGGCCTTCCAAAAAGGAGAAAGGTCTTAGGATCCTTGGGTCAGGGGTATTTCCACACATCAAGGATTATGAAAGGCCATCACCTTTTGCCCACATCTAGAGACTAACTGACCTTCTTACTAGTGCAGGAGTCACCAGAACCCCCTGGTCTGGGAACCTTTGCTCTGTTCCAGGTGATACTGAGAGCCAGGAGGTAGCAGCTTGGGGACAGATGGGGCCTGTGGCAGGAGGGTTGGTGCAAGGGCCCAGGTTCCCCATTAGAGCTATCACCCATGGCTATTCAAAGGCCTGTGGTCACATCCTGGATGCTGTGGTAAACAAGTCAAGTGGGGAGGGACAGGCTGACAAGAAAGTGAACAAGGTGATTTCAACTACTAATGATGATGAAGAAGAGTAATTTCAGGGTGTGACACTGTGAATGGGGAGAACTTCAGTCAGAACAGAAGTTGGAGATTTGTGAACAGGTAGATTTGAGGAGAGACCTGAATCTTTTTTTTTTTTTTTTTAATATATCTTTGTCGATTTCAGAGAGAGTTAGGAAGAGGGAGAGAGAGAGATAGAAATATCAATGATGAGTCATTGATTGGCTGCCTCCTGCATGTCCCCTAGTGGGGACTGAGCCTGCAACTTGGGCATGTGCCCTGACTGGGAATCGAACTGCAGTCTCCTGGATCATAGGTTGATGCTCAACCCCTGAGCCACACCAGCCGGGCAAGAGAGACCTGAATCTTAACAAGGACTCAGCTTGAGGATGAGCATTCTGGGCAATGGAGACAGTGGATACCACAGTCCTGAGGTGGCAGTGAGCACAGGGCCAACTGACATAGGGATCTGGGAGGAGGTGGGATTTTATTCTGAGGGAAAAAAATAAGCATGCTGCAAAGTGCTGTGAGCTCTATTTCCCCTGTAAAATTACCTGTTTGGACCCAGTTTTCTTCCAGCTCTCTGATCTCACTCCTACGTTCCTTTATTCAATGTTCTTTAACCCATAGGGTGGCCAGACTTAGCAAATGAAAACACAGGGCACCAGTTAGGTTTGAAATACTCCTTTAGCATAAGTATACCTCAGAGTGTCAGAGCATCTTTGGTGTGCTGGGCCCCTGCTAGGATTCAGCCTGGGTTGAATAATCCAGTTCACAGGACCCCACATGCCTTTGGAGGAACTGGTCAAATGTGCAAGTCAGAGTCTAGTGTGACTTGGGAGAGAGAGCCGAACCAGCTTCAAAAATCCACTTTGGGCCCTAGGTGGTTTGGCTCCATGGTTAGAGCGTTGGCCTGCGGACTGAAGGGTCCAGGTACAATTCCAGCCAAGGGTACCTGGGTTGCAGGCTCCATCCCCAGCCCTGACCAGGGCTATGTGCAGGGGGTAACTAATCAATATGTCTCTCTCACATCGATGTTTCTCTCTGTCTCTCTTTCTCCTTCCCGCACTCTCTGAAAAGCATTGGAAAAAATATCTTCGGGTGAGAAAAATCCACTGTGGCCCCACATTGTGACCTTGAACTGGTGATTTCTTTGGGTGCTCCAACTCTTGTTAGATACTCCCACTGCATTGATAAAAATGCCTTTGTCATCTCCCACATCACAGATGTGTGTCATGTTGTGTGGACATGAAGCCAGACTTAGGTTTTGGCCCTTTTCATGGGAGTTAAGAGAAGGATAGGAGTTATGTTCAGCGCTTGCCCCCACCCCCACAAACCTTGTCCTCACTGTCTGTGAGCACCAGATATGGTGTAAAGGTTGGAAGATTCTGGAGAGATAGGATGTGGCCATTGGCCACTGGTCCTGTCACAGAGGCTGAGCTGACAAGGCCATGGGCTCTGTCTTTGTGCAAAAGCCCACCCTGGCCCTGCATTCCATAGATAAGGCACATAGTACCCACAGCCAGGCCAAACCCAGGGCCATTCCAGAACACAGCCAGGGAGGGGCAAATGATCCCTGAAAAGTAATCTCCTCAAGTCAAGGTTTGGACCTGAGGAGAACCAGATGCTGAGAACCAGATCCTGTGAAAGAGGGATTCAGGTGTGGCCCAGCTGGGACTTCCCTCTGTCCCAGCCAGAGGACAGAGGAACTAACTTCCTCTGGAGATGAAGTCCCCTTTCCTGGGCTTGGGAAACAACATGGTAGCTGCTGGGCAGGGGGTTATGGGCACTCAGATTGGGCATCATCTCTGAGGCATCTGGTTTGTGGTTGGGGTCAAATTGAGCCACTGCCCTGTCCAATGTCAAAAGTGTCCTGGCCCGTGGCTCAGTGGTTGAGCATTGACCTAGGATCCAGGAGATCGCGGTTCGATTCCGGGTCAGGGCACATGCCTGGGTTGCAGGCTCAACCCCCCCAGTCGGGGGCATGCAGGAGGCAGCTGATCAATGACTCTCTCATCATTGATGTTTCTATCTCTCTTTCTCCCCCCTTCCTCTCTCTGAAATCAATAAAGATATATTTAAAAAAAAAAAAGTGCCCTGGCCACTGGGTACCTGCTATTGAATTCCATGTTATAGGTGGGGTCAACGACCTTGTCTTTATCGATGTCACTGCCTGACCCATGCCCCTGCCACCATTCCGTCTTACACAGTGCTGGCAGCCCCAGGCTCTGATGCTGGCTTTGGCAGCTTGGCCAAGGGAAGTTTCCTCTCTGTACTGTCACAACATCGCCCACATGCCCCTTGGTTGTTCCTCCTACAGTGCGCTGCTCCCCTCTCACAGGTGGGACTGTGCTGACTCCTATTTGAGGCCCATTGTTGGGCTCCTGGTAGAATGTCCACTTCCTGAGGGCAGGAACTTTGGTTCCTGCTATTTACCTAGCACCCCATAGGTGCCAGATAAATATTTGGTGAGTAAATGAGGGAATGGTGTAGCCCTGACACCTGGAGAAGCCTGGAAACCTGTACCTCCTACCCCAAAAGTTACAGGTGAGGAACTGAGAGGCCCTGAAATGCAGGTCATCGCACATCCCTACAGATGACAGCCAGCCCACATTGGGCCTGACCGTGTCCTGCTCTCCCTCCCTAGTGGGGACACTCCGCCCCCTGGTGGCCAAGCATGGAGCAGGCCAGGTCGCTGGCAGCAACTGGTGAATGGAGCAGATGAAGACGGTAGGAGATACACTTCCGGTTCACAATGACACTTCGGAGCAGTTTTGTACTTAACTCTCTATGGAGCATTTGTGCCCAGAACTCTGTAGTGGCGGGACTTCTTCAGGGCCACACACTCACTCTGGACAGAGCACACATAACTGAAGATGGAGCCTGAACTCCACATTGCACAGACACTAAGTAGGAATAGGGGTTAGAAATGACTCAGAATAAAGCTAACAGACACTGACAAAGTGGCACATCTCCGGAGATCTATGTTTCAGAGAGTTTTTTAGCATACAGGACAGGGATGGGGCAAAGAGGCACTGATCTGTCTCTCACAAAAAATGCCATGTGTTTTTTTAAAATAAATTTTACTTCAGAGAGAGGAAGGGAGAGGGAGATAGAAACATCAATGATGAGAGAGAGTCATTGATCAGCTGCCTCTTGCACACAAGCCTGCAACCCGGGCATGTGCCCTGACCTGGAATTGGACCATGACCTCCTGGTTCACAGGTCCACACTCAACCACTGAGTCATACCAGCCGGGCAAAAATGTCATGTTTTTAAAATTACATTTGTTCTGGCAGCCATAATGTGTCAAGGGTATCATATTTTTCATGAAGCATCACTGTAATAGTCCCTTTAACTATTTTCTGGTCCTCAAAAAAAGTATCAAAACTATCAAAGTACTGAGGAAATCAAATTCACATAGAAGTGAATATTTTCCTTACCTCTCCCAACCAATTGTATTGTAATCTTAGGGTGTAACCATGAATTTGGGATGAAATAAACATTTAAATTTGTCAGCAATCCTCCTCCCCCTCTCTATCACCCTAGGGACCAGCAGCAGCCCTCTCCTAGGGGGTGAGGGATGCATAGTTGGGCCTCCATGGCCCAACTACCTTGTCCCAGGTTGGGTGGGCACCCCATCCTTTGACCCCAGCAGCACCTCTCCTTCCGTGACCAGTCCAAACTCTGAGCTCACTGGGGTTGTGTTCGAAGAAGAGGCTGGTGAGGTTCAAATTGAGGAAGCAATGTCAGGTGCTAAACAGACTGAAAGACAGAGGCAGGACTGCCTGCCTCTCCCTAAATAGCTTTCTTTGTGGGGATATATAAACCCAAAGCTCAAAGAGGTCAAGGGATGAAGCGAATACATATCAAAGACATTTTCAATTCCCAGGCCCCCTGGAGCCTATCAGCCCAGGGTGTAAGGTCTAGGCTCCCCTGCAAAACAGCAGGATCCTGTTAGTATTTCTGGAGGGAACCTGGCTACAGTGATTGGGCATACCGACGCCTGTGGGCAGCTTGGACAGATGTCCACGTGGCATCTGCTGTACCTGCCTGGAATTGTACCATATGCTCTTTCCTGGACTTCCCCATGGACCCACCCCCCACATGCCCCATAGGCCTGGGCCAGGACATTCCTGATGCTGAGCAGCTACAGGGAGAGTACCCCTGACAGGGGGACAGGTGGGAGGGAGCACAGAATGTTCCCGGCCAAGAGGCTGGAGGACATTCAGGTGGGAGATGACTGGGGCTAGGGGAGGGGTGTCAGAGATGGCCAGGAATGGGCAAGGTAACCAGCATATTTCTGAGGACTGGGGTTTGTGTGTGTCAAAGACAACTAATGACCCCTGTCCCAGCCATTTGATGCTCAGGTCAGCTGCCCTCACTACCTGCCGACCTCTGTGAAGCCCACTCCTGTCCTCCCCTCAGTCTTATGGCCACCCCTTTCATCCACTTCCTAAGTGCAGATACTAAGGACTTCTCTGAACAGTATCCCTTTGTGCTGACCAGTTCTGCCAGAAGGAACCTGTTTGGAATTACTAGAGAGGCTCCCAAAACTCTATCACCACAGCAGCTATTCCTCATTCACCAACATCTGGTGTTTTATAGAAACTTCTGTAGCAGCTGCTGATTAATTGGAAGGGTTCTGCCTCCTCAGCAGCATTCCAGGGCACTTCCTGCTGCCCCCACCTGAGCCCAACTGCTTGGCCACAACATGTAGGTTTCTTGGCATGTGGGCCCCACCTGTCTGGCTTCTTCTCACCATCTTCTTGCATCTCCTGCCTCAGGACCTTCCCTGCATGTCAGCTTGATGGCTCCTGCCTGTGTCCCTCACATATGTTCCTCATGTGCATGTCTTCCACGTCATGAACAGGGGCCCAGGTTGTGTCTTAGTCATGCTTCTGTCAGCAGACCTGGCTGGCAACAGGCTCCACGATGTCTGCAAGGCCTACTTGGGGATGTGAGGTGGTCACTAGGAGGGTTTCTACCAAAATATCCCTTCAGGTGCTGGGTTCCTGAAACTGCATGGATGGGAAGATGGCTGTGGAGGCTCTCTGCGGGGAAGTCACTCACTTCCATGTGTTGGTGAGGTTCCCAGGTCCCTGGGGGGCCAGGGTTGAGGTGACTTCTTGTGTTGAGGGCCACTTCCTGTAACAGCGGCCATCTTACTTAGGACCAGCCTGCTGGTTTCACTGTGGGCTTATGGCAATGTTCTGGTTGATCAAGCTCAGGACACACTTCCTACAGAGGGGTTGCGAGGCTTACAGTGGAGGAAATGACATCCAGCCCACAGGCAGAATCCACCCCAAGTGAAAAAGCTGCCTGAGCCTAGGTTGGTAGGATAGGGGTAGAGGGAGCCAGACCTCAATGGTGGGGATGGCAGGGTCACTGTGCTGGGGTGAACCACCCACACATCCAGTGGCCATCAGTTTGGCCCCAGGACCATGGCTCAAAGACCTCAGATATGCCCCCAGGAGCAAGCAGTTGAGGCCACCTGGGCATCACCTTCGGGTGCAGGAATGAGAGCGACTTGAGGGCTTTGATGCAGCACAGGTGGCAGCTCAGCACCATTTCTGCATGTTAAAAACATGGAACAGCCCTGGCAGGTGGTTCAGTTGGATGAAGTGTCCCGTGCACTGAAAGGTTGCAGGTTCAATTCCCAGTCAGGGCACATACCTAGGTTGTGGGTTGAATCCCCAGCTGATCAATGTTTCTCTCTCACGTCAATGTTTCTCTCTCTCTAAAATCAATAAAAAAAAAAAAAAAATCCTCTGGTGAGGAATGGAAAAAACAAACAAACATGGCACACCCAAGAAAATTGAAAACACATACTCAAACAAAAATATAGCACACCCACAGCAGCAGTACTCACACTCACCACAAGAGAGAAGCAGCCAAATACTCATTAATGGATGCAAGATGAACAAAATGTCTAACCCACACAAGGAATATTACTCAGTCATAAAAAGGAATGAAGCTCTGATACAGTGCAACATGAATAAACATAGAAAAAATGCTAAATGAGGGGAGCCAGACACAAAAGGCCAAATAGTGTATGATTCCATTTATATGAAATGTCCAGAACAGGTAAATCCATAGACAGAAAGATTAGTGGTTACCAGGGGTGGGGGAGAGGGAATGGGGAGTGACTGCTATATCAAGGGTCTCTTTTGCAGGTGATGGAAAGATTCTAGAACTAGAAAGAGGTACTGGTTGTACAACATTGTGAATATTTAATAGCATTGAATTGTAAACATTAAATGGTTAATTTTTTGTCTTTCACATGAAAAGGAAAACACACACACACACACACACACACGACTCCAAACACCTGAAAAGAACTCCCCAGGAAAATGGAGGTTGGCCAAGGTGTGTGTTGGGGGCCAAGGTGTGTGTTGGGGGCCAAGGAGGAACAGGCAGTGCTCCAGACCTTGCATGGGATGTCTCAGGGGTTCCCTCCCCTCCAGGTAGGGCTGGACCAGAGGAACATCAACAAAGGGGAAGACTCAGGTTTCCACCAGGTCCTCAGGTCCAGGTATGGGCTCTGCATCCCCACACCTGGTTGGTTAGCAGAAGTCCCTGCCGCCCTGCTGGCTGGGTGGGGCAGGTAAGAGCTTGTCTGGGTTGACGCAGAAGAAAGGCAGAGGCAGGATAAGGACACAGCGAGCAATAGCTACTGCAAGTGATTTTACTTTGAATACAAACAAAAAGAAATCCACAAACAAGCTATATTCTATGGTTATGTCTCTTAAACAATGTTTTGCATTTATAAATTTGTTTTCCTGATTAAAAGCACCAGCTGAAGTTACAGGCTGCTAAAACCATATTACAAACCCGTTAAAAGACATTATGCCAAACATACTTATTAAAAACCCTTTAACAAAATAATGCAACCACAAGCACAGCCACTGTGCCAGGCAGCCCTTACCCAATTTCCTTGCCTGTGCTCTCAGTAAGTGGAATAGGGAGTACTTACCCCAGGGAAAGGACCCTCACCACGTCCGTTGCCACCTGCAGGGGGAGGCAGCTGTTTGGGGGGACACAGGGGCACTTCCAGGACCAGCACCCCAGACCTGCAGGCCCAGGGCCACTTCTACTAACAGGAGGTGGGAAGAGCACATGAAGGTCTAACGAATTCTCAGTAATTGACCTGCCAACAAATCCTTCTGCTACTACTATGTGCCCTATAAGTTGAAGAATTTGGAATTGTTTTATTCTAAACACTTAGCTATAGGACACTTGTGCAACATCTCCCTGGTGGCCTGCTACCTGTCTTAAATTCTTATGATTGAGAGAGAAATTGTGAGGCACTGAATATGGACTCACAGAAAGGTATATATGACAGCTTGATGTAATTGGTAGATGCTGCAGTAAAGGGGAGGTTCAAAACCGTACACACGGTTTGGCTTCCATAAAGCTAGAGTGGAACATTAAATACTGAGTACTAAATTTTTAATTGTAAACTTAAGAAGTTATCCTTAACCTTACATACACAGATAAGAGTGGTCACTAAAAGCACTTTAACATCAGGACAGACATTGTTTTGAGGTTCAAAACTTTCAACTCCTCTACATACAAAATGCCCTAGAAGCAAAGAAAATCTTAAATAAATACACAGAGACAAACATGTGCAGCAAGATTGAACTAATGTGGATATGGAGAAGTTAGACAGTATGGGATCCAGGCTAGTAGGCGAAGCTTATGGCGAGATGGGGGCTCCATTCCTTGAGTGGAGGGGAAGGCCCCTGATGGAGGAAGACAGAATGGGGACAGCTTGTGACAGGGCTTACCCTCCTCCACAGGCCTCAGAGGCTCAGGGGTGTCAGCAGAGGGGGCAGCCCTGGGCAGCACAGGACAGGACTAGGTTCTCCTGGGTGATACAGGGATGGTGGGTCCTCTTAGGACAAGCCCTGGCCGGCTTGCCCCTCTGACTGGTGGCTCACTTGCATGCCTGTCACTGGACCCCAAGTGGGCAGCAGGGCCCTGTCACAGGCCAAGTAAGGGCAGTGGCCCAGCTCAGCATGATCTGCTGACAGTCCTGCTTGTGGCTAAGGCACACCCAGGCTCAGGGCCCAAGTAGCTACCTGAGTAATCCCAGATCCTAATGTTCCTTCCATCACAGACAGAGGCTTCGAGAAGCAGCCATCACAGTGCAAAGGCAATGAGACTTGAACCAACAAGCCACCCTGGCCAGCAAGACTACTCATCAGCCCTCAGCAGTGGGGAGCTGCTCCCAGGTGCCAGAAGCTGGAGGTGGTGGCTGCCTCAACTGCCCCCAATCCCCCCATCACCATTGGGGCATCTCTTAGATTATCCAAGAGGACAGAACCAAGCACACTCTCTGGGGGATCCAGCTTGGGAAGAGGTTTCAACACTGTCCTGAGACCCAAGGCAGGTAGATCTCCTTTTCCTCCTCCCTCCCAAGGGCAGGGTGGGCTGAGCTCCAGACATCTGCAAATATCCTCTGCAGAGGAGGCAGCAGAGCTGCCCTAACCCCTTTGTTCGGCACCCTGAGTTGGGCTGAGGAGGGTCCTCTCCTCTATCCCCTGCTTCCTACCCCACAATACAGACACTGATGGGGGAAGGCAGCTGGTACAAACACAGGAGTCTCAGCTCCGGCTCCAGCTCTGAGAATCACCACATGCACATACACACATGCACAATCGTGTCTATAGCACATGCGCACACACGTCTATAGTATGCACACACATGCACACCCATGTCTACAGCATGTGCACCCCCATGGTCAGACAGTGGTCCAGCCAAGGTACAGATGTTTGGAAGGCGAGTTCCTGTGTCTCCAGGGCCCCTGATCAGAAGCCCTAGCTGTCAGAAGGATGGACGCTGGAGAGAAAGGCAAGCTGGGAAAAGTGTTGTAGCAGGACATGCATTTTTGTCCCTGATGTGCATCATCACTTCTTCCTTCCAATTTTGGGCCAGAAACCAGCATCTTGCCTCTGAGCTCTGGAAGCTGCTGTGAGAGCAGAGGAAACACTCCAGCCTGGCACAGAAGTCCAGGCAATGGAAGTCATGTGGCAATGCCCCAGTGGTGTTGCCCATCCCGGCATTCCCTATCCAGATACAGTCCCAGGAAGGCGTGACTCAGACTTGTAGTAGGACTGGCAGTTCAAGTCCACTTTAAAGGATGGCTATGGAAAGTCGGCTCCAACATTCCACCTGCAAGCCTCAGCACCAGGTCCTGATTCACAGCGGTAAAGCTGGCCAGCCCTTCCTGGGAGGGTGGGAATTGGCCCTGCACACTCCCTGGGGACTTGGAAGCTCTGGAGACAGTTGGGAAAGAAGCCTGGGGACACCATGCCAGCACGACTCAGAGAAAAGCGCAAGTGCCGTCTGGGTGGAAATCAGGGACACACTAGGCCTCACTGAGGCCTTGAGAAGCTGGGTGGCCCCCTCCAGGGGTCTCAAAGAAGGCTGGCCAGGCTGGTGTTGGGTCCGTTCTGAGCTTGGAACTGCATGGGTGGCGGGCCATCTGTCCACTGCAGGAGGAGAGAACACATAAGTGAGGCCCTTCTGAACCACCTGCTTGGGTGACTAGTGCCATTTCCTACATCTGAGGGGCTCCTGAGACTAGGCTGAGTTAGGGATTGCTGGAGAGATACAGGGAGATGGCAGCAAAGGGTATGCTTCTTCCTCAGGGAGTATGCCCCACACCCCAGAGGGCTGCAGGCAAGGTGAGCCAGCCCTGAGGAGTCAACCAGCACCCCCATTCTGTCTCCCCACACCTCGCGCCTATACCGTGATAAGGTTATGCTCGGGGAGGCTGCAGGCCTCGATGTGGTCCTGGAGCAGCTGCTGAGAGAAGTTCTGGTGCATCTGGGCGGCTTCATGGGCATCTATGGCGTTCCCGCAGGCCTTGTTCAGGTCTGAGGGTAAGACACACAGAGGGTGAGCCTGCCTTGCCCTGCCAACACCCCGATGCACTCCCCTTGGGTGTGGGTGGAGCCCCAGGGTCAAACCCAGGCTCCACCAGTGGGTTCCTGTGTACCTGGCAAGTCATCAGCCTTGAGCCCTGTCTCGGGGTCAGCCAAGCCCCCCTGCCAGCAGATCTCATACGTGCTCTCCTAAGTTTCTGAGTCATGTCCTTAATGTGAGTGAGCAATGGGCCCGTAGGGGCAGACACAGGCTGCCTGGGCAATGAAGGCCCCTGGGCACACAGGAGCTTACAAGAGCAGGGCACCCAACACCTACTTCTGAGGCAGGAGAACTGAACAAGTCCACAAAACCCACTGCAGATAGAAGCAGCCTGCCTCCTGCCTCCTCCTCAGGGTCCAGGGTAAGTCTCTGTAAATGGGGGAGCAGCAGTAACAGCACTGCCACCTGATGAATGTCTGCCCTGCACCCAGAGCATTCCGGCCAGTCCTGCCTAACAGGACGAGGCCAAGCCTCAGGACTCATAGCCCAACTCTTTAACCAAATGCCAAGAATTAGCCTCACAGGTCCTGGAGAGACTAAACCAGAGCCTGAGCTGAGCTGACGCCATGACTGAGCCCAGTGGCCACTGCCCTCAAATAGCTTCCCAAGAACCTGAGAATGTGCTAAATGGGGTTGGTGACCTGTAGAGGCCAGTTTGAGCAAAGGCCAAGCAGGGCTTACTCAGCATCTCTAATCTCTGGGAAGGGCCAGCTGCCAAACTCACCTCTCAGCAGGGCTGACGACCACAACTGCACTGACATGTCCGGGATCTTGCTAGCCAGCTGCATGGCAGGCACCACCATGTTGTTACTCTCCTGTCAACCAAGAGCAGCCAGGGAGAGTGGGAGGCAGCACAGACACCTCAGGCCCCACCTGCTATACCTACCCCAGGCTATTCCCTCCTCTTGCTGCCTGGAAAACTCCTACTCCTACTTCAGAGCCCATCTCACATGCCTTTTTGTGAAAATACCCCTCGACCACCTTGGGGAAAAATAAACTGCCTACACTCCTTGGCTCTGTGTGTGTGGCACGGCTGCCATGGCAATTCTGTCATGTCATTCTAACCAGAGAGGAAGGCACTGGCAGTAGTCAGCTCTGGACCCATACCAGAAGCCAATTAGAAAGGCAGATTCTGGGGTCCCAGGGCCAGGGAGGAGGCATCAGTCTGCCCAATGGGAGTGATGAGGGCTGAATGGACAAAGGAGGGAGGAGACCATTCCCATGGGTCACCTCAGACATGTGGGACTGTGAGTTGCCAGGATGCCATGTTAACCCTCCAACCCTGACTCCATGTGACTGCACAGCACTGCCTCCCCACCCCAATTCCCCGGATGAGCTCAGGGAGGGCTGTTGGGGGCCCATAAGCATCCATACTAAACCCCGTGGTGACCGGCAGTGCTACTTGGTCACCACTCAGCTCATGAAACATTAGCCCCAATGGCTGGAATGTTAAGTTCAGGGTAACAGTGGGAGAATTCGCTATATGCAGCAGCCTGGGGGGCAGTTGTCACCTAGCCAAGAGACTTACAAATCCTCAAAACCAACTCCTGAGGCCTGGATTCAACAGCCATGGGTGTACAGACATCCTCCTTAGAGACACAAAGGGCCAACAACTTCACATTCTCCAGACTAACATCTTAAAGATAAGCTTCAGGTGGATCCTAAAGGTTTTCAAGACTGAATCAAGCCCACGTCACTCCACATGAGCCCAGGCACATAGGGAGCAGCACAGGTTCCCAAGCTCTGTATGATGCCCTAGGTTTACCCCAAGCATGAACCAGAGCTGCAGCTAAAGAGCTGCCTTGCCCACCCTTCCCTGTTCAAGGTGGCTTCTAGAGACATAAATAGATGAGAGGAAGGTCTGGTTCTAAGCCTGGATCTGCAGTTTGGGGCTGTGACCTTAATCTCCCCATCTGGAAATGGGGTGATCACAGCTACCACACTGAGACACAGGAGTACTGTACTTTGTGGGAGCTTCATTTTTTCCCTAGACACACACCAAGGCCACTGTCCTCACTGTGCTCAGAGACTGAGGGGCAGGGTAACAGAATGTTAAACAGAAGCAGAGCTGCATTCAGAAGGGAGAACCCAGAGCTCATCCTTTTTCTTTAGGGGTGGTAACATCTCCAGCCATAGCCACCAGGACCTGAGCAGGAGGGCACTATTAGCCTTGGCAAACATTTGTCACATGGTTGTGTGAGCAGGCTCATTTAAAAAGCTCATTCTTAGGGAGCCCTGGGGTTTGGTCAGATGAAACTTTACAGGCCAAGACACCTGACCTGTGTCATCTGTCCTATGAAAACAGCTCAAGTCAGGTTGGATAAACTACAGAGTAGATGCTGCTTCAAAATTCTTGCTACTGTTAAAAAAAGGTCTAATATAGTAGTGCAGGGGAAGACAAGGTGTAAAACTATAAAACATCCTGAAAAACAAAACCTGTGGGTGGGTAGGGGCGGACAGTGGAAAAAGCCAGAAGACAGAGGATATGCAATGATTTTCAACTTTGCTTCTCAGAGCTTCTATGATAAAATTGTCATATTTTATAATACGGACAAATGTTTTCTTTTAAAAATTAAAGGTTTGTGAGGTCAATGGGTGAGAGCATGTGACAATGCACAATCAATGGGGAGACTTGGAGTTGGACAATCCCACCAGAACCAGCCCCAAGGACCAGTCTAGGTGAGAGTGGAAACAACGGTGACCTGAGGATACCATGTGTGCTGGGCAGAAACAGAACCCAAGGGATTCTGACTGAGAGGACACCTCTCCACCCCAGGTATTAACACACAGAAAGGGGAACCTGCCTCCGTCGTGCCAGCTCCAGGAAGCTCCACCAAGCACTGGGTTCATCTGCCCCACAGACCCACACTCTAGGGATCCAAAGTTCCCTAGTCCTGCCCCCCAGGCTGTGTGAGCCAGGGCACCCCTGCCCTTGTCAAGCCTCATGAAACAAAGAGGGCTGTGTGTGTGGTGTCACTGAGACAAGATCATCGAGGGGCAAAGGATGCAAAGCACAGCTTGATGGTGCCCCTCCAAGTATCACACTGTCCCCTGCCCCTCAGTATGGCCCTGGACACTCACCCTGTGGTTCCCCAACACGTAGAAAATGTGGCCCAAAAGCACCAGAGAGCATGCTGTGAGCCGGTTCAAGTCCTCCGCATTAGACATCTTCAGAGTTTCTCGCAGAAATCGCCTACATGAGGGGAATAGACTGAGACCGAAACACCTTTGGGGGAGGAAGAGGCAGCAGCAGCCTCTTAGCCCTGAGTAGAGCCCACCTGGTGGGGCGGGCAGAGGGCCTGAGCACACACTGTAAGGGGAGAAAACCACTTAGAGGGCCAGCCCAGGTTGCCCACCCTTCTCTAGCACTCACTTGGCCTCATTGTAGCGTCCCTGGAAGAAGGAGAAGAGTCCACGCACGTAGAAAGCTGCTGCTCGAAGGCAGTGAGAGCTGGTGGGAAAGTGAAGCCACAATTTGGTGGGGTTTTTGTAAATATAGCGGGCTTACAAAAAGGGAGTGTAAAGTGGTAGTGGTGGTGGTGGTGGTGCAAGGCATTGGGTAAAGGGCAGCCAGGGGCCCCACAGGTGGTGGCACCACCCCAGAGAGCAGAGAATACATAAGACAGGTGGTGGCAAAGTGGGAACTTAGCATGGGTCTACCTACCTGACAGGGAAGCTGTGGTCTGGGTTGATCCTCTCCAATAAGCTGTATAGCTGCAAAGAAAATGACAGTTGGGATCACTCTGCATTTCTAAATTTGAAAGAGTTTGGCCCCAACTATGCTAGTAAATTGATGAGGGCTCCCTGCAACTTCCTGATGGCACTGAGCCCTCACCCTGAATCCCACTGCTGGGCAACCTGCTGGCAGAGGTGGGCAGGATCTTCTAGAGCAGGTGAGGGAACTACAGGTGACTGCATGGGCTGCTTACTTCCTCACACCCCCATGGGAATCACAGCCTCCAGTGAGAAGGGTCTGGTGCAGGGTCCTTTTATCCTCAGCCTACCCTGCCCTATGTCAGGTCGGGGTGCATGGGCCACAAGGCTTCACTGTGATTCTACAACAGACAGTTCAGGGTAGAAGAAACTGAATTTGCTCTGGGAGATTTGACAAAGTTTGGCTTGTTTTCAACAGGGAGAAGTGTTACTTAGCCAGGGAATGTTTCTGTCCCAGATGTGGCCTCCCCCAGCCATGCTGCATTCTAAGGACAGGTACACTGTGACTGCTGAGATGGCTGGTGCCCAAGACACCTCCCTCCCCAGCCCCTGAATAAAAGTTGAAAGAAAGGATACCAAACATGAAGCATGTCACCTACTACCTCTTGGTGTCTATTTCCTTCCCGTATATACACACTCGCCAGGTTGGTCACGATGAAGGCCCACAGCTCCTGGTGGTTGGTGAGCTGAAATGGGGACACAGGGCATTAGGGGCTGCTCATGGCATGGGAGCCGCCCAAACATTCCCTGGCGGCTACTGTGGAACCTCCCATTCTCTTTAATTCAGACACCACCCCCCCCACCAACGCCTGCCTCCTAAACTCAAGAACAGTACAGCTGTTAGTTCTTTTGGCTATAAAACTATCATCTGTTATGAGAAATTTAGGGAACAGAATTCTAAGGAAACCAGCCACACTGACCCTGTCTTCAGAACACACTATATTTTGGTTCATTTTCTGCTTGTTTTTCAGGACTGAAACCCGGGCAGCCACTGCCTCCAAACCATGGTGATCCTGAGACCCTATGAGCACTGATACAGCAGAGGCACATGTTGGTCCTGGGGAAGCCCCCGCCAGGAAAGAGGCCATAGATGCTACTAATGGTCAGTGGTGGGTAGACCATTGTCCCCAGTTCTTGGGAACCGAGAATGGCCAAGACAGGGACCAATCTGAGCCACCCAAGTATCACCCAGGCCCTGGTTCCCAGTGGGGTTGAGCAAGCACAGCTGTACAAAAGGCTGAGGGTGAGGGGGAAATGCAGACCCCACCTGCAGGAGGTCCAGGTCTTCTGATACAGCAGAAATGCTCTGGTTAGTTTGTTATAGGATCACAGGAAGAGCTCCTGATTGAGGTCGGGGGGGGGGGGGGGGAGGTTGGGTCTGAGTTCTGATTGTACCACTTCCCTGCCATTCCCTCTCGGCTAATGGGGAATTCACTGGGACAAAATCAGAGCATCAGGTGCTGCTTGAGGGAAGTGAGATGAGGAGGAAGGGGCCAAGAGACCCTCACAGGCCCTCTGATAACTGCAGGCAGCGTGTGTGTGTGTGTGTGTGTGTGTGTGTGTGTCAGGGAAATCCTGGCAGCCTGAGCCGACTGGGGCACAGAGTGGGCATGGGAGTGGCACTGTTTTTGCTCTTCATGCTCTGGTGTGCTGCCTCTACCTGCCGCCATGTGGAGCATCTTGGAGGAGCAGTAACACCACCAGAGCCCAACCCTAGGAATAAAGAGGTCTGGAGACTGGCAGAGTGGAGCTCCATCTGACAGAGTTAGGGCACACGTGACACCCCCAGTGACCTCACCTGAGTCACAGAGCCACCCCCATACCCCAACATCTCTGCTTGGGGTCACCCCCGGACTACCAGGAGAAGGTGTTGCTGGCCTCCTTTTCCTGGAAGCACATCGGGGCCGAAGTGAGGATGTGCTTGTCTGGTCCTGGAGCAAGGTGGGCAGAGCTGAGATCTGCCACTGGGCTGTTGATTCCTGGACCTGCTGACTCCATGATGATGTGGCACCAGCCAAATCTAAGACCAGGACATGCCCTAGCAGAGCTTCCCATCTGGCAGCAGCAGGTGGCCTCTGGCCCAGAGCATCTAGGTCATGGGGCTGGTGCAGGGTCAAGGCATACCCAGCTTTGTCTCCCAGCTCTGCCATGGGGCAGTTCTGGGGAGCTCCTGAACCTCACCAAAGTGACTGCATCTATAGCTATGACACGAGTCATCACCAGCCTGGTGAGCTATGAGGGCTGGGAATCAGGAGTGAAAGTGGCTAAACAGGCTGTGGCACCAGTGGGTGCCGGGTTTTCCCTCATTGCTGCCCTTCGGTTTAGTAGAAGACCCATCCCAGGCTGCCCAGGAGCCCCCTCACCCACAGCAATTCCTTGTCAGGCTGTGCTGCCAGCACTGGCCTTGTCCCCATCTGAGAAGCACAAAACCTGCCATGGAAAGCCCTGTGGCTGTTGTCTTCATCACAGCCCATGCCTGACTCCTTACTAAGAAACACTGCCTGCCCCATGCAGTGAGGGCCAGCATCTTACCCGCAGGGCTGTGGTGAACTGGGCTTCTGCGTTGTCCATGCAGTTCACGGAGACACAGTACAGGCCCTGGAAGAAGGAGGCAGTGAGGGCCTGAGGCCTCGTCACTTGCCCAGGGCTGCATGGCTACACCTGGACAAGCCTGACCAGTGACTCTATGAGCCAGCTACACCTGAGCTTTTGCCTTGGCAAAGATGCAGAAAAACAGCATGCTTAGTTATTCCCTCCTCCTGAGACCTAAGTCAACTTGGACTCAAGGTGTTTGTCAGAATGAAGTCCACTGGGAATGTTCTAGATTCTGCCTGGGGTGATGGTAATGGGGTTACTCATTGGAATGGGGCTGGGGCAGGCAGTCCTGCATACTCACCAGCAGCGTGTGCAGCTGTGCTGCGTGGTTGGAGAAGAGCCGGGGCGACTGCTGGCACAGCTGGCAGACCTGGGAGATCTGCCGGGAGAACATGCCCAACGTCATGGGACCTGTAACCCCGGATCATGTCCACACCCTGCCTGCCCTAACTTGGGTATAAAGTTCTGGCGAATATGTCCATTGTGGGGGCAAAGGGCAGCCCTCACCTCCTTGAGGACAGTGATCCTTGTCTGTGACCTGCCTTTTCCTCCCTTTCCAACATGTCTTGGCTATTAGCACCTTTGCCCTGCTTAAGGCCCTGTGCTTTCTCAAGAAGGCAGTAAGCAGGGGTTACATGGAGCATGGAGGGCTCCATATTTCTTGGGCACTCCAGACACGGTGTGTTCTAGAAATGTTGACATTGCCTAGCTTTTAGAGAAAGGGCCACTGATTTCTGTATCAGATTGTCTGATCAACTGTGCCCTTGCTGGGTCACCAACTGCCAAGTTATAGTGAATTGACATGGACAAATGTCCTGTTGATGTGCACTGTGCAAATTTACATTCTCCTATGCAGTGACTTCTGAGACTTGGCAAACTCCAACCACCTGCTCCTGGACCCTCCCATCCTGTGTGTGCGCAGCCCTTAGCAGCCTCACCTCCTGTAGTGCGGTGGCCTTGTGTCCTGTGACGAGCCTGCACATGATGATGTGCTCAAGCAGGATCACTTGGAAGGAGGATAGGATGGGGCTGCAGTCGAGCACTGGAGGCAAAAGGAGGATGAGCACTCAGGGTGCAGCTGGGGAAGCTGAGGAGACGCCAACCCCACCACATGGACCCACTGGCTACCAGGTCTGAGCCTACTTGCTCTGCTGGGCACCACGCCAGCTCTCAGCCTGTCACTTCGCCCGTGCCCATTGCACCCTCGAGTGACGGTTCATCTCCCTGTCCAGGGGGGGAGGGAGACAGGCTCATAGCAGGTTCTGGTGACCAGAGTGTTCCAAGAGTAAGAAATCCCTGAGGGACTTGTTTTCCACCCTGACGCACCACAACCCAGACACGTGCTCAAGAACACTCCAGACACAGTAGGTTGTAGAAATGTTGACATTGCCCAGGAGTGACGCCGTGTGACAGCCTCAGGAAGCAGTGGGGAGACCCGATTCCTAGCTTCCCCAAGTGGCTGTCCTCATGTTGGAACTAGACAGTGCAGACCTTTCCCAACTTGGCCAGAGGGAATGAACTGTGATCCCCAAGGGATTTGGTTTTCTGGCTAATGGCTCCTGGGTGAGCAGGTTAATGGGGACACTGAATCAGTGCTCTGGGTTCCTGCTAGTCAAAGGTCCCTGGTCCCAAAGGATAGATAGGGTAGTCAAGCATCCAGGAAGAACCCACAACTTTCAGGCCATCTGCTGTCAGCAAGAGCCTAATTCAGATCTCGGCCTCACACTGAGCACAATCCATGTCACAACACTGATAATAGCAGCCACCCCATTTCAATTGAGCACTGTTATCTCAGCAGGCCCATGTAGAATTGACTATCACACTTGTCTTGTGTCACGGGGTGGACAGGACGGAGATGGCACAAGACCCCTAGCCAGGGATCAAAGGTCAAGCCGAGGCCTAGCCTGCTTTGTCCTGACCCCCGGTTGCCCCCATTTGCAACTAGGGTAATAAGACCCATGGGGCGGGGACTCATGGGGACAGCTTAGCACTGTGGTTCTTCAGGCCCAGCACGACATTGCAGGCAGGCCACATACCAAGGGGCACAGTGGCCATGTGACCCACCCAGCCCAACTTACTCTTCAGCTTCTCCAGCTGCATGAGTGCCTTATCTGTGTACTTCTGAGCCTTCTCCAGGTAGCCAGCCTGCATTGAGTGCATCACGGTCACCTGGCGACAAGACCAGATGGGGGTGGTCACTATGGCCCTCTCCTCACCTACCTGGCCCCTGGACTCAGCCCTGGGGACTCACCAGGTAGACAAGCACACACATGTGCTCCTTGGGCAGCCAGTGGAAGAGGTCGGCAGGGTTGCTGGGCAAGATCTCATCATCATGCAGTGTGGAGATAGTCTGAATGCACTGTTGCAGCTGCTTCAGGCATGGCTTCACGCTCTTCACCTGCAGTGGGTGGGCAGCACTGAACACCTGAGTACCTGTCCACTCCCAACAGGTGCCAGCTCACCATTCCCTTCTTCCCAGGAGCTCCTGCCACACCGATCACCTACAGGAAGCCTGCCCCCCAAATGGGTCAGCAAGCTCTCAGGGTAGGGGTCAGGGTCAGGGTCAGGGAGGTCATATGTGGGACTGAGGCTCAGCCACCACCCAGTGCTGGGTCTAACACCAAGAATGAGGAGAGGCCTGCCCAAAGACCCTGCATGAGCTATGTTTCCTCCTTCCTGCAGTGACCCTGAGGGAAGGATAGGGCTGGGGCAGCTAGCAGTCATCCTCAGGGGCAGGAAGTAGCTTCCTGGGCCCAGGAGTCCTACAGGTGCCATGCCTTGTACAAATTGACCTCTGGGCACTGGGAAGCCCTGTCCCAAGGCCCCATAGGATATGTCCAGAGCACCCCATGAGTCTGCTCTGTGTTCCTATGTATTGAGCGTGGCACTTGGCCCAACAGGTAAATGTAGGCATAGGTGGGGGAACTGAGGCAGTCCCTTACCAACGAAAGGCCTGCCCAACACTTTCTGGGGCACCATCTGCGGCTTCCTAGGGCCCAAGGCCAGGCCTGTGATCAGTCACTGGGATAGGGTGGGGTGAGGTAGATGGGACAACACCCTCAAAGGCTGAGACAATCACCCATAGGGAGTATAGCATCTCCTCAACTACATGGGGATTATAAAGTCAAGTTTCGGGCACAGCTGATTCCATCAGTCCCTACTCGAACCTCACAAAGTTCTCATCAGTTGGGAGGGGCGGGGGACGATGGATGGACAGACACTGCTTTAGTATATTCTGTGTGTCAGGCACCTTGCAAGAATCCTCAGTTTATTATCACGGAAATGTGTGAGGCCATGACTACTCCTGCCATGAGGACAGGCCATTCTCAAGAGTACCCTATGCCCTCAGGGACATAGCACTCATGCCAGAGCACAACAGGGTATGTGGGGGAGCTAAGCCCTGAATGAGATGCACTTTGTTGAGAAGGACAGGAGGCAACAACAGAGTGGGTAGCTCAGCCTGAGGTTCCTCCCCATCACCTGCCTGCTCCTCAGGAGCTTGCCCTATTGTGGAGGCACTACGCACCTGCCCTGCATCCAGGTAGTGTGTCACCTGGAGGACCAGGAAGAAGACCCGTAAAGACTCCTTCTGAATGGGATTTCCCTGCCAGTTCTCGACAATCTGTCCACAGAGGGTCAGCAGTGGGTGGACTTCCTGCAACTTGCGCTCCATCAGCAGCAGCTGGGGAGGGAGAGAGGCACAGGTGCTGAGAGCCCCTCCCAGTTTACAGGGCCACGGTCTGCTTGCCCACCCACTGGGGGACTGATGGAACCATGCAGGGAGGGCAAAAAGCTGGGCTGGAACCCCATCCAGGCTGCTCCTTCCTCAGCACAAATCGCACACCTGGAATCTGAGTTTCACCTCTGAACCCAGCTGGAGCACAGGGGCCTCACTCTGGTGTCTGCCTGCAGTGCTTAAGGATCAGGGTGCCCAAAGGGCTGTGCCACAGTGAGCAGGAGCCCTGCCTCATGTCCGTCACACCAGCACCATTCTGCTCAGCCTCAACTTACCATCCCTTTGCTGAGCAGGAACAGCGCCCTAGAAAACAGAGAGGGGGAGTCAGTCTGCGAGGCCCAGGTGCCTCCTGGGATGACTGCCACCCCAACATTCACAGGGACCAACAAGCAACCTCGGGGAATGGTTAAGCAGATGCCAGTGACCCCCAATGAGGCTAGTTTTATTTACAAGACTGTTCTACTTTGTCCTATTTGATCTTTCTTTACGTTTTTGGCCTAATTGAGACATTCATGTAGCTCAAAAGTCCAGAAGACACAGACAGATGCTCAGAAATCAGGGAGAGGCAGGGTATAGGACAGTGTACTTGCCACAATCTCACTCTTGCTGACACAACATTGGTAAACAGCATAGGGTGTGGGAAGAGTGGGCAGGATTGGGTGTCTGAACCCAAATCCATGCCTAACTGTGGCCCCTACGCACCTCCCCTTCCTCACCTGTGACCGGCCAAGCCCCTTCAGATTCTCCTGAGTGTTAAGAGGGTGAACTTGGGGAGCCCTGGACATGTTAGCAGTCCCACCACCCACTGTCTGCACCCACAATAGTCAACAAGGCTAAATTTCTATTGTTTCTCTTAAACTTTTGGCACTTTCTAAATGTGTGTGCCAGCTGTCATCAACAAAAATAATAAAATAAGCAAGTTAAAAAGTTTAGGGAACAGCTAAAACAATAGGGGGAAAAGCTGGGAGATAGTCACTGCCTTCAGGAACAGCTGGAGTCATGAAGAGCCCACAGGCCCGTTTGTTCAATGTCTGCCTCTATCCCACCAGCCTTGGCAGAGTCCCTGTGTACTGCAGCCAATACCCCACCAAGTGGGTGCCATTCCCCCTTTTTACAAGTGAGGAGACTAAGGTGGCAAGTCAGTCACACAGCCTGCCAGATGTTTGTGCTCCAGGCCACCAAATTCTTCCCTATTGTTACGTCAAGGTGTAAATACTCCAGGTCTACCTGCCAACTGTTTAACCACTGAAGTTGAAATTGAAGGCTTGGTACTTCACATTGAGGTTCCCATGTTGTCACATAGGAAGCACCTGCTCAGAGGCCCTACATCAATGGTCAGGGGTTCTGGGCCAGGTGACCTGCAAGCCCGGTGCCCTGGTGGAGCCCACCTGAGTAGCCCACCAAAGGTGGCATGGAAGCCTGTCTGGGGACACTCATGTGTGAACATGCAGAGTGTGTGGCTGCCCCTGTGCCCTCCAAAGTGTGTCACCATAGACCCAGTGAGAAGCTGCAACATAAGGGGGCCAGGAAGGACCAGGAATGTGAGGCCAGATTGTGTAACAGCTGCCATCTCAGGGCAGGGTGGCTGAGGGATAAGGACAGCCTATGGAAAGCTGTGTGGCTCAGAGAAGAGACTTGGGGACCGTTGTGTCCCAACAACTCCATGGGGTAAGCTCAGCTCTGTTATAAAACAGAACTTTCCAGAACTCCAAAGCACACAACAGAAAAAGAGCTCTGCTACCTGGAGTCTGTTTAGTGCAGAAGATTCTTCTCTTTGGGAGGGAAAAAGAGATTAGAGGCCTTCACAGAGGGTGCAGTGAAGCTCCTATGGCCTCTGATCCTGACACCCAACCCTAGGGGCAAAAGTCTCCAGATGGCTCAGCCAGTGTGGCTCAGTGGTTAACCGTCAACCTATGAAGCAGAAGGTCATGGTTCAATTCCCAGTCAGGGCTCGGGTTGCAGGCTTGATCCTCAGTGGGGGGGGTGCAGGAAGCAGCCCATTAATGACTCTCTTTCATCATTGTTGTTTCTATTTCTCTCTCCCTCTCCCTTCCTCTCTCTGAAATCAATAAAAACATATTTAAATATATATATAAGTTCTATTAAAAAAAAAGTCTCCAGATGGTCTAAGCAGTTTTAAGCATAACATTAACCTATGTCCCCCTTTTTATTTTAAAATATGTTTTTATTGATTTTAGAGAGAAAGGAAGGGAGAGGGATAGAGAGACAGAAACATCGATGAGTCATTGATCGCAACCAGGGCATGTGCCCTGGCTGGAAATTGAACCATGACCTCCAGGTTCATGGGTCAATGCTCAACCACTAAGCCACACAAGCTGGGCTCCCTTTTTATTTTAAAGAGAGAAAAAGGGAGAAACAACGATCAGCTGCCTCTGGCACGCATACACCTCAACCAGGGATCAAACCCACAACCTGGGTATGTGCCAACTGGGAACTGAAGCCGCCATCTTTCTTTTTTCTTTTTATTTTTTTAAAATGGATCTGTATTGATTTCAGAGAGGAAAGGAGAGGGAGGGAGAAAGATAGAAACATCAATGATGAGAGAGTCATTGATCTGGTGATTGAACCCCAATTGCCTGGATCCTAGGTCGATGCTCAACCACTGAGCCACACCCGGCTGGGCATGAACTCAGTGCACGGGACAACACTCCAACAGAGCCACACCACCAGGGCTTGTCCCTTCTTTTATACAAACTTCCACTTACTCCACTTACTGTGTTGTTGTGTATCTAAAAGCTCTTGGGTGTCCCAAAAGGGACACTGGAGTTACCTTAGGTGCTGCCAAGCACACTGGGTATGCCCTTGGCAGGCACCATTTTCGTACCTGCTCCACAAAGGGGATGAGCCCAGCAAATTGCACAAGCACTTTTTATTTCAAGATACTAGGTATGTGTAAATGCCTATTGTGCTGAGAATGACAGCTGCCCCTGACCCTCACAGTCAACTCTTCAACTTCATGAATTAACAGGGTGAATTGATGGAGTGAAAGACATTCTAGTGGTGCTTTAATTTGTACATCTCTTACTACGAGTACAGATGACCGCTGTTTCATGCTGAAATGCCAATTCTACTTGTTGCCCAGGATCAAACGGCTGAGCTCTTTCCAAGTGAGATGTAAGGAGAGGGTGCCTACCGTGTGTACTCGGATCCCACCACCCGTGCATACTCGGCTCCTACACCTAGGAGGTCACAGGCCGACACCAGGTCCTTCTCAAGAGTGTGCAGTTGCTAAAAAAGAGAAACAATAATAATCCTTCCTTCCAAACCTCTTGCTTTATCATACTCAGTACCTGACCTTAAGGCTTTGTTGGCAAGTTAAAGTGAACCTCCCCACCTGTCAAGAAAATTGCCTCAGTGTCAGTTTTGAGTTAAATTAACCAAATCATGTCATCAATGTTGACGGCTTTAAGTACAGAACTCTATTTTGCCTACAGTGTACATCATCTAAGTTTAATAGTGCATAGAGCCAGCAGTTAACACTCATAGGTACAAACCCCCAGGGCTGCACGAGTATATCTTTGCACTTTGGTCATCTTCAGGGGCCGGTCAGTAAGGAGGAACCAGAGGCACCCCAAACAAGGACTCCTTCAGGAGCAATTATCTGCAGGAGTTTCAAACCCAGAAGCTTTAGGCTAAAAGGAAGGGGCACCTGTGGAGCCTCAATTTAGCTTGGGCTCCCAGATGCATGAAGTACCCTCCAACTCTGTGACCTGAGGTAGGTGTCTCACTGCCTGGCTCACTTCTTATCAATGGGCAAAGCATGATGGGAGGATTAAAGGAGACAGTGCTGTGTGGGACAGCAGCAGGCCAGGGGATAAAGAGCTCAGGGGTGCTGGCTAGGTGAGCTCTTCCCAGCAGGCACCCTGAGCCACATCATTCTGGGATGAGGGACTCCCATGGAGCGAGGAAGAAGCAATTCCAGCCTAGGGCCTACACTCCACACACACAGGCAGGTGATGGAATTGTGTTACAGAAGGTAGGCAAGAGGCAGTGTAGAGGGCAGGCTGCTGGGTAGGGGATAGGAGAGGCTGGAGGCCAGCAGTGAGAGGGAGATGTGGGCAGTGCCCAGGACAGAAAAGGTGACCCTCATGGTGGAGCCTAGCTACCCCAGAGCCTACAGGCCCTGTCACTACAGCCAGGAAGACCCAGTCCAGAAAACCCCCTCTACCAAAGCACTGAGACCAGGGCACCATGTCTGGAGAGCTGGGGGAGCTCAGGTGAGGCTGTGCCTCAGCATCCCTGAAAAGGCTTGACTCAGGCAGACATTCACTGCCCAATAGGCAGCCCCTTAGAATCTTGGCACAGCTCTAAAAAAAACATAGTGGGCTTCTGGCAAAAAATGCTTCCAAAATTTAAATGAACACAGGCCAAAGGGAGTACCAGGAGGGAGGGTAATACAATGACAAGGCCCCCTGAGTCAGCCCCTGGAGAGACAGGGACTCCCACCAATCACCCCCAATGCTGAATGAAAGACCTGTGCTGGGGGTACTGCTGATGTCAGAGGCTAGAAGGGACTTGAGAGCAGACTAAAGAATCATCCCTGTGTCCCCATCCTCTTGGTGCAGCAGCCCGAAGAGGGCCTGTGTGTCCTGGAGTCTGCCTTTATTTGTACTTAGGCAAACGCCAAGGTAATGGCCCAATTCGGCACCCACGTGTCTTGGAGAAGCCCTACAGTACTCACAGCAAGCTGGAAGAGCAGGCGGCAATGCCAGTATGGGGTCTGCTGTGATATCTGGATCGCTTTCCGCAGCAGTGGCTTTGCTGCATCAACGGAATTCTGAAAGGAAACAGTTACATTTGGGGAGGAAAAGAAACAAGCTGGCAGGCAAGCTGGATTTCTTATGCAGCAGTTGGGTTGCCAGAAGGCAACTCCCATTCACACTCACCAAAGCATTTATGGGTTGCTGATTTACTTTACTAAAAGAAGAAAAGAGCCTGGCCAGCCATGGCTCAGCAGTTGAGCATCAACCTAGGATCCAGGAGACTGAGGTTCAATTCCTGGTCAGGGAACATGCCCAGGCTGCGGGCTCAATCTTCAGTCGGGGGTGTGCAGGAGGCAGCCCATCAATGACTCTCTCATCATCCTCCCCCTCCCTCCCTCCCTCCCTCCCTCCCTCCCTCCCTCCCTCCCTCCCTCCCTCCCTCCCTCCCTCCCTCCCCCTTCCTCTCTGAAATCAATAAAGGTATATTTAAAAAAAAAAAAGGAAGAAAACAGCCCTGGCTGGTGTGGCTCAGTTGGCTGGTTGAGAATTGTTCCATGCACCAGGAGGTTGCAGGATTCCCACTCCAGGGCACATGCCTGGGTTGTGGGCTCAATTCCCGGAAGGGGGTACGCAGGAGGCAGCGAATCGATGTTGTGCTCTCATATGCATGTTTCTCTCTCTCTCCCCCTCTCCTTTCCTCTCTCTCTAAAAAAATCAATTAAAAAAAAAAAAAGGTCCAGCCCCTGTGGCTCAGTTTGTTGAGCATTGTCCCATGCACCAGGAGGTTGCTGGTTGGATTCCTGGTCATGGTACATGTCCAAGTTGCCAGCTCAATCTACGGGGGGGGGGTGGTGGGGGGGTGCAAGAGGCAGCCGATCAATGTTTCTCTCTCTCTCTTCCTCTTCCTTCCTCTCACTGAAATCAATAAAAAAGTAGAAGAAAAAATATTTTTTATTTTTTACTGGCCAAGACGTTTTTTTTGCATTGCTCTTAAAATCAACTAAATTGAAAGGAGCTTTAGTTCAAACTCCTGAACAAATTGGATGACAACTGCCATCTTTCTTGTACTATAAGAGAGATGAGCCAGGGGTGTGAAGCACACACTCCCTCACTCCCTGTTGCCCAGGGAGCCTCAAAGGCAATTGCTCAAAGGTGTTGGGGGGAAGGCAATTTTCAGCTACACCTGAGATTAGGAACCAGATTAAGATGATAAACTGTATGCACTTGTACAAGAACTAATCATCTTTAGCGTAGGAACAAGGCTGTTTTCCAAGTCTCTGGAAAGTCTTAGAAAAATACTCTGTTGGTCCTTGGAGCAAGTGATCACCCACAGCCACCTCATGCCAGGGTGCGGGTGGTAGCAAAGTAACAGGAAGCATTAAAATCCAGGAGGAAGTCAGAAGAAAAAAACCCCAAAAAGCTCTGGCCAGGTGGCTCAGTTGGCTGGAGTATCGTCCATATATCAAAAGGTTGCGGGTTTGATTCCCAGCCAGGGCACGTACCCAGGTTGCAGGTTCGATCCCCAGTCGAGGCACATACAGGAGGCAACCGATTGATGTTTCTCTCTCTCTCAAATCAGTAAGAATATATCTTCAGGTGAGGATTAAAATAAATAAAAAATAGGACAGCCAAGAGGAAGTCAGTCTACTCCTGAGAGTACCAATTTGCCACTGCACTTTCACTACAGAGAGAGGTACTGCTTTCAGAAACCTTCATAGGCTCTTACCTCTTGACAGTATAATTCAGACAAAAGACTTGCTGCTTCAAATTTAACATCTTCAAACTGTGGGATCTAGTGACACCTGGTTAAGGAAGTACAGATGCTGCAAAAAGGTCAGTTTAAAAGAAATAATGTGTGGGGTTCTTATACTGTAGAGGTTCGCCAGTCAGGTGTGTACCCACCTGCTCTGAAACCACAAGTTCACGTATTCCCCCAGTGATCCCTGAGCTTGCTGCTGGCCAGGTGTGGAACTGAATGCCGAGGCTTAAACATGGCACCCATGGTGAGGCCACTGGTCTAAAGGGACAGCTACAGTTGAGCAGGGATTCTCCAAGTGGTCTGTGAGGCAAGTCCTAAACCCATGGGGTGCAGGATATCGGGGATTTAAGTTTATAACACATTCTTCTTATTTAAGTTTATAACACATTTCTTAAAGGAAACAATACCAAGAAAAGGATACTTGCTGTGATATCAACCACTGAAAGAGAAATAAAAAAGTATTAATTCTCAGCCAAATGCATGGCACATTGCTCACTAGCTCTGCTTTGGGGTTTACACAGGTTGTCTTGTCACAAAGACTGCAGGTGTTCAGATAAGTGGGAAGGTAGCTTATGGGCTCATTTTCCCTCTAATCCAGCAACCAGAGTGTGCCTGGGGGAGAGGGAACAAGCATTTGCTCCCTTACTGACAGGGTGCTTCCTGTCACACCATGCACAGGCACCTGACTCTAACTCAGAGCCACTCCCACTAGGGCGACAATGCTTCAGAAGGGGAAGGAGTGCAGAGGGGTTCCCATATGCCATTCATTGCAGTATTCCCATAGCAAATCATAACATGAGGAATCAATTACAACTGGAGAGTGGGTCTCGGGGGTTTCAGTCCTTCCTGGAGAAGCGGCATTTAAAAGATTCTTGGAAATGAGCAGACAGACTCAGAGGGGAGGGAGAAGAGGTCCAGGAAGGACTTGTGTGGGCAGTGCCTGGCAAGGGGCAGAAGAGATGATTCTGAGACCTGAGCTTGCAGTCCCTTTGCTGGCACACATGCAGGACATGGTTCAGCCAATGACACATTCCCACTTGGAGATTGCTGTGCCCTGGAGTTCCACATTCCTACAGGAGGCAGTAAGGTGCCAGGACAGTCCACCACACTGACCACATTCTGTCAGACCATCCAATACTCAAGCATTCACCTGACACTTGTCCCATAAATGTTCTCAGAGTAGTGGTGGGTTCTAGAAGGCAGATCTAGGGCTGAACAGAAGACCCTGACTTGCCATGCTCTATGGGAGAACAGCATGGGGTGGGAGTGGGGGGGGGCACATCTGGGGCTGGGTGTGTGTGTATGTGTGTTCCCAGGCAAAGGGGGAGTAGGAGGTGCTCTTGGGAGAGAAGAGCCTGTAAAAAGGCAGAAGGTCAGGAAGATAAGGCTGGAAGGTGTGCCACTCAGCAGTGACTGTGGGTCCGAATGCCCTGATGTCACCCATGGAACCTGACCCAATCAGAAGCATAAAAAAAAGCACCCAATGAGATCTGAGTTTTAAGAGTATCCTAGATGCAGCAAAGAGAATGCAGAGGGAAGAGGAAGAGGAGCCAGAGACTAAAGGCCCAAGGGGCTTGCTGGCTGGGAACATGAGCAAAGGGAGGGGCTAGTGAAACCTGGGGGACAGCCTTGGGGTTGGAGATGCCTTTAGGGCAAGAGTGAGTGATGGAGGAGGAAGTCACAAAAGAGGCTGAGAAAGACCTGGAACTGCATCCCAGACAGCTGACTGAAAGACACAGGTGGGCCAGGAGGGGGAGCTCTGGGAGAGGAACAGAGAGAGCACTCAGTGCCACTGGGCTCCAGACTCTTTCATGCACATGCACACAAGCACATGTGCAGGTGTACACACACAAGCGCATACATGTACACACGTGTGCTTGCAGAGCCGAAGCAAAAGGCACTCTGCAGCCAGCCCAAGTATCCCTTCCCAACACCCTACTGCAGCAGGGTAAGCAAGGGCTCAGGGTCCCCAGAAGGCAGGGCCAGTGCCTGCTGTCAGGATTGCAGCCCCAGAGGTAAGGTTCGTCAGCTGGAGTCTGTATACAGAAACAGTGGGAATGGGCCCAGCTCCAGCCACAAGTGGCACAAAGGTGGTAAACACAGAAGTCAGGGCTTGCTTTCTACAGAAGCCACTCCTCCCCACGGGGAAGGGCAGTCCAGCAACAGAAGCTCCTGTAGGCCACCAACTGGGAGGAGGAATGGATGCTGTGTAGGAGACTGTGTGACTGAAGAGCTTGATTAGGGACATGCTGAGATCTGGTCCAACCCTGAGATTCTGTGGTCCCGCAACTCAATCTCCATGTGCAAGACCTACCTCAGGCAAAGCCTCTGTGCTGAAGGGGAGCCCTCTAGCAAGAGTACAGAGTGGATAAAGAGAACGTGTACATACACAAGAGGACGGAATTAAAGGTGTGGACCTACATGGAGGAGCTGGATCCTAGTCGCCCTTAGCATCTGTTCTTAGGGCTACAACCTGCTTCCATTCTCTCATGCATGTGCTATGGCCTCCACTTTAAACACACACAAATGGGGGAGGTTAGATAAAGCCTTATGATGTGCCTCCTCATAGTGTTGTGTCCCCAGTTCCTGCAACAGGCCAACACACAGGAGGTGCCTTGGAAATATTTGTCACATGAATGATTTCATCTAACATCACCAGGAAATGAGAGTGTCCTTATGAGCAAATGGCCACAGAACTGAGGCTTATGACTTTCAAACACAAAGGCCTAACTCCTAAATAGTATCAGACAGCTCCCTTCAAACATCACTGCTTTATGTCCAGGTATTAGCATCAGTGACACCTTGAGCTACACCCCATGATGACCCAGTTCCAAAGCTAGAAGCTAAAGAACTGGCTCAGTGTCATGGCAAGCCAGTCATTTCCTCAGATTCGCTGCCAGACACCAATCAAATGATTTCCCTTTCATTTCTTTTTAACACTTGCAACCTAAAATCACAAATCATAAATATACAGACATCAGAAATATATGCATCTCATAAATAATATACCAAGGTTGCCTTACCCAAAGTACCCTCATCTGGATGTTTTATTTTGTACCATTAAAAAAATAGGTTTTATGTTTCCTTCCCTGTGATGGGAAAGCAGCCAACGTGAGAGACCCTGAGCTGTGGGGAGGCCTGTAGGCATAGGGCAGGATGTGAACAACCCTACCAGAAGTCCTTGGGGTCACCTTGGGGTTCTCAAGGAAAGCAAGGGTCACCGCAGGGCCAGCATGCATCCTGAGAAGTGGAAGGGCTCAGATCAGCACATTTCTTGTCCTTGGAGGATTCAATCCAGGGCCTACAGCATTTCAAGGCTTCTTTTTAACTCGAAATCAAGGTAACTTTTTTTTTTTTAAAGATCAGCTTTTAAATAACCAAAATGTGTAGAAATAGTTATTAACTGCAACTCTTTTGGGATGGAAACACAGCACTCAGGAGCCAGCGGTGCCTCTTTCTGCTGTGTGACTATGTTTATGAGCATTCTCCTGTCAGCAGCAAGTCAGAAGTGGTCTCCACTTTGTAGGTTTGCTGAGGATCCAATAAGAGTGTCCAAAGAAGCATGAATGCATGGTTTGGCATGTAGAAGGCACCAACAATACTATGGTAATTCCCAGGCAGGAACCAGAAGACTCGGGGGTTGGAAGGAAGTCAAGGGTCAAGTTAGTGGAACTGTGAAGTGACGGTTCCTAAACAGATTTCAAATCTTGAATTCACAGGAGACTGAGAGACTAAGAGTGAAGAAAATGAAAACAGATAACTCTTTCACGAAAAGGGCTTAACACTAGGCTCGGTAAATACAGCTTCTGCACAAGGTTTCTGCTCCTGGTCAATGGGGCATGAAACTTAGCAGGACACACTCATGATCCTGAAGGATGACAGATCTGCTCTAGCTGAGCCTGATGATGAAAGGCTTACCACCGAGCCCTTTCAGGCCTTAAAAAGAGAAAGGGAAGCATTTAATTACTTGCTGGGAAGGTAAACCAGAGACTGTCAGGCTAAACCTGTAAGCAGACTTAACAAGTGTTTGGACAGCAGAGTTTGAAGCTGCTGTCTAAGTCATATGAGCAAAACCACCACTAAAAACCAGTTCTGTTTCAAAAGCAGAGAGAAAGTAAACACAGCCTTGACATGGATACTGAAGTCAGAGAGACCACTGTACATAGAATGACTGTCTAGATTACAGCAAGTGACAAACAATTATTTCAGAGGAGGAGCATTTATTTCTCTGTGGCTCTTAAATCAGGAAAGTCTAAGATGATGATGTACTTTCCA
This sequence comes from Miniopterus schreibersii, assembly GCF_964146895.1. Taxonomy (NCBI): domain Eukaryota; kingdom Metazoa; phylum Chordata; class Mammalia; order Chiroptera; family Miniopteridae; genus Miniopterus; species Miniopterus schreibersii. The sequence continues at coordinate 74,635,769 of NC_138105.1, read as the reverse complement.
GGTGAAGGGATAAAGTGAAATGTCAGAAAAAGTAAGAAAGTTAAGGAGGAATGTGCAAATTGCTGAAATGGAATTGTCTGCTAGTGTGAAAATAAGGAAGACTGAAAATTCACACAGGAATAGATGTGTAACAAGAGGAAAGATAATAAGGTGAAAATGGAATGTAAAAGAACACAATCTGACAGAAATTGTAGAAACAGCCTTGCAAATTCTCTAGCCAAGAGATTTCTGCCCTAGACTGTGTGGCTCAGTTGGGTGGGTGATGTCCCTTCTACCAGGAGGTTGCTGGTCTGATTCTTGGTCAAGGGCACATGCCTGGGTTTTGGGCTTGGTCCCCGGTGGGGGCCTGCAGGAGGCGGCCGATTGATGTTGTGCTCTCAAGTTGATGTTTCTACCTCTCTTTCTCTCTTCCTCTAAAAATCAACAAAACAATTAAAAAAAAAAAGTCTTTATTTATTTCAGAGAGAGAAAGGGAGACTGAGAGAGAGAGATAGAAACATCGATGATGACAGAGTCATTGATCAGCTGTCTCCTACACACCCTTACTGGGGATCTAACCCACAACCCAGGCATGTGCCCTGACCAGGAATCAAACTCCGATCTCCTGGATCCTAGGTCGATGCTCAACCACTGAGCCATGCCGACTGGGCTCAACAAACTATTTTTAACAAAAAGAGAGAGATTTCTGAGTAAAGGGGCATCCTTTATAGTCACGAACTATTTACTGAAGGAATCTCAGAGCAGCCAAGAATTCTGACAACACATCCACATTGCTGCCAAAACCACAGTCAAAGAAGGAAGGTTCTGAGGTAAAGGGTCCTGTCATACACTGTAATAGCTACAGGATCTGCTGAGCAGACCTAGCAAATGAGGTAGCCAGCAGAGGCTCCGAGAGTCTGCAGAGGCAGGTACCATTGAGACCAATGGCTTCAACCTCAATAAAGCCTCTGAGGAAAGGGAGAAACACCTTCCATGCATTCAACATGAATACTTAATAGACGATTTTTCGAAGTTGGCAGAATTAATGAAGCAGGTGGATAAGTATATTATATATTCCTTCTATAAAGCTTACAAACGTAGTTAAGGAAGCAGTTAGAAATTGACATTAAGCAGATAGAAGAATAAATAATCTAACCTTATATTTTAAAAATGTGATTACCAAGGAAGTTAGGGTCTCTGAGAGAGAAAGCAAAAGATGATGTAAATAACAGGGAAGCTGAGTGTAGTACTAAGTTTAGAGGCCAATTAAAAGTTTTACCTATAGAACTTATAAATTAGAGGAATTAGATTAGGAAAGAATAGCAAGGGAAATAATAAAGGACAAAATTGTAACAAAATGCTTGTCATTTACCTTAAAAAATTTTTTTTTGTTATTCTGGGTTGACTCCCTGAAAAGAAATTGGAATCTTTTTGACCATTTGCTCTTCAGGGCTAGAAACTAACAAACCACTTCTAAAAGGAGAACATATTGGGTCTGGCTGGGTAGGTCAGTTGGTTAGAGTGTCACTGCAATACACTAAGGTTGTGGATACAAGAATCAACCAATAAAAACATGAAAAGAAGTGGAACAAATCAATGCTTCTCTCTCTTCCTTCCTCTCGCTCTCTAAAAATCAATAAATAAAAGCTATAAACAAACAAACAAACATATTATGACTCTTTATCAAGTTAGTCTGGGAAAGGGAAGAGTAAAAGTTGATAGCAGCCTGACTTGGGAAAAATGCACAGTTGGTAAAGAATAAGGATTAAAGAAAGCATGCGACACTAAAAGAGATCACAGTTTCAGAAGAAAAACAGCATGGAGAACTGCACTTTAACTGAAATCTGAACAAATTCCCAGCTGAGGATGCAACTGACAGAAAGGGATTTCGGGAATGTCAGTGTGAGCTATGGAGGGGAACTTGCGGCTCTGGGGAAGACCCCACAAGATTCAGGGTTCTGTAAAATCGAGGGAGGCCACTTCACAAGGATAAGGGTTTAGCCCTGGCAGGGTAGCTCAGTTGGTTAGAGCGTCATCCCAATAACATCAAGGTTGCAGGTTCGATCCCCAGTCAGGGCACATATAAGAGTCAAGGCACATACAAGAATCAACCAATGAATGCATAAATCAGTGGAACAACACATTGATCTTTCTTTCTCTCTCTCTCTCTCAAATCAATTAAAAAAAGGATAAGGGTTTAAAATTATGGGCCCCCAAATCAAGTGGCTACAAGGAAGCAATCTGAGGCATGGCTCTTTCCCCTCAACAGCTCTGAATGACCAAAATGCAACAACATACAGTGTCTATGAACCACTGCTAGAAAAATGGCTTCCTAGACCAGGGAAGGGAGATGGCAGGATTTGCTTTTTATCAAGAGAAGGGAGAACTTCAGAACAGGGGCATCCACTGAAGGCACTGGGCCCAGGCCCTAGGAGTCACAGCCTTCAGCCACCCTGTACCCAAAGAAGCCTGGTGCTTCATTTGATCTCAGCCTCATCACCGCCCAAGAAAGACCCTGACACAAACTAGTCACCAACCACAGACAGCTCAGGCACTCCTTGGGAATCACCTGGTACCCTAAGCAGTTCTACAGGCTCATTTCCTCCACCCCATTTAAGGCTTTATCAAATAGAGACTCCCTTGCTACATCTGCCAAAAAGAGCTCCTTGCCAACTCCGTATTTTTCATAGTTCTTCTATCACTGCCTAACCTCTTACTACACATTCATTATTTGTCTCCCTCACTAAAACATAAGCTTATGTGGGCAGGGACTGTTTTAATTATGGCTGATCCCTAGCACCCAGAAGAGGGATTGGCACCTGGTGTGAGCTGAACAAGTAAGTGATAAATGACTGAAATAATAGAACTTCACAAAAACAATAACACTTATTGTCTTGGCATGGAACCTGGTGATCTTGAGCCTAGGTTTGAACCCAATTTTGTTAATAACTTGCTGTGTGTGGATTTGAACAAATCACTTTACCTCTCTGGGCCCTTACCACCTCACTCGTGAAACAAGGTTGATCAAACAAGGACTAAAGTCCCCTTCCAACTCTTATTTTCTTCCGTGTTTTTATTAATTTTAGAGAGAGAGGAAGGGGGGGAGAGAGAAGCATCGATCGGCTGCCTCCTGCTTGCCCCCTACTGGGGATCAAACCCTCAACCTGGGCATGTGCCCTGACTGGGAATTGAACCAGCCACCTTTTGGTGCATGGGGTGATGCTCAACTAACTGAGCCACACCTGCCAGGGCCCCCTTCCAACTCTTTACAGTATATAACAAAGATCTGGTATCCTCCCAAAGGCAACTTGTTACTAGCCACAGGTGGGTTGATTTACCTCAGATCAATACCTTTAAAAAATCTAAGTTGATTCTATGCACAAAGTCTCTTCTTTAATCTGAATAAAAGACTAAACGGCATATGAAGGCACGCTCTGACAGTTCAGTATTGCTGTGAGAAGAAAAACTCCACAGCCAGATTCTCTGAAGCACCAAGATCTCTCACAAGTCAAGATGGGGGGGTATAGCCTTGGCTGGTGTGCTCAGTGGTTAGAGCGCCAGCCCGCTCACGGAAGGGGCTCCATTCGATTCCCGGTCGAGTGCATCGCATCCATGCTTCTCTCTCCCCCTCCCTTCTTCCCTCCCTTTCACTCTCTAAAAATCAATGGGAAAAAAATCCTCAGGCAAGGATTAACAACAACAAAATATGGGGGGCGGGGTGGGTATGAGGCCTGCCCTTTGAAGGGGATGGACTAGTGGATGGTGGGAGGAAGAGAAGTTACCAGGTAAATACAGAGAAAAGAAGGGCTGGGAGATCCCCTTCCCCCAATCCCCACCACTAAGCAACTATCTGGTCCTGGAATCCAGACCCCTTCCCCCCTTACACACCCACACTGTTCCACTTCCTTATAGGACTTAAAATGACTAATTCTAGGCTCTGGGCCTCTGCCTCCCACCGATGATTCCCCGTATCACTGGTGGGGGCATAATACCCTTCAGACACTTATCAGACGTCCAGGTCCAGGGATATAATGTTTTCCGAGAGACCGAACTTCAGATTCCCAAGGGATGCCTGGACTGTCACCTCGGCCCCACTATCCTGAGTCACTTCAGAAGGGAACGTTCAGGCTGATGCTTCCGGGGCTGAGCCCTAAGAAGCTGGAAGCTGCAGGGTCCACTGGCAATCTGGGGACGTCTCAATAGGCGCCAACATGTAGTCTACTCCTGAAAACCTGAAAAATTTGGGGACCCTTTTGCTCCTCAGAAGAGCGGAGCCCTCAACTCTGCCTGTCACCAGAGACGTTAAATAACGTACGGGGCGAGGCCCTCGGGTTCCCCGAGAAGCTGGCTGCGTCGGGGTCCTGCAGCTTATGCGGAAGTCGCACCCCAGCTCCCAGAGGAGCGGCCCGGGTGGCCCTCACCCGCCGTGGTCGCGGCTCGTCAGCTCAAGCCCCGCAAGGAGCCCGCGCTCCTCCCTCGCGGTCCGGCCCGCGCTCACCGCTTTCTCCAGGTGGCTGCGCGCCTGCTCGCTGTTCTTCGTGTGGTGATAGAGCACGGAGCCGAGTTGCAGGTGCGTGCGGGCCTCGATGCGCTGCGGCGGCTTGAAGGGGAACACAGCCTGCAGGCAGTGCACACATAGACGGATCTTGGGCGGGCTGGACGTACGGAAGTGCTCGGCGAAGCCCAGAAGCGCCAGGTACCATGACTCGGCCGCCTCGGCCTGCGCCGCCTGGGCCGCGGCCGCCTGGGCCGCTGCCGCCGCCTGAGCCGCCATTTTGGCCTCTACAACAACAAGCCGTCACCACAGGGAGGCGGAAGCAGGCACACGGGGCGGGGCCGGACACTCCTTGCGTCTCTCGCGATAGCTTCTGCACAAAGCATCCTGGAACATGTAGTTTATATTTGGAGGGGCTGCTACTCCCGGAAAGTGTGAAAAAAGATGACGCCTTCTGGTCCGCGGGCCTGAAACCAGATGTTGCCGATAGGCTGAGATTTGCGTTCCTGGGAGAAAGGCCCCAGGTGTCCCCTCAGTGGCAGGGCGTGGCTGGCCAACATGGACTACATCTCCCATTAAGCCGTGCGCACTATAATATGCCTCCTGAGGTGGCGCCAGAGCATTGTGGGATTGGATGAGTCTCAAGATGGACAACCGGGATGTTGCAGGTAACAGCCCCCTTCTCCCTTCTGGAGCCCGCCTGGGTCCTCCTGGCTACGCGTCGCTGCTTCATCCTCCGGCTGAGCCTACCCCAACCCGCCGGCCCTTCGCCTCAGCCTCTGGGAGGCCCGAAGCGGCTGGTTCTGCACCTCCGCGGTCTACCGAGATCTCAGACCCAGTTGTTGCCCCCCACTCCGGGCCTGGTTTGCTGAGGGCGCCTTGCTTCCATAACGGCGGACACCGGGTCTGCCCTGTGGCCGCTTTCCGGAAAAAACCACCTTCGGAGCTCCTCCGAACTCTGCTCTCCGAAACAGCGGCAACCTTGGGCTCTCCTGCGCCCCACTTTTCATAGCAGCTGCCGTCTGGCCTGTGTGCTGCTTTCTGGAAAAGTTGTTTTCCGAATTGCTCTCAGACATTCCTGGATACGTATATTCCTGGGTCTTTCGAGCCTCCACTTTACCACAAGCCTTACCCTTCCCTCTCTGCCAGCCGTAGCCACCCCAAACTGGATGCATTTACTCATTCAGCAAATACTCACTGTGTGCCAGGCACTGTGCTGGGCGCTGGAGATGCAGTGGTAATCAAAACAGCCTTGCCTTCCTGAACGTTACTTTCTATTGGGTGTCAGACAGTGCACCAAGAGGAAATATTTACAGGGTTACCATGTGAGAGAGTGGGGCTGGAGGCTGTCAATACTGGGTGATCTAAGAAGGCCTTTTTGAGCAGAAAGAAGATATTTGAGATGAGGAAGTCTGGGGGCAGAGCCTTCCACGCAGAGGGGGAATGGCAAGTTCAAAGGCCTTGGGATGGGACTGGCTTGCCATTTTGAAGACTGTCAAGGGTGGGGAGGGCGGCGATCTCTGGTAGGACCTTGAAAATTGACTTTAAGAATTTGGATTTTACTCTGAGTCCCATGGGGAAACTTCAAGTTGTCTTCTTCATCTCAGCTAATGCCCATGTTTGAAGATACCATCATCTTTTGCTTGGAGCCAGAGAACCTCCTTGTTGGTCTCCTTGCTGCCTATGCACTCTCTCCAGTCAGAGTCAGAATGATTTTAAAAATAAAAATACCTATTGGATATTGTCAGCTTAATACTCCCTGACACTTCCCAAAGACCTTAAAGTAAAATCTAGACTCCCTTTCTTGCACTCTCATTCCTGGAACAATTTGCTCAAGCCACACTGGACCCTCCCTGGTACTTGGATGCATCAGGCTTCATCCAGCCTTTGGTTTTTGCAACTGCACCTTACTTTGTCCAGATTGTTCCCTGTGTGGCTTTTCAGGAGGCTGGCTCTTTATGGTTTCATCTTAAGTGCTCCCTCTTCAAATGGTTATTTTCTGGCTGCACTAGCTATAGGTGCTCCTCTCTTATTCTCTACCCTTCTTTGGTTTCCAGCATAGAGCTCTTATGATTTTGCAGCTACTTTTTTGTTACAAGTTTATTGTCTCCCCAGCCAGACCTGAGTTCCACATGGGCAGAGGCTTTGTCTCTCTTATTTAGCACCTAGCAGAGCACCTGGTACATAGTTCGATAAATGTTTACTGAATAAATGAACGAATGGGCATGTTTGTGAAGCAAAGGTGATTTCTGATGTGTTTCTTTTCCCTCTCCAGGAAAGGCTAACCGGTGGTTTGGGGTTGCTCCTCCCAAGTCTGGAAAAATGAACATGAACATCCTTCACCAGGAAGAGCTCATTGCTCAGAAGAAACGGGAAATTGAAGCCAGAATGGAACAGAAAGCCAAGCAGAATCAGGTGGCCAGCCCTCAGTCCCCACATCCTGGCGAGTATGTGCACTCCGAGGCTGAATTGGGTCTTAGAGGGTCACGGGCAGAGGGATTTGCTTGTAAGAGCAGTCATGGTATATCTGCACCCAGCCACAGCCTGATGGTGCAAGGAGTGACACAGGTGCTCTCTATCAGGAGGCTTAGTATGTCAAGAGAGAGACAAGGGGTGCATGGGAGCTCAGTGAATGGCCTGCCAACTCTCACTCAGCAGTTACTTCTGACAACCTGTGGGCCAGGGGTCAGAGGTATAGCACAGAGCAAAAACCCAGGTTTCATCTCTGCCCTCACCAAAGGGGTATCAGTTCTACCCCCAGAGCTGCTGGTGGGTAACATGAGCCAGTGTGTTCCCACTATAGCGGTACAGAAGAGACTTTGCATTCTAAAGTCCTAGGCAGAGCCAGTCCATTGAGGAAGCAGGGAAAGGCCTGCTGGCAGAATGCAAGAAGAGGAAAGAGCCTCCTATGTATTAGGCAGCCCGAACAGCTGCACCAGAGGGGCTGTTCCAGAGCCAGGCAGGAGATAGCTCAGGCAGGGTTTCCTCCTGCCTGTCCTTAGAAACACTAGGCACCCAAGAGTTTTGAACAGGGGTGGTATAATCAGGATCACAAGGTCCAAAAGTTTCAGACTGGAGATTGACAGAGAGGCAACCCCTTTCCTATGTGGTGTAAAGTGTGAATCCTGTTAACCCTGCACAAAGTTCTGTCCCAGCTCCCACCTTTCTAAGAGTCTTTGGCTTCTCCTTATGGCAGGATTTAGACCTTATTCCTGTTGGAACCCAGAGTCTGGTACCTCCAGGGCACCCAGGAACATGGTGACTGGATGTTGAGTGATTTGTCAGTAGGTGGGTTCTCATCCCTGGGATTTATGGAATGACTTGTACCAAGATGGGAAAGGCCTTGTATCGCATCCAAGAGGGTCTCCTGGAGACTGTTGGATCACAGCTCCAGGATCAGGCAGCTGAAGGGGAACATCATATGGGTGGGTGTATGGTACAAATAGCTATGCAAATAAGAGCATAGAACACCAACATTTAAAATTTCTTGCTGAGGAAATAAACATTCAAGTTGCTTCAAGACAGCCATTTTGATAATATTCCTTTCCCATGTTTTTTGCTTTGTTTTACAAAGTTGTTATCAATTTTGTGTGCTGCTTCCCCCACCTCACTATTTTTTAAAAATTTTATTTATTGATTGACTTTAAAGAGAGAGGAAGGGAAAGAGTGAGAAACATTGATTTGTTGTTCCACTTATTTATGCATTCATTGGTTGATTCTTGTATGTGCTCTGACCAGGGATCTAACCTGCAACCTTGGCGTATCAGGACCAAGTTCTAACTGATTGTTTTTTTTTAATCCTCACCTGAGGATATGTTTTTATTGATTTGAGAGAGAAACATTGATCTGTTGCCTCCTGTACGTGCCCTGACCAGGATCAAACCCGCAACCTAGTTATGTGCCCTGACTGGGAATTGAACCTGCATCCTTATGGTGTACTGGATGATGCTCCAATCAACCAAGCCACCCAGCCAGGGCACCCCCTCCCACTTTTTTTTTTTTCTCTTCCCTAATATGTTTTTATTCTCTGACTGATGTTGCTAGTTGGGTGAGTGTTGTCCTGTGCACTGAAGGGTCACAGGTTTGATTCCCTGTCAGGGCACATGCCTGGGTTGTGGGTTCGATCTCAGGTTGGGGAGAGTAGAAGAGAGCCGATCAGTGTTTCTCACATCCATGTTTCTCTTTCTCCCTCTCCCTTCTTCTCTCAATAAATAAATAAAAAGGTGTTTTTTTTTAATTTCAGAGAAGAAAGGAGAAGGGATAGTGAGTTAGAAACATCAATGATGAGAGAGAATCATCAATCGACTGCCTCCTGCATACCCCCTACTAGGCATCGAGCCCGCAACCTGAGCATGTGCTGTGACCGGGAATCGAACCTCGATCTCCTGGATCCTAGGTCAATGCTCAAACACTGAGCCACACCTGGCTGGGCTCCAATGATTTTTTCTTTTTAGAGAGTGTTGGGGGAGAGACAGAGAGAAACATTGATGTGAGAGATACATTGATTGGTTATCTCCTGCACACACAGATTGAGCCTGCAACCAAGGTAAATGCCCTTGATCAGAAATCGAACCCATGACCCTTCATTCAATAGGTTGATGCTCTAACCACTGAGCCAAACCAGCCAAGGCATCCCCCACTTTTTTTTTGAGAGAGAGAGAGAAAAGGATAGGAGATAGGGAGATAGAAACAGCAATTGAGAGAGAAACATCACAGATCAGCTGCCTCCTGCACACCCCCACAGGGGATCGAGCCCACAACCCAGCATGTGCCCTGACTGGGAATTGAACTGTTACCTCTTGGTTCCTCAACCACTGAACCACACCAGCCGGACTCCCCCACACACACACACTGTTGAAAAGAAAACTTTTCCCTGAATTATAACTCTTCAGAGCCATCATAGTTCTTGGGTTTTATCTATTCTTATTGAGATATAATTCACATGCCATAAAACTGAGCTTTTAAACTACAATTAAATGATTTTTAGTATGCTCACAGCATCTCACAGCAGTGTGCAACTATCACCACTGTCTATAGAACATTTTATCATTCAGAAACCTCATACCCAGTAGCCATCACTCCCCATTACTCCTCCCCCAGCTCCTCTGGTAACCACTAATCACCATTAATCTAGTTTCTGTCTTCATGGATTTACCTATTCTAGATATTTTATATGATAGGTGGACTTTTGTATCTGGCTTCTTTTACTGGACATAATGCTTTCAGGGTTCATCACGTAGCGTTTGTGAAGGCTTCATTACTTTTTGTTTGTTTGTTAATCCTCACTTGAGGATATTTTTTCACATTGATCTTTAGAGACAGTGGAAGGGAGGGAAGGAAGGGGGGCAGAGAGAGAAACATTGATGTGAGAGAGACATATCAATTGGTTGCCTCTGGCACGTGCCCTGACCTGGGCCTAGGATCGAACCTGCAACCGAGATACATGCCCTTGACCGGGAATTGAACTCACAACCCTTCAGTGTGCAGGCCAATGCTCTAACCTCTGAGCCACACTGGCCAGGGCAGTGTTTCTAACAATTTTAAGTTCAATTATATTTTAACGTAAGTACAACCATACTGTAAATATTGTTAACACCCTGACTTTTTGTTTTTCATTTAATGTTGCACATGATTGCTTTATCTTTAAATTTTTAACTCTTCATGGCTGCTCCATCTGCCTTGTCAATGTCCCATGATTTATTTAATTAGTGCTCCTTATTGTATACTTAGGTTGTTTCCATTGTTACTCCATTAAAACATTTCTAGTAAAAGTTAATTTTAAAGGAAAAAAGCTAGACCTGTGGGATCCCTGAGCCTTACTCTCTATTGGGTGTATCTGTATGATGGATTGTTACTCGGCTTTGAGAAACTCTATATATGAAGAATTTTTGAGGTTGGTGCAGGATGGTATGTTATAATAGAAAATGGAGGAAGTAGGGCATATTCTATGATCACAGCCTTATTTTCTTCTGTTTCTAATTTATGGGCAAATCAAAGAAATACTGTACCAAAGTGTTAATAGTAGCTATTGTGAGGTGGGAAGACTTGGGTTTTCCCTTTGCTTTCTATATTTCAATTTTTTTGCATTCTCGTTTGCTCATAATGAGTTCTGTTACTTTTATGATAGGGGAAGATGAATTTGAATTAAACAGGCCCCTGGGTTTGCTTTTGTGCTGATTTTTTAAAAATAGATTTAAAAATTTTTCTTAAGTAAAATATAGTATTTGTAAAAAGAGAGAAAAAATAAAAATATATAATCCCCATGTAATTCTCCCACCAAGAGATTGCTTTGGGTGTTTTCCTGTGTGTGTGTATTCCTCACAGAAGTGCTGGCAGACCCAGGCCCAGAAATACAGTCAGAGACCGTACAGACACATACACATGCCCTTTTTGGAGAATTCTAAAGTCTAGCTGAGGATACAGACATGGGAGCCAGGAACAGCCCAGATAATTAGTTTATAGCAGGTAGGATAGGGGTTGTGCAGAATGAGAGCAGGTGGTTCTAAGTCGAGGAGGCCATTTGGAGTGGGAGGGTCAATATTTGGATAGAGTTGACATCAATATGTGTAGTATTGTTTTGACTAGAACAAGATTGTTCCCATCTTACTACTATGAAAGTTGCTCTGTGCACTCAGCAGTCCCCAGACATCTCTGGGGGTTGGTTTTGGGTTCTACCAGGTAAGAACTTGGTGGATGTGGGGCCGAGAGAGGCAAGGCATGCCCTAGCCCCTCCATTAGAAGTTTACCCTCTCTGTCTTCTGTCTTGGGTCTAGAATTGCAAACGCACACAACTCTTCCGTTTCCAACAAGTTTGCCAATGATGGCAGCTTTTTGCAGCAGTTTCTGAAGTTGCAGAAGGCGCAGACTAGCACAGGTGAGTGGAGTTTTTCCATCCTGTCTCCTATTCAGGCTCAGGCTCAGGCTCAGGCTCAGGCTCAGGCTCAGGCTCAGGCTCAGGCTCAGGCTCGTGTTCATGCTGCCTGCTCTCTCCTCCTGGGGATCCCTGGCTTCCCAGAAATGGCAAGTGCTGCCTCAGACTTGTTCTTCTCATCCCAAATTCATTGAGCTCATCTCCACACTAAACACCCAGGGGGAGAGCATGGATTCTGCTCTCAAAGTGCTTACCCTGTAGGAGCAGAGACAACCGAGGTTTCAGTCCAGGATCATGGGGACCAGGACTAAGCAGGCCCAGGGCTGTGGGACCATGGCTGTAGTCAGAGGAGCAACTCAGGTGTGAGGAATGGGGGCCCTCTTTCATAGCTGCCTGGCCCACAGGAGTCCATGAGACTTGCCAGGATAAGAATCACTGCCCTTGGGGATTCCACCCATAACTATGGTTGTGCAATCACCAGTCAGAGCTCATTTTTATTTTAAGAAAATTAATAGTGAAACAACTGACCTTTGACCTTTGTCAGGTTTCCTAGGAAACAGCTAAAAAAGTTTAGGCCAAATTCACCCAGAGACAGGGAGAACAGGCTGCCCTTTATCGTAGGGTCACAGGTCACCAGCTGTGTTTGAAAAGCCCAGAATAGGCTTGTTCCAACTTACCACTGACAACCAGAGGGAATGGTTATAAGCTGGGTGTGGGATTCAGGTGTCCCTGGGTTGCCCAGACCTGCTGCTTTCAGAGTCCGGGGCTGGATAACCAAAGAGTCATGCATCTCTGAACCTTAGTTCCTCATCTGTATAATGGGAGTGATGTCTTCTCTGAGCACCCACCACCCGCCAGGTGCTGTGCTAGAAGCTGAGGACCCAGCCCCCAGGGACTATCGGCACTCGGATTAGGTGGGAAGACAGGGAAAGGTGCACTGCAGAGCTGGAGCACAGGTATACTTCCTTCTCTCCCAAGATACTCCCCCCAGTGTGCCCAGCGTCCCACCTCGAGTACTCCCCCGTGCCGGGAAGAGGCCTCCCCTTATCAGCAGCCCACTGAGCCAAGTGAAGAACTATGTGCACGCTAAGCAGCTGCCCCTGGCCAGCCGCCCTAGTGTCTTCCAGTCTCCCGATGAGGATGAGGAGGAGGACTACGAGCAGTGGCTGGAGATCAAAGGTAAGGTGCGGGAGCTGCTTCCCTTCTTCCACCACTGCCTTCCAGCTCCAGGGCAGATCCACAGTCAGCAGGGAAAACGTGGCCAGGAGTGTGGGGTACTTGGGACTTCAGTCAGGTGAGGCCCTCTGGGGTGAGGGGTGATGGGGTGAAGGAAGGGTGTGAGGAGGGGCTGCAGTGTGGGCTTCATCCTGGGAGCCTTGGGACCCACCGTCTACTCGGGAGGCTGGTCTCCAGCCAGTGCAAGGGTATCCTCTGTGAGTGTTCACTTGCATTTTCCTCCCAACATGTGGAGAACCTTTCATGGTTCCCCAGTCTGGGTACATGTCCTCTGAACCTTCTGAGGCCCGGAAGCCTATTTTTTAATGTGGTTACCTGTCCCTGCCAGTTTGGGCCAGAGGTACAAGCCTACAGGTTGGACAGTTCACTTTCCTGCCCTGGGAAGGACAGTAATAGGTGAACCAGTTTAGGCTCCAAGGTGTAGGAGGGCAGAGGGTGGCAGTGGTAGCACTCCTAGTACTACTAGCCCTGTCAACCTTCAGAATGACGCCTCAGTGCCACCTGAGCCATGTGGAGTTTTAGGCCACTTCTTCCCAAGCTGGCTTGCACGGTCATGTCACCCTGACTGAGTACAGACTGAAGTAACCATATGGTCTGCCATAATAGCCTCTAAACCCCTTTTGCTCTGGGATGAGGGTGCCAGCTTCAGGTCATGTATCTGAGTAGATCAGTGGCGAACCTTGAAGTCTGGAGCATTAGAATGAAGCCAGGGAGGATGGTGTTTCGTCAGAGAGGTCCCCTGGCAGCTCTGAACATACCTTGCCATGGGGCAGTGGGTGTCTCAAGGCCCTTGAGGCCTGTTAGGACCTGCTGTTGATGAGGCCTCAGAAGAGCACCTGTGCTTGTAAATGGCAATCAGGTCAAGATCATTGTCAGGCATAAAGGAGGAGGGTGAAGTCACATATCCCTTCCCTTTTCCCCCAGCTTCCTGGCAGCCCAAGCAACAAGGGGAATAAGATTGGCCACAGGTTCAGTGTCTAGCCCCATTGCCAAGAGGAGCAAACATTCCTAGGCACTGACAGCAAGAACTTTCTCTTGGGAGCTCTTACAAAAGGGACATGACTGTATAATGGCAGACATTTGGCCTCAGAAACAGGCCAGCAAAAAAGACAAAAGCAAGTTCCAAGTTCCATGTGGCTCAAAGGGGAGGCTAATACACAAAAATGTATTTTTATACCTCTGTTCACTGAAAAAACCCCAAGGTAATGATTAAGCTCGTTGCAGTGAACCTCCCTAGCACCCAGATGGTGGTCTGGAAACACTTTTTCACTCACGGAAACCAGGACTTCTTGGAGGAATGGCTGGCTCTAGGTCTGGGCAGGAAGTGTATGAGATGACCTGGAGCGCCCTGTTCCAGCAGATAGCCAGGAGGCCATCAAGACGCCTGGGGTCATGTCTAAAGGCCTCAGTAGCCAACTTGAAGAGGCTCCAGCAGCCACAGAGGGGACTATTGAGCCTCTATAATGACATTAATTGCAGTGGATTGAAACCCACCCAATGTGTTTAAATCAAAGTTTGTAATGATATTTTAAAAGAATTTGTCATCTTTGAAGGATGGAAGGGAACCAATTTATTATACTGAATACTGGTAAATAAAGAAAAGACTTAAACTTTCAAAAAAAAAGGGAGGCTGGCTATGTTTTCCGACGTCTCCCAGCTTGGATCGGCTCGGCCTCTGAGAGGCTCACACACTTCTCTCCCACCCAGTGTGTCTCGTGAAGACTATTTAGACCAACTCCCCTCTCGTCACAGTGCTTTGTGCATGGACCGGGGACGCCTGACAACCTCCTGCATTTCACCCTCTTCTCCCCCCACCCCTCTGTCCTTGTGGTCCGTAGAGAGAGTGTGCCTGTTGACTGTGGGGTGTGTGAGTTGAACCCCAGTACTGACAGCCTCCTTAAAGTTTCACCCCCAGAGGGAATCGAGACTCGGAAAGTGATAGAGAAATTGGCCCGCTTTGTGGCAGAAGGAGGCCCCGAGTTAGAAAAAGTAGCTATGGAGAACTACAAGGATAACCCGGCATTTTCGTAAGTATTTCTGGGAGGGGGAGGTCACTGGTACTTAATGTTCTTGCCACACAGCAGTATGTGCAGATGTTCTCATAAAACCCTCGTGGTGACTGAGGCTGGCTGGGGCTGGGTGCTTGCTTGTGTGGGCCAGACACTGTTTCCTGCACTTCATAACTCACACCAAAGGTTGCAAGAGTTTCCAATGTGGCTCGGAGACTTAATTTTGGGCTCTGTCAAGGCATCTTTGCTTGTCAGCTTGCTTTTGCATAACAGGTCTTCAGAAGCTACACAAGTCCACCCGTCCTCATTGCTCATCTTCCTTTCTGTGTTTTGCAAAACTCTTCTTCAGGTTTTTGCACGATAAGAATAGCAGGGAATTCCTCTACTACAGAAAGAAGGTGGCTGAGATAAGAAAGGAAGCACAGAAGTTGCAGACAGCCTCTCAGAAAGGTAGGGGGGTGGGAGGTTCTGGGGAGGTGTGTAGACAAATTGTGCCCCATGTGAAATCGGGGTTCCTAGAGGGTGCCTTGGCATGGAGTGGCACTGATGTCATAGGTCTGTGCCCTCCCTGGCAGCCAGGGTCAAGCTGGGGCTGGTGCCACCACCCTGGCCAGTGCTCTGAGGAGATGGGAGGTCTGGGGGCCAAGGTCAAGGTCGTATTCAGGAGCTTAGCCCTGTACATGCAAAGGGGGCAGAGGGAAGGTATGCTAGCCTACTGGTTCATGGTCATTTTAACAAGTGTCAATGAGTGCCTATCAACCCTAGAAACAAATGTAGTGCCTGACACTTGGGGCAGGGGCTGAGGGGGCCAGGGGACAGAAACAATCAGTTGGTGAGATCCTGGTGGGATGAGTGTCAGGGGATGGGAAAGAGGCTGGATGGTCTCCAGCTGTAATGAATATCCCAGCCAAGTGCTGGTAGGTGGTAGGAATTGAGGTTTAGGCCTGTCATGGGGCACAGAGGTTGGTCGTGTCTCCTGTGGCCCTTTGCCCTGACTTCCCCAGGAGAAGAGCCACGCTCAACTCCCCATGTGACCTGGATGTAGAAAGACCAAGGTGGGGCTCCCATCTTCCCTCTGGCCCTGATGCAGACCTTCCCACTCACATTCTGCTCCTATGTCCCAGGCCCCCCAAGACCTATGGGTGGGAAGGGGCAGAGGGTGGGGGCTCGGAATAAGTTGTAGTATTAACTCTTTGTTTGGTCCCAGTGTAGTAATCTGATTCCCATTTGCCTGTTTTTCTTTGCATTGTTCCTAAAATAAACCCCTCTTGTTGCCCACGGGGTTCTTAGCAGAAATTAGGCTGTTGGGTGTGGTGAGTTGAGCCTCAGTACTGACAGCCTGCTTAAAGTTTCACCCCCAGAGGATGAAGAGGTCAAGAACCTTGCAGAAAAGTTGGCCAGGTTCATAGCAGATGGGGGTCCTGAGGTGGAAACCATCGCCCTCCAAAACAATCGTGAGAACCAGGCATTCAGGTAAGGAGGGACTCACCAGGGAGGTAACCCCTCACCCTGATCACAGGCTTGGCATGTTCCTGAGACAGGCTAGGGTCCTGTGGTAAGAAGCTGGCAGGGCTAGGACTCAGCTCCAGGAATTTCTGACCCCAGAGGCCAGCCTTCCCACCCCACAGGTACTCCCCAAGTGTGCACATTGCTGTCCTGAATTGTCTCTGAGGCGGGTGTGTGGGGGCCTTTGGAGCCTTGTGTTTTTCCAGTGCCTCATTAAGAAAGTCTCTAGTGTTTACCCTGCTCCCTTTGTAACACAGACAGCAGCCCCAGGCTCGAGGCATGACATGCCCTCCAGGACAACCTCACAGAACTATGTTGCTCACTGTGTGTATTCTTAGGGTGTCACCTTTACAATGAGGGGAATAACAAGAAAGCAGGAATCTGGTACCTCAGGCTTTGAGGAGTGGGAATCCCTAGCCTGTATGCAGGTTCCACGGACGGGATGGGACAAGCAGCCTGGCCCCGCTACTGTCCTGAGCCATGAAGTCACACCTTAGCCCTTCAGGCTAGGTCTGTTCAGCCACTCATTCATTCATTGGGTTTAGTACCTGATCTTTGCCTGTGGAGTTGGGAGGGGCAAGCACTGCTGCAGGGTGGTACTGGCAGAGACTCATGAGGTGGACACTGAACCCAGTGTGGGGTGATGCACCTGTGAGGACACTTTTAGCCACAAATAACACAAGTCCTCACCCAGTTAGTGAAGAGATGTGATGGTGACTATAACAAAAAGTGCAGGAGCAGCAGCCACCTGGGCTGGTTGATTCAGAAACACCATCAGGGACTCAGGAGGAAGGAAGCAAGAGTGGATGCTAGGCAGGCAGCCAGTCTCTTACATGTGAGCCAACGGGAGCTGGACATGGAACAGGAGGGTATCTAGAAGGACCACTATGCAGGAGTGAAGCAGCTGTGCTAGTGTAGCTGGGGTGCAGGGTGAGTATTGGCATGTGTTGCAGACCAGCTGTGGAGCCCAGCAGAGCCAGGTCCCAGAGGACTCGGGTGTTCATTGAGGGCCTTTGGAGGGTCTGTATAGGGAGTGATGGGGTCAACTGTGCTTCCAGGATCACTGGCTGTAGTCATGGAAGGTGATCAATCATTCCAGGTTGAGGGTTGAAGCACAGGGGGTTTGCGGAAGGCTGCTAAGGGGTTGGGAATAGCTATGGGGGGGGGGGGTTACCTAGGGTGAGGATGGACCCTAGGGTGCCCTGCAGAGAAGTGGCTGAAGGTGAGCTCCTGAGGGACCACATTCGACGCTCTGCTCGCTAGGGAGGAGTAAATGGGAGATGATTGGGTATTCGGGCCTGGTCAGGGTATGTAGGTTCATACCATAAGGCCTGTTTAATCTTCATGAGGGGTCAGATGTGAGACAGCTCCTCTCTCCCACAGATCAAACAGCCACCTAGTGTACTTGCTGCTCTAGCCCTTTGCCCTCTGGATTCCCCAAGTGGTCTGGACATACCCCAGCAGCTGTGTGTTTTGGAAAACAGTCTGCTATAACTGTTCACCCATTCCTTTGACCAATCATCCCACTTCTGAGATACCATCCCCAGAAATAATGTTAAATACAGCATCATCCATAGTTATAAAAAATTAGTAACACATTGAATGTCTCCAGCCCCAGTGGGCTAAACTCCTATAACTGCATCTCTAACACATCACCTGTGTGAGCCACCTTTTTCTTTACAAGTGTGCTGTTTTCTCACAAGTGAGGAAACAGGCAAAGAGGCAGGTCAGTGGAAGTGCCTTTGCCACCACATTCCACTGCATTCTAAATGAGAAAGCTTTATGTTGGGTTAAAAAGTTTTTTAAAAATCAGGATACAGAAATTAGAACCACAGCTCTCTTCAGATAAATCTGCACTGGAAAAAAAAGACTGGAAGGAAAGACACCCAAATGTTAACTTTGGTGTTAAGGAGGAATGATCTCCTAATATCTTTTGTGATCCAGTATTCATCCCTACTTCCTAACCCCTGACAACCACTGATCTTTTTACTGATTTGGCAGTTTTGCCTCTTCCAGAATGTCATATGACTGGAATCATGTAGTATGTAGCTTTTTCAGATTGGCTTCTTTCACCTAGTGATACACACTAAAGTTTCCTCCATGTCTTTTCATGGCTTCATAGCTCATTTCTTTTTAGCACTGAATAATATTCCATTATCTGTATGTACCACAGTTTATTCATTCACCTACTGTAGGTCATCTTGGTTGCTTCCAAGTTTGGGCAGTTACGAAGAAAGCTACTATAAACATCCGTGGGCAGGTTTTTGTGTAGACATAAATTTTCATCTCTTTAAGGTAAATACCAAGGAGTGTGATTGCTGGATAGTATGATATATTTAGTTATTTTCTCCCAGTCTGTGGCTTGTGTTCTCATTTTCTTGACCTTGTCTTTCACAGAGCAAAAGTTTTTAATTTTAATGAAGTCCAGCTTATCAGTTTCTTTTTCTTGGATTATGCCTGTGGTATTGTATCTAAAAGTCTTTGCCATATTATTTTCTAGGAGTTCTATATTTTTACATTTTACATTTAGGTCTGTGATCCATTTTTTTAAAAAAATATGTTTTTATTCATTTCAGAGAGAGGGAGAGATAAAAACATCAGTGATGAGAGTCATTGATCAGCTGCCTCCTGCAGGCCTCCTATTGGGGATCGAGCCCACAACCCAGGCATGTGCCTTGACTGGGAATCGAACCGAGATCTCCTGGATAATAGGTCAATGCTCCACCACTGAGCCATGCCAGCCCGATTGTGATCCATTTTTAATTAATTTTTGTGTGAAGAGTGTATGGTCTATGTCTAGTTTCTTTTTTTTTTTTTCTCATGAGGATGTCCAGTTCCAGCACCATTTGTTGAAAAGACTGTCTTTCCTTCTTTGTGAAAGGTCAGTTGACTATGTTAATGTGGGTCTATTTCTGGGTCCTTTATTTTGTTCTAGTGATCAGTTTGTTCCTTCATCAATACCACACTGCCTTGATACAGTATTTTTACAGTAGGCCTTGAAGTCAGGTAGTGTCAGTCTTCCAACCTTGCTCTTCAGTATTATGTTGACTATTCTAGGTCTTTTTTCTCTGAGTATAAACTTCAGAGTCACTTTGTTATTATCTAAAAAATAACTTACTGGCATTTTTACTGGAATTTCATTAAATCTAGAAATCAAGTTGGGAAGAATTGACATCTTGACAATATGGAGTCTCCCTATCAATGAACATGGAATATCTTTCCATTTGTTTTATTCTTTGAATTCTTTCATCAGAGTTTTTTTGTTTTTTGGTTTTTTTTTTTTTGATCTCAGAGAGAGGAAGGGAGAGGGAGAGAGAGATAGAAACATCAGTGATTGGCTGCCTTCTGTACACCCCCTACTGGGAATTGAGCCTGAAACCCAGGCATGTGCCCTGATCAGGAATGGAACCTTGGTCTCCTGGATTATAGTTTGATGCTCAACCTCTGAGCCACGCTGGCTGAGCTTCATCAGAGTTTTACAGTTTTATTCATATAGGTCTTGTACATATTTTGTTAGACTTATACCTAAGTATTTCATGTTTTTAAATGCTAATGTAAATGGTATTGTGTTTTTAACTTCAAATTCCACTTATTCATTGCTGGTTTATAGGGAAGTGATTGACTTCTGTATATTAACATTATACCCTGCAACCTTGCTATATAATAGCTTATTAGTTCCAGGAGTTTGTGTGCATGTGTGTGTGTGCCTTTTTTCTATTCTTTCGTATATTTTTTCTGTGTAAGGCTATCATGCCATTTGCAGACAAAGACAATTTTATTTCTTCCTTCTCGATTAGTAAACCTGTTTCCCTTTCTCATCTTTTACATTTGCTAGGATTTCCAGTACGATGCTGAAAAGCATCGGTGAAGTGGGGTAGTCTTGCCTTGTCCCTGTTCTTAGTGGGAAAGTTTCCAAGTTTCTCACCATTAAGTATGCGTTAGTGCCCAGCCAGCATGGTTCAGTGGTTGAGCATGGACCTATGATCTAGGATGTCACGGTTTGATTCCCAGTCAGGGCACATGCCCGGGTTGCAGGCTCAAGTCCCAGCAAGGGGCATGCAGGAGGCAGCCGATCAATATCTCTCTCTCATCATTGATGTTTCTATCTCCCTTCTTCTCTCTGAAATCAGTAAAGACATATTAAAAAAAAAAGTATGAGTTAGCTATGGGTGTTTTTGTACATATACTTTATCAAGTTGAGGAAGTTTGTCTCTTCCTAGTTTATTGAGAGTTTTTATCATGAATAGGTGTTGGATTTTATCAAATGCTTTTTCTACAGTTATCGATATGATCTTGTAAATTTTTTTTTTTTTTAAATATATCTTTATTGATTTCAGAGAGAGGAAGGGAGAGGGAGAGAGAGATAGAAACATCAATGATGAGAGAGTCATTGATCAAGCCCGCAACCGGGCATGTGCCCTGACCGGGAATTGAACCCTGATCGCCTGGATCCCAGGTCGACGCTCAACCGCTGAGCCACGCCTGGCTGGGCGATCTTGTAATTTTTATTTTTTAGCCTATTGATGTGATGGATTACATTACTTGATTTTCAAATGATGAGCCAGCCTTATATGCCTGGCATAAGTCC
The DNA here is from genome assembly GCF_964146895.1 of Miniopterus schreibersii. Lineage (NCBI taxonomy): Eukaryota > Metazoa > Chordata > Mammalia > Chiroptera > Miniopteridae > Miniopterus > Miniopterus schreibersii. The sequence continues at coordinate 74,615,085 of NC_138105.1, read as the reverse complement.
CACTTGGTCATGATGTATAATGCTTTTTATACGTTAGTAGATTCAGTTTACTAATATTTTATTGAGGATTTTGGCATCTATATTCATGAGAAGTATTAGTCTGTAGTTTTCTTGTAATGTCTGTCTAGTTTTGGTATTAGGATAATTGAATGAGTTAGGAAGTATTCTCTCTGCTTCTGTCTTCTGAAAGGAATTGTAGAGAATTGGTATAATTTCCTTCTTAAATGTTTGGTAGAATTCACTAGTGAACTCCTGGACCTGGTGCTTTCTGTTTTAGGGGCTATTAGTTACAGGTTCAACATTTTTGTTGTTGCTGTTAATCCTCACCCAAGGATATTTTTTCCATTGATTTCTAGAGAGAGTGGAAGGGGGGTGGGAAACATCAATGTAAGAGACACATCAATTTGTTGTCTCCTGCACACGCCCCAACCGGGGTCTGGGATTGAACCTGCAACCCAGGTACATGACCTTGACCAGGAATCAAACCCGCAACCCTTTGGTCCTCAGGTCAATGCTCTAACCCCTGAGCAACAACTGCACAGGGCTGATTCAACTTTTTTAAATAGAAATAGGCCTTTTTAGGTTATTTCTTCTCATATGAGTTTTTGGCAGATTGTGTCGTTTAAGGAATTGGTTCATTTCATCTGGGTTATCAAATTTGTGGGCATAGAGTTGTTCATAGTAATGCTTTATTACCCTTTTAATGTCTGTAGGATCTGTAGTGATGTCCCCTCTTTCATTTCTGTGATTAGTAATTTGTTTCCTTTTTTTTCTTAGCCTGACTAGAGGCTTAACGATTTTATTGACATTTGTTTCCTATAATTTTTACCAATGTCACTTACTGGGTTTTCTAAAGGGTGTACATGCTTGTGTCATGACCCAGGAGTACAAAGAAGATGCTGCCATCTCCTTGTCCCTCCATACCACCCTAGGTACCAATATTAGCATGCCTAGGGGTCCTTCTACCCCTTTCCTGGCTCTCTGTATAGACACATAGAAACAGTGTGTGGGGTTTCTTTCTGTTGTCTTTATACAAAAGGAATTTTACAAAAGGAAAAGCATCCCTGAGATTGAATGTTGCTTTTGTAATCCCTTTAGGTTTGTGAATGTAGATCTAGCCCCTTCTTGTTGAGGGCCATGTGACCTGTGATATACACAGGTTTTGTTACATGGAGATGGGCTATGACTCTTCCCTCCTATGTGGACCCCAGGGGTGGGACTGTGGGCTCAGGACGCGCATAGTCTGAGAGATACCAGGCAGGTGCAGAGGGAGCTGCAGGCTCTGCCAGCTCTGAACTCAGTGCTATCTGTTCCTAACTTGGGGTGGGGAGACCACCCCTTAGGGGACTGAGGGGACCTGTGACTTCCAGCAAGGCAGGGGCTTTTGCCCTTGGGTTTGAGTCCAGGTCCCCATTTGTTCCGATGTTCACTGTCTTTCTTTTGGCTCTGTTTGCTGTTGACACCTCTCACAGGTGCATCAGAAAAAAGTGCCCTGTGCAGTTTGGGGCAAATTCTGACCTTTCTAGTACCAGGTGCCTCCCGCATCTCAGAATTTTTGGGTTTGAAGGCACTAGTGCTCCTCTAGGACAGCAGGGGAATTGCTTTGCAGAACCTGGGGCAGATCTGAGGGAATCCGCCCCTTTTCCTTGGAAGCAGGGGATTAATGATGGTATAACAGGTGCCCGATAAAGGTGGAATGGGGGGTTGGTGTGGCCCTTGGTATTGTGACAGGCTGTGGCATTGTTTTTCAAGTTTGGGTTACTAGAGCCAGCAGCCACTGAGGCCTGGCAGTGCAGGAGGTCATAGTGGAGACTTTGAAGTGACCCTGGCTGACCTGGGGGGTGCTTCCACAAGACCCACACTACTCCTGCTCCAGCTGACAGTGTGCCCCTCCACTCTCCTTTGCAGCTTTCTATACGAACCCAGCAGCCAGGGGTACAAATACTACCGCCAGAAGCTTGAGGAGTTCCGGAAAGCAAGGGCGGGCCCCACAGGCATCCAAATGGTGCCCGAGCTCTGCCCTCAACGCAAACCCCCTCCTGAGACCCCGTCAGGATCTGTGCTCCCCACTGCCACCTGCCTCGCTTCATCTGCTCCCTCGCCTGCTATCACCCCAGCTCCAGCTATCCATGGAAAGCCAGCCACCACAGCCACTGTGAAGAGGAAGCGGAAGAGCCGATGGGGGCCTGAGGAGGACAAGGTGGAGCTCCCACCTGCTGAGCTGGTGCAGAGAGACGTAGACGCCACCCCCTCACCCCTGTCAGGTGGGCTTTGTCAAGAGGTCTGGCATCAAATTTTTAGGGTTTATCTGTGTTGTATGTAGCAGGTGTCAGAACTTCCTTTCCTTCTATGGTGAATAATATTCCACTGTGTGAATGGACTACACTTTTGTTCATCCTTTATCTGTCAGTGGACACCCAGGTTGTTTCCACCTTTTGGCAAATGTGACTAGTGCTGCTGAGAACATGCTCGTACACATACTATTTGGATCCCGGATTTCAGTTCTCCTGTGTGTATACCTAGGAGTGGAATTGGTGGGTCATATGGTGATTCTACATTTAACTTTTTTTCTAACATGTTTTTTTAATTTTTAGAGAGGGGGAGGGAGAGGGATAGAGAGAGAGAAACATCGACGAGAGAGAAACATTGATCAGCAGCCACTTGCACGCCCACTATTGGAGATTGAGCTTGCAACCCAGCATGTTCCCTCACTGAGAATCAAAGCAGTGACCTCTTGGTTCATGGGTTGATGCTCAACCACTGAGCCACACTGGCTGGGCTACATTTAACTTTTTAAGAAACCAAACTATTCTCTACAGCAGGTACCTCATTTTACATTCCCTCCAGCAGTGCACAAGAGTTTCAATATCTTCACATCCTCGTCTTATTATAGCCGTCCCAGTAGATATAAAGTGAGATCACATTGTAGTTTTGATTTGCATTTCCCTAGTGACTGTTAGTGTTGAGCATCTTTCCATGTGCTCATTGGCCATGTTTGGAGAAATGTCTGTTTTAGTTCTTTTTCCACTTTTTAATTGTGGTGTTTTTCATTTTGTTGAGTTGTAGGAGTTCTTTGTGTATTGTGGGTATTAATTCCTGTTTAGATATATTATTTGCAAATATTTTCTTCCATTCTTTGGGTTTTCTTTTCACCCTTTTAATATTGTCTTTTGATACACAAAAGTTTTAAATGTTAATGAAGTTCAATTTATTTTTGTTGTTGTTGCCTGGGATTTTGGTGTCATATTTAAGAAACCATAGCCAAATACAAGGTCATGAAGATATTTGCCCCTATATTTTCTTCTAAGAGTTTTATAGTTTTAGCTCTTAAATTTAGGTATTTGTTAATCCTCACTCGATGATGTTTTTTCCATTGATCTTTAGAGAGAGTGGAAGGGAGAGAAGAAGGGAAGGAGAGAGAGAGAAACATCGATGTGAGAGAGACACAACTATTGGTTGCCTCCTGTGTGCACCTTGACCAGGGCCGAGGATTGAACCTGTAACCCAGGTATGTGCCCTTGACTGGGAATCAACCCATGACCCTTTGGTGTGTGGGCTGATGCTCTAACCACTTAGCACACCTGCCAGGGCTTAAATGTAGGTATTTGATCCATTTTTAATTAACTTTTATATATGATATAGGGTAAAGGTCCAACTTTCTTCTTTTGCATGTGGATATCTAGTTGTTCCATTTGTTGAAAAGACTGTTCTTCCCTGCTAAATGGTCTTGACACCCTTGTCAAAAATCAGTTGACCATAGATGTAAAGGTTTCTTTCTGGGCTCTGTTCTGTTACACTAGTTTGTATGTCTGTCTTTACGCTGTTTTGATCACTGTACTTTTGTAGTAAGTTTTGAAATCAGGAGTGTTAGTCTTCCAATTTTGTTATTCTTCTCAAGCTTTGGCTATTCAGGGTCCCTTGAATTTTCTTTTTCTTTTTTTTTTAAAAATATATCTTTATTGATTTCAGAGAGAGGAAAGGAGGGGGAGAGAGAGAGATAGAAACATCAAAGATGAGAGAGTCATTGATCGGCTGCCTAGCCCGCAACCCGGGCATGTGCCCTGACCCAGGAATCGAACCCCGATCGCCTGGATCCTAGGTCAATGCTCAACCGCTGAGCCATGCCCAGGCGGGCTTGAATTTTCATATGAATTTTCATTTTTTTTTTTTTAATATACTTTATTGATTTCAGAGAGAGGAAAGGAAAGGGAGAGAGAGAGACAGAAACATCAATGATGAGAGAGTCATTGATCGAGCCCACAACCCGGGCATGTGCCCTGACCGGGAATCGAACCCCGATCGCCTGGATCCCAGGTCGACGCTCAACTGCTGAGCCACGCCCAGGCGGGCTTGAATTTTCATGAATTTTCAGATAGGCTTTTCCAGTTTTGCAAAAGGCACTGTTGGGATTTTGATAGGGATTGCATTGAATCTGTAGGTCCCTGTGGGTAGTTAACAATAGTTAAGTCTTCCAATCTGTGAACACACAGGATGTCTCTACATTTACTTAGGTCTTCTTTCATTTATTCCAACATGTTGTAGTTTTGTATTGTTTTTTAATCCTCACCTGAGGGTATTTTTTCCATTGCTTTTCAGAGAGAGTGGAAGGAGGAGAGAGATAGAGAGAAACATCAATGTGAGAGAGACATATCAATTGGTTGCCTCCTGCATGAGCCCCAACCAGGGCTGGGATTGAGGCTGCAACCGAGAAAAGTGCCCTTGGCCGGAATCGAACCCTGGACCCTTCAGTCTGTGGGCCGACACTCCAACCACTGAGCCAAACCAGTCAGGGCCAACATTGTACTTTTTGTTGTACAATCCTTGCACCTCCTTGTTTAAATGTGTTCCTAAGTGATTTGTTACTGTTTTTTAAATATGTTTTTATTGATTTCAGGGAGAGGAAGAGATAGAAACATCAATGATGAGAGTCATTGATTGGCTGCCTCCTGCAAACCCTCTACTGGGGATCAAGCCTGCAACCCAGACATGTGTCCTGACTGGGAATTGAACCACCGTTTCCTGGTTCATGGGTCGATGCTCAACCACTAAGCCATGCCAGCTGGGCGGTTTATTCTTTTTGATGCTATTGTAAATGGAATTGTCTCTTTAACTTTGTTTTTGGATTATATATTTCTAGTTTATAAAATACAACTAGTTTTTGTGTATTGATTAGTATTTTTCAAATTTGCTGAATTCATTTATCAGCTCTAACAGTCTTTTTGTAGATTCTTTAGGGATTTCTACATATAAGATTATGTCATCTGCAAATAGTGACAATTTTACTTCTTAATTTCAATGCCTCTTATGTCTTTTTCTTGCCTAATTGCTCTGGCTAGGGCTTGCAGTGCTATGTTGAGTGGAAATGGCAAAAGTGGGGATATTTGCCTCTTTCATCTTAAGGGGAAACCTAAACCTTTCAGTCTTTCACCATTGAGTCAATATATTGTAATCTTATTTGACTTTAAGTCTATTTTGTCTGAGACTAGTTTACCCTTCCTAGCTCTCTCTTGATACTATCTACATGGTTTTTTTTCCCCATTCTTTTACTTCCAACCCCTTTGTATCTTTGTATCTATGTATCTAAACTGAGTTTCTTATAAATGGTATGTAGATAGATCCTGTTGTCTCCCTTAAGCTTTAAAGTACTTGCATTCATTCTTGTCATAGAAAGCCTTCTGCACAGGGCTCCCACATAGTTCAGAGCCCCCACAGACCTTCAAGGAGGGATTGAGGTGCAGTCTTGGGGTCACAGAGCACCTGCAGTTGGTTCTTGCTGGCGAAGCCCCAGCCATTGGGATCTTTCCTAGAGGAAGCTCTCCACCCCCTCTGACTGGCTTCTCCCCCAGAAGCCACCACCTGAGGGCTAGTTGTTCTCACCACCCGGATGGGCCTTCATAGCATCTTCATGTGGATCAGTACTGCTGGAACTCCAGCTGAGCTCCGAAGCTGATGCCAAAATAAATGCTTTGAGGACAGCTGTCTGTCTCCCCAGAAGAAGCTAAGAGAGCCACAAAGCTGAGTCCTACACCAGACTCTGCATCTGTGTATGTCTGTACTGGGTGTCTGTCCTCCATAGGACTTACTTCCAAGAGCCAGTATTTGTGAGTGTGCAGGTGTGCACGTGCACTCTCATCTCTGCTTTCATGTCTCTGGCTCTGCAAAATCCCTACCATGTCACCCTTTAGTCATATGATCTTAACTGAGGCCCTGACTTTTGAATTCTGGTGTTGGCATCTGCAACATGAGGATGTGGGACTTTTCTGGAGAGGGCACATGGGAATGAAATTGGGTAAACATGACCGTGCAAGGTGTGACTCTGGTCCTCATGTGACATGGGACACTAACTGAGCTTACATGAGAACCTTGCTGTGCATGCTCCATGTGCCTCAGGTGTTGTCAACCAGTGGATTCCACACCGCACACAAGAGTAGAGCCAGGCCCATGTGTCTATCACTGACTTGCCTGTGTCTTGTTTCCAGTTCAGGACCTCAAGGGGCTAGGCTATGAGAAGGGGAAGCCCGTGGGCCTAGTGGGCGTCACGGAACTGTCAGATGCCCAAAAGAAGCAACTGAAGGAGCAGCAGGAGGTAAGGCCAGAGGGTGGGGCAGGCTCCACAGCTGCTGGTGGCAGATTGTACCCCCCATCACCTGTGGTGCAGTGGTCAGCAGAGAGGCTCCTGGGCAGGCAGTTTCCCTATCAATGGAATGCCAACCCCAGCCTGCATCGGGGCCCAGAGCTCAGGCTTCCTCATGCTGGCCTGTCAACCCCCACAGCTGGTGCTCAGTAGCTACTCCACATAGTGCCTGTGGGCTATTCCCACTCCATGGTCTTAAATTTTCCATCCAGTTCCCTCTAGCATCTAGTCCTGGACAGGCCTGGCTAACACTGGGTGCACTGAGTGATATGAGGGTTACTCAGCTGGTATTGGGCAGTGTTGGGATGAGGGTCGGCTCAGCCTCTTTGCTGCCTCCCTTGGGAACTAGAGGCACTGGCCTGTCAGTTCTTGGGGACACCTCATCCTGGCCACCTTCTCTAGGCCAGCAGCCCTGTCATATCACCCTTAACATTCCCAGGGGTCAGGAGCCTGAGTTACCCTCATTCATTCCATGATGATGGTTTCCAGTTTTGGGTGACGCAGAGGAGGGGCCTTTCTGCTCATCACAGGGACTTGGGTGATCAGGGCAGATTCTTGCACAGGGCTTGGTGCCTTGTTAAGCACTTGTTCCAAGCCCTGCTCACATGCCTGCCCCAGGGAGGGATCCCTGACATGCACAGGGGAGGCCAGGGCCCCTACTGCACACATGTGGTGCAGGCCCTGCTCACATCATGTGCTGCCCCACAGATGCAGCAGATGTACGACATGATCATGCAGCACAAGCGTGCAATGCAGGACATGCAGCTGCTATGGGAAAAGGCACTACAGCAGCACCAGCACGGCTATGACAGTGACGAGGAGGTGGATAGCGAGCTGGGTACCTGGGAGCACCAGCTGCGGCGCATGGAGATGGACAAGACTCGGGGTGTGCCAAGACACCAGGCTGGGGACCAGTGTGGGGGGAAGTTAGAAGCCCCACTTACCACAAGACTTGGCTCCTCTCTCTCTGTCCCTCAGTTTCCTCAGTAGTAAAAGGAGTGGTGCAAGGCTGCCCTGGGGGAGCAGGGTGATTCAGGCCAGGGTCTCTATCAGCTGCCTTCCTCCCTTGTGGCTGCTCTCGCCTTCCTCCTTTTACCTTTTCTATCTATCTCGGCAGAGTGGGCTGAGCAGCTGACGAAGATGGGCCGGGGGAAGCACTTCATTGGAGATTTTCTGCCACCAGATGAGCTAGAGAAGTTCATGGAGACATTCAAAGCCCTAAAGGTGAGCAGGGAGTCCCCAAGCATCACCCATGCTGTGGGCCTATCCAGCAGGTGGCCTCCTCACACACAGGAGGAACCAGGCCCCCTCCCACAGGAAGCATCTGTTCATGGCAGACATCGTCTGTTTGGGGAAATCACAAATAGCTCAGCTGCCACTTTAGAAACATTTCCTGGGGCTTTGGGAAATCCTGCTTCCAGTGGAACCAATTAAGTGCAATGTGCAGGCAAAGCATTTCTTAGGCACAGGCCCCCACAGACTGGGCTCCTCAGAACGAGAGTTCACCATTCCTCCTATGCACATGTAGAGACAGTTGATGGGCACGAAGGCTCATCACCTAGTTGACCATGGCATCTTTGTCACACTACGTGTAACAAATCACCCTCAGAACCTGGGCTTTTCTTTGCAGGTGAATCATTAATCTTGCCCATGGAGAGGAGGCCTGTGTGACTGTCACCTTGTTCTCTTTGACTTGGTTGCCAGTGAGCACTAAGTGTGACCATGGGAACCCTGAGGAGGAGAAGCTTGGTCTGAGGTGGGAGGCAGATGGTCAGATGGTCCAGTGGTCCCAGCTAGTGGCCATTGAGGCCATAGGGGACATGTTTTGGGCCCTGGGGGATGACAGCTGCCTGGCCCCACAGGAAGGCCGTGAGCCCGACTACTCTGAGTACAAGGAGTTCAAGCTGACGGTGGAGAACATTGGCTACCAGATGCTGATGAAGATGGGCTGGAAGGAGGGTGATGGGCTAGGCTCCGAGGGCCAGGGCATCAAGAACCCGGTTAACAAGTGAGTGTGGCCCTTGATGTAGATTTGGGGTGGAGCATGTCCCAAACAGACAAAGGCCCAGGGCTCATGTCTAGCCCTGTCCCTGGGCCAGAGTCAGACCTAACTGTGAACTCTGGTTGCTATCCCAGCTCAGGCTCTTTCCTCCTCCTATGTGTCCCACATAGATGTTCCCCCGCCCAACACTACCTGCATGGCCCCCACAGCCCCACTTCGAGTTGTTGCTGATGATGATCCTAGGCAGAAAGGGGGACTAAGCCTTCCTGTCCCAGCTCAGGCTGGACATCTGCTCTCCCCTGGCACCCGCCTGCTTTCCTGCTCACCACCCCCCTTTTGTCCCCTGCAGGGGCACAACCACAGTGGATGGTGCTGGTTTTGGCATTGACCGTCCAGCAGAGCTTTCTAAGGAGGATGACGAGTACGAGGCCTTTCGCAAGAGGATGATGCTGGCCTACCGCTTCCGGCCCAACCCCCTGGTGCGTGCATCCCCACTCCCCACATTGCTCTGTCTTGGCCAGTGGTTCCTCACTGTCCACAGGAGTGGGGTGGCAGTGCTGTAACAGAAGTGTCCCTCTTTCCCTAGGCCAGGTCTCACTAGTAACCCCCCTCACACACTACTCCACCTGCATTTGAGCCCCTTCCTCCCCAAAGCTGGTCCTCCCAACTTAAGGATGTGAGTTCAGCTGCCCCTAGAAGGTTCTGGATGGGAGGAACTGCCCTCTCTCTTTAGCATTAACCTGCTTCCCTTTTATCTTTTTGCCTCCTGCAGAACAACCCCAGACGGCCTTACTACTGAGTATTCTGGAGAAACACAAACACACTTTCCAGATGACCAACTGAGCGTTCTTGTACTGTAGAATGTTTGGACTGCATTTCTGCCTGCCCTTCCCGTTGTCTCGAGTGTCATGCTATGTATTAAAGTCCCAGTGCTTGCCCACTGTGGGAGCCTGGTTGTGCCATCACCAGAGACCCCTCTTGCAGCTGGACTGGCTTGGGCGGTGAGGATGCAGTGCTGTGTGAAGGCTCTCCAGCGCCCAAGGAATCCCGGAACACCACCTGGACCTTTGCCTGGGCCAGGGGAGTGGCAGGCCCTCCCAGCCTAGCACTGTGCTGTGGGAGAGAATTGGGGAGGGGTCTCCAGGCAGGGCCCAGCCTTCCCCAGGGCACACCTATGCTTCCCACCTCCTGGCAAGTGGTCTCCCCTGCCAGTGATGGCTGCAGCCCAGCTGCCCCAGCTGCCCTGGGTCCCACTTGTGATGTACACACATTGCTGGAGCTGATGCCTTTGTGGGACAGCTGTGTGCTAAGATGTCACCTCCTAGAGGATAGGAGGGTGGGTGGCCCGGGCCAAGATGTGTGCTGAGAGCTACCCATCTCTCCAGAGCCAGCACCTCACGTTTGTGCAGAAATACTCAGGGATCTTGTTCAGTTGCAACCATGCTTGAAGTATCAGAGACTGAATGTGAGGGGACCACAGCTCACCCACCTGTCCCACATATGCGCCCAGTGGGTCCTGCTCAATCCATGTGGGCTCATGGGCTCGACTTAAGCTAGAATCAGGCTCCTGAGCCAGCCTACATTCAGCAAACACTGAGCACCAACTGTGAATCAGATGGATGGGGATGTGGCAGTGAACCCCTAACAATCTGAGACTGATCAATGCTGTCAGGAGAAACTGGGAGCTGTGGTGCAGGTGACCTCGGCAGGGTCTTGATGGGGGCTTCAGGGACTGGGACGGTCTCAACAGGAGAGCACAAATTGGGTGACACATGCCACCATTCCCCTTCCATAGATGCTGTGCTCAGGTCGGGCAAAGAGGTGACCCTTGCTGGGGTCCTGAGCAAGGGGGGGAGCTGTGGGCAGCCAGCGGTTCCCAGGCACCCCACCATGCAGGTCAGGGTCACGCCTCCATTGAATTCTCAGTGACTGGGAGGCTAACCAGACTCAGCCCATGGACTTTACCTCCATGTCCTGGGAGAGTTGGAAAAGGAGGTCTCCAAATGCTGAGTATGTATGTGTGTTTGCAAGTGCCTCCTGTACCTGGGGTGCAAAGCCAGGCCCCTAGACTAAGCTGAACTAGACACTGCTGGCCCTGAAGGCTGCCTGGAGGAGGGGACATTGGGTTCTGCTTTAAAAGGTGAGGAAATATACCAGGATGCATCTTGTATACAGGAAAGAGATGTGTGGGCTATTGGCACTGCCAGAGTTGGGGAAGTCAAGAAACCAGGCTGGAGCTTCAGGTCAGCCCAGAGAAACCTGAACCTCACCCCATGGGCAAGGGGTACCTGGGGAAGGCCAGAAGATCATGTCACCCAGGCTCAGACAGAGATAGGACCCAGCTGGCACAAGGTCAAGGGGCTGCATAGAAAAGGGGTGAGGGTTTCAATCACCCCCTAACCCCAGGTGTGCCCCCCTCTCCACCCCTGGGGGAAGGAATCTGGTGGGCACGGCACCACACGGTTTCTGGTAGCCGTAATTCCTACAGGAGTGAGAGCCTGAGGCTGGTTGGAGATAGTGACAAACACCTAATTCCCTACTGTGCAGAGCCCCCCCCCCCCAGGTCCATTCCCCTCCTCCCCCCTTTACATCTCTCCCTGGACTCCGCTGTGCTTCCATGCTGCTCAGAACCCTCCCAGCCCCAGGATCTTCCTTTCTACTGCTTATTCTTGCCAGGAGTTTCTCACCAAACGGGCTCCATCCTCACTATCTCAGCCAGCCTCTTTTTGTCCCCGCCCACGTGAGCAGCCCCTCCCACCCTGTCCTAGCTGCCCGCGGGGCGTCCTGACTATAAGGATCTCTCAGAGCAAGGAATTCCAGAGTCCTTCAAGGGACCCCAACCCAGGGCTGTAGCCGGCTGCCCTGAGATGGCCTTCCGACTGTAAAGTCTGTGGCCTCCGAGTGAAAATTCAAATCCAAGGACATTGAAGGGAACTGCACCCAAGTGGTGAGGTTGGTTCCTCCTTCGCCGCGCAAGAACCATGCCACTTGATCCTGGGTGGAGGGAGGTCTGGGGAAAGTCGGGAGTCGAGGCTGGGACACCGGTACCTTAGGATGAAGAAAGTAGAAAAGCAGTACGGGGCAGAAGAACGAATTTTCTCTGAATAAAGTTGCCAGCCCGGGATCTGCAGGACGCGGGCGTTGTGATCTAGCCTTTAATTCAGAGGGAAACTGGCTGGGCGGCGGGGTCTGCCACTGAGGATCGCTCTCAGTTCGGTGAGGGGGTAGAGCGGGAGGGGCCAATGCGAAGGGGCAGGGCCTCGGAGGCGCCTCCGGAGCACGCGGGGAGGCCAAGACCGCAAAAGGACAGGGTAGCCGCTGTGGCGACCTTTGCGCGGGGCGGGGCGGGCCCGGGCTGGGCCGAGTCCCTGGCAACCTCCCGCCCTGAAGCGCGGCGGCGGCGGAGTCCAGAGCCCAGGAGGTCGTGAGGGGCCGTGCCGGGGTCGGGGCACCGCTGCTATGGACATCCCGCCGCTGGCGGGCAAGATCGCGGCTCTGTCGCTTGGCGCCGTCCCTGTGTCCTACGCGCTCAACCACGCCTCGGAGCTCTCACAGTGCGTGCGGGGGGGCGGGGGACAGCGGGCCGCGCTGGGGTGCGTGGAAGGCGCGGGGGAGAGGAGGCACCCCAGGTGGGGCTGGCTCCGGACGAACCCTGAGCCCCTGGCCATTCCCGCCAGGGGTCTGGGTCAGAACCCTCAACCGGGAGTCCTCTTTCCGCTGGACCCCGAGGCTGGGGGTTGGGGGCGCCCCTGAGACGTTTGTGACCGGGGGAGTAGGAACTTTCAGAAGCAGAGCACCCACACACAGGGCAGGGTTTTGGAGGTTTCTCGGGTTTTCCCAGAGATGTGCCCAGCATAGACTCCAAAGTCGCCAAGGGTCAAAGTATTGCCCCAGATAAGGCCCTGGTGACCTGGCTCTTGCCACACAGGTTCTGCTGTACCACCCCTACCAGGCAGTGCCTCCATTTCCTGTTTAAGGCCTGGGACTTTCTTCAGGACTAGCCTACCCTGTCCCTAGCCTCAGTTTCCCCATACATGCCTCAAACTTCCCTGTCTCTGTCTCCTAACCTTAGCCCTGGGTCCTGTGGATCTAGCCACTGGGCACCAGGCATCAGCAAAACCCCTCACACTACTAAACCCAGCTCAACCAAGAATGGGTTGGAGCGAGTCTTGACCATGGGGTTGGCTCCTTGTGTATAAAGTCCTGGCTCCAACCCTCTGGACCTCAAGTGTTCCAGATTGCCTCTGGGAGCCTCAGTTTCTTCACTGTGTAATGAATATAATCCTAAATCTCATCCCATAGTTAGAGTTAAGGATCACGAATTGTGTACAGAATCTGGTACGGTCCCATCTGATTACTATAATTGTCATTGTTGGTCAGATGGGGCCAGGAATGGGGATCCTAGCCATTAGAGGGATTCCAGAGAAGGTAGGGTTCTGCAGAGAATAGAGGGAAGGGGAGAATGTGTGACCTTGGGTAGATCTGCCCTCTCTGGGCCTTGCCGAGTGTTGGGGGCTTCCTGGAAACCTGGCTTCTATGCAACTGGTTGACCTGTCTTATCAGGTCAATCGGGACAGATCAGGGTAGGGGTGGGGTGGACTTTAGCTGGGAGGAGTCAGGAGCTTCATACAGTGAGGTAGGTGTACAGAGCTGGGCACTAGAGACCATTTGGCAGGCGTGGGCGCTGGGTCTGGCCACAGAGAGGCTCAGTGTTGTCGAATGACTGAGCGAATTGAGTCAAATATATCAGCAAGTGGTGGGATAAATCATACAATCAGAAGGGGTTGACAGATGCCCTGTCTACCTGGTCCGGCAATACTCTTTTCGGAGGAGTCAGAGAAGGCTTCCTGGAGGAGGAACAATGTAGATGGGCTATGAAGGGTGGGTAGAAGTTTGCCATCTGGAAGGAATTTCCAGGAGGCGGAAAAAGCTGGGGTAAAAGCCAGGTGATGGGAAAGGGCAGTGTAAGGGAAGGGCTTTTCTGAATGGACAGGTGCTTCAGCCTCATCACCTGGAGCTTCCTGGAGTCTGCTCTTGCCCTCACCAGGGTAGGATGGGGCCTCAGCACTGGGTCTGGCCTCCCTGACTTGGTTTTTCTCTTCACAGCCCCCTTGGGGTGGCCTTGATGAGTGCCCTGATCCTGGGTCAGCTCTTTGTGGCTATCTATAGCCTGTCCCGAGGGGACATGTACTACGATCCACTCTATGCTGGTGAGTCAGTGGGAAGGTTGTAGGGAAGAGAATTGTGTGAGCAAGGGCTTCTCTATCACACTGGTGGGGGGGGGGGCATTGAAGGGCTCCTATACAACTGGAGAACTTCAGAATGAAAAACCCCCATTGACTGGGGAACCTCAAAGGGCCCTCCTGTTCAGACTTGGGGCTCCTGAGAGCAGGAACTGTCTTTTCATCACTCTGGGGTCTCCTGAAGGCAGGAACAGTGCATCTCCCAAACTGGAAACCCCAAAGGCAAGGATTATGCCTCCGCTTGAGGGAGGGTTGTGGTTCATGTGACCTGTGGAATGGGAACTGGGAGTAGTTGGGTCAAGAGTCAATGATTGGATCTGGGTCCCTGCCACAGCCTCAGGCCCGGCCCATACCCAGAACTGCTCTGAAACTCTTCTTGCAGTGTTTGCAGTCTTTGCCTTCACCTCGGTGGTAGATTTCCTTATCGCTCTCCAGGAAGATGGCTACATAGTGGGCTTCATGGAGTTCTATACCAAAGAGGTACGTAGGGGTCAGTCTGGGATACCCCCTGCCTGGCTGCTTGTCTGAGCCCTGCACCTGCCTCTGCAGGGTGAGCCATACCTGCGCACTGCACACGGAGTCTTCATCTGCTACTGGGATGGCATCGTTCACTACCTCCTTTACCTGGCCATGGCTGGTGCCATCTGCAGAAGGTGCGAGGGATGGGTGGGGTAGCACCTGGACCCTGGGAAGCAGGTCAAGTCATCATGTGGGGTCTCAGGCTGGGGTGGAGCCAGAAGTAGGGGAAATTCCGAGGCCTCTTTAGGGCTCCAGCCAGGTGTGGCTGGGAGAAGTTTCTGGGGAATGTCACAGGTGACAGAGGTGGTCGGCTCTCTTCTCGTATGACTGTGCACCTGGGTAGCCACTTCTGTCCTTGGATAGAGAGTCTGACTGTTCATTCCCTCATTTAACTTTCTGTTGTCCCTTTCATCCTGAGCAAAACTGGGAAAGACCCAGAGCTGGGGAGCCCAGGGTGCACCCTGGGTCCTGGCTAGTGGTCTAAGACCAGGGATGGGTATCTACTTGCCATCCCTTCATTTCCCACCCAGGAAGAGGTACCGGAACCTTGGACTGTACTGGTTGGGGTCCTTCGTCATGAGCATCCTGGTGTTTCTCCCAGGAAACATCCTTGGTAAGGACTTGGCTTTGGGGAATCCCACCTCCCCAAGCTGGGTCACTGCCTTGCACCTAGAACCCACACTGGGTCCTCCATTCCCTCCCCAAGGTCTGCAGGGGGCCCCACATGCCTGTCCATGCATGGCCTAAGCCAGCAGCCTGCCTGCCTCTCCCCATTTCTTCTTGGAGGGATGTTTCCAGGGGGAGCCAAGAACAGCTAAAGTGTAGGAGCTGTGTTATCAGGTAAATTGAGGTAGGCCAGTCTAAGGAGCATGGACATCACCTTGTGGGCACTGGAGAACCACACGTGATAAAGCTTGAGCAAGTAGAAAAAGAAAAAAATAAAGAAGGGAAAAAGAAAGCTTGAGCAAGTATGGTATTTGTGAATTGTGACTTCCATTCAGGGACTCTGGCGTGGCCCACCTAAATTAGGGCCCACCCAGGCATGGGAGATCCTTAGTAAAGTTTACTTGTCTCTCCTACCATGACAGGGAAATACGGCTCAGAGATCAGGCCTGCCTTCTTCCTTACCATCCCCTGTGTGCTGGTCCCATGCTGGGCTGGCATAAGGGTCTTCAACCAGTCCCGGGCACCAACCTACTGCACCCCCAATGTAGTAAGTACCTTGCCCCCAGACAGGCCTGTGTCCACTTACCTCAGTCTCCCCCATTTGAGTTGTTTTTGGTCAAAAACATTATCTCGTTGGAAGGATCTCCTTGGTCATTAGGAAAGAAGGGATGAGCCTTTATGGAGTGCCTGTTGGACTGTCAACTTCTCACAGTCTCTCTCCCATGAGCAGGTGCAGGAGGAGCAAAGAAAGGGCCTCCTGCAGCGCCCAGCTGACCTGGCCCTCGTCATATACCTCATCCTTGCTGGATTCTTCACCCTCTTCCGGGGCCTTGTGAGTCTGGCTAGTCTACCCCTCTCCTGCCTTCAGCCTCCCTCCCTGGCCTTCCCTTCCCACATATGTTTACTCAATGCAAAAGGGTCACTGCTCTCCCATCTCATCATCAGGGAAGTTCTTCATTGAGTCTGACCTGAGTGTTTTATCACAAAGCCCCACTCCCTGTAGCCTTCTCCCCAGCTCCAGAGTCTGAGCTGACTCTGGAGCTGGGGAGGGCAGAGTGAGGGGTGTGGGCCTCGCCTGGGAGAAGGCTTCTTGTGGGAGGGATGTTTGAGGTGAGTTGTTGGTCTGTCTGTTGGCCCCAGGTGGTGCTTGACTGCCCCACAGATGCCTGCTTTGTCTATATCTATCAGTATGAACCATATCTGCGGGACCCTGTGGCCTACCCAAAGGTGCAGGTGAGGAAAGGACCATGATCTTGTCATGCGTAGGGGTCCACTGGGCTTCTTTGAAGCAGGTGCTAAAAATATAAATCAAACTGGCAGAAGCACAAATGGAATTATTGTCCTATCAAAAAAGTATAGGCATAGTCTCAGGTATGGCTGGATCTGGGAGCTCAAGGAGAACTCTGTCTCTGGGCTCTGCTTTCCTTGCATGGGCTCCACTCCCAGGTGGCCCCTTTGTGGGATGGCAGAGAGAGCCTTGAGCAGCTCCAGGCTTCCTTCTGCACTTCTTAGCTACCCCAGAGGAACGTGAGTCCTTATCTCCCCAGAGCTTAAGTACAAGTGTCAGGCAGTCTCTGATTGGCCAGGTTTGAATCACATGACCATCATGTAGCTGATCATTTTGGCCAGGAGTTAAGGTGGGTGGGCTTGGTGGGTATGTGGGGGGAGTGAGGCATGGGGGGGATCCCAAAAGGAAACAGAGGTGCAGGTTGCACAGGGTAGGATATACAGAGAGCCTCCATCCTGGGTGGGGTCAGAGGCTAGCCAGATCCTCCGCCCCCTCCTGAGGGGTCTCGGGAGATCCATCTGGAGCATCTGCTCATCTTGTTGGCTGTATGCCCCCAGATGCTGGTGTATATGTTCTATGCATTACCCTTCTATGGCCTGGCTGCCTATGCCCTTATCTTCCCTGGCTGTTCCTGGCTGCCTGACTGGGCCTTGGTGTTTGCTGGAGCCATCGGCCAGGTGAGGTGGGGTAGGGTGTTGGGGGGGAGGGAGAGTGGGTACATAGGAAGAAAGTTGCTGCCTACCCATCAATTTCTTTTGTGCTCTTCCTGAGCAGGGTGGTGCTGGGCCCCTGAGAGGCCTAGCCCCAGCTCAGTACCCCAGGATTCCCTGGCCTTGAGAAGAAAGAGCCAGACACAGATTCCCCTCAACCCTATGGGGTCAGGATTGAAGAGAGGGAGAGATAGAGGCTGAGAGGAATTACAGAGGGGACAGATTTCTTAAAAGAGAGGGCATAGGAACTGGGCTTAGACAAATGAGTATGAGTTCTCCAGGCAGGAAAGGGCATTCCAGGAATGGGAACAGCATAAGGAAAGGCACAGAGGGGGGCAGTGATAAAGGCAGAGGCAAGAGAAATTGGCAGCTAGATGCTGAGGGTTTTGAACTCTGACATTGGGGGCTTGTGTGTAGAAAGATGGAGAGCTATAGGTGGTGTCTGAACAGTGGAGGACTCAGAGTGTGTGTGCGGGGGGGGGGGTATTTCTGGGTTCCTCATGGGATATGATAAAGGCTGGGCCAAGGTCAGAGCAGTGGGAACCAGGAGGACATCTATGGGGTAGAATCAACAAGATTTGTGTCAAGGGCAGCTGCCTGGGGTGGGGAAGAGCTGGACCCAGGTTTGAGAGATGGGGTGCAGGGTCCAGCAGACAGAGTGAACATGGTTCTGGTTAGGCAGCTGGGGAGAAGCTCACAGACAGATGTACAAGGACAGACAGGACCTGTAGGGACAGGGATATTTAGAGACAGACAGATGGACTGGACAGGGGAGACAGGTAGGTCAGCAGAGCCAGCGAGATGGGGACGGGGACCCTCTGGGCTCCCCAGGATGGAATGTTGGTGGTGCTGGGACTGGTTCTCTTCCAGCTCCTGACATCTATCCTCCCTGTGTGGCCATCAGGCGCAGTTCTCGCACATGGGTGCCTCCATGCACCTGCGCACACCCTTCACCTACCGTGTGCCAGAGGATGCCTGGGCCTGCTTCTTCGTGTGCAACATGCTGTATGCGCTGGGCCCCCACCTGCTGGCCTACCGTTGCCTGCTGTGGCCAGCCTTCTTCCTGCGCCTGAACCCAGGCTCCCCAGCCTCCCACAAGAAGCAGCACTGAGGGGGCCCATGGGACTCCCCAGGACTCCTTTAACACACCCAGCTGGCCCTGCCCCCAGAAGGATGGGCTGGGTTTTTTAGAAGCAGGAGGTACATCCCTGGTGTCTTTGTTTTTGGCTATGGTGGTTTCAAGGCCAGCGGGTGGGATGAGAGACCCAAAAGCCAGGTGTTCAGACAGAGGGCCACAGCCACGCTCAGCTGTCACTGGTCCCTAACCCCTACTGATTCTTTTACTCCCTTGCCAAATTTATCCATTACCCCCATGGATCCTTTTACTAAAAGCCCTTTTGATGCCCAAAATGTTGCTGCCTGAGTGTTTCAGAGGGCAGGGGTGAGGGACTATCTTCTCAGACCCCACAAAGGCCCACCATCACTGCCAGTGTGATTGTCAGGAGCTGAAGGTGCCAGACAGCAGAAGTCTGCCTCTGGTTGGTGTGCACAGCTCCACTTTCCAAATGGGGAAAATAGAGGCTTGGGGAGGATCAGAACCTGCCTGAAGTCACAGTCAGGACAAGAGCCTGATGAATTATAATAATAGTATGGCACCATTATTAAGCACCTACTATTTACCATGCTGAGGGTTAACCTCACATACTATAATATGCTGGATCTCATCCCATATTCCAGATGGGGAAACTGAGCCTGCAGGAGGTGAAGGTCCTAGTCTGAGGTCATACGTCCCGATGCAACTGAGCTAGGAACCAAGCCCTGGCCAATTCAAGCACAAAGCCCATAACCCTTTCTCTGCTGTCTGGTTGGCTCGTACTTTGGGGAAACAGCCTGGGGAGGCAGGCAGTCAAGAGGTTGGGGGAAGAGCTCATTGTTTCCTGGTTTGATTATTGAACCTGGGTGAAAGGCAGGTTCAGGGGTGACAGACCCAGAGAAGGGTCAGGGGCTTGATCAGACTCCCCTGCTCCTCACCCCTGCCAACACTTATTAGGCATCTATTGTATGTCTAGCCACTGGACCTTCACCAAAGAATCAGTACTCCATGTCCCAGAGGTGGAAACAGGTTCAGAGAGACCAAGCTGTCTTCTAAGGTCTCAGAGTGGGTGAGGGGCAGAGTTGGATTTGGGTCTGTTGCTGCACGAGTGGGTGACTGTTGTGGGGCCCCCACCACGCAGAATGAGCCCCTTTTCCATACCAGAGCCCAGGACAACGGGATGGGCACCCAGTGGAAAACGGGGAACACAGACCTGCAGGCCCCTTTCTCCGGTTACTCAGCTCCCTGCCCACGCAGGGTATCTGAGGTGGACGACTCCTGCGTTTTAAACATGGTTAAACTGAGCCCCAGAGAGGTTCCTCCGCGGGCCTACAGTCAGCCAGAAAGGGTAGGGAACTGGTTCTGCTCTCGCTATCCAGCGTGTTCCTTCCCCCGCCCGCTCCCGGGTTTCCTTTCCGCGGAGCTCGCGCCTCCGCTTTCCCTTTAACAACCCCCCACCCCTACCCTCGCCACCTTGTCCGCCTCCCTCCTCCCCTTGCAGGCAGTCGCCCGGATTGCGCCCGCTGAGACCTGCCTAGTCCTTCCTGTAAGTGCCAGGAGAGCAGTCCTGGCGCGTAGGGTCCGCTCGGCGCCGGCCGTACGGGCAGCATGGTGAGTGGGGCCACCTCACGGGTCCGGGTAGGTCCCTCTCTGGGATCCTGCCTCTGTTTCTACGCCCCTCCGTGTTTCTCTCTCCAGTCTCTCTCCCTCTCCCATCCCTTCTGTCTCCTGACCTCCTTCTCGAACTCTCTGCGTCTCCCTCTTTTTTTCCTGATTTCTTTTTTCTTCCTCTCTGAGTCTCTCTGTCTCTCGCTACCCCAGCGTCTCCCTCTTGTCTGTGTTTCTCTCCTCTCGCTCTCTCTTCTTTTTCGGTCTCTGGCGCTCCCTCTGCATCTTTGTCTCTCCCTCTGCATGTTTCTCTCCGACTTTTCTTCCTCTTCTTACTCCCTCTCGCTCTCTCTCCCGTCTTCATCTCTCCCTGCTTTTCTGTCCCTTTCCCTTCTCTCTCTCTCTTTCGTCTCTCTGTGTCTCTGTGTCTCTCCCTCTCTCCACGACTTCCCCGCCCCCGCCCCCCACCCCGCCGGGTTTGCTGCAGTCTCCTGGCGCAGGAATAACCTTGCCGCCGCCGCCGCTCCGGCTCCTCCCTCCTCCCGCTCCCTCTGCTCCGGCGCGAAAGAGAAGGGGGCGGGGCTCCGAGCTCCGAGTTGAGGTTGGGGGATCGGGCGGGACTGAAGGAAGGTGAGTTCAGGGGCGTGGGCTCTGCACTAGAGCGAGGGTAGGAGGTCGCAGGAGAGGGAATGGGGACGGGGGGCATTGCCAGCCAGGTTCCTCTGGGACCCTAGCCGAGGATGAGAGTGGCACTTGAGAAGTTCTCGCTGCGGAGGAGGGCCAAGGGGCTAGTCTTCCTAACGGCAAAGGCCAGGAGGTTGGACTGAGTGCCCGATGCCCCCAGGTGTGGGCCCCGTCGGCCCTCGGTGCCTGCGCGCTCTGGGCTGCGGCCTGGGGAGTCTTGCTGCTTGTGGCCCCCGCGGGGGCGCAGCGCGGCCGGAAGAAGGTCGTACACGTGCTCGGTAAGTCAGTGAGCAGTGGCCAAGTGTGATCGCCAGGGTGCATGGACCGGGTAGGGGTGGGGGGATTGGGCGTTCCTGAAGGCCACAGTCACCCCAGCTCCTCCCCCTCCCAGTTCTCCTCCCTGAGCCCCTTTACCCATTTGGTTTACCCCCACTCAAGTTTAATAACCACATCCCCTTCCAGGGCCCCCCTCCCTAGGTTTCCCACCCCACCCCTAGGACCTCTTCTGAACCCTTCTTGGTCGCCCACAGAGGGCGAGTCGGGCTCGGTGGTGGTGCAGACAGCGCCCGGGCAGGTAGTCAGCCACCGGGGTGGCACCATCGTCTTGCCCTGCCGTTACCACTACGAGGCAACCATCCACAGCCATGAAGGTGTCCGCCTCAAGTGGACTAAAGTGGTGGAGCCGCTGGCCTTTACCGATGTCTTCGTGGCGCTGGGCCCCCAGCACCGGGCGTTTGGCAGCTACCGCGGGCGGGCAGAGCTGCAGGGCGATGGTCCTGGGGACGCCTCCTTGGTTCTCCGAAATGTGACGCTGCAGGACTATGGGCACTATGAGTGCGAGGTCACCAATGAACTAGAAGATGACACTGGCATGGTCAAGCTGGACCTGGAAGGTGACCAATCTGTGGGCAGGATGAGACACATTTCTAAGGGAGGAGAGGGGAGGGTATTGCAAGGAAGAGAAACGAAATCTTTGGCCTGAAGGATTTTAGAAGCTTGGTGGAGTGAGTTTGATTCAGAGTGATTTTTGCTACCCAGGAACACTATAATGTCTAAAAGGGTGCTGGTGGCATCTAGTGGGTAAAGGCCAGGGATATTGTGATATATACCACAAAGCACAGGACAGTCCTCCACAGCAAAAAATGACCCAGTCCAAAATACCAATAATGATGATGTTGGGAAACCCTGGAATAGGATTCAGGCACAGTGAGATCCAGGCACTCACACCATGTCAGGAATCCGTCCCTCAGCTCTGCTTCACTGGATGGGTTTTCCTCTTGCAAGTTTCCTCTGATGATACTAAAAATTCGTGGCAGGCTTCCACCCTCCCAGCTTAGCAACTGATTTTCTAGAAGTGCTAGAGTCTCAGAGTTGTCATTCATTGGACCCAGCTTTTGAGTCATGTGCCCATCTCTGGCTGGGAGACTGGGGGTGCTCTGATTGGCTGACAGTGGAACTGGGAGGTGGTGTTTCTATCTGAAGAATTCCCTTCCACCTGGTTTGCCTTCTTCAGTCATTTAGAAGATGCTTGGAAAGAGTTTAGGGCCTTCACTTGCCAAACTTCCCAATGATAGCAAATAACAACAATAATAGCAGCAGTTCTCCTTCACTGGGTGTTTTCTATATGCCAGGCACTTGGTAAAGAGCTCTCTGGAGTTTCTCATTTAATTTTCCCGAAACCCCTGAGGATGATTCAACTGGCTCAGAGAGGTTAGACCCTTGCCAAGGGCATATCATAATGAGTAGCAGAGCCAGGACTTGAATCCTGGTCTGTCAGGCTCCAGGTCTTCTCCCAGGCCCCTTGTTTGTCTCCTTCCTGCATCTGCTGAGAGTACCCAACTCACCCCCAAGGTCCGCCCTTCAAACACAGACAGAACACTCGTGAGCTGAATTGACTGCGAATCTGATGAGGGATGAGTTATAACGACTGACGGTGGAAGGTACTGCCCTGAACAATGCTGGGGATCAAAGGGAGTTTTGCCCAGGGTCAACCTTTGAGGGGTTCCCAGTGTGGGGGAGCCAGCACATAGACATTCCCAGCCTTGTGGACTCAGGGCTTGATTAGAGGGAAGGCCCCAGTGCTGGGAGAGAATGTCAGAAGCACAATGGAGGAGGGTTGTGGGAGCTGGGTTTTGAAGGATGAATAGGAGTTCAACAGGTGGAAAGAACATGAGCAAATGTCTCCAGCGGTGGAAAGGGGGTAGACATGGTCAAGTATGTTAAGGAGGGTCAAGTGAACCAAGCTTAAGGCAAAGGGAGCCATAAGGGGTGTGAGCTGGGAAAAGCATGGTCAGGTCTGAGACCAGAGTGAGGGATGGACTAGAAGATCTAGGTTGAAGAGACACAGGACACCCCAGATGTCAGGTGGGTGGGGGATGGTTGGGGAACCTGAGCTGACCCCTATGTGTCCTCCCAGGCGTGGTCTTCCCTTACCACCCGCGTGGAGGCCGCTACAAGCTGACCTTCACAGAGGCACAGCGCGCATGCGCTGAGCAGGATGGCATCCTGGCGTCGGCTGAGCAGCTACACGCGGCCTGGCGCGACGGCCTGGACTGGTGCAACGCCGGCTGGCTGCGCGACGGCTCGGTCCAGTACCCGGTCAGCCAGCCCCGGGAGCCCTGCGGCGGCCTGGGCGGGGCCCGCAGCTCTGGGGTTGGCGGAGGTTCCTCCGGGGGCGTGCGCAACTATGGCTACCGCCATAACGTGGGGGAACGCTACGACGCCTTCTGCTTCACGTCCAACCTCCCGGGTGCGTAGGCTCCGCCCCTGGGAAGACGCGCTCTCCTCCTGAGACATGTCCCTTCCGGGTCCCCCTACCTCTCAGTTTGTTTTTCCCACCCCATCCCCAGTTTCCTCTCTCCCACCCTTGCCTTCTGGGGGACAGACCAGGAGATCCCTTCCCTGAGACTGCCACACCGCGTAAATCAACGCTGCTCGCGCCTAGGCTGGGGTGCCGGGTAGCCGGGCAGGGGATGCTCTTTAATCTCGAGGCTGACGTCCTAGGCTGCAGGGTGGCGGGGGGGGGGGGGGGGGTCCTGAATCTCCAGGGGGCCAGGTCCGGAGAGCGGCTCTAACCACTCCCCCAACCCCCCTCAGGACGCGTATTCTTTCTGAAGCCCCTGCGTCCGGTCCCCTTCTCTGGAGCAGCGCGTGCGTGTGCAGCGCGCGGTGCTTCTGTGGCCAAGGTGGGGCAGCTCTTCGCCGCGTGGAAGCTGCAACTGCTGGACCGTTGCACCGCAGGCTGGCTGGCAGATGGGAGCGCGCGCTACCCCATCGTGAACCCCCGCGCGCGCTGTGGCGGCCACCGGCCCGGCGTCCGCAGCCTCGGCTTTCCCGACCCTGCGAGAAGACTCTTCGGCGTCTACTGCTACCGCGCGCCTGGCGCACCCGACCCAGCTCCTGGGGGCTGGGGCTGGGGCTGGGCCGGAGGCGGCGGCTGGGCCGGAGGAGCACGTGACCCGGCTGCCTGGACCCCACTGCGCGTCTAGGCCCCGGCGCGGAGGGCTGGGGGTTTGGGGGCTGGCTGAGTTCCCTGTTGTCCCCTGGAGACGGACCACGCCTCCTGCCGTACCCTGCAGGCTGACCAGGCTTCTATGATCACTGACCACACCCCCAGACTGGCCAGTCCAAGGAGACAAGTCCCCTGGAGGCTCCTGGACACAGACCAACCTCCCCTTTCTCGGACAGTGGATTTCCCCTCCTCCTCTTGACTTTCTCCAGCAGAGCAGACACCCCCCTGAAGGACAACAGACCCCAAGATCTCTTGAAGACTACTCCTCCTAAGGTCACCTGGACACAGACGGAACCACTGTGGTTACCTGGAGGCTGAAACCCCTGAGATTATCTGGAGACTGGCCGCATGCCCTCTGCATCTCCCTGGAGACTGAAGACTTAACAGTCACTTGGCAACTGAACCATCCTCCCATCACCTGTAGAGAAACTAAAAACCACAGATTTCTACAGGTGGACCTGTGGGCTCCTGTCCTCTTCCCCACAGTGACCTGGAAATTGGTTACTCCTATCATTGCTCCCCACACACACACATTCCCTGAAATTTTCACAGTAACAGACCAAGTTCCCAGGTCACCATCGAGAACAGCCCCATCTCTCCAGTTTCAGAAAAGACTACCTTTTGTCACTGCTAAGACAGATTGAAACGCCCCAACTGGCTCGCATGACTGGCTGCCCCACCCTCAGGTATCTCTCTGGAAGGGCAAGTCCACCCTCACCTGTCCTCCTTTTTCCTGGCTGTCACCAAAGAGACCATCCCTAAGGACACAGGGGCCCCATAAGATCCATGCTACGAAGGCAAGCCACCCCACTTCCCATTGTCACCAGCCCAGCTTTTACCTGTCACCTAGAGGCACACAGCGCTTCCCTTGTCAATCACACCCATGGAGATAGTGCCTCCCTCCTCTAGCTGTAACCATGGATACCACACATTCCCCATCTCACCAACTCCCATCCCAGAGTCCTACAACTCCACTTCAGTTGTCCCCACCCTGGCCAACAGCCATGGAGACCACCCTCCCTCCAACTGTCCAGAGAGTGAACCAACATTCGGTTCTGCTTTCACCATGGAAACAGGCTGCCCTTTATCCAGGCCCACCCCAGCTCCTTGCCACCCTCCAAGTTCCACACCTATTGCCATGGAGACCAAACTGGAGTGTGAGGTAACAGAACACCTGTCTCCCTAGGCTTTTCCTTGTTGGCAGGGCCCTTCCCACCAAGTTGTCACCATAGAGACTGTTAATGTCATCCCCATGACAACAGACCCCCCCTTCTCTCAGGAACTTCTCACCATGGGCGGGAGCTGCACCCTATAGGGCTTACTGGCTGCCCCTTCACCAGGTGGGCTCAGCAGCAGGCAGCCTCCCTAGACAGGGCTGGATTTCTGGAGCTGCTGGACACCCTCCAATTGCACGTTAACTATATCCCAGACAGCAGCTGTGCACAGCACACCCTTGGGACACCCAGGTGTTTTCATTGCCTCTGTACAAATGAGCAAACCCAGGCACTGGCATGCCTTGGCCCTTTGAGCTGTGCAAGCACTGGGCTCCCCTTTTCCTCTCTAAGATCCCATCCCCATTCTCACCAAGCTCTTCTCTCCTTCCCTAACACCACCCCCCAATTTTCTCCTTAGAAATCCAGGAGAGATAGAATGTCTTAAACCTCAAAATCCACTTTGAGCTCCAGGTTTTAAGGGGAGATTCTTTTTTTAAAAAAAAAATTACTGATTTTAGAGAGAGAGGGGGGGAGAGAGAGAGAGAAAAGAAACCACATTGATTTGCTCCACTTATGTATGCATTCATTGATTGATTCTTCTTTGTGCCCTGACCAGGAATCAAACCTGCAGCCTTGGTGTATTGGGATGATGCTCTAACCAACTGAGCTCCCTGGCCAGGGCTTAAGGGGAGATTCTTGCTAAGAAGTCAGGACCCAGCCAAACTCCCCAGTGTAGAGAACCACTCTGCCATGGGAAATCCCAATTCTATGGTCTTGCCTGGAGTAGCACTGAGGACCCTCCTAGAGCCCTCTTTACTGTCCCATCCATCTCAAGGAAACCCATCTGTGGGTTGGGAACCAGGTTAGCTTGGGTTCTAATCCTGCCTGTGACCAAGTGGCAAAACCCCTGAGCCTATTTCCTTCTCTGTACCAGGGCTGTTCTGAGGTCCCAGTGAGTTCAAAGCATACAGAAGAGATCAATATTTATTTTTATTTTTTATGAATAAGAAAAAGAGGCAGCCAGTGAATAATTAACTTCAAAATGCAGTCTGGTGGCCCTGGCCAGTTTGGCTCAGTGGTTAGTGTGTCGGCCCACGTTTGCAGGCTCGGTCCCCAGCCCCTGCAGGATGCAACCAATCAATGTGTCTCTCTCACACCGATGTTTCTCTCTCGCTCTCTCTTTCAAGCCCCCTCCCTCCCTTCCACTCTCTCTGAAAAGCAATGGAAAAAAATATCATTGACTGAGGATTAAAAAATCACAAAAAACCAAAATGCAGTTTGGTGGACAAAATGTTTCCCAGTGGGGGGTACTTGATGATAATTCAGTCAGAAGTCTCCCGTCATTTCTCAGGACCACATCCCACTCCTCAGTCTCCTCTCCCTTTGCCCATCCGCCCCCCCCCCCCACTTTTCTTTGAGCTACCCCGATGAGCCTGGCCCTGCTCAGGCCTGTCGTGATTGGGTCACTGACAAACCCAGTGGTTCCTCTTAATACCCAGGCAGGAAGTGTGTGAAACTGAATGGGGAGTTCCCGCTTCAGGAAGGCAGAGAGGTTACAAATTTTCCCAAAGTATAGGTGGAGTGGGGTGGGGGTAGTATGGGCTGAAGAATATTGGGAGTTTCTGGGATACAAACAAAGGGACAAGAGAAAAAAGTGTGATTTGGTGGTAAAAGATGGTCGATGTAACTGCTCATCCTTCAATACCGGACTTGACCAAGCTTCCAGACGCAAACCGTTCCTCTAAATGCAGAGTCCAGCTCCTTGGTTAGACTGCCTTGGGCTCCAGCTGGGCCTTAGCCTCCTCAAATAGGGGACTGGTGAGGGGCATGTTTCCAGAGATTTGTGCATAGGAGTTCTTTCATCCTGCCTTTTCCCGGCTGGCATCCTTTCTCCCACCATTCTAGCTCCTTGATTTCCGGTGTGTATGTAACTCTCTCCTCACATAAGATATGGAGGAACTGACTCCACCCCCTTCCAGCTCAGCCAATGAATGACATGGCCCATCTCCCTGGGCAGCCTTGATTGGTCCAGGGATGGACTTGGACCCATGCAGACCAATGAGATGTAGTCCCTGGGATTTTGGTGGATGATTGGGTGGAGGGAACCTCCCTTCTGCTGGGGTCACTGCACTGTTGGAGCCCACCAGGGTCCACCAGGAGGACAGCTAAGGGATGGAACACTCCCTGAAGCCAGATATTAAGAAAAACGTCTCTGTCTCTCTCTTTCTCTCTCTCTCTCTCTCCTCCCTCTCCTCCCTCTTCCCCCTCCCCCCCATCCTCTACCACCCAGTTTACTTACCAGAGACATACAAAGTTCCTTACCTGTCCCTCCAGAGCTGTTTTATGTTCAGTCAAGCAGACATACATATATGTTTCTTTCCCCCACTTTTACACAAATGTTGGCAGCATATACTTTCTTATATTGTAAAATTTATATAACATAAAATTCACCATTGTAAACGTTTTAAAGTGTTCCATTCAGTGGCATTTAGCACATTTATAATGTGCAAACCATCCGGCTCCAAAACATTTTCATCACCCCAAAAGAAAGCCCACCCCCCATTAAGCAATTACTCCCCATTCTTTCCTCCCCCCACTGCCCTGGAAAATGCTAATCTACTTTCTGCATCTATGGATTTGCCTATTCTAGATATTTCATATAAATGAAATCAAACAATATATGTCCTTTTGTGTCTGGCTTCTTTCACTCAGCTTAATGTTTTTGAGGTTTATCCATGTTGTAACTTGTATCAGTGCTTCATTGTTTTTATGGCCGAATAATATTCCATGGTATGTACAGACCACATTTTATCAGTTGGTGGGCATTTGGGTTTTCCACCTTTTGGCAGTTTGTGAGTAACACCACTGCTATGAACATTTGTGTACCATATGCACTTTAAAAGTAACTCTTCTTTTACTTAGTAATGTATTTTTGAGATAGTTTCCATCAACATGTAAGGATTCCCCCAAAACATTTTTTGAAGGTTGGCAGAGTTTGCATTGTTTGGTTGCACCATAATTTTTACAGCCACTCTCCTGTGGACACTTAGTTTCCCATATTTTGCTGTTAGTAATAAGCACCCACATCATCTCACACAAGTACAACTGGAGGATGCTATCAGTTGATTGATCAAGGGGTCAAAACTTGCCATTTTGACAGTGATCTCCACCCCTTCTTAGAGGTGGGCCCAATATATATCCCATCAGTAATAGATGTACTTGCTGTCTCCACACGTTCTCCCCAGCATCGTGTTATCACTTTTTACCTTAGCCAACATAAGTGAAGGTGGTATCTCACTGTGGTTGTCACTTGCAGTTCTCTTATGTGTGAAGCTGAACATTCTCCTCTTTGATCTTAGGTGCAGGTGGTTGAGTAAATCATAAACCACTGTCAGTTTAGGTATATTGTCATCATTGGTCTATGCAAAGCTTCCTCTCTTGGTAGATTTGTTTATTCTCTTTTTAAAAAATATGCTCTTCTTTATCTTGGTGTTGATGCGAAATGTGTGTTATTTTGTTTGGCATATGTTGTAGTTTAAGAGCCATCTGTATTTCTTTTTCTGTGAATGTTTTGTTCATATCCTTTGCACACTTGGCTGATGGATTATTAAGCTTTCTTTTTCCTATTGATTTGTAGGAGCTCTTTATTTATGAAGACAAGAAGTCCTTTACCTCTGTTTGAAAATTGTTTCTAAGTTTGGCATTTGCCTTTTGACCTGGCTTATGGTATTTGTTGCCATTATCACTTTTAGAATAAAGCCCCAACTCCTCACTACAGTCCACATGGCCATGAATAGTCCATCTTTTGCCTCTCTGCCCTCACCTCCCTCTACTCTCTATTTCTGTCACTCTACTGTTTCTCAAATGAGCCATGTTCCCTTTTGCAAGAGGATTTTTGCCTTTGCTCTTCCCTCTGCCTGAAACTCTTTTCCTTTCTTCTCTTCCTTGTCTAATTAATGCAACTCCTCCTTTAGATCTCATCTGCCTCCTCTAGGAAGCCTTCCCTGACTACCTCCCAGGTATCATGTCTGTCCTATTTACCACTATCTCCTCAGCACCCAGCACAGTATACAGCTCATAATAGCTTCTCAGTAAGTACCTGCTGAGTGAATGAATGAAGACAGTGTCAGGAGGTGACAGGCATGTTGAACTGTTAAAATTTTTTATTAAAATGTCCAAGTAGTACATTAATATCCACAGTGTCAGATACTACAGACCCACAGAACACTGCAGCTCACAGCAAAACCAGTGGAACCCAACGCTGTTCACACGCACACACGCATGCCACACATGTGGCACACACAAATACACACATCCCAAAGGAAAAGACCAAAAGACAAGCCACCCACTTTCGAAAAGACCAGAGACCCTCCCACCATGGAGCTGGGGTAGGGGCAGGGCAAGGGGCTGAGGGGACCAAGTCAGGGAGCATAAACTAAGACCCTCCCCAAAAATGTTGCATCCCTAGCCCCCCCAACAAAGGAAAAATTTTTTATGATATGGATGACTGAAGATGTTATTATATTTTTTAAACCAAGAATTATCAAAGCAAGAAGGCAAACCTATAACCCTGGGCTTTCTCAATGATAACCATATGGTAGAACAGTGGGCAATGTCTATAGCAGGGAAGACTGAAGACCCTGTCAAGGCTGAGGGTCTAGTATGCGCTTCTCAATCTTTGTGTGTGGGAAGGAGCGCAATCATGTTTCAATCCCTTCCCCAATGTAGAGAGCAGTGTTTAGAGTCAGGCAGAGGCATGACCAAATCCTTATTTCCCTCTTAGCTGTGACTTCAAGCCAGTGTCTTTCTCTTATCCGAGCCTGTTTTGTCATGTGTAAAATGGGAACATAATGGTTCCTAAGTCAATGGGCTGTTGAGAAGATTCAAGGAGATAGTGTGTAAGTTATTAGTATGGTACCTACTCCAAAGTTGTCAACTATAGTTATTACTTCCCAGGAGGGATATAGGCTCAGTCAACACATTCCTTTCTCTGCTGAACCCTCAGATGGACAGTATATTTGCTTATTTCCCTTTCCTGTAGAGCAGGGTTGGGGAACACCCGGCCGGCTCTGTAAAAGGCCTGCAAAATCATTTGGTCTGGCCCTGCCAAGGCAACTGCAGGCAGGACTTGAAATTCAAGAAACCTAGGAGCTTTTTTCATAGCTAATTTTTAAGTTGATAATTTTGTATGGCCAGCAAATGATGTTATAGCCAAATGCCCTTGGCAGAGAAAAGGTTCCCTGCCCCTGCTGGCAAGTCATTCTTCACTGTGGTTTTCAACACTAATCCAAAAATTTTTACCCAGACTGGAGGGGCTAACAGTAGACAAAACATGGAGGAAAAGCTGTGGATCTTTCCTCCTAGAGATCAGGGAGCTGGGTCCTGGCATTCAGCTTGGAAAGTCCTTCTATAGGTTGCAGATTGGGGGAGGAAGGCCAGGTGAGTTCTTTCCCACTTAAAAAAAGCTTTAAAAAAAACTATGAGAGAAAAATGTGTGTGTGTGTTTCAGTTTCAACACTGCCTCTCTCTACAACATGACTGCAAGCAGATGTCACTACTTCAATTTTTAAGCATTTCTAGTCTTCCAGGCAATGGATGGAGACAGGGACGGGGTGGGTGTAGGGGTAGGACCCAGGGCTGTGCACTACCAATGTCTGCTTGAGGGATGGGTATGGGCACTGATCTAGAAAACTTGGCACCTCCTTGGTCCAGGAAGGAGGCTCTTTGTCTCCCTGAGAGATGGAGGGGGAAGAAATCTGGGCTTGTCAAGCCCTAAATATCCTCTCATCTGTGTGTGTATGTGTGTGTGTGTGTGTGTGATTCACCACACATGCAGAACCACCAAATCTCAGCTTTGGGACAAGACCTGGGAGGATAAGCAGTACCTTCCCTTCATTGCCCACATATTGCCCTGACTATTCTGACCCCTAACTCTGAGGGCATGGAAAGAAGCTGTTCTAAAAACATTCCTAAAATTCAGTACATAGGAGTTCAACACTGTTTATCCACCAAGACCAAAGACTGAACTTGGGTTCAAGTCCAAGGTAATGGAAGAGCAGTCGTCAAGTTCAAGCAGTGTGCTTCCATGTAGTTTCCTACTCCCAAAGCCAGTGACTTTCACTAAAGGCGTCAGGCTGCATTTAGGACATGTGACAGTTTACGAAGCCTGAATCTCTGGTGTGAAAAGTAAATCCTTAGTGCAAATCCAAACATACACTCTTGCACCCTCATCAAAGCCTCATTTCAACAACTGGCAATTAGCCTTGCCAACAAAAGACTAAACCAGTGCAAAGAATGATCTTTGCCAATTGTGCTTCCCTCCACTGAGAGATTCTCCCAGAGTCCAGCCTGACTAGAACTGGGTTTTCAGACACATGGCTGCACC